>NC_138876.1:22447554-23741591 GCF_965194805.1 Balaenoptera borealis
TCCCCCTTAGATAGATAAGAAACTTTTGTTTTCTAAGGAAATTTTCTTTTTAGGTTATGTGAGTGGGACTTGTGGAGCTGCACTGTTATGGACTCCAAAATAGCAAAGAGATAACTAAAGTGCTCTATAATAGAAGGGAAACAGAAATTTGAGGGTGAAGGTAAGCGTTTTGAGAAGAAAAGACTGTTGGGGAAAGAAGAAGCCAAAGAACATGGCAGTCGTTGGGCCCTATTAGAAAAAACAAAACGAGGCCAGTGAGAAACACCCAGAGGCACAGGCCAAAACCCATTTAATAGGGATGTATAATGGGACATTTTAACTTTTCGTAACAACCAGAATACAGTAAGTCCCCTACATACGAACCTTCAAGTTGTGAACTTTCAAAGATGTGAACATGTGTTCCATCAACATCAGGCGTGAGTGAAATTGCAGCTTGCCCTCCATCTCCTATTGCTGACAGTCCTTCAGTTCTACCATCTCCCACCTCCTCTCCCTCCTCCAGTCAGTAACTCTTCTTGCCTGTTCACTCGATGTCCACCCCCATATGCCAGCTGTTATACTATACTACTGTACTTTTCAAGGTTCTGTACTGTAAGACTTATAATGTTTTCTTTATTTTTTTGTGTTTGTTTTTTATGTATTATTGGTGTGAAGAGTATTATAAACCTATTACAGTACAGTACTATATAGCTGATTGTGTTAGTTGGGTACCTAGGCTAACTTGGTTGGACTTAGGAACAAATTGGACTTATGAACAAATTGGACTTATGAACGTGCTTGCGGAATGGAACTTGTTCGTATGTAGGGGACTTACTGTACTTGCATGCCCTTACCATGAATCCCCATGTGAATGCCTAGCTGATTGAAGGGTTCACTAGCAGAGTTGAGATAAGCCTGAGCTAGAGAGTTCAACAGATAAAGGAAACAGGAACTCTGGGTCACAGTATTTTATTTTCCAATGGCATATGGGGTAGAAGTTGTAAGTGAATTTTATGTAAAGCTGAGGTACTGTGTGACCTCAGTTGATACTTGGGTTATTTGAAGTAGGATGCTTCTATTTTTCTCCCTCAAATGTCATAGGACCCACCAAGACACCCCGTCATGATGGATATAGAGCACTATTATGGAATTCTTATTTAAGTAGCATAAGAACTCATTAAAATATATGGGACTAATACAATAAACAGAGGATCCATTCAAATCATCTTCACAAAATTGGTAATTAACCACAGTTTGGCACGAAGATAATAAACTAAACTTTGGATATCTTTTATATATTCCACCTTATCCCCGATAACGTGCTTCCCCACATGTTTTCATGCTACTTTAAAATTACTTTAAATGCCCTAAAACCTGGTGCTGTCAGAAGTAAATAAATAAAATAAAATTGTAAAGTAAAATGTGTGAGCAATTTCAGCAAACTCTCGGGAATGTCTTTCTCTCCCTGGGGGACAAATATCCTACAACAAATATGCCTGTGTATCCACCACATAACCTCATAAGGATATTTCCAAGATGACAGTACCTAGAACTACTTGACTTTCTCATGTTCTCTCTGTAAAAGGACGTTCAAAAGAGTTCTAGGAAATATCTAATCCTGACAATGCCATCGTTAGTAACCTCAGGGTCTGTAAGGATCTTCCCTAATGAGAATCTTGGCAAAAATTTGGTCTGATTTAAACCAGCCAAAGAGCAGTATAAAAGAGTCAGAAACCTAAGTCACAGTCAGAGAACTTAAAAGCATCAGAGACATTTCTTGAAATTAATTCCTAATTTATTTTTAATCCAGCTTTCCTCAAATTAGCTCATGTCCAATAACCACAAACAGGGCAAAGAATGTCTTTAACCTAGTACAAATCAACATGTTTACTTCTTTTAGAATATCATGGTTAAAAAGATGAAATTATTATTTTCTTACAGTGTGCATGATAACTGAATTTGAGCCTGAATAGAAGCATTAAACTGAGTATGCTATTCTATTCCAGAATAGAATTTGTTTAAGAAATTATGAATGCTGAAAAAACTGAAGTTTGTTCAAGGGTAAAATCACTGAAATTGATTCCATCTTTCAAGTTTAGGACAGGTTTTCAGCACGTTTCAACTGTTTGAAATCCTTGTCAGTAGATGCAGAGCCATTTTTTAGGAAATCTTAGTGAGAAATGTGGCTAATTTAAAATGCAACCATATCTCTGTTATCTTTAATTTAGACTTAAGATTTCATTTTCACATAAGACAAAAGTTTATGTAACTACACTTTTTAAATCCCAAGGTATTTGTTTAACTGATAAAGTCAGAAAACATCTACATGCAAAAATCTCCTTAATATTTTGTCTTGATTATGATATAATGATGAGTTAATCTCAATTGATTCACTGTAAATCCTTTCTAAGACAATGTGATCTAGCAATAAATAAACAAATCCCCTGCTTGAAAAAAATAATCCTACATTTAGGTTCATTTTTAGCACATTAATTGTATTATTAAACAGAACAACACATACTTTAAGGAGTGACATACATAAAGTAAAAATATGTCTTGGGCATTTAATTTTAAAGCAATCCTGAATTATTTCCAGCCCAGAGCTAGAATGAAGATTTGCTTAAGACTGCGGTATGATCTAAAGTCTTACTTAACACGGTTTTCTGTGTTTATTATTGATTAAACACACTCGAAGGCACAATTTTCTAATAATAATAATCACAATTACAATTAAAATTGTATATAATTAATTAGGAATTAATTTGTTTAATGACAACCTCCTAAGCAGTAAGATCTATGAGAAACGACCATAAATATGTGTTGAATGAATGATTGCTTGAATGAATATTTATTCTTGTGTTTTCAGGTTTTTCAAAATGAGAGATAAAAATCTCTAATTTGTTGGACTTATTAGATATATCTATTAATTTAGTAGATAGAAACTAAATCATGAAGAAAGCAATTCAAACTCTAAACATGAAGTTAAATTCAGTTTTTATTTCATTGCTACATTCATAAAATTAAAAAGCTTTTGTCTATTTATTTGATAATTTTCTTACTGATCAAAACTAAGGCATTTTTTTCAGATAATTTGGTTCATTGATTATTTTTGTTTTCTTGAATATTCCTGACCCCATACTCTTCTAAACCTTGTAGGTTTTCAGTGAGTATCTAACATTATACATGAAACGTTCCTCAGCTATAACTACCAAATTATTTAAATTATTCTCTTTTTTCAAAAAAAGATATCTAGTGTATGCATTATAAAGTACTTTTCTTACTTGTAAAACATATAATTAATATTTAATTCCTAGATATTATCATCAATTGCAAAGTCATTTTTTTACACAGTATTTGTTTTGCTAAATACAGTAATGACTTTGAATTTAATTACTATACTTTGCTATCAAATATTAAGTACTTCCATAAATGACTTATGAAGGTACCACTTTTTATGCAACTGGTAAATATAATTAGTAACGTAAAAAAGAATTTGTTTTTACCTCTTTAAGTTTATATTGCAGATAAAAGGAGTTTCGAGAGACATATAATTCATGGAGTTATAAAAAACAATATTTGTAGAAATTTTATGAAAATTACTTTGGATCATATATTTTTACTAATTTTTAGAACATGTTTGTAAATTCTCTAATAACCTTTTTGCTGTAGAGGCTAAGTAAATTTTAATATTTATATAATCATTACAAATATAGTATGGTCTTCATAAACATCTTATTTTCTGGATTTTTTCATCATCAATACTGCTTTTGATGTGCAAATTACAGAAATACCAAAACAATTTTTTATCTTATTGTATTGAACATTACACCACAACAGCAAAAAAGTAAAGGCTTTGGATGAAGAAACAGCATGGCTTTCTATCTGAGTGGCAGTATGACAGTCTGTAGAAAATTTTATCATTTTGTTTAGTAATCACTTTTAAATTTATAATAAGTATCTGTTGCTGTGATCAATTGTCTACTAAAGACAGTTGCAATGAAAACTCAATCCACAATAAGATTTTTTTTAACAATTAGAAACTTCTAGTCCCAAGAAATATAATACTTTTCAAATTAAAAATACATTTAAAATTAAAAGTGCGTTAATAAAATACTTCAAGAATTAGATTACTTAAAATTTTCTCTAAGGAGAGTGGAATGGGAGTATGAATTCAAAGGGAAAAATAAACAATGTAAAATTTCTGACTGTTAAAAACGAACTTTTTAATGTGATATTCAAAAATGCATTATAGTGGGTATCAAATGGCCATGGTAATTAGATTCTATAGGATACCTTTTAAAGTGTGACGTAGCCATTTTATTTAAGGATGTCAATATTATAAAATGGTGGAAACTGCAACTTTCATAACTATTTAAATCTGTAGATGAACAATTTTAGATACCAATTTTAAGACTTTAAGAAGAGTTCAGTTTAGTATATGTAAATATTCCCCCATCTAGTAATTAGAACTAAATCTCCCTTAGCCCCATTGAGGGTGGGCTACACTTCGAACTTGCTTCAAAAGAATAAAGTATAGAAAGGGAAAAATAATAACTTTAAAATAATAACTTTAGTGGAGAAATCTAGCAAACACTATCTCAACCAAGTGATGAAGTTTAACATTACCAGTGATGTCGTGTGGATATCATGTACCATGTAATTTGATAAGAAGTGCATCTCACTCTTGTTTTAGTGTTTTCAAAAATCCATAAACTCTGGCTAATCATGAGAGAAAGATCAGACAAATCTGAGTTTTACACAATACTTAGCTAATATTCCTCAATACTTTCAAGGTCATGAAAAATAAGAAAGACTGAGAAGCTATCACAAACCAGAGGAGACTGGGGCAACATGACAACTAAATGCAGTGTGGAAGCCTGGATATGATCCTGGCCCACAAAAATACACAAAAAAGAGCACTAATGGAAAAATAGGTGAAATCCAAAGTCTTGAGTTTAGTTTTTTTTAATGTATAAGCGATTCAAAAAGATTAAAAATTCTTGTAGGATGGGGGGCTCAAAGTCAAAAAGCTTACAGACAACAGATCACTTGAAAAATCTTACACGTATGCAAGTAGATATGAGGTTTTTTTTTTAATTTGAATGTGACTTTTAATAGAGACACTTTGGAAATGGCTTAAATACTTACCAATATAATAATGGACAAAAAAAAATAATAGTAAAATTGGGTAATCAGTACTACACATCAATTAACAATAGTTAAATAGAATTGCACCATCAACAGAATTAAATTTGAAAAAAAAGGTCCATAAATAACGCAAGTTGTCTAATGATACATGCAGTGTGATGCTATTTATTTGAAGCCAAAACATACCTCAAATAGTTCTAAGAATTTTTTTTGTGGGTACACCCACATTTAAGGGAAAAAAATACATTCATGGGAATATTATACATCTACTTCAAGTTACTGGTTGATTCTCAGTAGGGAGGGAAGAGAATACAGTTAGAGAAAAATATGCAGAGGGTTCCAATTTTTTTAAAATTTATTTATACATTTATTGATTTTTGGCTGCATTGGGTCTTCGTTGCTGCACACGGGCTTTCTCTAGTTGCGGCAAACGGGGGCTACTCTTCGTTGGGGTGCACGGGCTTCTCATTGTAGTGGCTTCTTTTATTGTGGAGCACGGGCTCTAGGCACACAGGCTCAGTAGTTGTGGCTCGTGGGGTCTAGAGCACAGGCTCAGTAGTTGTGGTGCACAGGCTTAGTTGCTCTGTGGCATGTGGTATCTTCCTGGACCAGGGCTCAAACCCATGTCCCCTACATTGTCAGGCAGATTCTTAACCACTGCGCCACCAGGGAAGACCCAAGGGTTCCAATTTTATCTGTAACAATTTATTTTAAAATAACCTTAATCAAATATGGCAAAATGTTAAATATCTGTTATAATTATATTGTAGCTTACATTACTCTGAGTAATTGCAATTTTAATAATTAAATCTAAAGAAAGAAAGATGGGAGTTTAGGTAAACCATCAAGGTAGAAGTCTAACAGGAAGTTACAGACGAGAAGTCTTCAAGGACAGGTAGCAATTTTAAGTGATGGGCTGGAGAGGGCAGACAGCAGAAGAAAGAAGAACTTCAATCCTGCAACCTGTGGAACAAAAACCACATTCACAGAAAGATAGACAAGATGCAAAAGGAGAGGGCTATGTACCAGATGAAGGAACAAGATAAAACCCCAGAAAAAAAAACCTAAATGAAGTGGAGATAGGCAACCTTCCAGAAAGAGAATTCAGAATAATGATGGTGAAGATGATCCAGGACCTCAGAAAAAGAATAGAGGCAAAGATTGAGAAGATGCAATAAATGTTTAACAAAGACCTAGAAGAATTAAAGAAGAAACACCTAGAGGAATTAAAGAACAAACAAACAGAGATGAACAATACAATAACAGAACTGCAAAATACAGTAGAGGAATCAATAGCAGAATAACTTAAGCAGAAGAACGGATAAGTGACCTGGAAGACAGAATGGTGGAATTCACTGCCATGGAACAGAATAAAGAAATAAAAGAAATGAAGGCAGCCTAAGAGACCTCTGGGACAACATTAAATGCAACAACATTCGCAATATGGGAGTCCCAGAAGGAGAAGAGAGAGAGAAAGGACCTGAGAAAATATTTGAAGAGATTATAGTTGAAACTTTCCCTAACATGGGAAAGGAAATAGCCACCCCAGCCCAGGAAGCACAGAGAGTCCCAGGCAGGATAAACCCAAGGAGAAACACGCTGAGACACATAGTACTCAAACTGACAAAAATTAAAGACAAAGAAAAATTATTGAAAGCAACAAGGGAAAAACGACAAATAACATATAGGGGAACTCCCATAAGGTTAACAGCTGATTTCTCAGCAGAAAATCTACAAGCCAGACGGGAGTGGCATGATATATTTAAAGTGATGAAAGGGAAGAACCTACAGCCAAGATTACTCTACCCGGCAAGGATCTCATTCAGATTCGACAGAGAAATCAAAAACTTTACAGACAAGCAAAAGCTAAGAGAATTCCGCACCACCAAACCAGCTCTACAACAAATGCTAAAGGCATTTCTCTAAGTGGGAAACACAAGAGAAGAAAAGGACCTACAAAAACAAACCCATAACAATTAAGAAGATGGTAATAGGAACATACATATCAATAATTACCTTAAACGTGAATGCATTAAATGCTTCAACCAAAACACACAGGCTGGCTGAATGGATACAAAAACAAGACACATATATATGCTGTCTACAAGAAACCCACTTCAGACCTAGGGACACATACAGACTGAAAGTGAGGGGATGGAAAAAGACATTCCATGCAAATGGAAATCAAAAGAAAGCTGGAGCAACCATACTCATATCAGATAAAATAGACTTTAAAATAAAGAATGTTACAAGAGACAAAGAAGGACACTACATAGTGATGAAGGGATCAGTCCAAGAAGATATAACAATTATAAATATGTATGCACCCAACATAGGAGCACCTCAATACATAACACAACTGCTAACAGCTATAAAAGAGTAAATCGACAGTAACACAGTACTAGTGGGGGACTTTAACACCTCACTTACACCAATGGACAGATCATCCAAACAGAAAATTAAGAAGGAAACAAAAGCTTTAAATGACACAATCGACCAGGTAGATTTACTTGATATTTATAGGACATTCCATCCCAAAACAGCAGATTACAGTTTCTTCTCAAGTGCACATGGAACATTCTCCAGGATAGATCACATCTTGGGTCACAAATCAAGCCTCAGTAAATTTAAGAAAATTGAAGTCATATCAAGCATCTTTTCTGAACACAACGCTATGAGATTAGAAATCAATTACAGGGAAAAAAAACGTAAAAAACACAAACACATGGAGGCTAAATAGTATGTTACTAAATAACCAAGAGATCACCAAACAAATCAAAGAGGAAATCAAAAAATACCTAGAGACAAATTACAATGAAAACACGATCCAAAACCAATGGGATGCAGCAAAAGCAGTTCAAAGAGGGACGTTTATAGCAATACAACCCAACTCAAGAAACAAGAAAAATCTCAAATAAACAATCTAACCTTACACCTAAAGGAACTAGAGAATGAAGAATAAACAAAACCCAAAGTTAGTAGAAGGAAAGAAATCATAAAGATCAGAGCAGAAATAAATGAAATAGAAACAAAGAAAACAATAGCAAAGATCAATAAAACTAAAAGCTGGTTCTTTCAGAAGATAAACAAAATTGATAAACCATTACCCAGACTCATCAAGAAAAAGAGGGCAAGGACTCAAATCCATAAAATTAGACATGAAAAAGGAGACGTTGCAACAGATACCAGAGAAACAGAAAGCATCCTAAGAGACTCCTACAAGCAACACTATGCCAATAAAATGTACAACCTAAGGAAGTGGACAAATTCCTAGAAAGGTATAACCTTCCAAGGCTGAACCAGGAAGAACCAGAAAATATGAGCAGACCAATCACAAGTAATGAAATTGAAACTGTGATGAAAAATCTTCCAACAAACAAAAGTCCAGGGCCAGATGGCTTCACAGGTGAATTCTATCAAACATTTAGAGAAGAGCTAACACCCATCCTTCTCAAACTCTTCCAAAAAATTGCAGAGGAAGGAACGCCCCCAAACTCATTCTATGAGGCCACTATCACCCTGATACCAAAACCAGACAAAGGTAATACAAAAAAAGAAAATTACAGACCAATATCACTGATGAATATAGATGCAAAAATCCTCAACAAAATACTAGCAGACAGACTCCACCAACACATTAAAAGGATCATACACCATGATCAAGTGGGATTTATCCCAGGGATACAAGGGTTCTTCAATATATGCAAATCAATCAATGTGATACACCATATTAACAAACTGAAGAATAAAAACCATATGATCATCTCAATAGATGCAGAAATTTTTAACACCCATTTATGTTAAAAACTCTCCAGAAAGTGGGCATAGAGGGAACCTACCTCAACATAATAAACACCATATACGACAAACCCACAACAAACATCATTCTCAATGGTGAAAAACTGAAAGCATTTCCTCTAAGATCAGGAACAAGACAAGGATGTCCACTCTCACCACTATTATTCAACATAGTTTTGGCAGTCCTAGCCACGGCAATCAGAGAAGAAAAAGAAATTCAAGGAATACAAATTGGAAAAGAAGAAGTAAAACTGTCACTGTTTGCAGATGACATGATACTATACATAGAGAATCCTAAAAATGCCACCAGAAAACTACTAGAGCTAATCAATGAATTTGGTAAAGTTGCAGGATACAAAATTAATGCACAGAAATCTCTTGCATTCCTATACACTAATGATGAAAAATCTGAAAGAGAAATTATGGAAACACTCCCATTTACCATTGCAACAACAAGAATAAAATACCTAGGAACAAACCTACCTAGGGAGACAAAAGACCTGTATGCAGAAAACTATAAGACACTGATGAAAGAAATTAAAGATGATACCAACAGATGGAGAGATATACCATGTTCTTGGATTGGAAGAATCAATATTGTGAAAATTACTATACTACCCAAAGCAGTCTACAGATTCAATGCAATCCCTATCAAATTACCAATGGCATTTTTTACGGAACTAGAACAAAAAAATCTTAAAATTTGTATGGAGACACAAAGGAGCTTGAATAGCCAAAGCAGTCTTGAGGGAAAAAAATGGAGCTGGAGGAATCAGACTCCCTGACTTCAGACTATACTACAAAGTTACAGTAACCAAGACAATATGGTACTGGCACAAAAACAGAAATATAGATCAATGGAACAGGATAAAAGCCCAGAGATAAACCCACACACCTATGGTCAACTAATCTATGACAAAGGAGGCAAGGATTTACAGTGGAGAAAAGACAGCCTCTTCATTAAGTGGTGCTGAGAAAACTGAACAGCTACATGTAGAAGAATGAAATTAGAACACTCCCTAACACCATACACAAAAATAAACTCAAAATGGATTAGAGACCTACATGTAAGACTGGACCCTCTAAAACTCTTTGAGGAAAACCTAGGAAGAACACTCTTTGATATAAATCACAGCAAGATCTTTTTCATCCACCTCCTAGAGTAATGGAAATAAAAACAAAAATAAACAAATGGGACCTAATGAAACTTAAAAGCTTTTGTACAGCAACGGAAACCACAAACAAGATGAAAAGACAACCCTCAGAATGGGAGAAAATATTTGCAAACGAATCAACAGACAAAGTATTAATCTCCAAAATATATAAACAGCTCATGCAGCTCAATATTAGAAAAACAAAGAACCCAATCAAAAAATGGACGGAAGACCTAAATAGACATTTCTCCAAAGAAGACATACAGATGGCCAAGAAGCACATGCAAAGCTGCTCAACGTCACTGATTATTAGAGAAATGCAAGTCAAAACTACAATGAGGTATCACCTCACACCAGTTAGAATGGGCATCATCAGGAAATCTACAAACAACAAATGCTGGAGTGGGTGTGGAGAAAAGGGAACCCTCTTGCACTGTTGGTGGGAATGTAAATTGATACAACCACTATGGAGAACAGTATGGAGGTTTCTTAGAAAACTAAAAATAGTGTTACCATATGACCCAACAATCCCACTACTGGGCATATACCCAGAGAAAACCATAATTCAAAAAGACACATGCACCCCAATGTTCATTGCAGCACTGTTTACAATAGCCAGTTCATGGAAGCAACCTAAATGCCCATCGACAGACGAATGGATAAAGAAGAAGTGGTACATATATACAATGGAATATTACTCGGCCATAAAAAGGAACAAGATTGGGTCATTTCTAGAGACGTGGAAGGATCTAGAGACTGTCAGACAGAGTGAAGTAAGTCAGAAAGAGCAAAACAAATATTGTATATTAACACATATGTGGAACCTAGAATTATGGTACAGATGAACTGGTTTTCAGGGCAGAAATAGAGACAAAGATGTAGAGAACAAAGGTATGGACACCAAGGGGGGAAAGTGGCGGGGGAGTGTGGGTCGTGGTGTGATGAATTGTGATATTGGGATTGACATGTATACACTGATATGTATAAAATAGGTAACTAATAAGAACCTGCTGTATAAAAAAATAAATAAAATTAAATTAAAAAATTAAAAAAAAAAAAATAAAGGAAGTGATGGGCTGGAATGACCAAACCAGTCATCCATCACGTACTTGACCTTTCGCCAAGTCTAGGTCAGGAGTAGAAATACAGTTTTATTGATGGTGGCAATAGACCTGATGTGACAGGACTTTAGCCCAGCAGCAACCAAAGTACTAGAAATTTAGACATAAGGACACAAGCCAAAATTTAGCTGTTATTGCTGAGGTTCAACATTAGGAACAAAAGACAGGCAGAAAGTAGGAACTAAAACAGTTCCATTAGGTTTGGTCAAGGAAGTACTCGAGAGTATTTTCCAAAGCAGATGTCATTGTTAATAGTGTCACTTTGGTCAAGTTACTTACCCTTTCAGTGCCTTAGTTCTTCCACCTATAAGATGGAGATTAAAAACAGTATCTACTACATAGAGTAGTTATGAGTATTGAGTGAATTATTGTGTGTAAGGCATTTAGAACAATGCCCAGTACCTAGTCAAGTGTGATGTAAGTGCTTATAAAAATAAAAAGAAATATCACCACCTCTAATAGAAGTGCTTTTCTTTAGCAATGTTGATGTATTCCACTCAAATAAATTAATTGTCTAATTTGGCAGAAACAACATGATTGTAAGCCAAAGCTTGAGTTGACCTTTTCTCTAAATAATCCAGATTGTATCTCATTTACGTATGTTGACAAGCACTGAAAAGGGAAAAGCTTTTCTTTTCCTTGTTTCTCATGGCAACACCCATTGACCTACATGCTCTGGGTAAGACAGTGTAAATAAGGATGGCAACAGAGAATGGTGGAAATTTCAGAGGAGGCAAGTGTCAGTCACCTGCAATTTATCAAGACGTGAAGACCTCAGGTTTTACATAAAAATGAAACCACCAAATGGTATGATAGAACAATTTGGTGTATATATATGTTCACCATGGTACAGCTTGAATCAGCTTCTATCTGTAAAAATATTATGAATGCTATATGACATATGATCTGGCCAAAATACAAATGCTATTTCCTTTTGAAATTTAATACTGTTTCTTCACCAGCATTATTGCCTAAAATTTCATTAAAACAATTATTTCTCTTCACTGTGTCAAACAGAAGTCTATATCAGTTCAGAAAATGTTATGGTTTCTTAAGGGATCTATCATTCCATAATTGAAGATTTACACATAGTTTCATATATTAAAATGCTGCTAGCCTTTAATGTACATAGCATGTCAAAAATACATAAAACCTGTCTTCTGAGATAGTCATAGAACATTCAGGCAGTTTCAAACACTACTGAATGATGGTAGAGGGTTTGAATTTACTAATGTTGTTGAAGAAAACCTAATAAAATAATGCATTATTTAAAACATATTGTTTTGTCTCTTTTTTTATCCCAATATCATGCAATGTAGATGTATATGCCACTGTTGTCATTTATAACATTCACATCCAGCACAAACCCATACCTGAAAGCACTGGGGAATGAGAATATTTGTTTCTGCCAAGTTGCCCTAAGAAAGCCTACCTTAGTTGTGAATAAAATAGATATGTTACAGACAACATATCAGTGTCTAAAATTTCAGGAGACCACTTGCTTTGTTTGATATAGTACATAGAGTTATTTCATTTTTATTATTACAATAATGAAGTGCTAAGCAGTAGATTAAATTATTAAATGATTGCTCTTACATTGCTGTTAGGGGAGAGAAAGAGAGAAAAAAAAAAGAAGCCTTGGTGCAAAGTTCTTTGATTATTTGCAATGATCAAATAACAATAATTATTCACACAGTTGTTCTATTACTCATCACTTAATCTTCACTAATCATTGAACTAACAAGTGACTCATCATCAAACCAACAATCATTTTAATCTAATTAACTTATTCTTTTCACCAAAAAGACTGTCACACATTTAATGGGGACAACATCACAACACACATGGAACATATAAAAAATATACCTATATACCCAGCAAGATGATAAATATGTATCAGGTCAGCCTGATGAAATTGCCCTATTATTAGGTCAAAAATAGTCAAATATCAGCAACTTCAGTTGGTTCAATCTAATATTTATGGGTTTTAAATGGAAAATATCAGTTTTGCCTTCCAAATGTTTTAAAATATGTAGTTGTACAACTTGAAATTAGAAATCTGAATTTTCATGAATAAAATGGAATGATATACCAATAGAATTAAATAAAGACACAATCTGGCATGACCTTTCTAAAAGAAAAGTCCCCAAATGAAAGGGAGGTTGAATGATGCATCAAAACTAGATTGTTCTCTGATTTTTATTACACTTGACTTATCCTTGACTAAAATATCATGTCCAGTATATGACTCTACAAACTAAGAGCAAAATAAGACATAAAGGATCCCCCCAAATCAAGAAAGATAACCAAGATTACACAAAATAGGACTGATAAGTTTTTTTTTTCCCTTATGGTAACATTTACCACTTATTTTGGTGATGGAAGTCAATTTTTATTGTAAAACTTTTTCTGTATACTTCAGGTGAGTCTACCACTATACTCTACCCACTCCCTGGTAGGGGAATGGCTCATGATCTAGGGTCAACCAACCGGGGTCCTCTGATCCCCTGACCAGTGAAATTGCTTTGGAGATGGGTATGTTGCAGACATTAGGTTAATTTGACATATAGCCTCTTCTAAAGAGAGCATCTCTTTTCTGCTGGGGTAGCAGGCAATAGGTACAATGTTAGTCTGAACCTGCTGGTGGTGAAATTTCTTACATGGCAACCCCTTTTCCTGAGAGTGAAGCCAACAAGAAAAAGAGAGAACCCAGAAAGACATTAATGTGGGGATGAGGTTGGGAGGAAGGAGACCAAAGGTGAGGCTGTATCAAGCATCTCAAGCATTAAGCATTGGTCATTGGGTTGGGAAGAATAGAAATGGAACTGAAATGGATCATGAACAAGGATGCTGAGAAAATGGCTGGGTGGGGATAGAATTGAAGTTGAATACTTTATTATCTTTCTCAGGCCAACCCTGCTTATGCTGCAGACAGGCATTTGCCTGAAAAATATTTATAATCTGAGATGCTGTGGCTTAAGCATGTTTCACAGGGAAATAAAAAAGTAGACAGAAAAGCCTGAGGTGTAGCTATCAGGAACAGGCTGATTATTCTTAACCAAAGGCTTTGAGCTTTATTGCCACAGTTTCTATGTCCTAGTGATTTAATTGGCCATGACACACCTATCCTACCCAGCTGAGTTGCATTTCAAATATGGAATACTGATAAGGCCAAAATGGTTGATTCAATGGCCAGGTTCTAGTCTTGGTATTTGAGATGGGAATATGAAAAATAAATATTAGGCACTGTAAAAAAGCAAAACAAAACTGGAATTACAAAGTGAAGCTGAGCATGGACATGGGGTAGGAAAAGACTTGATTGTGAAATAGTTTTTTAAAATTATGTTTCAAAATTAAACTCTGACATTTTTCAATATGGAGGTCAGTGTTATAGTGAGAGTACATTTATGCTTAATGGTTAAAAATTTAAGGTTAGGACCAGGTGATCTGTGCTCAAGTTTCAGCTCCATCCCCTGATATATTGGGCAACTTATTCAACCTCTCTGAGAAGTAAGGCTAGTGATATTAACCTCCTAGGATTGTGCTGAGAATTGAATGAGATAATGAATCTAAAGTACTTGGCACCTGGAAAGGGCTCAGTACTTTGTGGTTATGACTTTTACTACAGAATTAGAGAAGCACCAAGAAAATGCATGATGTGGTCTCTTGCCATCTTACCTTATGTATATAATGTCCAGTGTAGAAAGTTGTTTCAATATATCTGGAGATCAAGAGCCCATGACCATCAGTTAGAATTCAGTTTCTCTGAAGTGAAGAAATTCTTACATATGTCAACCCACATTCTTACTAAAATCTAAACATTTTCTTCAAGTTTTGTCTTTTCTGGGGAAGACAGAAAAAGAAATTGGTTATCTTCAATCTGATACATTTAAACATTGTTATCATTTTCTCTCTCCAAGTTAAGCAATCTTGATTTTTTAAAATGTTCTTATAGCTGCCATTTCTTTTTGTTTTGTCATTGTTTTTACAAAGCCTGGTCCCCTGAATCAAATTGTGATAATGCTTTCTGTCCACCAAAAGCCTAGACAGTTTGTCCACCACTTACTGAAGTTGGCTAAAATTGAGGGAATATATTCTAGTGGCATCTATAATGGTTTTGTTATTTCAATACAGTAGAAGTAGTGAGTATATACATTTACCCCATTTTGTTTCCTGTTCAGAAGAAGTAGCTTTCATAAAACCATAAACTGATAAATCAAGCTTCCATCAATGAGAAAGTTTTGTGTTGGAAGGAAGAATATTTGGGCATTAATGAAAATAAGCAGAGAGCACAAGACCAGAAAAAATACAGAAACTAAAATTAGTATAAAAGGGAATCCTTAAGATTTATCCAACTGAACCACAATGCCATAATCCTCAATCAAAAATTGAGCTAAGTAAACCCTTCAAACTATCAATTCCTGATTCAGCAACACTGAAAAATTTATTGATGGCTCTTCTTGGCTTTGTTTCTTTTTACCCTGCCACAGAGATCCTATTAATGGAAATTGCACATAAGTTTTCTTGACTTTGTTCCTATAGATTTATTCCTATGTCAGCAGATAAGAATGACAACTTCTTTCAAATAAAAAAAAAAAAAACAACATTAAGAAGATACCATTCCCTGTTCCACAGAGTCTAACAGAATTCTTGTATTGCTGCTTTGAAAATTCAATGCCTAAGAAATGAGGCAGTGACTTGTGTCTGGTGGGCTGGCAGGAATAGTGATCTAGCCAGTGTATCTATTGCTTTTGGCTAAACATGAGAAAGGCAAGTATGTCTGCAGATGAAATTTTATTGGAAAATATGAGAAATGGTACATGACTCTTCTCTCTGTCCCTCTTCAGATATCACTAGGAAGCACATAGGACTGAATAATAGTTAGAAGAGGGTACTGTTTTCAAGCACCTTTGGCAAAGCCTACCTTTAGCTCATCATTACCACTATTTCTCCATTCCAGAACCCCATAAGTATAAGTAAGTCTTCAGATGTCAACTCTAGGCTGTCCTCCTTCCTCCATTCTAAGGCCTAATCTCTTCAATTCTTAAGCTCTTACTGGACCAGACCACATTAATTACAGTAGAATGAGACAGGCACAGAAGAGGAGGAGTCTAGACCTGACCTAAATACAGAAGTGTCAGTTCTAAAAGGAAGTAAAATATGGGAGAAAGAACATGGTTCATGAGGGAAAATAGCAACATAACAACGTCTAACATAATCAAATACTTAAATACAAACAAAATTTTAGATCCATTTATAACATGATTTCTAAAGAGAAACAAACAATTACCATTTATTGAAAATATATTGAATAATGTATGTACTTCGACTACATTAATTTATTAATCACAGCAGCTTTATGAGATGGGCACAATTATTATTACCCTCATTTTTTTTTTGCTAAAGATACTGAGTCAAAGAAAGGAAACGAACTTGCCCAAGTCACCTGCCAGGTAATGGGGGAGCTACAAGCCCAGAAAGTCTGAATCCAGAACCTGCGCTATTACCCACAGACACCTGTGCAGTAAGGCAAGCAATATTTAGAGGTCGGGAGTGGTATCCAGAACTGAGTGGGTTTACAGCTCTTGTCAGGCAGGTGGGAGATGTTGATAAATGATTAGCAGACAGCAGGCCCACAGTACCCAATGGTATTTAAGAGCCTAACTCCAGTGTCAGAAAATTTAAGGGCGTTCCTAGGCTTATAGATCTTAAGGGATTGGAGAAGCTATTAAATGTGAGACTCAGGCACAGAAAATACTCAGATCTAATCACCTGAATTGGATGACAAGGTGGATGGAGATTGAGACTCAGAAACAAAGGAGAAACCTCTGTCCCAAGGTCAAGGCTGAAGTGACAGTGAGAGTGACCTGAGGTTAAGTTTGACAATGTTAGAATGATGTCTCTTAATTCCAACCTGCCCAGGGTAAGAATCGGTCCAGAGGCAGGTGGAGTGAGAGGGTCTATTTCAGCCTGCAGATGGTGGTTTTGACCACTGTCTCACTATCCAGGGTGAGCTGGGCAGGGCTTGGCAGTGCCAGCCATATCATTTCAGGATGGGCAAGTTATCACAGACGAGGCCAGAATCTAAGCTGAGATTAGAGTGAAGCCCAAACTCGATCTCAGGCTGCTCTGAGGTTCATTATCTCATTTTCCGCATCAAGCAAAATCTCCATGGGATGGCCCAGACCTGCTTGTGAATCACTGAGATAAGATGACTCAGAACACTCTATTTGACACTGACGGCCAGTTCAAACAACACACCCACTTGTGGGAACTTGGATTCCTTTTTTAAAATTTTTTAATTGGAGTATAGTTGCTTTACAGTACTGTGTTAGTTTCTACTGTACAGAAAAGTGAATCAGCCATACATATACATATATCCCCTCTCTTTTGCATTTCCTTCCCATTTAGGTCACCACAGAGCATTGAGTAGAGTTCCCTGTGCTATACAGTAGGTGCTCATTAGTTAGTAACTCTTCACTTCATCTGGAGGCTCCTGTCATGTTGGGGCTGTGCTTGATTTCCCAGATTTTGTGGGTCTTCCTGACTGATACTCTATATCTCCATTTCTACCATTTAATCCTTTGCCTTTTTAGAGCTTAGGTCACCATAGTCTTTGGTGGGTTTTAGCTTTTGGTAAACGATAAACATCTTGAAACTTTTGCTATAACTCACAATATGGCTTCCATCTTCATCAAGCTACCCAGAGTTGGAAAAATACTTCATAACTTTCTGCATTTCTTCTTACATTTGTATTTGTGGGAGCAGAGTGTATCAGTAAGAGTGTATCAGAATGAGTGTCTAAAAACATTTGATACCATAAAAAATGATTCTACTTATCTGGACATTGCAGATTCAGTGGTGAGGCGAATATAATTTTCCCATCCCTAACCAATGCCATAGTATAAGATCATGAAAGCAGTTTGTGCTAAAACCAGTTCAGCACCAAGCATATTACTGAAGCAGAAGAGATAATACTGCCTTTCAGCAGTACTGTGAAAATGGTATTTTGAACAGTAAAAGGATAATAAAAATCCATTATTATTATAACTACCACTGACTATTGGGGGAAAGTTGCTATGGTTGTTAGAGGTCTAAAGAGAGAAGTGTGTATTATTTACATTAAAGTTTCAGTGTGACCTTTCTGAAGGCGAGGGTTGGTGTGTGAAAATTTCCATGAATTATCAATGGAGGTTGTAAATTTTTTTTTTTTTACATAGTTTCATGGTTCGATTAGTTGCTCATGGGTGTGGGATTGCAGGGGTCTCCTCTGCCCTACCGGCATTACGTAATAGATAAAGGAGAACTGGCACCAGTCAGACCAGCACTGAAGTCTCCTCTCTGGTCTTTGGAACTTACCTCTTGTCTTCTCCAAACTTTATGTAGGACAAAAACCCCGGTGATTGAGGAATATCCTTTCATCTGAAAAATAAATATAATGAAAACTGATAAAAGGGATACACAAGGTTAAGAAATTACACATGAAAACTCCCAGTGGAATGTCAGATTCAATGTGTATGTTCAGTAAATGGATCTGTTTATGTTTGTGTCCTTTTGTGTGAAGGCAATTTAGTGTGTATTCAAGAGCATGGAATTTGGAATCAGGCGGGCGTCAATTCTGTTTCTTGCTCCACTCCTTACCATGTTCCTCTGAGCAAATCACACAATTTCTTTAACCCCAAATCACCACATACTCAAAATGGAAATAATAACACCTGACTGATAGAGTTGTGAGAGGATTAAGATGAGAACATTTCTGTAAAGCACTTAACATTACTACCTAGGATATGGTAAACACTCATTAAATGATACCTCCTTTATTGTTATCCTCATTTAAGAAAGATTCTTTCTCTGTAGGATTATGCAGGGAATATGTTCCAAGACCCCTAGTGGATGCCCGAAACCACAGATAGTACCAAACCCTCTACATACTATGTTTTTTCCTATACATACTTCCTATGATAAATTTATCTTGTGAATTAGGCACAGGAAGAGATTAACAACAATAAATAA
Organism: Balaenoptera borealis; assembly: GCF_965194805.1. Classification (NCBI taxonomy): domain Eukaryota; kingdom Metazoa; phylum Chordata; class Mammalia; order Artiodactyla; family Balaenopteridae; genus Balaenoptera; species Balaenoptera borealis. Next base: position 22,466,768 of record NC_138876.1, read on the forward strand.
TAGAATAGAACAATATACTGTATTAAAAGTTATATGAATGTGGTATCTTTCTCTCTCAAAATATCTTGTTGTACTGTAGTTACCCTTCTTCTTGTGATGACATGAGATGATAAAATGCCTGCGTGCGTGATGAGATGAAGACAGGGGAATGACGTAGGCATTGTGGAATAGCATTAGGCTATTATTGACCTTCTGACAGTATAGCAGGAGGAGGATCATCTGCTTCAGGTGACCCTGAATCATCCAGCCATGACTATGTCCCTGGATGTCAGGAGAAGACGATGTCAAAGGTTGGGGATCCCAGGCTGGACAGAGCAGAGCAGCACAAAATTTCATCATGTTACTTAGAACAGCACACAATTTAAAACTTAAGAATTGTTTCTTTCTGGAATTTTCCTTCTAATATTTTCAGACCAAGGTTGAGCACAGGTAACCGAAACCACACAAAGCAAAGCTGCAGATAATGTGGGGCGACCACTGGAAGTCAGTTCTGATACGTCACTGTGAGAGCACACTTTGGGGGGATATTTTTTAGGTTAGACACCACCAAAAATTCGTAGAGGTAGTTTGCAGTTTTTGCAGTCTGTACTTTTCAAAGCCACTTAAACGATTATCCCCAAATAAGAAATATTTGTGAGAGCATAGCATAAGCCTTACAGGCACAAGTGATGAAGTCTCACTGTCTGGTTTCCAAATCTAGTTACGTAGCACTCCAGCTGTGTGAGTCTGGGCAACTTTCTCAATCTATGTGTACCTCAGATTCTTCATATGTAAAATGAGATAATACTAGTAACTCTATAGGTTAATTGAAAAGATTACATGAGATTACCTCTAAAAAGAGTTCAGCACAGTGCCTGGCACATGATTGTGTAAGCTGTTGTAATTATTGACAGACATGACTTCATTCTTGGAAGCTGCTATCTTGAAGAAGCTTTCAAAAAGTGTAATTGTTAGAGTTTAAAAAAAGATGGTTAAAAATAGAACATATTTTTCTCTCAAACTGCTACTGTCTTAAAGTATGTTGCATGTTTTTTTGGATCATCACATTTTAAACTTATATTTCTAGATCCTTTCTTCTATTGGATGTCACTTTACTTTTGACTCTCAGCAACTAAAAACTGAAACTCAGTCTCAATATGAAGTTTACCCTCTAATCAAAGTGCCAATTCTCTTTAAAAATCCTTTATGTGTGAGGTTTAAAATCACAGAAGCTTGGAACCCTTTCTGCCTTTAGATAGTAAAGGAGCATGCTACGTAAGTATTTTTTTAAGACAATATTGAGATTTTCATTATCAAAAATTCAAAGATGCTCTTTTCAAAAGCCAAAACCACCAAAGCCTCAGGCCAATCTTGACATGGGAAGATGCAACCAACCAAGCTGGCCAGTGGTATTAGTGTGGATGAGTGAGAGGAGGAATCACCCCCAAGCAATGGTAGCTCTCAGAAGGGGGCCTGCCCTTCACAATTTAAGCTCTTTGAAGCTGCATTTCCTTCAAGCAATGAGAAGCCTTTGTGGTGATGGGAAACATACATTTATAATTATAGAAGAACATAGTGTACACTAGACATGGTAGAAAAGAATGCAGGGGTTTCAAGGGCAGTCTTGATATACACACAGCTCGCTCACGCAGCGTCTTTCCTGAAACGTTGGGTATTTCAGCTTGTACCTAATTAAAAGAGCCAGGAGGCAGCATTCCTGTGTGGCTTCTTCCCTTCCCAGCACCCCGTTTGGCACTGACTCAACCATGCTAAGATGGTGAGCCATCTTAGCACAGCTACATGCTCAGTGTGCTACAGGACGCTCTTTGTAAATCCAATTGACAAAATCAGATGTATAGAAGCCATGAAATTATTTCAAAATGATGTAAATATATTCATTAATACAACAGCTGAGCAAGTGAACAATATGGAATTGAATGGTGCCTATGACATTTTAACTCCTTGAAGCAAAGCTTGAGCTGATGAGCCCATCCTACCTGAACCATTGCTCTTTACTACACGTAGAAATTAACCCCAATATTCCTAATGTACACATCCAAACATCCTAGGATACAGAGTAAGAGATAATCATATTTGATGGGAGAAAAAAAAAGGCAAAACGAGCACAGGAATCAGAAGAAATGATACTAGTGAATTTATTAAAGCATCAAATTAGCTCTATATTTCTATATTCCTTTAGTAATTATCATAAATAATTTTATATTTTGAAGTCTCAGTGGAGAATATACAAAAAGATAAACTAAATAATAAAGCATATTAGTAAAGTTTCCACAATGGACTTTAAACATAAAATAGATGGAAAAAAGAAGCCCACGCTTCATTCCACAGTGGGAAAGCCAAAGGTGAAAAAAAAGTCCCAGAAAAAATTCTCAAAGACATTTCCTTTGGATTCCATGTTGTAGATAAACTACTAGAGATAAAACGTAAGATATTTCTAAACTATTAGTTTCTAAGGCAATAGTCACCCCCCACCTATTTAACAAGTACAAAAACCAAACCCTGCAATTTTATCCTAATAGTTGATCATCATTACACAGTATGGTAGAAAAAGGAAAGCATGGGCTTTGGAGTCAGTTAGACTTGAGGTGTGCATTCCGGATAATTACTCACTAGCTGCATGAATTTTAGAAACTACCTAATAATCTTCCTGAGTTTTGTAAACACGTATGTACATAACGATTATGAGAGCTACCTCAAAATATCTGAGAGGTTAAAACATGAAGATCCATATAACAAGCCTACCTCAAGTACTGGAACAGAGTTGGCACTTCAGTGTTATTCCTTTCTTTTTTTCTCTGTCTCTCAAGCCATTGTTCTTCCAAAATGTAAATACACTCTGAAGAGAAAGGGCATTCTTTTCACCAGCAGAGCCAGTCTAGGTCCTTTGAAAGACTATTTTTTTAGCCATCTGCTGTTAACTTTTTCTCTTCTTTCATGTGCACGTATGCATTTATGCATGTATGTACGTGTGTGTGTGTGTGTGTGTGTGTGTGTGTGTGTGTGTACAGGTGGATAGCTGCCTGTCTCTGTGTTTGTTCTTGCTGGATATGGGTAAAGTAAGTTTGGGGCAAAGCGGAGTCTATTTTATGCCTAAATTGTTCTAAAGTTCAGTAGGTGACTCATTCTTTAATCCTGGTTTAATAGCCTGCGTAGGTCCTGAGAGGCAGAACTCAACAATAATGAAGCAAGTGATTCATTGAATTGACATTATTGTATTCATATATTTCAATTTCATTATGATGAAGTAAATGGCATGTTTGACTAGAAATCTTGACCAGAGTCCCTCCTTGAAAACACTACTGATTTGTCATATGACTGTAGCTGGCGTGTGTCCATTTCTTGTCTTGGAAATAGAAATCGGAATAGTTGCTCTTTTAACCACAGCAAGTTTTCACGTATAAATTCCAGTTATATCGTAAGTAAGTTGGAGATCCCTGATACCAATTCAAAATAACATTTTGAGCATTTCAAATGTACTATAAAAACCACCCATCTCTCTTTCTGTGTACTGCCTCCCTCTAATATGTTATTCTAGAAATATGGTGAACATGTCTTTTTTTAAAAAAGAAAAATAAGAATAAAAAGACAAAAAATAGTGCTGATAGATAGCCAGAAGCTTGAGGGGGGAAAAAGTACAAAAACAGTATTTTGGGAGATGATATTCTTTGATTTAATCACTCCTGAGCTTGGTGCCAAACCACTGAAAATAAGTGACAGTGTCACATGGTGTTTGGAAGAGTTGACAGCAAAAGCAGACATCCAGATCAGCATCATAAAAGCACCAGGCCATTTTCCAGGTTATTACCAAGGCTGGTGAAGAAAAACAGAGCAGAAATGGCTCACATCAGAAATGATTTCTCCATTGTAGTCAACCTGTGATGATACAAATACAGCCAGCCAGTATCCAATTACACAGTGTATTCTTTGGGGAAAAATTAATCATAAAATAGTTATAGGGTTCATGGATGGGAACCCCCTAGAAATGAGTATCAGTCCTAACAAAAGAAACAGATTTTAAAAACTGATTAAAGAAACAGACTTGACTGGAAGCTCTGTGAAGGCAGAGGATCTTAATTCTTCTTTTCATCATGGTGCCCAGGACAAGATCTGACCCATAATAGGGGATCAATGAATACTTGAATAAATAAGCAACATTAAACAGGAGGTAAATTTCAGACTCTCACTATGAAGGAGCTGGTGTTCCTACATAAAATTACAATACACATAAATTGAAGAACATTAATTTAGAAGGCTTCACTCTAACATAGTTACCCCACTCTTATAACCAGAGGAGTTGACAAATCAAAGTCTGATGAATTCATTTCAAACACCTCCCTTCCTCTCTGGCCTATGATCTCCCCAATACCACCCCACTGTGGTCTCACGTTAGGTGACTTCAGTTATAGCACTCTCCCTGAAGGACTTAGTTTAATTGACAGCTACTCCTCGCTTCAGCCAGAGGGAGACCACAGGATCTTGAACTGTATCTGTTCATCGCGTCACTGAAGAGAGTGAAACTGACCAGAGAAGCTTGCCCTTGCATAGCTCTCTCAGAAACGTTCATCAATAACAATCACTACCATTTATTTAGCATCTGCTATGTATCACATACTCTCCTGAGAGCTGTATATAAGTGGCGATTTTAACCCTAAAATAACTTTACAATTTGGGTTGTATTTTTGTCTCATTTTAAAAATCAAAACATAGAAATACAAAGGTCAAGTAATTTGCCCAAAGTTGGTCAATTTTTAAAAGACAGAATCGGAATTTGGACCAAAGTCTATCTGAACCAGATTAATTCAAGGTTTAAAAGCAGCCTGTCTTTTCTTTGAGAATCTCTGACAGGCACATCTCTTGGGACAATGAAATCCTCTTCATCTCAACAAATTGCAGCTTTTCTCTTAGACGTAGCACCCTCTTGAACTCTCTGTCCTTCAATTTTTATTTTATTCAGGATGCCTTCATTATAACAGCAACCCTACTGAACTAATCAAACTGAAAAAAGAATTAAATTTAAGTGCTCCAGACTCTGCTCAGTCACGACTTGGATTATTGCTGACTCTTCATGAATGTCCCATAAGTTTCCAGAGTCGAGCGTCGTAAGTTAGTGCTTCTACTCTCTGTCTCGGGCGCAATTCAAAGCAAGACCACTAATAGCATCAGGACCCTCTCCTCCACTTTCATCCCCCCTTTTCTGTGGATAGTTGACTTCATTCTCAGACCTGCTCCCTCCCTATTGCTAGGAACGTAGCCACTGGAAAGGGGCTGCCTCTCTTCCTTTAGGTTCATTTGAAAAACGTGACATAACTAGCCATCTCTGCCTGGGTCTACATCTGGACCTATCAGCTGTGGCCTACATAGCAATCTTATCAGAACCACATGGAGCATGGGGGAAAGAAACAGGCTCCTAATGGAAGAAGGGGACTAGGCAGGCAAACAATACATCTTCAGTTACAGTCTCATCAGGAAGGATGCTTTGGTAATAAAATTTTTTAGATACTCCAATGAAAGAAAAAGGAAAGGGATACGAAATATTTCATTCTAAAGTCAAATCAGAAAGATGCAGGATAAGTCTTTGCTTTTGTCTTCTGCAGTCCCTCCATTCAATAGCTGGTGACATACTTCCTGGGATCAAAGAAGGGGTCTTATAATACTCCCCTAGCTTTTCTAGCCGAGTACTGTGCATTCAGCCCTTCCTTCATACATAAGGAAAAAAAGAAAAAAGGAGGAGAGGGAAGTAAAGGAAAAGAAGAGAAAACAAGAAAAGGAAGTATAGAAAAAATAGGGGGAAAAAGAATAAAAAGAGGGTAAAAAGAAAATCATATTGTCTTATGAAGCCACTGAAATTTGGCAGGAAGTAGAATAACAAGAAACATATAGATAAAGATGGGGAATTTTAATCTACGCTTGCCCTTGTTGATTAGATATTATGTAATCATAGTTTTATTTTTTAAGATTAAATTCTATGTCATTTGATAGTGTTTTAGGCTCTTCCAGGGAGTCAATAATGAGTGTTAAATTGGATCACCTACATTCATCCCTTGCATTCTCTCTTCGTTCTAACTCATCAGCTGGCAAGCAATTGCAAAAGCCCAGCCAGGAACCCAAGCACTGAACAGGAGTTGTCTTCTACTCTATATTTACCCTGCTTATTCTTAGGGTACAAACTAAGAAGTGTCACTTTGAGAAAATGTTTTCTAAAAGTCCAAACTTATCTGAACCTATAAGAACCTAAAAAAAGTCTTGGGCTGGGCTTATGGTTTGAGGTTTGAATTAAAGCTTAGGTTATTCTTATTTTATCTGCACTAGTTTTCCATCAGTAATTATACTGTTTCTATATCTCTGTCTTTCAAAGGAGGACATTATCATGGGTTTGGATACAGTAAGAATAAACTAACCAAATGTTCTACCCATATGTCAAAATGAACCTGGGCTAAACATGTCTACAGGTTCAAAACCCTTTAACTACACGTACTACGTGTATATTTGGTTCACTTTGGTTGGTTTCCATTTCTTAGTTTTCACAGGCCATATTTATATACCAGTAAAATACTAGTAAGATACCAGGATCTCTCAAATCCCAATATTACATAAATAGCTAATCATAGGATAAGGTCACCGATGCATTTACTTCAAAAAGGAGTATCTTCTAGATTCTTTCTTGGTGAATGAACTCAACATATCAATTAAAATCTGTTATATTCACAGCTCTTTCCAAGTGAAGCAGTCCTGTCTGGGGCTTCTACTAAAGGGGAAAATTTATGAGACTATGTTTTGCATTAGTTATTACATCCTTACCTCTACCTCCTTTCCACAGCCATTAGGATGAGACTGGTAACTGACCTTAGACAGCCAATTTATAGGCTAGCTACATACCTATGAAGTGTTTTGCTATGAGAGATGATGGTGAAGAGATTATTTTCTTGGGAACTTAAATTGGTTAATACAGAAATAATCAAAGAGTTAGCATGGAGTAATAAAATAATGGTCAACAGTACTGACCACTTCCAATAGAGTAGTTATTTTACTAGCATTATCTGATGTCATTAAATTTAAATTAGTTACTTTTTAATTTTATCCTATAGATCATGAAACTGAAATTTTAATGAAATAAAGTCTATTACCTATCTCTGAGCTGTTGACTATTTGCAGAGCTTGCATTCAAATCCAGATCTATATCAGTACAGAACCCAGGATCCTTATTATTATGCTATATTGTGAGCTGGAATTGTAAGGAAGCAGAAAGAGTGAAGAAGCTGACGTTTAAAAACAATACACGGCAAAGGACAAAAAATATGCCAATAGGTATTAAGACAAAAATGAAGCTATAGGGTAGAAAGTTATGTTAATTTAATGATGGGTCACTATCTTAAAAGTCTAGATTTAAAGCTCCTGTGCCTCCTGAAACTAAAATCTGTATCTTAGTCTCATGAGAAAGGATCCTTATATGGCTTTCCTACGGGGTGATGGTAAGATTCTATCCCTTAGTTGTTCCTCTGAAGTATTTCTAAGGAAAGTCCCACTATCTTTTTTTTTTTATATTTTATTGAAGTATAGTTGATTTACAATGTTGTGTTAATCTCTGCTGTACAGCAAAGTGACTCAGTTATATATATATATATATATATATATATATATATATATACTTTTTCATATTCTTTTCCATTCTGGTTTATCACAGGATATTAAATATAGTTCCCTGTGCTATACCATAGGACCTTGTTCACTGTGCTATACCAAAGTCCAGTTATTCGTGGATTTTTTTCTATAAATACTATTACAATACTTCAATAATCAAGGCTGGTTGTATCTGCCCACCAATCCAGAAGCACAGATATGGAGGGCAGACTATGAAGTTGTACTCAAACTTTCAATTGCACAGAGGGTCAGTACCGCTAACTCCCACGTTGCTCAAGGGTCAGCTGTAATAGAGATTCCATTGTTGTTGTGGGAAGAAAATGAACAGTGACTTGATGGGGGAAGACCAGGAGGAAATATCAAGAATTTTGTCCCACAAATCATGTGCTCCGTCTCCCACCAGCCCAGCTGCCCAGCAGGGTCTACGCTTCCGAGCTCCATCAGTGGGCCCACGCGAATGAGTAGAGAGACGGCTATGTGTCACTATCACTGGCTGAGCCTCCTCTACCCTCTCAGCTCTGCTTCTGACCTAATGCAGGTGATCCTGATGACCTTGGGACCCTCCTGAGGAAGATGCAGGAGCCAAAAGTGGGGACGGGCTTGGAGGAGAGCCACCTGCTGATTAGAAACAGACATTTGGACTCCACATAAGCAATAAATTAACTTCAATCATACAGGTTTCTTTGGAAGAGTACCTAGCTCTACCCTAATCCATATCTGAAGCATCTTTTACTTGAAATTAGAGTTGGCTTGATTCAGGATTGAAAGCGAACATTCAAAGTAAATTGCCCCTAAAACCGGAGAACATTCTGCCACCAGAATCCCTGCGACAGTGTCATTTCTTGCCCTTTGTGGTCCCCATTCCTAATTCTCTGAAGTTAGCATTGCTATACTCTGCATTCCATGCAACAAAACAGGTAGGAGTTTTGTGTTGTTGAAATGTCAAAACACTGTTTACATTTTATATTTTTACTAATAGCAGTGTGTAATGTGCAGAGAAATCTTATGCTCCTGGGGCCTTGTTAGTGCCTTTTCTTTATCTTTGATACTTTAACATTTTTGTTTTCTGTAAGTTTACTATTTCTTTTGATTCTCCTACTCTAGTAAATTTATAATGAATTGTGAAAATCAAAAAAAATAAGTAACAATGGATTTACTACTATCTACTAATAATTCATGACATCACCTATGTCAAGCTATCAGATTAGTAATGGTATAAAATTCTAAAGTTAGGAAGACAGTTACCTAAATTGTGCTTTCTATTAACATGCTGTTTTATTTCCACAAAGACTACAATGAGGATAATGTGATTCTCAACTTGAGAAGTACTACCCTTCCATGAAATTAGTACATTGTAATAGCCTAATTTGGGAATGGAAACTTCTGGGTTAGATGATGAATATTGGCCATATTGTGCATTTGTAAGTTAAACTAATAGGTCTCACTCTTGAATGCAGTATCGAATTATCAAATCAATTTGATCTGATAATAACTCATTCCCTCATCTTTCCTTCCTTCCTGGTAATATGTCTTCGTTTTCTCAGTGCAATTACTTCCCTTATTGCTCACTTTTAATGAACCAAAACCCTTAGCACATCAACTGTCCAAGTCTACTGTCCTCTGGTCCAAGTTTAAATCACCTCACTTTTCTTCCCCCTCTTCCCAAATGGTCCTCCGTGTAAAAACTTGTATTACCTCAAAGCCAGATGTTAGGAGGACAACTATTTGATATGGGAGAGAGTTAAAATGGTGCAGTAGTTCAGAATCTGGGATTAGACCTCGATTTCCTCTTATTAGCTAGATAACATTGGGGTCAGTCTTGAGCCTCAAGGAAGGATAAGGTGTCCCAGGCAGATTGACCAGTTAACAACTACTCACACCTCAGCGTTTAGCATAAAGTAATTTCCTTCAGCAGACTTCCAGTGACCTCCCAAAACCAGATTAGGTGCTCTTCCTGTGTCCTGCCATGGCTTCCTCACCTTTTTTCAGTTCTAGCACAAATCAGACTTTATTGTAATTGTTCTCCGTCTCACACTCTGGACTATAAGGTCCTTGAGAACATGGGTTTTGTCCAACATTATATTCTTCATGCTTAGGGCAGTTCTTAAGACATAAGAGACACTTAAAATATTGTTGAATGAATGAATAAATAAATTAATATCTCCTAAGTGAGAGATTGAGAAAGACAGGCTACTGGTGGGGGGAGGGAGGGATGTTTAGGAGAACAGGTTGAAAGTAAAAATAAAAGTATGTTTAAAATATGTTGGCTCAGAGATGTGAAGACTACGGGGAACATCATCTCTGTCTTTAAAATTTGGAAGGCTGCATATCCCTTGCCTTATATTTAATCAATTATCAAATGGTAGCCAAATGCTTCTTATAGGTTCTGAGGATACAAACGAAGAGAAACAAGGTTCCTGACCACACAGAGCTCAAAACATAGTGGAGGCAATACAGATGTTAACAAATAATAGCAATAGGATGTGGTTAGTGCCACATGGTGCAGAGGATGTTCATCTAACTCAAGGTAAATAGACTCTAGAGAGTGTTCTCAGACAGCATAATGCCTGAGTTAAATCTGAAAGGTGTGCACAAAGGGAGGTAAAGAAGTAAACAGAGATGACCTCTGGTAAACATGCTCAATTTGTATCATGGGTCTCCAAGTCCAATGTAAACTGGCTGCAAAAGGAAGAGGAATGTACTGGCTCTCAGAACTGACTAGTTGAAGAGACTGGTGGAGACTTCAAGAATGGTTAAGTCAGGAGGCTCAAATATTATCTTCATCCCTCTCTCTCTCTCTCTCCCCCCTCTCCCTCTCCTGCCTCTGCTCTTCACTTGGTTGACATTCTCTTTCTCGATTTTCACTCGTGGAGATGAGACAACCCCGGGTAGCTGCAGATCCCTCCTCCTGACTACCCCCTCACACATGCTAGTAGAATGAGAAAGCTCTGCCTTCCTAAGAGCGCCGATAAAGCCCTAGAATCGAGTCACATTGGTCTGGCTCATAATATGCCCATTTCCTAACAAGTCAGTATGACCACAGAGATAAACTGCTCTGCTGAGATGTCTTGAGTCATTCGTCCACCTCTGGAATCTAGGGTGAGGTCAAACCCATCAATTCACATGGCTCAAAAATGAGAGGTTGTGTCAGTGACAAAACTGGGAGAGGAGCTGCTGATAGAACAAGGCAGGGATAAACATCAGACAGGCAAAAACCTTGTGTTCATCACACACACACACACACACACACACACACACACAGACACACACACACAGAAAAGCATACACCAGTGGGCCTTACACAAAATCTCTTCTATATGTGTCTGTCTCCTATAGCAAACTTATTATTAAATATTTTAGTAGTATTTCTATATACATATCCTCCACATGATACCACACATTCATGCACATAAACTCCAATATACATGGCAAATCACACATTTTAAAACATGATGAAAAATGAACAACAACAAAGAGAAACTTGTATACAATTCCATAAGTGTCATCATACTTTTTGGTTGAATCTGCACTAGCCAAGGTGCTTTATACTTTGATTGTTCACTAGCTATAATATTGCTGGCTCCCTCCTGCACGGCCTACAACTATCTATATCAGGTATGATGTGCAGGGCACATACTCTACATGGCTATGAGCATCCATTTGCAGGGGTCACTACTTTTTTTAAACTGAAAAAGACCTTAAAGATCATATTATTTATCTTCTTATTCTATAAATAAGAAATTAAGTCCAGAAAGGTTCAATACCATGCAAAATTTACAGATTTGATGGTGAACCGGTTTCCTTAAGTGAAACACCAAATGGTACTTCTCAAATAGAAAAATAATTCCAATCCAGACCATCTCCCTCACCACTTTCTGCACGTGAAAACCAGATAAAAGTAACAAAAAACCAGGCACCCCCTTTTCTGCCAATATGAAAATTCTCCATTATGAAACACCTAAAATGCTATAAAACACAACAAAATAATTAATTTTGTTATTTTAAAGCAAGAGGAGACTTTATTTTCTAGTTTCATCATGAGTTAGAAAAGGCTGTGGTTATTTTAGGGGTTCCATTCAATAATCATTTATGGGGAAACTTGACCATATTGGAAAACAAAGACCAGTACCTAATTTGTCCCTGCAAATTCTTGAAGAAATATAACAAGATTTTTTATATGATAGATTTCTATCTCTACTTTAAATATCAGATAAAATATTTTCTGATATTTAATGGGTGAATAATTAAAATGCAAAATTTGGTTTCTGTGTTTCAAATCCTAATCAGAACATTTCATGGGACTAACTCAAATAAGGCTCTACCCAGAACTATCGTTGCCCATGTGTCCTTAGCCATGCGAGAGAAGATGCAGCAGCATGGTAATTTACATTCATTTACATTTATTCCAACATAAAGTGGGAAAATAATGGGGAAAAAAGTAAAAATCATTGTCAGATCATGTAAATGGAAACAATAATAGAAAGAATATCAGCAAGAGAAATCAAAATAATACACCAAGTATATATTTTTTGCCCTGTCAATTTATACAGGTGAAAGTTTTGCTATTTAACATGGGTATTATACTACCAATAATATTTTACTATTAAAAATTTAATGATCTATTTTTCTTTTCTCCTGAACATATTTTTGAGCTCGAGAAACTGTCAATGAATATATCAGATAGACATCCCCTCTAACCCTAAAAATAGAATGAAATCTTAGATCTGTTTTATGCCTTGTGAATGCCTCTAATTCTTAGATCTCTGCATTATAATCTATCCTACTAATATTTCTCCCTCTTTCTGGAAGTCTTTTTAATGTTCATAATTGACACAGATGACAGGTGTAACGTGATGTAGTAAATAATCTGATATTTTTATTTGGAAGGTTACTTCATCCTTGTTCAGGAATGAACCATTACGCTTTGCACTGTGGTTTGAAGAGATTCTCGTTCTTCAGTCATTTGTCCTTGACTTTAGTTTACATGCGATATCAAAAGAAAAAAATCCCTGTAGGCATTCACAGTTATATTTTACTCCAATTACAGAATTCTTCAGCAGTATACTCTGAAACTGTAACTTTCTGAAATGGATGTTTTTGGGGTAGATTAAGGTGACAGCTATAACGCTGGGTAGGACTTTGAAGTGTTTAAAAATTCCTCCCCACGAGATAAGCCTGAAGCTGAATTTCAGCCAAGAGTCTGTAATTGCCTGAAAGTGTGATGTTTTCCATTTGTTTCTTCAAAGTTTCTTCCATTTTACCCACAGAGGCAGTGTTTTCCTGTTCCAAGCCTCATCTTTTCCGTAATGTTTTCATACCCTAAAGAGATTTTAGAGGGTCTGTCTCAGAGAAGGCTAATATGTTATGACTGGGGATCAGCTACCCAATCAGTGTCTAATTACCTGTTAGATGTCTTTATAGAGCTTTTAGAGAAATATGATTGCTACAGGTAAGCCATCTCTAGACAAGATGAACTCCCATGAACTATTAGGAAATAGTACAAGCCTAATGTGTTCTTAAAAGCCAAATTGGAAGAAGTGAAACAAAAGATAATAATTGTGTCGAGAAAGTCAGTTGAAAGTCAGCTACAGTTTATAATAAGAATTTTGTAAACGCTTTATTTGTATTCATATCATAAACACCACCCATTTCAAGTTTGTAATCTTTAGTAACTTTACTGAGTGGTACCACCATCACCAAAAATCAGTTTTAGAACATTTTCATCCCCTCAAGAAGATCCCTCAAGACCATTCACAGTTGATCCCCTTTCCCACCCCCAGGCAGCCATGAACCTACTTTCTGTATGTAGAAACTTGCTTTTTTCTGGACATGCTATATAAATGGAATCATACAGTATGTGGTCTCTTGTGTCTGGCTTCTGTCACTTAGTAATGTTTTTGAGATTCAACCATGATGCAGCATCTATCATTATTATCTTTTTAATTAATGAATAGTGTTCCATTGTATGCAATGGTTTTTAATGGCATTGATTTTAAAACTGTGTTTTTCACAGTGTCTTAAAAGCTGTAAATGTTGGTGGATGAATTAACCCATTTCCCCAACAATCACTTAACGCAAGAGGACCTATGACTAAAGAGGGCTTGAAACCATTGGGATGCTGCACATTTCATTCATGCAATAATTCAACCTATATTTACTGAGGTCCTGTTATGTACCAGATACTGTGCTGCCCACAGTAGTAGGGAATAAGGAAGATATTGTCTCTATGCTTATGCTCCCCAAGTATGGTCCTTTAGGGGAGATGGGCTTTAAACAAATATATTTTGGTTAAAATTGAGGTAAGTGGTATTATATAAAAGTAGAGGTCATTGCAAGAATGAGTAATGGAGGCATCCAGCCTAATCTGAGACTCAGAAAAGATTTCCCTGTGGGAGTTATATTTAAGCTGAGATTTGAAGGACAAAATATTTGGACAGGTTTACTAAAAATAAAAAAGAGGGTTTTTTTTTTTCCTCAAAGAACAGACTTGGGAAAGATTGATGCATTCAGGGAGCTGAAAGGATGCCAAGGTGGCAGAAGTGCAGCAATAGAAGTAATAAGGGGATGAGCGGGATGCAGGAAGGGGCTGGAGAAGTGGCAAAAGCCAGGCTATGCAGGGCTTCAGAGCCACTGTAAGGATCTGGGATTTTATTGACGTGTTTGAAGCAAGAGGGTGACATGATTGCACTTGTGTTTTCAAAATAATTACTCTGGATGTTGTATGGAGAATGGATGTTTGTACAACCACAATATTGGAACAAATTGGTAGAATGAGCTCATTATTAAGGCTTTTGCATGTCATTTGTTCCTTGATAATTAATTTATCCCCACCCTCTAGAACTGGGCCTGCCACCTAATGGAATTCTCCTAGGTATTTATCCAAAAGACCTGAAATCAGAATCTTGCAGAGATATCTGCATTCCAATGTTCACTGCAACACTATTCACATTAGCCAGTATTTGAAAATGATCTAAATATCTGTCAGTGAATGAAGGCATAAAGAAAATGTGGCATATCCATATAGCGGAATATTATTCAGACTTCGTAAAGAAGGAAATCCTGCCAAAGGTGAAATAAGCCAATCACAGAAGAACAGATATTGCATGATTCTACTTATATGAAGGATCTAAAATAGTCAAACTCACAGAAGCAGGGAATAGAATGGTGGTTGCCAGGGATGGGGGGTGGGTGGAGGGGGAAATGGGGAGATGCTATTCAAAGGCTACGAAGTTTCAGTTATACAAGATGAATTTGTTCTATTCCTTGTACATCATCTTGCCTATAGTTAACAATACCGTATGTACACTTAACAATTTGTTAGGAGGGTAGATCTCATGTTAAATTGTTCTCATACCAATAAAAAATATTTGTTGAACAAATGAATGATATAGGCAACATTCCTGAATTTAGGAATGGTCACTTTTCTTATAAATTAAAAGGGATCCTTGATGGCCTCAATAATGAGGCTATTCTTGATCATTTGATTGCCAATATGTTTTATTGTGTCAGGGAGAAATGCGAGCTAGCATGCCAAAAATAATGAATAACCCTGAGTTTGAGCAGAGAATGCCTCCCTCTTCCATCACGTGTCATGCCAAGAAAAACGGTGAGGATTCTGAGGTAGCCCATAGTAAATCTACCTCACACAGGATAATGCTATAACTTCTGTTCAATTAGAAGTTAGAACCCATTCTAACCACAAAACAAAACAAACCAACAAAACAAACCATTCATTATTTGAGGAAGAGTACAGAGAATCAACCAGTTTTTCCTCTTGTCAAAATTGTTCTGGACAAAGCTGGAGGGATAACCCTTCCAGACTTCAGACAATACTACAAAGCTACAGTAATCAAAACACCGTGGTAGTGGCACAAAAACAGATACATAGATCAATGGAACAGAATAGAGAGCCCAGAACTAAACCCACACACCTATGGTCAATTAATCTACAACAAAGGAGGCAAGAATATACAATGGAGAAAAGATAGTCTCTTCAGCAAGTGGTGTTGGGAAAACTGGACAGCTACATGTAAATCAGTGAAGTTAGAACACTCCCTCATACCATACACAAAAATAAACTCAAAATGGTTTAAAGACCTAAGTATAAGACATGACAACATAAAACTCTTAGAAGAGAACATAGACAAAACCTTCTCGGACATAAACTGTAGCAATATTTTCTCAGATCAGTCTCCCAAGGCAAAGAAATAAAAGCAAAAATAAACAAATGGGACCTAATCACACTTAAAAGCTTTTGCACAGCCAAGGAAACCATCAACAAAACCAAAAGACAACCTGTGGAATGGGAGAAAATATTTGTAAATGATGTTGCTGACAAGGGGTTAATCTCCAAAACATACAAACAGCTCATACAACACAATATCAAAAAAACAAACAACCCAAACAAAAAATGGGCAGAAGACCTAAACAGACAGTTTGGTGGAGGTCTTCTTAGACTTAAGAAGACATCCAGATGTCCAAGGGGCACATGAAAAGATGTTCAACATCGCTAATTATTAGGGAAATGCAAATCAAACCTACAGTGAGAAATCACCTCATACCAGTCAGAATGGCCATCATCAAAAAGTCTACGAACAATAAATGCTGGAGAGGGTGTGGAGAAAAGGGAACCCTCCTTCACTGTTGGTGGGAATGTAAATTGGTACAGCCACTATGGAGAACAGTATGGGAGGTTCCTTAAAAAACTAAAAATAGATCTACCATATGATCCAGCAATCCCACTCCTGGGCATATGTCTGGAAAAGTGAAAACTCCAATAATAAAAGATACAAGCACCCCAATGTTCATAGCAGCACTATTTACAAAAGCCAAGACATGGAAACAACCCAAGTGCCATCAACAGATGACTGGTTTAAGAAGATGTGGCATACACACACAATGGAATATTACTCAGCCATAGAAAAGAATGAAATATTGCCATTTGCAGCAACATGGATGGACCTAGAGAATATCATACTAAGTAATTCAGACAGAGAAAGACAAATATTATATGTTATCATTTATATGCAGAATCTAAAAAAAAATACAAATGTATCTATATTTAAAACAGAAACAGACTCACAGACATAGAAAACAAATTTATGGTTACCAAAGGGAAAAAGGAGGCAGGGAGGAATAAATTAAGGGTATGGGATTAACAGATACAAACTACTATACATAAAATAGATAGGCAACAAGGATTTACTGTACAGCACAGGGAACTATATTCAATATCTTATAATAACCTATAATGGAAAATAACCTGAAAAAATATATAAGTGAATCACTTTGCTGCACACCTGAAACTAACAATATTATAAATCAACTATACTTAAATAAAAAATTTTAAAAAGAAATTAAAAAAAGCACATACAACTTCAATATAGATATATACATTTCATATGATATCGCTTATATGTGGAATCTAAAAAAAGGGTACAAATGAACTTATCTACAAAAGAGATATAGAGTTACAGATGTAGAAAACAAACTTATGGTTACCAGGGGATTGGGGGGACAGGGATAAATTGGAAGACTGGGATTGACACATATACACACTACTATATATATTCAATAAAACAGATAACTAATAAGGACCTACTGTATAGCACAGGGAACTCTACTCAATACTCTGTAATGGCCTATATGGGAAAAGAATCTAAAAAAGAGTGGATATATATGTATATGTATAACTGATTCACTTTGCTGTGCACCTGAAACTAACACAACATTGTAAAACAACTGAACTCCAATAAAAATTAAAAAAAAAAAAATTGTTCTGGGCTTCTGACTCTTGCTACTGGTGAAACCGTTTGGAGGAATGTTATTACATCATGACTGCTCCACGCCTGCTGAGTGATGTCTTCCCTCATCAACCCTGAAATTGGTTCTTTCATCTCCAAACTCTGCAAAATGTAAAAACATTTCCCTCTGCTCTGGACTGTCTGCTTGCTGGAAACAGATTCTGAAACCCACTGCTGACATATTTACCAGGAACACTAGTTACACTGTCTTCTCAAAGCAGTGAACTAACATCTTAGGACAGCAAACCTGCGACAACCTTCATTATTCGTGCCAGTTTCTTTTTTATTTTAATTTTTTAAAAGTCTCTACTTTTGACACTTCCGTAAACTATTTTAGAATTTATTGTGTGAAAAATCTTGGCTACCTACTTGCTTCCATTCATCAAAAAGTTGGAATCAGTTCATCCCAGGCATGAAATGTTCCTTTGGATTTTGACTAATGGATTAATGATGTTAATAAACATTCGGGGCAAATCAAGGGAAAATGGTGGGCTGTTTATTAGACTCGTGTCTAAGAACCTGTTAAAAATAAATGGAATCATTTAATGACTGAATGTGCTTGTTTACATTTCAAAGCTGATTAACTTAAATTTAATCTTTGTTTCCTTTCATTAGATGCGGTGGAAGTTCTCTGTCATTACTTTAATTAGATGCGTTAATAAGGTTTTAAGACACCTATGCACAGAATTGTATGCAAATTCAGGAGGATGAACCCAGATCTGGCGAGGTATAAGTCCCATTTCTAATGTGCTAACAGAAAGCCAGTTACATTTTTTTTAGTCCTTTTTATATTCTTTTTAATGCATGTATGTAAGTGTTTACTAGAATCAGTAAGAAATCTTAATCCCTTTTAGTTCTCATTTGGATCTCTAGAATGTACCAAAGCTCCCAAGAGAAACTTGAGATTTTATCTGCATTTCATATAATGAACCTAAACACTGCGGTGCTGAAAATAAAGACAAAAAATTAAGCAAGCATGGATTTGCTCCTGCAGGAGAGAAAGAAGGCTGCATACATCTCACAAAATTTCTTTTTAAATAGACATTCATTTCTTATTTATCTCAAAGGAACATAAAAGAGAACTTGACATTCATTTTGGAATCAGCTGTCTCTTTAGAACTAGATGAATACTTAGAAGCTCTTGAGTTGGAAACCATGGTTAGCCCATATGAGATTCAGAGAGGTGGTAGATTCTTTGGCTTAAAATTTAAGATAGGTGTGAAAACTTTGCACAGCTACATTTGCTGTCTGAATTACATTATATCTGACCAATCACTAATGCAAGAATTCATGTGTTTGCACGTGGAAATGATAGAGATAAGTGAAAAGCATTTCAGTATTTGATGTCTTAAGGCTTGTCTTGAGCCTTAAAGGAGCTTCTAACTTTCCTTTTTTTGGTGACAATTGTAGATGCATTGATGTAATTTTCTTCCATTTGAGAATTACCTTTTTCTTACACACCTGCATAACAGAACTTGAGCACATAAAGTAAGATTTATAAATATGTAATTGGTAGCATACATCAGCATGAACTATAAGGTTCTTTCTTAAGAAGCATTATATAATAAATGACTCCTATTAAAATGGTCTAATTAGTTTTAAGTATTTAACCAGCATTAACAGAGAGGTTCAAAACCCAGCCTACCTAGACTGCATATTAGCTTATAATGACTTAGGAGCAATCAGCTTTCCCAGATGGCTTCACAAGAAGAGAGGAAATAAAAATAAAACAGTTTTAGAACCGGTAACTAATTATACACAGTTTATTTGTAAACAGCTTCTCTCCTTTGAACAAAAGAAATAAGCTTAGCTGAACTGCACTGAAGCTCTCACTGCCAAACCCACAACAGCACCATTTTCTTAGAAGCAAAGTCCTGTGGATGTAGTGAAGAGTAAGACACCATGCTGGGCACTGATCAAAACCAAACTGATATTTGCTCTAGCTAAGGGGCAGCTGGGATGCAGTTTGTATCTTTTTATTTTGAAGAACAGAGGCCTTTGTCTGAATTCCGAGTGTGATGCTGGATTGCAAACAACTGCATTCTTCCCCAGGTCCTTTCTAGTAGCTACAGCTTTTCAAGGAGGTCTTTGCTTCTGTCATTCTTTCCTGATTTGAAAGGTTCTCGGAATCCATAATAAATGCAGTTGGAGAAACCGTCTGAAAATTTTGTGCCGCGTTTCATGGCTTCCTTGCCAGTGATCTCCGTTTCAAAGTTATTTCTGGAGTAAAATCAGACCCGTGTTTGCTTTGAAACTAATTGTATATTCTGTGAGTTAGTTTTGTTTCTCATTATAATTATATCAATTGACGTTTTGGAGTGGTCAGTGCTGGCTATTGTCTGTCAGGTATGAGTTAGTACTTGACCCTGGCTTTTACTTATTCATCACAAAACCCCTATAGATATTATTATTGACATTTTAGAGATAAGAAGACTCAGACTTGCAGAGGTTAAGAATTTACCCAAGTTAAACAGCTAATAAGTAAGAAGGCAGGAATGGATCCCTGATTGCCTGACTCCTATGTACCCTTCTCTTAATCATTATACTACAGAAGAGAAAACATTTTCATGATCCTTACTTCTTATACGAAAAAAAAATGGCTGCATACCAAACAGTTATAGCATTCTCCCTTCACTGTGTCCGGAATCTGCCCTATAATCAACAATCATGTTTGTCTTCCTCCAAAATTTGGTTCATGAATTGCTTTGCAGTGATTATGGATTTGCTTTTCCATATCATGTTTCATAAGTGATGTCTTATTTACCCAAAATTCCTTCCAAAGGAAAACTTTTGAAATGCAGCCTTGGGAGAGGTCATCTTCCACATACAATTGATTCTGCTGGGCACTGAGACTAGCAAAGTACACTATGATGATCTAGAACAATAGAAGCCTTTCAGGCATATATGCCCGACTTTGAATCCCAGCTCTGCTACACAGAACAATGCGCTTAACTAAGATTCAGTTTACTCAGTCTGGAAAATTCTAAGTGGAAATTAGTGTGTGTACATAATTGGGCATGGGATGTTTATTTTCTTTCACCAACCCCATTTCTCTCCTTTGTTCTTCCCCCATACCATTCTTTCCTTGTTATTTTCCTTTTCTCTCGTCTCTCCATTCTCAACCTCATTTTTTTTTCCTTCTCATCTTTTATTTGATATGGGGGGAGGCAGGAAAAGTGGTTTCTGAATTCTCTGGAAGTAATTCTATTTTACTACTATCTATTTAACTACTTATGATGGTCTCATAGCATAACCTGCCTTGGAATTTTCATCTCCATAGTTTTGAAAGATAATAGATACCTGAAAAATGGCCCCTAAATGGCATCTGTTGAAAACAGATTCCACATTTCAGGGTAAATATTGAATTTTGTCATTATTTTTTCTTAACAAAATTGCATGAGAGCAATTTTCACTTCATTTGTGACTTTTGTGGAATGATCATAATGAGAATTAGAATGTCCTATGGCCTCATTAATTTTCCCAAGGCATTCCTTAATGTCTTGCTGTACTAGTTGTATTCTTCTGAATTAGCTAGCATGTGACTATCCTTTTTCCTGTTTTCTTTCTCAACTGATAACTGGTAGGGACGGATCCAAGTTTTATGGAACACTTTAAGAAAAAGAATACAATATTACAAAAATAAAATTGCTAAAACATGAATATTTATTTAGAATGAGAAAAGGAATCACAGTAATTTATAAATTATAAAAAATTGACGGGTATCTCAAACATCATAAAATACAGAAAGACAACAAAATATTTTAATTAACTGCTTGACATATATCTATAATAATTATTTTTAGAATTTTGGCTGCATACTTTTGATTGCCTCTTTATTTGACAATGATTTTATGTCTTCTGTAGTGAATATATTTGAGTCTTTCCTCTAGCATGACAGATTGTTTTCTATTATTGATAGTTTAGAAGGTTTTGTTTTGACTCCATTACTTTATATTGCTAATGTCAAATACCTTTTAGGATATATGTTAAATTTTGGAAAAACTTCTAATAACAAGTTTTTTTTTAATATATATAAGCTGATTTAATGATTTTCCATAGACTAGCTTCTGGCTCCAGTCAATTGTTTTTATTTGGGACTGTTTGCCCTGTGTTATCAAATATCTTAAGAAAACTCTGAAATGCACATTTTAAGTGAGATTTCCTGACTTTTAAATGTTTACATGGATAAACAAAATGTGTCTGTTGGTTTACACATAGGAAAATGAAGAGATCACATTTTTTTTTTAACATCTGTATTGGAGTATAATTGCTTTACAATGGTGCGTTAGTTTCTGCTTTATAACAAAGTGAATCAGCTATACACATACATATATCCCCATATCTCCTCCCTCTTGCGTCTCCCTCCCATCCTCCCTATCCCACCCCTCTAGGTGGTCACAAATCACTGAGCTGATCTCCCTGTGCTATGCGGCTGCTTCCCACTAACTATTTTACATTTGGTAGTGTATATAAGACGTCACATTTTTATTTAATTTTTACTTTATATGATACTTATTTTTTATTTCATTTATTTTAACTATTATTCTTGGCATTTGGAGTTCTCTTGTTTTTTTACCTTGACACTAACAATTTTTTTTAAATTATATTACTTTGTACCAGTATATAATTTACAATGCTCACATTGTCACTTTATACATTTATAATACTCATATTTTGATGTCAAAAAGCAAATGTAGAGGGGATCTAGAGGGGTGAAATATTATTAAGTTGGAAGATGACCAATATAATCAGCCACAGGAAAGGACACAGCTGGAGAAGAGCAGAGTGAAGCCTTACAAAGCATGGAGCAAGAGCTAGGGTCCTATTTGCCTGTGTCTGAGAACAGTACTAGAATCCCACACCCATTGATGAAAAATATTCTTAGCAAACCAAAAGAAATGTCATTAACATGATAAAGTGTATCTACCAAAAACTGAATACCGAACAGCATACTGAATGGTAAAATATTGAAAGCTTCTCCCTGATATTAAGAAGGAGGTAAGGATATTTTCTATCACCTTTTCTGGTCAGCATTGTATGATGGATTTTCAAGTGCAAGGCCCATTCAATTCCCTTTTCCTCATTCTTTTCCAGTTTCTCTTCTGTTTATTCTGAAGCTACTAAAGGGACATATTGTCTATCTCAGCGTTCCATAAAAGCTTTCAATTGAAAAAAGACTTTCTCAACACAAAACACAAAATTTTTCAAAACTACTGCTCTAACTGCCATTATTATAATGCACGCCTTTTCCACTGGGACTAATTTCTCCGGTTGTTTTTAGTTCTTTTGCCTGAATCCTCTCCTCTTTTTTTATATCCCTGTTAAGTTTTAGTAATCAGATGCTCCATTAATGCCCCAAGTAATTACATAAACCAACACAATTCAAAAACTATATATTTTGAAATTTCCTTGAAAATAATAATATTGTCTTAATATTATATGTAGTCCATCCACTACAGATTTCATCTCTCTTTGTCTTGGCTTTAGTAAAGATGAAGAATATATAAATGATAAGTGAAATATCTTCATTCCCTGCATTCTCCAGTTATCCGCTGCTGCATAACAAATTACCCAAAAATGTAGTGGCTGAAAACAACAAACACTTATTAGCTCACTGTTTCTGTGGGTTAGGAATTCGGAAGCAGCTTAGCTGGGTGGTTCTCATGAGACGGCAGTCTGGGTGTTGGCCCGGGCTGCAGTCACCGAAGGACTTGACTAAACCCAAAGGGTCTGCTTAGAGGATCACTCACGTGGCTGTTGGCTGGAAGCCTCAGTTCCTTGAGGGTCTTTTCAACACAGGGCAGCTGGTTTCCCCAAAGCCACTGATGCAAGAAAGAGAGCAAAACTGGAGAGCCAGAGAAAACCACAGAGCCCTTTATGACCTAGAAGTGATATGACATCATTGCTCCTGTTCCCTTTTGGTCACACAGCCCAACCCTGGTATGATTTAGAAGGAAACTACACGAAAGTCTGAATACAAGTTTGCCTACAGCACCTGACAAAGGGGATTCCCTTCGTATTTCATCTTAAATGCTCATTTTGTCTTGGAAACAGTCAAAACTAAAACAGATGAACCCCAAAAGTTCGTTACAATTTATATCATAGTCAGGAGCCATTTTCATAAAGTTTTAACAGTGATTTTCTAGTTAGTAAAATAGAGCAATATTACATTTAAATGTGTGTCTAGTGTATCTAGCCAATTTTTTAAATCCTTTTTTTAACATGGAAGGATTTGATATCAGATTCCAAGTAATTTATTTTTACTTTGACATTAAAAGAGAAATAGATGAAAGTTTTATATGCTTTCAGAATAAGTAAAATCCGTAGTAGATGGTATGCAAAATTTTGTCACTTTGCAATCCAAGTGAAACAAACAAAACTCCAGACTTACTTTGAGTGAGTTAACTCAACCTAAGCCTATAGCCCAGCTACTGACTTGGGCATAATTAAGTGCTAATCACATGGGTGTGCTACTTTATGAGGCAGTAAACCAGTTCCTGAGTGGATAAACAAGGAGGTTGAAAGCCAAGGAGCTTAACCTATCAAGGAACTGTAATTTTCTTGTAGAAAAAGAGCAGACCTACCTGTTTTTGCTATTAGAATAACAGTGGGAATTCCCCAAAAGTGAAAGAATGAGTCATTTTCAAAATTGGCTAAGGAGAGGGAGCATTGCTGAACGTAGAAAAGTGTTTCATATGCCCACAGTCTCTACTTTGAGTACCTTCTGTAGAATTCAACAATAAATATATTTGTCTACTTGCCAAATATTTTCTACCTGTAAATCATCTTTTTTTTTTTAACATCTTTATTGGGGTATAATTGCTTTACAATGGTGTGTTAGTTTCTGCTATATAGCAAAGTGAATCAGCTATACATGTACATATATCCCCATATCCCCTCCCTCTTGCTTCTCCCACCCACCCTCCCTATCCCACCCCTCTAGGTGGTCACAAATCACCAAGCTGATCTCCCTGTGCTATGGGGCTGCTTCCCACTAGCTAGCTATTTAACATTTGGTAGTGTATATATGTCCATGCCAGTCTCTCACTTCATCCCAGCTTCCCCTTCCCCTCCCCATGTCCTCAAGTCCATTATGTACGTCTGCGTCTTTATTCCTGTCCTGCCCCTAGGTTCTTCAGAACCATTTTTTTTTTTTTTTTTTTTTTTTAGTTTCCATATATATGTGTTAGCATACAGTATTTGTTTTTCTCTTTCTGACTTACTTCACCCTGTATGACAGACTCTAGGTCCATCCACCTCACTACAAATAACTCAATTTCATTTCTTTTTATGGCTGAGTAATATTCCATTGTATATCTGTGCCACATCTTCCTTATCCATTCAATTGTCAGTGGACACTTAGGTTGCTTCCATGTCCTGGCTATTGTAAATAGAGCTGCAATGAACATTGTGGTACAGGACTCTTTCTGAATTATGGTTTTCTCAGGGTATGTGCCCAGTAGTGGGATTGCAGGGTCGTATGGTAGTTCTATTTTTAGCTTTTTAAGGAACCTCCATAGTCCATTTTAAAGCAATTATACTCCAATAAAGATGTGAAAAATAAATAAATAGATAGAGAGAGAGAGAGACAGAGAGAGAGATAGATAGATAGATAGATTAGATAGATAGATAGATAGATAGATAGATAGATAGATAGATAAATAAATAAATATGGGGCAGGCAGTGGGGATACACTGACCTCAAAGTGTTCTTGTCTATGAAGGAGATAAAGGCAAGTGCTATGAGAATACAGACCCCAAATCCAATTTGTCACAGGTAGTCACATATGATCTCTGCATAGGAATGGGAGATAGTGGTTGAGGAGAGAGCACAGCATGCAAAGGTCTAGAGATGACATTAAGCAAGTCATGGCAAGGGATGGCAACACTGAATGAGGATGGAATATAGACGGTGAGATGGGGAGTCATGAGGACTAACAGAAAATTAATATAAAGGGTTTAGCGTGGTGTCCAGCCTGTTATAAACAATTGGTAAATGATAGTTGCTGTCACTAATTTTAATATTGTTATTACAATATTTAACATTAAAACTACACTTGGAATTCCAAATTCCCAGTTGAACTTACCTCTGATTTCCAGTGTCGTTTTTTTTTTTTTTAAATATATCAGTGATTTACCAGAGATGTTTTTCCAGTGACAAAAATCTATTGCTTGCCTGCTGTTTGCCAGGCCCTGTTCTGTTCTAAGCACTGGGAATTCAGCAAAGAAAAAAGCAGAGCCTACGTTATAATGAAGAGAAATGGATTTTTTAAAAATGGAGAAATAGATAAATAAATGAAATTTCAGTCAGAAAAGTGCCATGGAGAGAATATAAGTAGAGGGATAATGAGAATGGGGTATGACAAAGTGAGAGGGGGCTGTGGGGAGACCATGGTTCTTCAGCTGAAGGTAATCAGAAAGGGCTGTCTGAGAAGGTGGCATATGAACTGAGACCTGAAGGACGAGATGAAGTCAGCCAGACAAAAACCTAGAAGAAGAACGTTTCAGGCAGAGGCCCTGGTTGGGATCCAGCCAGACTTGAGAATAGAAGACCTGACCTGAAAGTGAGGGGGAGATTGAAGGGGATTAGGAGTCAGAGAGATAGAGTATAGAGTTTAGAGGATATGAAGGGGTAAGTGGTAAGGTGATTGGGTTTTATTTTATGTATATTGGAGAGCTTTAACCAGAGGCATACTGTCATCTGATTTATACTTTAAAATACAGTCTCTCAACTGTGGCACTATCTGCATTTGGGGCCAAATAGATAATTCTTTGTTGTGGAGTGGGGTTGGCATGTGGAATTATAGGATCTTGACAGCATCCCTGGCCTCTACCCACTGGCTATCAATAGCAGCCCCCAAGTTGTGAAAATAAAAATTATCTCCAGAGATTGCTGAATGTCCCAAGACTGGTAAAATTTCTCCCAGTTGAGAACCACTGCCTTAACATTTTACTTTATATGTGGTCTCCATGTGGAGAATTGGCTGGGGAAGTGGGTCTGGAGAAGGACAGAGGTGTATGCAGAGACTACCAGGAGACCAGTGCAGCCATCCAGGGAGAAAAAGGGGCATGATGGTGGATCAGTAGAGATTGTGAGAGGGGGTGGGATTCGGGATATATATATATATTATATATATATATATATGTAAAATATATATATAATATATATGTAATATATATATGTAAAATATATATAATATATGTAAAATATATATATTATATATGTAAAAGATATATTATTTATATAAAATATTATATATAGTATATATATATTATATATGTGTGTGTGTGTGTGTGTGTGTGTGTGTATATATATATATATATATATATTTTTTTTTTTTTTTTTGCTGCACCGTGCAACATGCAGAACTTCCCTGACCAGGGATCAAACCTGTGCCCCCTGCAGTGGAAGTGCAGAGTCTTAACCACTGGACCACTGGGGAAGTCCTGGGATATATTTTGGATATATTGTGGATAGTTAGAAAGTATTAGGAGGTCAAACCAATACAACTTGGGTGACAAGTCAGCCCTACATTTTGATTCGTCCAAGAGAGACCCAGTTTGACCTATTTTCCTGGAGTAATTATTAATAGTTCCTCCTTTCAGTTCCAAAAGTGTCCTCATTCAGACAGTAAATTACATGCTTATACTAGTAATAGTTGAGTGACAGGCCTGAGATGTCTACTGTAATTTCCATGTTATCTTGTCCATTTAAAGGCCTTTCATTTTCACAGTCTTTTCTCACCTGATGAAACAAAGAGAGTGTAACAAATAAATATTTATATAGAGCAAGGAATAGAGTAATTCAGAGGAGGATAAAGGGGAATATTGTACACACTAATCTACTCATTTTCAATGTGTTAAATATAGCTTTATAGTTTAAATTACCATTCATTTCTGGGCTTTTTATAGATAGCATGAGGGTAAAAGAAAATGAGGTACATATAATAGCAATGTATGTATTTGTTCAATCCATTTAATGTATTGGAGAGGGTTTTTTTTTTGTTTTTTTTGGTTCCACAAGTTATGTAAGATACACATAGAGTTAGAGATTTTTAATAAAATGTGGATTTGTAAAACATCTTTTAAAAATCTATCGATTAAAACCTGTGTAATCTTCTTAATCTTTCTGTCTGTGACTATTCAGTTGCTGGGGTCTCCATGCTATTTTTAATCATGTCAGGGAGGTGTTAGTCCCCTTGTGTGGAATAAGAAGGACACCTTACCAGCAGTACTTTTACAATGATGCATTTGGGGGGCCACAAAAGAAGAGAAGAGAAAGGAAAGTCAAGAGAAAGGAAATGAATGTCTAGGCACGAATCCACCTCCATTAGGGGAAACAAATGAATGAACAAACAAGACAACACACACTCCCAAGGGATCGTGTGTAGGAAATATGTCCTGTCCAGGACAGAAGGTTCCTGCCATGTTCAGAAACACTTCTGTTGATTTTTCCCCCATTGTTGTGTGTTGAAGTATTTTATGTGAGGAAAGGTCCCTAATTTAATCTATACTTTTTAGCCCTATGAATTTGCTACTATTATCATCTTCATTTTTCAGACAAAGTACCTGAGATTCAAATTCTGAAGGAATTGGTGAAAAATAACATGACTCCTGAAAAAATGTCCATCCTGGCTCCTCTAGCTTCAAAGTCCTTCTTTCTTTCATTTACCTCCTTGCATTGTGATATTAGTGAGGCAAGGTCTGTTTTGTAGTTGGGAAACTGAAGTTCAGAGTAAATGAGATGATGTGCTTAAGGTCCCAAAGCAACTGGTGAAGCAAGGGCTTAATGGAAGTCATCTGATTCTTAGTCCGGTTTATACATAGTGTTTGGATGCTGAAAATGTTCAAATCCAATGTGTTACTCTAGCATTTTCAACAGACTAGCATAAATTTATCAACGATTCATTTTTCTCAAATAGTCTCAGTAAATTAAGAAAAATATTTTTATACAAACCAAAGGAAGAGGAATCATTTCAATGCTGCAGCAGAAACACTGAAGGAGTGCTCATATGCAAATAGTGTATGTTCTGTAGCTTGAAGCACAAGTCGAAGATTTATAGAAAACTTAGCTATCTGTATGATGATTAAACATATGAACTTTAGAGCCTGAGCAGCCAGAAGTGAAATGCTGGACTGCCTTTTAGAGCTAAGCCTATGGCTGTATCTCAGTTTGCTTATCTTCAAAATAATTATAAAATAATATTTATATCAAAGGATTATATTGAGGACTAAATAAGATTTTAGACAGTAAGTACTCAAAAGATATTAGCCTATGTTATTTACTACGTGTTCCCACAAAAGGCTATTTGACTACCTGCTTTTTGGTGGCTTTTGATGACAAGAGGTGTTTTTTGGAGACATCTTGACAATGTATTCCCTGGACATTCCCTTTTAGGTGTAAGGGAAACAATTAGTATAGACCCTTTTGAAATAATTTATACACAAAATCTTCCTTTCTCTCTTTAGAATCATAGATATTTTGGGATCTCAGGGAAACTTAAAAAAATAATCTATTGTTATTCTTTTATTTACAAGTAGCCTATGAAGTTTAGAGTGTAAAGACTTGCCCGGAGTCACGTAGAGCGTGGCAGAGCTGGGACAGGAAACTGGCTCTTGCCCCCTTGTTCTATGTTCTCTCCCAACAATGCCATATTATTCCTGTATAATGTGTCCAGCTTATTTATTTCTCCAGTCTATTCATTTGGTTTCAACAAGATGCAATAGAGCAGAGACATCTCTTTTTATTGCTGTGGTAGATGGAGTTCAAAGGTAACTCAAATTTTAGAATTGTCACTTTTTTGATTTTGGTTAGCCAGCCTTTCCCAGGTTGCCTTAAATATGTCAGCAAGCTAAATACATATATCGATAGTAGGTTTGCCTAGGGGAGATTTAGTTCGTTCTAATTGGCCAAACACTTTCAATTTATTTCTACTAAACAGGCCTTTGATATGGAGAGATTTATTTTTCCTCTTTTTTCCATCTAGAAGATAAACACAGTCTGAGATCAGAAGGGGCTTCTTGTAAACCCAAGAAGGTTTCCAGATTGATGGGTTTTTATTTGTCCTATCTTGTACTGGGCTTTATCTCTGACCCATTAAGTGTGTTTCAAATATGTTTTATTTATTTTATTTTTACATCTTTCTTTGGATGACTGACCTGTGTCTCTGTTTGTTTTTTCACTAATTTGTGTGAACTGCATATTGTTTAAACCAAAGGATTAAGTGGGGAGTCTGTATTGCTTAGCAAAATTTGCCAGAAACGGGGTAGGCCAGCTTGCCTCTGTTCGCGGAAAGCATAAGTATTCTACAATTCATTCTCGGAAAACTTCTGAACCCATACCAATGAACTACTTGCTGTTTTGGACTTTGGACACCACAAAGGACTATTCAATTAGAGCTTCCATTCAGTCATAACTAAAAACAGTGTTGGGTGAGAATATGCTCATTTGCAAATGAGTAGTTGGGTAATATTCTCTTGATAATCCCTTCTTGATCAGTTCTGTATGTGCCCCATTTTTAAATTTCTTTCTTTATTATTTTGTTCTATTCAGAAAGTCTAATTATAATTCAGTCCCACACTAACAGTGATCTTTTGAAGAATCACTTTTCTCCCCAAGGGTCTTGACCAACTGGGTTTCCAGTGTCCTCTACAGCAATTTCATGTTTAATGTTGCATTTCCATAGCTGCTCTTCACATCTCTCCATCTTCCCTTGAATGATGTGGCCTAGAAAAGACTCCAAATAATGAATTATTACCTCTCCCTCCCAAATACTTCAGTTCTAACTAATGTGAACTCTGGTGAAGACAAGCACAGCCACAAATATCCACCTCTATCTCTCTAACTCCACTTCTACTCCATATAAATTGGCATATACCTACTTCAGACCATGAGAGCCTGACTAAAGGTGTTATTCACCCATTCAACAAACGAAGCATTTGCTTTGTACATAGCATGATGAATGTAAAGATGAACAAGACATTGACCATTTAATGGAGGAGACACATAGCTTACTAAGGATGGAGATAACCATAGAGGAATCTGGAAGTCCACAGATATTCGTGACACACATCATAAGTGTAGTTGATTTGCATGTATCACCTACTTCTTTGAGAAATGTTATTTCGAGTCAATTCTGAGTCCCTTCTGGGTGAAATGTGGAGAGTTATCCCTGATGTGACCTCTGACCAAAGTGCTAACCTATATTCATTGCAAAATATTTCTACATTTATTCTGGGGAAATCATATCAATAGAAATGTTTGTAAATTTGCCAAGCATTTTGCAAATGATACTTATTACTCTTTGTATGAAATGAGCTCTGATCAATATAAAAGAAGAGAAATATTTAGAGAACTATTGAAGCAACTGTGAACACTGAGACCTAAAGAATTATGTTAATGAGAATGTAATGTGCTCTCTTTTTCTCTATTTATTTTTTTATTTACTTTCTTAGCAAATATGAGTTTGTATGTTCCAGGGAAGGTAAAGTAAGGTAGGGTTTTTCAAAGTCTTCCTGGAGGATGAGTAGGGCTCAAAGGTTGACTAATAAATGAGTAAATTTAACTAAGCTTTAGTTGTTTTTGTGAAACTGATAATTGTTTTTACACATTAGGTTCTACAAGAGAATTTGAATTATTATTTCTGAATGCAATTCCTTATTCTCTTTATTTAAGGTATTATTATGTCAACGAGTAAGAATGTATTTTCCCAAGCGACATCAACCACCATGCCAGGAAATAGAGTTCAGATGTCAAACTGTTAGGCATAAATTGAATTAAATCTATCTCACAATGACCAATGTTATTTTTAAAGAGAGACAATGTTGCAACAACCCTTCAAATTTTCATTGGATGCTCTTTTTCGCCCTAGTATGTACTTTTAAAAATTACATTTACTATAATTCTTAGATCCAAAATCCCAATTATAGGATGTTTTAGCAGGTTTAGACTAATCAAAGACTAAGGTGAGCTAGTTAGAGACATATTTTCAGAAAGGAGTCTTTCTAACAAAATTTTTCTTCACATTTCATTTCCTCCAATTTAGTTGTTACCCAAAATAAGATGACCATGTTTTAGAAATATGAAGATTGGGAAATGAGGCAATAAGCTTCTTATAATTTCTTTTTTTTTTTTTGGCCGTGCCATGCAGCATGTGGGATCTTAGTTCCTGGACCAGGGATCGAACCTGCGTGCCCTACATTGGAAGCACAGAGTCTTAAGCACTGGACAGCCAGGGAAGTCCCAGGCTTCTTATAATTTCTTACAGTCCTTCCCCTTCATAGATATATGGCCCAGCTAAAGACTGCAGTTTGTCAGGGGTCCAATGACTGCAGAAAGATTTGCTATTTCACATCTTATAGCAAGAATATTTAGAGCAGAAACAAGAAGAACTACAATCCTGCAGCCTGTGGAACAAAAACCACATTCACAGAAAGATAGACAAGATGCAAAGGCAGAGGGCTATGTACCAGATGAAGGAACAAGATAAAACGCCAGAAAAACAACTAAGTGAAGTGGAGGTAGGCAACCTGCCAGAAAAAGAATTAAGAATAATAATAGTGAAGATGATCCAGGACCTCAGAAAAATAATGGAGACAAAGATCCAGAAGATGCAAGAAATGTTTAACAAAGACCTAGAAGAATTAAAGAACAAACACCTAGAAGAATTAAAGGACAAACAAACAGAGATGAACAATACAGTAACTGAAATGAAAAATACACTAGAAGGAATCAATAGCAGAATAACTGAGGCAGAAGAACAGATAAGTGACCTGGAAGACAGATGGTGGAATTTACTGCCACGGAACAGAATAAAGAAAAAAGAATTAAAAGAAATGAAGACAGCCTAAGAGACCTCTGGGACAACATTAAGCACAACAACATTTGCATTATAGGGGTCCGAGAAGGAGAAGAGAGAGAGAAAGGACCTGAGAAAATATTTGGAGAGATTATAGTTGAAAACTTCCCTAACATAGGAAAGGAAATAGCCCCCCAAGTCCAGGAAGCACAGAGAGTCCCAGGCAGGATAAACCCAAGGAGAAACACACCGAGACACATAGTAGTCAAACTGACAAAAATTAAATGCAAAGAAAAATTATTGAAAGCAACAAGGGAAAAACGACAAATAACATACGAGGGAACTCCCATAAGGTTAACAGCTGATTTCTCAGCAGAAACTCTACAAGCCAGAAGGGAGTGGCATGATATATTTAAAGTGATGAAAGGGAAGAACATACAACCAAGATTACTCTACCCGGCAAGGATCTCATTCAGATTCAACAGAGAAATCAAAAGCTTTACAGACAAGCAAAAGCTAAGAGAATTCAGCACCACCAAACCAGCTCTACAACAAATACTAAAGGAACTTCTCTAAGTGGGAAACACAAGAGAAGAAAAGGACCTACAAAAACAAACCCATAACAATTAAGAAGATGGTAATAGGAACATACATATCAATAATTACCTTAAACGTGAATGCATTAAATGCTTCAACCAAAACACACAGGCTGGCTGAATGGATACAAAAACAAGACACATATATATGCTGTCTACAAGAAACCCACTTCAGACCTAGGGACACATACAGACTGAAAGTGAGGGGATGGAAAAAGATATCCCATGCAAATGGAAATCAAAAGAAAGCTGGAGTAGCAATACTCATATCAGATAAAATAGACTTTAAAATAAAGAATGTTACAAAAGACAAGGAAGGACACTACATAATGATCAAGGGGTGAATCCAGGAAGATATAACAATTATAAATATGTATGCACCCAACATAGGAGCACCTCAGTACATAAGGCAACTGCTAACAGCTATAAAAGAGGAAATCGACAGTAACACAATACTAGTGGGGGACTTTAACACCTCACTTACACCAATGGACAGATCATCCAAAATGAAAATAAATAAGGAAACACAAGCTTTAAATGATACAGTAGACCAGATAGATTTAATTGATATTTATAGGACATTCCATCCAAAAACAGCAGATTACACTTTCTTCTCAAGTGCACATGGAACATTCTCCAGGATAGATCACATCTTGGGTCACAAATCAAGCCTCAGTAAATTTAAGAAAATTGAAATCATATCAAGCATCTTTTCTGACCACAATGCTATGAGATTAGAAATCAATTACAGGGAAAAAAAAAACGTAGAAAACACAAACACATGGAGGCTAAAAAATACGTTACTAAATAGCCAAGAGATCACTGAAGAAATCAAAGAGGAAATCAAAAAATACCTAGAGACAAATTACAACGAAAATACAATGATCCAAAACCTGTGGAATACAGCAAAAAGCAGTTCTAAGAGGGAAGTTTATAGCAATACAAGCCTACCTCAAAAAACAAGAAAAACCTCAAATAAACAATCTAACCTTACACCTAAAGGAACTAGAGAAAGAAGAACAAACAAAACCAAGTGTTAGTAGAAGGAAAGAAATCATGAAGATCAGAGCAGAAATATATGAAATAGAAACAAAGAAAACAATAGCAAAAATCAATAAAACTAAAAGGTGGTTCTTTGAGAAGATAAACAAAATTGATAAACCATTAGCCAGACTCATCAAGAAAAAGAGGGAAATGACTCAAATCAAAAAATTAGAAATGAAAAAGAAGTTACAACAGACACTGCAGAAATACAAAGCATCCTAAGAGACTCCTACAAGCAACTCTATGCCAATAAAATGGAAAAGCTGGAAGAAATGGACAAATTCTTAGAAAGGTATAACCTTCCAAGACTGAACCAGGAAGAAATAGAAAAAATGAACAGAACAATCACAAGTAATGAAATTGAAACTGTGATAAAAAATATTCCAACAAACAAAAATCCAGGACCAGATGGCTTCACAAGTGAATTCTTTGAAACATTTAGAGAAGAGCTAACACCCAGCCTTCTCAAACTCTTCCAAAAAATTGCAGGGGAAAGAGCACTCCCAAACTCGTTCTATGAGGCCACCATCACCCTGATACCAAAACTAGACAAAGATACTACAAAAAAAGAAAATTACAGACCAATATCACTGATGAATATAGATGCAAAAATCCTCAACCAAATACTAGCAAACAGAATCCAACAGCACATTAAAAGGATCATACACCATGATCAAGTGGGATTTATCCCAGGGATGCAAGGATTCTTCAATATGTGCAAATCAATCAATGTGATACACCATATTAACAAATTGAAAAATAAAAACCATTTGATCATCTCAGTAGATGCAGAAAAAGCTTTTGACAAAATTCAACACCCATTTATGATAAAAACTCTCCAGAGAAAGTGGTCATAGAGAGAATCTACCTCCACATAATAAAGGCCATATACCAAAACCCCACAGTAAGCATCATTCTCAATGGTGAAAACTGAAAACATTTCCTCTAAGATCTGGAACAAGATAAGGATGTCCACTCTCGCCACTATTATTCAACATAGTTTTGGAAGTCCTAGCCATGGCAATCAGAGAAGTAAAAGAAATAAAAGGAATCCAAATCAGAAAAAAAGAAGTAAAACTGTCCCTGTTTGCAGATGACATGATACTATACATAGAGAATCCTAAAGATGCCACCAGAAAACTACTAGAGCTAATCAATGAATTTGGTAAAATTGCAGGATACAAAATTAAAGCACAGAAATCTCTTGCATTCCTATACACTAATGATGAAACATCTGAAAGAGAAATTAAGGAAACACTCCCATTTACCATTGCAGCAAAAAGAATAAAATACCTAGGAATAAACCTACCTAGGGAGACAAAAGACCTGTATGCAGAAAACTATAAGACACTGCTGAAAGAAATTAAAGATGATACCAACAGCTGGAGAGATATACCATGTTCTTGGGTTGGAAGAATCAATATTGTGAAAATGACTATACTACCCAAAGCAATCTACAGATTCAGTGCAATCCCTATCAAATTACGAATGGCATTTTTTACAGAACTAGAACAAAAAATCTTAAAATTTGTATGGAGACACAAAAGACCCCAAATAGCCAAAGCAATCTTGAGGGGAGAAAACGGAGCTGGAAGAATCAGACACCCTGACTTCAGACTATACTACAAAGCTACAGCAATCAAGACAATATGGTACTGGCACAAAAACAGAAATATAGATCAATGGAACAGGATAGAAAGCCCAGAGATAAACCCATGCACCTATGGTCAACTAATCTATGACAAAGGAGGCAAGGATATACAATGGAGAAAAGACAGTCACTTCAGTAAGTGGTGCTGGGAAAACTGGACAGCTACATGTAAAAGAATGAAATTAGAACACTCCCTAACACCATACACAAAAATAAACTCAAAATGGATTACAGACCTAAATGTAAGACTGGACACTTTAGAACTCTTAGATAAAAACATAGGAAGAACACTCTCTGACATAAATCACAGCAAGATCTTTTTTGATCCACCTCCTACAGCAATGGAAATAAAAGCAAAAATAAACAAATGGGACCTAATGAAACTTCAGAGCTTTTGCCAAGCAAAGGAAACTACAAACAAGATGAGAAGACAACCCTCAGAACGGGAGTAAATATTTGCAAACGAATCAACGGACAAAGGATTAATCTCCAAAATATATAAACAACTCATGCAGCTCAATATTAAAAAAACAAACAACCCAATCCAAAAATGGGCAGAAGACCTAAATAGACATTTCTCCAAAGAAGACATACAGATGGCCAAGAAGCACATGCAAAGCTGCTCCACATCACTAATTATTAGAGAAATGCAAGTCAAAACTACAATGAGGTATCACCTCACACCAGTTAGAATGAACATCATCAGAAAATCTACAAACAACAAATGCTGGAGAGGGTGTGTAGAAAAGGGAACCCTCTTGCACTGTTGGTGGGAATGTAAATTGATACAGCCACTTGGAGAACAGTATGGATGTTCCTTAAAAAACTAAAAATAGAATTACCATATGACCCAGCAATCCCACTACTGGGCATATACCCAGAGAAAACCATAATTCAAAAAGACACATGCACCCCAATGTTCATTGCAGCACTGTTTACAGTAGCCAGGTCATGGAAGCAACCTAAATGCCCATCGACAGATGAATGGATAGACATGTGGTACATATATACAATGGAATATTACTCAGCCATAAAAAGGAACGAAATTGTGTTATTTGTAGAGATGTGGATGGATCTAGAGACTGTCATACAGAGTGAAGTAAGTCAGAAAGAGAAAAACAAATATCATTTATTAACGCATATATGTGGAACCTAGAAAAATGGTACAGATGAACCGGTTTTCAGGGTAGAAATAGAGACACAGATGTAGAGAACAAATGTATGGACACCAAGGGGGGAAAGTGGTTGGGGGTGGTGGTGGTGGGATGAATTGAGAGATTGGGATTGACGTATATACACTAATATGTATAAAATGGATAACTAATAAGAACCTGCTGTATAAAAAAATAAATAAAATAAAATTCAAAAATTCAAAAAACAAAGAATATTTAGACAATTTATATCTTTCAACATCTTTTAGCACAGTAGGTTTTAAAAAGATATCATAGTTTATTGACACTGATGAGGAACAGAAAAATGAAATGTGGATTAAATCTTCTAAGTAACTTTCTGAGTCCTTTTCATACTAAAAGAAAAATTTGCAAATGGTTTTTGAATTGCTTCTAATTCATCAAATATTGATGAGTACTTGTGATTAATTTTGTTGTACATTTTACTTAGCATGAATAGGAATTTGAAAATTAGTTTGAGTTTTGCTTATAAAATGACTTCAAAAAGTGTTGTGGATGCTCCAATAATCAGGACATTTATTGATGATTCTTAGTAGTAAATGATGCTAACCCCACTTGATCCAGCTTAGGTGTAAGGATTTATTGACTCATCTAATCAAAATGCAGGCTGGGCCTATATAGATCTTAGCGACAATTAGGTCCACAGGCAAAATTTTCCTCCCAATTTCAGACTTCTTTTTTGAAAAGTAGTGCAGGAAATATTTGATATAATATGATGGTAATGATTTTCCAGGTGAATACATATTTCAAAAAGGATCAAATTACACACTTTAAAAATGTGCGTTTAATGTACTGTGATTATATCTCAATACATTTGTAAAAAGAAAGGAAGCGAGGAAGGAAGGGAGGAAGGAAGGAGGGAGGGTGGGCGGGCAGAAAGTAGGAAGGAAGGAAGGGAGGAAGGAAGGAAGAGTAGGAAGAAAGGAAAGAAGGGAGGGAGGAAAGAAGGAAAAAAAGAATAATAGGGTTGGTCCAAAACATTACTTCCCAATTTTGCCCCCCAAAGGGACTGAGACCTGCATCCTTTAGCCAAAATCCCAAGAGCTCTAACTGGTCCAGCTTTGATCAAGAACCTTTGCTAGCCCATCATTGTGACCAGCCAGGTGAAGTCTTAGAGAAGACAGCCACTCCAATCCCACCCTCACGGTTAGGAAAACATTTCCCCCTCCTCCTCCCTCACCCCCCAAAATGGGAAGTGCTGTTACGACCAGAAAAAATAATATTTGTGCCCCATGTTTGAATCTATGATTTTCATGGGCAAAATATGCAAATAAATGTCAAGTCAGCAGCATTAAAGAGAAGTTTTACTTAGAGGAAGGTTAGCAAAAGTTATATCCTATACTTTTTTTTCTTTGATTTTTTTTGTTTTGTTTTTTTAAATATCTATGTAAAAAATAACAAGTGATTTACAGATCTCTTTCTCTAATCAGAACCTCAAGTGTATATATAAAGGTACTGTACAATATATAAACATTTACAACCAGTACATCCATATTTTGCTTAGCATTCCAAGGCCACACTGCGAAGTCAGTAATCCTATACTTTTTTTTTTAATATCAAATGATTAAAAACCTATGGTCAGGATTTTTTTAATTTAGGAAGGTTTTCCTGATAAAAAACTGTCATCCATTTTCTCAGGGCAAGGCAAGTTGTAGGAAGAGAAGGGGTCTGAGAGGAGGAAAAGCTAACACTGTGAAAACACATTCTTCTCAAGATTCAGATTTAAAGATTAGTTAATCGTTACTTCTTAAGGGTCTCGATAACAAATGAATATTGCTCTTTAACTAATAGAGAAGTTACCCTGGGAAATTAAGAAATGCAAAATGGCAGAACACATGCGTGTATAGTGTTTCCATCTTTTCCTGACTTGATAAATAATAGTAAAATATTGTGAACACTGTGATTTTGGGGGGTGGGTTGGGATAACCATTCAATTAGCGCAATACCTTTTGGCTTCTTTCCATTTTCTTTTCCTTGGGAGTGCTCTGAGTCATTAGCTGCTGAAGTCAAAA
Organism: Balaenoptera borealis; assembly: GCF_965194805.1. Classification (NCBI taxonomy): domain Eukaryota; kingdom Metazoa; phylum Chordata; class Mammalia; order Artiodactyla; family Balaenopteridae; genus Balaenoptera; species Balaenoptera borealis. The sequence continues at coordinate 22,505,499 of NC_138876.1, forward strand.
GGAGAAAGAAAAGAAAGATGAAAGAGGAGAACTAATTTTTTTTAATCTCTTGTGAGACAGACACTTTAAGAATTTCTGTATGTCATCTTATTTAATGCTGATAACCCTGAGTTTTATTATTTCCATTTTACAAACAGAAACTGAGGCTTGGAGAAATTAATCCAATTACCTATATTTAATCAATATAGTAAACGCTAAATCTCTCAAACTTCAAAGCCCATGTTCTTTACCTTATAACTAGCTGTTTACCATTTACAATTGGGCTGTGTAAGTAAAAGAAAGAGCAGCATTTAGGATCTTCATTTAATTTTACAATTGAGTATGGGAAAACCAACTCTTCTTCAAGAGTCCTACTCTTTTTTATAAATATTGTCATCTGTCCATTTCCTCTCCCTTTTCCGTTTTTTTGTTTTGTTTTGTTTTGTTTTTACATCTCCAGATAGCCAGAAGCTTTAGTAGGCAAACATCATCAGACTTGTATGAAGTGGAACTCTTCTAGATTCTCTTTCTCACTCGACTCTAAGATTCCTAATTGTAAAGATTTTTTTGAACAAGGAAAAATCCACCTACTAAAATGTCAGTGTTGTGAGGTGAAGAGAATTAATATTTAGTGAATTTCTACTCTCTACATTACTGTCACTGAGCAATTTATCTATATGATCACATTTCCTACAACCTCTGAGATAACTATTATTATCCCAATTTCATGTAAGAAACACGAGGCCTAGACAATTTATATGCTCATGGATTCAAATTCAGGTTTATCACCAAAGCTCAGACTTGTTCCATCTAATAAACAGAGAATAATTGCATGTGTTCCGTTCCATATATGAAGGATTTTATTGTCAGAGAGTTTGATGTGTAACCTACTTTAAAAGACTCAGTTTAACGAATATATAGCAAGGTCCTGATTTATGTCAGGCACTGGGCTAGGTCCTTGGATAAAAAGAGGCATAAGACATTCTTCACCCTTTAGGAGCTCATGATCTTTTGCATGGGGCGGGTTGAGACTAATTTGAATATATCAGATAATGACACACTCTTCATGTAAGAGAGGCAAAAACAAGTGAACACTAAAGTGTCTAATCTTGAGAAACTCTATTTTTATTGTAAAAATACATGTGTATATATCCACTTTCCGTTTCTGTTTTGATTTTTAACCTCCTATTAAATAAAATATTTTCTGAATGACGAGGTCCCTAGTTTAGCCAGTATCTTTGTACTATTCATTTCAAGAGTAAAGGGTTTTCTTATAAAATGTATAAAACATTTTGAAAACTTTTTTTTTAATTCAAATCTTTCTCTTAAATGTTTTGTCACTTCAGAGAAACTTTTGCTTCTGAAGCACTAATGTTTCTTTAGTATTATATTAACTTACATATTTTTGTATAATTTTAAACAAAAGCTGTCTTAAATGAAAACACAAAAATATACGGATTTCAAACAAACAATTTTACCAGAAATGTCTACTCTATTAGACTTGTGACAAATCTGGTTAAGACCTTCTAAGAATTGTATAATTGGTTTCAGAAGGGGAACAATTTTTTATTAATATAAACTAGCAAAAATATTTTTATGATCTCTGCTTGCCCCAACATAAAAATCAGTTGTCGGCAAAGCTCAGCTGGCTTTAGAAGGTCCCCATGTAATTTAGGAAGTTTCTTTGACACTCAGAATATCTCCTTGGCAGTTTCATTCCACAATTAGAGAATTACTTTTATGGCTTAAGATTTCTTAACTCTTATTAAAATGTGAATACAACAGAGAAAGTAATATCTTAAACTCTGCCAGTCCAATATTTACTTAAGCTAAACATATGCCTATTCTTTGATACTCAATTGCTTTCGTAGATGTACAACCAACAGAAATATTTACATATGCTCACAGAACTAAGATGTTCCAATAGCACTACTTGTAAGAGCACCAAATGAAAACTACTTAAATAGTTATCAGTAGAATTGGTTTATTCCACAATGGAAAATATAACAATGAGCATGAACTGCAACTTTTACAATATTGGTGAATCTCACAAGCATAATGTCAAGTGGGAGAAGCTAGACAAAAAAGAGAATATACTCTATGGTTTCATATATATGGAGTTTAAAAAGAAGTCAAAGTAATCACGGATGTTAGAGGTCAGAAAAGTGGTTACTCTTTGTGGAGATGGATTAATTACTGGAAGTGGATAAGTGGGAGCTTCTAGAGGCTGGTAATGTCCTATTTCTTGATCTGAATTCTCATTATTTATACGTGTTCAATTTCGGAAAAAAACATTGAGCCGTACCTTTTTGATTTGTGTACTTGTATATATAAATAAAAATACAAAAAGAAAAACAAAAATACAAAGCTTTGCCAGTCATTATAATTTAATACCAATGAGTTGAGCCTTTTTTTGGTTTTTACTAAGGTGCGTGCCAGAATCAGAATGCCTGACTACAAGGTCAGAATGCAGAACAAGAGAAAAGTGATCCAGAAAGGGAAGGTTATGGGATGCTGTATGTATACAGGCATACGGTTGAAGAAAGGAAATGGGGCTGGTGACTCACCAAAAGGGTTCATTTAACTGTGACTTAGCTTCGAGCTCTTAGAGGATGGAAATTTATTTTAAAATAGGCACTCTCCTTAAAAACACTCCAATGTTCTATTTCCTGTCTGTCTGTCCCCCCCTCTCTCTCTGTGTCTCTCTGTTGTTGACGGGTAATAATCAATAAAGCAATCTATAATAAGAATAGAAAACAGTTTTATCTGAGCCAAACTGAGGACTATACCCTGGGAGACACAGATTCAAGAAGTACTTGAATTGTGTTCCACAGGACTACAAAATAGGGGAAGCTTATAAAGGCAAAGCCCACAAAATTACATACATTGTTTGGCATGAATTAGGATTAGAGCTGGCAAGAAGTAAGGGTGCTTGTTAAGTAGGGATTGTTTGGAGTCTGAAATGGTTGCATAGTTACAGGGGGAGATCTTGGGACTGTAGCATTGCAGCTATCAGCTAGCAGATATTGTTTTGAGAACAGCTGGTGGTGTCCTTGAGTCTGATACAGTTCAGAAGATTCAAGTTCTCATTAATACAGGAACATGTCTGAAACCACATCCACAATGACCACCCAGCTCCATTTTGAATGCCTGAACCATGGTTACTCCATTTTGATTTGGATTTTTAATGGTTAAAGCAGTTGTACAATGCATGTTTAATAGACCATGAACAGGCTGTTTTGGTTAGCCCAAATTCAAGTCAAATCATGTATAAGCCAGAATGACTTCTCCATACCTTAATATGTGAAAAATTCTCCCATCACTCTTTGTGTGTGTGTGTGCGTGTGCATATATGTGTGTGTGTGTATGAAAGAGAGAGAGAAAATGACTCTCTGACTAGGTGAAAAGTTCTTTGCCTCTAGTTCATTACATGGCAATCCCGTATTCTGTAGGCACTGCTTTAAAGTTGCCATTTGACTGCTTCTTGGTGCAGGTCTGTCTATCCAAACACAACTCTTTCCAGTGTGGCAATTAATGTCAGTTTTGAACAACTTTACAACCCCAGAGTACCCTTAAATAATCCTCATGTAACTAACCTCAAAAAAAAAAAAAAAGCTCAGACTGTTCAAGCTTCATGCTTCAGTGCAGGCAGGGCGTACCTAGGCTATAGAAACAATTGGGTCTAAAGGCAAAACTTCTCTCCCTTTTTACACTATTTCTTTTGAAAATCAAGGCAGAAAATGTTTCGTATCATAATTATGGTGATAATTCTGGTTTAGTTCTAATTCTTATTTTGTTAGTTGTATATTCCCCACTGTGTGTTTATATATGCAACACATATCCTAATTGTAGCTGATCCAACTCTTCTGTGGACAGGGGACATTTGGTAGAAGCAAGATGCTATGCTTAGCCCACAGAATGATAAATTTGGCTCTTTGATCTCTTAATAATCAAAGATTTCTGTTGCTTCCACCCAAAAGATTATAGCTAAAGGGTAGCAGAAAGAGATCTAGCTGCTTGTTCACTTAATACAAATATTTTTCCATGTCACTAAATAGCCTTAGAACTATTTTTAATGAGTAAATTTTATTCCAACTCCCAGATTTGCCTTACTTCGTTTAATTGAACCTCTATTGTTGTATTCAATTTTAATATCTAAAATTATCTTCATTTTTGCTTCTATAAAAACTACACATGTATGTTTCACACACATTTATTTTTATTTCTTTAGGACAGATTTTTAGAAGTAGAATTACTGAACCAAGAGTTATATGCATCTTAAGGCACTTGATATGTACTACTAAATTGATCGGGGACATTTTTATTATTCCTCAGGTTTTCCAAAGGGATTCATTTGGCTTTAAAGAACATCATCAGTCATAATTGAATTCTCAAGTGCTTTTTTATATTGAATAGAAAAAGTTAACAAAAACTTTTTTTTAAAGATATAGACTGTGACATGGAAACATACTATAAAGTAAGAATCCTCAAAGATAAAATAGATAATAGTTCACCTAGGTGGATTCGTAAATGATTGAATCACTGCAATCGATGTGTGCAGCTTAACAACAGTCAATATCAATCTGTAAGTAGTCTATAGTGGCATGCCACAGGAGACTATATTCAGTTCTGTCTTGTCCAAGCTTTTATTAATGATTTGGCAAAGAATGTCACCTTGTGTGTTTGCATATTGTTTGCATGTTTGGTTTACATTGTTTGGAGAGGGAAACCTAAACGTTTGGAAGATCAAATTCTAGAGAGACTCAGCAGACTAGAACAGTGGATAAAACTTAATATGAAAGTCAACTATGATAAATTTGCAAACTATGATGAATAGGAATATATTAGCATATGTGAAAATTAATAAGGATCATCATTTTACCAAAGCTGAATAAGAGGTCATTATGAGATAGATAATAAAGGTTTTATGATTTGAGATTTTATTACTAGATGTATATTCTCTAGAATGCGGGAGGTGATATAGCAAATCTATTCTATGTACCTCACACCAAGGACATTAGCAGTCTAGAATTTATTCAGAGATGAGCAACTGTCTTAGCATAAGTCCCTAGAAAACATGTTAATGTTTTATTGACTGATGCAATCTCTGGGCAACAAGAGTTATGGAGAATGAGAAGAGAGGCAGGGAAAGAGGGAAAGCTTACCAAGCCATCCAGAGCCTCACAAAAAACCCAGCCAGTTGCTCAGTCATATGGGATGTCTTTAGAGAGATACATAGAACAATCAGTAGGGGAGAGAAAGACGAACTTACCTGTGACTCCTTCCCATCTCTTGTCTGTATTGGATTAAAACTTGTTCACAGATTCGCAGACATAGAGATCAGACTTGTGGTTGCTAAGCGAGGGGGGAGGTAGAGAGGTGGACTGGGAGTTTGGGATTAGTAGATGAAAACTATTATATATATAATGGATAAACAACAGGGTCGTACTGTATAGCACAGGGAACTATATTCAATATCCTGTGATAAACCATAATGGAAAAGAATATGAAAAAAAGAATGTCTATATGTGTATAACTGAGTCACTTTGCTGTACAGCAGAGACTGGCACAACATAGTAAATCAACTATACTTCAATTAAAAAAAAAATTGTTCTACAAAACCATTAAGTGTCCTGCATTTCCAAATTGAATTTACCAAGCCCTCCGGGCAGCCACTAAGGAACCCAGAGACTCCATAGACCTGGTTGCTTTGACCTTGGGCTCTGGAGCTGCTGGAACTCTTTTAGCAGTAGATGATACAATGAAATCCTGCTGAAGCCCAGACCCAGTGGCAAGAGGATAGAGTTGGAAATCTTAGGAGATAAGACAATGGTGACAGTGATGGGGGCTCTCCATTGAGCAAGTACCCAAGGCCCAGGGAACAGGCTTTTCAAAGTAAAAATATGGAGGCACTGGATCCAACATAATCCACTACTTGATATAATTTACTACTTGAGCCACCCAGATGCATTTTCACCCTTTATTATATCCATATTCCGTATAAGAACTAGATGTTCTTACTTCTTCCTAAAATGAGAGGTGCAAGAACATTCTAGGAAGATAGTGGCTAGTGTCAACCTCTTAAAATCTAGAGACTGTCATACAGAGTGAAGTAAGTTAGAAAGAGAAAAAAAATATCGTATGTTAACGCATATATGTGGAACCTAGAAAATGGTAGAGATGAACCGGTTTGCAGAGCAGAAATTGAGACACAGATGTAGAGAACAAACATATGGACACCAAGGGGGGAACACAGCAGGGGGTGGGGGTGGGGGTGGGGGTGGGATGAATTGGGAGATTGGGATTGACATGTATACACTGATGTGTATAAAATGGATGACTAATAAGAAAAAAAGTAAATTAAATTTAAAAAAAGACTTAAAGATTAGCCCACCAAGCCCTAGCCCTTCACTGCTATAACTGTACCTGGGACCCTAATAATTATTGTCATCCTCCTTTATTATTCTTCCTGTAATTTCTCACCTTCAGCCAATATTTTGGCTGGTCTTGATTTCTTGCCAGGTAGAGTGGCACAAACCTTCCTTTTCAGGGGCCTTCAATGACCCATTCACGGTTATCATTGGGCATGGAAGCAAGAGTTCCCCTAGTGAATATTCTGGGTTCCAGACACAATTTGTTCTGCTCCTGCTGTGTAGTAGCAACCTGTTTCTTCATGTTAATCAGAATTTATTATCCCAGCCAATACAGAATTTCCTGCCTTTTTCTACCGATTCATTGGTATGATGTGTAAAAAATGGCCAGGTGGTAGTCTCAACTCATGCATCAATACAGCCATTGCTGTGTCCTCTTGTGGAAGTATCCTTCCTGGGAACCGGACTCCTAACTACAGGAATGGGATGCACCAGTTGTACAAGTGGGTCTCTGAGAATGATGGTGACAGGCACTAATTATCTCCTATTTCCACCACTTGGTTCCTAGACCCATATACTTTGTTTATTTGGGACATAGCACTACAAAAAACATGGTCGGTTGCTAGTCATACATGACATCTTGAGGCTAAGATAGACGGGCTCAGCTTTTTCCCCTCGCCCACCTATTAGTGGTCAGATTGCCCCATAGGATGTTCATTCTTAGCACTTCTGAGGTTTATTACCAAGCCCCTCTAGGCATGTTGAGGGAGTCAGAGTCTCTAAGGATCTAGTAAGATAGGACCTGGGCCTTGGAACTAATGAAGATAATAAGGAGAATTAGTGTGTGCCATATGAGGAGCTTTGGGAAGTACTAAGGTTATCAAACTCAAAGGATGGAATACTTAATTACTTTCACTAACTTAATATGTCCAATCATAAACTGGACAACTATTGGCTGAAGAATCTTAGAGTAGAATTTCAATAGTACCGTGAAGCAAGTAAATAGACATTAACAGGACAGTAAAGCTCTATTTATTAGGTAATTTTTCAACAGTTTCAAACAACCTAGAAAACCTAAACATACATAGAATATCTTTGGAATATATCAACAGCCAGTTAAATCCATTCCTGTTTAATGAGATTGGATATCTGATTTTTTTCTTTCTGGGACATGGAAGTAACCAGATTACAAGTGGAAACCTGACTAGGGCCACAGGTTGAACAGTGGTAAGTGAGTCTAGGCTACCTCACCATTAGGACCAGCAGTCTTGGGTCACTCATTATGGAAGTAACCGGTTCCTATAACCTTCACAATATGACTTAAAGGCACCATGATAAAATTAAATTTATGTTTGATTGACTCTGTTTCCATGTGATAATGAATACTACAATATATTAAAGTCTTTTTACCATATGTAGTTAAAATAAAATTATTTCGTGGAAAATATTAATTCAACTTATTTATAGAGCAGTTATTTATAGAGCACTTACTTTGGATGCATTCCTATTGGTTGTCATATGCAGAACAGGAGACAGAAAGATGCCTCGGCTGTACCATAAGTATTTGTTTATTGATTATGGATCCACTTATGGCAAGGTCTACTCAATGATAATATTGTTTTTTAAATAATGACTAACTTACAAAGCAAAAAAGACATTTTTCTGCCTGTATATGATGTTAAAAGTGCTCTAAAATTGTAAGACCTAATTCTAAAAGTTATCTACCACTGTTCTGTTTATCTAATTCTGTATAACTCATCACACAAGAACTTAGTGGCTTAACAGAACAACAATCATTCTAGTATCTCTCATGGTTTCTGTGGCTCAGAGATTCTGGCAGGACTCTCAGCTGGGCAGTTCTTACTCAAAGTTTCTCATGTGGTTACAGTCAGACCATGGCTGGAACTAGAATAGCAGAGGTGGAAGGGAGCAGAATATCTGGGAATTGTCTTGGCATCTCTCTCTCTTCTTGTAAGTTCAGGCCTTTTCATGCGGTCCCTTTGCATGTGGTAGTTTGGGCTTCCGTACAGCATGGATGTCTGAGGATAGCTGGGTTGCCTACATTGCAGTTGAAGACTTCTGTGATGACTTAGCCTTAGAAGTCACAGAGGGTGGCTTCTGCCATAATCTACTGGTCGAAATAGTCACAAAAACCCACCCAGTTTCAAGAGCAGCAGGTTGAGTCTACCTCCTGATGGGAGGAGTATCAAAGTCACACCGTAAGAAGGGGCTGTGAATATTGTTGCAGCCATCTTTGGAAAATGCAATCTACTACAACCATGTTTAAATTATGAAAACTAAAAATTATCTGCTGAATCATCAGGATAATAATATATCTATGAAAGTTGCTTTACATTGTTGCATTCTGTAGAAAAACACTAATACTCCTTTAAAAATTAAAATAGTGCCTTTAAGAATGTGACAATACTACCCAACTTAACCTGCATATTCATTATGCTCATATAATTCCAGATGTTGGGGATTAAAAAGGCAAGGAATAATTAAGACCTGATACCCTTTTACTCCCTTTATGTTCCCAAGTAGAGAATCAGAGCTCCTTTTACAGAAAATGGAACTTAATCACATATTTTGTTCATGACAAGTGAATCTGAAAAGCAGCAAAGAACTCTTGGCAACCTTTCACATTATGTAGTCAGAGTGATGACAAGTACCTCCAAAACGGGTGTCCTATGAAATAAATTGTTCATGAACGAAGAATCTGCACAACGCTGTCTCAGAAGGCTCTATGGGTTCCTCATAGCTGCTGGGTTACAAATGCACCGAAGCAATCTCAGAGATTCCTCTGGGGGTCCTTATAGCTAAAAAAAGAAAAAAGAAAAAAAACTACGAAGAGTTACATACACTGTAGGTTATTTGGGAATAAAAACACCAGTAAGCATCCTTGGGTCTAACCATCTCAGTGGATTTAGTTAACAACTCAGATCAGTATCTTGGTTTTAACATCTCATCTTTCATTGTAACGTGCCCAGCCCTTAAGACGTGTTTTCTTTGTTTCCCAAATTTGACTAGCATTTCAACTTTTTAGCTATTATGGATTTTTATGGATTCAAAAGTAATATGAAAAAAGAATTTTCACTTCATTACGTTCCATTATTTTTGTGTTCACACAATAACAGATTTTTAGTAATCGAAAGAGGGTTTCATTTTCTTTTTCATCTGTGAATAAGGCTGTAGTCTCTAGTTTGAGATCTTGTCAGTTTCCCCTTAGGATCAAAATATATAAACGAACATATTGCTTCATTTAAGGGGAAAAAGATGTAAATAAAGCACACAAAGAATTGGATGACTTGGCGGACTCATTCTAGACTGCTTACTTCTGTGAGGAAGGTAATGTTGACTATGTGCAAATATTTTTTGAAGGATATTTTTAAAAGCCTATGTTGTTATTTGGGGCCATCTCTACCTGGTGAGAATCTTTAGAACATAGTTATTTTGAAAATTTTATTTTTTGTTCCATTTCAGTGAAGGGAATCTCAGCCTTGGTATGAACCAGTAAGTAAAAAATTAATTCCTAATGTAGATTCCTAAAGTAAGCCACTGGAAATCCCAAATGTCAAAGTGGGAGAATTATGACTTTGTAATGTAGCCATAGCATTAAGGAATGATTCCTAAGGCATTTTTCAATCTGCAACACCTTTTTTAAAAATTAGTAAGAAAAATGACCTCTCTTCTTATTCGTTTTCCCAACACTGATGTATTTGACTTAGCAGTGTCTGGATCTAAATTAAGATTAGTCTCTAAAGTACCTTTTGGCGAAGGAAAACTATAATGATTTTATTACTCTTTTACATGAACTAAGAAAGGGAATTTTACAAGCATGAAGAGGTTCTTAAATAGAGTGGGTAATGCAGGAAAAAAGAAAGAATGAAAAGAAAAGCTAAAATCAAGATCCTTTTCCATTGCATTGTTTAGCTTCCCACATCACAGAAAGAAGGAAGGCTGTTTGCTCACTTGGTTAATCTCATTTTTCCATTATCAATGCACAGGGTGTGTTTTCCACCAGTTTGAAGCTGGAGTTGTAAAATGGACTCTAGAGTAATGTGAGTGAGAACAAACAAAAGGGGCTATTCTCTCCTCCCTGCTTGTGTGTCACTCCCATTAATGTCAGCAGGGATTATGTACTCACATGTAGGAAAATGTCTGTTTACAACTGGAGTGGATGCATTACTCTCCCCGTTACCACCATTTCAATTCATTGAAAATGGAATGGATTCACACGGGGTGTGTTTGTGTTTGCTTCAAAAAGGCATTCTTTAAGAATAGGCCACTGATGTTGTAAACCTAATTATGTTCTTTTTTTCCCCTGACATACTAAAGTAATACAGCTGGCTTTCACTATTCATTCTTGCTTTTCTGTGCCCTACCACCTAAACTTAAAAAAAAAAAAAGAAACAACAACAACAACAAAAAAAAACAGGCAAAGCAACTTTTCAACTTCCAGCTCATTTACATTATTTTTTTAAGGCAAACAATATAGTTGAGTGATGTTAAGTTCAACAGATTGTAAATGGAACCCAAAGTACCTTGTTAAGACAAGATGTGTTTGCTGTCCACTTAAGCACTTCTTGTTGCTGGTAGTTTTCCCAAAATGATCTGGGTGTAAGTGATGTAGCTAGTGGTACTTGTGCCATGGAAATAGCCGTGACCTATATTTTCATGCTTCAAAGTAACCCTTATTCTGCTTAGGGTGCTGATATTCTCCCCCTCACTCTTGCCTCATTCTTTCAGAATAAGTCCTCTTGGCATAAAACAAAGCAAGCTCTCTGCTAACGTAGAAGCTGCAGATTTGTAAGCCTGCTGCAAAGATCTCTAACTTATCTTTGAGCCAGAAAAGTTGGTGTGATTAGCATGATGCCAAATCTGTTGGACCTCTTGCATGCTTCAGTTTCTATCAGTGCCCCAGTCAATAAGGCTAAAATTATACAGTCAGGGGTTTATTTACTTTAAAGCTGCTTGCAAAATATCAGGAGACTTTTCAAAGCATTAGCAACCAATTTAAGAGAAAATGAGTGGTAGAGGGGTCAGGGGAAAATATTTACTCTGGAAGGTCAATTGAATATTTGAAGAGAGTAACGGGTTTGGCTTCTAGGGTCATGTTAATGTACCTAGCTGTCTATTTGATCCTAAATAATTAAGCTGTAGAAGCAGGAGGTCGCAAAGTTGTTGTAGATTAGGTCCCCAGCAGGGACCATGCCTTGACATGGTTTGAACAAAAGGAGGGCTGTGTCTTGCATGTAAAGTATGGTTTGTTGCTAGGGCTGATCGATCCTGCTGTCCCCAATCCTTAGTCTGGGCAACTATACAAGAGATCAGAGCAATCACATTCTGTTCTGTAAAGCCATATGGGCAGCGTTTGTCCTGTGATCTGTATTTTATGTTACTGCCACAAATGATACTGATTCTATAGATGTGGCTGCTTCAGGGAGATGTACAAGCCCTCCCTGAAGCTGAGTATCACCAATCTTTGAGTCACACACACATTTCAACGCGGTTGGCTTTCTTGAAATTGAAGTACAACCCTTAATTATTTTAGTTAATTGCAATTACTGCACTTGAATTATATCCATGATAAATGAGCACTGGCATCTATCAAATTAACTTTTTTTTTTGTAGAAGAATTTGTGTTTTTTAAAGTGATTGTGGTATCTGCAAGAACATTTATGTTATAAAAATAAGGGGGTGGGAAGTGGAGAAGTGTTACACTTTTCCAGTGGTAATCTTACTAAGTTTATGGCAGGTAAAATCCTCACAGATAGACGGCTGAGTTTTTCCTTTTACACATCACACTCTACGAATTTAGTGGTCACAAAGTTAATAATGATGAAAATAAGCAAAATGCTGTACTTTCTATTTTGATATTAATTTAATTAAGTTTTAAAATGTGGCAGAGCCAAAATCTTCTTTTCTTGCATTATCCAATTTAAAAGTCAACTGTTCAGTTGGGAGTTAAATAATTTTTCAGTCTCTATCCTTTGATTAAAGTAAACTGAAACTAAAGGTTTGTTTAGTTCACAGATTTGACTTTTAAAATTAAAATCATATTTTCCGGGAGGGATTTTTCCTTGCTGTTTCTATGCTCTGTACCTTAGTGGTTCTTTCAGGAAAGTGCAGGAAGAAATTTAAGAGTGTTTTCAGATACAAATCGTTCATGAACTCACCATGAATCTTGAAGGAAAAAAAAGTACGTTTCTTTGCAAACTGATATTTCTGCTCAAACTTTATGTATTATAGAGTTTCAAGTAAGAACTGGATTGACTCACCAGATTTTGAGTACTTTTTGGTTAGTAAAATCTAACCATGCGAAGTTCAAATTTGTGTAAATGGGTATAAATCGTGGTTGGATTGGGGTATTTGGTTTTAGGTAAAATAGAAAACAAAAGCTCTACTGACCTCAATCGAATTCAGGTGAGCAAAAGGAATTATATGAGGTTGAATGTAACAATCTTAAAATGTTTCATTTTATACCTCCTAGGATTACGCTCAAAGGTGTTTCTGAGATGTTTGTATTTGAGGTATCATCCTCACCAAAAATATGTTAAGTTTTGTAATAGCAATTATTGTCATCACATAATGCAGAAAAAGAGAATCATCAGCTAGCCTGACTCTGGTATAATCATAATATAAAATATATTTTACATTTAATAAAGGTAAATTATGTGTGGAAAAGTAAAGCAACCTATAATTAATAGGAACTTGGCTTGCAATAGCCAAAACACATCAAAGCTCTCTGTTCCTTATTGACTAATGTATGTGCTCTGGGCAATCCCCACCCCCCGTCGGTTGAGATCTTTTAAGTTTAATAGTATAAGATGTACATGGAAAGATTTTTTTTAAATAAAATGTCTGCTTGTGGCTAAATTTTGTAGGTGCCCGATGATTATTCTAATAGGATTTTGACATACGAGAGAAGAGAGAAGTGTGTGTGTGTGTGTGTGTGTGTGTGTGTGTGTGTGTGTGTGCGCGCGTGTCGTAATTTCTCACTCTTTAATTGCAAGATGAAACGGGCACAGATGCCTTTTATTATCAGTGATTAAGAAAACACACACTTCTTGACAGAAAATTTTGTGTTTGTAAATGAAAATTAGCCCCTTGCTCTCTGCATTTAGCACTCCTTACGCCAAATGGAGGGAGAAGAAAAAGATATATTTAAGATATTAAAAAGAACTATGTGTTTATTACTCCTGAACATTCTCTCCTGTTAAATTATCAGGATAGAGTGCTTGTTTAGCCTGAATTATTCCTGTTTGTTTTTAAAGCACTTTTGAATGGTTTTCATTAAGACAAGGTATTGAAAGCTTCAAAACTGGAAGAAAATTGTGTCCCTCTTATAGGAAGCCATAAGATTAAAAAAAAACAAAAAAAAACAAAAAAACCTTTGCCTGCTCTGAAATATGTTCTAACGGAGATTGGAGAACCAGACCAGAAGTTATTACAACCGTCTTTTTAAAAATGGAAATCAAGCTGAAACTGTTCATTTTATTGTTATTCTGGTGGTAGTTGCTGCTGTTGTTTTGACAGAGTGGAATCTTCCTTTAACTTAGCCCAGTGGAGACCTGGGTTTGCTGAGTGTCCTTGTCACCTTTCAAAAACAGGAATTTGATGAGTTATGCTGCAAGCAGGGGGTTTGGAGGAGTCTCTCAGCTGGCATATATTCCCTTTTTTAGAAACCGTGTGACTAAAGGTTTGCATAATTAAAGTTGCCCTGAAAGTGCTCACAGACCCCGGCTTCTTCCTTGCTTCCCTAACAGACTTTTGCTTCAATTCTGCCCAAGTAATCCATCTATTACAATTATTCTTACTAGAACCCCAAAACACTTTCCCCTATTTTCACTCTTATCGATCTATTCTAGACAGACCTGCTCCATCTTTTACTGTTAATTTTTTATTTTGTGTAATGTCGTTCTTAAGCTTTGCTTTATTTTTAATATCACTTGAAGTTGACAGAACTAATACAATGTAATATGATGTGTAATACGATGTGTATGTGAAATCATCTACATAATCTCTAACGGAGTCACCACATTTGGTCACAGAGCTATTTGATTTTTTTTTTCTCAATGCTATTTTCTTCCAGATGATAATCTCTACACATGTCTGAATAATGCCTTACTGCTTACTGAAGAACTTCAAAAAGCACTGAGAGAAAGCCTTCAATTTCTGTGAATCATCACAGGGCAAGAGATTATTGTAATCCCCATTTTATAGATGAACCCTCTGAGGTTTAAGTAATTTGGCCATTGCCTGGGTGTAAGACACGAAGCCAGAGTAAAACTCCCAGTGTATGATTTTGATCTCTGATGAACTTCTCTGTCTCTGAGAAGCGAGCTTGTTTTTCAGTTTTCTAACATGAAAGAACGAGGTTATTTGGTATGACTTCTATCTGTAAAAGGCGGAACTGACCTCATAATGTTAGATCATTTCCTAACCCAGTTTTAATTCACCTATAGCTGCTGATACAATTGAAAGCTTCTCTTCCAGTTTGCACTTGAGTTTTCTTATTAATCAAAAAACAGCTTAAGTTAGACTTTTGCAAGGGCCAAATATACCATTGCCAAAAATTCTATCAGTGGAAGAAGTGCTGACTGTATAGCTTTTTTTTTCCTTGTTGTTTAATTAAATGTTTGGATAATAATATCTGCATTACCATTCTCCCTAAATGGTAATATGTATAGTGTAGACTGCACTTAGGAGTTTTCTTAAGTGATGGCTTCAGGGTTTCTAGACTAATAATACAAGCACATCGTCCAGACCTCAGTATCTCTATGCTGAAATCTGACTCTACTATTCTAGAAATATTCATTTTTAAAAACTAACTTTGTTTGCTATATTGCAGTAATAGCAGAATGTATAAGCCTGTGACATAAAAGGTGATTTTCATAACAAGAAAAAAAAATGTAATTGAAAGGGTTGAACAGTTAGTTCAAGCTTGTAATTAAAAAAACAATAGTTTTGAAACTTTATAGGAAAATAGTCTGGGATTTCTGTCAGTTACAAGTTCCAAATCATAAAATAGTTTTTTAAACAGAAGAAAAATTAATCAAAATAGTAAAATTAAGCCAGTTCTGGAAAAAATAAAACACCTTCATTTTAATCCACCTTGAAAGTGAAGATTAAGATTAATAAACTAAATAAAAGCTTTCTCTTCTATGTGGGACTTAGGATGTTACATCGTTGACCTAAAGATTCTCATTTATAACTCTAACTGCTTTCAGTGCTCTGAATAATTTTCCTTTCAGTCTAAAACTTTCCATCGTTAATCTCAGGCCAATAGTAACTTTTTGTAATTTAAAAAATATTTAAGGAAGAAATTAATAACACTATTTTGGTGATTCTTAAAGGGGACTTGACATATCCTCTTACATTTAAAATACTATCCAAATAATTCAAAATACACCCTCACATGTCAAACTTTCCCAAGGTCTTTAATTCAACAAAGAATTATTGCTCTTTGGAACTTTAAACATATAACAAATACATTTAGGTGCTAGAAATGTTTTTAATACATAAAGTATACAGTATTTCTAAAAATCTCTAATCTGTTGATTTTAGAAACATATACTTAAACACTGTACATTCCATAATTCCATAGTACCAGAACAGAGGATGTTACAAATCTAAAAGACAGTATTGCCTAAAGGTAACGTAATTGGAGAAAATCGTAATTGTATTTTGCCAACTTAATTTTCTCTGATTAAAAAGAAAAACTTTAAAGTTGAAACAGTAAACATTAAAGGCAATTTTACATTACTAGCTTTAAGTGAATAATATGTAAATCAGAGTTGGGAAAAAATCTTTAGTAATTCAGTCACATGTAATATTCTTTTAATATTATTGCAAGACAGCTAAATGAAAGACAGAAGGTAATAGATGCTAATGTATTTGAGATTCAAATAAATAGCTTAGCTGCTATATTCATATTCACATTTTATGCAAAACTACTTTGAAACAATGCATATGTCCTATTTAAATAAAGCTCAATCAAGTACCTTGATCTCTACATAGAAGTAAAGCAGAGAAAATAATCAGTAATTAAAATGCAAGTTCCAAGGGGAAATAACTTTCAGAAGAAAGTCACAGAATCACCTGATTCTAAAAATGCCAGGCAGTTTTCATAACCACGAGTGCCATTTCTTAGCAGGTGGAAGTACAGTTTTTCTCACAGCATGTGTCTGTCAATAGCTTCATTATAAAGCTGGTAATATAATGAAAAATTTTTAAAAATGATTAGAATAATCTCTCACTCATTCTGGTAGCCACCATTTTAATCACTGCAAATTATATCCTTCTTCAGTGATACAACTTTCTCAGTTCTTCAGCTTTCTTCAAAAATTAGCGATTTTCATAATATGTTTCTGTGAAATCCTGAAGCTAGTAATCAGACAGACATCCTACATACTTCTTAAAATATAAAAAGACACTTCACATGAATGTATGTGTTACAGAGGGATCTAATAGGATTCATAACAATAGGAATAGAACAAAATAGTTCAGTTTTCATAAAAGTGGCCCTTTTAGTCTATCTAGTAAATATGAAAACAATTTAAGATTTGCATTTGAAGGCAGTAAAATGGCAGACAATAACATTCCCTTCATTATTATTGTAAAGCGATTAAAAAGATGAAATAAAACATCTACCTCTTGATTTATTTAGCCAGCATTTTATCTAAAATATTTTTTAAGCAGGTGAGTTTAAAATGGACTCTACCTACAATTTCCTTTTATGTTTAATCTTGCTTCCCTCGACTAATGACTTTATTATTGGAAAACTGCAGTTCATTGTTAGTTTCTCGTAACCCAAAAATAAACCTTGAGAGCTTTGCCCATTTGCGTTAACACTCCCCTGGTTTGTTCTAGGGGACTTTGCCTTGCACTTATCTCAGTCACTTCCCCAAAGCCTTAACCCTTCTGGTGTATGAACGTATTTTTATGTTCTCCCTTCCTAATGCTTCTAGTTCTCCTCATTTTAGCATTTTGGGAACTTCTATAAAGGCTCTGTAAATACCAAGTACAGTTAGTTGTTACCCATTGTTCATGGGGGCCAAGTGTAAACTTCTTCCCCCAAATCCTTGTTAAACATCTATTGTAAGGACTTAAGTGTATAAACCACTTTGCAGTTTACATTTGTGCTTCTGACTGTAAACCTGTTATACAGATAGAACCAAGGCCATGTATTGGATGAAGAAATAACAATGTCCATGTTGAAATTTACATAAGAATTATCAGTCCTGGATCCCGCCCTCTGTACTAAGCACTGCACTCTGTGCTTTATGTGCTGGTTCTCATATGTATGTCTTGCAATAAGCAAAGTCTTTGCAGTTTTCCTCGTGCCCTCTTTTTCTTCCCCATCTCACAGCTGATCCCTCAGCAAATGCTGTCTGTTCTACTTTCAAAATATATCCAGAATATGACTGTTTCTTACCGCCTCCATGGCTACCATCCTGATTCAAGCCACCATAGTCTCTTACCTGGAATATCACAACAGTCTCTAAGGGGTCTCCCTGCCTGTATTTTCTCCACCACAGTCCCTTCTAAACACGGCAGCCAGAGTGATCTTGTCAAAACACAGGTCGGATTATATCATTCATTTGCTCACTGCCCTCCGTTGGCTGTTCATTTTACTCCCGAATAAAAACCACAATTATGACTCTGCCTTAGTAGATCCTACAACACAGTCCATTCCCCTGACCTTCTACAATACACCAAGCTCTCTCTCAGCTCAGTCTCTGCCTCTGGTCATCTCTTTTCCTTAAAGATCTTTCCTCAGGTGTCATCTTGTCTGTGATTCCTCAGTTGGGTTCCCCACCTAAAAGGCAGTCATTTTCCCCATCTTGATTCTGCTTGTTGTTCTTAATGCTTTAGTTTCTTCTCCATAGCACTTAATACTATCTAACATACCATACATTTGCTACACATTTTACCATATATTAATCATGGCTGAGCTCTGCCTGTCCCAATAGAATGTAAACTACATAAAGCAGTGGACGACACTCAATAAATATTTGTTGAATGAATGAATAAACACCTGCATGAGGTAGGCAATATTATTATTATCTGTATTTTAGCAATAGATAAATTCGATGTTTAGAGTGGTCAAATAATTTGTCTGAGGCCACAAAATCAGGTGCTCTTAACCACTACTCTATTCAGCCTGTCAAACCAGAATGGTAATGCTTGAGTCTATTGCTTTTCCCATTTTACCATGTAATCTACATGGCCTGTCCCTGTAAGACATGAGTCCAGACAAATATAAAAGTGTGAGATAGCACTCTAGCTGTGCTGAATATAATGGCTTGCAGAGAGTGGGTATGTAATGCATATTTGGTGGCCTGAGCTAAAAGGAAGGATAAGAATTATCATCTGGGTGTTTGCAACTTCTGTGAAATTTAAGGGGTAGAGTATTTATCATTAAATGACTCCATTTCTTCCTAGCTGGGTGACTGGGGGAAGGTCCTTCATTCCCCTGTGCTTCACTTTCCCATTTATGAAGTAGGGATGGTGAGAAGGAGTAGATGAGGTTATGGGTGGTACTTAACGCAGTGCCCAGCACATAGCAACACTCAATGAGTTACCTCTTGCTATTAGCATCATTACGGTTATTGCTGTTATTTTAGGTTAAATAAAATACAGACTCCCTACTGTGGGCTATGTATGATCTCACTTCTACCCAACGCTCAACTTCATTTCTTCTCCTCCCTCTCCATGTACTTGGCTGCAGCCAAGGCTTTCTTGCTCTTTCTTGAACCACTCATTTCCAGCTCAAGGTCCATCCACCGGCTGTTCCCCCAAGATTAAAAAACACCATTGCTGCCTTTTCACTCTTGAAGTCTCAACAAAATGTCACCTAGCTGCTGAGCGTGGCTTCTTTGAACGACCCAAACTAAAGAAACTCATGTCTCCCACCAATCACTCTCTCCTGATTTTTCTTTCCATAGTTGGTGTTACTTAATTTTCTTTTCTTCTTTTTTTATTGTCCATCTGACCACCGGAATAGAAAATACAAGAGGAAAATGACCTTATTTCTCTTCTTTACTACATTTCCTTTGTACCTAAAGCAGTGCCTAGAACATATAGGTGTCCAGTAAACATTAGTGGAATAAATAAATGAGTGAGTAAATAAATAAATAGCATGCCTGGTTCAGTTTAGGACATTCAGACGTAGTAGAGCATGAAAACACATCTGACATAAAATAGTCTAGGAGATAGAAATGAGGGCTCTAAGGGTAGGACTACCCTTGAACAAAGATGTACATTTTGTTTAACCTCAGGTACAAATATTGTATGAAGCTCTTCAGATACAGCCCTTATATTTTCTCACAGCATTAAAGCATGGTATTCAGAAATGGTACAATTGCAGAACATTTTGAGGCTTGGTTCCCATCTGTCTTGAAGGGTATGATTTTGGTCCATGGCCCACTTTCACAGGGCTCTTTTCCCTAATATAGCCAGCATATCATTTGACCCCCTAATTACTGAAGATAATCTTAATCCCAATGCTTTTGAAGTACCTACAGGTAATGTGAATCATTAGAAGCATATGTCATAAAAACTGAAGACATTTTTCAAATCGCTTAAATTATAATAATTAATTTAATATGCTTCATATGTTTAAACTATATTTAGTTTCAAGCCATATGCTGTCTTACATGAAATGGAGTTCCAGATTTTTCGATTGCCTTTAAAGTACAGTACCCAAACTGGAATTTGCCCAGCACATCAAGAGTTAACATGCCCACACTAGAGAAATGTCTAATATCTGTAATAAGTATTAAGAATTAAAAAACAAAACAAAACAAACTTGTCTTAAAAAAAAAGACCCACTTCTAGAGATACCACATCCCAAGTCGGTTACTGCTACACTGGTGAATGCTTGCTGCCTTCAGCAGCCTCAGCTTTCTGTTCAGAGTCCTGGGCAGCCGACTCTGCTAAGAATATTGATGTCAAAGCCTAAGATATGTTGCTGTCACAGGTTCTTAGCTCTATTCTTCAGACATCTTTTTTTTTTTTTTTCCCGAAGAATCTGTTTTACAAAATAGCTTCTGATTTGTTTTGTCTTTTTGTCGTTAGATCTTTCTAGTTCTCCCCCATCCTTTCGGAGATGAGTTAGTTGTTTTAAAGTTTATCATTGCCTTTGTTTTTTATTTTGCTCAGTTTACTTTTCCACTGTTACCATGCCAAGGCCATGTAACAGTTAAATCGTGCCATTTGTGGCTTTCAAGATGAACCAGATAAAAGGCAAAGATTGCTGACAATTTTCACAGCGGCAAATGAAAGATTTTATGACATACATGTAACTTGAAGTGGAAATATTCATCATCCAGCACTGACTTCTCTTCTTAGACTTGAAATGCTTTCTTTCGTTTAGGAGAGTATTTAATTTGTGGCTTATCTGGCAAATGCTAAGTAGATTCATTTTAATTTGCTCTCCCTACTGCTTTCAACAATTGTTGGGTAACTGGGCTGATGATGGGATGAAATGAAGAAAGACTCCTACTTTGTGAAATGACAAATCATGATTACAGGTATGATTAATTATTTAAATTCTACTGTATCAGTTCTTTGACTTTCATGGACTTATATGTAGAGAAACAATGACATCACTTTAGAAAACAATTTTGATAGAGATGGAATTTGTTTTCATCCTGATTCAGGACTTCCAGGGATTCTCTATTTTATTTAAGAGAAAAAGCCCCCTTGTTTCAATTTGCATACTTGGGGTTACCTCACTGATGTAATAACCTGTTCCACTGTCTACTGTCAAACAGTTGTACATAAAATCACCCTGATATTAATCTAGGGAGACACTGGCAACCAGAACTTACCACCACCTACATACCTATATTTTGAAAGGTTCTTATTCCAAATACATGTGAATACTTGTGTGTTTTTTTTTGGGGGGGAGGGGTTGTTTTTTTGTTTTTTTATACAGACAAGTAGTTTTGCCACATGTGTAAATCCCAGGGAATCTAGCTGACAACATATGATATTCCCTATTCGATGTTTGTAAACTCAAATTAGCTGCAGAAAGAGTGATTTCCAGGCCAGTGTGTAACTCTGCTAACCAGCTGCATGGACAGGGCTGGCTATCTACTTCTGGACTTGCTTTAGCTAATGTCCACTGGAACATGAGAAGAAACATAAATAAGTTTTCTTTTTGTAAGACTACTTCATTACAGGCCAGCTGTAACCGTAATGATCAACAGCTGTAAGTACACAGCAGCCAAAAGCAGAGAATTAAAGCATAATGGAGATTTAGGAAATAGAAGAATTGACAGGTGTTGGGAGGATGAATTATTGCTTAAAGTAATGTATGATTTAAAGTAGAATATTCTGGTAAAATGTTTATAGGAAGAACATTCCTGGTAGTAAAAAAATACTAGTAACCAGTACTTCAGCATTAAGAATTGGTCCTTAGTCTTTAATTATTTATTCACACTTTTAACTCTCATGCCCTATTTTTTACAAATGCTATGCCAACTAGGTTGGTGACCGACAATGGGTGAGCGTAGATTTTTATTTTGGTCTATGTGCATTTGGGGGAAAATGTGTCCTGCTCTTACCTTTGAATTATTGAGTACTTTTTGAAAAAAATGTTTCTGATCCACTTTATTTTCAAAGTTTTATTGTCTAATTAATTACATATTTTTCTGCTTAGAACATTAATATTAGAGCTATAGCTTTAAAAGCTCTGATTTTTCTCAGATAAAAGCCAAATTAATAATTTTATGATATCCCTCAGGATATTTCAAATATTACTAAACACTTTTATGACACATTTAAAATTTTGTCGGGCATTTCTACTGTACTATTTATTGAATTAAAGGAATTGGGTCCAGGATATCAAGTAATAAAAGCATTGTTTCCAAGAATTAATTTCAGCTCTACAAATGATTCTCTTTCTGATTTTAAAAATGTGATCTACCCACATTTGGTTCTCCAATTCATTAGATTTTTTAAAAGATGATTGTCTCTATGAACTTTCAACATGCAATTTTGTGCACTCTTTAAATTGTTGCTAGTCAATAAATATTACTGGGGAGTTATTTTATGTATAGTCTATTCAGGTTCATGCAATAAATTCTGCCGTTTGTAAATAATTAAAGAGCCGTTTGTAAATAATTTTTAGATGATCGCTTTAGGTATAAAGTATTAACATTTGGGGATAGTTAAGAAGTAGGACAGAGGATGGTAGGGAAACAGTCTTTGCTAATCAACTCACTGTTCATTTTTATTTTTGGAACTGCCAGGTGATGATTTATATGTATATTTTCTTGTAAAACCACAATTCATTAACTTCCCTGAGACCTGTAGCTATGGAAATTTAAGTTACATTAAATCTGCAGCACCTGCTTGAACTTCAATAGGTTTGTGGCTAGACTCTCGGTCTCTTTCTGCAAACCTTCCACCGGTAGAAATGCCAGCGCTGCCTTCTGGCACCCTAGTAATGCCATGCTACCATTTTACAGCATATTGAGAACATGGTAAACACTTGAACCTCCAAAGCAGCAATGAGATCAGACTGCAGACTACTCTCTTATGGTGATGGTGCCAATGATAGCATTCTACAGAGCTACCCCCTCCAAAAAATAGCCTTCTCCTTCTCCTCACTGATACTATGTTCTTCTTTTTTTTTTTTTTTTTTTATGTTCTTCTTTTATTGAAAACCTTTTTCTCTTCTTTTTGCTATCCAATTTTACAATAAAAGAAATGAAAGGAGGCACACTTTACATAAATTAACATAAGTTAAAAGCATATCCTTTTATCTCTCCTAACTCTTGTCTCTATAACAATGAGGCTTATAGTGTCCTCCTTGTTCTTGCTGTTAAAAGAAAGTTTACAATTCATGCCGCAAAGTGTTCTGGTAAAGCCTCTGGCAAATGCATACAGTACATCAGCCCCGCCCTGGCCGAACTTTTAATTTGCATGCCTGTGTCTCTGGGAACATTCCGGAGCCTTCTAAGACAGCATTCCAGTGTTTGCCTCGGTAAGAGTCCATATGGCAAATGCCTCTGAGATCACAGAACTTTTCTTATTTGAGGCCAAACATACCCCCCTTTACATTTGGAGTTCTCAGTAGGAGCCTAACAAAGATTCTGGAAATTATGAGAGAATAAAGGCAAAGTGGAGTCAAGATAATGAAGGAAGTATATTGGAAGACAAAAACCTATATGTGCTGATTAAGCGACCCTCACGTAATGCACATCTTGGAACAAGACATACTTCTTGCTCTTGGCTTCAGGAAATGAGAATGGAGAGGGCATATATCAGATGATGGAGTTGATTAGGTTAGCAGTTCAATTAAAATGTTTAAATGTACCCTCCGATACATACTGATTTTGCATTTATTTTACTCAGGGGGGAACCTCCCGTGAATGTCCTTTAAAATGAAAGAGCTAGAGATTTTCCGAGCATGTGATTTTTTGAATGTGGCACTTTTAGATGTCCTGAGTGTGCAAACAAAACTTTCAAGTGTGTGCTTCCTCAGCTCAGCCCTAGATGTAAAAGGCAATCATGCTTCTGGAAAAAATAAATCACAACATCAATTTGGTCTCTGAAATGCAAAATTACAACTTGGAAATCACATTTAGGACCTTGTCCTAATGATGAAGGAACTTAAAAGGAATAATAAAAGGAAAGCTATTTCTAAGCGAGTCTTTCCCCCTGAAGACATTGGTGGTTTCCATTCATTGCACAAGCATTCATCCAGTGCTTGCTCTGTGCTCTGCACTCCACGACGTGCTGGGGGGAAAGGGAAAATTACACCATAGTTCATCCCTTTAAACAGTCTAGTGGGGAGACAGACATATAATAGATGACTGTGAAACCACGAAGGGAGAGCATGACAGAGATGGCTACAGAGTTAAATTCCTATTCCCACCATCACTGCTAACCTGATGGGGTCAAGGGTCTTATGAAAAATAATCACTGACTGAGTCTTAAGGCTAGGAGTTAGCCAAATAAATTGGTCTGGGATTGGGATGGCAAAGAAGAGGGAGTGCGAGCACGGGTCAAAGAGGGGTAAGAAAGAGCCTGGAATGTTCTCTTAACCACTCAGAGTTCTGCACAGCTAAGGTGTTAAAGGTCAGGAATGGAGTGATGAAGGGTGATGTTTAAGAGGTGAGCAGGCATGAACCAGGTGATGTAGGCTCTTGAATGCTTATTAAAGAGCTTGGATTTTTTTTTTTTATTCTAAGTCTGGGTGTCCCAGAGTTCACGGTTTTTGTCATAGCTCTGCATCTCCTGAAATATATTCTTTCCATTTATCCTTCTTTTTACATCAGTAAATTTATTTTAAAGAAACTTTAAGTATGTTGGTCTCAGGATCATGATTTTAAAGGGGAGTCACTGGAAGTGCGTTGGGTGACAGCCATGAGGAGGTTTGGGGTGAGATGGAGCTGGAGATGTAAACATGGAGGGAAGTGAACAAGTTCTCCGTTAGTGATGGGGACCCAGGACAGTGCTAACCACGCAGCTGGCCCTGAAGTCTGGCAGAAAGAGGAGCCTCAACTGTACAAGCCACAGAGACAAAATTTTCAGGGAAAACTAGGTTCCAGTTGAGGGCAAAGGCAAAAGAGTCCTCTGCCAACATTGGGAGGCTATAATAGAAGCTGTTAAATGAAACTTGTGTTCCAGAGGCAAGAAGCAAGGGAGGATGGTCTACAGTCAGGAGTTCCAGGGGAGGACATTTATGACAAGAACAACAGGTGGGGACCAGAGACGATGACAGTCTTTGTGGGGAGTAGAAGGTGTCAATGAGAGCCTTGGAGAGTGAGTGAACTCGAATTGTCAAGTTTTTACCCAGTTGTGTCTATTGCAGAACTGATTGAGCCACTGGAGGTCCAGGATGGTATCAGAGTAGATTTGCGATGGTGGTTTGTTTTTTTAAATTTTTATCGGCGTATAGTTGATTTTAAATGTTGTCTTAGTTCCTGCTGTACAGCAAAGTGAACCAGTTATACATATCCACATATCCACTCTTTTTTAGATTCTTTTCCCATATAGGTCATTACAGAGTGCTGAGAAGAGTTCCCTGTGCTCTACAGTAGGTCCTTATTAGTTATCTATTTTATATATAGTAGTGTATATATGTCAACCCCAATCTCCCAATTTATCCCTCCCCCCACTTTCCCCCTGGTAACCGTAAGTTTGTTTTTTACATCTGTAACTCTATTTCTGTTTTTTAAATAAGTTAATTTATATCCCTTTTTTTAAAGTCCGCATACAAGTGATATCATATGATATTTGCCATAGTGGTTTTTGATTGCCCTTTATTGACCCTCTCCCGGAGTCCAAGCTACAAGGGAACCGAATTCTATTACAGTAAGTCCCCTACATACGAATCTTCAAGTTGTGAACTTTCAAAGATGCGAACATGCTACGACCCAGACATCACTGGATCATTTTTTCAAGAGGGTAGATAGAATTGAATCCAGCAAGGAACCAGAACCTGTGCCATCAACATCAGGCATGAGTGACATTGCAGCTTGCCCTCCATCTCCTATTGCTGACGATCCTTCAGCTCTACCATCTCCCACCTCCTCTCTCTCCTCCAGTCAGTAACTCTTCTTGCCTGTTCACTGGGTGCCAGCCCCTGTATGCCAGCTGTCGTATTGTACCACTGCACTTTTCAAGGTACTGTACTGTAAGACTTATGTTTTCTTTATTTTTTGTGTTTGTTTGTTTTCATGTATTATTTGTGTGAAAAGTATTATAAACCTATTACAGTACAGTACTATATAGCCAATTGTGTTAGTTGGGTACCTAGGCTAACTTTGTTGGACTTAGGAACAAATTGGACTTATGAAAGGGCTCTCAGAATGGAACTCGTTCATATGTAGGGGACTTACTGTATTAGGATTGCAATGTTGACTTGGCTTCTTACTTGTGTGATCCCGTAGTTCAGTTTCCTTAGCAAAAAAATGGATATAATCACACATACTTCATAGAGTTGAGGCACTTGTTAAATGAAATAATGCATATAAAGTGCTAATCAGAGTAAGTGTCCCCAAATTTTAGCTAGTGTTAGATGGAACTTGAATCACTTGGAATAGAATGCTTTGCTCCATTTTCACTATTGCTTAATGAAGTTTTAGTGGAGTATCTTTATAGAGAAATACTTAGGGCATATATTACTCTTGGGTCGTATACAGAATACTTAAAACATTCCAGCATTCCAGGAACATTCTGTTGTTTTTTTTTTGTTTTGTTTTGTTTTGTTTTCTATTCCAGGCACTTAAAATTGTCTTTGAAAAATCAAAATCAATGGGACAACCTACCTTCATGACAAATAATTTAGTCTAAGACACAAGATACGGTATTTTATAGCCAAAATGTACACCCATGCCTGCTTGGTGAGAGCTCCTTTTGGTATGTCAAATACCCTTTTGCTACCACTGCAATATGACTACCATTTCACCTCTGGGGAAATACTCATTTTTTCACTGTTTGCACGGCTTCCTATACAAAGTCCCTCCCAAGACATGTTCTTGTATTACTTATATATATTAAAGGAATGCTTTCCATCACTCAGAAATACAGTAAAGCCCTCAATATTTTTCCAGGAGCCAGCTCCTAAAGACTTCTTAATGGGAACAAACTATTGGAAAGGGAATGGTTATTACAGACAGGGAGGATAAAAGTTAGTGATGGCTGAATCCAAAGGGTAATATTAGGGGTGTTATGGGACCAAAAAATAGAAGGATGGGTTCTCCAGGTTTCCTTATCCTCATACCCTACATTTCCTTGCCTCTCCCAAGTTTCTCTGCCATCCTTATTCCCATTATAAACTTATTTGGCCAAATGTGGAGGGGTGAATAAAATAGAAAGCATTTTCCCAGAAGCTCAGGAAGCAATACCATTGGCTCCCGGAGAGATTGCCAGGCTCTTAGCTACCTCCCTATGGATCAAGTCCAAAGAAAGATACAGGAATTGATGGAATGGTGCAGTCAACTCATCCATGTTTCAGAACATGCCACGAAACAACCTGGATTTCCAGAAATTTTATCTATGCAGATTCTTACTATTCTCTGAATTGGCTCCTAAAAAATAGTAAGATTTATTGTCTTTGTTTCCATCCTTTTCTTTTCAAACTTCTGACATCAAATAATTAAAGCCTTCCCAGGATTTTCTGCCAGGAGGAAAAGTGATCTGATCAATTAATTTACATTGAAATGACTGTGACTACATGAGTTTATTCTCCCTGGGGTATATTTAAGGTCTGTTTAAAACGAAAGAAAAAAATCATTAATAATAAACCTTTAGAGAAATTGTATTGAAAGGGAAATTTCAGCCATCCTTAATTTTCATCTTCTCTGCCTATCCATAATATTTATTTACTTTCCAATAGTCTGTTCCTACGTGGTCCTTCACCTATCTGTAGATAATCCTAAAGGCAATATTAAGTTTATTTTTTTCTTTTCGTTTGCTACTTGATTTATGTGAAAATTATACTTAAAAGCATTTTTTCCTCATAGTTACATCATGAGAGCAGTTATGCCAGATTGTAAGCAAAAATGTAACTATTCATTTCAGCCTGATTCATCTTCACCTCTTCTTTCTCTTAAATGCATTTCCTGCAATTTCCTCCTTGAAGTCTAATCTCATCTTACCTTCCAAGGTAATGAAGGGAAAACAAAAAACAGAAAAAGGGAAAAAAAATTCTCACCTGCAGTTATTTGTGTCTGAAAAATGAAACAGCAAAATACGTTTAATGTAATCTCAATATAAAACTGAATATTTGTTCCACATATATATAATTTTACCTGGTAGAGGCTCTGTGTGTGCTGGTCCTTCATTAGCTCTCTGACCAAGTTTCCTATTTCCCTCCCCGACTTTTACTCAGCTACAACCACTCTGACCTCCTCGTTGCTCCCTCTGTTGCTCTCCAATTCAGAGCCTTTGTGTTGGCTTTTCCTTTTGCTGGGAGCAGCACTGTCCACTAGAATCTTCTACAATGATGGACCTGTCCTACGTCTGTGCTGTCCAGTATGCTATCCACGTGAGCCTAGGAGCCACTGTATTTGTACAGTATGTGTTTAGAGCCATTTTTTCCCTTAGCTACGTTACTCATTCTTTTCCTCTTTGGGGTCTTTAATGTCACTTTACCTAAAATTTTTGCACCCCCTTTCTCAGCATTTTCTATCCCCTTCTTTGATTTATTTTTTTCTTCTTAGCATTTATCACTATCTACTATACTTTACGTGTATTAGTTATCTCTTTAGTGCTTGTTTGCCTCACTACTATGTAAGCACCACGAAAGCAGGGAATTCTTTTTCTCTGTTTGTATTGGTTTTTGTTTGTTTTCATTCACTGTTGCATTCCCAAGAACCTAGAACAGTGTCTGGCACAGAGCAGGTTGCCCCAAATATTTGCTAATTGAATGAGTAAATGACTATAAATTAATTCTTTATAAAACAGACATCATGACTTTTGTGTTGGTCGTGACACTTGCTGAGGGTATTGGGGGGAAATAATAGAATAATTCAATTCCTCTAAAATTCCCTGTGCTTCTGAGTTTTGCACTACCCAAGCTCAAGGAGGAACTGCTATAATTCCAGGCACTAGATGTTCCTGATGCTGTAAGTTACTGCACAGGCCTGTGTAATACTCCTGTGTAAATTTTGCTCGAGCTGGGAATCTGGGAATACCCTTTTTCTTTCTTTGTCCAACTATTTATTTGTCAATAAAAAAAAACTTTCAGGTTGGGTCAAAAAAAAATTCCCATTACTAAAAACAAAAAATTCTTTAAATGTATTTTATTGAAGTATAGTTGATTTACAACTTTGTGTTAATAATAAAAAAAGAAACATTTAAACACAAAGAAAATGACTCCATGATCACTTACTATTTTAAAAAATCAAACCTACTCCTTCAGCTGCAGCCACCTGGAAGTCTGTTATCTAACAGTATTATGTTCCCTTATGCTGCGCTACATAGGAGGATAGAAATCTAATTGACAAAAGCATACTTCCCTCACAAAAGTGCACAGAATTTTACTATATCCAATTAAAGCTCCGAATAACTTCCAAAAAAACCTGAAATAATACATAAATAAAAATTGCAAAATAATTCCTTTGGCCTTAACCATCTTAGCCCTCAGATGGCGGCTTTAAGAGGAATGGAAGAACACCAGTAACACACTGTAGATTTCATCTGATGCTAGAAATTATCTTGCTAAGGAAATATTAGGGAACAGAGCTTAAGTTTGATTTTATTTAACTGAGTATTGAACACAGTACCTTTATTTTTCTGGTTGATTTTGGGAGAAGGTGCTTTAAAATGTATTGAATGTGCCCATGATTCTAATAGAATGGGAGGGCAGCTGTCTGTCTGCACTTTTAACCACTCCCATCCCACCCTGCCCCCACCCAAGAAAAAATAAAGTCTGACACACATCATCAAGCTATTTCCCCATGATTACCTGCAGGTTAAACACTACCTTCTGAAGCAGATGGTCAATTGCCAGTCTAATAGAAGGAATTGTTATCCTTCCTCTCATCCATTTGAATATGCTTTTGATACTCTCAGTGCCAGCAAATTGCTACAGGTTCAAATAGTGCCCTGTGTATCATCGAGAAACTGAATAATTGAGACTGTCAGATAGCCTCTCTTTTCCCATCCTTTTCCTTTGTACAGGAAAATTGTTCTACTTTTATATAATTAACGTTCAAGAACACAGCACAAGGGAATACCCTGATGGGATCTTACAACTCCATCAAAATTAAAATCATAACAGTATGTAAGAAAAAGGATTAGCAACAAATGCGGAGTTCCCAGAGCAAAAAAAAAAGTCTGTTTTCACAAGTGGGCATACCCTAGCATGAACCCAAATCCTTTTTGTTAGCCCAAAAAACAGAAAACAAAAAGTTAACTTGGAGTTTTAGTTGAAGCTGTCACAAAGGTGAATTGTCCACCACGGTTCTATCACAGCACTGCAATTTTGTGTTGAAACTTATCTTTGGGAAATTTGTACTTATTAAAAGTGGGAAATTCTTGTCGATACAATGTCATTTATATCTCATATTGAAACTTAAATATTCTCAAATTCCACAGACAGATGTAATGATGTGGAATGAGCATAGAAAGAAAAAAGTTCGTTCAAGTTCAGTTATGCCGTTGACTGGCCATGTCATCTTTGGCAAGTTTGAATTTCGGTTCCTTCATCTTCCTACTTATATGGTTAATTTAGGGGTTAAATGTAAAGTAGATAATGTATCTGGGATGTTATGGATGCTAATAACTTATGGATATCATCATTATTATTATCATTATCATTATTAAATTGTGCAAGTGGTATAATTACAACTAAAACATATTTAAGAGAATGAATTCATAGAGAAATAAAGAAAAGGATCCACATCAAAGTGTCAACAGCAGTTGTATTTATGTGATAAGAAGCCTTTTTTCTAGTTTCCCATATATTTCTGAATTTTATTTAATAAATTTAATTTCACTGTTAATGAAAACATTTGTTTCCGTTTTTATACTAAAAATTCCTTCTATGCTTATCAATATGTTCTACCAGGAAAAGATAATCCAAATTATACATTGGTTTATATAAAATATGGAAGTGCTTTTTTAAACATTTTATATTTGAGAAATATCCAACTTAATCTGCCAATATAATTATCTCCTTAACACTTTTTAAATCTCTGTGAATCTGAAAGAAAACTAGTTTCAACTTATCAATTAACATTTTATTAAGAATTATTTGATGAAGAAATGTTCTGAAATTTTTATAAATTTTCTTCTTTGAAATAGAAGTTCCTTTTCACCAAGACTGAACAAACTTCTATTCTGAAAACCACAAGATTTGAATAGAAATTCTGGGCAAACCATTCTTCCTATTCTAGTTTCTGCCTCACATCATAGCAGTTTAAACTTTCCACTAACAGCAGCTTTTCATTGAAACTGTATAGATTCACACATCTGAAAAAACTTCAGCCAGGGTTTAAGATCACTTCATTTTTGTAAGTTTAAGAACCAAGAGTAATCATTTTTTAGTAGAAAACTTTCCACAGTGTGTGTATATATATATTCTTGAATGCATACCGTCTCATAACATAATGGTCCCAGGAAAACTTTCTGCATTGATTTCTTTTGGCTCTTTTTTGGGTCATTTATCCTTACTCATTTATCCACCCCTTCTATTTTACTTGGTTTATTTTTCTTTGTTTGTTTGCCCTTTGTATAAGATATTACAGAGTGTCTTTGAGTTTGAAAGAAAAAAAAATAGAAAGAAATGATGGAAGGAAAAAAGGCAGAAAAAGGGAAAAGAAGAAAAAAGAAAAAGAAACCTACGACAAAAACTTTTCTTACTTCTTTCTGTTCGTGATTATCTCAGCCTTCAATGGCTGGTTAGCAAAGAGTCAAGTGCACAGCACAAAGATTCAGTGAAAATTTGCCAGGAGGTGAGGGACTACTCTCTTTTCCCCGTACAGCAAAAAGACAAACAGGACTTCTTCAAATGTAAATCTCAACTCAACTATGAATATGAGGTAGCTGTCTCTTTGGAAAGATGCCTCCCCCTGGAAGCATCATTCCTCTCTCTGTGGCTTTCAGCACATGACGAAGGCTTGTTTGGCCTATTGTTCAACCTTTAGATCATTCTGAGACACCACGTAAGCATTCTTACCCCTTTCCCCCAGAAGGTGGCAGGTGCTTATTAAGCACACAGAAGGGGGTGTATTTTTCCTTTGTCACTCTATTTATCTTTCCTTGAGAGAGAAATCTAAATGTCCCTTGTCACCTTGAGCCTTCCACGAAATGGAAAGAGCTTTGCAAATATCCTCCACAGAACCCTCTGATTTCATTCATAACGTGACATGAGAGCTCAGAGCAGTACTTTATCTGTCATTAATCCCACGGCAGCATGTAGCAGTCATTAAGGGGGTTACTTACAGCTTTCTCACCAATGAATATACAGAAAGGAGTAGAAAGGAAAGTTGGCAGAGTCCATGACAAATGATCCCTGTGACTGGGAACTGAGACCCAGCTACTCCGACTGTTGGGGAGCTATTTCCCCTGTGTCAACACACAGCCCACAGGGAAGAGGTAATTTTACCATTTTATGATCTACTGTACTTGGCATCTGTTCTGGCACTGGAGACTGTCTATTTTGGGGATCAGTTGTATATTCCCAGATTGCCATTTTCCTCTGCCTTGCGCTCTGTTAAATATTCTACAGTATATTATCACTTCATTTGACTTCAGTTCTTTCCTCTGACAGTGGTGCAGGGAAGTCTGGACTCAGAGTCACTTCCTCTCTCAAACTCAATCTGTCTAAATGTCAAAAAGAAAAAAAAAGTAGAACTCTTTACAATCCTAGCAATCTGGCATTTCTGAGGAAATATTTGATAGGTGTTGCATTTCTGAAGCTTTATTTGCTGGATGCAGGGGCGGGGAGGGGGGACACTTGGGGTTGAAAATACTGTTACTTTCAGAGTTCGCTTTTTCAGAAAAGTGATATTTTGTTCTTAAAAGCCCCAGTCGCAAAAACAGAGGCTGTGTTGACATAAAGGTTTTTTGTTTGTTTGTTTGTTTAGGACAGTCCTTCTTCCAACCTTTACTCACAGATCTCAGCTATCTGGCGACAAATTTGGGCAAATGACTTGGAACACAATTTGTAACACTCACGAAGCTGAGAATTTTCTGTGATTTCTTTCCTCTCTCCCCAGCTCCCCTCCTGGGTTCTCTCTTTATCCCCCTCCCCTTTTCCCTCTTTGTGTTTCCATGCTGAAAGATTGTCAAATCTACTGACATAAAAGGACAAATCCCAGAAAAGACCTTACAGAAGGTTTTGCTTTTGGGGAAGAGTGTCGGCATTAAATATTTTCAGGCTGTTTTGGAGCATCCTAATTGAAGGCTATCAGAAATAAAATTAGAGATGACTTCACTAGGTCAGCAGAATTCAGTGATCACATATTACTCTGCAGTGGAGTAGCTGGGATTCATGAAATGCTTTACCTAAAAGGACTTCTACTGAGTAACTTTCAGGAATGCTCCTGTGCTTGGAAGCAGCGATGGATCGACGAATAATGCTGAATAACTCAAGCCACACAGAGACAGGATATGCCTGTTGCACCACAGATTTCTTAACTTTTAGAAGTCAGGGTAGCTTTTCATTCCTTTAGTTTCAGTTAAAAAAAAAAAAAAAAACGAGAAGGAGGAGGAGGAGTCAGTATAGTCAGAAAGCAAGAAAAAGCAAGAATAGTGTGAAGGAGAGAAGAGCGCAAGGGAAATAATTTTGGTTGAGAGTCCACAGCATGAGTCAGGCTCCAAGCTAGGTATTTAAGAGACAATAACTCATTTAACTGTCAGGCCCTCTCTGGGAGATGTTTCTTTCTCCATTTTCAAAATAGAGAAACTGAGGCTCAGCCAAAAATAACCATTTGCCTAAGATTACAACATTAATAAATAGCGGAGCCAGGATTTTTTTTTTTTTCCTCTTTATTACTAAAGTCCATGCACTTCCCATAACTCTAAACTGAGATCTCAAGTCTGTGTTGACCAGGCTTTTTTTTTCTTCTTCTTTCTTTAGAGACTTGCCTGCTTTCTAAGACTTGAAGCAAATTGTTAACCTTCAAAATCACTGCCCACTCATCTGGCTAGAATGCATGCAAGGCAAAAGGAAAATTTATTCTGGATTAGGAAAATCATCACTAATTTCATTTTCTCACTCCCGAGGACAAAGACATGTTGGTCAAAAAAGAGGAATAGTCTGATAAATATTTTCAATTCATTTTTAATTTGAAAAAATATTGTGAAATATTTTTAAACTTTAAGCTATTTTGCATGGAAGGACTTTATCATTACTATAGTCGCCTATCTCTAGGCATTGAAGAAGAAAGAGGCTACATGAAAATATCGGCCAAAATTATGTATTAGGTTTCAGGAGATTACAACCCTAGCTTTGAAAATAAATAAAATTATTTTTTCTGTATTTTTAAAAATCTATTGCCATGAAAATACTCAGGATCACCTGAGTTCAATTTCTGACAAACATGACCCTGATTTTTTAAATGTCATCCAAATATGTTTTTAAATCAATAAAATTTCCAAGACAGAATTTCCTATTTTTCAAGTTTGGCAGCGTTTTGGTAAGGAATTCTGGGTCTCTTCCCACCCTTCCAATGTGGGGTTATTTTCCAGAAGAACGGCCAATAGTTCAGTTATCTTCTTGGAAGAAACAGAGTTGTCTGGTTCCCCTGCTGCCTTGTGAGTTATTTCTTAACTCGACAGGAATAAACCCATTCCCTTAGACTCACATGGCAGGGGCTGGATATTTGAGCCTGGTTTTTGGCTCTTTCATCAGAACTCTTCCTCTGTTGGCAAGCCTGTGTTCTGGATGGTTCCTCTTTTATCAGAGGCACTTTCCGTCTACAGGTTCATGGTCCATATCTAAGCTTAGGAATGGTGGAGGGAGACAGCCATGGGGAGATCTGACCCTCATATTCCACACACTCTGTGACAGCAAAAATTTCTTTTAAAAAGAGCTCCAGTACAAGAGACATTTAGTCCAGTCTGGCTACAAAATGAAGGATAAGCCTAGAGCAATTTACCCCATGTTACTCTTTCCTTTCACTCTGATTAAATGTGGTCTCTTTGAATACTCTTGAGTGGTAACTTCTAATACCACACCTAAACTTTTTTTTTTTTAATTAAAAGAAAAATAATGCCTGAAGGTACAAAAAGCCGTACGGCTTCTGACAAAGTAATTTCAGAAGGCAAATGATAGCTACAGACCCCAATCACTGTCATATAGTTAGACTGTACAAACAGAAAAAGGATGACTCTAGAATGTTGAATTCTTCCTGACAACATGATGTGGCAAGTTTTGGATAATCTTGGGAGCAGGCTTGGGTTACAGTCATGGAAACTCATTAAATACACACACAGACACTCATACATAAATACCATATATGTGTGTGTGTATTTGATGAATATAATGTGCTACTGTTCAGACAATTCTATTTAGGAAGAGAATAGTAAGTTTATTTAGGGAATATATGTACTTTGCAGTTAAGTGGGGATTATGTTTTTCTAAAGCCACTGGTAGGAACAATAAAGTTGCTTTATCAAACTATCATTAAACAAAGAAGCTGCCTTCTTCATCTCTATGTCACTCAGCCCAAAAGTAGTAAAAAATTCCCTGTCTCTGTTGCATCTTAGCAGTTTACAAACCACGAAAGGGGCAGGCACACCCCAACATTTCCATTTTAAACCATTTTTTTCAATGTGCATGTTGAAATGAGGGGACTGATGAATAGAAATTTATATTCCTGGTATAAGTCTGATTGATATCATTCCAGTGGTATTTTTGTTTTATTTCCACCGATCACTCAGATTTCTCTAGAAAAGCCACACTGCATTCACTAAATAGCCTCTAGCAAGGAGAATAAGAAAAGGACCATAGTTTTCTATCAGATTCATAGAAGAGGGTTCCTTTCAGGGAAGAAAGAACCTTGAAGTGTTTGCCAAGAATGTGAAATTCCTGGTTTATCTAGGGTTCAAGTGTCTTCTTGGTGATTCTTACATAGGGAAAGAATTTGAAGTAAAGAGAAAGGTTTTTTAAAAAATATTATATATGGGGAAAGAATGTGAAGTAAAGAGAAAGATTTTTTTAAAAGTATTATATATTCCAAGGGAGCTAGACTGAGAAACTGAACAGCCTCAATGATCTATGGAAAACTTAGATGTACCTAAGAATTGTCACTGATCTCAGCTGTTCCTGAAACCTGGATTAAGCCATTTGTAGTGGAAATCTAACTGAGTTTCATTCACTTCATTTATTTGCCAGTATCTACTAGCTGCCACAAACTGTGCTGTGTGCTAGGGATACAGGAACGGAGTCCTGCTCTCACAAAGTTCATAAGCTAGTGGAAGAGAAAGCAATTAAACACAATGCGATTAGAAGAGATAAGTAGTATAAGAGAGATGCAACGAAAGCACTAAGTCTGGTGGGCTTTGCAGGGGATGATCAAAGAACACTTTCTGAATAGCATGGCACTACCATTGATTGCTCTAGGATGAATGTAGAAGGGATAGGGTGTTCCAAACCTGACCAGGAGGAAAAATCAGAAAACCTCAAGCCATTTATTAGCCATTTATTAGCTACTTGCTGGGGACAATGTGAGATCCTAAGCAGTAGAAAGGAATCAAATCTATTCCTTTACATATTCCAGTATTTGGAGTTTATCCTCAAAGGATTTTAATTGAAGGGTTTTAAATAAGAGAGTGGCATGGTTAGATCCTTCTTCTTCCTTCTATGATTGGAGACAGGTTGCTAAGAGGCTTGGGGATAAGAGTTTGTACAACGGCACTAGTTTGTCAGAACCGTTGTTCAAAGCAGATTCACCAAAGCGGTGGAGACCCGCACGTGGTTTCTGTGTTGGGATCTGATCATCAGACAGAAAAGAAAAACCCAGTTCTGCTCAGCAATTATTCATGGGTGGCTGTGGAGGAATCACATGTGCTCTACACTATTTCACCTTAGATTACTCTGCAGCCTCATTGAATATTTATCCCTGATTTTTTTTTTTTTTTTTGGCAACAAAGACCAGTTCCGTTTCCTTTGAGTCTGTATGACTCAGGAAAGATAGATCATCTCTCATGACACTTAGGTAAAGCCAAAAGTTAAAATGATTTTTCAGGAAAAATAAACTTTTCATGTAAGCTTCTTTTCTAGTTAAATTTATCATTTCATTAACAGAGTGAACATAATGACTCATCTTTATCTATTTCTTTTCCTGTTTGGGGAAGTAAAGGTGGGACACATCTTACTTAAAAAGGCTTTAGGCAAGGACAGTTCCACTTTTGGCAGTAAGCCTGCTATTATTCCTTTAATAGGACACATTCACATTTCTTTCCTTATCACTACCGTTCTAAGCAAGCATTAGTTGCTAATATAAATTCATATTTAAACTTTTTTTCAAGTATACTTATTTTTTATAAATCTGCATGGTGGGCTGTGCTGGTTCTTAGAATGGAATCCTCCACATAATCATTTGCCAAAATAAACCAATGCTCTTTTAATTCACTAGAAAACTCGTTATCATTTTACATTTGTAAATTAATCCATGAAGTTGGAATACAGTGCTGACCTTTCAAAGTGCCCCTTTATTAAGAATATCACTTCTTATGTTTATTTTCTGCCCCAGAAAATATGTTCTCTTTGTTTTTTAAGAAGACTCCATAGGACTTCCCTGGTGGTGCAGCGGTTAAGAATCCGCCTGCCAATGCAGGGGACATGGGTTTGAGCCCTGGTCCGGGAAGACCCCACATGCCTCGGAGAAACTAAGCCCATGCGCCACAACTGCTGAGCCCAAGTGCTGCAATTACTGAAGCTTGCGCACCTAGAGCTCGTGCTCTGCAACAAGAGAAGCATCTGCAATGAGAAGCCCGCGTGCTGCAACCAAGAGTAGCCCCCCGCTCACTGCAACTAGAGAGAGCCCACGTGCAGCAATGAAACCCAACATGGTCAAAAAAAAAGAAAAAAGAAAACCCCATAAAGACTTTGCTGATCAAGTCAGAACCCTCTAAAAGATATTTAAGAAAGTAATTGGGAAAATATGATTATGTTTAAAGGTAGAAAGGTCCCTTCTAAAAGTCAGATCCTGTTGTTTTTTTTTTTCCTTTGAGTCTCTCTTATGCATTTACACTACCCTCACCCTGTTCCAGGCTGTCTTTACTTCCCTATTGATTTCCTCTTCCCTTTTTCAGCTAGTTTATAATGTCATTGTCCAGCTAGCAAAAATAGCTAGAATTTATAAGACTCCATGCTAGGAACTAGGCATGTATTATTTCATTTAATCCTCACATTAATCCTAAAAGGTGGGTGTTACCTCCCCATTTCTTTACAAAGAAAATGAAGTTCAGAAGAGTTTAGCAATTTGCCCATGGTCATAAAAACAGACAGGCTCACCTGTATCCAAAGCTGATGTGCTCCCTGCTCCCACACTCAATCTCCCAAAGCAGGATCACTTAAACCTTGACATTTCCATGATCAAGAAGTCTTCATTAATTCATCATATTGAATCTATACTCCTCTGTTTGATTTTGAAAAACCTTTCCTAATTTGCTTCAGTTGAACTCAATAAACAGTAATTGAGGGCAGACTGTGTACCAGGCACTATTCAGGGTACCAAGGATGAAAAGAAGGATGATGTGTTTACTCTTCACATGCAAAGTCATTGGCCATCGCTCCCTGACCTCTTCACCTCTTCAGTCAAATCAGTGTCCTTCGTGTTCTTCGCGGCAGGCATGTTCTTTCTCACTCTCACACATTTTTTTTTTTTTGCCTCGTTGAACATTTTATTAACATGCCGTTTTAATATATAGGATAGACTTTCTCAAACTTTGCTCTTTGAGATATTAATAGGTGCTTTTAGAAAGAAAGAAAAAGAAGAAAGTAAATTTGGATACATTTGGCAAATGCTGTCAAATATTAACTACCCATTGGTTACTAACAATGATAACTAGCCTACAGAATTCTCTGAAATACCTGGAAGTAAAGAATTCCTAAATTTGTTTAAGCCAGTCTTTTCCATACTTTTTTGCCCACAGAACACATTTTTCTTCCAAAATTCTTAAACTTCATTGCATTTAGAGGAGAAAATTCTTAGGATGCATTCTCTCATTCTTCTTAAAATTTAGTTTACTCTTTTGAGTAAATAATCCATATGATTCAAAAATCAGAACAATATAAAAACGTTATATTTAGATTTTTCTTTTCTATCCTGTTCTTATCAATCACTCTCATGATTAGCCACTTTTTTAGATTCTTGAGTTTCTTTCTTCAAACATGAGGAAATTAAAACACATGTATATTTTATTTATTTATTTTTTTTTAAATAGCACAATATGTTACATTTTATTCTCTATGTCCTGTAGTGAGTTTTCTTTTGTATTTTCAAAGTATAGTCTTCTTGCGAGGCCTGATTTAAATCTCACTTCTTCAAGGAGGCTTGCCCAGTCCTTGCTGAAATAGCTGGTGCCTCATGGTTTAAACTCTCAGTATCTTATTGTTTCCTATCTGTTCTTTTGGTCTCACCAGTGAGATGATAAGCTGTGTTGAACATGGGAATCAGAGACACTGCTTTTATCACTTCTTACATACCACCAAGCCTGCAGTAACTGCTGAGTTAATCATCCTGTCTACACATTAGCAGTCAGGAGAGAAAGCCACAGAGACCTGTTGGAATCTGACTCATTGCCTAGAATTATGGGAACTTTCTCTCCACATTGCTGCGTACAGAGTCTTGTCCAGTATCATGAATCATAGAATATCACCAAATTAATTCTTCCCCAATATGAGAAAATAAAACATTGAACATATTAAAAAGTATGGTAAATCATAAGAGTAGGCATCACGAAATATGGGCCATGTTCCTAGCTGTAACATTTCCAACCCTCGTATAAGCCAATAAACATTGTCTGCACCTATAAAATGAAAATAATTACTTATAGCTATTGACGTTGATACGTATAAGGCCAAGAATTAAAGTTCTTAAGATTTAGGTTACTTAAACAACAACAACAACAACAACTCTTGGAATCCTCATTATTATAATGTTTTGAACAAGCAGCTTTTTCAGAGAAATCCACTAAGATGATGGCTGCTGAAATAAATAAAGCATATTGCGATAAGATTCAAGTTCAGCCAGCAATGAATGACTGCCCACCTTGGCAAAGCCACATGCAAAACTTGAGGAGGTAAAGCTTGAACAAGACAGACTCCCTGTCTTCTAAGAGTGACAGTCGCAATGCCTCCAATTGACATTAGATATTTTGTGACGAGATGTAGAGAGACAGAAATTGTTGTTGGCACTTGGACAGATGCCTGGGGGAGAGAAGTCTTCACGTTTATTTCCATAGAACAGATCTCATGTAGAGGACTTGAGAAAGGTTTAGGAATATTAAAATTTTATGAAATAAATAATTGTAAAATGATGAGATGCAAAACCTGGATATAGATATGATTGTTTTCCTTCCCCTCTCTCCCTTTCAATGTATTGAAACTCCGGTGCTTTTAAAGTGAAAGGTACTCCTTGATGGACACCCCTGTTGGTAAAAAATCAAGTTTCCAGGTAGACCAGGGAGCATGGTTTTCAGATTTTCTGATAACGCTATCAACTGAAATCTCAGTTCTAAGTACAGAATCAAACATCATTCCAATATCCTGCCAGGGTTGTCTTTCATAGAAAGAGAGAGATGGCAATCACATAACTAAGCCTCAGGTTAGAGCTGGATCATATTCACCGCCAGGAGTTTCTATGTAGGATATGGGAAGACTGGCAAGATAAGCCCTTCCTCTTTTGGCTACAGGGTTTCTGATGTGCCCCTGAGGTTTCTCTGTGTTAAATGGCCAATACTTTCCATTGCCTTTAAAGACACACACGATGCCCATTCCTTGTTTCTCTGCGCAGTACATTAAACACAGGAGGTTTTCTTCTGGTTCTAGACTGTCAAAAGAAATGAATTTAATTGACTCTAAAAAGGGCCAGAAATAAGCCTTTTTGTGACTGAGTTCTGCCATTTTTACCTGGAAAGAAGGATTATATCCTTTCCTGTGGCTGCAAAGTAGATGTTATGCTTGAGAAGAAGTTTTAGCCATTTCAAAACATGGCTTTTCTTTCCCAGTGACCCATCTGCACTCTCCTGTTAAGATTCTGAAATAAGGAAGTTAACAGGCTCAGAGATCCCACTGTTTCCTATTTCTATTTCCAGTAATAGCTCTCAGGGCTACTTTGTCACCAAGACCCACAGAATTGAATGTGATTGCAGCAAAAGGTACTATGAGTAGAAAATGATTTCCTTATGTTGAAAAGAGAAAAATGTGTGGGTGCTTTAGGAATGAGGCTGTAGACAATGGTAGACTTTTCAATAACATATTACAAAGGGATGGCTAAACTGACAGTTGATTAGATGATTGACATAATTTTTGAAAGTAATAAAACTGAATTTTCCAATTTATTATGGCTTTCATGCATTTTCCTTTTAAACTGCTGGTTATAATGCTTACCCCCAATTTTTATGTGCAATCTATTTTGATGTGTTTTGTCAGCAAAAATCCATAAAGCAATATGAACTCACATAAAGCTGACTTACCTTGTCGTTTTCTTCCACGAAGTAAAAGTCCTTGGCTGGAATCTTGACCAATGATTCTTACAAACAAAAGGCACCCAGATACCCATAGCTACTCAGTCAAAACTGAAATGGAGATGTCATTTGAGATTTGGATGCTTAGTGACCTAATGAATTCAGAGAAAACTATTGGGAATTTGAACAATTATCTATCATACTGTGCCCTATATTTTCGTCCATAACATATGTCTAGGCTACCTTGTTTCACCCTTCTGCCATAACCAGTCTTTTTAAAATTTGACGAGCATATTCAGTGCAGTTGCATCGTACACAATGATTAGGTTAGAAATTCAGCTTGTAAAATCAATAATTACACAATAAAAATTACCAGTTAAAACCTCTTAAGTTACCCATGAGTTATAATAAAATGTGTATCATTTATATAAACAACCTCATACAATATGTGTACATATGTAATGTGTAAAGTACAGTATTTATTAGCAAATGCATTTTGTATAATTGTGGTAAAATATACATAACAAAATTTACCATTTTAACCATTTTTAAATGTTTAGGTCAGTGACATTAAGTGCGTTCACATATTTGTGCAACCATTACCACCACCCATCTCCAGAATTCTTTCCATCTTCCCGAACTGAAACTATGTACTCTTTAAACACTAACTCCCATCTCCCTAATGGCTGGCAACCACCATTCAACTTTCTGTCTCTGTGAATTCGATTATTCTAGGTGGCTCGTGTAAGTGGAATTGCACAATATTTGTCTTTTTGTGACTGGCTTATTTTACTCAGCATAATGTCTTTAAGATTCAACCATGTTATGGCAGATGTCAGAATTTCCTTCCTTCTTAAGGCTGAATAATATTCTGTTGTATGTGTATACCACGTTTTGTTTATCCATTTATTTGGTGATGGATTCTCGGTTTACTTCTATCTTTTAGCTATTGTGAATTATGCTGTTATAAATCTGTGTGTACAAATATCTGAGTCCCTGTTTTCAAATCTTTTGGGTATATACCCAGAACTGAAATTGCCGGATCATATAGTAATCCCGTTTTTAATCTGTTAAGATACCACCAGTTTGTTTTCCGTAGCTGTATCATGTTACAGTCCCACCAGCACAGCACAAGAGTTTCAATTTCTCCACATCTTCATCAGCGTTTGTTATTTTCTGGTTTTGTGTTGTTCGGTTTTTATAATAGCCATCCTAATGGCTGTGAAGTGGTATCTCATTGTGGTTTTGATTTGCATTTCCCTAATGATTAGTGACACTGACCATCTTTTTATGGACTAATTGGCCATTTGTATATCTTCTTTGGAGATATGTATCTTCCAGTCTTTTGCCCATTTTTTTTCTTTTTAATTATTAGCACCTTTAATTATTATTCATTTATTTTTTTGGCTGCGTTGGGTCCTCGCTTCTGTGCGAGGGCTTCCTCCAGCTGCGGCAAGTGGCGGCCACTCTTCATCGCGGTGCGAGGGCCTCTCACCACCGTGGCCTCTCTTGTTGCGGAGCACAGGCTCC
The DNA here is from genome assembly GCF_965194805.1 of Balaenoptera borealis. Classification (NCBI taxonomy): domain Eukaryota; kingdom Metazoa; phylum Chordata; class Mammalia; order Artiodactyla; family Balaenopteridae; genus Balaenoptera; species Balaenoptera borealis. Next base: position 22,548,494 of record NC_138876.1, read on the forward strand.
AGACGCGCAGGCTCAGTAGTTGTGGCTCACGGGCCCAGCTGCTCTGCGGCATGTGGGATCCTCCCAGACCAGGACTCAAACCTGTGTCCCCCGCATTGGCAGGCAGATTCTCAACCACTGCGCCACCAGGGAAGCCCTTTTGCCCATTTTTTAATCAAGAGGTTTTTTGTTGTTGAATTGTAGGGAAATTGATGCATTTTTAATGACATATACATTTGAACAAGTTGAATGCATGATATGATTCCATTACAATGCATTCTGGGGAATTCTGATTCAGGGGAACTTGAGATATAATGACTTACTATTCCACAGCCAATGCTTTGACAACATACTGGATGTTATCAATAGTAGAGGAAAAAGAATGAGTAAAGAAGATATTTAAGTAAAGAGAAGACAGGCAAAAACCACTGAATTGCTCATTCAGACAAACTTGCCGATCACTGTGTTAGTTCTGATGGGTAAGTTACAAATTTAGGAAGTGAGTGACTCATTTCTCCATTCCTTATGATTGCTACAGAAAGGATTGCGTGCACTCACCTACTCACCAGCAGTGAGCACCCAAACACACCGGGTCGGCTGGGTGAGTGTTTCAAAGCTGTTGAGCAGGGCTGACTTCTCCGTTGCTAGGCTGTGCAGAAGCAGCCTCAGACTGTCTTCACCGAGCAGGTCACTGTGACCTCCAGTGTTCTGGTTCCACCTCTGAAATCCCTCCTCTAGCTCTGGAAGTTCTGCCAAACCCTCTTGACAGTAAATAGCCTACAACAGGTTAGTCTGCCGCCGCCGCCGCTACCGGTGCTGCTGTGGTTTCCTAACTGTGTCTTCCTCACCTCTGTCTGGCCCCAACTTGTCGGTTCGCGTGTTTCTTCTGCTCACTCTGCCCATGCGCTCCTCACTTCAGCATCCTCTACAGCAGTGCTTGCGAACCCCGCCGTCATCCATCCCGAGCACGTGTCGCACATCATGGGAACCTGTTGCAGCAAGCACTGTTGGGGCCTGGGCTGTGTTCCAGAATCTGTTTGTCAGGGCTCCTTCTTACTGTGTAAGAAATGAGGATCGGGGATGACGCTGATGAAATTGTTTAGAAGGCTGAATGTCGTGCCTCTGGAGTAGGTCTAGGTCCTCTCATCGTTAGAAGGATGGGAGGGACTTGCCTTTCAAGTCTGGGTGGATGCACAATTGCAGGGATGCCCCGAGGACTTTCTACTTGAAATGCATGCAGGGCAAATCCCAGTTTGAAAACTCCAAGAGCTTGTTTACTTTGCCAACACTATGAAGGTTCTTCACTGATGCACAGACAGATTTTTTTTTTAACCACATGGAAGTCTTACAAGTTTTTTCATACTTTTCTCTATCATACACTTGAAACACTCTTCTTCATGCATTCCTTTCTTTATTCAACAGACAGTTCTTGAGCACTTAGCATGAACCAGGCACTGCGCTAGGGAAAAGGAAGCAAAGCATCTTGGTGGGTGAGATTGCATGCTTAGGGGCCATACTACATGCTTACGTGGCACTCCAGCTCTGCCACTCAGTAAAGGAACTCAGGGCAAGTGTCCCCACCCCATTAGTACTCATTTATCTCATTTGTAAAACTGCGAAAGTGATAGTATTCTGCATCACATAGCAAGGATAGCAAGGATTATCGGATATTGATGTATGTACACTGCTTAGCACAATGCCTAGCTCGGAGTAGGCATTCAATAAATGAAATGACACTATCGCTGTTATTCTTGAATTGAGAGGTGGAATATAAGGTTTTTACCCTCAAGTAATGCATCAGCTAGTGTCGAGACAAGCATGTAATCAATTACAAGATAATCTAAGTACTATAAGGAAGATAGTGAGATAGAAGCTCTAAGAGGGGGCTAATTAATTCTGTCTGGAAGTTGGGGGTATGGAAGTTTTGAGCATGGCATCTCAAAGGAGGTTTTACTTGGGCTGGAACTTAAACAAAAAAGATTTTGACAAATCTTTTAATGTTGTAAGATTTTTTTTTTTTTTGTATTTAATGTGTTTCTCAAAATGCCCCTTCAGCCCTCAATATCCTTTCTCTCTTCCATTCCCAAGCCCACATTTTATCAGTCCTCTAATCCTTCGAAGGCCCTGCTCAAATGTCAAATCTTTCTTGATTCCTTCCCTGATGAATGAATAAATTAAATATCACTTGAAAGTATACTTGTATGCTGGGGCCTGAAAATAATTTTTCTTATAGAGAAATTTATTTTGTCAAGAGAATTGCTGTAATGCAATATAACCTGTATTAACATGAGTGCCATCAATCACTCTCTGAGATGAATATGATAAACATTTCCATTTTTGATCCAATTAAAGCTAGTGGAGCTAGAAAAAACCATATGGACTCCTTTTCTTTTTTTAAGTGGGGTATAAATTTTCAAGGCATAACTATCCAACTGATTCAGAGACAATAATATGCCAGTAGAGTTTGGATACAATCTGCTGATATAACATAAAGGTCTTAGAACAATAAACGAAACCCATAATATAAGGAACTGATGGCATCGGGATAATTAGATCCATCAGGACATTCAGTAACAACCAAATGAAAGAAAACCACAACCCAGCAAGCTAGAGGCATATTACTTGTCCCTTTCTGCTAAATAGCTCCAACTAGATAATATTCAGTGATAATAAGAATAATCAGTAAAGTTTACTGCATAAATAACCAAGGCAAATTATACCTATAATAATTCCAGAAAAATAAAACCCAGTAGGCAGTACACAACATACACCCTCGTTTTTATCTCCCACAAAGTATTGCCCAAGTCCTAGTGCTGAGAATGTAAATATCAGCTGCAACAAACACAGGACCATCATTCAGACATGAAATGATAAGCATATACCATAAGGGTTCTAGCAGAAAGGCATGAGAAACAGCTGTATCTCATGCAGCGAAGAGGAATATGTGAAGGGAAGATGGAGAGTGGGTTGCTGGGGTTAAATTAGCCATAAGATGCAGAACTGACATTTTTGCATAGAAAATGAATAATAAATGGATGAAGGGTTGAATTTTACAGAAAACACAAATTGGATATCTTATGTATAAATGCAGTCTATTGACATGTTTTGTTTGTTTGGCCCATCCAATATTTAAATTAATTTTTAATGAGAAGATTTCACATGAAAGTCCAGATTTCTCTTTTCATTTTAAAACTGGAAACTTGGATACTCCATGTGCAGATATTTGTAATGCTCTCACCCTCACCTCCTTCAATTCTTAACTCAAAATTCTAACTTCACAGATCACCTTATTTGCAGTCATCTCCTAACTATTCATTCAAAAATTGCACCCCACACACTCCCTATCACCCTCCTCTGTTTTGTTTTTCTCCATAGCACTTGTGACCTTTAATATGGTGCTTAATTTACTTATTTATGAAAGCTCCGGGTGGGCATGGATTTTGTTGGGTTTGTTCATTGTCTATTTTTCTCTATTTTTCACAGTGTCTAAAATGTGAATATAGTATACACTTAATAAATATTTATTAAATAAGCCAAGCTGCTTTCATTGGACAGGTTCCACAGCCCCCAACTCAGCAACCCCCAGTCCTCACACCTTAGCCCTCTCTCAACACATAGTTTAAAAATATCAGTTTCATTCTAATCATACAGTACTCCTACAAGATTAAATGAACATACAAAATAAGTTTTAAAATACAATACACAATAGGCTGTGTCAAATGCTTTTACATACATCAACATCTGTTTTACAAAAGAGAAATCTGAGGTTCTGGTAGGTATGGTCAGTTGCCTAAAAAAGGAGACCTGAGATTTCAACCATGATTTGTCTCATCTCAAAGCTATGCTCTTAACCCCCAAGGGTCTTGGAATTTATTAAGACATAATATGAGTATTTTTATCTGTGGCAAAGAGAGATTGAAATGTCTTTATAAAACCAAGGCTTTATTCATCCTAAATCTAAGAAAAGCGAAAATACCAGCTCTAAGAAAAACAAAAGAAATGTTTCAGGAGATTACTCAAAGATCCCTCAGTAAAGTCAGAAATAATGTTTGAGGTGAGGAGTGGAACAAATACACCAGATTTGTTCTCTGGTGGGCAGTTCTCTGGAGGAATGGGCAGTCAATGGAAACACCTGCAGATTCTCCTAGTAAACTGTAAATCCTCCCACCAGCCCCAGTTCAAGACAGCGCAGAAGTTTAGAAAACTTCTGCTTGATATCACTCAAGTCTATGCAGAACCTGTATAATCCCAGAATCCTGATTTTAACGTCAAAAAAAAAAAGAGATCTGGCGGAATTGGCGATTCTTATCTCCACCATGGAAAAAGACTGTATGGGTGATTTGACTGTCAATCATGATCTGATTGGTGCTCTCACCTGACAAACGAGAAAATGTCAACTGTTGCATCCCTGTTTACTCTTCATGAGTTATGTGACTTTGGGCATATCTCCTCATTTTTTATTTTCCTTTGACATAAGCTTGGCTGCGGGAAAATTGCAGTTTCCATATGGACCTCATCAGTTGTGAAAAAAGACAAGGGGACAATAACATTTCCTGCCATCTTTGACTATAAATTCACAGAGGACAGTGCCTTGCCCCAAAACCTATAACAATACTTTCTGCTTCTGTTCATACTTGCTTTCCAAAATCCAACCCCAGGTAACATAGCTCTGATCACTCACAGGAAAATGTTGAGCCATAACTCCTTTCATTAAAGAATGGCCTTGGCGATTATGGATGAAAAACAAAAGAAACAAACAAAGTTATTTTGTTGTGTTGCTGCCATCATTAAAAAGCTTGGCTCAAGTCCATGCAAATATAGTAAGTTGATATTCAGAGAAAATAGCCACCCCTCGGGACTCCCCAGTTTTCTTCCTCTCCATTTCTGTCCTCATATGGCCGGAGGAAAGAACTGTTGCCTCCCTCTCACTTCTTGCTTGACTGTTGGACTTCACAATCCCATCTCAATTGCCTGTTCTGCTCTTGTGTGAGGGTAATACTCATATTTCTGCATCCTCCCTTATATGTATGATGTTGGTATGAAACGAAATTTAAAAAAATCACCTTGCTAGTAACTCCTAAAGACCTGTTTTTGTTTTTTATTTGGTTGATTGATTGGTTAGTTGGGCGGGCCTACTTTTGTTTTTTTTTTAATTCTTTTTTGATTATACTTTTTTCAATGTTTCTTAAGTACCATGATGGGGTATATGTTTTTGGCTTAAAGTGTTACACAAGTTTGATGAGATATAGAAAAATGTGAAGGTAGCCCCTTTGTTATTAAACAGCTCAGGTCCTGGCATGAAATGCCCCAGGCCTCAGCCCTAGGAAGCCTGGCATGACAGAACCTGTGGTCCCAGACAGCACAGCTCCAAAGGAAGTTCTCAGTGTGGTGTTTGTGCAAACAAGTGGCACCCCTCAGGTGGTGCTAAGATGCTAAGACACTTTAAGATGGAGTTTCAGAAAACTTCTGCTTGATATCACTCAAGTCTATGCAGAAGCTGTATAATCCCAGAATCCTGATTTTAATGTCAAAAAAAAAAAAAAAAAAAAAAAAAACCAACTCGGAAGGGGAGGTGATTTACTATGATTTCTCAGTCAAAATGAATAACTACTTGGTTGAATGGCACCAAAACCTGTCAAATTGAGGTCAAACGTAAAATGCCCTGATCTTAGGATATTGAACTCTGATCCAAACCATTCAGAGGCAACATGAGAGAGAATCAAAAGTTAGCATCCACAGTATTAATACAAAACATATTTAAAGATGTTCTTCACCCCTCATGGTATGGAAGATTCATTAGTTCATTAACTGAACTTTTTTTTTTTTCAAAGAGATGAATTGATTTTGATATGTACCTTTTTCTTGCGATGAATAGAAAAAAAGAGGCCTTTTCCAACAGAAATATTTTTACATGCAGTCTAAGTAGGTATCCTCATGAAAACTTTCCTCAATTCTGGAATGTCTAGGCCCTCACTGTGTTTGAAGATTGCCACCGAGTGTGGAATTTGTTTTTTGCCCATCTCCTAGCTGCCCTGCACACTGAGATCATGAGGTACACTGCTCTTTGGAAAGGAAAAGTAAATATTGGGTTGCTCTAACTGAGGTCATAGTTTCTCCATGTCTAGACATCACTAGTAACTGGTGCCTTCTGGACCTGCTGTGCTTTCCATGGATTTATAAATGTATGAATTGCTTTCTATTTGGTTGTATAAAATGTACTGCACTTCCTGACAAGTTTGAAAATTGTATTTCAGATCTTTCCGATAAGTCTCTGCTTGAGCTATTTTTCCCTCCACCTAAAGCAAACGACTTACGTAATGAATTGGTGGACAATATGATGGACATTTTCCATATTTTCAAACTCACCAGGCAAATCATTTTTAATTTTTGTAAGCTAGCTATATTTTTATTCCATTGGTACGGTATCTTTCCTCAACAACTCTGAGTTTAAATGAAAAAGAGAGAGTAGAAAAAGAAATTTCTACTAAAAGTAGTATGAAAAAACAATTGCTTGTTGTAGAAAAAAGAATGAATGGAAATTATTTTTTCATTGTACACTTTTTTTCTCCTTGTTGATGGACCATTTGCTTTGGTTCTTTAATTGCCTTACTATGTCACAATATATAAGAAAAGTGAAGTATGGAAAAAGACACAGTCATACACATATGTTTTTAAAGATAGTCCAAGGAAATAAGTCTTTATGAATACGCCTGAACAATTTTACAAATGGTATAACTTTTGAATTCTATAGTTACTTTCTTAAACTCACCAAATAATCACAAATGCAGATCTATATATGTACTTCTGCAAACAAAAAATAATTTATTACTTGTTATGCCAATGTCCAAATAAAATTTAGGTTCTGTGTGTGTGCCTGCTAGAAAAAAAAAAAATGTGTTCTAAAAAATACCCTGTGAGCCTCTGTGAATATTTCAAGACACAAAGTATTTTTTTCAGCTTCTTTCTATTCTGTGCATAGGATATTGCATAATCTTTATGTCTCCAGTTGATCCACATTATGTTATTTAGAGAAACACATTATAATGTATTCTTTGACATTTGATTCCTAGTGATCCTTCAGTTATTTGTGTTTTTAAATTGAAAATAAGATATTAGGAGACTACAAAACCGTTACAAAATCTCCTCCTTATACTTGCTATCAAAAAATTTTAAATTATGTTGATTTGCCTAAAGCTAATTGTTCTCTCTAGTAATCTCTTAGCAATGATTCCACTTTGTTGGTTTTGCTTTGGGGGAAGAGCAAACCTACCTTCATGCCAGCAGCAGCAGCAGCAGCATAATAGTCTTGTCAAACTGTAGTATTATTGTATTAACCAAGCATTAATACAGAAGAGTATTACCCTTGCCTAAGTTTCAGGAAGGCCAAGCCGTAGTAATGAAAATACTTCCAGTTGGCTTTCTTCTCGATGTGTGCAGGGATTTTTGCTTTCTTGAAGGAACGAGGGGGTGTATTGATAATCCATACGTTGTTTCATTCACTTGCCCCATTTCTACTTGCCCTTCAGTTTGTCACCTTATACAGCCTTCCCATTATCCTCCCATTTCTGTTAAGCAACCTCAGTGTTTCCTATAACATTTTGTACTCTCTATTAGAGTACTGGTCGTATTTTATTATATCAAGTTATTTCTATGTCTCTTTCCTTCTCTGAGTTTTCTAAAAGCAGAGACCTCCAGGGCCTTACCCAGCTCGTCAATAAGTGTGAATTAATTAACCAATTAATATGTATTAAGTGAATGTTTTTAAACTAGTTAGCATTTTGAAAGACAAATAATTTCACTCCGTAAGTTATATAAAGTAAATTACAGCTGAAACAAAGGATCGAATGTTAATAATAATACTATAATGAAAATATCAATGTAAGAATCAGGAAGAAAATGTGTTTTTCTTAGCAGTTGAATTTGCCTCTAAGAAATGACCATTTTTTGTTGATAGCTGCATGGGATAAGACCCTAAAAGCAAGACTGAGCAATAATAGTTATTTGCTAAGATTTAGGAAATCAAGTTCAGTTAAATTAAGAGCTTTTATTGTCCTAACTCAGAGTAAGTATGCAAAATTGGAGCAAGCACTGAATTGTTTCAGAAAATAGAAAGGATTTCAGATACTGAAAAAAAAATAAAAATAAAAAGAAGGAGAAAAGAAAGAAGAGATTTTTGACATACACAAAGGGAACTGGGGGGAAGAACAGCAATATCTATAGAAATACCATGTGAAAACCGTATGTATTTTGAGGGGTGAAGTGGAATCATGAATCCAGTTTCAAGATTGGTATAAGACAAGACCACACCACATCCGTGTTTACACTGGTCAATCTAAGAAGCATGCTTATTGATTTTGTGGAAGCATAGAAATGCTTTAGAGTCTAAAAGAATAGGAAAAATAAAGAATAATATTAGTATATTCAATTGTAAAAAATTTAAAATTTTATATCATAGAAAAATATATATAAAATTAAAACTCACCAAGAAAATATTGTAAGACAGGGTTAATTCATCTGTAAGAGCTCATAAAAATTCATAAGAAAACATCAAGACACTAATATGGTAAAAAAAAAAAAAAGATGAAGAGACAGTTGATAATTAGTAAACAAACATATGGGAAAATGCTCAAACTCACTGGTTATTAAAAGCATGTAAATTGAAAAAAATAACAAGCTACCTTTTTATATTATTAAATAAGTAAAAATTTCAAGTATCGTTTTAACCTTGTATGAATGTAGATGTTTTCAAAGTAATATGCACACATTCTTTGCTATTGGCAGTTTAAATTGAGCAACTTTTTCAGGAAAAGAAAATGTTACTTTATGTTTCAAAACCCATAAATATGTTCATATTCTTTAACCTAGTATTTCTGGAATTTATCCCAAGAAAACAATCAAAAAGGCAGAAAATGTCATATGGATAAAGTTGTTCATGACAGAGCAAATTAAAACTGTTGATTTTAAAGAGCAGTGATATTTTAAATGCTTTAAAAGTTTTACTTTACATTATTCTTGTGCTGTATATGAAGTTTTTTTAAAAAAACCTTAAAGCTTAAGTTTTTTAAAACAAGATTCTTCATTTTCTTTTTATCAAAACGTAATCAAGATCATTTTATTTTATTATGCAAATTTTGCTCAAAAATAGAGTGAACAAATACTATACCAATTAAAATATAGCTTAGAAAATAGTGCTTTGGTTTCAGAATTGTCATGATGTTGAAAAATACATTAATTGCTATTTCTTCCACTTAATTCATATATAATATTGTTCTGCTTTTAAACAAAACAAGATTGGTTTTACAGTACAATGCTGAGACATTATTACAGATTTCTAATAATATTTAGGCTGGGCAAGCCTTGTTTTTTAAGAATCCCTTTTTTATGATCAAAGAGTAACACATAATCACTGCAGTAAATTTGGAAAAAAAACAGAAATGAAGAAAAAAATAAAATCTTCAGCCTCCTATCACCCCAAGATAACCATTATAAATATTTTGGCCTCTACTCATTCTATATCTATGAACAAAAATAGAATCATAACGTGCAAAAATGTTTTGTAAACCTTTCTTTGCCTTTACATAACATGATGTATTTGTGCATTTTATTAAATATTCTGCCGCATCATAATTTTTAATCCCTGGGTTGTATCTAAACCTGCCTTTCTTTTTATGGATATATATATTTTTTTAACATCTTTATTGGAGTATAATTGCTTTACAATGGTGTGTTAGTTTCTGCTTTATAACAAAGTGAATCAGCTATACATATACATATATCCCCTTATCTCCTCCCTCTTGCGTCTCTCTCCCACCCTCCCTATCTCACCCCCCTAGGTGGTCACAAAGCACCGAACTGATCTCCCTGTGCTATGGGGCTGCTTCCCACTAGCTATCTATTTTACATTTGGTAGTGTATATATGTCCATGCCACTCTCTCACTTCGTCCCAGCTCACCCTTCCCCCTCCCCATGTCCTCAAGTCCATTCTGTATGTCTGCGTCTTTATTCCTGTCCTGCCCCTAGGTTCTTCAGAAACTTTTTTTTTTTTTTAGATTCCATATATATGTGTTAGCATACGGTATTTGTTTTTCTCTTTCTGACTTACTTCACTCTGTATGACAGTCTCTATAAACCTGCCTTATTTAATTCAATATCAAGTGGTGAATTAGATCTGTTCTTCTAAAGGCAGAACGGAAAAAGAAAAAGTCATGCAAATGCCTCATAAAGAAAGATAAAATAATAGTACCAAAAAAACGTTTTAATAAAGAACACTTTTGTTCACTTGATCCCCTATAAGTCTGCTTTATGGAGCAGATGTCAAATGTTTTTGCTTTATTGTGATTTTTACCATAGCTCAAAATCAATATTCTGCTGTCAGATGTGAGCTTATATGTGAATAGGAAAGGAACTTAACTAGGAAGTATGAAGCTCAGGGAATTGAATTTGCATCTAATTCACTAAGCATACATGTTTACATGACCTTTAGAAAAAGGAATTAAACCAGTTTTTCACTAGCTCTAGGCAATCCAAGTTAAAGAGGCGATTGAATCAAGAATCTGAAATACTCCTTACAAGATAGCCAGGCTAACAGAAAATTACATTAATTCAAATATATTTCACTATTAAATTCATAGTTGCATTAATGTGGTACTTTGAGCCTAGTAAGAAACTGGGTGTAACTTTTAGTTCTAGCTGAGTTGTTCCATGAACCATAGATTATTTTACAAAGCACCAAAACAATCCTACTTCTCCCCCAAAATTCAAAAGCAAGATTTTTAAAGTCCCATTTGGAAGCACCCAGATTTTCTTTTGGCACTATTTTAAATCAGTTCCAGAACTGTGAATAGAGATATTGTCTAGTATAAAATTGATGTAAAATCAGGAAGCATAGGTTAGGGGCCGCTTTCGTCATTAAATATCTATATGATATAAAGAAGTAACATAATCTTTGTAGGACTTACTTTTATCACCTGTAAAAAAAAAAATTGGGTTATGTAATCTTTGAGATTCCATTTAGCTCTAACACTTTGGTGTTCTAGTCTGCATTGCCCACCCTTTTTGAAAAGATAGCAAAGTGGTATGAGTACCTTGCAAGGGACCTGCTGCACTTTGCCGTTGCAAAGATGGGATAAAATAGCTAAATCTCACCTCGTTCTCAGACTTCCTGACTAATGCTGAGGAACATATGACTAAATATTTACTGAATGAAATGAATGTATGAGTAAACTGCTATAAATATGTATGTAGGGCAAAAAGAGGATTGGATTAGTATGCCAATACAGTATTATCTATTGCCAGGGTTGTATAAAGCACAACTCTATACATATTTTTTAATATTATTGAAGTATAGTTGATTTACAATGTTGTGTTAATTTCTGCTGTACAGCATAGTGACTCAGTTATACATATATTCTTTTTCATATTTTTTTCCATTATGGTTTATCACAGGATATTGAATATAGTTCCCTGTGCTATACAATAGGACCTTGTTGTTTTTCCATTCTATATATAATAGGTTGCATTTGCTAATGCCAAACTCCCAATCCAATCCTCCCCAGCCCCCCAGCCCCCTTGACAACCACAAGTCTGTTCTCTATGTCAAGCACACCTATACTAAGCAGGCATACAGTTCTCTTTCCTTTACTGTATACCAGCTGCTATATACAAAAGATTCTGACCTTATAGGAAAGGCAGTAAGAAGAGGACAGATTAGGGTCCAAATAGATGAGACAGGAATAAATATTCCAGTAGTTAAAAGTTATTTTAGTATTTGTCCTTTTTTAAAAAAAAAATCTATCTTAATTTCCTCTAAACATTTTACTTAGGAGAGCTGAAGAGATATGATCAGTGAACAGGAAAGGATCACCAATTTGGAGAGAATTCAGAAAAGAAAAATTAAAAAAAACAAGCTCCATGGATTTCAGAAAAAAATGATTAAAAGAATTACATATAGCCTGAGTGAGCAGAGACTGAGAATTTAATGATATTTTTGTTACATAGAATTAAGTTCGTACACTTGAGTAAGAGGGATGGGCAGGGTGGCAAAGCTAATGAAATTAATGTGAGAGTCCTGATATTTGAATCCATAGAACTGGATGAGATCACCTAGTAACTGATTGTAGGTAGATACAGATACAGATCTGTCACCATCAATTGTTGCCCTTGGAGTGTGTGTGTGTGTGTGTGTATACATCTATATATGTATATATATATATATATATATATATATATATATATATATATATATATATATATATATAATTTTTAAATGCAGATGTTCATGGATTAAAAAGTGAAAAATCATTGTTTATTTCCTGCAGTTCTTCCACATCTAACTCTTCTCATCACTTCACCCTGCCAAGTCCTTCATCCTTATTATTTTATAGAAATTTTAAAAGTTTACCCTTCAAATGTATCACTGTCTCCCTGTGTAGCTTTTTTTGTCACTTAATTAAGACCTTTCCCACCTTGAGGTCATAAAAATATTCTCTAATATATTTTTTCCAAACTTCCAGCTTTGTTTTGTCATTACTGTTGTCATTGTTTTACTGTTAGATACTGAATATATTTTTGTGTGTGCTATAGGGTATGGGCTTAACTTGATTATTTTACAAAAACAACCAATTGTCCCAACAAAGTTAACAAAGTCCCTTTTTTCCCCACTAACTTAACCACTGTCTTTATCATTGTGTTGGAGAGCTGCTCTTTTTGTCACATCCAGCCATCTTCTACTAACAATAGCTCCACCTTCTTGGGGAGGTACTGTCAATCTTTGCTTCCACACAGTTCTCAAGGAGTTGTCAATGATATAATTCCATCTGCTGAGGCAAGAGGGATGATCAAATCACCAATCCAGGTCAGTCCAATTGTGTCTGTCAGGAATCTGAATTCTAAGAGCTGACACACTATGACAAAAGACAATAAATAGAGCCAATGACCAACATTTTGCCAAAGTCAATGACCATCCTTAGCCTTTTCTCACTTGCTCTCTCAGCAGCACGTCACATATTTGACCACTCCTTCCTGAACTCCTTTTCCCTAGTCTTCCACACCACTGAATCTAGTTGCACTGCCACCTGTCTCAGTGGCAGCCCTTTCTCAGTCTCCTGTGCTCACTTCCCATCCTCCTTCGTCCTCTAAATGTTACCTGGGGCTCTGAACTTAGCCCTCATCACTGATCTATCGCCTCTTTCTGAAATGATCTTACTTATATAATTGTTCAGGAATTTATTGTTTGCTTTCACTAAAATATAGTTTCTGGGAAGGCAGAATTTTGTCTGTTTTGTTCACTGCTCTATCTGCAGCACCTAATATAAGTACCTGACACGTGGTAAGTGATCAATACATGTTTGCTGAATACCTGAAAAAGAATACAGCTCATTAAGAAGTTGTATTTTAAAGTATACATCTTTCAACATACATATTCCTTGTGTGTCTTCTGAGTATCAGGTACTATATTAGACACTGGCTATAAAATGACATAGAATATCATCTCTATACTTGAAGACATTATAGTCTAGTCAGTGGTTACCATAGAAAAAGAGATGCCTTGTAATTGCAATCATTGTTGCTTTTGTTGTGGTCATCCATTTACAATGCTTGGTGTCAGTTTATTTATCTCTTGTAAAAATAAAATACAGTGTGTGTGTGTAAAAAAAAATAATAAATAAAAAAAGAAAGAAAAAGAAAAAGAGATGCCTTGAACATTATGGGAAAACCTCAGAATCAGGTGGGAAAAAGATAGGTGAGAAACTTTTCAGTAAAATAGAGCCAAGATATCCTCTGAGATTAGTATAGAAAGGAAAATAAGTTAAGTCCTTTGCACCAAGATAAAAGGCAATATCTAAGAGAAAAGCTTTATCTGGAAACATAGCCATAGATGGAAGCATCTGACTCTAAGTTCCATGACTATATTCTCACCATTTTGGCAACCATTAGCTAGAATGCTCCAAATGATCTAACTGTGAGGGGAATAATCCATTTCTAAAAACACCCAAATCACATAACACTTCATTACTCAAAGATAACATCTTCAGTCATACTAAGTAGTAAATCAGCAAAATTATAGCAACAGGCTTGCAATATATTCAAGAACTAGAGTACAATTAGTCTTGACTGAATTTTCATTACGGAGTTTAACATTTAATATATGATAATATTCATATATAGAAGTTTGAACTCTTGGTCCTAATGAGTCATTTTAGGGGCAATGGGAAGAGAATACAAACTATGCAGCACACCAGATACTGACAAAGGGCTTTACTAAGTCCTTCTACCATTCTGCTTTCAGTGCCTTTTTCTTGTCCAGGCCAGTTACCCTTTTCATGCTTACCTTCTCTTTAATCCAGAAGTCTCCAGAGACTCAGCCAACATCTCCCTCCTTTTTAAAACAGTTCCCATTATACGCCAAGTTGTGGGGAAATAGCCCATTCACAATAGCAGCAAGAGATCTACAATATCAAGAACTAAATATAACAAATATGGAAGGAAACCCAACGTGAAGGAAAAAAAAAGTTTAATAGAGAGTATGAAAAAATATCTGAATCTATGGGAAGGCAAACAGACCATGTTTACATAAAAGGACTTATGTAAGTATGTCATTTCTTCCAAAATTAATTTATAGATTATTTGAAATTATTTGAAATTCTAATCTAACTGCCAATGATATTTTTGGAACTTGAAATTTTAAGTTCATATGGAAGACTGGGCAAAAAGAATAAAGATAATTTTGGAAGAAAATTTAAAAAAAAAAAAGAACAAGAGAGCATTTGCTCTCCAACAAACAAAATTTTGTAGTAATATAAATTATATACAACTGGTTTTGGAGTAGATGAATGGATCTAAGTAATAAACTGGAGAATACAAAATATGACCCACATGTGTAGAAATTAGCATATGATTATGTACATTCAAGTTCATTGGTTGCAAGCAACAGCCATGTGAAGTGATTAATTCAGAGATTTTCTGAGTAGCCCATGGAATGGAGAGTGTTTTAAATAAGAAATGCAGGAATAAGGGAAGCTCTGGGATTTTCAGTATTAAATAAAAAAGCACACAGCAACAACAACAACAAAATCTCATGGGTTATCTCTGCGTGGTGCCAGTATAGGTCTTTGGTGACCACAATAAGGTCAGTGAAGTGGTGAGAAAAAACTCTAGGTCGGTGTTGGTTGAAGAAAAAACGGAAGGGGAGAAAAAGAGAGATGATAAATGTATATAACCATTTGGAGGACTCCCGTTATGATGAATTACAGAAAAAATGGGTAGTAGCCAAAGGAGACAGTGGGTCAAGGAAAGTTTTTTGTTTGTTTTGCTTTGTTTTTTAAGATGTGTAATATTAAGACATATTTGTATGTCAAATTGAATGAGCCAGTTCAGAAAGAGGCATTAATAATGCTGGAGAGACAGTGTTCCATTATAGGAACAAATTTCTTGGGAAGGCAAGGTGGAAGTCAAGGTTTTTAACAAGAGAGAGAACATTTCTTTTATTTTAATACGAAGAATGTAAAGTATATGGATTCCGATGCAAAACGATGGTAGAATCAGTAGTGGGAAGATAAAGTGGTTCTATTTTCTTCTGTGAAATATGCAATGAAGTTATCACCTGAGAGTGAATCAGGGATGGGAGAGTGGAGACTTAAAAAAAGAGAGAAGGATGAAATAGTCACCCCAGATTGAAAACATGAAAGCAAGTGAAGGGAGTTAAATGCAGTAAGATCTCCAGACAGTGCAGTAATGTGCAAAGTGAGAGCAATCAGTACAGATGCATGTTTGGGGTTTTTATCCTTAGTGTTTAACTTCTCTGGTACAGTAATGAGAACAGGGATAGTTAGATTTAGCACATAAAAAGCTAGGCTTGGATGTTTTCCAGACTAGATGAGAGGAGTGTTTAAAGGAAATCCAGGTTATATGCAAAGAGACGTTGTATGCTGAATCACAGAATTTAGGCTGGGTAAAGTGGGGAATGAGGATGTGAGGAGAATGATGCAGTGAAAACACAGTACAGTCCATGGATTAGAAGTACCAACCAGGTATCAGACTTGCTCGAGGAAGACTAGAGAAAGTGAGATAGGAAGAGTAGTAAAGAAAGCCAAAGGGTAGGATATTTGACTTCGAGATTTTGGATTTGCTCCAATTTCCCATGTTGTTAGGAAAAGGGAAGGGCAACTTGAGTGGGTAGCTGAGATCATTGGAATTAAAAGGTCACTAATTAAAGAGGTCAGAGAGATGGGTGGGTCAGAGACTGTGAACCTTCAAGTCACCAATTATAGTACTATCAGCAGTAGTGCTGAGGGAATCAGTGAGCTGGATGCTAATAAAACTAATCAATGAATGAGGATGACTTAGAAGGGGTCCGTGGTAACATACTTCAAAGAAGTTTTGAAGGAAGAAGAAAGAAGGAGAGTTTGGGAGCAGTAATATGAAGGAAGGAGGACACCCGTGCACATGAAGCCTTGAGGACAAAAATCAAACTCTGCTTGCTTAAGAGAAAAATAGTGAACAGAGCATCTTCAAAGCACAACCGTGTTTCAGTTAAAGCAACAGGATGAAGGAAATGCCATAAAATAAACAGAAGATTAAAGTGGTTTATTGATGATGGACCATGAGTTCCAGAAGGCCCAGTGGAAGAGTCCTGTCAGGGGAGAGAGGTGTTCTAAATAATACACTACAGAGAAGTGTGAGGATGAGTGCTCATACCATGCCAAGGCACAGAAGATGAGCTGAATGGCATGGGCCTAAAGCACCAGGCAATGAGCATCTCAGGGTGGTCTGCCACTCTGGAGAAAAAGAATTGAAGCAGAATGGAGCACGTAGAGACATTTTTCTTACATTTTTCACTAGGAATTCAGTTTGGGATTTTTAGATTCATCTTTGAATGAATTCACTGTAGGTGGCACTTACTAATCTATATAAAATCATCTTTTTAAGATGAAAATATTCACGGTTATTTTCATAACCATGAAGTTTAAAAACTTCAAATAGTATGGAGGGTTGTAGGGTGATATGTAAATGCCCCCTTTTATTCCAACTCACCATCGGATATATGCCCTTAAAGTAACTAGTGTTAACCATTTCTTACGTGTTTTTTCAGAAATAGTAAATCCAGAACCACAGATACAATTATGCATATTATCCTATACTTTCTTTTTTCCCTTTTGTTGAATAAGATGAAATTTCTTTAATTCCTCTAACAGCATACATCTCCATGCCTCATCCATTTACAGGCTGCATAGTATTCCATTATGAGATATCCTATAAAAGGGTATATGTAATATTACCATACTGGCCACTGTTATTCCTGAAGACTTAGAAGCATCAGGGCTAATTCTGATTAAGACTGTCAATCAAGTATCTTAGCAAAGACCTGACTCAGAGCAAATAAATGAATGGAAATACTGCCTTTCAGCAAGCATCTCACCTGGATCAGTGACTTGCTAGATTTCCCTGCTACTGTTACATATTAAACAAGGAGTCAAAGCCATGATCAGGCTCAGTGGAACCACCATTCAGAAGGAAGCACTTGCACTGATGTTAATGAAACAATTTTTTTTCTGAATTACTGAGAATGGGAATGATGACTCATCTGTGAACTGGGATCATTTTATCTCCTGGTTTATCTCCTAGTGCCCTAGGAAATGGTACACTATTATCCTCTCCCTATGAATAATTTCTATGTGTTTTATTTAGCTAAATTTATATACTTTATTTATGTACTCATTGCGGGGAAAAGCAATAACGAAAATAAAAACAATCACATCACAGTGAAAGGCTTAGCATCTGGCACTTTCTAGAACCAACGTTTCTACAAACTAGTTTTTGCAGAGATACTCCCCATTTTATAGAATAGATGTAGTCCTGGAAAATTGATTTAAACATGAAACTTTTTTTCCCACTGAATTTTATACAAAATGAAAAATAGTTTGCCTCATAAAATCCATAATCTGTTGATTTTTTAAAAATATTTTTAGAGCAGTTTTAGGCTAAAACCAAATTGAGAGGATGGCACAGAAGTTTCCCCTAAGCCCCTGCTCCAACACATGCAAAATGTCCCCCATTATCAACATTATCCATCACCGTGGTACATTTGCTGTAACTGATGAACATAGGTTGACATAATCACACAAGTTTAATCACCTCCCAAAGTTCCCACCTCCTGACTCCATCACATTGGGCTTAGGATTTCAACCAATAAACTGGGGGAGGTAAGGGAGCGCAAACATTCAAACACGCAGCACCCCTCCTGAAGACTATATGGGTACTTTCTGTTACATTAGAAAAATTAATTCCTTTTTAAAAATTTTTATTGGAGTATAGTTGATTTACAATGTTGTGTTAGCTTCAGGTGTACAGCAAAGTGAATCTGTTATGTGCATACATATATCCACCCTTTTTTAATATTCTTTTCCCATATAGGCCATTACAGAGTATCGATTAGTGTTCCCTGTGCTATACAGTAGGTCCTTGTTAGCTATCTATTTTATATATAGTAATGTGTATGTGTCAATCTCAATCTCCCAATTTATCCCTCCCCCCCTTACCCCCTGGTAACCATAAGTTTGTTTTCTACATCTGTGACTCTACTTCCATTTTGTAAATAAGTTCATTTGTACCCTTTTTATAGATTCCACGTATAAGCAATACCATATGGTATTTGTCTTTCTCTATCTAACTTACTTCACTCAGTATGACAGTCTTTAGGTCCATCCACGTTGCTACAAATGGCATTACTTTGTTTTTTTATGGCTGAGTAATATTCCATTGTATATACATACCACATCTTCTTTATCCATTCCTCCGTTGATGGATACTTAGGTTGCTTCCATGTCCTGGCTATTGTAAATAGTGCTGCAATGAACACTGAGATTCCTTTTTTTAAAAACTCATCATCAGCATGGTTATTATTTGTTTTCAGCCACTTTGAACAGGGCTTTCTGTCACTTGTGACTTAAGTATTCATACTGATGAAAGAAAAGGAACATGTGGGGAATTTTGATCTTCCTTAGCACAAACCCATAGTGCCCAATGGTAAAGAAGCAATGTGGAGAAGCAGATTGAAACCAGGCTCCCAGGCCACGTTGGTGTTTAAGGTGTTTATTGTTAGTACAGTAAGAATTTGTCCAAAAGTTGGCAATTGGGAAGTGATGTAATTGGTAGGGAGAGGCAAATGTGGCTACAGGGAGAAGACGCTCTAAATAATCCATGTGACAGATGACAAAGGCTTAAACCAAGTGGTGGTAATGGAGATGGGGAGAATTAGATGGACATGAAATATTCTGTAGAAAGATTTATAGGCCATAAATCATAGGCTTCTCCAGCTCTAATATTTCCCATTTATTTGACCAAATGACACAATTGCTAGTCTTCATTCGATATGCTTCCTTTATGTTCTAAAGATTTTTTTTTTTCCATTTCAATTTTTATGAGTCTCTGGAGATAGCACTTGAATATCGTGGCTCATTCTATTTTCCCCTCCCATTAGCATCCCCTGCTCCTTCCTCACCCTTCCCTTCTCCAAAGGAATAAGATACATAAAATAATGATCAATGAAATTTGAACTCATTCTCCTAATAGCCAATATTATTCCTTAATTGTGTGTGTTTTTTTTTTTAATTCAGCAGTGTGTTTAAGGAGATAAATTAATCCAGCTGCCAGGATGACATGAAGGGAGACATAAAAGTTATTGCTTTGGGGGCTGCTTCAGGCAACCCTCTTTCATTTTGCTTTACTGTCTCCCTATCTGTTGGAAAGGGGAAAAATATCTTTGCTGTTCGCTGATCTCTTGCACTGTCATACACAACTAACCAAGAAATAATATTTTTCTAGGTAATGTACTTTCATGTTTGGTTTGATGGAATTTCATGAAGTCTTGACATAGTTTTGAAGTTCTCTTTAAAGATCCAGTGACTTTTGCATTTACTGAACTCCGCCTTACAAAAATGCGTTCTTTCAAACCTCCAAAACAATCTGCAGTAGCGTTTATTACTTTACTCCCCCTAAATCCAAATAAGCCAACAGTGTACAAGTCAGCAGCTTGGTAAATTATAAAGTGTGGGAATATATAGATTCGCCTCACTTTACAGAAAGATGTGCTCCTGAAAAGTTAATCGGTTTTAAAATAAATCAATCCTATTTTTAAAACTCTGCGAAGTGGACTATTTAAGGGAACTCAGCAGCTAATCTTTTTTGTGTGTGAAGCTGTATCCTTTTGTAATGCAAATGTTCATGACTGAATTTATCTGCTTTATTATCTGAAAGCTTTGTATTTGGTTTTGGTTTTTATGAATGGCATATTTATATTACTTTTTAATGACCAGTAATTAAAATGACAAGAATCTCTTTCTCAGTCAGGTACACAAACTTAGTACCAAGGTATAAATTCCCAAGAAAAGAACATTTCGTATATACTTCTGTTCTTTCTAAAAGAACATCTCTACACTAAATTATCAATGTGGTGAAAATATCAATAATATTAACATTGGTAATAAGCATAAACAGCTAATTAAGGTCTTATTTAAATGACTATTGTCTAATATAACCACTTGCTTTTCACTCTTGTGATTCTCTTCATTAAGCTATTACTACCCCTAAACAAATGAACCGTTTTAAAAAATTTGTGTGTTCTTTTTTAAATTTCATATGCTATATATTTGAAAGCAGAAATCCAGACTCTAGACAACATATCCATGTATATACACCCATAATCAAGGTACCATGTCATTATTTAGATAACAAATGTCTGGAATGGAAAGAAAACAGACATATGGGAGAAAAAAAAAAAAGTCTTGTGCAGTTACATGTTACAGGAATCTGTTTGTCATATCAAAGGTTTTGAAGCATCCCATAGTGAGAGGTACCAAGAAAGGGCTTCTTGTGCCAGAGCAGAGCTTCTGCTCTACCAGGCATAAGAAGCCCCTTCCGAGCAAAGGATAAAAAGTGGTTATCATAGATCAGGGAAAAGAAAATGTGTGATCAAGGGAACATGATGTGAACCCATAATTTTGGAATCACTTAGATGAAGAATGTGTTGGATAGCATGGGTCTTAAAAGAAAATAAGTGAAGGGCTAGAGAAGCATTTACATGGGCATGTTGCTACCATAATAAAAATTCTCAAGACTTCTACTGTAGTATGGGGGTGGGGTCCCTGAAAGGCTAAAACAAAACTTTAGAACATTAAAAGCATTGATTATTTAAGATAATTCTTCTGAATATTTTCCTTCAAGAGTGAAATTTCAGGGTCTTGGGCTAAAATTAGCATAATAAAGAGAAATTCAAGCAATGACAAGATCATTCCAATAATATGTATCTAATGAGTCAACTAACAATGAGTCTACTACTCAGCCCTCAAAATCATCATGTTTTCCTAACACAAATTATATGGATTTCCTTTCTAGTGAGAAGACACTGAGGAAATCTCAAGTATCCTCATCCCGAATCCCCTCTATCTTCTGATACATAATCAATTTCTTGAGCTGCACTGCAGTTGCCTCAGGAAACATTTCTTTTCCTTCCACTGAGCGTTTCCAAACTCTCCAGCTCTTAGTTGGCTTCATCTCACTAAGTCTATGCAAGGCTTGTGGAAATTTAACATTTCATAAGTTGGAATGTAAAACAAGAATGAAGATCTGTTTTAAAAAGTCATTTTAGACATTTATAATGTCGTATTTCAGTTAACTTAATGGATGCCCTCCAACAGCACCAGATATCTATCTATAAAGTGCTTCTGTTAATTGTCTTGAGCAATTTTTTTTTACTCTACCCAAGTCAGTACATTAAGTTTTCTCTTATTCTTTGACCATATTCTTTAAGAGCTTAAATAGTCATTCAATATATATTTATTAGAAGACACTGTTAATATGGTCAATAGACACGGAAGTACAGGATTCCTAGAACATAAATCTTGCTTCCAGGAGCAAGATGGTCTGGTAGGAAAAATAGGAAAGCAAAACAAGCAAAGAGCAAGAACATAGACAATAAAATGGGATAAGTGTTATGATGACCATAAGTGCAGGGTGCAGATGGTCTACAAAAGCAACTGTAATTTTCTGTGGAAATTACTTTTAGACTTGCTAAGACTATAATGTATAATGTTGAGTGGCAATGATGTTCAGCCATTAATTAGAATTTTCATTTCCATTTGAGGGGAAAAAAAAGTAAAACTGAAAAGAAAGAAGATGGGTGATTTAACCAGTGAACCTATTAGATAAATGTCCCTTCATTATTCTTACCCCAGCCAGTCCCTTCAATACTCAATTGGGATGGTTTGCAGAGATTGTGGTGACACTTGATGACTTGTAAGATGTAAGAAGCAATATCCAGGGTTGCTTCTAAAGGATCATACTGAGATAAGAAAATAATAAACAATGAATGTGGATAGGGATAGAAGTCTTACTTTCATGTAATTAAGTTATAATGTGGAGCAAATAGAGACCAGATATTATACTTAGTACATTCATGTTCATACTTTTATGTATTTATACTATGCCTCTCTACAAATGCTTAAAATGACTTTTGAAATTTCAAAAGCAGCGGGGAGGATATTGCCTACGTGATGAAACTGATGTGGTTTTGGATTAGATATGCTTAAATAGATTCAATGTTTGAACATGATAGGGAAATTATAGATTATGAGATAAGAGTAGGCATAAAGCCAATCACCTTATTTATGCAAATAGATTAATAAGAAAATATTGGTTTAGTTGGTTTGTACATACAACAAACAGAGGAAGATGATTTTCACATTTCTCATCTCAGTGACCTAAAACTCCAGAAGGTTAAATCCAACTAAATACAGAATATGTATAAAATATTCACCCTGGGAGTGGAAAAAAGTCTCTTATTTGTTGACTAGTAATATGAACTTCAATGAGACTGAGAACTCTAATATAGGGAAAACTCTAGGAAAAATTTTTTTTAGTCATCTTAGGAAAATAGAATGCTTGTAAACCACATTTTTATTCTTCTTCACTCTTTTTTTTCACTCCATCACCGGTCTTGATATGATGTAACACATTTTTTTAATTGCTTTTTTTCTTCTATCTTCATCTATCCTACTTACATTATCTGGATATTTAATTATTTTTCACTAGTGTGAACCACCTTTTAAGACAGGAGAATGAGCTGGTGATACCAGCTTTATGTATGGTTTGACTTGTTCTAGAATAATCCACTTACTTGATTTGTTAAAGCCATGATCCTTCCAGACTTAACTTTCAGATTTACTAGCCATGTAAAAGAGATGCTGTTCTTTCAGTGGGAAAGGATACCCTACAGAATGACTGCGTCTCAGCACCCCTCCCCATGGAATGTTATAATGTTAACTCACACTTCCCTCAGAGGGAAAGCAATTCAAAGGTAAACAATCAGCTACCTCTCCCAGACATCTGACACATTATGTACAAAGTACCCTCAGTCCTGGAGGCTATTTTGTCAGCCTCAATCTTTAAAGTATATAGCATAAAGATTTAAAAGAGCCATCCGACAAGGGCATGGACATGCCTCAACCCTCACTTGGCTACATTTCAAAGAAACTGCACTGGCCATGTGAGCAGCTCTGCTTTATATCGTACAGAAAAGACAAATCTTCTGAACAAGGGGGGAAAAAAAATCTACCAGACTAGAAAACATTATGGCCAGCATGGTTGTGGAAGACACAGCATACCTGAGCAGTAATGAGCCTCATCCACATAATGTGAAAATGAGGTGATGTTTCTGGTTTGTTTTGTTTATTTCTTTTTTTGTTTGTTTGGGGTTTTTCTTAACCTGGTTTTTGCATCTGTAGGAGCTGAGTCTGATTGTGATCTCTTGGGGAGCATATGGTGATGTGCCATCAAGCAATGTAATCCTTTGGCTAGTTTGATAAAGATCTGTCCTTAATAGGCTATCTCATTTTCTTACATCGAAATACAGTTTTGTATTTTAAAATTATCCTTACTTGTGACACTTGCATTTCGAGTGTTTATATCAGTTTGTGCCAATTTACACAACTCCCAAGAATCCAGTTAATGGTCTAGAAGCTGGTTTCTTCAGAGTTTTTAAAAACTTTTATTAGTGCGTCAATAGCGTTTTTGGTGATCTTTATTATGTAATTATGAACAAATGCTCTATTATCAATTTGAATCCATTTGTCCACATGGGCATTTATGATCACGTCTATAGATTTTTACCTATGAAGAAACATTTTGGAGTAAATTGTTCTTGAATAGGAAGAATCACATTAAACTGCACAAGAGTCTGGCATTAGTCCCTAGCTCTCCGACAAAGGGAGCCTTGACAACCTTAGCAAGTATGGCCAAGCATGTTTTGGCCCACAAGGGTCCTCCTGTGTGTGTCCTACAAAGTTCCTGTTCCATACTGTTTGGTCTGTGTTACAATGGCTGCTTCTTGCTTTAAGGCCTTATGTGTAAGTTTTGGTTTTAGCACATGTGCTTGCTTTAAAAGAGTCTTTAAATATGAAACCTTCATCGACTGATGTCAATGGGAAGTTTAGCATTCTGCAAAGCATTTTGAAAGCCAGCCATTTGATGAGCACTTGCTTCCCTTTCTCTCTGTGTGATCAGAGATCCCCTCCTTCAGAGCTGTACAGTAATCTTCTGCAGTGTAGGCAATGGAATAGATGCTTTGAACTCCTTTTGCCCAAAAGATTATTTCCTACTTAATGTCTACACTGAAAAGAACCACTCTTTAGGCCCAACACCCCACTGCAAGCCCACAAAACTAGCCGAACGATGGCATTAAAAGAAATAATAACACAATTTCTTCATTGGATGCAAAGAGGTGCATTAAAAAAGATGTCAGTTTTGAAGGCTTAGACTTGGTTCAAATTGCAGCTCCTCACTTACTATCTGTGTTGTCTTCAGCAATGCATGATTTAGATATCTGGGCTCCTATTTAACAGGGATTGTGAAACATAATGCCAAAGCAGCTGGCACATTAAACAGTTTTGAAGTACATGGCATTTGTGGTAGTGACTTGAGAATTGGAAAATTGGCAATAAGTGAAACATAAACTCTAACTACCCAAGAATGAAAGAGGAGATGGAAACGCTGTTTGGGTTTGCCATGTAGCTAAGGTGCCTCTCATGAAAGCACGTGTCCTAGACAAGTTTTGTCCCTCAAGGGCGTTGGTCCTCAAATGCCTAAGGCTGGGTTGGAAGTAGCCGTAATTCCTGACATGCATGATTCTCTTCTGTCATTGTGGTTCAGATAGCACTCCTCATCTGTTCTCCTGCCATCTGTGTTCAGGTGGGGTCTAGTACTGTATGTCTAGGAAAAAAATTGGAGGAGTAGGTAGACTTTGTCTTTTGTCCACCCTGACTCAACCATTTCTTTGCTTTTGCCTGATTAATCCTCTTGTCATGCCTCTCCACCCTTTCCTTATCTCCCTAATATATCCCCTTCAAATACTGTTTGGTTTTGTGAATCTTAATTTATGGACTTTAAAAAATATTTTAGTTCAAAAGGAGAATTATCAATGATAGATCATTGGTTCTTCACCCCATTCTCAACCCCTCTACTATTTCCTATGTCTGTCCTTTTGTCACAATTTTTATTCACTTTCAATTTGCATTCTTAAACTTTTGTTGAACAGGCTTATATGTCAGTTACTAAGGCATACAGACCCAAATCACACCAGTGCCCTGCCCTCAGAAAGCTCATGTTAAATGTAACAGCAAATGGTTAAAATCCATTCATGGATATTATAATGTATTTATTTATTCAGAAAACATATACTGAATGACTGCAAGGTGCCAGTCTCTCATTTTACCACTGGTAAGTGAAATGATTGCTTTCTATCTTGGATTTATAATATAGTGTTTCCATGATGGATTTATAATATACTGTGCGTGGGGGGGGCGGGAGATAAAAACTAATTATACAAATAATTATATGATTGCAAATTCTGATTAAGTGATGTAAAGAAATAACAAATGTATTACAGAGACTAACAAGAGACCAGAAATGCTAATTTTGCCTATCACGTGGTCTGGTAGGAATACATACAGGCAAATGGTCATACATACATATATACGGGAATACAGACAGGCAAATGAAGTTGGAAGCACTTTACAGCTTCTTTGCAGCATTGCCAGAAGCACTACTCCTATGCTTTGGGGCCATTATTAAGTGAAATAAGGGTTACTTGAACACAGGCACTGTCTTTCATAGCTGATTCTGTTTTTTTATCCACTTTGATCACTTCTGCCTTAAAATGTAATAATTATATTCTGTTAACATTTAATATAATTATTGATATAGTTAGATATAGATCAACTATTTTATTAATAGTTTTCTGTTTGTTCCTCTGTGCTTTGGTACCCTTCTTCCCTTCTCATGTCTTATTTGAGATGATTTAAATATTTTTAAAAATTCCATTCTAATTTATCATTTGCCTTTTTAACATATATTTCTTTGTATCTTTTTAATGACTGCTCCAGGGATTAAAATATACAACCTTAACTTTTCACAGTCTAACTACAGTAAATATTGTATCACCCCAAATAAAATATAGGGAATTTGTTTATTCCCTCTACTTGAAACCTTTTATTCTAAGGTTGTCAAATGTAATCAATTTAATGTGCTACAATCCCCAAAAGAAAATATAAATTTTGCTTTAAATAATTCTATGAAATTTAACTGAACTTAGAATGAACATTTTTTTAAATATTTACACAGATATTTGCCACCCTCAAGGCATTTTGTTCTATGAAGATCAAATGTTCCTTCCTGTTTCATTTTCCTCAGAATAAAGATCTTTTATCATCTCTTGTACTGTCAATCTGCTATTGACAACTTGTTTAATTTTCTATTATCTGAAAATGTGTTTATTTTGCCTTAATTATTGATGGATATTTTTGGAAACTAAACATTTCTGAGTTGATAGATTTGTTTTTTTCTTTCAACTTTTGAAAAATGTTGGTCCACTGTCTTCTGAGTTACATAGTTTCAAATGAGAAGTCTTCGGCCATTTGAATCATTTTTCCTCCTATATATATGTTTGTTTTTTCCCTGGATTCTTTTAAGAATTTCTTTATATCTTTAATTTTTATCAGGTTGAGTATAATGTGCTTATGTTGGCTTCCCTTTATTCATGCTGTTTGGGGTATGCTAAGTTTCTTGATGTTGTAAATGTATGTCTACCATCAAATTTTGGAAGTTTTTGGCCATTATATATTTAACTGTTTTTTTCTGCTCTTTACTTTCTGTTCTCTTTCTAGCACTCCAATTACACACATGTTGTAACTTTTGATATTGTTCCACTGGCCCTTTAGACTCTGCTTACTTTTTCAATATTTTTCTCCTTTTATTTCAAATTACATAACTTGTCAGGATCTCTTGTCAAGTTTACTGACTCTTCAGCACTTTAGTTATCTTATTAAGGCCATCCTGTGAATTTTTAATGTTAGAGTATATTTCATTTCTGAAGTTTCCATTGGGCTAATTTTTTCATAACTTCGATTTCTCTGCACAGAGTTTCTAATATTTCATTCATTACCAATATACTTTTTGCATCCAACTGATGATAGTTCTACCAGCTGCTTTAAAGTCCTTGTCTGATAATTCCAACATATGATTCATCTTGCCTGTGGCCTCAGTCGATTGTCTCCTCCTTTCAGGACACTTTACATTTTCCTGGTTCTTTGTGAGGAGAATAATATTATATTGTTTCCCAGACATTGTGAATGTTGTGCTGTGGAGACTCAAAATTTGAATTTTGTTAGATTCCTCTGAAGAGGGTCAGCATTTTGTTTCAGCAGACAGTTTGCTTGCTTACGCCTAAACTGCAAAGTCTCACTCTCACCTCCGGTGAGGCAATTCCTATCTCGGTTACTCCTGTTGTCCTAATTTGAGGTGTCTGAAGTCTGCCTTGTACAAGTGTGAGTCGGGATATACAGTGGAATATTAGCTATAAAAAAGCGAAATACTGCCATTTGCAGCAACATGGATAGACCTAGAAAATATTATGCTTAGTGAAATAAATCAAGCAGAGAAAGAAAAATAATGTATGTTATCACTTATATACGGTAAATAATACAAATGAAAGTATATGCAAAACAGAAACATACTCAC
Organism: Balaenoptera borealis; assembly: GCF_965194805.1. Lineage (NCBI taxonomy): Eukaryota > Metazoa > Chordata > Mammalia > Artiodactyla > Balaenopteridae > Balaenoptera > Balaenoptera borealis. Next base: position 22,576,539 of record NC_138876.1, read on the forward strand.
AGTAATAGAAAACAAACTTGTGGTTACCAAAGGGGAGAGGGAAAGAGGGAGGAACAAATTAGGGGTATGAGATTAAGAGATACAAACTACTACATATAAAATAGATAAGCAACAAGATATACTGTATAGCACAGGGAATTATACCCATTATATTATAACAACTTATAATGGAGTGTAATCTGCAAAAATACTGAGTCACTATGCTGTATGCCAGAAACTAATGCAATATTGTAAATTAACGGGGCTTCCCTGGTGGCGCAGTGATTGAGAATCTGCCTGCCAATGCAGGGGACACGGGTTCGAGCCCTGGTCTGGGAAGATCCCACATGCCGCGGAGCAACTAAGCCCGTGTGCCACAACTACTGAGCCTGCGCGTCTGGAGCCTGTGCTCCGCAACAAGAGAGGCCGCGATAGTGAGAGGCCCGCACACCGCGATGAAGAGTGGCCCCCGCTTGCCGCAACTAGAGAAAGCCCTCGCACAGAAACGAAGACCCAACACAGCCATAAATAAATAAATAAATAAATAAATAAATTTATTTAAAATATATATATATATTGTAAATTATACTTCAATTAAAGAAAACATATTTAAGGGGGAGGGATAAATGTGGAGTATCAGATTAACAGATACACACTACTATATATAAAATAGATAAACAAGAAGGATTTACTGTATAGCATAGGGGACTATATCCAATATCTTGTAATAACCTATAATGAAAAAGTATCTGAAAAAATATGTATAACTGAATCACTTTGCTGTACACCTGGAACTAACACAATATAGTAAATCAAGTGTACTTCAATAAGAAAAAAACATATTCAGTAAATATCTCATTTGAGCTATTGTAATTTTCATTCTTAGACATTCCTCTTGTGTCTTTTCACAGCCTCCATATTTCTATTTCTTTATTTTCCTTTAAATACTACTATATATGATTACAATAGCTGTTTAATGCTTTTGTCTACTAATTTTTTCTTTGCTATTATTTTTATCTGTTTCTAGTGACTGATTTTTGTCACCTAGTTATGGGTCACATTTTCCTGCTCCTGGAATGGCTGCTAATCTTTCATTGGATGCTGAGCACTGTGGATTTTTAATGTTACCTTTCTAGATTTTGTTGTCTTTCTTTAATGGCTGTTGGCTTTGTTCTGAGAGACGGTTAAGTACTCACATTTTGATTTGCTCTTTTGAGGCTAATTTTAATTCCTAAACTTTGTTTGTGTGGGTCTCAAATAGCCTTTACTCTTGGGATATTTTAGTCTCACTACAAGAACCAGCCCTTCTACAATTTCCACCAAATTTTCCAGTTGACCATGAAGCAATTTCCATTCTGACTGGTGGGGACTTAAATGCTTCTCAGTCCTGTGTGAACTCTGAGAACAATTCAACTCACAGAACACCAGTTATAGTGTTGCACAGTCTTATGGATTTCTACCATACATACATGCATGTTTGTATTCCAGAGATTATAGAAATGTTTTTCATGATTCCCTCCTCCCCAGAACTATGCCACACAACTTCCCACTAGCTCAGACTTGATGACTTCTTCTCAGTTTTCAGACTTCTCAACTCAACAAGACCTCTACTTTCTACTTAGGATTCCAGCTTCCTGTTCATAGCCCAGAATGTGTCCCCAGTCAGGACAACGTAGTCTTAAGTTTTACCTCATTTTTCTCTTTCTTCCAGGGATTAAGGTCCTGCATTGCCGGTGTTTCAAAGTCTGAAAAGAGTTATTTTCTATATTTTGTCCAAGTTCCTGTTTTTTAAAACAGGAGGTTAAATATGGTCCCCATTCCTCCATTATCCCTTTAGAGTTTTTAACAAATATTTACTGCAGAAGATAAAAGTTGTAGCAAACATGATGATATAAAGAAGAGAGATGGTGTTTGTTGAGATGCTACAAATCCCATATTTGGTCATTAGTATCACATCTCATTCAAATTGCAAAGCAGAAAAATAATTGCTTAAATACATTTATTGATTGATTTCCTGGTATATTTTACTTAAAATATTATTAGCAAAGAGCAAAAACTCCAAGAATCTTCAAGTGTGGCTAGGAGGTCAGTTTTATATTCATATGATGCTAGAAGAAGAAACTTCAAGATATCAGTCATCATACCTAACAAATAAGATAGATGGCATTCCATACATATCCTTGATTACCTGTGACTGCGGGGTCAATAATTAATTAATTTTATTTTCTGCTTTAATAACTTATTGTAGCTCCAGATACTAGACTTAATTTAATGAAGAAAAAGATAGAATTTTTATCTAATATCCAAATACAAGACTCCAGCTCCATCATGCCCCTGCGCACACCAAAAAAACAAAACGAAACAAAACAAATTCTTCAGGCCTTTTTTAAGAGTCTTAACAAGTTTTGTAAGATAAATGTCAACAAATGTGAACAGTTTCAATCACACATACAATTATAAAGTTAGCACCAGCTAACATACTATTGTGCCTTTATTTATTATAAAGGATCATATTATAAATTTATTGGATAACCCTATGCTCCCATCAAACATAAAATGCATGACTTTAGAGTGTAATTAAACTATTTTAAGCTGTATATTTTACATGAACTTTGGAATTATTACCAGATATTTTTATTTTTCAAGGTCAACTTAGATGTTAGCAAACCATGGCTCACAGGCCAAATACAGTCCATTCCCTCTCTTTGTAAGTAAAGTCTTATTGGAACATATTCACTCCCATTTATTTCTGTATCTTCGGATGCTTTCATGCTACGATGGCAGAGTCCAGTAGTTGTAGCAGAAGCTGTAAGGCCTACAAAGCCTAAAATATTTACTGAACAGGAAAAAATAAATGTTTGTGGTGGTAGAAAGAAGAGATTAGAGAACAGGAAGGGAATGGTGGGCAATGAGTTGAAAGAGGTGGAAGAGGAATATGAAGAGAATTGTGTCCACATCGTTACTGTACATATTACTCTTTGATCCTCTGCCTCACTTAAAGTTAAAAATTTTAAGTTAATTTTTAGCATCTGGAAGAGAATCTAGAGAGCATTTAGACTTTTAATAAACTCCCCTAAATCCTACTGACTTCTTTCTTCACTCATGTGAAATAGGGTTTGTAATCAGTTTTATACCAGATTAACATAAGACCAAGACGAAATAAAGAGTTTATGTGAAAATGTTTTCTAAACTGTAGAGTTGACCACCAGCAGGCACTCAATATATGTTTGTTGCATGCATAACAGTTGTCTAGACCCCCTGGTTTTACAGAAGAGGAAATCAAGGCAGGGGGATTAGATGGATTGAGCAAGATCTCCCTGGTTATTTTGTGGTGTACGTGGAAATTGATCCAAGTCTTGTATTTTCTCTTTCAACACCATTTACACTGGAGCCCTAGATCTCCTTCTTCTGGATTCCTCTCCCCATTGCCTAACTTCAGGCTAAAAAAGGTTTACTCAACCCTATTCAACCTCCCATCCAGCTCATAAGTATATAGGTATCTTTGTAAATATTTGGCTTGAAACACTCATGGCTTAGGGTTTTGTTTTTAATTTTTCTTTTTTTGTATCTTTCCATCAGATTTGGGTTTTTTGTTTTATCTAGTTTTTTTTCATTTCTTTTTATTCTAGGGAATGAAATGGAAAGGAAAAACATATCCTGTGGTACCCACATCTTATATAATAACATATCATAATTAAGATTGAAACTGACACATAGTTACAGTGGATCTTAGCTGAAATAGAAACATATATGTATGTATGCGTACACTTCTATGTTGGGATACATATATGCACAGATGGAAAATAGATGCTTAAATACTACTTTACTTCCTTGAAGTGCCTATAGATTAGTACTGCCCAAACGTCAGTATCAGATCTAAATATGATTTTTCTTAATGTATAAAAGAAAGGCATAAGACCACTTTCTGTTAAACTATACAGTGCATCCCCAGGTATACTTTTAACCATTAGAAGCATACAGAAAAATCCTACTGAAATACAATACCACCCACACCAAGGGCACTTGAAATGTTCCTCCCAGCGAAAAAGATATTTTAGTCATTGTATCCTCAGTATCCGTAATGTCTATGATGTCTGGGGCTCGTGGTAGACGCTCAGTTGTTTAGCAAATGAATTTTTTCCTCCCTTGAATGATTCCTTCATTTCAATCTCTTACAGGGAAAAAAAATATTATATTAGTGAACAAAGAACTTTAAAAATTACATCTTTCAAGCAAACTCTAAGTTCAAAAGCATTTTAAAGCATTTTAATTTGTTTTGTTCTTTCTGTACTTGATGCCAAAGGCATGATGCTGCCTGCCTTTGATTGCTTACAGGTAGAGGCAACTTGAATCTGTTTTGTGGAGGATGCCAGGGGAGGTGAGAGGAAGCGTGAGATGGAGATATTTCAGAACCAGATTGTACTTGGACTTGTCACAAATCTCCTTTGGGGGAGCATGGCAGCTCCAATTCTCTCCTTGCTATGGGAACAACAGTAAAAGAGAGGAATGTCCTGACAGTTTGTGGGTGGGTGGACTCTGCCAGACCTGAAGAACCCACACTGTTCTCCACTTGAGCCCAATTGTGTCTGAATCACTTTTGTTCCCAGAGCAGCTGTCTTTCTCTTGGTAAAAGATAGTCACATATCCATACTTAGTAAACAATAGAGGCTTGCTGGTCACTCAAAAATTATTTAGATTCCTATTATTGGCATTAGTTGATAAGCACTTACCTCTGTAAAATGGTCCGCAGTGAGGGATCTGCATGTGTAGAATACTGTTGAAAAGAAAACCTGTATGAAAGAGGAAGGACTAGCATTTGGCAGGGTTATGCATGGTTTCATTTTTTTTTAAGTTTTTATCTTCTGAAATTTAGGGCAAAAATAAAAGACACAGAGAAAAATGCAGCTTGTGGGCAAGGCTTAGTTACCTTTAAAATGTAAACAGGGACAAATGGCAATACCACATCCATAAAATGGGATGTATAAGCAAAAGAGTTATCTTTTCTAAGAAAAAGTAAGTTGACTTACTTACTTTGGAAGTATTTACTACAAGAAAATTCATGTAACAACTTTATTATTGAATGAATAATATATATTAAATTTTAATTTTTTAGAAGAATGACAAAAATTTGGATTTTGGAAAAATATCAGCTATCAGCCATAATCCACCAACCAAATTTGATTTTTGCATATCATTTTAGAGTCCATGTCTACAAGTAACCATATTCTTGTCAGTAACAATTATTAAATACACATATACTATATAATTTTTCCATAATTAATTCAGTATGAATTTAAATCTGAACTATTTTGATGAAGACAACTCTCTATATGGCACTCTTTAGGGTATTGAAATGTCGGCTGTAGTTTTCAAAATTTCATTGGCAATAAATACTCCCTACCTATCTGTACAGACATCAAAATGTCTTTACACAGTCATCATTTATTTTGACTTATCAAATATCAGAGGGGAAAATAAATGAGTGTGTTTCTTAAGGCCATCTCATCAGTAGGTGTGGCTGGTATTCCCTGGCATGGATTTTCTAGTAGATGGCATGCCAAAGTCTTAAGGCTAAAAGTAATTATATGCAATGTAAGTTAGTTATTCTTTGTCAGTTAAAAGTGTCTTTTCAAAGAAGGATTTGACTCTACATATAATATAAACTATTTCAAGAACAGAAGTACAAGACGTACAAGTTAAATGACTTATTCAACTTTCAAACACAAAGTGAAAGTCAGAAAATATTGAGCGAGAGTAAGTGAAAAATACGTTGGAGTTATAAAGGCGTTTCTAGGTAAGGAATTTTACCTTGTTTACATTGAAAATAGGTTGGCAGCAGACTAGAAGTTATTGAGCACTGCCTTTTTCCTGTATTGTGTTACCCTTTTCCGCTATTGTATTCATTATATCCTAAGGAAAAAAATGTCATTGTATTGCAACTGTGTATTCAACTACACCTGTTATATAATATTACTTAATTTAGCTAAGTGATAATGTTTCCTAATGTTGACTAAAACATTTCATAAACTCTGGTAGTCAGACTGGAACATCCCCTGGTAGCACAATGATAATATGCTTTCAGTTAAATTATATGAAGTTGGGTAATATAGAAATATATTACTCTATATAATAAGACATAGAAATCTAATTATTTTAAATTAGTGTTACTTTGATAGCACTAAATTTCTTGCTAAGGACATCATGACCTTCTCAAGGGTTTTGGTTTAATCCAGCTAATATTTAATAACAACTCTTTGAACTTACATTTTTATTCATCTCCTTTCCAAGTATTTTGTTTTAAATACATTGGTAATATTCTTTGAATCATAACTGTAATATAGTTTCTGACGTGTGCTAAACCAGGGATGTTTTCCTCTCTGGATCTTTACAATTTGTGTAAGTTACATGTATTATGCCCTTAATATGACACAATTATCACTCTAATTAGAGGCAGATGTGACTGACAATTATGGATGTAGTTTCTCTTACTTTCCGATCTAGTTTTAACACATCCCCAAATAATATGCTCCCCCTCCAAAAAAAATCCCCCCTAAAAAATCTGCAAACTTCTTTGTTAGGAAATTTCTACCTAAATGTTGTAACACTATAAGATTCTCAGTCCCAATAGGATTAAAAATAAAGAGATGAACTAGATTTGTGAATCTGAGTCTTCTCTTTAAAGCCACCAAACACCCCCCTCACCCCACTTCTTTGTGTTCACACCCTTGAAATATTTGCAGGCAGTTATCATGTTCCCACTTAGTCCTTGCTTAGCCAAGTTATACATACTCTTTTAATCTTTTTTCATGCAGTAAGTCAGACTCTTCCTTCTGATGTTGTCTGAACTCTTTCCAGTACATCCATATATTTTGAAATAGCATTCTAGTGTTGATGATATGTCCATTGTTTTCTATTTTAGAAAGCTTTTCATGGGACCAGAGCAACAAACTGAATTCTTTAGATAGAGTTTATTTCAGAGAGGACATGTAAATAATAGCATAATTATTACAAATTATCACTTGCCCATGTGACAATGGAGGGATGTCCCAATTTCACTTACTTTTCTACCTTTGTGGGTTATAGGGATAGATGATTTTTAAAGTCACATTTATTTTGTAAATTCTTTTTCTCCAAATGTATGTGAGGATGGGTTCTATAATATTTAATAATACCTTCCAAATGTCCCTTGGGTAAGTTTGTTTTTCACCCAATTTTATAGATGAAGGTCTAGTTTATAAATTATACTTTCACGTCTACTTATCTTTGCCTCCTCCCATTTTATGCGGGCTTGGCAATGGTATGGTTTTACAATGAAATCGACACACTGTACCTTGATCCATCAAGAGAATTTGAAATTCTTTATCTTGCTTTGCAGAAGACTAGGGGATTTTTATTTTACTGTACTTTACATTTTATGAAATGGAACATACACATTTCTCTTCTTTCTGCCTCCTTCCTTCCCCAAAGAAGTCCAAGCTTCTCCGATAATGCATATGAAACCCACCATCTCTAATACCATTTCAAATCATGGACTAAAGAGCTGTTGGTCCAGTTTTCATGTCTGTGTTTGTTAATCATCCTCAGTAATTTGGTGCGAAGGGAGATGAGTGAGGATGATAAGGAGACAGGAGTGGACTCTCTTATGTGAATATGATATTAGTGAGTGGGAAGCTGGGGCTTTCCTATTCCTAAAAGAACTAATTTCATGGATATAAGAGACAGTGGTTCTACAAGCCCTCTGCCTGAAGATATATGATTATTATCATCGTTACTACTCCATACTTCCCCAGAAAGAAGGCTGAACCAAAGAGCTGAAATCACTTGACAAAATCTCTGTTGATGAAAACCGTTGCCCAAATCTCTGCAAAAGGCACAAATGCGTTAGAGACCTCATCTTACTAGCTCATTATCATTCAAATGTATTGATAGTTTAATACTATCAGAATAAGATGAGGGCTGCATTGTTAATCAAAAAAGTTATAACCTAAGTAGGTTAGTAGGCAAACCTACTACTTATAACCTAAGTAGCTTAGTAGAAAAGATAAGTAGGCAAAGTAGGATTGAATGGTAAGAGAAGAGTAAACGGTCTGAAACAATGTAATTGGAAACATTAAAAAGGGCCACATAGCTGGTGTGTGTTTCCTTGAGTGTGATGGTTTGTCCAGGGAGAAGTTACCTAATGACAGTTTCTATCAAACTTCTATATGCAGATTTTTGGTATAGGAAAATAGGATATTCAATTTACTCTCTGAAATTTTCAGTTTTTATCAAAATATTTTGGTTATATAGACATAGTCACAATCTTATTATTTTTCCATAACTCTAAAATGTATTAAAAGACTCTAAAAACATTTTATTGAATGAAATCCCACTTCTTCAGTGAGCTGAGCCATTGAACAAAACTTACTTAGAATGTTGGGATAATTACTCAGAGATATTCTCTCACTGGTCAACCTAAAACTTTCATATAAATGCATACAAATTTAACTAGGGAATTCCTAGTTTCCTCTTTGAGGAAGCATTTCCTCTTTCAGGTGGAATTTTTTTTTTTTCCATAAGCAGATTATTTGGGAAAAGAGCCCACATATTTTTCAGGGAGGAATATTCTTCATTTAATTAATTTCTCTTTCTTTCCTTCTTCTGTCCTGCCTTCTTTCCTTCTTTCTTTCCTTCCTTCCTTTTTTCCTTTCTCCCTTTCTCCCTTCCTCTCTCCTTCTTTCTTCCCTCTCTCCAATTCTTTCTTCCTCCCTGTTTAAGGAAGAAAAGCATTATGTCCTACCCCATTGCAAACTTTACAAGATACTGATGCACAATGTACCTAAACATGAAATGGATGCACGTGAAAGTCACAAGTGTGGTTTCGAATTGGAGGAGAGGAGTCCTGCCAGGATTGTCTCTTATCCTGCAATTTGTTGATTTTTTTTTCCTTTATCAAAGTACTTTTCTTGGCCAATTACAATCCATTTTGCAAGCGTAACTGCACATTAAGAAGTAAATATAGTAAAAAAAAAAAAAAAAAGTAAATCTAGTAAAGATATAAAGAGCAATGTAAGGGTCAGTTTTCAACCTAAGCAAGTAAATATAAGGAAATATGAAAACTCAGGTAGCAGAGTGTAACTTTTTAAATACTACGTGGACTAAAGTAGAATCTATGACTTTGGCAAGGGTTGAAAGAATTAAATTGTTCTCAAAAGTGAACATGGATCCAATGATCATGTCGTTCCCTTGTTCACGTTCTTTTTCCTGAAAACAGACAGTTTGGTGTCAACTTCTCTCTAAAAGCCAAAGCATTGCTATTGAACTGGAAATAAACTCCAATCGTGTGTCTGAATTAGGAAAAGATTTGGACCTTGTGGGTGAGAAAATGTTCGGTGGCTTTCATTTCCTGCTTGATCTCCATTCTAGAGTGAGCTTCTCTCTCCAACTCTTGTCTTCTTCTTTTGGAGCCATGGCTGAAGGCAAACATGGGTCCTCCTGAGCCATGGAACAGAGAAGTGTTTCCCTCAGCCTCCTTCCAGGTTCTCCGACCTCTCACAGGTCATACTCCTAAGAACTTTCACTGCCATTTCCACTCAGCTTGAGAGGACTCTTTCCCAAGGGGAAGAATTCCAACAACATCTCGGGGAAGCTGAGTGGAAGGACTATCAAAGAAACAGATTTTGGTTGCTCTTCTCAGCCATTCTTTATAATGGTCACCGGCCCCCAGAGAGGCTAACATTCTCTGAGCATTTAGCGGGGCCAGGCACTTGGCACCACAGGGGTTCCACCTGGTGTCTTCGCAGAAGGTGGGAGTTGAGAAAACCTTTATCCTTAAACTTCCCATTGATGGGATTTGCTGTTTGCTCTCCCACACTCACAGGGGCAAATTGGACCCAATAATCTTTAATATTTAAAGGTATTAGATACTAATATAATAACACTGTCAAATGCAGTAAACGTCAACTTTATCTTTATTTATTTATTTATTTTGGCCACCCTGCGCATCATGTGGGATGTGGGATCTTAGTTCCCCAACCAGAGATGGAACCCATGCCCCCTGCATTGGAAGCACAAGGTCTTAACTACTGGACCACCAGGGAAGTCCCTTCAAATTTATTTTTAGATGTCTTCTTTACTCAGATTTGCAAGGAACCAGAGAATGTAAATCCCTTTTAAGAGAACACTTTCTCTACTGTACAAGGAATCAAGTCACATTAACATTCACTGTAACTCTGCTGCTACCTGATGATAGAAGAAAAATGGTTTTAAAAGAATATTAGTAAAAAATACTTAAGATTTCTTGCTCAGCTTAATTCTACATGCAGGATCTAACCACTAAATCTATAATGGAAATGTTGCTTTTATTTTGGTTTTCCTCCTTTAGAGAAAAAAATTTTTAACACTGTTCTTTCAAAGATTCCCAAATGTAAAGCATATTGATTAAATGTTAACCTTTACCCATCATAAAATAGCACATATACAACAACAAAAAAAAATAGGGTAAGGTTTTCTCAGTTTTTAAGGATATGTTTATTCTTAACTATAGTAATTTCTCTTGTGGATCTTGATTCTTGGTCTTAGAAAAGTAGATTTCGGAGAATTATAGGCTGGCAAAACATCCTTTAGTTCGTGTAGGCTTCTTAAAAAGATACCTGTCTAGTATATCCTTCACAACTGGCAGAGAATGAGACTCCACACCCTTTCGTAGAAATACAATTCGTTAAGTCTCTAATCTGCAAGTTTTATTAAGAGGCTTACCTAAAAAACACACTCATAAAAAGACCAGTCTATTCTCATTTGGCTATTTTGAGGGGAAATAATAAGATCGTTTAGCTTTGTTCCTTGCAAGTATTTGAATATTATTAAAATGTCAACTACGGCCTTCTCCAGGTTACATGACCAACATTCTTTTTGCCCACTTTGCCGTTCACAATTGCTTAGAGAGTCCAGAAAGAACTGAAACATCCTTAGAGCATAATATTGAATTTGAAAAAAAAAATGTTATGAAATGATTTGTGGTTAGAAATTAGGCTGTTGCTGAGTTTGTAGGATTTACTTATTCAGTAAACATGTCCAGAGTACTTAATATATATATGCCAGGCATTTCGCAAGACTCTAGGCATAAAATGTCATAAGACAGTTGGACAGCAAAAAATTACACTAGAATCTGGTAAATACTATAACAGAAATTTATATAACATGCTATGAGAACATAGGGAGAGAGCTCAGTCCAGAAGAGCTGGAAATATTTTCACACAGCAAGTGACATTTGAAATCGAGTGATAGCTCTTCACGAGAACTGAGCTTCATAGGCAAAGGCGGAGATTTCTAAAGTATCATAGTTAATAAGAAGTAATTCAATAAGGGTGAAACATAGGCCATGCATGTAGAAGTTTTGGCAGTTGGGACCAAAAGTTTATAATGAAGCCTTGAGTTGAGGATTATATACATTGCAAAGCATTTGGACTTTTATCATGTTGGTTCAATAATGTATGTATTCATTCAAAAAAGTCTTTGAACACATATGTACTGAGTACATACTATGTGGTGGTAATATAGTAAACACTGGAGGCATAGAAGCGAATAAAATAAAACTCCGTGTTGTTTAAGTGTTTATATTTTATGGGTGAAGACAATAACTAGTCAAGTAAACAATTGATATAATTTTAAAACAATAATATTAATATATCTGTAGTAATAATGTGTTTTTTAGATATTGTGTTATAAAGAAAATTAAAATGCTGTAAGGAGAAAGGAACTGATGTGAAATGGGAAGAGTGGATAGGGAAGTTTCTTAAGAAAGGTAACACCTAAAAGTTTATCAGTTTGTAGGGAAGTAGTGAGCCTTGTAAAGGTTCTGAGTAAAAAGTATTGAGGGCAGAGGAAAGAACAAGTTCAGGGACTGCGAAATGAATTTCTTAGATGATGAGAGACCATCACTGAAGTTGAAATACGGTGAGCCTTGGAGGATATGGCACTAACACACATTCAGAAACCCTGTCATTAACAAGAAGATGAATGAAAATATATTCTTCTTTATTAGGAAAAAAAAGCTTTACATAACAGAATTAAAATCCTTTCAAATTGTTAACTCTAAATTCCTTTTTATACTCATTGCCTCTCATCTAGAATGAAGGCTTTGGGATATGGGTAATTTTAGAAAAGACTAATTCAAATATTGAACATTTGCCTACATTTTCAGATCGTAAAGTTCATAAATGTTCATGGCCAGTATGGGAGAATGTTCCCTATTTTGACTTGGGAAAACTAGGCTTTCATTGAAATTGTTAATGAGAACAATTGCAGAAGAAATCTTGATAAGGTAAATAATGGCAACTCAGAGTTCAGTACATTCTGGGATTTCCCATTCTTTTGTTTTCCCTATGAAAAAATGCCGCTCCTCTCACTGTCATTCTAAGCATTTGTTATTAAGTCTTGATGCTAAAACACAGAGTGTTATTGGGAGATGGGATTTTTAAGGGTTGTTTCTGACAGCAGCTTGAAGTTTGCCTCTCTGCTCTGAATTGGATTTAGCTTCAATTTATGCTCTTGTTCATGTACCGTTGGAGACATGACAAAGGCAAATAGATTGACTAAAGGGACATCAGAGGCCAAGATGAGTTACCAAAGGAAGCATCTTTAGTTTCCCAGGCTCACAGCAGATTTTCAAGGCAAAAGAGAGTTTCACTCTCTACGTTCTCAGAGCTTTCCTTTGTAACAAGGACACTTGCTTTCCCCGTCCTGATTCTTTGTTGTTTTGAAATTCATGTGCAGGGGACAATATTTACCATGTTAAATGTCCTCAGATTTGCACTGCATTTGATTCTATGACTAACCTTCTCTTCTGTCACCTGACATTTGCCAGTGAATTTCTGTTCATAACTAAAGCCTTAGACAAAGACTTGATAGATCTTCCCCACAAGTGCACCCTATCCTGAATAAAACAAGCGACGGTTTCCCATATGTTTTATGAAGTGACACACAAGCTGTTTAATTACAGTGTGTCTTAAGAGAAGAGTTTGAAACTTCAGATTCAGGGAAAATGCCTTCCTTTTCTAGAGTAAAGCAACTCCCCAGAATTCCCATGGCCTCCCCCTATGCTCAAAGCAGGGAAAGATGTATCCCTGCTTCCTTGTACTATCACAGGTAAATAAGGAAAACGAATAGTAGCAGGTGTGTTAGAAACCAATTCAGGAGTGAGCAAGGAGGCGATGGCGGCATGTCGACTCTTGCGTGTCAGTGTCTCACGTCAATTTATGTTGAGTTCAGCCAAACTTCTTCCTCCTCTCTTCTCACTCCAAGGGCAAGCTATAAATCTCATCTCAGCACCTTAATTCTGGATAATGCTGCAAGCACTTTATCAATAAATGTAGACAAATCTATATTTGTGTTTTATGAGTTGGTTGAGTTTACACTGTCGTAGGAGAGTTATAGCCACTGAGGGTTTAAAATATTTGCTTTGGAAATAGCAGAGTTTGAAGAACTCAAGTTCTCACTGACAAGGAGCAGAAGAGGACGAATAGGGGATGAGTCAAAGAGAGCCAGTTTGCTCTGTTCCAGACACTTTGCTACTCTTTGTACTTCCCACGGTCCTTCAGCCTGAAAATGAGATAGATGCCTGCCTGTCGGGGGAATGAACTTGAGGTTTAAGATAGAAAGTGTGGCGTTATTTTTCTACTTAGAAAGTATTTTGAATTCGTCTTTAAAATTTTAATTAGATAAACAGAAAAACTAAGAGAGAGTTGGATTTAACCAGTCTGTGGGACAAAAGCATCCCATAAAGAACTGTTAACCTCCTTAGCAACAATAGAGAGGAGAGGAAAACTGTGAAAGCACTCTTTTTTATATATATATAAATTTATTTATTTTATTTTATTTATTTTTGGCTGCGTTGGGTCTTCGTTGCCGCACGCAGGTTTTCTCTAGTTGCGGTGTGCGGGCCTCTCATTGCGGTGGCTTCTCTTGTTGTGGAGCATGGGCTCTAGGCGCACGGGCTTCAGTAGTTGTGGTTCATGGGCTCTAGAGCGTAGGCTCAGTAGTTGTGGCGCACGGGCTTAGTTGCTCCGCGGCACATGGGATCTTCCCGGACCAGGGCTCGAACCCGTGTCCCCTGCATTGGCATGCGGATTCTTATACGCTGTGCCACTAGGGAAGCCCGAAAGTACTCTACTACCTTCTGCTTCCTTGTTCAATGCTGAGGATCATTTAAGAGCTTGTGATAATGAATGTGATATTTAGCTCCCTCTTTCTTCAAAGTGCGTGTATTTAAACCACATTGTATACCCATTCATTCCACAAGTACGTATTGAGTATATAATATACCATGTGCCTAGCACTATCCTAGGCATTGGAAACATAAAGGTAATCCATATAGACATTTCCCCCTGTTCCATAGCTTATAAGCAAACGGTTAATTATTTAAAATGATCAAATACTCTCCTCTTGGGTCTGGAAGGGAGGGATTCAGGAAAAAGGGACAAAAAAATTCTAGTATAACGGTGCATTTGAAAAAAGTATTAAATAGGGAATCATGACAAATAGACCTAGAAAATAATAAAAGTGATTAAAAACTATTGGCAAAACAAACAGCCACGCAAAAAAGATGTATAAACATAATATCTACATGACTTGAAGCAAATGGTGTTTATGTGGTCATGTGCATGTAAACACTGATTATTAATCTAATTAAAATATTGCTATAAGTATAATAAGAAGCATGGGAAGAAAGAAGAGGGTTGGTATAAGTGATCTAAATTCCCATCTATCAAAAAGAAGTTTAAAGTACCAAAATTTATATATCAAGAAATTATAAGTATATTACTTAAAAATATGGAGATAAATTCCAGAAAATAACATCTAAAGAGTTAAATGTTTTTTGTGTCTCAGAGACAGGACTAAATAGAGAGAAGGCAGGGGGTAATACTTCTATAATAAATCTGTGGCAACAAATTGATTTTTTAAAATATGTTCATGTATTGCTTTAATTAAAATTAAAATAATATTAAAACTGTGCAGTCTTCCTTTGACCTCTTTCATATCCTTTGTGAGTCTGTAAGCTTATCAATGTTGAGCAGAGATGTAGAATACAATTGATGAACTCTTCACAGAATATTCCAAGTGGTATTACCCTCATATATCCCATGTTACTTATCAATTCAGTCATTTATAATAAAACTAGGAGCAAGGCTATAGGTCTTCAATGGCCTTCTTATCTGTCAAGTGGTTTTCAATTATAAATTAGCATTTTGGAAGGAGAGGTAACAGGCAAAAGATCATAAATATTAGAGGTGATCTAACTATGTGTATGTCCTAATACTAGAGAGACTTTGAGAAGGAAAATGGGGT
Organism: Balaenoptera borealis; assembly: GCF_965194805.1. Taxonomy (NCBI): domain Eukaryota; kingdom Metazoa; phylum Chordata; class Mammalia; order Artiodactyla; family Balaenopteridae; genus Balaenoptera; species Balaenoptera borealis. The sequence continues at coordinate 22,591,842 of NC_138876.1, forward strand.
GGTAACTCCTCCTACATAAATTGCAAATCACCTTGTACTTCCTAGGGAAATGTTTTTGGAATATAGGCAGCAGTTCCATTGCCCCTCACTATAACTTTGGTGATAATGTATGGTAATGAATGAATATTCAAAATTCTAGAAAAAACACATATACACATAAGCAAATTTGAAAGCTATCCTGCATTTTCCTATTTAACCAAACTCACACAATTGCTTCCTACCTCAAAAGCTGTTAAAACAATGCAAAAGGAAACAAACAAAAAGTCCTGGATACAGAATAAAAGAGATACCTAAATACAGAGAGTCATCTGTATCATTTATTGAAGAAGAAGCGTAAACAGCAGATGAACAGTTCAGTTTCAGAATTAAGGCTTGTTGCTCAGACTTTGAAATCCAACACATCTAAATTCAAATCCTGTTTCCACCTGGAGCAAATTACTTTAGTTCATTTAGCCTCAGTTTCCATATCTGCAAAATGGGGAATAAAAAGACAGTATTACAGTTTTGTGAGACTTACATAAAACAATGCCTATAAATCACATGGTGACCAAACACAGAAAACCATCTCTAAGTACAGGCAGACCTCAGAGATATCACGGCTTCTGTTCCAGACCACCGTAATAAAGCAAATATCGCGATAAAGCAAGTCAAATGAATTTTTTGGTTTCCCAGTGCATATAAAAGTTATGTTTCACTATACTGTAGTCTATTAAGTGTACAATAACACAATGTCTAAAAAACAATGTACATACCCTAATTTAAAAGTATTTTATTGCTAAAAAATGCTAACCATCATCTGAGCCTTCATTGAGTCCTAATCTTTTTTGCTGGTGTAGGGTTTGAAATATTGTGAGGACTACCAAAATGTGACACAGAAACACAAAGTGAGCAAATGCCGTTGGAAAAATGGTGCTGATAGACTTATCCGATGCAGGATGGCCACAAACCTTCAATTTGTAAAAAACACAATATCTACGAAGCACAATAAAGCAAAGAACACTAAAATGAGGTATGCCTGTATAGGTTTTTTCCTTAATTATTAATGCCAAATCACACTATTGCATGCATAGTGCAGTTTTTAGTAATAATGATAACTGCCAGTCAGTGACTATCCCATTTGTACTCAGTGTTTTACGTGAAGGTCACTAATCCCCAGGAAACCCTGTGGGATTATCACTCATTTGACACAGAGAGAACATAAGCAAGCCCACAGAGGGAAAAAGGAACTTGCTCTGGGTCACACAGTTAATGTGTAGCAAAGATGGAATTTGAATCCAGAAATGTTTGACTCCAAAAACCCAGGCATTTTACGTTATTATTGTACATCACCAAGAATGCTGCATTTCTATCAGGAGGTCAGAATTATTAAATAAAAGTGCTACATTCAAAACGGGTAGAAGTCCCACGGAAATGAGAACAAGCTTCTAACTATGTTTAATATTAGTAACATTAATACAACAATGCTTTCTTACAGGGGCAATTTTAAATCTGTGTCCATTCAAATTAATTAAAGCAGCACCTGTCTCCTTAAAAAAGAAAAATTAGGGCCAATACATTGAGCTGTATACGGGAATTACTTATTTGAGCATTAAGATAAAATTTAAAGTCTACTAATATGAGTCTCTAACAATGTAATATATTACACAGGTATGCAGGGCTTCTGACAGCAAAGTAATTTACATATATTATTTTAATAGTCCTCATAATTTTTCTGCTGGGAAGGTAAGTAGCAATTATTTCTCAGATTTTTCAGATAGTGAAACAAAAGCAAAGGGGAGGAAAATCTTTTATATGTATCTCTCAATAGATCTCAAATTTTATTTTTAACTTTGGGAGCATTTGCTGTATTTGAGGATGATTATAATAAAGTATGTCTCTATTTTAAGTGGGAACTAGTAATGACTAACCTTGAGGTATACTCTGAGTTATAACAAAATTGAGAAGTAAATCAATTTGTGTGTTCTTCCTACAACTACAAAAAATATTCAGGGGTACTCTGGCAACTGTTTCAATCAAATTAACAACAACTCTATCAAATACGTCATTTTTGGATATCAACAGTTAAATTGACTTGAAATGCAAGTGACAGAACCACCCCCTGGAAAGCAATTAGCCATCAGATTCCGCATCTACCTCATACTGTGATATGCAATGCAAGAATATTTCCTTGGGATGGTTGTTTGTGATACCAGGATCACAACCCTCAAGTAAAAACTCAAACTATAGGGGGTAAAAAGTCAGCATGGAACTACCACTAGTTTTATTTGAAAACTCATCATATGGTTTTTATGAGTTTTCAAACAAACTAGAAAGATGAAACCAAAATGGAAGTAAGGAAATCTGATATCCCTCATGAGTCAGATTCTGTTTGCCTGATTGTGCCAAGTTGGGCTTTACTGCATCTGTGATGAGTAAATGGCAATTTAAGCGCACTAATTCGTTGCAGAATTCTCCTATCAGCAGTTTACTTAACAATAAGACTTAAATTAGTTGTCTCCGAATAGTGAATGATGTTACAATTTGATAGAGCAGTTGTCCTTTTGTTAATTTTGCTTTGGTGGGATACAGAAAGTTTTAATTTTATGGGAGAAAAGCTATAATAACTGATTGGTGCATTCCCTATGAAAGAAAATATAGGAAATAATAAAACTTTGCACAGAAGATGAATTTGGAAGTAGTCTCATTTTGCTCACCTATCCTACACATATTTGATGAGCACCTACTATGTGCCAGGCACTGTATTGGATAAAATGATAGGCAAAGACAGAGTCCCTCTGCTTATTACAGTTTTGAGGAGGAAACAGACATGCATCAAATAGTTATATGTAAATGTAAAATTAGAAATGAGGTAAATGTTATGAGAGTATATAACAGAGAATCTGACAATTTAGGGAAGTCAGAGAACACTTCCACTGGAGAAGTGATGACTGCATGTAATCTGAAGGGTGAGTAGGAATTGAGTGGACAGCAGGAGGAAAAAGCAATTTGAGCAAAGGAAAGACTATGTACAAGGGCCCTTTGGGAGTTAGCTCAGTATATATGAACACTGAATGAAGTTTAGTGTGCCTGAAATAGAGGCAGAGTGGAAAGGTTATATTGTACAATTATATTACATATAATTCATGTCAAGAGCTGTAGTGGAAAATTCTGTTTCCAGCCACAGTGGAGTAATGGGGACTAGATACACCCTCCTACCTTAAACAATGATAAAAAGAGATGAAAATATATGAAACAGTGATTTTTCAGGCATTGCTCAACAGGCAATGCAGCACAAGAATTACTACAGGAAGGGAAGCAAACTAGATAGGTGCTATGGGCCCCACCTACTGCCTAGAGAGAGTATCCAGGCTACAAGGCAGGGAGGGAAAAACAAAACAGAGCCTGCAGGATTCTGAATTGAAGAGACCGAGTTGAGAAATTGGGGACAGCAGAGTAGAAAAGAAAAGAAAGATACACAGAAAAGGGAGAGCCACACAGAGAAATAATTTGAAAATCTACAGAAATCTGAAGAAAGCGCCTAACACCAAGAAAGAACCACCGGAAGAGACCAGGCTGAACCATACTGAAATATCATACAGAGCCAGGAATACCACTTAAAATAGTATAAAAAATTGAAGCACTCATATAAAAATCTAAAGGAATATATTCAGAATCTCTGTGCTGTAAACTACAAAAAATGAGTAAAGAAATTTTTAAAAGATCTAAATAAGTGGAGAGATGTATCTGTTTTGTGGATTGGAAGGACTCAATATTATTAAGATATCAACCTGATTTATTCAACACTACCCCAATCAAAATCCCAGGAAAGTTTTATCTAGAGATCAATAAGATGATTTTAAATTTTATGTGGAAAAAAAGAATAGCCAAAAAAAAAAATCCTGAATAGGAAGGAAAAGTTGGAGAACTCATGTTCCTTGATATCAAGATGTTATAAATCTACAATATGACAATGTGATATGGTGAAAGGATAGGTACAAAGGTCAATGGAACAAAATAGAAAGTTCAGAAATAAACCCACAAAAGTGTAGTCTACCTGAAATTTTACAAGGTTTCAAAAGTCATTATAATACAGAAAGAATAGTCTTTTCAACAAATAGTACTGGAATCATTGGGCATCCTTTTGTAGAAAAAGTAACTTCAACACCTGCCTCATATATTATATCAAAATTAAATCAAACTGTATCAAAAACCTAACTGTAAAATAAAACTATAAAACTTTTTAGATACAACTCCAAAAGTACGATCTATAAAAGGAAGCATGACCCATGCGTTAAAGAAGAAATCAAAAAGGAAATTAAAACGTATTTTGGACTGAATGAAATGAAAATGAGAGCATGATATGTAAAATTCACAGGATGTCATACTTAAAGGGAAATTTACAGCACTAAACCTCTATAACAGAAAGAAAAAATGTTTCTAATCAATGACCTAATATTCTATATTAAGAAACCAGAAAAATAAGAGGAAATTAGACAGAAAAAGTAAAGAGAGACATAAAGGGAAATAATAAAAGGTCGGAAAGCAAAGAAATAAAAAACATAAAACCAATAGAAAAAAAAATCAGTGAAACCAAAAGCTATTGAGGAGATCAATAAGATTGATAAGGTTCTAGCCAGACTGATCAAAAATAAGAGAATACACCAATAACCAATATCAGAAATGAGAGGAGGGGACATTATTATAAATACTACAGACATAAAAAGGATAAAAAGAGAATATAATGAATAATTTAGGTCAATACATTTGACAACTTAAACGAAGTGAACAAACTGCTCAAAGACACAATCTATATATACTAAATAAATTGAATATATTGTCCAATTCCTTCCCCCCCCCAAAAAAAAAAAAACTTCAGGCCCAAATGGCTTCCTAGATGGAGTCTACCAACTATTTAAGGAGTAAATAATGCCAATTCTACATAAACTCTTGTAAACATTGAAAAGTAAGGAATAGGGACTATTTTTCAATGTATTCTGGGAGGTCAGCATTATACTGTCAAAATTAATGATATTACAAGGAAAGAAACCTACAAACCAATATCCCTCATGAACATAGATGCAAAAATTTCTAACATTTTAACAAATTGACTCTAGTAAGAATAATATATCAATGGGGTTTATTCCCGGCAAGAATACAAAGTTGGTTTAACAAAAATTCAAATCATGCCATATTAACAGACTAAAAATAAAAAAGAAGAATAATTATTTCAATGGATGCAGAAAAAAAAAATTTGATAGAATTCAGTGTCGCTCTATAATAAACACTTTTAAGAAAGAAAACTGAGAATAAAAGGGAACTTCCTCAACCTGATAAAGGGTATCATCAAAAATCCTACAGCTAACATTACACTGAGTGATGAAAGATTAAATGCTTTCCCCTGAAGATCAAGAAGACCAGAGAGTATCCAATCTTACCATCTCTGTTCAACATTGTATCAGAAGTTCTAGCCAGTGACATAAGAAAAATAGAAAAGTAAAATTGTCTTTATCTCAGAAGACATGATTGTCTGTGTAGAAAATCCTAAGGAATATAACAAAAACAAACAAAACAAAGGCCGTTAGAACTAGTGAGTTTAGCAACTTTGCATGATACAAGATCAATATCCAAAATCAATTGTCTTCCTGTCATTCTTACAGTGAAACAGTTGCTATAATAGCAATTAAATCACAGACTCTAACACCGAAATTCATCCCACCTGAAGCCATGTTTTACATGCCCTGTATTTTGTAGACTCATTAAATGTCTGAGTTAGAGTAGGTGATTTGATTTTTTTATTTTTACATCTCCATGACGTATTATTTTGTAGTTGGAAGTTTGTAAATGAGGTGATTTTAATACTGCCCTTAGACCTGGGTCAGGAACTTCTGCCCTGAACCCCATCTCCAGCTGCACCGCTTCCCACACTGGGGAGCAAAGAGGACATGCCCTCCTGGAGCCCTTGCTCCCACTTCTAGACCACACTCTGGGTACAACACCCTGCCCCAAATGGTCACTGAGTGGGCCTCTTCCCTGGGTCTGTCTTTCTAAGGGTGGACTGTACCGTAGTATGAATATTTCAAGGCCATTGGGTTGGCCCTGGGCTTCCCTTTGCTGTGGGCTGTTCAGATGTTGAACCTATAGGCTCAAGTGTCTATATGCATGGGCACAAGACCCTGTGGTGTGGAAGGAAGATAAGGGTGAGATAAGGGCGGGTAGGATGAGAATGGGTGAGCCAGGGGCATAGAGCAGCTCTTCACATTGGGCCACAGGTCTCCAAGTCTTCCAAGAATCCTACATTCAAACCTGGCCTTCTGGATATTGAAAAGTATATTTGTCAAGGGATGTGGATAGAACATATTTTACTTTAACCATTTCTTAAAACTTTTAAATGTTTAGATCCATGGCAAGTGGGCCACCATTTATATTCTTGTTCCAGGCTCTGCAAACATCCGAAGGAGGCCTGTCTTTAAACAGTAAAGCTTTAGTTGAGTAACTACTAGGTACCTATCGCTCTAGTAGAAGTTCTTGATGATGTCTACTCTTCTGACATTTCTAGACTAACCATTTTGATTTCTCACCTACGCCATAATCTCAGGTTAAGCAATTCATTGCCTCATAGTCAAACCGTTCATTCCTCTTCATCTCTTTCCATCAACAACTCTTCTTTTTCTAAGTCATCTTCTTTCATTGTGGTTTATGTTACCGTTGTTGATCTAGCAGACATTTACTTTTTCTCCATATGTAGTTTTCCATTTTGTTTCTGAACAGGTGCTGTTCGTTGCAGGAGAATTGTGGGTATTTTTTCTTATTTCAATCCTGCCTCTAAACCATCAGTTCTTTCTAACTGAAACAAGAATATAGATTTTGTTATAAGGAATAAAAAATAATTCAGAATTTTAAAAGTACAGGCTGATCATATTCTCTAAAATATTTACACCTGTTGCACTGATGAATCTCGTCTGGCTTCTAGCAAATGAATTATAATTTATTTTGTTTATTAAAAATGGCTTAACCAGGAATAAAAACATTTTAACACACTGAATCCAAAATGAACCTGTTCTGTCACATACTGTAGGTCTTAACTTCTCAGAAAAACAATTACTAATAACTCCTCAGGGGTTCATTTCAAATGTCACTTTTTCCTTTGCTGTTCTCTATCTTCTAAGTGATACTTTTGCTTACCTTTGGCTTTCTTTGGCATTGACAGCTGAAGAAAACCATCCTAATTAAAAAGTTTGGCTTTTGAGGTGAAATAGCCTATCTCGTGTATTTCACTGAGCCTCTTTAATTGAAAAATGTAAATATTTTGAGATGATGTGCTCCATTTCTGTCTTTTTATTATTTGCTTTAATTTGTGTCTGTATGCACCATGGTTATGATAATAAATAATCTGGCTTTATAAGTTTGTATTAATGTCTCCATAAAGCTACAAAAAGCAGCTGCTGCCTTCATCTCATTTTATCTTTTTAAATTCCTCTGTCGCTTAGCATTTGTTTAAATCAGTTTAACTTTCCTTACAAGTCATGCCTTGAATGTGATGCGGGGCTTCTTAGTGATTTAAAATTTGCCATTTAGGATCAATTACTTCTTCCTTTATGTTAACCTTGAAGCTAAAGTATATGTGTTAAAAAAAAAACAAAAAAACCCATACATTTAAGAAATGTTAATAATCTGCAGATTTTCTCCCACCAAGCTGCAGAAAGAACGAGGTACGCCTTAGCTATCATTGTCATCATCATTAGCATAACATTAGGTTTATTAAATTATTTGTAAAAGAAAATCATTTCTTAGAGCAAGAATCAGATAGGAATCAATAATGTGGAAAGGAGTGGAGAAAAAAGAATAAAGAAATCAACCTGAAAGCTGCAGAATCTACAGTTTGTAAAATAGTCAGCCTCCAGACAGTTTTTTGGAAGTGAGGAGCCATCCAGTTTTAAGTATCTGAAAGCCAGAAGATTGTGTTTTTACCCATGAAAATCTGTACTGTTCCTCCTGGTTAGGGTATAGTTTTACTTAAACAGGCCAGCATTTATTTTCAGGAGAGAAAGTGATAGATGGTGGCTTCCTGCTTCCATGTGTGCTCTTCTGTGCCCAGGCACAATCCAGTTGACTGGAAAAGGAGAATGTGACCAATCCTCCCATCCCGCTATTCACCCACTGGCAGGGCTCAAGGCCTGGGGCCAAGGCTCTGGCAGGTTTGAGACTATTTCCTGGCAGCCATTGGCTTTGAGAGGCCATATGACTCTGCTTCTGTCCGCCTGGATTTTGTTCTGAATTTCTTAAGGGCTTACTTCTGAGCAGCATCTCGGCAGCAGCAGGAGCCCTGGGATTCAGTGAAGCCATGTTAGCCAGGAACTCTGGAGCCCTGAACTGCCCCAGGCTCCTGCCAGCCGCTCGCTTCAGGGCTTCAAAGGAGGGCTGGGCTGGAGGACCCAGGATGCTTTGCAGCGGCTGCCACAGCCCCTCTTTAGAAGCACCATGGTAGCCAACAGAGAGGATTCTGTGTTACGTACAGTATGACCCTGGAGGTGCCAGCCAGCTGCTGTGACTCAGCTAAAAACAGGGAACTCGCTGTAAGAGAGAGGGAGTAAAGGGGAGAGATTACTGAGGGGGAGGGAAGAGAGGAAAAGCAGCAGGAGTTTATGATGCCCAGAGTGTGTCAAAGAGCTCAAAACACATTTCTGAAAGAGCTTTCTGGATGGGCCAAAGGAAGCCCATCTCTGTGAGTCTCAAGTCTGCTTGGGCAACATAATGTTTAATGGCCTTGGTATCTAATGAAAACAGGCAGCAGAAGGATTAGGGCAAACCAAGAAAATAAATTCTCTGTCCTCTGACTCTCAGGTGCCCTGAGGAAATGTGTACTACTTGGTCCTTCCAGATTTCATTTGTGATCAAACACACTGATGAAAAGAAACAATCACTCTGAGTGCAAACTTATTTTTTTTTTTTGCTTTTTGCTTTTTGCTTTTTCCTATGATGCCCTTAGAACAGGAGAGGTTACTATCTGAACTGATAATCTCAGAAGCACCTCTGAATCCAAATTGTCAAGAACATAACACAACATGGGGGAAATTTACTTATGAAATATTCTATTATGCCACTCCCCTTGGCTCTGGACAGTTGTTTAAGGAGAAAATTGATGCTCAGCTAAAGGTAGGTGTTAAACAGCAATCTCAGTTTTATTTTGTGGAACATTTGCTAGTGTACATTGCTCAGTTCAAAGACGGAAACTTATAGACATGTAGAATATAAGATGCAAAATGCACCTTGGCTGAGAAAACAAAGACAGGCTTGGGAAAAGTGCTAGAGAGGAGACATCACAGGAAGAAAGGAACAAGATTTGATTCAATCAGCATTTTAAAGCAAAGACCAAGATACTCTCTCCTTAACATCCCATATGAAGAAGGCATCTCTGAGATGATGCAATGATCAGTCTGGTTGGACAGAGAAGAAAATCGAGTTTGTGTCTTTTATCCATCAGACTGGAGGTTGTGAGTGAGAAAGAAGCTTAGGGTTAAGACACCGGAATGATCAAGTTTGTTCATGACAAGCAAGAAGGCGCGTACAGCACATCAGCTCAGGCCTGGGTGTGTCCAATCCTGGCAGAGTTTCTAAGGTGAAAAAACCTTGAGCAAGTGGTGACAGCCATCCTCTGGGAAAAAAACTTGGTCTCCAGAATTTTCCCAACGATTTTTTTGCTGGTCGGTTCAGCTCTCATGAAACATGTCAAATTGATAGCAAAGGAAAAGAGGCTGGAACCAGGTCTAAGGTTTGGATTTGCTGTTTTATTTTTTGCTTTGCCTGTCCATGCCAGCTGGATAGGTAAGCAGATAGGTTTGATTCAAGAAGAATAATTTTCCTCTTGGATCCAATTCACACATAAGCTTATGAAAACTGGATCCTCAAAAGAAACTTAATGGGATTTCTGACACATTATTTTTATTGTGGAGTATATGTTCTTGATAAGGGGCATATGCTAAGAAAAGGAGAAGAGAAACATATATTTTCTTTTTCACAGGGGCTCTCTTTTGAAATTCTGTTTCCGTGTGAGAAGGAACTAGTATCTCCTCGGCAGGCCTTCTGATGAGTGCTTGAAAGCAAACTGAGGTTAAAAGAGGGCAAGTTAGAGTTAAGGACGGAAGCCTCATTTCTGCTTAATCCTAAAAGATTATAAATAGCTTCAATAGGAAAATGATATGAAAAGAAGCATATGATCAGAATATCAGAGAATGGTGTGAGGAAGGAACATAGAATCAGTAGAACTAGGAATTCCTCTAATTCAAAGAGTAAAAGAAAACATCGGGTGACATCTTCCCAAATGCCCACCATCTTGCCATTGAAATAAGAAGGCCATGAGAAGCAACAAAAATGAGGATGAGAGTCTGGATGATCTGCCTGACAAACTGGACTGCTTGTAGCCCCAGGTGAGATGGGGAGGATCAACTGGCTGGATTTCAATACTTATTCACATGGTTTATGTGACTCATTTATTCCAAGTCCCATTTGACCACACAGTAGTCCTTGCCTGATTCTGGGTATTTGGTGTGTGGTTTACTAAGCAACTGCCACTCCTAGTAATTTACTTGGAAATTTTAGGACCCAGTACTGGATTGAATGGCAGTCCTTGAAGAGAGTCATCCAAAACCTGTGACTATGACCTTCTATGGAAAAAGGTCTTTGCAGATATAACTGTGAAGGATATTGAGATGAGCTCATCCTGGGTTAGTATGGGCACTAAATCCAACAACACATGTCCCTATGAGAGAAGAAAAGGGGGAGAAAATGCGCAGAGGGGAAGACCATGAGAAGACAGAGGCAGAGATTGGACTTATACAACTATAGGCCAAGGAATGCCAGCAGCTTCCAGAAACTAAGAGAGAGGCAAAAACAGACTCTCTTCAGAGCCTCCAGAAGAAACCAACCCTGCCGACACCTTGATTTCAGACTTCTGGAAATGGTGAGAGAATACATTTGTTGTTTCAAGCCAGCCAGTTTGTGGTCATCTGTTACAGCAGCCCTAGGACATTAAGACGGACTCTCTTCAAAGCCGGCATTGCAGGACTGGATGTGCTGAAGATGGGACGGGGCAAAGAAAGCAACATGGATTGATTTGAGCTGATTATAATACATGTCTATATGAATTCCTCCAGAAATTATAAATGGCTTGGTAAATCAACTCAAGCCCACCAAAATCCCCTGGGAGATGGAAGCTCATGTTTGGGGGATACGAGCACGTTGGGAATCACCGGGTCTGATTTTCAACATTGATGAACCCAAGTTTCATCCTGAGTGACCCACATAGTGTCTGGAGTAGTCTGGGTGGGGGAATGTGTTAATTGGATAAATGAATAAATGGATGCAATTCTTCTTGCTCGAAGGTAAGGGCCCCAGGGAAGATATCAACAGCAGATGGTTAATAGTAGGTGGGATCCATCAAGGCCACAAAGTGCGGAGGGGGTTTTGGGATCAGCCCCAGAATCCCTCTTCATAGGTCTCTTGATTCCTCAACTGCTCTATCAACACTTTAAAACTCCCTGATTTCTTTGACCCTCACTCAGTTAATTGCGTTCTGAATGAACATCTGCTCCAGGGTGCCGTGCAATTTCCGATGCTCGGTTTGGAAAGGACCCATGAGCACGATGGGGGAGGCGTCTCTGGAGGCTCCAAGTCTGAGAAGTCTGCTCTTTTCACAGCCGGCACTGCTGTTGGTTTTGCCTTCTGGCTTACAGGAATTGGCTTTTACGTTTCTTAATTTAGACACGAGCGGTATGGAGACATATATGTATATACATATATGTTTTTTTCCTGTCTGAGAAGAGCGATGTTTTCTGTTGCACAAATATGGACAACTGCCAGGAGCCAGTAGGCACACAGAGCAGCACACAACCCACAGATGCATCACCTCGTGGCATGAGGCTGGGCCCTGGGGACTCAAGGTCTTTCCTGGGATTGGTTTAGACTGTTCCTTTGTTTGTTTGTTTGTTTTTAAATCTGATTAGGAAGCAGGATGTTTAAATAATAATTATGCTCATTCCATAGCAGGGGAGTGAATCTCTTCTTTCTGGTGTTTCCAAATGTTTGAGAAGGCATCATGTTATCAGAATCCCCAATCCATGTAGCAAGTAATATAACAAATAGTATAGCTGATAATACAAATAGCTACACTATGTGCCAGGTGTTATGCGAAGTGCTTCAAGAACACTTCGTACCTACAACAAAATGATAAGGTCTGAGTTAGTAGCCATCTCATTTTAGCAGAGGAGAGACCAGAAGCAGAGAGGCTGTCACTTCCCAAATTCACCTAATGTCACAGGTCAGTTTCCCTAGAAGTAGAGCCAAAGTAGTCACTTATTTAGGAGAAGACTGGAGCCTCAGCTGGCGTCCACCGTCACTCTGATCCCACATGGAGTTCTGAAGTACAAGGCACACCATAGATTTGTTCCCACCTTGAGGCAAGAAGAGGTCTTCTGTACCAGGCTGACAGCCAGCCTCTGGCTCTCAGGAGGTCTTCGCATTTTCCCCAAAGGCAATTCTCTGAAGCATGGGGTGGTTTGAACACGGTTGGCAGCCAATATTCATAGCAGATGCCGTGCGTGCAAAGGTTGGGTAAAGGGAATCTTGATGTGGCGATCACAGCGTCCACTACTAGTTAACAAGCAGAAGAACTTGGCTTTAAATCCCGTGTGACTCTAAAACCCAGGCTCTTAATACTGTGCTAAATTGTAAACATGAAATCTCTTAACAGGGTTAAAAAGTGCCATTTTTTTTTATCAATCTCCAGCTTCCCAGGAATATGCAATCTCTTATACTGACTCCCAGAGAAGGTGTCAATAAAATCTCATACCTTTTCTTTCACAGTTGAAAATGACATGATCTCAGAGCTCTTCTAGGTGCTGCAGAATACAGTACCCACTCCTGGCCCCAAGGCTACTTGCCTTCCCCCCAGCTCACTCACAGCTTGTGCCTCCCACTTCCCTGTGGTCCCCAAGTGCATGATGAAGAACAGAGCCTGGGCAACAGCTGCATTTGGACATGTGTATCCCTGCTCCTTGCAACCAGCAATAAACAAGAAAGAGTAAGGAGAGAGAAAAACTTGTTAACACCATGCTGTATCTAAACAAGCAATCCCAGATGGCATCCTTTATGCCTTCTGCCTCTGATAAGAGAAGATTGAGCAAGGAAAATAAGCAGCAGCTGACAAGCCATACCCAGCATTAAGACCAACAGGAAGAACAGACCCCAGCTCTGTGTTCTGTCCTCAGTCATGGCTCAGCACCCAACCCAGAGGCCTGCCCGCCTTCAAACACCTTCAGCTGTGTGACTCTTACATGGAACCAATAGTCATGGAAGGTTATGGGCCAAAAGATTTTTCTTTCTGGTTCAACACTTAGTTTGCTGATGAAGACTGAGGCATGGAAGCATTAAGGTGATTCACTTAAGGGTATTTTGTTGTTAAAAAGACAGAGAAGAACTGAAATTCACAAGCTCCTGACTCCTGGTCACTGTTTTTCCTGGAACCCAAGGTTGACTTTTCTTTAAATGTGTGTCATTCATATATATATGTATATATAGGTACGTATGTAGATACATATATGTGTGTGTGTGTGTGTGTATGTATTCCTTGAACAACATTCCCTGCACTTCAGTTTTTCCATTGGCAAACTGAAGATAATAATTGTACTATGGAGGTTTGGGAAGCATTAAGTAAAACAGTCCATATGCAGAGCTTAGCAAAATACCTAACACACAGTAAACATTCAATGAAGTTAACACTTGCTAGCATTTGTCTATTGACTCAGGTAAAAATATTGAATACCTTCTTTGTGCCAGGGACTGGGATAAGTCCATACAATATGGTATCCTTACACAAAAAAAACTCAGTCCAGTTGTTTTAAAATGCTGTCTTGGAATTAAATGTAGCTTATGACACTTCACTATTTCAACATGGACATTGTTTATGTAAAGTGCAATAGGACATAAGTTTTAACAGGCTCCTTCCAAAACCCAAGTCAGCAATAGTGTTTATTAGTGAGAGCATGATGCTGAGATGAATTAATAGACGTGTTATAAAACGATGTGGAAGGAATACCTCAATGTTGCCACTAGACAACCCATTATATCCTAACCAACCAAGCATCAAGGATGGTTTTTATTTTCACAACTCGATAAATGTGAAGTAGTCAGAGATGGTGCTGAAATGATGCAAAAAATTTAATGAAAACCCTAGAACCAAAGGTCAAAGGCAATAGTGTGGCTTTTCACACAGATGTGAAACCCAACTGGATTTGACATTCTCCCATTCCTTACAATTCCAGAAGATGGCTGAATGTTCCATCTCAGCAAGAGACACTGAGATTAGACAAAGGAAGAATTTTCTGATAGTCAAATTCCAGAAAGCAAAGGTTAGGAAGTCATAGATGACACAAATGCATCCTTTGAAAATGCAAAAATGCAGCAACTCTTTAAAAAGAGCTTAGATAATGGAATGGAAATGAGTCAGAAATATGCAAATTAAATTCACTTGAAATATATATGTCTTTAAAAATTAAGTGATAAATTGCTTTGTCAAATGCTTTTTGTATGTGATTTACCACCCTCACACACCCATATTTAAATTTGAGTTTAAGATGCTTTTCTTAACCGCGAATGAGTGTTCAGGAGTGACTGAGAAGGTCAGAGGGGAGGTATTCTTAAAAATGTGAGAAGAAATGGCAGAGTTCTTAGTTCAGCATAAAAGGCAAAAGAAAAATGAGGGTAGTATAGCACAAGTAGAGGTAAACCAATACAATATCACAGGAATTTTAGTAAATTGGTCGGAGACAACTGAAGGACTTACATGCTGTAATGAGCCCAATGTGAGATGTTCCTTAAGAAGAGGGAGCTCTCATCATCCAATACACTATTCTTAGTAATTAACATAGAGCTTAGCACATTGTCCATTCATGAAATGCTTATTGAACAAATCTGTGTGCATTTTCCTGAAATCCTCATGCACGCCTTCTTTGCAAGTTGTCATCACAGATGAGCCTTAACTCTTCTAGGTACTGGGAGATGACAGTGCATTTGGTTGAGATGCTGTTCACTTAAAAAGACCTACATCTGATTGTTTCCAGGAAGAGCTACAATCAGGCCGAGAACAGCAGTGGATTAGGGAAACTAAGGTGCGGCAAAAGATGGATAGAACTCAGGCTAAGAATGAAAATGGGAAAAAAGAAGTTGAGGAAGTCAAAGTTAAAAGTTAAGCTTTCCAAACTGGAAAAAAAAAAAAAAAAAACAGTGTCCCAAAGCTGACAGAAAGCGGAGAACGAAAAAGCCGGCACCTAGCCAGGGGCAGGTATGGCCCCGAGATCCCTCGTCAAATTGCATTCATTAAGTCTATGCCGGTTTTTGTATATCAGTTATACCTCAACAAAGCTATTTTAAAAAGTGATGGAGGCCATGCAGTGAATGAAAGCAAGGTGCCCAGCTGAGAAAGCAGGTACAGACTCATGGCTCCAGAAACATAGCCACCTTGAATTCAGCGAAGCCCTGATTCAGACAGGAAGACGTGGATGATGTTACTGCTGCAGCAGGCATAGATGATGACAAAAGGAGAGAACAGAAGAGCACCCAGAACCTCACAGTCAGCTGAAAGATGGCACCTGCCTTTACTGGGCAGCTTCTGACCCGGGCTATATTGAAAGCTGTTGTGGAACCACAGTCAGCAGAGCTTAAAGGCTCCTTGAAAATTGATACATATTTTTCCAACGATCTGTAAATCCCGAGAACATTGATAATGCCCTGCCGCTCATCTGACATGAAAGTGACTAATGCAGAGCTTCCCAGTGTCTCTCCTTCGTCCCATTGATTTCCTTCTCTGCACCATGAATGTGGGAACAAATGAAATGTGTTCTCTTCTGCATAATTTCTCTCTGCTTGCTTAAGCAGTGATCACACATCTTTGATTTTTTGTCACTGAACTTTCAAAGGTCTTAGCATACTCTAAGTTCACAATGTCAGTTACAAGAACCACTGACAAATGTATTTTCTCACCCTTCTCGAACCAGTTTGCCAACGTAATTTCTAAAAAAAAAAAAAAAAAAAGGGAATGTACAACAGATACTCAGCAGATATTTCAAAGAGTGTAAGACAGGAAGAACCTCTCCAGATGGCCAAACCAATTGCTTGCCCCATCTAAGGGCTCATGTGTAATTGCAATTCATAGGGGATTCATGCATGTACAGTTTCCCCTAGAATTCCTCAAGAAAAATGGCAATTCATTGTACCTTGTTCCACGTGCTGTTAGAAAGTTCTATGATACAAGGAAGTTTGACTCTCTGGAGTTCATCATGTTTGATACTAGTTCTACCCTCTGTAAGAACAACATTTTTATAAACGTAAACCTTTAAAATATTTGAAGACACTTACCCAATCAGACAAACACAAGTCCCCAACCCTGAATCATTTCTTCTGTGTGTTATAATACCCAAGTTTGCATATGTCATGATTTTCATGTCTCTCAATATTCTGGTTACTCTCTTTGAGTATAATCAGTCTGTCAGCGTCCTTCTGAAAATGTGTCACCCAGAAATAAGCTCAATTTTCCAGGTATGACCTAACCTGTGCAGAGAGTTTTATGTACTTTCCTACCTGACACCGTCTTTGACGCAACTGTGATTGCATTAATTCTTCTGGCTGTGCATTACACATTTGACTCACTGAGTTTCCAATCAAGCTAAGTCTTGAGGTATTTTTTATATATGCTTCTGGGTAACTACAGTTGCTCTAGTCCATCAAATTGAACAAATAAATGAATGAATACAAGCAAAAATGCAAAGATCTTGAAAATGATATATGTCTTTCTTACTAATAGCAGCTTAGCTATTAGAAGACATTCGAGCAGAAAGAGAATTGGGAAAGATTATTTTTACAGTTAAAGCTGATTTTTTAAAAATGTAAGTCTAGGCTAATTTTTTTAATTTTATTTTATTATTTTATACAGTAGGTTCTTACTAGTTTCTATTTTATACATATTACTGTATACATGTCAATCCCAATCTCCCATTTCATCCCATCACCACCACCCCCCGCCACTTTCCCCCCTTGGTGTCCATACGTTTGTGCTCTACATCTGTGTCTCTATTTCTGCCCTACAAACCGGTTCATCTGTACCATTTTTCTAGGTTCCACATATATGGAACCAGATATGTGGAACCTAGTCTAGGCTAATCTTGAGTTTCAAGTTCATTAAAGAAATTATCTGGTTCACATTTACGTGTTGCATCTATAGTGGTTCTGACTTTTAATTTATACCTGACCTCATTTAGATAATTATTTTAGACAAATCACTATCTTCAACTAGTAATGTATTGTTATCAGGCCACAAAATGTCTTTACAAACTAGATTTCCCATTTGCTGAATGGTTTTAAGAGTTTTTAAGCACCACTGGGAATCTATAAGTCATTTGAAATTTGGTTGTTAGCGTTAAGCACCATATAAAGTTTAAACCAAATTAGTATAAAGCAAGTAGTTTAAAAATGATTTGGAATTTTCTGATAGGCTTTTGCTTAAAAACAGATTTGTTGCTTTGCTTCCCAAAAAAATCATTTTCTTGAAGTTTGAAGCACATTTCTTGATAAATGATGATTAGGAAATCAGTACCTTACATTATTATTTTATATCATATTACTTTTCCTATTTTTCCTCAAAAGAAGGTTGAGGAATCAAGATGGTGGTCTACTTTATTGTTTGTAGGTTAAGTGAAATGAATTCTCAAATAAAATTTGACTAAAAATACCAAGTCCAAGACTTAGCCCCATAATGAGTTAAGAGAGGTCTATAAAGCCCTGAACATGTGGAGGACAGTTGATACTCCCCCTGCCTGCATGTCACAGGATGCATATTTGGATCTAGAGGAGAAAAGAAAGGGACATACAGAGGAGAGAGCATGGGACAAATCCTCACAACCGAACATGATAAGCCTCTAGGTATTTTTATTAACTCCTTCACAGTAAGGGTTGGGTGCAAAACAGTTTGCTGAACCTCGATATCAGAAATTTGGAAACCCCAGATGTCTCTGTCTTCCCTGGCCATAGAGCAATGCAACGCACCTCCATGCCCTGAAGAGGAATAAATATGTACGTTTCAACTAGAAGCCATCAATCCCTTGGAGCTCTGTCTGTCAGTCATGTGCAGATGACCAAGGGGAAGGGTCCTCAGGTGAGCACCCCTACGACGGCCGCGAGAAACATTTTAGAACGACATCATTGTAGAAGCACATGTTAATAAATACATTCGTGTCCTTATATACGTATAAGCCAGTACACTCACATCTACACATGCAGATAATTTTACATCTCTAGGTTCAATTAGACAAAATAGGTCTATTGTGTGAGAACAAGCCATAGGAAATCTGCCTGACAGTTACAAGTATCAGGGAAGGCCTAGTGGTATATAATGAATCACTGTTGTTGAAAGAAATAGCACAAAACAGCTATTATTTCTTAGATGAAGGTGAGGCTATTCTGGCTCTTTGGGTGATTGTAAATAAATCTTTTGCAATGTCCTGGAACCTGATCAGCCAACAAGAGAAAGAACAGTTGTGAAGCTTCTAAGCTGTTTGACCACAGCCTGAGCTGAGAAGGGAAAATATTCTCCTTGAAAATCTTCTTCCTTATACCTTCCGCATTTACAGGGCTTGAAACCAAAGTGCACCACCGCCCGTACTCCCTTTTTTCTCCTTATAAATGGAACAGAAGTGTTGTCCTCTTTACTGGGAAAAGTTCGCCAAAGGGTTCAAGTTTTTCTTTCATTTGATTGCCAGTAACAGCTTTATGTGATGCCAGTCGGCAGACGCAGTGTGATCCCAGGCTCAAACAGGAAAAGGTAGTGGGGCCAAGCGGTACGAAGCCTCGGGGGCATAAGAGAGCCACAAAACTGTTGAAACGGCCTTCTCTGATGAGTGGGCAAGATACGTGGAGAAGGCATGGAGCCCAGCCACAGAAGCACATTCGTCTTGGGTGGAGTCTTTTGTAGTAAAAGACGAGGTAGACGCTGACTGTCCCTGGCTCAAGATCTGAGTGGAAAGGTTGGAATGTCTGTTGTTCCCTGTAACTTGTGGATCAAAACATCTGGAAAAGAAGGAGAAGGAAAACAGGCAGGAACAAATGCCCATGTTGGGATCTGCTATTAAAAAAAAAAAAAGATAACTTAGAGCAACACTCATTGGGAAAGTTACTCTATACTTGAAAAAGTTTGAATTTCCATGCCTGTGTCGACTCAAAAGTCCACTTCCCAACCCAGTGGATCACTGATCACTGCAAGGTTCAGGGCCCCATGGAAACGTGCATGAGTTGCTGAGCCCCCTCTGGTATGTGTCATATTCTAGACCCATACTGTCCAGTACAGTAGCCACCAGATGCACGTAGCTCTTTGAATTTAAATTAATTAAAAGTAAATATATTTTTTAAAAATTAGTTCCTTAGCCACATTGACAACATTCACGTGTTCAGTAGCTACGTGAGGCTGTGGTCGTCATATTGGACAACACAGAATATTTCCTCAGAGCAGAAAATTCTATCCGACTGCACTCTTCTAGAATATTGACAGATTTGTGAATTTCTCACAGATTTCCTTGGCGAGGTATAAAAGGAGCAACACCGGCGTGGAGCCACCTGAAATGGTGCCCTGCAGTTAATCTTGTGTGGAAAACCTGGTGCTCCATGAGAAAAACATTCCCTTTAAAAAAATATACCATCCTCTATGCCCAGCTGAGAAAATAGGAATACCCGTGACATGTTCTGAGAAGTCCCGTAGTAAAAACCTCACTTGTCATTGATTAACCCAAGTCCTTCCAAGATAACTTAAACATATGACCTCTATTTACAAGACATCTATTAACTTTTCACAGAACTTGGGTTCCGTGAAGCACATCTTGAAGACTTTTACCCTGAAAGGAGATCAAGCCAAGCCTCTACATTCACCTGCCCACCTAGGATCACCGCAGACAATTAGGACAGTCCGAACTAGAGTAAATTGACCAGGGTCTGACCAGGTGGGATTTAGGCATTCTGATTTTAGCGAAATCAAATTGGCAGGTATAAATTAGAAAAGTTCAGTGGTGAACATGAAATCAGGTACTTCTTAAATGTCATTCCTGGAGATACTGACCAGATACACACCGCCCTTTCTAAAACGGATTGCTGATTATCTACCTGAAATCGAGTCTATCACATAATCTATCCTGGCTTTATCTCCCATAATCCTGTGACATGGAGTCCTCTTATTTCATAAAATTTACTGAGCCAAGCTTGTCAAGTGGAATTCCTCATTGGATTTCTCTGTATACACGAGCTCCAGAATTTTTAATCTTCTCAGCTGACAGAGGCTTAACATTTCTTAAGAAAAATAGAAACAGAGCTTGTAAGCAAGCCATATAGTCTCAGTTCACTGATCCAGCACCGGTGGCAGGGGCTGTGTGTGTCGGGGGCGGGCTTGCTGGTAGGGGGGGATCGTGAAGTCCCTGCCACTGAAACGCTTTGCCTTACTCCATGCAGCAGAACTGGGATTCCTTCAGGTTCCCTCAAGTTTCTTTCCTCTTCTTTCCTCCTCTCCTCTTCTTTTCTCTCTTCTCTTCCTTTCTTTTCTTGGCTTCACTTTCTTTTCCTCTTCCATTGAGTTGGTCTGGTGGCGGCATTGCGCTCCAAAGGCTCTTAGTATCCAGGACAGCCTCCTGCAAGTGTGCGTCAATGAAAATAAAGAGGTGCCTAGTATCTCTCCTCTAAAGAACGTCAGCGGTTCCTCCTTAGAACTTTACCCCCTGGTATGAGTGCTGTGCCATCTGAACAGAGAATTATAAAGTGAAATTAACTCCATACGGATTTCCGGGTTTTTCTCTCTGATGTCTTCTCACCTGAGGGATTTGTTCTTGCTCAAGGACCCTCAGGTATGAAGAGTGTTAATGCTAAAAAGTACAAAAAGAAAGGAAAGAAAAAAAGCCTCTGTTGCTCATACTAATGCCACTAACACGAGGATTCCTGTTTAGAACCATGTTCTTCAAGCCTCGGACTAAAAGGCTTATTCAAGATGACAGCAAGATTCAGGTTAAGAATATATTTGAGCATTTTAACTTTAAAATGTAACGCGGATTATGTGGTCCAGAGTCAGTGATGTATAGTAAGAGAAAGCTAAGATAGAAGGTTTAGGTTCATTGGCTAAATTTATCTAGTGTTTATATTTGCAATACAAGTTGTGAGATTAAAAGGGTAATCATTTAACTTTTTATAAGGAATTTTTTTATAACAATACAGAGTGTTTGTACATTACCTATTGCTATAAGTCAGCCACAACCCAAGAGAAGGTGTTTGAAAATATCCAGTTTCCCTCAGTGGAAAGGAATCAATGTTAACAAATAAAATCCCAGCAAAAAAAAATCATTTTGGACAATATTATAATAAGGTCATCTCCCATGTGTTTTAAAAAATATTAGACAAGTCTAAATATACACTGACAGTATAGTTCCTGCATCATCATATTAGTGCTTTATTCTGGGGCACTACTTCAATAGAGCCTCTCTTCCATGAGTTGCAGAATTTTTTACTTTGGCAATATAAATAGCGCTACAATATAACTGGTTCACAAATCTTATTCATCTGTTGAAGACATGACCTGGATAGCTCTGCAATAAAAGCAAGCATAACAAAACTGTTTTGCTGAGAAAAAACCCCACGAGCCAGCAAATATAAAAGAAAGCTGAAGAAGTAAATATGGTGTTGGTGCTAATCCAAAATTATGTGGGTGAATGTCATCTAAGTGGATGTATTTTCTCCTTTTGAGGTTCTCATACTTCACAGTGAGTCCAAGCATCTCTTATCCACTTAGTAACTAGAAGCAGAATGAGTTTGCTGGTTTCCTTAATGAACTAATTTCAAAATAGCCTTGAATTACACCAATATTTTTGCTTCTAGAGATTGTACCCGCCTTTGTTGTTTCAGTGACTCCGGGCATAGTTTTCTACCATACAAACCCCTGGAGGAGCGTTCTTGTGAGAACAGGTTTTCTGTAATCTCAAAGCACCTAGATTCTAGGAAATATTCCCCCTTCTTGCCCTTGCTTCCCAAGAATCCTAACTTCAAATACCTTCATCTGAGCTTTATGTTCCCTGAAAGGAACGAAATTGAAAGAAAGCAGGAAATGAGAATTAGATGTTATTTTGTCCTTTCTAAAGTTGAAAGTACAATTTATTGAAAAGAGGTTTTACTATTTCAGCTACATATATCTCTATTTCTATCAATACTTTTAGGATCACACATATTCATTTCAGCGATTCCTCCTGTAAAAGCTTTGTTTAGATCATAGAACGTTCACTCACTCTTGCACGGTCATCAATCTGGTTCTTTTTACCTGCTCCCCGTTGTGAATGTTAGGAAAACACAAAAGCATAGACCTGCAGCAAATAATCAGTATAAGGTAAACGCATGTACCCGTAATAGTAGCCAAAAGGAATAAAAGTAAGAGAAAACACATATCTTCTAGGCTTTGCTAATTTCCTAAGTGTGGGCCATTTTCACTGGACTCTTCAAACAGTGTTTTTCTGTCAGTCCCAGATGAAGATGTAGGACATCTAATTACTAAAAGGTCCCTGCTTTATTGCCCCCAGAGGACTATTTATTGTTCACCTTCTATGTGTTTTCATTGTACTATGTTTACACGACTACAGAGCTTTCTTCACATGCTATTACGTTTGCTTGTCTTTCTCCAGATAGATGGCAAATTTAAAAGGCAGGGATCTTATTCATCTTTGTCTCCAGCTTCTAGAATAGTACCTGGTACATAGTAAACACTTATGTTAAATAAACATTAGGTTGCATTTAATTTTTCCCAGTAGAGGTGTGTGTGTATGCACACGTGTGTGTATGATAGCAACATTCAGATGAGTGATAATTTATTTTGAGCACATATATGCACACACACATATATTGATCATTTATATTCGTTTTGTACCCTTGCACACATGAACACATGGCAAAGACAATGTGATGTTTCAACACCGTGCACGTATGAAAATCGAACTTTGATTTCCAGCTATCAGGAGAAGTTATGTTTTATTTTCTCTAAGAAGCAGCATACTCTGCTTCCATATAAATTCTCCTAAATCATGACACTGATCTTGTTCCTTATCTGCTGAGAAATCTTCACTGAGTTCTCACTACCTACATATTAAAATCTAGATACTTTCACATTCTTTTTGGCTTAACCTTTTCCACTTCATTCCCCATTATTTCTGTCATTCAGTAATCAATGCCCTGACCTTGTTTACTCACAACTCCAACTCTGCACCTTTGATCCTGCAGGACCACCACACAGAATATTTTTTTCCATCTTTGCATATCCACATGTTACCTCTCCTGCATGGCTCAGGTGAAATGTCATCACTACCTTCTGGAAAATTTCTCGATCCACTAGTGTAAAGTTAATTTCTCACCTCTCAACATCTGTAGCATTTGCATCTCCTCTGAACTCCGATAGCAGGTGTGTTTCCGGCTTATTGATCTTATTGAACCAGCATTTATTGAATATCCACAATAATCAAGCACAGTTAAAGTCTCAAGGGATTGCCCGTCTAATCAACTCACTCAGGGTTCTCTTTAGGAGAGAAACAGCAAATGTTGGGTGGATGTACTCTAAAAGGATGTTTTTAATTTACCGTTTAATATGACCAAAAGAACAACTGAGAAGAAAGTAAACTACATAACGAGGCTATGCACAAGGTTACCATCAACCCAATTTATACGTAATGTATGATCTTCATTTACTATCTATTAACTATCTATTATATCTGTAGGCATATACAAAATGTTTAGTGAATTATGAATAATATGCAGGCCCTGTGTGATTATAATTTAACATGGATACTGGTAACATCTTTAGCCAGAAGTCACTGGGCTAGACTTACCTCTTCACTTCATCCATCACCCTGATTTTTTTATTGCCAACCTCAGATATCTACTTGTGCACCTCAAAGGGATCTGCATTCTCCCAGACATTTCTTCATTTCAGTGGCAATATTAGAATTTCCAAAATGCCCACTCTAACATTCTCCATCTCTTTCTCAATTTTTAAACCCGGAGGGTTTCCATTGTGCTAGCTACTCACAGTTTCCTCAAGCAGTTGCTACAGAAGTACAAGGTGAGGAAATGGTAGGTGTTCCGTCTGAGTCTCTCAGCATTTTGGCCTCTGTGACACTCCCAGTCCTGGTCTTAGTGACGTTCCCCATCCTAGGTTAATATGTTGAAATAACCCAGCTCCTAGACACCCAGGTTCCCACTGTTGGCATGGGGGTCTATCTGTAAGAAAGGGAAGCTGTGTTAGCTACCCAAGGAGTACACATATCTCAAGTCTAATTCAGGATCCACGTTTCCCACGTGATGGATGCCCTTGGATACTGCACTGTTTCTTAGCCCAGGCTTCACAGTACAGCAAGGGTTGACCAGAAAGTGACAGTGGTTTGAAATGATCATAGATGAGCCTCACTAGGGGAAAGCATGAGATAACCACACAAAAGAGATTCGTGTGAAGCAGATGGAGCTGTTAATTCCACAATCTTGATTTCTATGCCAGAGGAGAGGAAAGCGGCCCGGGAAGAACTAGAGAGGGGTAACAATCAACTGTTGGTAGTTTTTTTAATGCCTGAGCTGAGGGAAGGCAGAAAAGGATGAGATAAAAGAACACACCTACTACATCCAAACATTTATCCCCAAAACTGCAGGAAACTATTTTTCACCCCATAAGACTAACGAGGTGAACTTTTGTTAACAGTGTTGGTCCGTTTTCCGAAAGCAAAATTGGTGCTCAATAAACACTTGACACAAATTGCTTCTTCCTCCTTATGTCTTTATTATGCCTACTCAGATGGTATTTAATGAGAGACCCTTGCCTAGTTTTCTCAATTCTGGGAGGACCGCCTTTGACTGACATCATCTATACCTTTCCATATAACAGTGGCTGTAAAAGATGTGGTCCCCTTTGTGACCCCTCAGAATACACATTCACACACACACACACACACACACACACAAATATTGGATTACCTTCTGTGACAGTTGGAAGGAAGCTGTTGGTGCCTCCACTGGGATTAGAAGGGTAAAATAATATATTCCTGGCAAAAAGCTAACAAAAATCTTTTTCATCTATGGTTGTGTTGTGTCTCCCGCTACAAGTGTCCCCAAACATACCCTAGTCCTGTGTTCAGTCTAGTGAGCATTTTAACTGCTGTATATTAACGAGTCTCACTTTAAGGATGACTTCATACATTATTCATCCAGCTGTATTACAAGAAACTTGAAGGGCAGTTCTGCTGTCTTCATATCCCCTCATCATTCACCCTATACAGAGTAAGAACTTAATGAATAGTTTTTTATTTACAATTATAGCCATAGTCTAATTCCTTAAAATTCTTCTTATTTGGGAGTTTCTTACACTGTACTGTTTTATTTTGAGCTGGTGCATGTGCTCTTGTGTGCCAGCAGCACAAAAGATACCATACTGACAGAGTGTTTCTTTAAACAGTTCTTTCATCCACCCTTTTTTGTGGTCACCTCATGGCAACTCATCATATTGAATGGTTATTTACAAACCTTGAGACTGCTTTCAACTTGGTCCAACCAGTAAAACTGTATTAGCATGAAACTAGTTTGCGTGCCAGTGGATTAGATATATACCATATTCTAATTAGTGATCTTTTATCATTTATGTCTTGGAGGTGTCTCAGGAAGGAAGGAAGGAAGGAAGGAAGGAGGGAAGGAAGGAAGGAAGGAAGGAAAGAAGGAAGGAAGGGAGGAAGGAAGGGAGGAAGGGAGGAAGGAAAGGAGGGAGGGAGGGAGGAAAAGAGAGAAAAAAAGGAAGAAAGTGAGAAGAAGGAGAGAAAGAGAAGGAAAAAATAGGATCTAGTAGTCCCATTATATTTTATAACCAAATTGATTATATACAGAAAGGCATACCTGAAGAAATAAAGAGAAACTTAAAGATCCTCAAAACTTGGTCAGTTAATTCTGCAGACTGACCAACTTCGCCTCAAAGATGTTTACACGTTAGAGTGAGGAATTTGGTCATTGGTATTCAATCTACTGGGGCATGAACAGATTATTGCAAAAGATTTCTCTGAATCTTGATGTTGGTGTCAACTTGGAAATTAATAGTTAACAAAATTATGCCACTATTGCTATGAATTAACTTGTATCTTGTAGGATCTGAATAAGGTCTGTCCCTGGAAGGCAGCAGTCACTTTCATCCTTGAGTATTTATAACTGTTTTTAGTATCGAGCACTGAAAGTGTTGTCTTTGGCATCCCCCAGCACCTCTTAGGATAACAACTCTACCAAATATTTTCAAGCACGACGCAGGTTGTAAAGAATGCTTGTAAGTCCTATCTCTCCTTTGTATGGCTCACATTCTAAATAGCAAGTACACAGAAGTTTCCTTAATCCCTTTCTAAGAACTTCATTTTCCTTTTTTCT
Source organism: Balaenoptera borealis (assembly GCF_965194805.1). Classification (NCBI taxonomy): domain Eukaryota; kingdom Metazoa; phylum Chordata; class Mammalia; order Artiodactyla; family Balaenopteridae; genus Balaenoptera; species Balaenoptera borealis. The sequence goes on from NC_138876.1 coordinate 22,618,314, forward strand.
TAAGATTATTTGGCTTTGTATTCTGCTTTTTCTATTTCAGTGACGAGAAACTTACCACAGTTTTCAGACTGGTTAGGGATGAAAGTTAAACATTCCTGTCTCTTAATGTTTCAGCAAACATGGGAGGGTCAGGAATTGAGTTAGTCATCAAGTATTTATCAGCCATCCACCATGTTAATAGTTCTTAGCACATGATTTAAATGATGTCCAAATTCTCCTCTTGACTTAAGGCTCAGGTCAAGTGCCACCTCTTCCGGGAAGCCTTCCTGACTTATTGGCTGCTTTCCATGTTCTTCTTCACCATCATGAAATCCCATAGCACTTTTTGTTTCTGCCATATTTGTTGGCCTTTGATTTTCATCTGCCATATGTTGTTGCCTGATTCCTTTTTTATGTCTAAGACTTTCTCCCCTGTGAGAGTATAAAGTCCCTGGGGGATATGTATAGATAATATTTGACTATAAAACTATAGAAATGATTTGTCTCATAAAGAAACCTGAACTTAGTCATCCAAGTGAGAGCCCTCACCTTCCAAGCAACCACTGTGCTATGGAATTCTTGTATTGGAAGGAAATTGCCACCACTCAGAAATATCTGGGGGCCTGCCCTAAGAATCTATGACCAAGCAGATTCTTTGGAATATTCCCTAAGATGACAAATCTTTGACTTTTGAAGGTGGATTTGGGTTTTGGAAACGGCCAGGAGTCATTTGGGGCCTGGAATTATGAATCGTCCAGTGATTAAGAAGGCGTCACAGTTTCTAGTGAGGAATAAAGTAAGACTCTAAAACATGGACACTGATTTTTTGTGTGTTATTTATAAACCAGCTGTGATGGCAACGCCAAGGGTGTAGGGATACATGTTTTAAAGAACAACACTTCATTATTCTAAGCGTATTTCTTCCAAAGGTGACTCATTTGAAGGAGATGGTTCTAACTGTGAACAAAATTCCTGGTCATTTGGTTAAAAAAAGAAATTGGTCCTATTGCTTCATACACATACATCCTAGTTCTGTTTATGTTTCTAGCCCAGTGCTGAGCAGTAGGTTATAAATAGAAACTACTACACATTCTGAAGCCAGATTGTCTGGGCTTGAGGTATGCCTTTGCTGCTTCCCAACTGAGTGACCTTGGACAGGTAACCTAACCTCTCTGTGTCTCAGTCTCCTCACCTCTAAAATGGTATGGTTCATTTGTACCATTTTTTTAGATTCCACATACAAGCGATATCGTATATTTGTCTTTCTCTGCCTGGCTTACTTCACTCAGTATGACAACCTCTAGGTCCCTCCATTTCACTGCAAATGGCATTATGTCTTCCTTTTTTATGGCTGAGTAATATCCCACTGTATATACGTACCACACCTTCTTTATCCATTCCTCCACTGATGACATTTAGGTTGCCTCCATGTCCCGGCTATAGTAAATAGTGCTGCAACTAACAAGAACCTCCTGTAGAGCATAGGGAACTCTACTTAGTACTCTGTAATGACCTATATGGGAATAGAATCTAAAAAAAGAGTGGATATATGTATATGTATAACTGATTCACTTTGATGTATAGCAGAAACTAACACAACATTGTAAATCAACTCTACTCCAATACAAATTAATTAAAAAATGAAATAATAAAATAACATAAAATGGTATGGGTTTCTGTGAAAAATTAAATGAATTTACATATGTGAAGTGCTTACAAACGAGCCTGGCACATTGTATTCACTAGTATATTAGTTATTCAAGTAGAATTGACTAATTAATATTAACTTATTATTTTATTGTTCTTTTTAAATTATAATCATCATCATTTTAACTCAAAGTTGAAATCACATTTTTAAAAGTCACCTTCTACAAATGTGATCTTTTTCAACTTATATATGGGAGGACATTCAAATAATGCTCTCCCCATGGGGTCATTACTTACTACCTGTGCCACTGGGTCTGCCCTAACATACTACAGCGTAGAGACCATCAGCCTGAAGATATCATGAGTCAGAAAATCTTCACATTTCACTGGGTGTTATCTGGTCTCGGCATAAAGCAGCACACTATACAAAATAGGAGGTAGAAAGGAACTTGGAAAGAGGCAAAAGAAAATATCTGGGTTCTGGACTGAGGCACCATACATGTCAAATGGCTTTGAAATACCTGGCTGCCTTTCAACATTCTACCCTTTAAGACCACAGCTCTTAGTTACTCTGCTATATACAAGTGCAAGACACTTCTACTACCCATCTATCACTTGGGTTACCCCAAGAAACACAAATGAATTAGAGGCCATATATCTCAGCTCTCCAGTGCAAGGGTAAGTGTCCCTTTCCTCATGGATCACGAAACACCAAGGACAAGCAAACCCTCCTTCTCTTTTTCATGGCCTCAGATATCTGACCATGTGAGCAGGAAGACCCTGTGACTCTCCAGTGATGGGGCAGCTGCCCCTGCTTCCCGCCACCTGGAAGTGGGTGGCCTTAAGCTGACGACCCATTAGTGTTGCAAACATGTATTGTGTTGAGTCCATCATCCTGTTTAACTTGGCATCACCTCCAACCACTCCAACATTTGTGAATGAGATGACTGCCAAATCGGTATGTTTCGGATTCAGTTACACTTAGCCCATTATCTCTAAGTGCTTTCGTGGTGCCTATACTGATGATCAACCCTGCCTTCAATCTTCTTTTTTTAATAAGACTAAGTTTTCTCTTTCTGTCGAGGAGATTGAAAGCCACGAGACTCTTTCCAAACACTTTTCAGGATCTGCAGTGGCATTTTCAGTGGGAAATTGGCAAGGGCTTATGTGTGAATGAAGACAAAGAAAGCCAGTGAGCAGTCGAAGCTACGCAACTGAGCGTCTGCTTGTCCACATGTCAGAGAAGAAATGTGCAAATCTTCCTTCAACTCCTAACAGGGTATGTCTGCCTGAAACTCATGAGGTCTGATGCATTTTAGGAACTTAAACAGAGGAGGAAGAGAAGGAAAAAAAAAAAAAAAAAAAAAAAAACCACCTAAAGCATTAATGCAAGCTTGCCTGGAAATGTCATTCCTTTAACAACTGTGTGTAGTCACACCCTTCCTCTACTGCCTCCAGCAGAAAATGGAAGATATGACATAGGTTGTGTCTACACGGTGCCAAGCATCTGGGTTAAATTCGATCTTGGTGTTTTGATCTCATATGGACATAGGGTTATTTTTTTAACACCATCTGCAAAGCTGACATAATCTATGTCAGCTAAGATAGTACAATCGCCAGACTGCGGAGAGTTTCACCAGATCACAAAATTTTCACCAGCCTTTCTTTCAGTGACTACTGTTTTATAATCATTTTAAAAATAAAATTCAATTAATCACTTCCTTGTATAGGAAGCTGCTAACGGTTCTTGTTGAGATGGCTGTTTTACAAGCAAGATATATAATCATCTTGACCAGAAGAATCAGCTTCGGACAGTGTTTGAATGGCCAAATAGTAGATTCTGGAATGATTAGCCAAGTTTTCAGTTTTCAGCTCAGCTATTAGCCAAGTTTTCAGTTTCAGTTATCCAAGAACTTTGGAGTTCTTGACAAGCCTCAAAAAATACTAAGACATTAAAAGAGGTAATGATGTAAAGCAGAAAGAATATGGACTTTAGATTAAGATAAACTGGTATATGAATGCTAGCTCTGCCTTGTGATATCCTGAAAGTTATTTAATCTTCTAAGCCATAGCTTTCCCATCTGCAGAACTGGGTTATAGTATTACATAACAAGTTAGAGTCGTTGTATGACTATCAGATTAAATGGTAGGTGCTCAAAAACATAGTAGCCATTATTCTTTTATTTTTATTCTTATTAAAAATGACAATATTATAAGCAAAAAGAAACATGTAATTATTCTTAAATTCCTTGATCTGCTATTAGAGATGGGCTCAAAAGATGCGAAAGAGACATGGAAGAAAGAGCACTAAGCTGGAGTGAATTTTCAGTCAGTCAATGTTCCAGAACTTGTTGTGGTGACCTTGGACAAGTCAGTTTCCTTGTTTGGGCTTCATATTATTTATCCTCAAGGGTGAACAGGTTAGATCTGCTGTCTAAGATCCCTTTAAGCTCTATTATCAATGTTTCAAAAGTTTCAATAAAGCTAGAGCTAAAATGGGTATGTGAATACAATTCCTCCATTTTTGGATTTGATTGTGCTTAATCAGTATTAGTTACTGAAACAGGTAGAAGTAAAGGGCAATCGTGTTGAGACTTTGATATTAGTCACCATTACTACTATATTCTGTATTGCTCAGATACTTTAGGTTGTACCGGTGGCTTTATTTTAAAATTCTTCACTATGACTTCCTGTCTTCACACTGGCTTTTACAATCTGATTTTAACTCAGCAACTTCACTGATATCCTGGTTGGAAAAGTCAACACTTCCACTCTTCTCCACATCTTACTTGGCACCTTGAAAAGATTGGGGGATCAGGTAGCAGCATCTAAAGTTTATGCTGATGTGTGTGAGAGTTTCATGGAATTTCATTCTTTTTCTCCACTCATGTGTGTTTTCCTAATGTCTTGTCTTGTGTGTGTTCACGGAGGGCAGAAATGATTAGCTTTCATCATTTTTTAACAAGGGAGGACACATCCAGTGGGAATCTGTTCTGTTATTGAAGGCGGAGGATTTGCTACGTCTGAGTGGCAGAACTTCACGTCAGTTGTGTATATTTCCTATCAACTGCTTCCATGACTTCAGTTGCCAAGTACTTGATTCTTGTATTTTGGTACCAGCATCACTGAGCTCAGCATGCTGAGATTTCTCCTCCCTCCAGTGAATTAAGGGGTGTTTTTAAGTCTATGTTTAGAAATGTCCAAACATGTTTTCTCTGACTAATATTATAATAATTCCCAGAAGAAAGGCAACATTTTTGGCTTTTTAACACTCTGTTTTGATCCATCATGAAGAAACCATATTTCTTACTTACCTTCATCAGCTTTTAAACATATATAAAATACTGGATTGAGTGAAATAATGTGAAATATGCCACAGAAATCGGGCTAATATTAGAGTGATCATTTTCTTAAAAGGATGGGTCTTATGCAAGTAAACACGACTAGAACTGAATTTTCTAGGTGCCAATCCAGCATAAGTCACTTACATGGATTAAGTAGTGAATACATGTTTGTAAAACCAAAGAATAAGTAACAGTAAAATATAAAAACATACAAAATTAAATTTAAAGGTGAGAGGACTATCTCTAAGAGTATGAAAAATGCTTCTTGAATATGTAAAGAATACCTGTCTACAATATGAAGTCCTAAACAAGACTCTTTAAAAAGTAATTATTGAAAAAATAAAAAAGGAATATAAAGGCCACAGATAGAATTTAGAAGAATTCTCTACCTTAGAAAAGAAGGCAGTCTATTACTGTAGAGGCAGGAAATAATGCAAAGCAGAGTCCTTCTCAAGAGACTAGACTTGAAGATGTTCGGCAACTTGAAGACTGACAAATTCCTAGAGTTAGCAAAATGTGTTTGTCCTATATTTCCCTTTCAAATGTTTAATATCACAGTTTTTGCAGTCATTGAAAGTTTCCAAATATGAGTATAACCATTTGACTTATGTCTACATTAGTCAGAAGAGTAGATCTAGAATACATGTTATCATTGCACTGTACATTTTAATTCAGATTCATCATCACTAGTTTTCTTTTTCTTCAAACATGGCTAAAGGATTTAAAGGCATCTAATATTTTTCTGTGCTTTATTATGAACTGTGTTTTCATATTCAACTTTCTAATATCATATTTTTATCCTATGCCTTTTATGTTGATTTTCTCTAGACTAACAACATCAACTATTTTTGTTAGAGTAGACTAAGCTCCTGAGACTATTACACCCCCAAGAATCAGTAAGGTAACAAATAGGAGTTTACTTTTTTCTTAGGAAGCAAGCCTGGGCAACAGCTTTAAGTCAGCAGCATCTCTGCTCCCTGCATAGGCTTTCAGGGAAATTGACTAAGATGGACACTGCCATTTTTAACACATGGCTTCCATCATAGACTTCTCCATTATAGTCTTCAGAAGTCAGAAGGAGTATGGTAGCCCATATCGCTTCTGCTCACATTGCATTGGGATGACCTCAATCATATGGCCACATCTGAATTCAAAGAAGGCTGGGAAATACGGTCCAGCTCTGTGCCCAGTAAGAAGGGTAATGCTTACTTTGGTTCTCCATCTACCAGTATTTACCCACCGTATCATTCTCTTCCCCATACTTCTCTTTTATAGCATGAATAGTTATTCCTCTCCATCTTTCTTCACTTTTACATTATTTCTAACTCAGATCCCATTTAATTTGGAGGGCTAAAACTGAGAAGAAATTCAACCCAAGAAATACTAAAAAGCCAATCTTGAGGTGGTTGTCTGGCTTAAAACGAATTTTTTGTTTGTCATCAATAAATGGGATTAAAATAACAAACATCTGAATCAAATTGTATAGTTTGTATCCACAAAACTTTTGTGAGAAAAAGTGTAACATGGTTCTAATAATAATAAAGACTAAATCTTAATAGTTACTGAATTGATCACTCAAGAGAGGTAACAAGTAGAGCTATTGAAACAACTTCCATTTATATTTAGAGAGAAATCTAGAGGTTATCCAATGTTCTTTTACATTTTATTTTTAAGCCTTTAAATATATTCAAATTCAGCAATAAAATGACATAATATTTCTTATGTTTGATATATTTGTTAGGTGATTGTCACAACCTCTCATGTTATTTAAGGACCTTGGTGATGACACATCAAAAATGAAGTACAGAGTAAAGCATGTAGAAGCTGCACAGTATGTACTAAATGCTTAATAAACCTTAGACATTATTATTTTTTTATAATCAGGCAATTATTTTTCCTATCCTATTACTTGTTTTCTTTATAAATGGGCCCCAAATAGCTTAATTGAAATTAATGTAGCAAGAGGGAAGCACACTTTAAAGCAAGAGGTAAGAACTTGCCTTTTTTGGTGGAGGGAGGGGAGCATCTCTGAGATTTAGTTATCTCACTTTTGAAATGGAAGAGAATGCCTCTTCCCAATGCCTGGCATGGATCCTTTGAAATCAAATGAGGTTTTGCATGTGAAAGGACTGTGAAAACCCAAACCTAGTGGCTCTCTGACTTTTATAAATTTAGTTATTTGCAACTGGCCCCAGAGGTCCTTAGGATGAATATGTTTCTAATTCTGTTTAAACACAAATTTGAATCCACACGGTTCCTAAGTAAAAAAGATTCTGCTATTTTAAAAAGCATATTTAGCTACTGCCAGGATGGTGTACCTAAATCACATAGCTAGTAGATATTTTTGAAGATAGGATGTAATAGGAGTGAGGAGGAGGGGAGAAAGGGAACTAACCCAGTGTGTCCCTCTTGCATTCCAAATGCAATCACAAATATTAATATCCTTGCATGGGGATGATGAAGAGAGACCCTCAAGGGAACTGAAATCCTATGGTCCTGAGTAAGCACTGTCCTCTGTGGTTAGAGAGTCGGGAAAGCACAGTGCTGGCATGAGTCAGTTAGTCAGAAAGGCTGAAGGAAAGGGGAAGAAGCCCTGGCCAAGGCATCAGTTGGCTTATTGGTCAGAAACACCCTCACAAACCCTGAAGGCATCACTTAAAAATCATCACTTATTGCCTACTGTTCTTTACAGGGTAAATTATAAGCTATAGAGGTATCTATGGATTTAGGGATTTGAGATCCCTCTGAAGAAATCTTTTGCAAATATAAAGGGCTCTAAGGTCATCCTGAAGTTTTAAATGGACCCACACTTCCTGTATTTAGAGCAAACTTTAAAAATAATGTGGAATAAGAAGCCATTAAAAGACAGATATTCATGTCATTTATCACAAGTTAATTGATTTGGAGAAATATTTTCCTCCTCCATTCCAGCAGCTGCCTGTTTCTTTTTTAAACTACTTCACCTCCTATCACAGAGCATTGTCTATTGAGGTGCTCCTTAGCTATGCAGCTGGAATGATAGTTGGCTTCTTAAGAAGTGAGATTGGAAACTTGCTGATGAAATTGCAAAGACACCGAGAGGCTGATTTGGCATTGCCCAATTCACTCTTTATTAGTAGATATATTACAATCAGAGCTAGTCTAGTCGATAGAGAGGGCTTGTGTTACTGCAACATTTGCCATACACATGCTGAAGAGAACGCAATATGTAGTAGGTTAATTAAAATTTTATTAAATAAACTGATGGTCCTATTTTATAATTCTGACTCTCAGGAACCTGTCTGGTTTCTACCCATTGGCACAATAATCAGGTTTATGTCACTAGCAATTTCTCATGAAAACTTGGATTTCTAATGAATCTACATAAATTTATGATGTAACTGTAGTACTTTTCCTCAAGCATAGATAAATGACTTTATTTTCATAGATTCTACTTTGTTTCAAATTATTCACTTTCCTTAGAAGGACTTCAGGTTGCCAAAATTCAGGTCCCCGTATTCTGCTCTTGAAAACTGTTTGCTCATGACCAGTGAACACAAAGTCAAAATAGAATACACATGACCTCTTGCTTATGAGATGGCTACACGTCTCATTAAATCATGATATTGAGACAATTGCTCAGCTGGCCCGCATAGGATGTGAAAAGAGCTAGTAAGAATGGAAATGGCTTACATGTCAATCCCAAACACCCTAACTATTCCTCCCCCCACCCTTCCGCCCTGGTAACCATAAGTTTGTTCTCTAAGTCTGTGAGTCTGTTTCTGTTTTGTAAATAAGTTCACTTGTATCATTATTTTTTTAGATTCCTCATATAAGCAATATCATTCGATATTTCTCTTTCTGTCTGACTTACTTCACTCAGTATGACAGTCTCTAGGTCCGTCCATGTTGCTGCAAATGGCGTTATTTCATTCTTTTTAATGGCTGGGTAACATTCCATTGTATATATGTACCACACCTTCTTTATCCATTCTTCTGTTGATGGACATTTAGGTTGCTTCTACACACTGCTATATTTAAAATGGATAACCAACAAGGACCTACTGTATAACACAGGGAACTCTGCTCAATATTCTGTAACAACATAATTGGGAAAAGAATTCGAAAAAGAACAGAGACATGTATACGCGTAACTGAATCACTTTGTTGTACACCTGAAACTAACACAACATTGTTAATCAACTATACTCCAATATAAAATAAAAAGTTAAAAAAAAAAATAAAATAAAAATAGGAAAGAAAAAGAATGGAAATGGCTTGGAAGATTGTACCAAGGACAGGAAGAGAAATGCATTGGTAGTGAAAGGAAGTTGCAAGGGTTTATGACCATTATGCTAGAGTTGTTTTTTTCCAACCCAGTGAGATCTTTGAGAAAGTCATAATGTGCTATGACAAAGCCCTACCTCTTCCTGTTACTTCATACCCGTCTGCTGTATTTAGCCTAAGCCATCTCTTGCCTGGTCATCTTGTGGTTCCTCTAGCACACTAAGCTGGAGTGCCTTTGACCTTGACATCCCCTTTCCTGAAAAAACTGACCTTGCTCTTGTGGCTTGCTGCTCACTTCATTCAGATCTCTAGTCTAATGTCTCACTTTGAAAGGTCCTGCCTCTCTACTCCGTCTAAAATAGCCCCCTCCCTCTCCCTACCACTCTCTTCTTTATTCTTCTTGAAACTATTTCTCTTTATCTGACTGAAATTACCTTTTATTTATATTGGTTTATTATTTTATGGTTCATCTCCTCCACTAGAATCTGAGCTCCACAAAGGCAGTTTGTCATATTCTCCACTCTACCCTCATGGTCCTGAGAAGTTCCTAGGATAGAAGAGATGCTCAGTAAGAGTGTGTTGAATGAATGAACGAATCAATGAATGAATGATATTTTGCAGCCATAAAGTTCAAATCCTAGATTGCCTGAGATCTGATGTTGTTTCCTGGTCCTCCAAATGAGGACAAGAATTTTTCTGCTTCCAAGATACTATGAGAATAAAGTAGAATTATGTATGTAGAAAGACTTATAAACCATAAAGCACTATATAAAAGTTAGTGACTGTCACTGCTCAGGCACTGTGGTATGATGCAAAATTAGCTGACCCTGAGTTCAAGGTCAGACTGTTAATGGGGGCTTTGCCATTTCATATGGCATGTGCCTTTGAACAAGTATGTAACCCTCTGTACCTCATTCTCCTTTTCTGCTGTGTGAGAATAAAGTGAGATAATGTATATGCTTGCACTTGATCTGTAAAGCGATACAGGAATATATCACTTGTCTGTATAGAGCAGAACCACTCCCCTCACTGCCTTTATCCCTGATCTCCCATGTTCATTTATATACATGAAAATGTATACAGATGAGAGGGAAAGGTAAGCAACTTATTCTGTTACCAGGCTGATGCTTTCCCAGAGGTGGAAAGAGAACTTGGAAAATGGATGAAGGTATAATCCATAAATAAATAAGTCAAATTATCAGATAAATTTATATGCTACTGATGTCACCATGATGCCAGAAGATAACCTTTAAATTTGTTTTAGGTTAAATTCTAAAGTTAACCAATTCCCTGGAATTCTTCAGCTGCAAAGAGCCTGTGAAGATCCTTGACACTTTGGTTCAAGTTAAGCCATGCATGAATTGAACCTTCTTCAGATTATCTGCTCATGCTCAAAGCACTGCATTAATCAGAGAAGGAGGCTTCAGTCTTGGGCTTGTTCTCAGAGGCTCTGCCACATTGTGTTGCCTTTGATGAAAAGCTTAAAAGGCAGAGAACAGGAAATCCTCTCTGATTTCATTGTTTGCTTTGAACAGTTCTTTCTTCTTAGGAACAGTGTTGGTTTGATTAAAATGGCTAATAATCACTACTATTTATTGAACATTAATTCTGTCCCAGGCACTGCACAAAGTAGTTTCTATACATCTTTACATTTCACTCTCACACCAGTGCTCTGAAGGAGATTTTATTATCCCCATTCTACAGAAGAAGAAACTGAGACTGGGAGACGCAGAGAAGTAAAAACAGTTCTGCTGTGGTCACCTAGTGAGAGGAGCATAGCTAGGGGGAAACCACATCGATCTGGCTCCCAGGTTTATGCTCCTAACCACTAAACTAGAACCGATAGAAGCTGAGGCCTGGAAGGAGTTTGGGAAAGACCAAGGGAATCGTTTCACATTTCCTGGAACAGTTTTTGAGACCTCTCAAATTGTAGACTACCAACTCCATCCATTGACTTTGGAAAACCAACAATTCCATATCTCATTTGGTGTCTTTGTATATCATTACTTATTTTGTTCTCTGAAATTTGATTACCTGATTTTGTACAATGAAAATATGTCACCTTGGAATAATTGATTCAGAGAGATCATTTTGAAGTACGGACATAGTGCCTGGCATTGGCTGGATTTCAGGCAATGTATGTCGTAGCCAGTTAACTAGAGTTAGGTATATTGATGTTAGCACTGTGGTTGCAGTGTGGGCTTTGGAATCAAGCTTGACGGGCCCCAAGCCCATGATCTATGATTCTGAGCAATTGCAGGATCTCTCTGATGCTCAGTGTCTTCATCATTTAAATGAGGGTGATGATAATTCCTATCTCACGGGCTTATTTTGAAAGTTAAGTAAGATAATGCATCTTTGATGTGAAGATTACTCGAAATCAAGTGTGTTAAGCATATAATACAGAGGTAGCACTCTTTTGATATATGTCAACAGCAGTAATTTTTTATAAAATAGAAAATGTTTTTTGCAGAATCAGGACTATCAGATATATTTTCATGTACAGTATAAATAAGTATATACAAGTTGTTTATAACCTACATATTTCCAAAAAGGATTTGAGATTGCTAAATCGATATTTTACCCAGTGGCTGGCCTCTAAGCAGATCACTGTCTTTGAATATTTGGGAAGAAAAATTAATCTTTGTAGCCTGAAATCAACCTACAATTCCTTCCAGCATTTTTTCATTACTCTCAAAAACAAAAAGCAAAATCTCTGCTCAAGATTAACAAATTACCCTCAGTTTTTAAAACATATTAGCATTTTTCAACACTGCTTTCCTGTTCAAATTCTCTGCCCTCATCTATTTATTCTTCAAATTAAGTAGCCACGCCAAAATCTCCTCTCTTTTCTTTTCTTCTGAACTCAGCCAATACTAATGGACTGTCTACTCAATTGCAATTTATCATTTTTCACCTGATTTTATTAGTTGGATTTTCATGTGATTTTATGTGTCTTCTCTGACCAGCTAGACGGTAAGCAGACGGTCCTATAACTTCTCTGTACCATTCACATTGTGGAATTTTAGTTTTATAAATATTTATTCATTATTAAATTTTCATATAAAATCGTTGACAAACAGTAGGTAAGGAATGAATGAATTCTCCTTTCCATGGTAGTTTGTGCCAAAATCCAGGCACTTGGATTATATTTACACTCCAGCATCCCAACTTTTGAAAAGTCAAATTTTAGTCATACAGCTAGATTTTTTGTTGAGCAGTGCTATGTAAATTTTATCTTCATTTGTTTAGTTAGTTCATTATTCATTTTTGAATATCAGCAATTGACTTAATTACAAGCAGTCAATTTTTTTGGTTACTACATAGACATAATGCTAACAAGATCAAATGCTGATGTGCCCCATTTAGTTGATACTGTATTTAATCTCATAGTTTACAAGAAGATGTATAATAGCTCTCGATAATATAATAATTTGGTAACCGAAGCCAAAAATGGATGCTTGCTCTGATCAACTAGCATACCACTTTGTCCCAGACAATGTTTTCAACAAAGAAATGAAACAAATTTTAGAATCTTGATAAACCTGTTTTTACACACCCACAGCTGATTCATGAAAATCCTTAAACCAATAGCCATTTTATCAAGCTTTGAGTGTCTAAGAATTATTTCTATTATGTTGAGGTTTTCAAAAGTGACCATTCAATTTTAATATTCTTGGTTGATTTGGTAAATGCTGAGAGCATGATTTACATTTTGGTCATGATGTTTTCAGGTAAGTTAAAGAATAGATAATTCAAAAATAGATTCCATGTATGCACATAAATCCGCCCTTATTCTCACTGCTAAAAAGAGAAATGTGGTGTTTGCGGGATTTCCTGAGATCAAATATTTTGATGTGTTCCAGCCAGGCACTCAATGACATGAGAGGTATTGACAAACGCACAGTCAATCAACAGTGGCTGAGTCTAGACAAAACTTGAGGAACGTGTGGGAGGAGCCAACACATTTTGGTCATTACAAGAGTTGTTTACACAGCTCCAACCTTCTACAAAAACACAAGAACTTTTTCAAGGATCACTACTACCTGGATACAAAACCTTGAACAGCCACCCATGGAACCAATGTGGATATTGGAAGTTTTGGAAACCAATGTGGGTATTCCTGATGTGTTCCCACACTTCCGAAAATCCCTCTTTAAGAGCATTCATTGCAATTTGTGATATTACTTATTGGATTGTTAGTCTTTTATGCCAGGCTGTGAGCTCTCTGAAGAAATAGTTGTGTTTATTTTGCTCTCTCTTCTACCCCTTGCATCTCCAAGGCAGTTGGCACATGACAAGTCCTTAGTAAATATTTGTGGAAGAAAGGACGCAGACAGGTTGAGAAGAAAATAGTGATGTGTGGGGTTAGCAGAGCCTGTTTTAGAAAAAAGTGGTGAGGTTTGGTTCCAAGGTTGGCCTTCAGTGCCCTTGTGTTTGTCCCGTTTCAGACTTCTTTTTCCCACTTCTGAACCCTGCCCTCCCATCACCCATGGCACTCCAGTGAATGGATCCTGCTCTGTACTCACAAAATAGGTAATTTTATTGACTAAGGCTACTCAGTATTATACCATCACTGCAGCCTTTATTCTTAATCCTTAACCCCAAAGTGTCAATCATTAACAGTGGTGTAGAACAGAGCAGGTAGAGCAGAAGTTTCCCAGCACCAGATACAATCAGCTCTGCTTACTGTAAGACCAACTATCCCATGTAGGCAAAACTTCTACATTCATTCATTCAGTTTTTTGAGTCATTCATTTAACCACTATTTATTTAACCAGTATTTATTGAGCATCTTTTGTACGCTAAGCTTAGTGCTGGTCAATGTCATCATAATCTGAAAAGAAAATAGCAAACTTACAAGGAAATGACCAAATTTCTCTTTGGGGGTCCTCTCTTGTTTTCTTGAACCAGCTTTCAAGATGTGAGAGTATGAGAGACCAATATTTATCCAGTCATTGACTGAAAAGGTACAAGCAAATCTTAAGTTGCTTTCAATCTTCAAGGAAACAAGCATCACTTAAGGAAGGAGAGCCAGTATGCCAGGCAACCTTTGGAAATCTGACTCTCCTTCACTGAGTCATCCAACAAACCTGTACTGAGCACTGTCTGTGGGGCACCCACTGTACGAAGCCCCAGGACATGCAGATGAAAGAGAGTTCCCTCCCTAAGAAGGTCACAGTCTAGCGACAGACAAGAACAGACAAATTAACACTTACAATAAATACAGCGAGATAAGTACAGGGCAGACGTCAGCAGAGGGTACTATGGCAACCCCAAGGAGGGGCACACAACTAAGCCTGAGGCAGCGGGTAAGGCTTCCCAGGAAAGATGACACTAGGAAAGAGGGAGCAAGCCAGGTGAGAGGGTGTGGAGGAGAAGGGCTTTTTCAACAAAGGAAGCAGCAAACGCAAAGGCTCAGAGGTGAGAGAGAGCAAAACACTTGTGGGAATCTACACATCATTCACTAAAGTAGGGACTTACTCTGGAAAACAGCTGAAATGAGGTAGCCCAGCAGGGATGGATTATGAAGGACATATCTGGGGAGCCACCAAAGGTATTAGAAAGCTTATGATGTGATGGAAGTAGCCTTTTAGAAAATTTATTCCAATAAGATGGATTAGACAGAGGGAAATGGGAGGGGAGGGTCTAAAGAGGTGAGTATTTTTATTTATTTGTATGCTTTTATGTTTTATACTCAACGTTGCTCTTAAAAAAGATTTTAGAGTCTTAAAAAGACATACAGCGCAGTGACATAAATTATTAAGTAATGTTAGAAATAAGGCAAAGGGAAAATAAAGGTAGGGACATGAAATGAGATAGAACAAAAAAAAAAAGTATACTATGCACTTATAATCAACATCTAAGGGAGGCAAATTTAGCTCTCAGCTTCCTATGAGCCAATGATTTATATATCCATAGGATAAACATGTTGATCAGGATTGTCCTTGTGCTATGATTTGAATGAATATCTACTAAAGAGTCATATACAGGAAGTCAGGAACAATCTTGCCCTTTGTTAAAACAAACTCCATGAGTATAAGGATTTTTTTTCATTGCTCTATCTTCAATGACTTGAAGAGTGATATATATCCAGGGAGGGATCAATAAATATTTCCTGAATATGGATGAACATGGATGAATGAATGGATGAGATTAAATAAGTAATTATGAATTAGAGTATTCTTTCTCCAAAAGTGAGACAAATAAAAGCTGGGTGAAAGTAGACCAGTATAGAATAGATCTATGGGATCCCTCAACCATTTAATCTATCAGAGAGATTAATGTTTCAACCACAATCATTCCCTGAAAAGAGAATAGTAAAACCAAACTTTCTGATTATTCTATCAAACTTTGCCACCTTGAGAAGAAAAGGAAGGAATTTAGACAATTTTCAGTCTATCTTAATGAGCAGCATTTTCATGAGGATTCTGAGAGTCAACCAAGCAAGAGTTTTTATGAAGGTATTTCAAATAAGACTCTAAATTTAGGATTAAGATATCATACCAAAAAGTAACTTAATAAAAATGAATTATGGGCTATCTACTCTGTTCTCTAATAGTCTGGCATAATCTAAGAATAGCTTTTAGAAGAGCTTCATGAATTTCTTCTAAAAAACATCATGAATTCCTCTAGAAATATTATTTCTCCTTGCCAAGCCATGCCAAGTATCAGGCAGTAGTGAATTTAGAATTAGACTCTCTGACAATTATCTACTAGGCAGCCATTTGGTTTGTCCAATTCAGGTTAAAGCCCTTAGCCAAACTGTGGATGAAGCTGATAACCTTTGAGACTACTGTAAAGCTTAACTAGGATAGTCATTGGATATAAGGAAATTCCTTTTCTATCCAGAAATAAGCAAAAGGGAAAGGAATAACATCAGGTAAAACCAATACATCACTGAAAAGATACTCACGTATGTGTTCTAACACAAAATTCTACATAATATGACATGACCGGAGCTATAGTCTGAAAAATGTAAAAGGTGGTTTGACTCTCCACCTAGGTAAGGACTCTCCTAGGTCCTTAAAATATATTAGTAAAATACACACAATAATGTAACTTTCATATATACCCTTGACACTGAGGTAACTGTATGGGGTGACTTGATCAATGAATTTATTGATAACAAAAAAAGTTAAAAGTTGTCAAATACTGATTAAAATGATGGCTTTTATTTTAAAATAGTGACCCATGGCCTCTTGTTGGGACAAATGTTATCCAGCTGGGCCAGTTTTCTTTTAAGGTCAACCTAGGTCATGGTAATAAAGCTGCATCATATGCTTAAAAAGGGATATTCACCTTTTATTGACAAAGAAAATGGACGTGCATCCTGATGATAAAAATAATATGAGACTACAAGATTAGAACATTAGAAGGAACTCATGCAAGTACAAGATCCAGAGGTTTAGGTTTCATCAGCTTCATGGAAAATTTGATTCTCCTGGAGGGTCTATTCACTAAGAGAGAAAATATAGAATGAGAAGATTTTCAGGGTCAGTGATAAAATAAATTTTAGATATGTCAAGTTCTGGTGAGTCATCAAAATGAAAATGTCCAGTAACTAATTGGATATACAAATCTTGCCTTTAAAAGAGAAGTCTGAGTTGGAAATAGATAATTTAAGGGTGATCATTTAGATTTAAATCTATGGCAATGACTTAGAGGGAAATCTGAACCTAGTTATTAAATACAGAAGATAATTTTGCTCTGTGAGAGTCACAAGTCTTCTTTTCAACTGCTTAGCTCTAAAGCAAGACCACAAACATGAGTAATTTATTAAGAGCAGTTTGAAGATCATTACGTAAGTAATCTCAATTCCTGATACCGTGTCAGGCAAAATTGGAGGTGACATTCTCAAACTCTGGTTTCATCATCTATAGTCATGAAGTGGAACAAATCAAAGGAGGGTAAAGCATTTCTGAGAATGAGTAATTGGTGCAGTAAAATTTATAGGTTAAAGGAAGTCTCAGTTCTGTGAAGATTGAGTTAACAACAAGTTTAAACAATGGAGTGATGTATCATGGCATGTTTCTTATATTCTGCATATGTTGGAAAGGCTGATAAATTCCTCAGAAGACTTTAATTTGGGAATTTTGAGAGTCAAAGTTGACCTAGGACAAAACCATGGAGTTAGCAGAATGTGGTTTTTAGACCTCCTTCCACTAGCCCTTGTAGCTTCCCCTTTCCCCATCCCCTCTCCCGAGTCTCAAGGGTCTTATTGCTGGTCTAGGTGCCTTGAGTTTCCAAGCAGAATGATCTGATAACCTTATTCATTTCAGTGGATTCATTCATGCATTTATTTATTCAACAAATATTTATTGAGTATCTATCTATTCTGTCTCTGTGTTAGACATTGTCCTATGTCTTAGAATACAGTGGTCAACAGATAGATGAAGAAATAAGTAGATATAGATGGATTGATTGGTGATGAGAGAGAGAAGAGAGGGAGGGAAGGAGGGAGGAAGGATGGGAAGGAAGGAAGGAAGGAAGAAAGGAAGGGGATATGAAGCAGGATACGTGATATATTAAGTAAGAATTTTAAAAAGCTGAGAGAAGAAAATGATACTATTTCAGATATAATTTTCATAGATGGGGATATTTGTACCTATGAAACAAGTGGAATGACATAATGGAGCCAGTTATACAAAGAATGGAAGAAAAAACCTATTTAGACAAAGTGAATAGCAAGTGTGTGGCAGATTGTATTTTCCAAAGATGGCCAAGACAATATGTGCCATCCAATATGCTCTACTTACAGTGTGCCACTGACGCTCCTCCCTTAAACCTGAGCAGAGCCTAGTGACGGACTCCTCCTCACTGGAATCTGGTGGAAGTGACGCTAAGTACTTTTGAGACTAGGTCCTAAAATTGCTATGCAATTTTCTCCCATTCTCTTGGGATGCTTGCTTTTATTACTCAGTTTCCACGCTGTGAGGAAGCCCAGGCCACAGAGAGAAAAAAAGCAGGTGTTCTAGCCAAGAGCCGCAAGTGAGTCCCCAGCCGATAGCCAGCATCAATCACCAGACATGGGCATAGAGGTGTTTCCAGGTGATACCAGAGTCCCCCCCCCAGCCTTTGAGTCTTTCCAGCTGAAGATCAGATGTCACGGAGCATACGCATGTTGCTGCCATGTCCTGTACAAATCTGTGATCTGCAGAGACCGTGAGCATAATAAAATGCTTGTTTTTTGGGCCACCAACTTTGGAGGTGATTGTAATTCAGCAATAGGTAACTGGGACTAAGTACTAAAGCCCATAGGTGAGGATGAGCACAGGATATTCAATAAACACATGAGGGCTACCGTGACAGAGCAGAGTAGCTTTGGACTGGCTGTAGGGATACGACAGAGAGCCTGGTAGGACAGAGCACCTAGGGTCTTTCAAGCCATAGAAAGGAGTTTAAATCTTTTCTAAGTGTGATGGGGCCCCATAATCCTATTCCTATTAATCTTTTGAACTCTTAGCTTCATCAGCAAAGAAAGGAATGAAAATAACACCTACTGCTTGACAGGGTTGCCGCAAGGTGATCTCGTGTGTGTGAAATCACTTGGAAAGGAAAAAGCATTCCAGGTTTTAAAAAGTTTGGATAAATATGATATACAAAATTAGTTAAAGTTTTAGGCCGAGAAATTTAAATGCATCAAATTTTCTTTTCCATGTAACTTTCCATTTACCAATTATACCATGCCTGCCCATACGGGATTATTAGCCAACTTGAAATATATACATCCCATACCTGACTTCAAGCCGATGGTCAAATAAATGTGGTGATATATCTGGTAGATAAATGGAAGATAACACTTGCAAATCTTGCTAGGAAAAGGGGTGATGGTATTTATATAGAGAGAGGGAAAACAGGAACTAGTGAACGTTTTGAACTCTTTTCTTTGAAAGCCACCACTCCTCTCAGAAACCCAAGGAATATGGATGCCAGTGAACTCTTCATTACTAGCTGGGTTTTTGACCCAAACTCCATGTAGAATTTCAGTGATCTAGGTTGGATTATCAGAGTTCCTTTTTATTTTGACTAGATTGGCTAATGCAGACGAGGACCAAAGCCAACTCTACAGGACTCTTTCCCCAAAGCCAACACCCAGGGGGAAAAAAATGATAGCAGTGGCGTGGTGATGGATGGAGAAAGACATGCACCTGTAGTTGGATTCCTTCTGCAGAGAGAAAGAGAGAGAGAGAGGGCGCGCACTGGGCTTAGACCAGCTTGACAGCTTCAGAAAACAAACACAGTCGAGAGAAAGAGCAATGGCTGGAGGTTGTCTCATTGGTGAGCAGCTTCGGCTCCCTCATTGATCTCCCCAGGTTAAGGAATAGCAAAGCTGTTATGAGCAATAATAATTGTAGTAATAATAACATTTATTTAATGCCTACTGCTTTGTATGGAACACATTTAATATTCACAATAATTTACAGATATCCAAGTAATCACTGATAATATTATTATCACCATTTTTCAGGTAAGGAAAAATGAGACTTAAAGTGGCTAAGTATTATACAAGTCAGTTCAGCTAGTAGGTATTGGAGCTGAGATTTGAACTCTGATTTATTCTGACAACAATGCCGGTAGTCTTAACTTCTAAGATGTATTTTGTTCCTAATTTCCAAAGGGAAACCACACTCAGTACATTCCAACTTTAGGTACTGCGAAAGTCCTTCCCCTCTGGCATTGTGCATCAATCTGTATGGTCACGCCTCTTCCTTGGGCTTGGAGTAAAATGTCTGAAAGTTGACCACTCCCTGTTGGGGGTAAGGGGAGTAGAGAAGTTGCACAATGGGAAGGAAGCTTCACCAATGGCTTTCAAAGACTGATACATTAAATTCATCAAACTTATCCACATGAAACTACTCCAGTTTCATCATCATTGGTATAGTTTATATATTCTTTAAAATTTTAAAAGCATAATCTACTTTTGGGAAAAATAAGTTATATATATATTTTATATTCTAAATTCAAGCCCAAAACAGTACAGGCAGTTGCCTATGTGAGATGATTTTATACCTTTACTTTAAAATATCCTCCCCTCCTTGGTCCCTAGTGCCTGAAATCCTATCATTAGATGCTCATTCCTTGGAGAGCATTGTCAGACATTCAGATGATGGAAATTTTTATTTTTCTTCTAGAAGTCTGACTTTGAAGACACAGCCTTCATGAATCATCTAATTCATTATTTGTGATAATAATGGACATTCTGACTAGTGCATGTTCCAACACAGAACTGGGTGCAGAGATCAGATAAAAGGCAAGCAGACAGACCATCACAAAAGAGCTTTCAAATCCCATTTAATGATCAGTTTCTAAATATTTTACAGCTTCAGGTACTGCCAAATTGGGCAAAAAAGGAGACAGTCAGAAGACATTGTAATGGAGATTTCTGTCCTTTTCACTGTGCATATTCCCATGAGTGAGCTCTTTTTGACTTCAAATAGTATCAATGGATTACATTTTATGTAGGAGTTAATCACCATTCTTTTCTTCCTTCCTTTCTCCCTCCCTCCCTTCCTCCCTCCCTTCTTTCCTTCCTTCCTTCCTTCCTTCCTTCCTTCCTTCCTTCCTTCCTTCCATCTTTTCTTTCTTTCTTTCAACTGTTGAGCAATTCCTCTGTGAAACACTCTTTTCTCTTGACGTTTGCGACATGATTCTCTGCTGATGTTCCCCCTACTTCTCTGGCCGCTCCTCTCACTTTCCTTTGTCAGCTCCTTCTTCTCTATCTGGTGCTCAATAGGCCTCAGCTTTCGGTGTTGTTTATCCTCACTCTCCACGTACATCTTAGGTATTTTCATCTGCTCCCATGTCTTTGAATACATCTGTAAAAGAGCAACACCGCATTCGTATTTCCAGCCTGCATTTCTCTTTGTAACTTCAGACCGGTATAAGTGACAGCCTACTTGAAATATCTACTTGCATATTTCAAATGTAACATGTTTAAAAACCAACTCTTTGATCTTCAACATTTCTTTCCCCCAAAGGCCTTTCCTCTAGTGTTAACCTTCTCCATAAGTGACACCCCCATTCCCTAAGATACTCATGCCAGGGGTCTGCCCTGGAGCCTCCCTTTCCTACACCCCTACAAACAATCATCAATTCCTTTTGTGTCTACACATGAAATATACTTATCATTCATCTGCTAAATCCATCTCTACTGCCTGCCTCCTAGTCCCCAAAAGTCATCTCTTCCCTAGATTACAGATTCCTATTAAATTTAGGAATGATTCCATAACAGTCTCCCTATAGCCAATTCTCTAATACAGCCCTTTCCAGTGAACTTCAAGTGATATCAAAAGTCTGTAGAAAGGGATGAAAAGTCTATAAGGAACACCCTGTCTGGCAGGGGTCTTCTCAGTGTAGTTTCTTCACTCCTAAGAACGAGACAAAGGGAGGCAACTGTTTTTTTCTTCCTCTGGGCATGTTTGAGTCTGGATGTGACACACGGGCCTGTGGGCAGCCATCTTGCAAAGGTGAAGGAAACACAAGTGAGAGCAAAGCTGAAACACTGAATCTGGCAGAATCAAAAGATGGAAGGAACCTGGATCCACGACAATAGCATTGAGCCCTGATGAAGTTCATACCCTGATGCTCTCTGGTGGAGCTCATTCTATCTCTAGAATTGTTTATGTGAGATGATAAATGTATTTATTATTTAAACCAGTTTGAGTGAGAGGTTTTGCTACCGTAGCTGAAAGCATCCTAACTGATAGAAGAGAGACCAAGAAATCAGTTTAAACCTATAGTAATTATAATCTAAATGAGAGACCACAGGAGAGAGGAAAGATGGATTATATGTTTAAGAGATTTAATCAATAGGACAGATACAGAGGAAAGAACTAACATGGGGGAAAAACATGAACACAAAGTAAGAGGGAAAATGTAATAATTACAACAAAAGTGCAAACAAAAGACTATGTGAACTCAAAGGAGAGAGTTCATTTCTCAGAAATAGGTGTTAGGAAATGCTTTATAATATAAAGATATATGAGATAGAACTTAACAGAAAATAGAATTTTGACAGGCACCAAGGTGAAGAGATAGCTGCAAGCATAAAAAAAAATTATAAAGGGAACATTCCAGGTGGGGAGAGTAAAATAGAAATGTAATACATTTATAGGAAAAAAAAGATTGAAAAGTTCCCCGAAGTTTGAGTTTAGAAGTTCAATGCACTATCCATTGTGTGACAGAGCCCCAAAGTTTGAGTTTAATGTGGTGGATGATTGTATCTACTGAAGGTACATTATATTTGCTGCTGAAAATGTTTCCAATACCTTTCCAAGAAAGATTCTCTTATAAAGGTGCTCTTCTGGGTTGTATTCTGAATTTGATGGTCTGCTAAAGCAGAATTAATTAAGAATAAACTCATTTATTGCTAGTAATTTTAATAGATACTCATTATTTCCTTGGTAGATGAGATATTTAATATTTTTAATGATTTCCAAGTTCAATATGACAATAAATACTATTAATTTTCCCTTACTACTGGTGTTAATTTTCTGAAAGATTGTGGTGCAGGATGTTAAGATCTTATTTTTTTAATAGGATTAATAGGGCCAAGATCATGAAAAGACATGTGATGCCTTTTTGAATTTTTAATTAAAATTAAATAATAAAGGTAGAATATTAAAGAGATCAATGAAATGTTGTACTTACTAGGTTAATAGCAATGGATTTGAAGCACATTGAACTATATGAGATTATCAATATTTGGTCATTTGACCTACAAAGTGTATGTTTCAAACAGCTTAACCTGATATTCTATTGACAAGTTCTTATTTATTAACAAGGATATTATAGTTTTAAAATACATTGGTGAATTTATTCTGATTTGTAGTAAATAATTTTCATTTTAAGAGACATAAGTGCTAGTGATTAAGGGCATGGACTCTGAAATTAGAGTGTCTGGATTAAACCCTGGCTCCAACCCCCACATATGCTAGTTTTGAACAAGTTACTTGACTTTTCTCTGCCTTAGTTGCCTATTCTATAAAATGGGTATAAAGATAGTACTTACTTCATAGGATTATTCATGAGGAGTAATAATTACATCTAAAGTATACAGAGCAATGCTGGGCACATGGTAAATCCTCAACAACTATTAAATAGTAGTCATAGTCATCGTAGTAGTAATAGTATTCTTTATTTAATATTCAAAACTTTAAATTTAATGAATCAGAGTTATTGGTACCTATCAACTGAGTCCTGTTCTATATTCTTCCCAAGATAATAGGATAAAAACAACATCAGTCACTTGTATTTACTCTATTAAATATTACTAAATTGGATGTTTCCCATCTCTTTCCTCAAACGAGAGCTTTAAATGGCCTCATTCCACACATGGGTGACAGAATGCCAAAGGTCATACAGTCTGTCCTTCTTAAACAGTCTCAATTTTCAACCTCTTCCAACACCAGACAATGCTTGCATAGTCAGATTAACTTCATTTGATCTTCATTTGTTTCTCTCTCTGATACATTGAAAAAGAAAATTCTATTTCCCTTCTGCTTTCTGGAATCTCTTCCCTTTCAATTCATCTTTTCAAATCTGACTTTTTCTAATGAGCCTGACCAAGGCGTCACTTGCAACTCACATATAATGGAACTGTATATTTCACATTTGCAATAAAATTTTACAGAAATAAATTAGCATGTGCTAGTATTTTATATGAGGGAAACCATAGTTTGGATTTGGGAAAGGATTATATGTTTTTTTATCAAGTATCTTTCTTATGATTTTAAGTAATAGAACCCTTAGCAAGTCATAATAGTCATGTAATCTAGTGCACTCAATTAAGGCTTTAAATAGGTGGACTTTGTTCTATTCAGGACTTCAGGTGATTAGATAAGTCCTATCCACATTATGGAGGGCAATCTGCTTTACTCAAATGTCATCTATTTAAATGTAAATCTCACCTGAAACCACCCTCACAAAAAATCCAGTATAATGTTTGAACAAATAGTTGGACACTGTGCCCAGTCAAGGTGACACATAACATGCACCATCACCTTTACCGAGAAATATAAATTTATGTGTTTAAGGACAATGGACCAGCTGGTCAGTTCCTCTACAAAGGGGATTTTACCATGGTTAGTTTATTCTTTTCAGGGTTTTTAACCTACCTTGTCTGATAAGAAACTTATGTTTACAGGTATAATCAACACAGATTCAATTCTTTGACTCAGGTTCACATTAAGCAAATTCACAGATTGTATAAATATAGTTATGTTTGTGTACACAAAATTCCAATGTGTTCCTTGACAATGAAGAAAAACTGTGAAGCCAAGACAAATGAGTGAGTCCACAAATATTTATTGAAGGCTGCCATGTTCCTGATACCATGTGGATGCTGAGGAATGTAATAATGAACACCACAAGCTTGAGTCCTGCCCAAAGGCAGCTTGCAATCTAACTGGTTGTATTGGAATGTGCCAGACTATGATATCTGTTCTTCATGTGTTGTATTAGTTTTTATTGATGTGTAACAACCTACCACAAACTTAGTGACTCGAAACAATGCCCATTTATTAGCTTACATTTTTGTGGATCAGAAATATGGCCTGCTGTAGCTGGATTCTCCACTTAAGAGGATCACACAGTTGCAATCAGGTGTCAGTCAAGCTGAGTTCTTGTTTGTAGGCTCTGGAAAAAATCTGCTTCCAAGCTCATTCTTGTTGGCAGAATTTAGTTCCTGGAGGTTGTAGGACTGAGGTTCTTCCCTTCTTGCTGGCTTTCAGACAGGGAGCACTCTCAGCTCCTAGAAAACTCCCTCCAGGAGCAGTTGTACCTCAAAAGCATAGCATATGCTCTATCTGTCCATCTATCTGTCCATCTATCTATCTATCTATCTATCTATCTATCTATCATCTATCTATCTATCTATCATGTATCTATCTATCTATCATCTATCTATCTATTTATCTCTACCTCAATCTCTATCATTTCTATCTCTATCTCTACCTCTCTGTTGTTGCTGAGAGTCCTTTTTACAATAAAGCAGGATTTCTCAACTTCTGCACTATTGACATTTGGGGCAAGATAATTCTTTGTCATGAGGGGGCTGTCCTGGGCATTGGGACAGTAAAATCACCCTTGCTTCAGTTGTGACATCCAAAATTGTCTCCTACCACTGTCAAGTATCTCCTGAGGGATGAATAGTTCCCACTGAGAAGCACCGTCTCAGGGCTTTGTTATATAGCCAAGGATCAGATGGCTGCGGAGTAAAGAGAGTTATGTGAACTTAAAAAATTCCTTTCAGTCTATCCATGTTGCTGCAAGTGGCTTTATTTCATTCTTTTTTATGGCTGAGTAATATTCCATCATATATATATATATACCACATCTTCTTTATCCATTCATCTGTTGATGGACATTTACATTGCTTCCATGTCCTGGCTATTGTAAATAGTGCTGCAATGAACATTGGGGTGCATGTATCTTTTTGAATTATGGTTTTCTCAGGGTATATGCCCAGGAGTGGGATTGCTGGATCATATGGTAGCTCTATTTTTAGTTTTTTAAGAAACCTCCATACTGTTCTCCATAATGGCTGTACTGAGTGAAGTAAGTCAGACAGAGAAAGACAAATATCATATGCTATCACTTATATGTGGAATCTAAAAAAAAGGGGGGCATACAAATGGACTTATCTACAAAACAGAATAGAGTTCCAGATGTAGAAAATGAACTTATGGTTACCAGGGGGTAAGGGGGGAGGGATAAATTGGAAGATTGGGATTGACATACACACACTACTATATATAAAATAGACAACTAATAAGAACCTACTGTAGAGCACAGGGAATGCTACTCAATACTCTATAATGACCTATATGGGAAAAGAACCTAAAAAGGAGTGGATATATGTATATGTGTAAGAGATTAACTTTGCTGTACACCTGAAACTAACACAACATTGTAAATCAACTCTACTCCAATAAAAATTTTAAAAAATCCTCTCAGCTAAGGCAGCTTTAAATTTTCTCACCCTATGCTATCCCTTGGTGAGGAAACTGTAATCCTCAAGTTCCCTTAACCAAGGTAGTTTTCTTCCCCAACAGCACTTAATAATGTGTCTTGCCCTTTCTGATCACTGTGTCTATCTCCCAATCTATTCTATTGATTATATTTCTGCTTATTAAATGAAAACTCTGTCCTCCCTCTCTGGGATTACTTCATGCTCACCCTGATGGAAGGTTTAAATGTCTCTTACCTCTTTAATTGCACCCTAAGGGACCCCCACTTGGTTTACCTTGGTTTGCTTCTAATGAACACAAGCACAATCATCATGCTTGGATTTAGTTTAATTCAAAGGACATTTTCAAATTCTTACAACATGAGGAGAGGGAAGATTTCTCATATTTTATATTTAACATCCATTTCTCTTCCATCTTTTCTTTCTTTTTTCTATAATTGAAATTATGTTTTTTAAATGTATTTTTCTTTTTTCCCACTAGACAAAGGGCTCTCTGGAGGCAAGGACTTTGCCTATTTTACTCCACACTAAAAAACATAGACCTACATAGTGCCTGCCTTGTAGTAGTACTGCTCAATGAATATTTATTGAATTAAAGAAATGTGTGTGTGTGTGTGAGCCCTCACATATACCTATGTATTGATACATGCACATACATAAAGCATTCTGAAGAAACTTTAACATTTCTATCATTACAGAATATCCTCGCTTCACCTTCAAACAAAGTAAGGTGTCTAAAAATATACACTTAATACGTGTTGCTGTTGTTTCTGTTCGATGGGGAAAAAGGACATCGGATGGCGACTTTGAGACAATAGCATGGGTGAGGGCTGCTGTACTGACTTCAATGTTTAAATTCATAGCCATGGAGTTATTTTGAAAACTGGGTTAAGTCAGGGAGGCAAGCCATGTCTATCATAGTAATTCTCTCCAGTACCCAGCAGGCATATGTCTTTTTTTTTTTTACTTTTCTAATGAAAATAAAATAAAATTTAGAAGTACATGCTTTATTTAACCAAGTGACACAAATAGCTTGAATAGCTTCCTCAACGCAGTTTCTTAAGTATAATCACTATTATAGTTGAATTGCTGTGATACATTCGGGTATGGTGATTAACAAGTAATATAAATGATACATTTTAAACCATAGCATAAATCTGAAGAAGTGAAGTCAAAGCTCTCATAATTTCTCCACTCCCCTTTCAAAGGTCAAACAATTTTCCCTCCAAAAGGTAGAGCATGTGGTGCCAGCTGTGATCTTACATCATGTTACTTAACCCCTTATGCCTTGGGGAGCTCATCTATAAAATAATGATCAGATTATTTACTGAACAAGGTTGTCATGCCTCACACATAGAAAGTGATTAATAAGTCCTAACTTTTCTTCTCTGTTGGCAGTCACCTTTTTGTAAGAAATACCCCTTTTTATGTACCATAAAGAAAAAAAAAGAAGGGGTTACCACTTAAATTGTGAGACAATGCTATCCTTTTATGTAGTATAGACTATAAGACATACCCTAGTTCTTGAATGTTAAAATATAAAAAACAGTGTGTTTTATAATGAAAGATATATACATATTTAAAGTTATTTAGAAAGGAATCATTCACACATTCACTCATTCATTCAGAAGACTTTTCCTGAACAGTATGGAGGTTCCTTAAAAAACTAAAAATAGAACTACCACATGACCCAGCAATCCCACTACTGGGCATATACCCTGAGAAAACCATAATTCAAAAAGAGTCATGTACCAGAATATTCCTTGCAGCTCTATTTACAATAGCCAGGAAACGGACGCAACCTAAGTATCATCGACAGATGAATGGATAAAGAAGATGTGGCACATACGTACAATGAAATATTACTCAGCCATAAAAAGAAATGAAATTGAGTTATTTGTAGAGAGGTGGATGGACCTAGAGTCTGTCATACAGAGTGAAGTAAGTCAGAAAGAGAAAAACAAATATACAGTGACCAGTATTTGTTAGATAACACATATATATGGAATCTAAAAAAATTTTTTTAAATGGTTCTGATGAACCTAGGGACAGGACAGGAATAAAGATGCAGATGTAGAGAATGGACTTGAGGACATGGGGAGGGGGAAGGGTAAGCTGGGATGAAGTGAGAGAGTGGCAAGGACATATATACACTACCAAATGTAAAATAGATAGCTAGTGGGAAGCAGCCGCATAGCACAGGGAGATCAGCTCAGTGTTTTGTGACCACCTAGAGGGGTGGGATAAGGAGGGTAGGAGGGAGGGAGATGCAAGAGGGAGGAGATATGGGAATATGTGTTTATGTATAGCTGATTCACTTTGTTATACAGCAGAAACTAACACACCATTGTAAAGCAATTATACTCCAATAAAGATGTTAAAATTTAAAAAAAAGACTTTTCCTGAGCACTAATTTCAAATGGTCAAGATAAAAGTTAGGTTTAGTTTCTTTTAGGTTGCACAGTTATTTACAGCATTTTAACAAAAGATTGAAATAAAAGCTAGCATTTTATTATGGTACTAGTATTAATTAACCATTTCTTTAAGAATTGACTTATTTTCACGTTCTGTGAAAAAATATCTGAACCAGGCTTTGGCTTAGATATTCAGGACAGAAAGATGATAAGGAATTGACCATGTGCCGGAGGCATTCACAGTCCAGAAAGGAGACAGACAAGTAATTATAATACAATGGAATCGACTCACTGTCAGGAGAGCACAGGGAAGGGAGCAAATACTGTGCCTGCTCCAATGTACAGTGACCGAAATGTAAGGTGATTTCCCCCATTTTCACAATAAGAAGGAAAAACAGAAAGAAAATAACTAAACAACGTTTTTGACCAACCTGAATTAATAACATTTTAGGATGATGATGAATTAGTTAAGAACAATTTCCACTATTTAATTTGTTGACCAGATTATAAAATCTATTTAAAATAAGATATCAATTTAGCAATTCTGTTTTTATACCATTCACATATTCCATGAAGCATTTTTTTCAAACTCTTCCTAGCACTTTGACATCAATATCTTTATCATCACTAGAGCTGCTCCTTGACCCATCAAACTGTTTTTTTTGGGAACTTGCCATCTTCATTTTGTCTGAATTATTAGAGGTATAGCATTTGTTTAATCTTAATGTCATCATTGAAAATTTTATCCAAAGTCTCAAGTGCCTATGCAAATAAACATTGGAATCACTTAAAAAATATTTATCCTTTACAAATAATATTTTTGGGATCTCCACATTATAACCACTTCCTATACTACATTTTAAGTGACTGTTAAAAGACTTATTTTCAATAATATAATTTTTCAAGTATGATATCACACAGGAAAAAATAATTTTAAAATCTGTGTAAATGTATTTGCCAGCTTTTATTACCCAATTTCATCAGGGGCGTCTCTAAGGACCAATAGCAGTGGGACTTCCCTGGCGGTCCAGTGGTTAAGACTTAACCTTACAATGCAGGGGGTGTGGGTTCAATCCCTGGTCGGGGAGCTAAGATCCCACATGTCTCGGGACCAAAAAACCAAAACATAAAACAGAAGCAATATTGTAACACATTCAATAAAGACTTTAAAAAGAAATGGTCTACATCTTTAAAAAAAAAATAGCAGTTATTTCTGCTTAATATGACTTCCCCCAAATAAATTGTTATTCAAAATAGAAATGCAAAGAATTTCCCATAATAGAAAATACTTTTAAAAGAATTAAGGTGCCCCTCCTTTTTTTTGAAAGATGATTTTGAGAAGGAAACTCACTTTACATTCAGACATATATGGTACTCCCGAGACCATCATGGGAAAGTTGTATCTTTGGAGGATATGTGACCGAGTCAGAACTTGAAGGATTGGTTGGGTATTCCTAAGAACAGAATGAAGGAAAGAGAGGAAGAAATAAGTGTATTCCATGCAGAAGGAGAATGCAGACTCAAATACAGTATCTTCAGGAAAAGATAGCTGTATTCAGCAGGAGCACAAAGTACAATGTAGGCGAGAAGTGGGAAATAAAGCTAGAGAAGCATGTAGGTCATGTAGAGCTAATGGATTTCACTTTTATCTTAGAGGCAATGGGGAGTTTTATGAGGTTTTTAAACAGACAAATGATAACATTAGATGTTTTTAAGGTACGTAACATAGCTAAATGCCAGTGACATTACACTAAAGGATATTTGTAGTGAAATAGGTATAATGAAAGCTAGGCCTGTGCGAAATGAATTTGCTATCCACACCCATCATTTTTGTTTCTGTACCCAGTTTCCCCTCTATAATATATTCATTTTATTCTATACAACTTGCCCAGTATCCCCATACACTCTGCTTCCTCCTCCTCTATCAAAAACTTCTCTTGGAGAAAGGAAACTTCTCATAGACGTCTCATTTAACCCAACAGACGTCATGAATAAGTCTTATTATCACGATTTTACAGACAACAAAACTGTGCCTTACAGAGTTTAGGTAAGTTTTAGAGCTAGAACTTCAGAAACAGGTCTCTGGGAACACACATACTTGTTCTTAAACATGGTATAATATACAGGTCTAAAACTGTGCTGAGTTTGATGTGCAATATCGGGGAATTTACAATCCAACCAGGGAGGAAAAACTAACAGATGGGGGAACAAAGAGGGAAGAAGTCAAGGGTGTATATAATTTAGTAGTACATTCAATTAGAGAATTAAAGAGATCTTTGGGAGATGTAAGAGTCATGAAAAAAGAACCTTGAACATAGAACTTAGATAGCCAATGAGCAGGGGTGATGGGAAATCTGACAGTGGGAAGTGCAAGAACAGACACATGGATCTAGAATGTTCAGGAACATAAAGAGTGACTAAAATAGGAAGAGGTTCCAGTTACAGGAAATGAGATTGGATATGGGTAAAGGGTTTACATATGAAAGACTCTGGTGTCAAATAGAGCTTACACCAGATGTGCTAGTCCTTGTAAGTTATGATATGCTGTAGGTTTTGATATGATGAAAAAGATAAATATCAGAAGATTCCTCTGGCAGCCATATACAGGATGGATTAAGTTTGGGAAGGGACAGAATAGAAACAATAATAATCCAGGTGTGGAATAATGACAGCCTGGACTTTCTTTATCCATTATGTAAAACTCATTGCAACAGTCATGTCTCTGAAGCTTTTCAGAAAATAATACAAAAACATGGCCTTGCCAACTTGGAGATTACCAGTTTCACTGGACAGAGGCCATGGACCAGTGAGTCACTGGAGACATTTTAAACAATGCATTCAGACAGTCTCACTTTGTATTCAGCTGCAGTATACCTGGAAGGTATGGCAAGGTTATCGTCAAAAACTGTGCTGAATAATTCTGTGATGCATAAACCAGCCATTCAACCTATAGAACTGCAGCCTATGACCCAACCAGCAAATGGAATTGCATGTTGAGAAAAAAAAGTCATCTACTGTTGTACATTCACGTCAATAGGTTCCACTAATTGAAAAAAAGGTTGAGTTTATCAAGATTTAGAGAAAGCAACAGTTTCTGTGGTCACTCTCAAATGACAGGGAAAATCCCTCAATTTGCTGTCACAGACAATGTCTTTAATGTAGGAAAATGGAAGAAAAAATGTTAATGTTGTTAAGCACTTCAAATGTTTTTGGATTCACGTTCTTTTTCTATTTGCTTTTTTCAGAATGTTTCTGCCTGTGTGCTCTGTTTACTAATGTGGACAGTGTAATAAAGGCTTCCAGGATAGAGGTACTCTTCCTATTGGTATTCTACAGGGTAGACAGAATCTACTTTAGGAGCCTA
The DNA here is from genome assembly GCF_965194805.1 of Balaenoptera borealis. Classification (NCBI taxonomy): domain Eukaryota; kingdom Metazoa; phylum Chordata; class Mammalia; order Artiodactyla; family Balaenopteridae; genus Balaenoptera; species Balaenoptera borealis. The sequence continues at coordinate 22,650,300 of NC_138876.1, forward strand.
TATGGATAAGCAGCTGAATTTACTTAGATGCTCCTGGCATTTCAGAGAATTTAGTGCTTCTCTCTGCTTTATCCCTTTAGATCTTACAGGAGAGGCAGAACCTACACTTGCCTGAAATAATTCACCAAGGAGCAAGAGTAGTTCTAGGAGTGACACCCATGGTTTAGTGAGTGATGTCTCCTGAATTATTGTCTCATCAGATATGGAATGTACATTCTGCTGTTAGGTTGGAGTCATTCTGGGAGAAAGGAGACAAAGCCACGTGACATCTGAGGACAGCAACAGGGGGAGCTAGAGAGGAAATGGGGAACCTGAGAACTCTGGCCACAGTATTCATTCAACGCAGACCAGCGCTGTCCAACAGAAACGTCATGAGAGCCAAGATGTGATTTTAAATTGCATATGCCATTTTAAATTTTCTTGTACCCACATTAAAAAAGTAAAAATAAACAGGCGAAGTTCATTTTAATAATATATTTCATTTACTCTAATATGTTCAAACTATCATCATTTCAACAAGTAATCAATATAGACATTATTTATGTATATTCTGTGTTCTATTTTGTACAAAATCCGGTATCTATTTTACATCTTCAGCACATCTCAGTTTGGACTAGCCATGTTTGAATTGTGTAATAACTACATGTGGTTAGTGGTTACCCTGAGGTACCCTAACCTTTCACAAAACTTTTTAAGCCAAGAAAGGTGTTCTCATTCTGAAATAAGCATGGAATGTCACTGAGATAAGCTCATCAGGGTTGAAGAAGAACAAAGAGAAGGAGGTGCAAAAAATCCCTCAATATTACAATCATTCTAACCCAGTGTTGAAGTTTATTCTCACGAGGGAATTCTCTCCTTGTGTGAAATGCAGAGAGCTTACAAATGAGGACACAGTAGTAAAGGTGAATACCGACTGATGGTGAAGGTTTTGCTGGCCTCCAACAAAATGAGCAGAACAAAGAAAATGTAGTGAGATTTCCATAAAGTAAAATGTATTTAAGTTAGAGTGCATCCTTTTATTTTGATTGTCTGTTTTTCCTCTTTTGTGTGTCAAAAAGTCATCTCTTCTACCAAATATTAGTAATATTGTTGGTGGATGTGTTTTTAATGTCTCCCATGACAAAATAAATTTTGGCAAATGTATATTGATTCTTTAAAAATGTCTGTTTGAAATATGAAAATCATGAAAATAAGTCTAGAGACAACTGTTACAGGTGATAGAGACCTATTTTGGGAATCAGAAGTTCAAGTCCTATTTCTGCAAACACCTTCAATGAGTCTATTCCTATTTTGTTACAAACATTCCTTTGTCTTATGTTTTAAATTCCACATATAAGTGAAAAGATACAGTATTTGTCTTCCTCTGTCTGACTTATCTCCCTAAACGTAATACCCTCCAGGTCCATCCACGTTGTTGCAAATGGCAGACTCACAGTTACAGAGGACAAACTTGTGCTTCAGTGGGAAGGGGGTTAGGGGAGGAGCAAGATAGGGAAAAGCGGTTAAGAAGTAGAAACTACTACATATAAAATAAATAAGATACAAGAATGTAACGTACAGCACAGCGAATATAGCCAATATTTTATAATAACTTTGTATGGAGTGTAATCAATAACTGTATTGAATCACTATGTCATACACCTGAAACCAATATAATATTGTAAGTCAACTATATTCAATCAATCAATCAATTAATTAAAACAAAAACAAAACACATTCAATGGCCTGAATCCACTCACTGAGTCTTTCTGATGCTCACATATCCATCTGTAAAATGAGAGATTTGGACCAGGTTGCCACTAAGGTAGATTATACCTATGAAAATTTTTGCTTTTATGACTCAGCTAAGATCTTTTTTAGAGGGCAGTGGCAAGATACCAAAGGCAGACAGTGGCTCCTGACACAGAACTGGTGCATATTTCCACTAGAGGCAAATTATGTGATCCCTTTTTCAGAAACTCCTTCTTCAATGCCTATGAAAGAAGATATGTTACATAAATAATTATTATCAAAGGAAAGATTTGCTTCTAAAATATAACCTATATGTACATGGTGATGTAGACATGTAATACCTTCTGAGTCATACCGACAGAGCTGCCCCATCTCCTGACATGACTAATACACCTTCCCCAATCATTATGTGAAGCTACATTATGCTTTTGGCAGTTAAACTGACTGATATTTGGCTTTATCATTTTAATACTTCTATAAAATACCTGTTTAACCTGTTCTAATCTGTTGGTGAGTAGGAGTTGAAATAGTTTCCAATAGGTAAACTGAAATACCTCTCTTGATTTATTACCTAAAGTTAAAAGGAAGAGGAATTGAGGATATAATAGTATTTGAATATATTGTATAAAAATAAAACTGAAAATTATCCACTGTACAATAGTATTGATATTTCACTCAAGTTAATGATGTTAAATATTAAGCCCCTGTAGAACTTTGCATAGCTTTAAGTCTGAATTCTGCTACCTGGAACTTACTGGCCTTTGGTAGTACTAGCAAGGATCAGTCTTCCGTGCCAAAGCTTTCAAACTGATCTTTTGTTTTTAATTGTCTTGGAAATGTGCTGGTGCCCAATTTTGAAAAGCAGAACTAGCTTTATAAAGTGTGTGTGAGAGGTGGACTTACTTTTTGTTGCTTAAAGTTTATGTGTGGCTATTATTTATGACTCTAGTTCCTTTCCATTTATATTCTTCATGACAGTAAATAATGAATGAATGAATAAATAAATAAATAAAAATAAAAGTAAATTTTAAAAAAGCTTGTCCCCAGTCAGTGGTCATGCCCCAAAACAAATTTTAAGTGCTTCAAACATCTATGAAAAAAATATAAATGGAAAATATAAAAGTTAAAAGTGAGGGTTTTTGCAATAAAACTCTTTAAACCCTAACCTTCCTAGTCTGATGTTTACTTATTATAGAGCACACTTCCCAGTATAGACCTTTAGCTACCAAAGAGATAAATTTAGCTTGATATCCATTTACCTTATATATATTTAGACCTTAAATGAGTCAGGTTCAACAATTTTTAAATAAAAGTTTCCATGATTTCAGAAAGTGAAAAAGTTCCATATAATAGTTGAGAAGTGACATTTACTAAAAAACAGGCTGATCACATTATCATTTTCCTCTTCACATTGGAGAAATAAATAAGCTATTCTGGCCTTCCTTCTGAGTAGTAATTCAATTATTTGGAAATTACATGTATGCTTATTATCTGAGAAAAATAGCTAAATTCTAATCATTTTAAATAAAGATGAAGAAAATACATAGACGAATCAGTTCATCTAATATAATTTTTCTCTGCCACGTTAAGTTTTTGGTTGATAGATGTAATAGATTATATCTATGCATACATGACTAAATACAATAGAAAATATATGATTTTCTGAAAATTTAATATTTAATGTTTCAGCAAAAGCAAGGAAGTAAACCAGATTTTTTTCCCCTGAGTTACTTAAAGCAATTCCTCTTAATATATTTAGAATAGAACTAAATGTATGTTTCTAATGTGCCTTTTTAAATTTGAACAGATGATTTCTTTCATCTGAACAGTTGAAGATAATGAAGTCATTTCTGCAATAATAAATCTCTTCTTTGCAAGTATTTGTCCACCGGTAATGAGCAAGTTAGGCTATCTTAGCGTTTGTTGAAAAAGTCCACTTTCTCTTAAGCATATGAATTATGTTATTGAATCTGGACTTAATATTACTGAAGTAGTCACATTCAATCCTTTGTAGAAACAAGAATAAGAATAAAATATAATTGATCATTTCCTTGGTTCTGCACTTAAAACTGAGTTGTTTAATACATAGTGGGACACCAAACTGTTCATCCAATAAGCATTTCTTGAAGAGCTTTTGTTCATGCATTTGTTCCTTTGTCCTGCAAAAAGTTTTTGAGTCCCTACTATGTATCAGTCATTGTGTTGGACACACAGAACACGTTAATGAAGAAGACCTTAGATGGCCTCCATCTGCATGGAGCTTACAGTCTAACATGGGGAGTTCCACATCAAATAGGTGTGCAAGTGTGGTGAATGTTATAAAAGATAAGAGGGCATGGAGAAGATTATGAAAGACAAAGGAAAATTGAAATGAGAGTTTATAACAGCTCTTTCTGATCTGAGAGGCAAAGAGAAAAAATTCTCATGAGGAAGTGACATGTAAGCTGAGAAGTAGAGAATGGGTAAGAGTTAATGTTAGGTTGGAAGAAGAAAAGAGGGAACAGACAGAGCATTTTAGACATGGGTTGAAGGTCCTCAATCCTGAGAGATGATGGATGTTTGAGGCATAGGACGAGCAGACGGAAGAACAGTATAAGATAAGGTCTCCAAGAGCTGGTCAGGAGGTTCATGGTGCAGGATCTTAGGGGCTGTGGCATGGGCTTTGTATTTTATACCAAGTGCAATGGGAAGCCAGAGAAAGGTGTTAAATAGGAAAAACCAATCTCAGGATGGAGTGTGGAGAACAATTTGATGCAAGGCAAGAAAGAAACAAACTGTTATAAGGTTACTGTAGTAGTCTAAGCAATAACGCAGACCAGCAGCATGGCTGTGACGATTGAGAGACGGTTGTAGATTTTAGATAATTAGAATATCAACCAGTAGGACGTGGCTATTAGCTATGTGGATAGAGATAGACTCCTAGATTTCTGGCTTGGGCAACTAGGAAGATGGTGGATTTTTGAGGAAACCAGACCAGGAAGACAAATTCAGGGAAAGTCAGATGAGCTCACTTTGAGCATGCTGCTTTTAAGGTGCCTGTGAGACACTCAATTGTCGATGACAAGTAAGCATTTGAAAACATGATCTGGGGCTCAGAAAAGAGGTCTGAGCTGGAGATATAAATTTCAGATTTGCTTTTATGGATGGTAATTGAAACCATGTGAGTATATGAGATTGCCTAAGGAGATTTTGTATAGAATGAGCAGGAAAGAAGTTACAGGACAGAGCTCTGAGAAACCCCACTACCTAAAAGTCAGACGGAGAGGAGCAAGAAGAAGAAACTGAGAAGCAGTAGTCTGAGTCATAGAAAGAAAACCAAGAGGGGAGCCCACAGAAAAGAGAGTTTGGAGGAAAAAATTGATCCAAAGTGTTGAATTCTGTTGAGAGGTCAATTCAGGTATGTGCTGTGTAGGAGAAATTGTGCTGAGGACTCTGGGGAATACAGAGATGACAAGACATGGATCTCACCCTCAAAGAGCTAACTAACCAGTGGGGGAAATGGGCATGTAATTATCTTTCGACAGAGTAGAATACGGAAGTTCTTGCTAGGTTACATGCAGACACTTGGAGAATAAGGAAAAATTAATGTTATTGTCTAAATGATTTGCAAATTTGGTTTTAAAAATTTTAGGCAAAATTCATATTTGAATGCTTTGTTGAGGTATTCACTTTAACAATGGCATTAAGAAAAATACTGTTCTACTTTATGTATGTGTTGTTTGGCTGGTACAAAGCAACCATGTATGGCAAAGGAGAAAGAAATACTTTCCTGTTCAGGAATCTGAGAGTTTTTTACTCTGGCTCAGTAACTCAGCTACATATTAGCTTATTCAAGGAAGAGGTTCCGGATTTGTTTCTTCTGGAGTTGGCTTTGCCCCATCCCGGCCACTTCATAGAGATCCAGGAATTTGGCCTTAAAGAAGATTGGACCTTAAGGCAATGGAAGATATTGTTTTTTCCTCTTCAGGGTGACAAAATGGCCCATCTGTTAAAATGCTCAGCAGTAGCTGGGACAAATGTCATAGGCACTTAGTAATTCAAAATTGGAGATAATTTGGACACACCATAATTCAATTATTACTTAAACTATCATTAATTATTTAAAAGTTTTTCCCAAATATTTATACATTTTGTATGTATATTTCTAAATTTATCTTACAGTTCAAAATTTAAACTTTCAAAAGAAACAAATTCAAAAGTTCTTTTTAGTAAATTATTATATGTGCTATTTCCTTTAAATAATGACCTCTCCCAGGAATTTAACATTCGTTTTCTTTCATTTTCACCCTTATTTTACCAAAATTTCTGGCAGTTAAGCCTGTTTTTTTGTTTATTTGCTTTTGTTGTTGTTGTTGTTTTAGGAATACCTTTGTTGTGTGAATGAGACATTGTTGTAATATTCTTATTAATACTTTTTAATATCATACTGCCTCATGCTTAAAAGCAAGATTACATTTCAAGAAAGAAAATGCCTCATGCTTAAAAGCAATGATTACATTTCATTAAAATGATTTAATTTAGAATATTCATTAATTAGCTAGAATTTCTCTTTATTTTTATGATAAGTTGATAAAGCTTTATAGACCGTAATTAAAATTATCAACTTAATTTAAATACCTTGAGAGACTTTGTCTTGGACGTTGATTTTATCTTACCATAGGGCATAGTAGGCAAAAGGCCTTTTGGTAGCCCTGCTGATATTAAGATGCTCTTCTAGCCCATAGCCTCCCTCTTAGCCTTCTTAAATATGTCACTAAAGAGTTATCATTATAATCTGAAAATATTTAAAGTATGGAAAGAAACAAAAAAATACTGGTTGTCTTGGGCATAGTGAATTATTTCACATAAACTGTATGAATCTCAAACAAATTGGACAAGCCTTTATATTTATAGATGTATGTATTGAATCAAGTTGTAGTTCTGTATATTTTGATAAAAGTTCATATCTTAGGTGACATTTAAGGCTCTTTTGACAGGAACAAACCAGGAATTAAAATTTATTTTCTTCCTAATATATTCTAAGAGAGTATCCTTTTTGTTTCTCTGGGAAATTTTTTATTGACATTTCAGAGCATCTGTCATGAGAGTTTATATTTATCAGTTTGCTTAGTGTTTTTAAATTTAATCCCTAGCAATTTTGTCATCAGAAGGTAGCCATATTCATAACAACCCACTTTGGGTTTAATTCACATGTCAGAGATTCAACACATGTGGTTTCCTTTGGGCTCTACTGGTTGTGACTCAATATATAAAGAGCTAAAGGAATACAGGTGTCAGACGTTAAGCTGCATTCTCTGAAGGATGCTGGAAGGAGCCAGGGGAAGGGGGAAGCAGCACGAAATAGTGTGAATGGAGGATCCAATTTTTGTTTAAAAAAAAAAAGAGAGAGAGAAAGGGATGTGTTTAAACATGCATGTGAATAGGGCAGTGAGCTTGGAGATGATTTTTTAAAACCTTCTCTATATTTTCTATTGTGCTTGAATTGTTTTTACTGAAACATAATCAGTACAAATATCTATATTGTTTTCATTTTGGAGGAAAATGATGTAGACAGCTATTGAGAGGAGAATCTTTTATATATCAAATTTGAATATTTAATTATTAAGGACAATTTTGAGCAAGAAATAGCATTAATATTTTGTTCTTATGTTTTAACATTTAAAAATGACCAGTGTAAACCTGAGTTCTATTGCAATTCTGAGTCTTTAAATAAGACACTCAAATAGGTCCTGCATATGGATTTTACAGATTTTAGTTTCCAGATTTCAGATTTGAGGGTGCATACTTTCCTCTACAAATTTGCAAGAAATTTCTGCAGTGTTCATTGGTGTGCACAAAACATCATTTCCAAAACTGAACTCTCTCTTTCCACCCACAGACATTTTAAAATATTCTTGAAGTATTCCCAAATTAATCTAATTAATCCCCATAACTCTGTAATACTCCTCCTGTCTTTTTTCCCATTCCTTTTTACCTTTTGCTTCTCACTGTTGCTCTTGCTCATTCTTGGGAAAACACTTGGATGGACTGGAAAGAATTTCAAGTTAGACAACTTGGACTTGAGTCACATCTCAGCCACTTACCAAGTGAATAACCGTGAGTATCAATTAACCTTTCATGTAATTGTCTCAACTTCCTCATCTGCAAAGCAGGGATAATAACACCTGCCTTAAGTGCCTCATTGTGTGGATGTGGGGATCAAATTATAGGAAGTATGTACACTATAAAGTAGTGTACAAGGACAAGGTAGTGCTGTGATTATTAATATTATTTTTAGTAGGTTCAGGAAGGCTAACAAAGGTCATGTGTTATCTTTTGGCTGTCTTTATCTCAGACCATAAAAGATAAAGCATTTAGAATTTTGAAAATTACAGTTTTAGGAGCATAAGTAGAAGGTCACAATTGTCTGGACAATAACAGGGAGGTTGGAGAGAAATATGAAATATGTAAATATGAATGCATGCTTGTAGGTATGAGAAAATTGAGTTGCATGCTAACTGGGTCAGTGTATATTTCCCTTTGGGTGTGGAAATGCAGAGACAAATTTTCTTGAGTTTATCTCAACAGTTCTGTGTTCCATAATTTATTTCTTTCTATGTCTTAATTTGTAAAATGAACTTAATAATATCTAATAATAGGATTTTATGGTGGTACTGCTTTATGGTATTAAAGCAGGACTTAGTCTCATGACAATTTCAATAGATTCAACCCAACAAATACCGATTAATTAGTGACTATGCACAAGATATTGTACTTGGCAGGTAGAGAAACCACCAAAATGTAGGATGTAATCCTTGGCCAAACATACATTCTGAAAAGTAGATAATATGTACAAATAAATATGATGTAAATTAAAAAACCAAGTGCATAATGGGGGTAAAAACAAATTGCCATGGGATTCAAAGGAGGGAAGAATCAAACTTGGTTGCATTAAAATCCAGAAGCTTTATAGGAAGGCAGAGGAGTGTGAGATAGTGTAGTAGTGTAGTTTGGCTCCCAGAGAGGATTGTCATAGTGGCATCTGACATAGACCTCGAAGGATCGTGATAAGGAGGAAGAAAGGCAGAATTCATTCATTCACTTCTTTGAGATTCAGCATGAGCGTATTTTTGGCCATGCATTGTGCAAGGACCTGAGAATATGATGGTGGAGCGATTACATATGAGCTGTCATTAGGCAGTAAGAGCAGGGGAGGCAAGCATGAGGCACCTCATTCAGTTTGGTGGGAGCTGCAAGGAGAGAGGATGTGGTCATAGGATGTGTCCTGGGAATAAGGACATGTTGAAGAGGACACAGAATGACCAGTTGAAGATGGAAAGGCATTTTTGAACCTAGAGATGAAATATCCAGGAACCGGTTTTGAAAGTTTAATCTGACAACAGAATTCAGAATGAATTGAGGTGATTTTAAATACCCAGGTGCATATTGAGGACTTCATGTGAACGTAAAACATTTTATGTATATTCTTTCCTTTACTCCTCACAATGGTACTTAGAGGTAGGTGTCATGATTCCAGTTTTAAGGATGAGGGAACTAAAGTTCAGAAAAGAAAAATGACTTCTTCAAAGCTATAGAGTTGATGACTGGCAATGCTGGGATTTCAATCCTGACATTGACTCCGAAGTCTGTGATCTTGAACTCTGCCCTACGCTGGGATCCCAGGGAGAAAGAAGTGAGCAGATGGGACCAGGCTGTCATCCTTGACCCTCAGCACTGACCATGTGGAGTCGTTCCATCCGGTTGACTCATTTTCACAATGGGAATTTGATGAGAAACTATGCAAGACATTCACACATTATTCATTTATTCATCCCTTCAACAAAATTCTTATTATGCCAAGTGTGGTGCCAGGTGTTTAGATATGAGATGAATGAGAATCTTTGTCTTCAAAGAGCTTAAAATCTAAAAGAGGGGAAATTTGGGTCAACAGGCTAATTCAGGGCACTGAGGTAAATACTATGGTAGGAGTCAAGAAGAGGATCTATAGGAACAAATAAGAGAAGCCGCTGATCCAATGCAAAGAGGGTCAGGGAAGGCAAGTGGAGGAGCAGCCTCCAGCATGAAATGGGAAAGGTAACGGGGTGCTTGCCGAGGAGAAAGCAGTGAAGCCCAGGGAGACAGACAAGGAGGCCGAGCACACGTGGGATATTGGCGGGCCTGTGAGTAGTTTAGTACAGCTGCCTAGTAGGGTTATCCTACTGGTGGTGAGAGAGGCGAGTTCTAGAGAGAGAATCTAGATCTTTCTGGGGCTGGATTGTGAAGAGCTGCTCAGCCTTCTGGAAAAATGACACCTACACATTACTAGTGGGAGTGTAAATATAGCCAAGTCTTTAAACAACATACTACAAATGCTTTAGAATTGTCATACCCTTTGATTTCATACTTATGACACCTCTGGGAAATTCCATTGAAGGAAATAATTTGAGATGTAGACATAGACTTATCCCCAAAGTTATTCACTGAAGTTTTACTTATAATACCAAATTTTATAAAAACCTAAATGCTTAACAACAGAGGGACGACAGTTCAGCCAGTCATGGTGCTTCAATATGAATGTGAGATACAGCATTGCTATACTATTATAGAGAGTTGAACCTCATTATTTGTGGATTCCATATTTTTTTAATTTTTATTTTATATTGGAGTATAGTTGATTAACAATGATGTGTTAGCTACAGGTGCACAGCAGAGTGATTCAGTTATACCCATACAAGTATCCATTCTTTTTCAATTTCTTTTCCCATTTAAGTTATTACAGAATATTGAGCCAAGTTCCCTGTGCTATACAGTAGGTCCTTATCGGTTATCTATTTTAAATATAGTAGTGTGTACATGTCAATCCCATGGATTCCATAATTTTAAATTGGCCAACTCACTAAAATTTATTTGTAAGCCCCCAAATCAATCCTCATGCACTTTACAGTCATTCACCGACATGCAGAGAGCAGCAAAAAAGTTGAGTCACCAAAGACATACATTCCCAGCTGAGGTTAACAAGGTCACTTTCTGCCTTATCCTTTCAGCCCTCATACAGTAAACAAGGGTCCTTTACACTTAAGGTCATTTAAACTTAATGCCACATTTTGTACATTTTTGTGCTTTTTTTTTCTTGGTGATTTTGCTGTTTAAAATGACCCCCAAGAGTGAAAGTGCTGAGGTGAAGTCTAGTGATCCTTAGCCCAAGAAGGCTGTGGTGTGACTTACACCACACATGAGAAAATTCACGTGTTAGATAAGATTCGTTCAGGCATGAGTTACAGTGCTATTGGCTGTGAGTTCAATGTCAATGACTCAACAACATATTAAGTAAGCTCTCTTTAAACAGAAACACACTTAACACAAGGTTATGTATTGATCGGTTGATGAAAGTGTTGTGACTGGAGCGTCCCAGGAATCTAACCCCGTTTTCCCCTAGGAGCAAAGGCTCAGGATTCGCTAATTCAGTATTATCAACAACTCTAGGAACATAACTAGCTCAAATAATGACTGTATTTATACACATACATACATATAGATGTGTGTACATGCAGGTACATACATACCTATGTGTGTGTATACACACAGACACACATTACCTAAGTATTAACTAATTATATATCTTTCTGTATTATAGGAGAGTAATTTTCTAGTGATTTTTTATAACATTCTGTATGCCCTATACCCCTAATTCAGAATGAAAGAAGATTGGAAACATGTAACTAGAGGATCTGCTTTGTTTTAGCAACATTAATTTAAAGTGATAGAATAATGCAACTAAATAGCAGCAAACTTAGATATTTAATTCTGCTTCAGTTGAACGGCATGGGGATAGCTAGAAGGCTCGTTCGATATTGTGTTTAGAGGAAATCAAGGGCTGAAGTCAATATTCCCTTAACCTCCCCTGCAAAGAAGGCTGAGACACTGTCATATCATAAGCTCGTTCTCCTTAATCCTCACCCTCCTCTGTAAATTACCTCAGCCTCTGCTGATGTCACGAAGCTGAGTTGATGAATATCTCACCTACAAAGCTGTTTATATCTCTTGGACAAAGTCCACATGGGAAGGGTGATTTGCTGAAGGGATGATTTGGAATATTTTAAAGGTAACAGAGAGAAAAATCATTTTTGCCTCGGTGCATGCCTAGAGAAGGTCTCTGAGACATTTGGCTAGGAAATAAAATCATTTGACTGGGATAAAGCCAAGAAAACATATATACACACAGTTTACAATGGCTGCACATGAAACCACAAGACATGCCCCACAGTAACAGGATTAATCGAAGGATTCCATCAAGGTCCCACCACGTGGTCAGAGGCAACAGAAGGAGATTCAGTGAGTTCTTCTAACCATCTCCTTAGGATTCTTCATTCTTGTTTAAGCAGGAAACGCCATGATGGCAGTTGTACGGTTATGACCAGGATGGCCAGATTTGGATTAACCGTGGAGAATTTTGACAACGAAACCTCACTGTTTAAGAACCTACGGTGGATCTGTGCACAATACAGCTCAAAGGAATCAACTAAATCGACTTTCTTTTTATTCTCCCCTCTTGTGGGAGTGCACCGGATTGGAGGCCGACTTTGGGGAAGCCGGTTCCTGGGAGCAGATATCTGAGGGGGGAATCCCCCTGTCATTTCTATTCCAAGTTTTAGCATAATTCCTCAAGCACAGACTCTCTAAGATACCTTGAGTTATTTACTAATATTTAAAGAGGTTATTTGGCATGAAGCATGGAGTATAATTCTTAAAAGGAGCTGACAGCAGAATGCATTTGTTAACTAGAAAGACATGTCTAAACTTTGCCAAAAGAAATACTGTGCACATCGAGCACTGTTGATGGGGAGGGTTGTTTTTCCTACAGACGTGTTTGTGTACGTGTTTCTGTGATTTTTTTGTTTCTCCTCAATTTCCACTGAACACACCCCGCCCCTGTGTCTTGGACCCTTTTTTGAACAAAATACTAAAGATAAAGGAAAGACAGGCTTGCAATGGCCATGAAGACTCACCGCTCCCCCCATCTGCTCCCGGGGCAGTATCTTCTTCTGGTTTAGGATTTAATATTAGACCACCCCTACTGTCCTCCCATCTAACTTGTTTATACTTTGTTCATTTGCTTCATTTTAATGAGGTGATGAATAAATGCGCTTTACAAGGAAAAGGGACTATCAGGGCTAAAGACTGGATTGCTCTGTTCATTCATACACTAGGTGAGGTGCAAACAGGCAAAATGCAGCTCTATCAGTAATCACACATTTGGCCTGGGGGCAGACTCAGTTAAGTGAAGGTAGTTAATTTTTCCTCCCGGCTGCTTCATTCCTGGGCCTCCTCAGAAGGGGAGTTGAGTGCTGGTTACTGATTTCTTTCTTTCCCCAGACCACTGACTAACACATTTTGTTTCTCCTGCAAGCTTCATAATACCAAGATTTTCAGCATGCAGTGAAAATGTTGAAGTGTGCCAATAGCAAGTAAAGACAAATCAATATTCTATATAATTGTTTGAAAATGCTCTGAGAGCTATCAGAACTATCAAAATGAAATACAGTTTAAAGTATAATGTCTAGGGATTCATGCTTGGGTGCCAAACCATAAAAGTAAAAGCAAGGAAATGATTACTATAAAAATCAGGACGGTGGTTACATTTGAAGGGAGGGAACAGCTACAGTTAGGATGAGGTACGTGGAGGGGCTTTTGAGTAGCTGGAGAAGTTCAGAATGTTGACCTGGGTGGTGGGTATTAAGAAGGTGTTGACTTTATAATAATTCACTAAGTTCTGTAAAAAAGTTAAGTAAAATTCAGGATAGTTGGTGCCATTGGTAGAGAGAAGGGACCGGCCTGAGAGGTACTTCTGGGATGCTGGCATTGCACTGTTTCTTGATCAGAGTAATGGATATATGAGTTTGTTCAGTTTGTAAAACTTCTTCCAGCTGACTACTTAGGTACAGTAGTTTATATGGAAATTATATTTCAATCAAAGTGTAAAAATTCAAAACTAGATTTCTCATAAGTCTTTAAAACAGTTACTAAGATTTCACCCCAACTCTGTTTCTACCTCCAATAAATCTCTTAGTGATTAACAAAAATTCTTTGATTTTCCTGAACTTTTCAGTGAAAAAGCCAAATCAACTACCAGAAATACAAACTGTGCTCATGTTGGGGGCTAGACGTGGAGGGAGGAATTTAGAAGGTGGATTTAGAGAAAAACAGTTTATCTAGGGAATGCCATAAGACTTCCCGAGGCTACGACTTTCTATATATACAAAACAACATTGCACAACCCAAGGCAGCAGGTCAAAATAAATATATAGTAGCTTCTCAAACTTTGACCTTGTATGTGTTAGGATAACCAAACAGCACTCAATGAGAGTGTTTTGATTTGTTTTTCAGTTTGCTGATAGGATTTTTCTTTCTCCTGGGCTGTGAGGTCCTGTTAGGACTGAAGCCAACAGAGATATTTTGGTAGCTGAATTAAATTTTTTTTCCATCTATTGAGAATGCTCCTCACTGAAAGTCAAGTCGGAGTCCATTTGGGATGTAATCTAATCTTTTTAATAGCTGATAAACGGAAATGAATAGCTTCTTGGATGCAACAGAGGTGCAGCAGGTTTGAACAGCTGGCATTCTCCTTTTTTTACATGTCCATGCAAAGACAAACAGCTCTTCTAAAATATGGTATGGCTAGAGAATCAAGCAAGCAGATTATTAACCATGTTCTGATTTTTTTTTTTTCCGCAGCATTTTACACGATGTTTTTTTTAAAATAGGTTTGTAAAAACATAGGAACAGTTTTGGAAATCCTAGTTGAAAAAAAAAAAAAAAGACTGCATTAGAATGCTCTGCTGAAGATGTAGTGGATACAAAGACCGTAGGAACGATAACAATAAAGGGTGTGGGAAGACTTTCCCTGGCATCACGAAAATTAACGTGGGCAGATTGTCTTTAATCATCACCTAAACTGACAAAAAGAAAGGGCAAGGATTTCTGAGTGACGAGAGGAAAGTGCTCTTTTTCTAAACCAGGATTACCATACAGTTCCCCAAGAAAAGCCGGGGTGAAGGTAAAGGAAATACAGTTTAGTGTAACATCCCTTAATTATTTACAGATGTTTATGAAACTCCTAGTTGTCTCATCTGTTCAGCAGGGGAAAAAACATAAATGGAAAAACAGGGATCGTATCCCTCTGTCTGCTATCAATTAAATCATCAAAACAAAATTATCATTCAAATTACAGTGTATCATTTCACTTTTAGAATGTATGGAGGAAAACCATCTATGAAACAGAAATCTGTAAACCATCAAAGCAACAAAGCAACATTAAAGTTCAATAAGCAGTTTGTTCATGCATATTTTAATCTAGTTAAAAAATGGAAACCATGTTCACGTGGTCAAAATAACACTTGCGTCAAAGGAGTCTTTGAGGTTCAATCCAGTGAGACAGGCAAACGATTTTTGTGAAACCCCAAAATATTTTCGAGAGGAGAAAGGGTTCCCTAGAGATCTGAATACGGTGGCATTAGTGGAATTTTAATGTGGGAAAGTATCTAGCATTAAGGCAAGCTTGTTAGAGGGAGAAAATATCAAATGTTCAACTTCTAAATGTGTTCTTTTCAATGATTATGTAATTGAGAGCTGTTTTTTATTTTCTATTAATACTTACATTCTATTGTTTCCTAACATGCATATGCTAAGCTTGCTTTGTATTAAGTCCTGTGTTATTGTGTCTTGCCATGTTAAAGTAATTATCTGTCTCTACCAAAGAGATTTATTACCTTCATGAATCTGACCATACACACATCTTAAATAAATTAATGAACTGACAAACAAAGAGTGCCCCATCATTCTAAGTAGCTGACAACATTTAAAAAGCAGTCACATTGCAGTGGCAAACGTTTTAAAGAGATGGGCACCTCTGGAAAAGCAAAGGAAATTATTTTCTGAATAGTCATTTCGGCAAGTATCCTAATTGGATCTAAAAGTTAATCAAAGATCAATGCTACTACTCCATTTTTCTAGAATATGGTTTTGTTAGAGATCCTTGAGTTATTTTCTACCAAAAGACCATGTCACACTGGTGTTTCTCAAGAAGCAGTTTTCTGGATTGGCTTAGTTACTTTATCCAAAACATACTGACCAGTTTGATTTAGTAATTTGAGACCAGGTATGTGGAACTTATTGAAGATGAAAAAAGATTATTTATTTATGGACATGTGTAAAGAATTAGCAAAGAAAACAAACACTAGATATGTTTAAGCAGAAATAGTTTTCTCCAATAAAAACTAAAAAAAAAAAAAAAAGATTGTATTTCCTTAAAAAGACTGCATTGTCATATTTTTAATCTGAAATTTAAATGGTGGCTAATCCTTAGGACTGCCGAATTATCTCTCACTCCCCTAAAGAATAAAAAAGGGTCCATTTCTCCTTGTTTATCCATATTGTTCTTTTGAATTTTTAAATATAATTGCAGGAGGAAAATAAAACAGAAAATTCATGACTGATAATTCAAGAATTATGTTGACCTGATTTTACCATAATTGAACTATAGGAGATAGGCACAGAATTTTCTCTGAGCCAGATTACTGCTATGCTACTTTTCTTTCACGTAGCTAGCAAAGGGTATTATTTTCTTATTAAATTTTAAGTCGATAAAATGGATACAACAAACATTTGATTCATCACAGGATCAGGGATGTCTCATTTCTGCATTTAAGAATCGTCATAGGAAGCAGGGAGAGTGTTTACTTCTGGGTCTCATGGATCACAAGTTTTGAAAAATTATTGAGACAAGTGGGCTCTGCTAGGTGCACAAGTAAGCAATTCCCAAACATTCATTTTTATGGTCTGACAATTATTTTTTTCCCCATGAACAAGGCTCTTAGGAAAGATTTGGAAACTTGATTCCAAGAGAACTTCTAAAAAAAAATGTCACAAAAACCAGTAATTCCTCCACCACACAAATGTCTTCACTGTTGTGATTTCTTAAGGATGCTAAAAGTGTTTTTAACCTGCCAGATTATATTTGAGGGTTCTAAAATGTATTTTGTAGAACTAGTTAACATATCAGACCCACATTTCAGAGACTAACTTTTCTAGTAAACAAAACGCTCATGATCCCCTAGTGAAGTATACATCCTACATTTTCCTAAGCCGCTTGACACAATTTTTAAGTTTTTATTCCAATAGATTATCAAGGCATTTTCGATTTGCTCACAGAGGATTGATGTTGGTTTTCTTTCCTTAAAATTCAAAATGAAATGCTTACCTTGAAAAAGAAAACAAAATTTCTGTAAATTTAATTTAAAAGTGTAATTTTCATGAAGATATCAAAAATATTCATTGCTAATAATAAAAATATTCATTCTAATTCATTGTTAATAATCTTTTTTATAAGCCCAGTACCCTAGATCTTAAAGTGTAAGCTTGTAATGTTTTCTATGCATTAAAACATAAGTAACTATTGCTTGCAGTTAGGATACACTACAGTAGTTACTACCTGTTCTATATATCACTGTATTTTATCATCATCGTCATATCATAATGAAAATTTTCCAAGCACTTGTTGTGTGTGATGCACTGTGCTAAGTGCATTATGTGCATCATTTCATTTCTTTATTTAGCTCTCACTTCCAGGAAAGTCTCATAAAATCAGCACTTGATCAGGGATGTCTTAATGTGAAGTTGTCTCTTGGTGGGAAGATATCACCTAACAATATTGGTCCACATATTTAATGTCGCTATTTGAATTAATGGAAAAAAAACTCTTAACAATTTTGTTCCCTTGTTCTTTCCAGTGCCCAGTAGAAAAGGAGATATTGGTGGGAGGAGGGTGTGGGGAAGGAGGAGGGTAAAAATAATTGCATGGGGAGAAATAGGAGAGTGGCCTCTATTTAGATTGGAGGGAATGGAATTATTTTCAAATACGATACTTATTTTCATTATAAATTTCTCCTTACATGTAGAAGAATGCAATTTATTGTGAATGCTATTTTCAGTGAGTGTTCAAACATACACAAAACTGAGCATTCTGAGGCCTGTTTTAGAAATGCCATATATTTCCCTCCCAACTAAAAATTATTTCTTTAGAAAGGAAAAACCCCAATGTTAGCAATATTTTCTTTAAACTGTGCATTTCAATTTTGATTCTATTGTGTAACTTTAGGAGAAGGACTGCACCTGAAAAACATTCAAATTTCATTTTATCTTTCATGTCATTTGATACTATTCCACACTTCCAGGAATTCATTTTTGTTTTTTATGTTCTTTCACAGATGAAATAATTTTAAGTTGAGTTGAGCTTAATTTTAACCCTTTGGCCAACAAATAGAGCTTTTTAATCCCCCCAACTCAACTTTTTAAAAACGCTGATTCCATATTTCTTAGGTAATTTAGCAGTGGCAATTTATGGATAAAATTTTATTACTGAGGATAGTTTTTCTGTTACTAAAATTTCCTGATATTAATCTCGGTACAAATAATTTTCTAAGAATCCCTTTTTTCCTTCTTCCCTGTTTCATTTTTATTGACTATTTTTTCTCATAATGATACTCCATAAATATTCATGGGTAATAAAAGCTGTCCTGTAAACGCAAATATGCTTTAATGAAACTCTCCTCTACCAAAATGAGGTGAGTGAACATTCATTATTTTGCATGTCCTGGAAGAGAATCATTTCCAGAAGTAAGTTGCCGGTGGTATGAGTTCACGCAGACACTGGCCTCTAACGCATTCCCCATTTCAGCGCTTCACTAAGAATGTTTTCTAATAAGTCCAGCTTTGCTAGTTCCTTTCAATATATAACTTGATTTTAATGTCCTTTGGCTAGAATGCAGCACTGTTTTCAACTTTCAAAGAGCTCAGAGTAAATATAAAGTTGTGTGCTTCCAAAACAGTATGATCCTTTGTAAAAATTTCAAATGGGCCAATCACGCTTATTTAAATCCTACAGTGCAGTAAGAATCTTTAAAAAAAAAAAAAAAAAAAACAACAAACAGCCATCTACAGAAGAAAAGGAAAGGAAAAAAAAAAAAGAAAGACAAGCTGTTCCTTTAAGATAGAGAAGATCTTTTGGGGCAGTCCTCACCTATTCTAAAGAATGTAGGTGTGGAGAATTAAAGACTGTTTCACCTGGGAAATCAGAGGAACTAAATCCTTACATTGTAGGAGCAAATTATATAATGTATTTTTTCTATCGCAGAAAAATATGCAAGTCAGAAAGTAATGTAAACTATTCAATAGAAACTGGTTTATGATTGTAACACATTTATTAATTCTCCTAAGAGTATCACCTATTTTTTAAATCAACTGAACCAGCCCCAAAATGCATTAACTTAAAGGGAACATTGAATATCACAGTAATTTTTTTTTTTCAGTTTGTTGTCTTTTTTTTTTTTTAACATCTTTATTGGGGTATAATTGCTTTACAATGTTGTGTTAATTTCTGCTGTATAACAAAGTGAATCAGCTATACATATACATATGTCCCCATATCCCCTCCCTCTTGTGTCTCCCTCCCACCATCCCTGTCCCCCACCCCTCTAGGAGGTCACAAAGCACCGAGCTGATCTCCCCGTGCGATATAGCTGCTTCCCACTAGCTATCTATTTTACATTTGGTAGTGTATATATGTCCATGCCACTCTCTCACTTCGTCCCAGCTTACCCTTCCCACTCCCCTTCGTCCCAGCTTACCCTTCCCACTCCCCGTGTCCTCAGGTTCATTCTCTATGTCTGCATCTTTATTCCCGTCTTGCCCCTAGGTTCATCAGAACCTTTTTTTTTTTTTTAAGATTCCATATATATGTGTTAGCATGCAGTATTTGTTTTCCTCTTTCTGACTTACTTCACTCTGTATGACAGACTCTAGGTCCGTCCACCTCACTACAGATAACTCACCTTTGTTTCTTTTTATGGCTGAGTTATATTCCATTGTATATATGTGCCACATCTTCTTTATCCATTCATCTGTTGATGGACACTTAGGTTGCTTCCATGTCCTGGCTATTGTAAATAGAGCTGCAATGAACATTGTGGTACATGACTCTTTTTGAATTATGGTTTTCTCAGGGTATATGCCCAGTAGTGGGGTTGCTGGGTCATATGGTAGTTCTATTTTTAGTTTTTTAAGGAATCTTCATACTGTTCTACATAGTGGCTGTATCAATTTACGTTCCCACCAACAGTGCAAGAGGGTTTCCTTTCCTCCACACCCTCTCCAGCATTTATTGTTTGTAGATTTTTTGACATCACAGTAATTTAATAAGGTTCATTTTTCCATAAACTAAGTTTTTTAACTTTATGGTTTCTCATAGAGAGAAACTTTTAAAATCAGCTGAATTTGCCTACATGCAAACAGTTTTGAGGATAAAACAGTTATTTGAAAACAAGGGAAATTCAGTCTGCTTGCAGAGAAGCAAGTGTAGCATGTTTTTTTCCTTCTTCTAATCTTTCCACAGGTCATCAATCATGAATTTTCCCTGGTATGTTGCCGAAGCAGGCAGTGAAATGCGCAGCTGTGGGTCTACCAATAGGAGGGTTTCCCATACCTGCACATTTTAATAAGTCATCTAAACACAGCCAGAAGGAAACCCAAACTTTGTTTTTTTACCTCATCTGTGATTGTAGCTGACATCAGAGTGTTTTGGCTGAATGTATTATTCACTTCAAATAAGACACCTGCATGTTTAAAATGAGAAGACATAGTTTAAAATTTAATAACATTAATAAATTTATAAATTAACAGAGTCAATTATGTATTTTGGGCATAACTATAATTTTTATTTTTCATCCTTTTTTTAAACACCTCAGTCCCATTAAATCTGTGGCTTTACCTAGTACTTTCTGTGTGTTTCAATGTCTTCTCCTCTTCATTTGGCATTTATAATTATAAATCAGTTCATCAAAGCAATATGGCAGATAATGTGATAGGCTTTTCCATATTTCCAGATAATAAAAATTTAGGATATTTTCTAAGGTTCATGAACAAAATGTGCTACAAAGAAAGACAGGACTTAAAAGCAACCAGTTCCTAATTAATTTCTTGAATCATTCTCTGCCACTGTTTCTAAAAGTGGTCCAAGGCTTCAAAGCTTACACTACAGTTTTCCACTAAAAATGTGATGGCATATTCATATTTGCCTTCAAGAGGCTGATGCACTTTTAAAAGTGAAAAGTGGAAAATTTAAACATGTTCAGGTTAACTCAACAAACAATCACTGAGCATCTATAATATGCAAGCATTATCCTAGGCACAGTGGAGTACAAAGGTGATCAAGATATGGTCCTTCACCTTAAGGAGCTTATGATATATAAAAACAGGAAATAAACACATAGAAAGAAATATCCAGGAACATATGGGGAATATCATAATGAAAAGTGAAGCTGCTACAGATCTGAGAAGACTTAATGAAGGAAGGGGCACTTAAGATGAGTCTTGTATTATTGGTGTATTAAAATCTGTGAGATGCTGTGGGATAGGTCTTGAGAGGTTGACAGGTGGGTACTAGGTCTTTAGAGGAAGAAGCATGGATTTTCTCCAGTGCCTGAGAAGGGCTTGAAGCAGCAGACATAGATTGTTTTCCAGCTCATTCTAGAGTCAACGTAGAGGGAGGATGACATAAGAGGACAAATATGGGGGCAATGTACCCACTGCTGTATTTAAAATAGATAACCAACAAGGACCTACTGTATAGCACAGGGAACTCTGCTCAATATTCTGTAATAACCTGAATGGGAAAAGGATTTGAAAAAGAGTAGATACATGTGTATGTATAACTGAATCACATAGCTGTACACCTGAAACTAACACAACATTGTTAATCAACTATGCTCCAATATAAAGTAAAAGTTAAAAAAAAAATGAGATGATTCCAAAGTGTGATCTGCAGACAGCAGCATGGGCATAACCTGGGAGTGGAATCTCCTCCGGTTCCACCCAAACCCTAATGAATCAGAATCTGTTTGATCACGAGCTCCTGGTTATTCACGTGCTCACGGAAGTTTAAGAAGCACTGATCTAGACTAGAGTGAGTGGGGCTAGGCAATGGGTTAGAGTTTGAGAGTAATTGAGAAGGAGGAGCCTAAGCCTGAAGGGGTGAGAGGCACTGCTGGTGTCTTGCACGCCTTCCACTGGAGGCTAACACACTAACGAGCCATAAGTATGAGCGTAAATGATCTGTTCAAAGGCTGGAGAAACTTAGCTCGAACACAGTACAAAGCAAATGCAGAGTAAAGAACAGGTGACAAGGAGGATATGGGAGAAGACATTTTTAAATTTTAGCAAAGCAAAATGTGAGATAACTGGGAAATTCAAAGGGAAATGTCCATTAGGAGTTTTGATTTACATATCTGTAAATCTGAGGAAAGGTCAGCGTAGAGCTAAAGATATGGGAACCATCAGTCTATATTTGGTTGTTAAAATCATGATCGAGGGACATAATAACACGGGGGGGACATGTTGACTTAAAAGAGAAAGAGGATGCAGAATTCCTGAGGACAACCCCAGTTGAGAGAAAGAAATTAAGAAAGAGAAGTCAAAGATTCCTGAGAACATCCAGGAGCCCAGGGAAAGGAGTATTTCAAGAGACTGTGTTCAACAAATTCCAATGCAGCAGGGTTCCAGGAAGATTTATGTCTACGGGATTTGGCAATCGTTTTAGTTCGAAAGCTGGAACATTCATTTCTTAAGGAGACTCAAATTCACAGACTCTGCTAGCTAGCTCATATTACTTTTATAAGTGAAATAGCAATCGTTACTGAGTCAGAGTCAAAAATGCAGTCTATGTTGGTGGTTTTACCCAGTATTTAATTTTCTTCCTGACATTGAAGATTACATCAGGTTTCAGTGGGATTCCCTAAGATGACACCTGAAGATCCAGGTGCGATGTAGCACAGGTAGCCCTAAAATCCCTTGGGGAGTGAGTCACACGCTAAAGGTTAATTTTCTGGCAGATTAGCTGGCAGTGCAATATTAGTTGTAGGTAGTGGGATCCTGAGCTTGGGATTTGAAATCAAGCATCTCTGTGGTCAAAACCCACTTATGTCAATTACTAACTTTGCTCATCTGGAAAATGGGATGAATAATGTTTGTGGAATCACTGAATTATTTAAGGGAGAGAAAGAGGAGAAAGAAGTCCTGCAATTTGGCAGACTCAATCATCCTCTCCTCCCCACCCCTTTAGAATCACATTGATTTTGTGACTATTACCAAAAGGTAAGTATAATTAAAAAGTTCCTTATCTCACCTTGAAATTATTTAAAAAATTATAGTTTGGATGATTATCAGAGGGCAACATAGTAGTTGTAATTGTATTTAGTATTAGTAATATCAGAAATACTACAAATATTAAGAATTTAGAGACCTGGATGGAAAGTTCAGTTTCCTAAGTAATTAAGTGAGCAATAGTCATTTATCTAACATATGTGTAGCACACTCATTGTAGATCAGTTCTTTGGTAGGAAAGACAATGTAAATTCCATGAGGGAAGAGATTTGGTTGTTTTAATTCATTGCTGTAACTTAGCATATAGTAAGAACACTCAAATATCTATATGTATCTGGGTCCTTAAGAGTTTTAAATTTTTGTTGTACATCTGAATTATTGTAGACCTCAATTTTATCATCTATAAAATGGTATCTAGGGTCTTTTTCTGCTCTAAGACTCCATAATTTTACAGTCATGGACAGACTACAAGAGATAGACAACTGTATATATAAATCAGAGCAGGAGCAATGAAACTGTCCATTTAGTTCATATAATTTTTTATTAGGTTGTTGAGACTGGGCTGCCATTAATAGTCCAGGTAGAGAACATTCGGCATATATTTTTGTACCTACTGTGTGCTAAGCACTGAGAATTGGTAAACAAAGTTGATACAGGCTTTGCCCTCACGGGATCTATAGTTCACCCTCTCTTCTGTATCCCTGTACCCAGTGGCATTAAATGTGAGATGGCTGGCCGGGAGATAGCCTGCAGTTTATAACCATGATAAAAAATGAATTAAACTAATCTATACTAGAGTTAGTCCCATTCCACTGAAGGTTACCAAAAGACAGTGGTTTGCAGAAGATGAATTAGTACTAGAATAATTCCTTCCTGACAATTAACAGTTGTTTGAGATAAACAAAACAGATTATAATCTACCATTGTAGCCATCAGCAACCAGACCAAGTAGGGAGAAAGTATGCAGGCAAGCAGAGAAGGAAAAAGAGAAGTAAATAAAACCACACAGAGGTAGAATCACAAGGGCGGTGAAAGAGCAAGGGTGACATAAGTCACGTTGACAGCCTACTTGGACTGAGCCTGATCCAGAAGAATGTCTTTGCAAGCAATGGGTTTAAATCCCATGGGCCCTTGCTGAATGTTTAGTTGTATTTCCTGGTGTCTGGTGATAACCCCTTACCTACAGCCCAGGAAGATATTCATCACTATGTATGTAAGCCTTTCCATAATTTATCAGCCCCCCCTTTATTTTGTGGACAGTATTTCACATATGTTTAGAAACACCATCTCATAGCTATTCCCACTGGTTGTTTTACTATTTATTTATTGTGTAACAATAATTTTGTTACACAGTGATGATTTATAAAGTGTTTTTTAAAACTTTTGTTTAATTGTGAAATGTGATTCCATTTTCTTATTTCTATATGTTTTCCATTTTTAGAGTAATAATGATTGAGTAATTACCATTTAATTTGTCAAGATTTTCCCCTAGAAGATGTTAACAGTAGTTCTTTAACCTGAGAAATTAATATTAGTAATATTACTCTTGTTTTTGATATACTAACATGTTGTGTGCATTTGTAACTTATCTTTAATTAGTTGAAAATTTTCAACTAGTGTGTCTGAAAATACACTGTTTTGGCAGATGTTTATATACAAAAATAAAGTCACATTTCTCTGAAGCATTAGTACTTTTATAGCAAACCTAAAATGTTTTCATATGTACGGTTTAAAACGTGATGTAGTGAAAGTGCCTATTTGTATGCGTAGCTGCTAATTAATGTTTCCTTAGGCTGAGAGTAATACATAAATGTGTACATATTGACATGTATTTAGTATAGGCAAACCTGTGTAAATAAATCTACTTAGCCATATGTTAAACAATCAATACATATCACCTCCTAAATACAAAAAAGAGAAGCCCAAAATGCCCTGTAACCTGTTACAAAGTATTTTAAGGACCTCAAAACACTGGTTCCTCCAGGATCATTAAACCTGAACGCCAGATAGTTTCCCATCTTTTACAGGACCACGTATCCATGTTGTCTTCATAGAACTTCTACTAACCATTATAAAGTCTGCAAAGTTTAGAAAAACAAGTTTTCCTGTCTTGCAGAATTTTTTGAAAAGGGGACTATAAAATCACAAAAATGAGCATATTTGCTAATAAAATCCAAGAACTTGATTTTGAATCAAGTTTTATTATATGATTTGAAAACAAACCTTTCTCCTGATTTTACAGCAACTTACTTAACTTTAGAAATAAAATAAAAGGAAACTATCTTTAGTGATCTTCACATCACTTAGAAGGAACAATGTGGAATTCAGATTTCATCTTGGATTGATCCCATGTGATTTCTATATGAGGGAGCTCTCAATTGCCATGGCATAAGAAAATCTCCATACACTGATTAATATTATTAAGACTTTTAATTACTAATGATCAGAGTGCTGAAAATAAAAATAGATTTTTATTGTTCTTGTTAATGTTACCATTTTATTTCAGAACACGAACAAGGAAGGGTTATCCTCATTGCTTAAGAAAAGATGTTGTAATGTTAATAGGCAACAAAAAATAAGCAGAACCACTCAACTTCTTTCTTTCCAACTTTTCTATCAAGGAGCATGATCTTCAAACTGGAAAAGTTAGAACAAACATTGTTAAGAGGGAATTGAATTCCAACATAGATGAGCAGATAGTAGAAAGTACCTAGCACTTCAAATGAGTTCAAGTCTCCTTATGAATAACATCCCATGGTGCTGAAAGAACTTGCAGATGTGATGATGAAACCAGTGTCAGTAATATTTAAGAAATCACAGACGACAGAAGAGGTGCCAAAAGACTGGAAATGTGAAAATATCCCAGTTCTCTGAAAGGGGTAAAAGCAAATTGCATCAACTACATGTTGGCAAACTTGTCAGCCCCCAGTCAAATTCAAGATTATGTTATCAAATAGATGGCTTATAAGTAAGTAAGAAAAAAATTCAGTAATACTAGAAGTTTTCATGGGTAACCTAAAAACAAATATTGCCCAACTCACCTCATTTCTGAATTTCAGTACAAATCACTATTAACCAAAATGATTGTCAAAAACAACTTAAACCAAAGCAGTAGGGTATTTTAGGTGATAAAATTATTTACTAGTTCAGGAGAGATAAAAATGTATATATCAAGAGCTGTCTGAAAGGGACTTGTGGTTCTTAATTGCCAACACGCTGTGTTAGGCGACTGGGTGACAGTGATGCTGAAATGGTGACAACGTGGTAAGGTCTATTAATTTCAGGTGAAGGAAAACAGTATTACCGTTGCACCTTCAACTAATCAGAGCTCATCGTGACACTTCTCATTTCCAGTTTTGGGGGCACCAACATTTGGAGGATGTTGCCAAAGTGAAGCCTGTCTAAACAAGAGTGAAAAGGCTGATGAAGGGCACTTGAGAGTGGCAAACCACTGAGGGACTTCAAAAGATTGAAAGAGTCGTTTTCAATGATGTAAGTAGAAGGACACAGTCGTGAATAGCTTGTTTTGAGCAGATACAGAGCCCATAGGCAGGAACAATTGGTGGATGTTGCAGGAAACCAGGGAAGAGGTTTCTTTCAATGAGAAATACCAAAAAATGGATCTGTCTCTCTTATGAGGCAATCATTTTCCTGTCTCTCTCTGGGAGTGTTCAGGGAGAGACTGCATAGAACAAAGGAACTTCTACATTGTTTGGGCAATTGATCAAGTTTTTAGATTCCTTTCAATTCTATGATTATTTGATTCTAAGTATTTCTAACTACCACTTAGTATTCTTTGGATACCAAAAAAAAAAAAAAAAACAGTAAAAGAAAGAAACAGAGACAAACTAGCTTGAACAGTCTCTAAATATTTAGAAAAAGTTGACTGAGTATAGTAGTTTTTCACTACCATGAAGAAATGCATTCAGATGTCATCATACAAGATATCCCAGAAAAAGCTCTATTTTAGCTTTCTTCTTTAGCATAGGCACAACGTTTATGTCATCTTAACGATGAATATATATTTTGCCATTTTATCTGATTTGTTGTTATAAAAGAAACATGTTTAAGTTGTATACTTACACAAGCTCAGCATCATCTTCTCTTTACTGATTTAGTTAAATATAGATTGCAAGACTCTGAAGTGAGCAATTGGTTGATGATTCTCAGAGCCTTTTGTGCTAAAAATTTATGACTGAGAAAGTAAAGACTCCCAACCAAAGAAGATTGACTGTAGCCACAGCTCCTGACAGGATGAAAATAATTTGATAATGTGAAAAATACAACCATGTTTACTCTGTTTCCATGAGCTACTCAAATTCAGCCAATGTAGTAAGATATGTCTTCACAAGTGACAACCTATAAAAATTTTGGACTCCTAACGAAGGAAATTTGCATGTTGGTTAAAGAAAAAATCTTTGAAATGTATATTCAAATCAATGAGCCATGTGCAAAAAAAAAAAAACTCTCTCTAAAACAGAGCACTCCCTTGAAAAATGCTAGTACCTCAGTGCATATTTTAGATGGAACGGGAAGTTTTAAGATATGGAAAAAATTAATTTACCAGTTAGAAACATGTGAAGGTTCTCCTTCAAAATTAGAGAAAGCAGTTCTATTGTCTTACAGATCTTGCTCACTACACCATAAATATTTAATATACTTAACTATGGACTGATAACATCAAGGAATATTTTTGAACATATGCAAAACATAAGCAACTTAGCTAACATGACTTTACATATTCATTATATAAATTTCAATGCTTGCTCAAGTTGTGGGGAAGTAATTTAATCATCATAATGAAGTGCTTATAGGAGAATTACACTATTGGCAAAAGTTACTATATGTAGTTGAATTTTAAAAATAATGTTGTACAGCAAACTTCATATATAATACATCGCATTATAACAAGGATTCATATATGCCAAAAGGTAAATTAAGACCCACCCACCCATTCCAACCCCCAAGCCTATATGAACTATGTACAAAAAAAAAAAGAAAAAGAAAGAACTTGATGCACCTCTTTAGCCCTTGTTTTGAATATTACTCCTAAATCCTATATCCAAACATTGTGAGTGATTTCACGGTATTTCAAAAATGAGAAGAGTTACTGCATGTATAATTTTATGATTAAAATAATCAAACAGATATGAACAGAAAAAGAAAAATCTTAGGGTATAAAACCTTAGGAAACAGAGTAAAAATATAAGAACAAATTAGTTTTAGGAAAAACATAGCATTGCTCAGAAGAATGCCAAATGAGATAAAACATAAGATGAAACATTTATCTTTCAGAAAAGCATTAATTTTCCTTCCCAAATAACGCTCGATGAATTTGTTAAGCAACAAGATAAGAATACATGAAAGAAAAAGGGACCAAAATACAAAAAAATGCTCTGTGAAGGTATGTTTTGTTATATAAAGGTATTTAAAGGGCATTACAAGTATATTTTCCTTTAGCTTCTTAAAGATTGAAGAAGGGCATCTATATTAATGGAGTTTGCAGTTGGATGCCAACATTATATTAAATTGTCAACACTAAGAAATATGTTAAAATATGAGTCGTCCTAAAGAACTGGAAATGGTTACAGAAATAATGATATAAATTAAACAAATATAAAGCAAAATGTCTGTGGAAAATCACTGAAAATGTACTATTCTGTGGTGAACCTAAAAGATACTTAAGAATTGTCATAGATCATTGGTTCCCTTCCTTGGGTCGTGACCCAGATTAAGGTTGCTGAGGGTCTACAGAAGGGTCAGGAAGGATCCTCAGGGGGAAAATGTGTTCCCTGACCTCCTGGATAAACAGAGAATGGCACAGGAGAAGGAGGTGTATTTTGGTTTTCTCTCCGCTCCTCCCCAGAGTTCCCTCCACCCAAGGAAAAAGGAAATAGTAGGGAGGAAAAATAGGATGCTGAGAAGTCTTTTTCTGGGCCACAGCATCAGAGCTGGCAACCAGTATTTACAGATCAACACCACACAAATACCTTCCTTTCTAGAGCTGGCTGCCATCCATAATCCTCACTGTCTACCTGGGACTCAGGGAAGCCAATGACCCACAATGTTTCATTACAATAATCCTTGTTATGTATTAATTTCAATAGCGCAAATAGGTGGAACTCTTTTAGTAACTTTTATAGTCTGGCCAATGAAACCATAGTGATGACCAGTTTATAGCTTCCTTAAGGGAAAATTGAGAAGCAGGGTAGTAGATGATAGAAATTGAGGGGAAATAGTTGGTTCACAAAGAAATATACTGAGGTCCAAAAAGGAAGCAGTGTTTTTTTTTCCTTTCTGGGATTCAAATGAGGAAATTCAGAGCAATTTTGATTTTTCTGACTGAGAGCCAAGAACAACTAAAATAATGAAGAAGCTCCAAGGATATGTTGGAGGAGAAAAAAGATGCGTCAGTTCAGCCGCAGAACGAGAAGCCTGCAAACAAATGAGTGTGGCAGGCAGTTCAGGTGACTGGTAAGAATAACATTGTAACTAACACTAAAAATTTAGTTTGAATAAACGGAGAACTATTTCCAAAAGATGAGCATCTAAACATCTAAGCTTGGATATAGGCTTTTAAAATGATGGATGGCACATTCATTTCTTCATAAGATGAATCTTAGACAATAACTTAGTACTATACTTTCAGAAATGAACCGCATAATCAGTTGCTATTTCTCTAATGGCTAAGACTTCTGTTCTATTTACACTGAAGGGAGAGATAATTTCAACCTGATCGTTTTCAGCTCTGAAATATCATTTCGGGTGCACACTGCCAACCTGTAGACCATCTCGGGGGTTTGCACACTGTAATCAGGGTTGCACTGTCCAACATTCTTTTCCTAGAACAATAAAGCCCTCCATACCTTTTCAACTTGTCACGTTTTCACTGCATTATAGAATTTAAGCAAGCTTTGAAGATGAAAAAGACTGTACACAATGCTTAAGTGTTACTATTATTATGATGATGATGATACGATCTACAAGATGTACAAGGACATTTTGGGATGAATGTATTATGAGTCACAAAGTTGCAACTGAAGACAGCTGTTTGATTGCTACTTGAGAGAGTGGAGTTGAACAAGCCTGAATATGGATGATCTCATTTGGCTTTATAAAACTAAACAGAGCACAGGCAGTTAGTTGGATAATATATCTCCAAGGGAAAGAAGAGTTAGTGTAATTCATCTCTCTGCTGTAGTGTATATCATGCTCTTGCTTATAAATGCCAGATAGGATTTCTGTTTCCAAAAGGTCAGATTATCTTTAGCATGGTGACCTCCCTCTTCGGTCACAACACGTAAGCTTGCATTTTATTATTGTTTTTAAACTTTAGTTATGTTTTTCACTTTCTTGTTTTCTTTTATTTCTCGCCACTCGATTTTCATTCTTGTGTTATTGATATTTTCCTTTACCATTTTCTCCTCCTATGGGAATAAAGAAAAAGTTACTTAGAACATTGTCTAGTATTTATGAGCTCCTGCTACAGTAAAGTAAGGAGAAAAAATATGGTTTAGAAACCTACAACCCACTTCACGATTCAAGACACAAAGAAATGAAGAGTGAAATAATTATATAAGATTAAATAACAAGAAATGTCGAGGCTATCATGTGGTCAGTTACCATATGAGTCATATAGACCCAAAGGACTAGAGATTTAGGCATGGAATTTATCACAATATATTAACCTGGACTAGTAAATGTTGTAACAAAGAAGTCAGACTTTCCTAAAGTCATAGTGTTAGGAAAACAGGAGGAGGAATGGCATTTTAGACTGGAGGAATGCTATGAGACAAGTCATAGAGGTGGAAAGGAAGAGGTGCTTTCATGGAATGGTATGGTTGGAATAAAGAGTCCATGGAGAGTTTCTGGGAAAAAATGTTGGGAAGGTTGCTGGAGAAAGATTTAGACAGTTGTTGAATCTAGATTAAGAGATGAAACTTCATTCTGAAAGTCTAGGGCAGTAAATATCATGGTATCACATCTGATTTACTGATTGATCTATAGATAGATTGATTTGTAGAGGATGATCTGAAATTTGTGTTAACAAAGATTATGAATTGGCTCTAGGAAGGATTTATTTTCAAGATTCAGCTGGAGAGAGTGCCATGAATGTGGACTTAAATGTAATGGCCATATGATGCAGAATGCACACTAGTGTTAACTCATCTGTGGGTAAAGCAGTATGGAGTCACTGAAGATTTCAATAAGAAGAACAACTGGACTAAAGGCTTAAAAAATTTCTTTAAGAAATATGTAAATCTGGGGGCTTCCCTGGTGGTGCAGTGGTTGAGGGTCTGCCTGCCAATGCAAGGGACACGGGTTCGAGCCCTGGTCTGGGAAGATCCCACATGCCGCGGAGCAACTAGGCCCGTGAGCCACAACTACTGAGCCTGCACGTCTGGAGCTTGTGCTCCATAACAAGAGAGGCCGCGACGGTGAGAGGCCCGCGCACCGCGATGAAAAGTGGCCCCCACTCGCCGCAACTAGAGAAAGCCCTCTCACAGAAACGAAGACCCAGCACACCCCAAAATAAATAAATAAGTAATTTTTTTTTAAAAAAAGAGAAAACTACAGACCAATATCCCTTGTAAATCAACGCAAAGTCCTCAACAATACTAGAAAATCAAATCCAGCAGCATTAAAAAAAAAAAAAAAAAAGAACTGTGTAAATCTGGATTAGAGAAAAAAGACAATGGAGCAAACCAACAGGCATGAGATAGAGGCCTTAATAAGGGGAAATGGCTGTAAGGAAGGAAAAATGATAGAAATAAATGGCATGATAAAGGAAAAAAATCAATTAAGGCCTAATGACTTGTTCATATGGGATATGGTTGATAATGAATCAAAGATGAATACACAGTTTTGAGCTTGGGAGACTGAGAGGTTTAGTCTCATAACTTAAAAATGTACTTTTGGGGACTTCCCTGGTGGTCCAGTGGCTAAGACTCTGCACTCCCAATGTAGGGGACCCGGGTTCAATCCCTGGTCAAGGAACTAGATCCCACATGCCACAACTAAGAGTCCACGTGCCGCAACAAATATCCCATGTGCCACAACTAAGACCCGGTGCAGCCAAATAAATAAATAAAATTTTTTTTTAAATGTACTTTTTCTTTGCATATGCCTCTCTGACTTGTGGAATATGGATCATTGAGCAAACGGATTGTGTATTCTGAGTGAGTAATACTCCAAAAAGGAGTGGAAGGAATACAAGGAATGTTTGGTTGGTAGACTTGGAAAAAAGAAAAACATATCTAAGATAGAGGTGATTCATTATAATTATTGATAATATTTGACTGGTGATTTTTTTTTAAAGAAAAGAATACATGATTTTCAGTGGCTTATATTGCATAAGTGAAGGGTGGATGTATTACACTTTCTTGACCAAAATGCATTACAAGGGTTGAGTGTGTAAGTTCCTAAAAGGCAGAGATCATATATACTTTTGATAGCGAACACATAGAAGTGGAAGCTCTTTGGAGAGCTCCAAATGAACGTTTCCACTGAAAAGGAAAGTATTCATTTGATTTTTTTTTTTTTTGTCCAGAAGTGGTCCGATGGACCATGTGAAAATGAGGTCTTTCATCTTCAGATCACACAGCTCCTAAAAACGTAGCTTTTTAAATCATAAATTTTTCTTACTAGGTTGTGACACTTTGGGTAGTACATAAGATAAATTAGGCACCAAATTATAACATTTGGGAAGACTATCAATGGGGAAATTGGTCAAAAAACATTCACCAAGTAGAGCAGTGAAACTAATCCCTCTTCCTCAAAATTTATCATTGACTCTATCTTATATACAGCACTATCTCAAGAGAGAACATCCAAGGTACACAAGGTCAAAATGACTAGTCATATACTATTGTTTCACTATAGAAATATTCATCAGAGACTTAGTCACATATTCCCATAATATGCTTAAATGTATTTTACTTGTAAGAATTTGTTTTAGGCGCAGTTGTGAGGAAAGATATTTGTGTTAATTCGCATTTTGGTTTTAATTTGCTAATTTTTGAGAGCTGTTTCTCAAATCATGGATGTAGAGCTATGCCATGTGATATATAGCTTAAAGTCAAATCCTGAAAGAGATAACCTACTTCTCCAAAAGCTTGACATATCTAAGAATGGCTTGAACTCATATGACATAAGCTAACCTAGAAATGGATGGGGAAAATATCATAGCGCAGGAACTAAATTTGGTTCCGTTTCTTTTTTTTTTTTTAATAAGTGGCTGTGTGAACTTGAGAATGTTACTAAATTTCTCTGGGTTTTCACGTCCTTAGCTGTGAAGGGAAAAGATTAGACTCGATGCTCTCTCATGGAACTAAATTTTATGAGGTTTTATCATGTGGAATCTATGTAGGTGCCCAAGCAGGCTGAACAGAAACCCATGAACTTTGATTCTGAACCCTATCAACACAAGAAAGTCTGGAGCTACTGGCTGACTGCTTTTTACATGCTACTACATTTCTTCACTGACTAATACATAGGGAAAAAATCTGAGAGGAATACTAAATGGAAACTTGATTATAGCACCCCAGCAGCTCTAGAGGATCAAGGTTAGCTGCCTCAGAAGGTATGAAATTATAGAGCCCTGCCCAGTGTCTTCAAAATAGTCTTCAAAATAGTCTTGGTTCCCATGGGCACTTTTATGCCATGCTGGTAAAGTTATTATCAGTGCTTTATTTCTTGAGACGATTTGGGCAATATGTACCAGAATTTAAAATGTGTACACCCTGTGTCCCAGCGATCCCCCTTCTAAGAATTTCACCTAGGAAGATAACAATACATGGGTGAAATGTTCATGACGGTGTGGTTTATAATGTGAAAAATTGGGAAAAATCTAAAATTTAGGAGATGAAAACTCTAGCCATTAAAATAATGATGTAAATAGAATGGGAAAATGTGGATATTTTATCAGGTATAAAAAGGAAATTAAGGACCTAGATGCCTGATATACCATTTATGAAAAATTTTGTATGTGTATACATATACACACACACACACACACACACACACACACACACACACACACACACACACACATATATAATGAATTGGTAGGATTTCAGAATTTTTAAATTCTGTTTTGGAACTTTCCTATAGCACTTGAATTTTTTAGAATCAACATGTACCAATATTTCAAAAACAGTAAAATGAATAAAGAATAATGTTGGCTCCTAATGAGCTGAAAAGGAATACAGAAGAACACCTGGGTAACAGCTATACCAGTGGTGAGCATTCTTTTTGGATCATGGGTAAGTTGTGAAATATTAAAACTGGGAATGCCTTGTTTTTAGAAAACTCTTCAGTATCAGGAATTACAATGTCTGCAACTGTGCTTAAGTACTTGTCACATTATTGTAACTAAAGGATTTCCCTTTTTTTCTGGCTTAAAATCTCTGAACTTATATACCTATTAGGTATTATACTATATGATAACTTTGCTTGAGCTTTGAAGGGCAAGATTTTGTTGTGATTTTTTTAATGAGTGTGTTTTGTCTTTCCTTGATAATCCTTGTGGGATACTTCTTTTGCCTGTCCAACATTTGAACCCACTCTTCACTATGTGACTCTTTGTAAGGAGTAAAGAAAAACCTCTCCTTATAGAAGCTAATCATGTGAGATACTTCTTTTATGGTATCCCTGGAGAGAAGGCACAGCCTCCACCATCAGACACTCCTGCATCAGACTTTAAGGGGCTATAATGGCAAGAAGAGGGAAGTAAGGAGGGATACTCCTTCTTTCTTGGTGGCAGAAACAGTGGTGATGGCTGCATGGGCAAGATTCTGGGGGCAAAAGTGCCAGCTGTGCTAATGTCGCATCTTGGGATCAGTAGTGGCAACAGAGATTTATCAGTCTAGTTCTGAAGACAGTTTCATGTGTTGTTTCTGAAAGCTAAGCTTTGAGTTGGTTTTCAAGCTCTCCCAATGATTGAGCAACTGAGAACACTTGTAATAAATTTATTTACTTCCTGATCATCCATTCAGCTTGCACCTGAGGACTCTGCCTGATACACTCATACTCTCTGCTTCCCATCATCAAATGTACACACATACCTGTATCTTTACCTTTCCTCTGATACCAGGGGGCGTAGATGCCCTCCCCTATCCAAGGGCTACAGATATGCCATCTGTCACAACCTTAAGGACTTGTCTTCTCACCTTATGTCCTCTTTTATCAATCTCTCCCTTTTCACAGAATCTTTCCCTGTGAACATGCAGACATGTTGATGGATCTGCCATCTTTAAAAAAGGTGTCTTGCCCCCATACTTTCAAGTAACCAAGCCTCTGGCTCCTTAATTGCCAAACATCCTAAAAGGGTTATGTGCTCACATTGCTTCCAGTTCCTCACCTCTGACTCATTCCCAGCTCTCTCCATTATGGTTTCGGTTCTCATCATTCCACTGCAACAGATTGTGACAAGGTCTCCAACAACTGAATGCCATACAATCAAACTTATGTAACTCAACCTCTTAGCTTTCCCTTTCTTGCAATAGTTTCATTCCTCTTGGATTGTTTGCACCTTGCCCTTGTTTTTTATCCTTCACATGGGTTGTTTTCTTCCGAATCTCCTTTTTCTGGCTGAGAAGAAATTTTTGTCCCTGGTTGATCTCTGTAGTCTCGGTCCTAGGTGCTCATCTTTTCTGTAATTTTTCCAGGAATAATGTGATCTATTTCAATGGCTTGACATGTCACTTGCATACTGATGATGATAATGATGATGATGAGATATATATCTATATCTATCTATCTAGATCTAGATTTAGATCTAGATATATACATATTCTTTCCTTCCCAGATCTCTTTACTATGAGTTCTAGATGTCACATCTCCACTTAAAAGTTGCACTTGCCCCACTAAAACATATTCCTTCCCTAGCCTTCTCCTTCCTAGTAAATGGCACCGCCATCACCCTATTTCTTCAAGTAGAGAAACTGGAAGGCATCCTTGCATCCTCCTTTCCTCTTATTTCTCATACTCAGTCCATCAGAAACACCTACTGATTCTGCATGTAGATTAAGTCTCAAGTCTGCTCACTTCTCTGGCCTCTTTGGGCACTACCCTAATCTCTTACTTAAAGTACTAAGTACCCTGACAGCCCTATAACCACTCATGCTTCAACTCTTGGCTCCAATGGCTTTTCCCTATAAGATCATAAGCTCTATGACAGACGGGTTCTTGTCGGTCTTGAATTTCTTGCTCTTAGCCCAGTGCCTTATACATAGTAATATACAATTGATTAGATTCAACTGGCAGCAAGCTGAGCACTAACTTGTTCTAGAAAGCTGAGGAAAAATCAGCAGATGGTGATATGAATTGGATTTGGATGCTTTATAAATAAAATTAAAATCCCCATTATCACAGCTGCCAACTAAAGAACTTCAGTGATAAAATGGAATATTCAAAGTAGGTAGACTGAGAGGTACATTCATGTTAATGACATTGCAATTTATCTCATTTGCAATGGAAATTGCTCTTAAAATAATTTAATACATCCAACTACTATTAATTAACTGATTACTATGACAAATAATTGCTGAGCACCTATTATATGCCAGTTACTGTTACCAATGCAGGAATCCAGCAGCAAACCAGACAGACAAACCTCCAGCACTTATAAAGCTCACAGTTAGTTAGGAAGACAGACAAATCAGGTAAATAAGTAAAATTCATAGTGTATCATATACTGATAAACATGGAGGATAAAGAATAAAGCAAGAAAAGAGGGTGTAACGTGTGGAGAGGGATTTACCATTTTGAGTAGCCAGGGAAGGCCTTGCTGAGGAGCTGACTTTTAAGTAAACACTTGGATGAAGTGAGGGAGAGAGCCATGGGGAAAGCATTCCAAGCAGAGGGAACAGCAGGTGCAAAGGCCCTGAGGAGGTAATGTGTTTTCATATTAAATGAATATCAAAGAGGCCAGTGCTGGAGTGGAGGGAACAAAGGTGAGAGTAATAGGAAATTAATTGAGAGGCAAAGTGGGGAGTGGTGGTGGGATTCTTCCAGTGTTACAGTGAGGGCTTTGGCTTTAATGCAGAATGATATGGGAAGCTATTAGAATACTCTGAATAGAAGTGTGTTACATGATCTGGCTCAGGTTTTAACTGGATCATAAAATATGTTTCACTTTGATTAGCCTGCAAGGTTAGTTGAGTGATGCCAATATAAACCAGGTTCAAAATTATCTTAATTACAGAACTTGTACAAATATTCATTACAGTCATGTACTTTAGAGCATGTTAGTTATATGGTTTTCTGATACTTTGGCCCAAGCAAAAAAATAAAGACCCATTAAAGACAATGAAATAATGCTCAAGAGCACTTACAGTACTTATATTTCTTTATTTTAGAACAATTAATTCTAAAAAGAAAAAGTCACTTGATAAACACAGTATTTATATAACTGACTAATTTTTAGTGAGTGAAAAGATTATTTTTAGCCTAGTAATTATATATCATCATTAAGTATAAAATATAATATGAAATATCTTAATTACTTTTTTAGGGAAACTCTGGGGCCAGACTGCTTACTTTTAAATCCTAGCTCTGTCACCCATCAGCCATGTAATCTTGGGCAAGTAATTTCTCTGTGTGCCTCAATTTCCTCATCTCTAAAATGTGAATAATAATAACTCCTTCAAAGAGTTGTTTTGACAATAAAGGACTTAACGCAGTGCCTGACACAGAGTAAATGTTCTATAATAATAATTATCATTATTATTATTATTATTATTACGGTTGCTTATTTTAAAGTTGTTGCATTTAAGAGGGAACAATCAGATGAAAGAATCTTTAAAGAACCTTTCAGGTCTAACATTTTATGATTGTATTTGGACTAGAGTAAGATTATGTTGCATCTTGCCTCACACCACAGTTTTATTTTTTATAAACAATATTTCATGGGTAAATTGGAAAATATATGTTAGAAGGTCAGAAGAATTCCAATATTTTACTTAACAGATTTTTTAGATTTGGCATAATATCCAGAGTCTAGGTATCTTGTGCTTTTAGTGTCTCATACATTGTCACAGAATAACCATGTTTTAATATGTGCTGTGTTTATAGGTAAACATAAAATAGACACCATCAGAGCCACATTGCATAGAGTTCAGTAAGTAATAATGAAATACAATGTAAGGGGTTGGTATTTAATCCCTATTAAAAATGATAACAGAAAGATCAGAAAGATCATTTGAGTCTGTCTCCCTAGATATCTTTAGGACAATAAACTTCTTTTAGAGCTGAAAGCTTATAGACGTGATATATGTAATCATCATTCATACACCGAGGCTAACACTAAATGTAAACCTCTTGCACTGAACAGATTGTTTTTCTTTTCCATTATAGTTTATTACAATTTATTGAATATAGTTCCCTGTGCTATACAGTAGGACCTTGTTTATCTATTTTATATATAATAGCTTGTATCTGCTAATCCCAAACTCATAATTTGTCCCTCCCCCTGCCCTTTCCCCTTTGATAACCATAATTTTGTTTCCTATGCACCAGATTTTAATCTTGTCCCTCATCATTCTGTGGCCACCAATGACTTTCTATGAAATCTCCATTCCCACATGTGGATTTGAATTCCTTGGTCATCTTCTTATGGATGCTTTCAAATATAGAAGGATTATCAACATGTTATGATAAACATTTTGCCTAGTTAGTCTCTTACTTCCTTCAGCATATTTTGAAGGGTATTGTACAAAAAACAGTCTTCTATTAATTCAATAATAGTAATTTGTGAAGTCAAGGACACATGTAATTTAAGATTATTAAATACAACTGCTGATTTAAACAAACAAATATCTCAGAGCTTCAGAGAGCACAGGGTATCTCAAACATTCTGCTATTGTTCACAGCAGTTATTGGAATTTGTTTTTGGAGATATCTACTGCATTTCCAAATAGTTTCTAACATCGTCATCGTCTTTGCCATTCGAGGGTGAGGGTGGATTTGATGTTGAATACTGTCAAAAATTACACAGAGCCAAGTCTGGCAAGTAAAATGGCTCATCGATCTGTGCAATACAATTTTGGGTAAAACATGAAAATTTATTTGTTTGACTCTCTTATAATTGGCTAGAAATGCAATTATAATTTTTTAAGTTCCATAATAGAACAGTTCTGTCATGCTAATTCACATTAGTTTAAGCCATAAGTAAACGGGAGAACTAAGGGGTTAAGGCTGACTTGGGGTGCAGTGTAATTCAGGGATCCCAGCAATGTTGCAGAACCCAAATCTCTCTCTCTGTGTCTAAAGTCTGTTTTCTCTGCATTCACTCAAACCTTCTGTGGTGACAAGACAGCTGCAAGAGCTCCACCCTCGCATCTTCGCAGGACCAAGTGCGTTGGAATGAAAGGTCCAGATTTTCTCTCCAATTGTCCCCCAGGTGTCCGTGGCTCTGACTCTGTCAGGTTCCTGAATGTGAAGCTCTGATAAGCAAGGCCAGAGTCGGATGCTTGCTTTCTTGCAGTGAATCATCATTATGGATTAGAAACGGGGGCTTCTCTTCCTTCAGAGGGAAACTAGTGGACCTTGCTAGGGAAGAGAGAAAGGTTGTTGGTAGCTGAAAAATAGCAAATGCTCACCACAAGTGGGGACACACACACACACACACACACACACACACACACACACACACACACTTCGTATTTGCAAGGTTAAGTGTCAAGTCAAAAATCATAGGTTTTAATTTGTTTCCCAGTTCTGCCACCAGAATTAAAATATAGTATGGTGGGGCATTAGACCCTTGACCCAGCTAGTTCTACACCTGACTACATGTGACTTTGGCTATGTCTTTGCATATGCCTCAGTTTCCTTATCTATAAAATGGAAACAACGGGAAAACACTCTACCTCTTAGAGTGTTTATTCAGACTAAATGAATTAATAGATGTGAAATACTTAGAGCCTGGCACATAACAAGCCCTGCACGAGTGTTAGCCATTATTATCACTTAAGTGTGTCCTTGAGCATTGCAGTCATTCACTGCCTAGGCCTCTGTTTCCTTATTTGTAAAATGAGAGGGAGGATCTACACTGTAATGGAAAGTCAATGCTCCATAACTGTGCTTTCAGAAGCATACCCTCTAAATAGCCTTTCCTAAGGAAACTTTGAAGCAGGAGGCCTAAAGCCCGGCACAAAGGGGCTAAATTTTACCATGACCTCAGTAGAAATTACATAACTTTCCTCTAATTATATTCTGAATGAGAAACGAAACCCACTGTCAAAAATATGGCTAAGGAATATGTATGTGTTAGAATAGCTTGTATGTAGTTGAGTCATAAAATATCTTCATAAAGCAAAATGATCCTCAGCACTTCACTCTGCTCTATCAATAGTGTATCATACTGGACACATGACAAAACACTGAGCAAGATTTTAAGTTTGACTAATGACATTAAAAATCACAGTATAGTATTCTGAGCAGTTCATGCAGTGTGGTGGCGCAGAGCATAGAGTTAACAACTGTAGCCAGTACTTGAACCATCTTTAGAACATATTCCGTATATTAATCTATACACATTGTTCAGATGTACCTCACAGACGGGGTTGTTTCTAGATGGTTACTTTATGTTCATTTTTACTTCTGTGGTCTAAAGGTAGAATTGCCTTTACTCACCTAACATGAGGTCAAGATATGAAGTGACATGTCTCTTTAAATAAAATAA
Organism: Balaenoptera borealis; assembly: GCF_965194805.1. Lineage (NCBI taxonomy): Eukaryota > Metazoa > Chordata > Mammalia > Artiodactyla > Balaenopteridae > Balaenoptera > Balaenoptera borealis. The sequence continues at coordinate 22,690,903 of NC_138876.1, forward strand.
GATTTGGTTTGAAGTACCTCAAATTTGCACTGGACTCTTAACTTATACAGCAATTAGAAACTCAGAGCATAATTGAAGTAGTAGTTGCATTCTTCATATGTTTTGATGTTTGAGAGACAGAATAGGAGATATGTTTGATGATGTTTCCTTGTTGAAAGGGCCTCAATATACATGTGAATATATGTATATGAACATATATGTATTGTGGTATGATATTCTGTGTGACTGGTTAAATAATTTGACATGAGTAGTTCAAGGATCTTGCTCAGGACTGCTTTTAAAATAGAAGTTAAAGAAGGTTGAGAACATATTAGGTAGTACTGTCTAAAAACTTAGTTTAAGAATAATAGGAAAAAAGGATAATTAAATCATTTAATAAAAAGCTACTCACATTGATCATGTAGCTGTCATCTGTAGTCATTGGCATGCCCCTTATCTAAAGATCTCAGATATTTTTGCAAGAGGTGAATAATATAGTTAGAAGTGAATAATATAGTTAGAAGTTTCAAATATTACCAGTGTTCTCAATCTCTAAGTCGTGAATTTCTTGGGGCTCAAGAAATTCCCCTTATTCCCAGGAGTCTTACCTTGTTTATCTTACTGACTTAATTAGCTTTGAACTATGAGTGTCTGTGCTTCTCTTTCCAGACAGAGCTAGCTCCAGAGTCTAGACTAGAGCAAACTGCAACAATTGTGCAGAGCTCTGCTCTGCTGGGGAAACCCAGCAGCTGGGGCTGCTGCAGCAGATTTGTGGATGCTGGCTGTGGAAGAAGGAGGAGGGCGTGGGAGTTAATACAGTAGAGCACAATGATCAAAGACAATTATCACAGTTTGTAAAGCATTGTCTACCCCTAACTTTTGACAACTCCATGATGATGCAGTAGCCCCAGTGCCTAAGCACTGCAAATACATGACCTTGCCCCCCATATCTGAACTACCTTATTCCCAAAAGTTCATGCCTTCATGCATTCACCCAGCTAAACTTTATCAAGGTCTTTCTTTGTATCTTCACAGTTGTAATGAATTATTTAATATATGTCATAGTCAAAGGATCACTCTCTCATTCTTCAGTGAAGACAAAAATCACATGGTGTCCTTATTTTAAATGCATTCTCAGGCTCCACCTCCATTCAATAGGTGAGGCCCATACATGTGTACTTTTTAAAAAAAAGCACCCAAGCTAGTTTAAGAAGTACTTAATTAGACCATAAAATCCATAAGATGGGGGGCATGTCAGCTCACTTACCTCTGGGGCACCCAACACCTAACAGTGTCTGGCACACGGTATACTCAACATATATTTGTTTCACTTTATTGAACTATAGTTTATTGAATTATAAGGACTCTGCTAGACCCTAGGGTACAAAGATGATTTTATTAATCAGAGTCCAGGGAGATAAAACGAGGCACACTCAAAGAAAAATTTGAAAAGTGTTTTATTAAGGATCATTTACAAAGTAACGGCAGAGTTTAGGGACGCAAAAAGAGGTGGTGAAGCATCCAGGGCCTAAAAACCACCAGAAGCAGCTGCTCCTGGGCCTAAAATCACAAGGGGTCAGGGTGGGAGGGCTTATTACTGGAGCCCTATGAGAGTGTATCCATGGCAGATGGGCTGCTGGACAGAGAAAGTCAAGGGAATAAATACCCTGACTGTCTCTCCTCCCATTCTTTGAGCTCATGATGTCATTGGTCAAATCCCTCCAGAATCCAGATCGCAAGGGAGCCCAGGTGATGAAGTGGTTCTCCTCTCATGGCACAGAGCAGAGAAAATGTGGAGTGTTGCTTCCTTCCAGAAGCTGATAGTTTACTGTCCTCTGAGCAGTGTACAAGTACTGATGAACAAAGTTTGGAGTCAGAGTAATAACTAATACTTCTCATTTGATCATTTGTCCATGTCTACGTGGATGTCTGTACACCAGACCATTCAAATTGTCTAGATACACCAGGGATGAATCACTTGTGTGAACACCAAGATGGAATGTTAACTAAATGGAAGTTTTCATTTACCAGGTGGTCACACACTCATAGACACATGCACATGTACACACACACACACACACACACACACACACTTCCACGGGATTCATGTGACCTTGTGAAACGTGATCCCTGTGAGAACCTGGAGGTTTGGATCTATACCCTCAATTAAATGTCACATGTGTTTGATAATTTAGTATATGGAAAAACGAACAGTTATCAGTAGATTGGCATATGCTAAACTGATTCAATATTTTTATGTTAAACAATAAAGAGAAAAAACACTGTGAATGTTTAAAGAGATTGTTTATCTCTACCTCACTTCTATAACTTTCCTAATGTATACTTCTGGCTCCTAAAACTACAAATAATCCCTTCCCATCTAAGAATTCTCAGCTTTCAGCCTCATTTTCTATACGCCCACATTTTAATGCCTAGGATTTAGTTAAAGATAATTTAATTCACTATTTTTAGAGCAACATGGAATTATGAACCCAAACTTAACGATAATGAGGACAATATTTCAGAGCAGGACAAACATCTTCTCTGATACAGTGCCAAAAATATGCTGCTGAGACGAAGCCCACCCTGAAGCTTCAACTGACACATAATGCATCAGCCCATATGTATTAAGGAAAAAAAGAACAGAAAGAAAGGAAGAAAAGGCCACATGGAGCATTTGAAACTTGCACTCCATAGTGTGTTTCTAAGTAAAATGTAAAGAGCTTGTTCCAACCTCCAAATTCAATTTAACAGATGTTACTGAGTACCTATGACTCAATGGTCTTCTGCCCTCAAGGATCTTACAGTTTAGCAGGGGAGGTGGTTAGGTCAACAAACGCCATTATATAAGTCACTGTGTTGAATCGCCACCTAGAGAGAGAAGCAAGCCTGTGGAAGCTTACTTCCTGCATTGCTGATTCTGATTTGGAATTTGGGAAGACTTCATGCAAAAGGCAGAATCTGAGTTTGATCTTAGAAGAAGACAGGGTATTCAGCATGGAGATCTGGCATGAAAGGGCCCTTCAAAGCCTTCTAAGTAGAAGGTGGTGGTAAGGATAAAACAAGACATTTGAAATGTCAGATGGATCTGGGGAAGGGCGCAAGCAGTGGGTCAGGACCGTGTGGAAGAACGGAGTGAAGAATGAGGCCAGAAAGGTGTTGGGGACTAGGTTATGGGAGGCCTTGAACGCCCTCCGCCCTTTTTGGTGTAATTCTTTTGGCAGTTGGGAGTCGCAGGATTTTTGTCATGAGGAATAAAAAATGCAGAAGGGCGATGACCTGATCTGGTAGCTCTGTATGATAATGAACAGAGGGCGAGAAAGGAAGGAGGAAAAGCTCCATGGGCTGTCTTGGGGGAGATGATGACTTTTTAATTTGGGAAGGGTCCATGTGGATGGAAAGAAAGGCAGTAAGAGGTACAAAAGTCTTTAGAAAGGGAACAATGGGAAGACTGGGCAACTGATTGGACGTGGGCCCTGTGGGGAGGGTATTGCTAAAGATGTCAAGTGTCGAAGGTTTCTGGTCTGGATGACTCATGCCTTTACAGGAGATAGGGTTTGTCTCTTTCCTTCCTCCTTCCATGTTGTCTATCTTTATAGGCTCCTCTTCGTAAATTATGATATTCAATATGTATCACATCATTCAGATTCACAAGTTTGAATTTCCAGTGGAATATTTCAGTCTGAAATTTAGGCAGAATTGGGTGCTGGGCTTGCTTATATACAACTGAGAGTTCATTGCACAAAATTGGAAGAGTGAATGGGATGAGAAAGTATCACGGCAGAAGATCCTAGAGCAGAAGTTAGAAATATGGAGAAAATTGGAAAACACCTACTTTTCAGGGTCAGATGGTGAATCAGATGTAAATGCTCTCTCTGATGTGAGACAAGGGTAGTGAGTCCAGCTATTTCCCGCAATGGCTTGGTTTGGATACACAGTGCTGAGCTAGCCTATATAAATCTACTGTCACTCCAATGGACAGTATATAGTTGGACATTCATAAAACCTAATGAAAAAGCAAGAATTGTTATTATTATTCTCAGGCACCCAGGCAGGGATTTTGTGTGTATGTTCATGTGTATGCATGCATGCTGTGTGTGTGGGTATGTGTGTGTGTGTGTGTGTGTGTGTGTGTGTCTACACCTCAGAAATTTGTTTCCTCTTTTAATTAAATAAAACCCATATTTGTTGGCTTTTAGGGTGGGCTGCAAGGCCCATCTGTTTAACTAGGCAGTTGCCTGATATTGCAGGGGGAGGATTGGCAAGTGTTAAGTGTGAATTTGAAAACAAGATGCAGGCTATTTAAAGCTGAATTTATCTTTAATAAATTCACCCAGAGGTGTTCAGGAATAGGTAGTTTGCAAAATGATCATAATTTTGCAGAAGAGTGTGTTTTCTAAAAGGTTGAGTGGTGTGTGATTGCAAGAAGAAAGGGACTCAGGGAAGTTCATCTTTGATACACACTCTGTTGCTTGTCTCACTCTGAAGTAGGGCAGCCTGCTTCAATAACTGCTTTTGATATGCTGGAAGGCCAAATGGTCTTCCATTTCCTATGATATAGTACGGTCTTGAGAGCAGATAATACATAAATATTTTCTTGTTAGTATGTGTTGAAGCAGTTGGCATTTAGGACAAGGGCTGTCAATCTTTGAGGTTTCTGAAAGGAATTGCAATTTATGATGCGTTAGAGTAAACAGTTGGATTACATTTCTGAAACACGTGTTCCATCAGGTAAAATCATTGTGATTACAGGCACTGGAGCTGTAAGTAAGTTATGTGCTAAAAGGTTGAAATGTAAAACAAGTAGGCTTGTGCTTAACTACTAATCCGTCTTTGTATCTCTGCTGAATAAACTACAAGAAAAGGGGGGAAAAAGAATGTTTACAATAATAAAACAGAAAAAACGGTATTATGTAATTTTGAGAAATAAATAAGCATTAATACAGCGCAAGGAATTGTTTCATCAGTGGTCCAGCCATGAGAGAAAATTCCAGAATTCAAAGAATTAAGGAAGATTATAAAGAAGTTATTTCAGTTGGAAGTTATTCCTTTTATTTGCTTTTTAAAATTTCTCTTAATTTTTTCTTTATTTTCTGATGTATCCTACAAAAAGGCAGGTTGTCATTTTAACATCCAGGCTCCATTGTTCAGAAATGCATTGCAAATAAAAACGAAAGAATAGAATGGTTTTAAGAGCTTTGCATATGTTTGACAGCAGAAGATAATAAATGTAAATAAATCTTTAATATTTCCCCTAATTCAGTTTGTGCCATGCAAATGTCAGGACTATAAAAACAAATCAACAAACATTTGAAGGAAAACAATATACATAGCTTATTTTATATATTAAAAACAACTGTCAAACAATTATGACCTCATGTATTAGCTGGTTGTTTTGAAATATTCCTACTAGAATTAAAAAATGCTAATGCCATGAGGGCCTTTGAGATTAAACATATTGTGTCAATCAAGAGCATATGTAATATATCTAAACCATGAGGTAAAATTTTTCTTCATAAATTATTTCATAAATAAATAAGTAATTTGCTTGAAAAAGTTTACAAAAAATATCTGTGCTTCTATTAAGTTCTCCACAGATCTTTTGTGGTTAATGTAAATGGATTGATACAGACAGCATTTTGATCTGCCGTATATTCCAACTCAAAATACTAAAAGGAAAATGAAGAGATTCTTCATTTCTCAGGCAAACTTCAGCAAAATTGAGTCCGTGAAACTTCATTCATTACATTTTTAACTGACCATGAATTTGTTGGCTTAGTACCTGAAGTGTAACTTTATCTTTTCAATTAAAGGACATAATTCACCCTCAGACCTTTGGCTTTAACTTTTTATATAATATATAATTTGGTGTACACTTAATGGTGAAATTTTTTATTATTACAGGTGGAAAAACACCAGCCATCTCAAGGGTTTTGTGCTCGCAAAAGCGTGTAATTTTGTTTTTTTGAACCAAGTTAATCAATGACTGTTTCATGTGAGTAAATTTACACTCTTGACGATTGCCATAGACTTGAGGGTGACAGAGAGGAAGATCACTTCCCTTTTTAATATATCATTTAAATCTTGGCGAGCAGATGGAGATTAGGGGACGAATCCTTGTGATAGATTGTACTATTTAACTTTGCTGCTAAGATGCTGTAGCCTGTTTTTATCAGTTACATACCAGCTTCAGCAGTTTTAGGTGGTATTAACCCTTTAAATACACAAACGGTTTTACTATTCAGATACATATTTCAAAATTTATTTGATCTAATATTTTTAGTTAGTCATGGCTAAAGAATGTTTCACTCAGATCCTTTTTTTTCCTGAATAAAAATGCTTCTCACTGTGCCGTGCATATTTCCATAAAAGTTGGTAAGCTAATTTATGGCTTAAAAAAGAAAATAAAATTCTATATTTAATATATGAATACTTTTTACAGTGGAAATTGGTGGTGGACAGTATTAAATGACTCTGGTGTGGAAATACGCAGGTGGTCATTAGTAGCTGACTATGAGATTTACTGAAGATTTTGATATTAATTTTCTCTGCAAGCAGGACTATATGTAAATCTAACTCTCTTCCCAAATCCACTTAAATTGATGATAACATATGAACAACTCCATGCATACGAGGTTCATTGTCTTCTCACTCCTCTAGGGAATATATTGTTTGCCTCATTGTAAAACTGTATTTTGACTACTCTTTTACCTGACTAATTTCTCTACTGCAAAAGTACTATTGTCTTTCTACTCCTAAAGAGTGTATGGGACAGGATACTAAAATTCTGGAACAAAAGTGGTACAAAAGGAGTCACATGTCTGCCTGACTAGGTGTATTAAGCAGAAATGAAGACCTTACAGAAAAAGCAGTAAAGTTCTAAAGAGCATATACTTTTTTTTTTTTAATGATTGGATTTTTCACTTCTGATAATAGTATGTTTCAAAAATATACTCATCTTTTCTCTGAAAAGATGCAAGAATCATTTAGTGAAAATATTTTAGAGGAAATTACTTCATCTTCAACTCACAGATTCACGATTCGTACCTCTCTAAAACTCTAATTTTGATCATTTTATAGTTTGGAGAAGGAAGGATGTTTCTCCTTTTAGCACAAAATGAGTTTAAACTGACTTTCACTAGCGAAAAAACATGCCACTTAAAGTCACCCCACTGAAGAAAATGAAGTCCAAACGCCCAAGAAATGTTTACTTAGTTTTTAACACCTACCATACTTCAAATCCTGTCTTGGTCCTCTTTCATGTATTGTTGATCTTCAGAAGTTAAAGAAAAGAAAAAAGAAAAAAACAAACTCTCAATTCAGTAACTTCACGTTGAGAGAATTTTATTTAACAATGAGGGTATCTGAAGATGTGAATTGGTAAAAAGAATGTCATGCTTAAGTCAGAATTCCTTATCTGCTACTAAAACCCCAAAGAGCAGCAGGTATTAATCTTGCCGCATTTGAATAATGTTCCCATTTTATCTATTTTGTAGTACCCCCTTTAAGCACCCATTGAGCTTGCTAGCTTCTCTCCAGCTCAGAAAACCATAGCAACCTCAGTCCTCACTTCTCCAACTCAGGATAGAGTTCAAGTTGTTCCCCTCCAGCCCTTTTGCCATCAAACGCAAGGGAAACCCTGACCACCGACTAGGTGTCCAAAGACTTTCAAGTCCTAGAAGAAGGGCGGGGGAGGGGACACACACACACACACACACACACACACACACACACACACACTCCTGCGTCGTTTAATTGGGAGCGAGAAGAGAAAGTAGCAACTGAAAAGGTAAACACTTTTAGAGTTCTTTTGATTGTTTAGGAGAGCATCTCCGAGTGTTTGGGGACCGTCGGTTGGGCCGCCGCGCACTGGCCCCCACCTCCCCCCCCAACCCCGCGCCACTCCCCAAGGTAGGTCCTTGTCTTTATCACATTATTCCTAAAGCTTGCGGATCTTTCCTCCTTGTCCAGCTCGCGCGTTCCCACATGGGGGGTGGGGGAGGAGGAGGGGGGAGAGGCGGGGCGGGAAGGTAGCCGGGTCCCTGCACCGCGCAGCTCTCATTCGCCTCGCTCCGACTCGGGCGAAGTTCTCGCGCAGCCGGCTGGCCGCGGCCGGGGCCGGTCCGGGCGGGCGGCGGCGGCGGGTGCTCGGAGCCGGGCGGGGCGGCGGCGGCGGCGGCGGCGGCGGCGCGGGGACGCGCGCTGTCTCTTTAAGGGAGCTCGGTCTGGGGTGGCGCTTTCCTCCGCGAAGGCTCCTTTGATATTAATAGTGTTGGTGTCTTGAAACTGACGTAATGCGCGGAGACTGAGGTCCTGACAAGCGATAACATTTCTGATAAAGACCCGATCTCACTGCAATCTTAAGCGTCCTCTTTTTTGGTGCTGCTCCTTTCTCCAGACCCCGCGTCCTCTCGATCGCTCTCTCGCCTTCCTAATTTTTTTTTTTTTTAAACAAAAAACAACACCCCCCCTCCCCTCTCCCACCCGGCACCGGGCACATCCTTGCTCTATTTCCTTTCTCTTTCTCTCGCTCTTTCTCTCTTTTTTTATAAGGGGGGGCAGGGAAGGGAAAGGGGGGGGAGGCAGGAAAGACCTTTTTCTCCCCCCCCCCCCCAATAATCCAAGATCAACTCTGCAAACAACAGAAGACGGTTCATGGCTCTGGCCGCCGCGCCACCATCTTTCGGGCTGCCGAGGGTGTTCTTGACGATTAATCAACAGGTAAGGAGGGGAGGCCCGGGCGGGCCGCGGGGCCGGGGGCCGCGGGGGGTTCGGGGGGCGCGGGTGCCCCTCTGCCAGGCCCGGGGAGCCGCGACGCGAGTGCTGCGCCCGCTCGTGTGTGCGCAAAATGTGGGCGATCGCAAGCGGGGAGCCCTGGGAATTAAAAGTGACTTTCTTTGAAAAAAAAAAAAAAAAAAAAAAAAAACGCAGAGGGAGAGTGTGCAGAAAGCCAAGCGCAGGCTTCTCGGGTTTCACATGCATTTTCTTTCTTCCTTTTTTGCGCGTGTGATTTCTTTCTTTCTTTCTTCTTTTCTGCTCTCTTTTGCCCCCTTCCTCCCTTCCTTTTGGTGGGTCTAAGGCATCTGAGTCTTAGAAACGAACGACTTCAAACTGCAGTAGCCCTCGGAGTCAGGAGGGTCAAGTTCAGCCGCCGGGGAGGAGGAAAAACAAATCCCCATTTGCCAAAAAAAGAAGTTTCAGTCCGGTGCCCCCTCCCCCTCGCAGCCCCACTCCCCCTCGCTGTCTCTTTCTGGCTGATTTTAATTCTCTCCTACCGGGCGCAGCGGAGGAGCTGGGGGTGGTAGGACCCGAGGGGCCGCCGCCGCCGCCGCCGCCGCCAGTTTTCTGGGGCTCCTGACAAGCGGGGAGCAGACTAGGCACCAGCATGCAGAGTAGTAAGTTGGGCGAACTTGGGAGGGTTGGGAGGGTCTCAGAGAGGGGCCTTCGTGTGGTCCCCAAAGTGGGAAAACAGTACAGGACTGGCGTTGGCTTTGAAGAGTTTGCAAAGCCAGGCTTCAAACTTTTTTCCCTTAAAGGCCCAGCTGGGCTGTAGATGGAGGGTGTCGCATCCCCCGATGCACCCGCCTCTGCGCGGCCCAGGGCAGCTTGACCGAGGGGTCTGTGCCCTGTCCGTGCCATGTGGCAGGCCTTGCAGCCAGGGCGCTTCCGTAGGGGCTGAGGAAGGGGCAGACTTCCTCTGCGGTGAGGATGGTGCGCCCTGTGTCTCGGGTCAGCGGACACTGGCCGGTGATTAAATGCCTGACAGCGGTGGGACATCCAGGCGGACGGGCGCTTCGCCTTCTGTCTAGTTCCTGTTTGGGTTCTAGAGAAACGCATCTTTGAAAGGCCAAGGCAAACACCGCTGTCCCTTCAAATAACTCCAGGATTATAGGACCCCATGAATAATTTGAGGGTGAGGCGGAGGTGGGAGCCCTTTGAAGTGCAAAGCTGTTTTTGTGGCTGGGAAAGCTTTTTTGTTAGTACCTGTGTGAGATGGTGGTGTTTCCCCTTTTCCCCCAGGGAAGTCAGTAACTGTTTTATGGCCCTAAGACTCTAAAGCAATTTAAGTTAGAGGGCGAGAGGGACTGGTGGGTGTCAGAGGGCATCTTGGACGTCTTACATTTTAGGTCTTGCTTTACTTCCTCATATCTTTTTAGGCCTCAGAATTGATACTATGAAAGTGAGTAAGAGCGATGGATCTTAATGATGAATCAAAATTATGGTAGCGTATTCATCCTTATCCTATTTTGGAAAATCACAGCTAGAGTTTTAAGTGAGGTAAGTGAAGTGAGAAGCTTAGCGGAGAAGTTAAATCCACTTAGGCCTATTCATTGAACTTTCATAGATTCATTGAACTTCTGTAAACGCACCAGGTGAACAGGAAAGGGTCTGAGAGCACAGCAAGTACAAAGGGAAAATGCAGATAGGGCCTGAGACAAAATTACCAAGAAATGCTTACTCTAGGCCTGCTTGTTGGCTTAAAAATTTGATTGTTCCTAGCAAAAATAAAATAGGAAGCTTCCAGCCACCTCTTTCGAGTCCTCCAGCTCTTAAGTTAAAACCTATGGATCTTGCTGGCATCATGTTACTTTTCCTGCTGGTTTTAGGAAAAGTTGATCATTTAGAAAAGTCTGCCAGAGTTAAAAATGCAAGGGGCAGCAAAGGAAAGTCATGCGGGCGGCCAGTTCTTGACGTGGACAAAATGAGAATGAAAGTTTCTGAGCTCAGTGTTGTAAAGTTTCTTACATGCTACTCATTTGCTTAGGCCACTTTCTCGGATGTTCCACCAGTTAATGTATAAAAGCAAACTAGCTCTAAAACGGTGTGGGTTTTTTCTCTTTCCCCAAGTATGCCAGGGTTGTGAATAAATACAGGGTTTGTATGGGAAGATGAATCGTTTCCTGTAAGTTGTGATGCTCACAGGACAGTCTGGAAACGATACCAACATTTTGAGGATTTTTTTTTTTTTTTTTTTTTTACCTTTAAGTGAAAGTTTATTAATGACGTGCTTAATCTTAACAAGTCAAACATATCGTTCTTAGAGCTTCTCTGTCCTCAGATTTCATAACTTCATTTTTAAGCTATACCCTTGGATGGAAACATCTCTAGATTCAGTTAATATACAGGGCCACCAACGTGCTAAAGTTTGACAATTATTTCTGGATATCAGTAACGTGAAAATAAAACTCCTAAAGGGAAACAGAGTTTTAGTGCCAACATTATGACTTGATTTCTCTAAATGAGAGGCATTCCCAAGCTTCATTAATACTCTGTTGGCAAAGTATTATTTACCATCGGCGAGTTGACGTTTATGGCTTCCTGATATATCTGTTATATGTTAGGATATGTGTGTGTAGAATACTTTTCCACTCATAGTAACAAAGTCGGACCCTCTCCAAATAAATGGTGGAACATAGCAAGTTCCTCACAAAAAAGTTAGTCACTCTTTAATTTTAGACGCTGCAAGGGTCTTTGCTGCTTTTTAGATTTTGTCCTTTGTCTCTTAAAGGTAACATTAAAAGAAGGAGAAAAGTGTCATAGTAGCTGGGAAGTCTGACTTGATTTTAGAGCTCAGCATTTTGAAGAGTAGGATTTTATAGGATTTTATAAACTCTTCTACATACTTGCTTAAAAATAGGTTAGAATCCGTATAAGTGTGCTAGTCATAAGTGACTTACACATGGCCCTACCATATTTTCAGTATTATTTTTACTTTTCTTTTAAGTCACATACCACTCCTGAGTTTCCTCTGATTTCCACAGGGTAGGTCTCGCTAATACACACAAGGAAATCTTCATTCATAAGGAAAACCTTCAAAGCAGGGAAATGAATTCATCTGTGGAAAAGCTGCTTTTTAAGATTCTAGTATTTCAGTGATGTTTCTATTATTATTGTTGTTATTATTTTTGATGTGTGTGTGTGTGTGTCTGTGTCTTGTGGGGAGGGAGAGCGAGAGAGAGAGAGCGCGCGCGCGAGAGAGAAGAAATACAGACTACAGTTTGCAATTAATGACCTGCACATTTGTACTAAATACATAGGGTGATAAGTTTTAATAAACTCTTGTCTTACCTTCTTTGTTGAAGTAAATAAACATTACTGAAAGTTTTCAAAGGGCTTGCAGTAAATTGTTTTTGAGCTAGAACTTTATTTTGAATTTGAAATGAGCACAGATATTGATAACAGGCCTTTAAATTTTTTTAATAATACATGTATGTAAAAATTTTTTTCCTTCAATACCCCTTTTGGTAGCAAACAATGTAACAACACTATACTATTGTGTGCAAAACAAAACAGACTTTAAGAAAGTTAGGGGCAGGTGTTTATAATGGATTTAAAGGGAAAATTATTATTTTTGTAAAAAGTGATGCACTTAAAATAAAATGACTGGTGCACATTAAAACATATTCTTATTAAGATAGTCTGTGGTGTGTAAAATGCAGCCATTCATTCAACAGGCTGACAACTTTCCACTTGGTATTTGCCTTTGCTTAATTTAGTTTCCGCAGGACAGCTAGTGTGGTAGTCTGCCTCTGTTTTTGGCAGGCATAGAAAACTATAAACTCAGACAGTTTTGTCCCAAATACTGCAGCTCACAAGTTACAATCAATTTGATAAAAACAGGCAAGTTTTATGGACTTGCTTTCTGTTGTTCACCCTTGGTCAAGCTTTCAGGTAACAGAGGGTTCTTTCTCTTCCCCTCTTTTGCTGGTTATAAGTACTAATAGCCTTGATAACTAATTCTGAGTCTTGTTTACTCATTTAGCTTCCTTATTTATTGCTGATTGAAATTTGGGGAAATTAATGACAGCATGTCTAGACTTGGTTTTACTTTTACTGTCTATCTATGTGATAACATAGATAGACATATTCTATATTCATCTTTTGATACCACCATACAGAAATAAGTGAATTCTTTGTTACTATTCTAGTTATGATTTATGGAATTGTAGGGTTCCTCTTAGATAAAATATGAAGCAACTCTTACAGCCTTTGTCAAGTAGAAATTTAGTCTGATTCTCTCAGGGCACTTGTAATCATCATGGATAGAGAATACTAACGCACTTTGCAGTTCTTTATGTTGAAAAAAATTGAGAACAGTTTTTTATAATTATCAAAATTATTTACCTCCTAAAAGCTTTAACCAGTAGATTAAAGTAAATATGTTAAAATACCAAGTGGTATTTTATACACTGTTCAGTAGCAAACAGTGTTGCGGAGGGAATAACCACTTTTAAAAATTTATCCTCGGGTGTAAGTGGGTCTTAAGCCGTTTGTTTATTTGTATAGGATATTCTATTAATTATATATGGCCTATCACTCAGTGGTTCTCAGATCCCTGGGAACCAAATTCGTTGGCCTTTGATTTGGTTCTCTGATGGATATAATAACGTAGAACTTGGTTTAGGTTAGAAAGAGCTTTGGGTTTACGGAAACCCCTTTGCTGAATTTGCAGAAGGATCTATGGATGAAAATGATCTAAATTGTTAAGAGTGAGTTAGATGAAGAAGCTGGCTGGTTGCTGCAGCTGTAGTAGCTGTTATGGTAGCAATGTCTACTTTTTGTCGTTAAACTTTTTTTTTTCCAAAGAGCACAAATCCAGGCAGCAAACTGAAGATGAAATTATCTATGTACTTCACATTTGAAGCATCAGTGGAAATCATTTTCTGATTCAAAGTTATGATCGAAATACAAATAACATCAAAACACCCCAAAGAAAGACATGAAGGATACGCTTTTTGTTCCTAAGTATGTTTCATTAAAAATAAGAAAGAAAACTTTTAATTTTTAAAATGTTTCTAGCTCTTTAAAAACCTGCAGTAAATACTTTACAAGTGGCTAGACACCTTCCCTGGTGGTTTAGTTTATACAAGCAGGAAACTTTCTCTCTTACTCTTTCTCTCTCTCTTTCTTGTTTTCTTTAAACCAACTGACGTAATGCCAAACTTTGCTTTAAAAGAACAGACAGAAGTAATTGGTAGCTTTTAACTTTTAATAATGTTCTGGATTGGTTTTAGTGGCCAAAATGCCATTTAAAAAAAAAAAAAAAAGTTCAAGTAAGAACGGGCTTGTGGCCTGAAGAAGAAAGGCTCTGTTGATGCAGTTATTTTTATTCTGTTTTTCAATCTGTTATTAAAAATCTTTCCTGCTGAGCCCTGCTGGATTTCTCCAATTGCTCTCTGTGATGGCTGGTGCATTTCAGGTTACCGTAACTTAAACAGTTTTTGGGTTTTGGGGAGAGTGGGTATTTGTGTTGCGTTATTTCTTTCTTATTTGGGGGAAAAAAATTTGTTTTTGTTTCATTTGACATGAATTAATTAAGATTATCAATGGCGACAGGTCAATGAATACGTTTATATAAAGAATGCTACACCTGTTAGCAGGAGTCTGAAATGTGGAAGTTTAATTGTGACATTAATCATTTTTATGTGCAGAGGAAGGAAAATAGATGAAACTTTACAAAAATATATTTTTAGATTGAAAGCGTTAATTTTAAGGGTCATTTTGTTTCTATGGGCGGCCCTTTTTGCTCACAAATTCAGATGATAGTTTTTAACCCTATTATCACACAGTGTTTTTAGTTTCCTTTTTTTTTTTTTTTTTTTTTTTTAATAGTCATTTTCTCTCTTCCTGGTCTTGTATAGGCAAACAGAACTTTCTCCAGTTAAGAGATAACTTGGTGATGTTGGTTGACATCAGGGCAACTTCAGAAGCTGGCAAGTAGGAAAATCTTTTCAGAGGGCAAAAAGATTTGTGCCAGTTTTTCCTTCCTTGGAGAAAGACGTTCCACCCAGAAATGGGGCCCTGTGCCCCATTTGGTGGGCCAGAACTGACTATCGACATTTCTGGTAGGAATTGTTCGGAAGGTTTAAATCTTATGGTTACTTGTCTTGGTTTAAATCTTACAGTTACTTGTCTTGGACTTTGCTTTTAACCCCAAATTTGTTCTGAGGGTTTTTGTTTTTGTTTTGTTTTCCTTTTACACAGAGTGTGTTTTAGAAATAATACATACTGAAAATTAGGTATCATACAGATACCTTAAAACGTCTTTTAAGGCATTAGTAATTATCATGAAAAGCATTCCGTATATTCAGGGAAGTAGAAGAGTTCCCTGCGTGGAAATTTGATGGTTTTGATTTACCTTACGTTTTTCTCATTTTTTCTTGTGAGAACTACAGATTTCAGTTCAAATCAGGCATTTTTTCTCTGCTAACCACTCCTTTACATAAGGATGTGTCAGGAAAAACTGTAGGAACTTAAGCTATAACTTGTTCGCATCAGCATAGAGAGAGTATCTTAGAGTGAGTCTTGATTTATTTTTTACAAAGTTTTCAAACAGGAATTTCAGGTGATGGGTCTCTCCGTCACTATGTTTTTATTGAATGAATATTGGTTTATTACTGCAAAACTGAGGGAACAGTAATAAAGTTTGGTGAGAAGAGAAAAAAAAGGAAGAGAGAGGTGTTCAGAGCTGCAGTCCTTTAATATCAGTAGTTTGTTTACTGTTCAGTGGTGGGGAGGGGTTGGAGAGGCTTTGTGGAAGATGATACCAAAAAAAAAAAAAAAATCCATCAATTGCGCATAGGATCCCCTCCCCTTAAGGTTTACTTAAACAATATGTTTCGGTTTTGCCTCAAGCCATTCCGCACCACTTCTGCTCCAAGAATCCACCACTATCTTGGTTCCTGAGCAATTAAGGATGACCCTTTCTGTTATATAATGAACTGCAGTATTGTTTGAACAAAGGTAATGTATTTTGATTTGTGTGATATTCTGGTAACTAGCAGTAGGATGTCTGTAGTATGAGAGGAAATCTAGCATTGTGAATGCTTGCAAATGGTTGATGTATCCACGGTATGTTTAAATTACTGCTGATATGTGTGCATGCTATTGAAGGTATGTGTTATGTATGTAGTATTTGTGGATGGACAATACGTAGATACACCTTGATGGTGGAATCCACTTTGCTAAACAATTAACTCTACACTTTAAAACATAAATCTTTTAAGGAGATACATGACCTACTTTATAAAGTCTCGAAGTTTGAAATGAGTTTGGAGTTTAAACATAATGAAGCCATCACGATCATAATACTTATACCTACGCTGAATTTACTAAGAAATTTAAGAAATGACAAAAAAACTGTACATCAGAATGCCACCTTTCAGTGTATCTAAGAAATGCTTCTGCAGATAATTTTTTTAAAATCCCAAATTTCTGTTGAGAGGAGCAGTTAAGTGACGGTGCTGTTTCTGAATATGTCTTTTTAATGGATAGCACTTTATAGTTTACGATTCTGTCATCTTAAAACGTTATGTAGAAATAATATGGAACATGTAAAGACTTTGTACTATGATCCAATGCGTTTATCCCTAGGGTGATGGATTCTGTGCGTCACCCAAATGTGATGCTATTTGCCAGGCTTGTAATACTGGTTTGAGGGTTGCTGTATGTCCTATTTCATCAAGCAACACAATACAACAACTTTGGTATCTAGGTAATTGACGGTCAAAATACGTTCTGGAAAATGTTCTAAATACTTTTAAGTAAGTCAGAAGTTAACTTATAGATTCAGTTTATTTAGCATGAATAAACAAGTGACTCACTGTCAGCTATTTAAGCCTTCTATTATAGACAGTGTTAGAGGGAAATATACAAGTGTCCATAGTTTATTTTCTGATTCTTTTTTCCTTTATTTAATGGGAGCATGGTTCTCTTTTTTGCATTTATAATTGCTTTATCTGTTAATTATTTGTATCCATGATAGTGAGTAGTATTATAAAGAATAATAAACATATTCATATTACCTAATGTATATGTCCCAAGCTTTAAAAAAGCATTAATATTACATTATTAAATTATTAGAGTAACCAAGAATGAACCCAGTAGAGGATGATAGATATACCACAACTGCTATTTAGACATTAAATGTATTTTAGCTGTAGAAAAAGGAGAGGAAAAAAGATTTTTGCCTCAAAATTTTTTTTCACTTGTAGAATTTGGACAGAATTTATGAAACTTACAAATCAACAAACATTTTTTACTATAACATGTGTTTCTTGGTTAGATTCTACAATATGGCTTTCAGTGAATCCTTGTGAATCAGTATTTCTGTTTCGCCTTATAGAAGCATGTATTATATCTGAGATCAGATACAGCTATAAATAGTGTTAATCTATACGGCAGACGTTAGTTTGTGGAATCTGATTTCTCTATTACATGGTACACTTCATGTGTAAAGGGATCAAGCATTACTAATCTATTTTAGCTTTATTGTTTTCTCTGAGCTATGCACAAGTGTAGCATATGAATTAGTGACTTCATATGAACTATGTACATGTACATGCATATGTCTGTATTCTCACTCGTATAGAATGTTTTCGCATTACAGGCACCGAATGGAATTTTAACATAGTACATATTTTTTTTGAAATGACTTTAGTCTTTGTAATATCCATTTTAATTACTTAATGCATCCCAACACCTATCTGAGGGTTAATTTAATTAGAATTTTGGTTCTGAAATGAGAGTGAGAGTGGCAAAACAAATTAAAACTAACTTCTACTTGTGACTTCTTTGTGATGTCAGTATCCACACATCTTTAGCTCTGAAAGATGCAGAAAGAAATACATCAGCCTGTTTTTTCTTTCAATATATATATATATATATATATATATATATATATATATATAAAACTTTTAATCAAGGCCCATGTTATTAAATTTTCTCAATGCATATTAGTCTGATTGTTAAATAATTAATAGTTCTTTACCAGTTATTTATAGATATATCTTTGAGATTGTTTAAAATCATGTATTTTTCTGTATTTGGCTGCTAAATTTTTATGTTAATAAATTGATTAAATTATAAATTGAAAAAACACAAATTATTATGTTTAATACTGTCTTTAACTTATTTTTGGAAGTATTTTTTTTAAAGATTATTGCAAATTTTACTCCTCAGGTTTGCCAACTTAGGTACGTTTTAGAAGCTAACTTTAGGTACAAGTGGACAGTGTAAGCAATAACACATTTAAGTAATGAGTAATATGAAACCTCATTTTTCTGTAATTTACAAGCAGATAGTAAGGAGATGTTTCTCTTTTGTATTTAGAATGAATTTGCATTACATTCATTGGATGCAAGATGTAGTAAATTACTTTAAGAAGCTCGCTGTCATCTAAACCCCAATTACAATAAACTCTTTATTTTACTCTCTGTCCCATCACTGTTTATTCTACTTTTAAATGTCTCGTTCTTAAGACAATTTATGTTGTTGAAAGAGTGTCCTCATTATTTACATTTTACTTTTCCTTTGTACTTTGATAAGCTTTAAATAAGAAAGCTGTCACTCAAGATTTCAGGCCAGTAGTAAAAAATCATAAAGTACACATTTTATGTGTAAATGTTTGTGTATGATCTTGCATGTTCACTTTGTCAAAACATTCCACTCTTTAGCATTCCCCATATTTGTGTACACTCTGTACACACCTGTCTTGTACTTTTTACTCCCAGGATAGTTCAGTAGATCATTGTTAACATTTAATTATGTGTATACATGCTTGTCTCACTCCCTGAATAATTCCATTGGCAATAATAAAAATTAAAAAGTGAGACCAGTGATGATTAGAAATGGAAAATAGGGGGGTAGATATTAGCGTAAGCAGATTTCCCTCCTTTTTGTTTTTCCCATTTTCGGTTCCTATTTAAAAAGATTTATGTATGTATATCTGAGCAGAAGAGGGATTTGGATACTGCACAATCCATTATAACATAAGGAACTGTTGCTGTGTATGGCTTTCCTTATTTATATATTTTTGACATGGAAAACTCTGACCTCTTTGCCTGTGGTACTTGGGAATTTTAGATAAACCCCACTGGGGTCCCACTCATCAGTTCTGGCTTTGCGTGACAAAAAGCATCCTCTAGCTTCTGGTGTGCTACTGTGCTGTTTCCCTTCAGGAGTGGAAGCCCTGTAAGTTAATTTGGCATTTGAAAGCACAACTAGAATTTTTCGTTTTTGAAAATCCTCTGGATGGTTTTCAGAGGAGTAAGCAGAGATCATGGGCAGCGTGATGTTGTTCATCTCAGGATGCTAAAGAAAATTATGCTGAGAGCAAGCATGCTTCCTCTGGATTATTCTGCCATGCTTTATTACCTTTTTTTTTCCTCTTTGGGATCTAATATTTCAGGTTTTGGAGGAGTGAGGCTTTCTCCTTTCAGTGGAAAAATGTGCCAGCTCTAGGATTTTTACTTCCATTTCTTTATAATATTTATATTTTTAGGGAGAGAGGCATGAGAAGAAGAACTTATATACTGTAAAATAATAATTTGATTTTCTTGTTTGCTCTTGAGCAGGCCTTTGCCATTCCATTTCTATGAGGAAATGCATCCAATGAAATTAAATAAAGTTGTGGTATAATTTTGCAACAATTCTAAGCACCAACTGTGACATATTTCTGGCAAAAAAATTAAGGCAATTTTAGATACTCAGTGCTTCCACCAAACTCTGTATTCCAAGTTTATAAATATGAATTTGATCGTTTGATCATGGATGGTGCTTGAAATGAATGTATCTTGATTCAGGGAAGAGAGTACTTAAATTATGCTCACCATCAATGTGCTTTAGATTTGCAAGAAATAGAATGCCAAGCATCACGCTTTCAGCCCTTTGAGATCTTTAGGAAAGAGTTTTACTTGTTTATGGTAGCTTATATTCAATAACATCAAGCACAGACCGTTTATCATATTTGTGCCTTGAGCTGTAGTGAAGTTCAGTAAGTGATTGTATTTCCATCAAGGTTTGGGGAGTAATGAACACTTAGTAGCCATCTGCTAAGGATGGTTCTGAGGTTTGGAATTTGTAACTGATTTTTAGGAGCTACGGCGTAAGTATAAAATAGGTGGAAATACTCAGTGATCTCCTTTTATAAAAGTTAGTTCTGTCTTTAATGTCTAGGAAAATATAGCAGTGAATATTTGCTTTTTGTATGTTTTGTCTCCAAGCAGAGGAAACTGACAGTTTTATGTTTTAAGTGCCGAAAGTTGTTCTTGGCTATGCACCCCCTAAGTTAATCACTGAGATGTTAACTTGATTTTCTGTCTTTAAAAAGTTTTCAAATTTTAAAGCACAGTACGCTTCCATTATCTCCAAATTGACATCCTGCGTTCTGGATTGGTTTTTAGAGAAATGTTCTCCAAATTCTCTTGAATTGCTTTAAGTCCATTGATTTTGAAATACTGAGTTTTGCTTTTTTAAGCTTTTCAGAAAGGAGAGGAAATACTTCATCTTTTGAGGCTTTTCTTATTATAGAACCCTTTTTATCTCCCATAAAATGCGAATTAATTTTGCATTCATTTTTTATTCTTGTGTGTGTGTTATCTTTTCAGAAACTCATTTTGAGGCATCAGAAATTGATCAGTGATTTGAGCTTCCCTTTCACACCTTCCTCTGATAAGATATTTTGGTCATTTCTAAGGAGTCACTAAGGATAAATCCTTTCTTATGTCATTTGCACAGTTTTATTTTTACTTCAAATGAGTGGTATTCGAAAAGCATATATTTATTCCTTGAGGTTAATTGCAAAAATTATGAACAGTATAAAATAACATGACATTTAGTTGTTTCTCATTTGCGTCTGAGGCAATTTGTATCTAAAAATTTGATTGAAGGAAAAAGAAAAAATATTTCAACCAGCCTTGAAATCAGTGTCAGATAGTCCTACAGAATTTTCCAAAATTAGTAAGAAAATGTGAAATATTTTCAATGCACAGGGTTAAAATTAAACTGCATATATAGTGGATACTTTAACCTGACATATTTTACTGTAAAACTGTTTTAGTATAAAGAAAAATTCCTCTGGTTTTGCCTGTATTTTATTTTTTTGCAAACTGCTTTGCTTAAAATGATTGGCATCCTTAAATTATAGTTTTGTGTAAAACAAATAAGGCTGCTACTTAAAGAAGCAGCGGCTCTGCACATTCATCTTAAAGACTATTTTGAAATATTTGCATTTGGAACAAGTGCATCAAGCCCTAAAGAAATAGGTACCAAATTGCAAACTAGTATCCCAAACACATCACCCAGCTATTCACTGAAAGTGGGATTGACTCTGAGAAAGCACATTATTTCCATTCGCAGTGTAGTGTTTTTAACAGTATTTTGGTGTCTCCACTGGTAGAAACGTGGACATTTCAACCAACCACCTCCTTGTTTGGTTCCCGTGATGTCAGGTGAACATTTTGCCAGAACTTTTGGTCTGGTGTAATCAAACCGTGTTGTGGAATTAGGCTAATATGATGATTTCAGATCATGTTTAATGTGTTATTTTGAAAAGATACTTTAAAAAAATTCACCTATTTGGAATATAATGGAAGAGCCTGGGCAGTGTTTTTAGATTTGATTCCAAGCCTCTAGCTACAGATCAAGAAGGACAAAATTCCACAGATATTTCTTCTTTTCCTAATGTAGGAGAAAATGGGGCTTATTTGCATAAACACTTCTGTAGAAATAGTTGTTCAACTTTATTTCGACCAAAGATGATTGTATAAAATTGGAGCAAACTTTCTGAGCCCGACAATATTGTGCATTTTAGTTCCTTCGGTAACATGGATAAAACCATGTACAAAAGGAAACTAAGAAAAGAATAAATTTCATCTCCTGTTGGAGGTTAGATGTAGAGTGAACTGCTTAGTCTCTGAGAGAATTTTCTTAGCTCTGTGCCCCATTTCCTTGGCTGGCGGGTACATTTCATCATGTGCATGAGTGTACAATGTTCTGCTTCCCGCATACATGTGCACATGTGGATCTATTCTGAAGAGTCTTTTAACACTTTTTTGTTGAGGAAAAGTAGACCGTGGCCAAGGAAACACTTCTTTCCTCAATGGCTGAACTTTCCTTGGATGGTCCGTTTTGTATCTGCTGCTCAAGTTTAAATTTTGTTTCTTTGTTTTTCTTTAATTCAGGTATTGTTCAGAGTGACCATAGGGTCCTGTTTTATTTTGAGTGATAGAAGGGGCATGACCTCTATCCATTTGAGCAGACTCGTCTTATTTTACAAAGGAGAAAACTGACAATTAACTGAATTTTCCATGATCACACAGCTAGTTAACTAAAGGACTGAACTAGAATTCGTGTTTGATCACCATCCTCATTTATATCTATAACACTAAACAATTTTGACATTTGTTGAGGAAATCTGCCTGCTATTTGCTATTCACTCATCTTTATTTTTCCTTTTGTGGATGGATGGGAGAATAGAATTAGAATACCATTTAGTATGCATTGGGGAATTGATGATCATATAATAAGTCAGTTGGTATATTCCATATTATTTCTCTATCAATATCTTATGAAGATATGGGAATCAAATATTTAGTCTAGAGGTTACCCTGGAAGGTTAAAACGTTACTGCAGAAAATCTAGGCTTAATGTCTCTTTCACACACCTGAGCAATAGATGCCTCTTTGGGTTCATATATATAAAATCCAGTTGGTCTGAAGAATTGGTTATAAAATGATCATTAATAAGAATTTAACTTTGTATTATTATTCTCCTTTTAACTTAAAATACCTCCAACATTTATCTATTTTGAGACCAGTTTAAAAAAAAGCAATCCATTTGAATTAAGGACTTTTTTTATCTTCCAAGAAACTGAGAAACTGGACTTTTCTTTACTCATAACACCCATAAGCCCCTTGGCAGGTTGAAAACTACAGACAACATCTGTGAGATTAGGCCTGAAATGTGCAATGAGTTATTAAAATGTGGTTGAGAAACCATTTGTGGCATTTTACATAGACTCCTCAGCATTTATAAAAACAAATTAACAAAAGAATAATGAAGGAACCTCATTTATTTTAAATGCTTTTCTTATCCTGTCTTTTGAATGATAAATTTCAACCTACATGTAGTGAAAATGAACTATTTTAAAATATAAATTTAATCTATATTTTTTAGCATTTCTTTAACATTCCATTTTTATCTATGACGCCGCTGTACAATATGGATGCAATTAACATTTCTTTATTGGTTGTAGTTAAGCTAATTTTAATCATTTAATCTGTTGCATTGGAAAAACGGGAAAAAAAATCTCTGTCTTTTTAGACATCTGAGGTATTTCATGTAAATCTCTTGTTTCTTTTTAGCTTTCAGTCCTAATAGCTATATTATATAATTTAAAATGTTAATGCAACTCCCCCATCAGTGAAATTCGTGATTTCTACCCCCCCATGCCACCATTTCCATTTCTGTTTTAAAGAATTGTGGCGAATGCCATGCAGAAGGGTATTGGACCCAAGACCTCCCCAAACTCTTTCAAAAGACAGCTTCAGAAGCGGCTTTGGAAAGCAGGAGGAGGTGTGTCCACCGCTGAAATGGGCTGGTTTGGTCCAGGGTCTGTATTTGAACTCGCATGTTCAGTTGCAAGGTGAAGATACCTGTTGGTCTGGCTTTTGTTTGTCTGGGTTTTCCTCTGTTTCTTAGCCAGAGGGCAGACTTTTTTTTTTTTTCCTTTAAATATGGTTGTTTTGTTTCTTCAATGTTTCTTTCAGGTGAAAACCCTTTATAAATGGCTGTGGATAGTTATTCCTGTAAAAGGATATAGTTTGCTTATGGAAGATTATCATATTCAGTTAGTTAGAGAGTAATGGAATGATCTTTAACATTAAAAAGCAGTTCTTCCAAAATGGATTAAGGAACCATTTTGATTATTATGCTGATCATCCTACAGAGCGAAAATCTCTTTCTTGGTGTAGTGAGCATACTATACAGAGCAAGGCTGAAAACTTCCATTATTATTATATAAATATCTAGGATTTTCCCCCTTCTCCTCCTCTGGCTATTATTTCTTTATATAGGTTTTACTTTTTACTTTTTTTTTTTTGCCCCGGCTGTAAATTACAGTTTAACATCCAATATATACCTAATTGAACCATAGGAAACACTATCAGTGCCTATCTCGCCCTAGTCTGTCTTTTTATTTATTTATTTATTTTATTTATTTATTTTTGGCTGCACTGGGTCTCCGTTGCTGCACACAGGCTTTCTCTAGTTGCAGCGAGTGGGGGCTACTCTTCGTTGTGGTGCACGGGCTTCTCATTGCAGTGGCTTCTCTTGTTGTGGAGCACAGGCTCTAGGCGCATGGGCTTCAGTAGTTGTAGCATGCGGGCTCAGTAGTTGCGGCACACGGGCTCAGTTGTTGTGGCTCGTGGGCCCTAGAGCGCAGGCTCAGTAGTTGTGGCGCACGAGCTTAGTTGCTCCGCAGCATGTGGGATCTTCCCGGACCAGGGCTTCAACCCGTGTCCCCTGCATTGGCAGGTGGATTCTTAACCACTGCACCACCAGGGAAGCTCTCACCCTAGTCTTTCTTAATGATTTTCTTAATGTTATTTTGGAATTTATTTTTCTACTTGATTCTCTCCCTTATATTCCAGCTATCTATTTTTCTCCTTTGACTTTAGGAGATTGGAACTTTATCCTGTATTCTTGGCATTGCAGATCAAAATAAATTTAAAGTGGTTCTTACTCTGAGCTTTGTTTATCAGAAAGTACTTTTTTGTTGGCTTTTAAAACAGATCAAATCCAGATAAGGTTTAAATGAGTTTTTTGTATTTCATTTTTTCTTTCCACTTATTAAGGGATTTGCTTTCCTGATAAATCAGTATACATTTAATTTTATTTTATTCCCCCTGAATCAAAACTATTCTCCCTGAATATATTCACTTACTTTTGGTAAACACCTTCTCAAACAACTTTAAACCATTTTATACTTGTTCTCACAGCACGTATTTGTGAACAAAAACTATCCTGGATATTTTATAGAAGGTAGTTAAATGGCATTTATCTTCTGCTCTTTTGGATTATAATCCAATTGCAGTTCTTGGAATCTAGGAAAAGTTCAGTTGCAATTATATAGCTAATGTATGGTTACTGAAGCTGAGAGATAGGTTATGGTTTAAGCACTGTATTGATTTTAGGTAACAGTCGGCAAATAATGAAGGTAGTTCCCTTGACAGTTTAGAAAAATACAAGGTAAAATGAAACAAAAGGCTACTTTTTATTTATTTCCAGATGGATTCCATCTCCTACTTGGCATGGCACAAAGTCAAAACGCTGCTCTTTGAGGTTTATTAATTAGAATGTTTCTAAGCCAGATATGGAATCCTGTCTCCTTTTTCAGATAAAAGGTAAACCTACTCATATATAAAAATAACTTTAGAGGGGGAAAATATTGAAAGCCTGAATCTGGGGCTCTTTTCATGTACATCTCCCTGACTCCTCCACCTGTGGACACTGCTATATTGAGGACACCAGTGGCCTCATGGCAGCCGAGCCCAATGGTCTTTCCATCCGACTGCACCTCTTAAATGAATTGGATGCTGCCAGCCACTCTCATGAGTATCTCTCTTGGCTTGGCTTCCGGGGCACTGCATCCCTGCCACACTCGTTCTAGTCTGTGCTTGACTTTCCTCTTAATCTCTGCAATTTTCCTTGAGGATTATATGCTTTCACCTTTTGATCTGAATGAAATCATTCCAGTGTTTTATCTCTAGACCCAAGTTGACTCTGAGTTCGGGTTTATCACCTGTTTGTCATCATTAGCTTGGCATGCGGGACCCTAAACTCTGCTCCCAGTTTATCAGTTCCATCTTTACAATACCATGTGTTCTATCCTTAAAGTAGTATTGAGTTCCAGAACATGGCCAAGCCTACCTTCCTTCATGTTCTCCCCTCTCTGAAATGCCTTTCTTTCAACCAGGCTTAACTATAGGAATTCTACCTATTCCTCAGATGTTGACTTTTGTATTTCTTCTTTCTGAAGCCTTTCCATTTCCACTCATTTAGATTTAAACATCCTTGCCCTATGCTTTCACTTATTTATGGCTTTAGTATAGCCCATACCAGAATCCACTTGGCATTGCAAGTGTGAGGAGAGTAAAAGCATACCCAATTTCTGTTCTTTTTACAATGCCTTGGATACAGTGGGTTCTCAAACATGTTGTATTACATTGGCACTTAGGAGAAGTACACTTTGGCCAGAAGAGCATAAGACTTTTAGGGGTTGAGAAAATTGTGAAATTGGATTGTCAGGTTTCAGAGAGGAAAAGGATTATCTGATGTTGCATAATTGATAGACATTTTTTGAAGTCTGCCCTAATGTATTATTCCTAAAGTGTCATACTGCTGGTTACAACTTATGTTGTATTTTGCGCTGTGGTTTCAAATTCTGTCTTTTACTGATTAATGTCCTTGAACCAAGTGTGACGGGGTCAGTGAAACCGAGGCAAAGGGAGACCCAAATACATTGGCGAACCTTAAAAAAATGAAAACCCACACCACGTTGTTGCGCTTTATTGATATTGCAGTTGAGGTACCACAAAGTAATCAAAGATGCAAATTGATAAATGTTGTGCTCTTAAAATATGAGGGATAACAGTGTTAGCCTCTAAGGCCATGAGTGGGGAAGGTATAGTTTTAACTTCCATGTGTTGAATATTTGTCAGCCAGATGTTGTGTTCTGATATTTGTGGTTTATGTATTGGCTTCATGGTGAAAGTTACCTGTAAGTGGTTGATACTTGGATGCTAAGTGGGCGAGGATGATTTAGACCTTCAGAAGGAGATATCCTAACGAGGATATTGATGAGTAGGGTTTGTCAGGAGCTGAGAAGAACCATAAGTAATGCTGCTTTGGGAAGTTCAGGTTTATGGCAGTGAGAGGATATTGAACCCCTCTTTGCTCTTTTTAATATCCATGTCTCCTTGAGAGATGACCAGTAAAGTGATAACTAAATAATAGCTGCTGAGACATTTCTCATGTTGAAAGAAGAGTGTCTGAGACTTCTTTGAATACTTGATTTTTACTAATCACTTTAATTTCATCTTAAAAGCCAAGGAACAATTTTTGAAGCTTTTTTTTTTTTTTTTTATAAGACCATACCCTTAGCCTTCTTCTCTCTGTAGTTTTTTCTTTTTTAAACTAAAAAACTTTCTTTTATCTGAGAATTGGGAAGTCCCTTTGATTTCATGTGTGAATCTGTTAAGCACTTAAATATTCTTTTAAACAGCTTTGGGAAAGTATTAAGACTTGCTATTATTGTGTATTCCCAAATCTGTATGGACCTGGAGCCATGAAGGCGAAATCAAGGAGAGGATCTATTTGATGAATTTCTTTACTTCTAGGACAGCTCATTACTTGTAGGCCTGGTATTTGTCTATTTCTTCCTTAATAACAAAACATTCCAAAGCTTCCTAGAAACCGTAGCTAATTGCATCTTTCAAACATAGTTTTCTGATGTCACCTTGTGTCTATCAGCAACTTTAAAAATCTTTTGAAGGAGATAGTTAGAGTTTTAAAAGTAATATCTGTCTGAGATTTACAAACTATTTAAGTGACAGGAGAAAGCGTTTCCTCGAAGAGTACATTCTAGTTAATGAGTAGGGGCTTTTAAATCTTCTGTACTTTTCCACAACTGAAGGGGTGCATACTTTTGGTTGAAAGTGAGTAGGCGAAATTTAGTCCTGCTGTTCTGGTAGTCTTGGTGGTTTAGAAATCTCTTTATTGCAGTTTTATAATCCCTGACATGACTGTCCAGCTCTCGTGTCTGCTAAATACAGAAATAGAGGAAGGAAATGTATGTTTTGGCTCCATTCAAATGGAGCTTATCAGACTGTATGTAGGAGGAGTGGACTTTGTTGAAGATGCCTCTGTTTGCCAGCTGGATAGCATGTGCGCTGGGCGAGTTTCCTGTCTGCTAAAGCTGTGTGCTGCCCTTTAATGATGGGCAGGAGCACATTATTAAATGGGTCGTGGTGTTTTCACTTGTGAAAATCAGGGTGCAGAGGGCATGCAAACTTTGCCCAGAGGCTGGCCACAGTTTGCATAGAAACGAGTGACTCGAAGCAACAACTGATTTGGTGGGTGCGTGGCGAGCACTGATCACTAAAAAAGAAATGAGGGCCACCACCGGCCACAGGTGAGCTAGCTTTTGCAGGGGAAAGGCTGCATCCCAAGAGGTTAGTTTTCCATTAGGGGCCACCTGCAAATGATGATAATGGTTCACAGTTGTCGAGCACTGCTTGAGTGGCTTGTCTCCACTTGAGACAGGAACTGCTGTCATCCCCATTTCTCAGGGAAGTTTAATCAACTGCTTAGGCTACAACAGGGTGCAGTCACAGCATTAGGACTTGAACCCAGGCAGTCTGGCTGGAGCACTCAGGCTCGGTCAGTTCTGCTTTATTTCTCATCTGCGGTGAGCACGGACTTGCGATGCTGTATGTTCCGGGGATTTCAAACACTAGGTGACTGTCATATCAGCAGTGTTCCATTCGGCTTTCTACTTAAGCCCTCATCTACCTTTGTTTATTGTCTGAGAGATAAAACCATCGCCTTTATATATAAGACATTTTAAGTCTGGTTTGCGTCATAATTCATGTTCAACTTGCATTCTTTCTATAGCGATAGCTGTAATCTCCCGTTAAAAAATCTATATTAGTCTAAGTGACTGCCTCTTCTTGGCTCCATTACAGCAAAAAGGCTGTGATCAGCAAACTCTCGTAGGGGGAAGTTGTTGATTGACGTGGGGCTGTGGTGCTGTCCTGGAAATCCTCTGGGCTTTGTGTTTCTTAAATTATTTGCACTCCTGGGTAACTGCCCCTGCACCAGATGGGGGTCTTGACAGCGTGGCTTTCTGGCTTGGCTTCTGTTTGTTACAAACACATAAAAAGCAAAGGTTGGATTGGGTGAGACATACAAATAAACAAGCAAAACCTTTCGTCATCTAAATATCAGCCGATTTGTCTGTGTTGGATTAATAAAAAAGTAATTTATATTTTATGAATGAGCTTTAAAGCCCCAGTGTGTTTTAGTGGTTAGTACTGCCCCAGAATGAAAAGCCAAGAGTAAAATTGCCTTCTTATTTTGAAGGAGAACTAAAAAATCAGAACCGCAGATCAGTAACAAGAATAGGATTCCATTTTCTTGCAAGGGCTTCTCAAGAAGCTCGAGTCAGAGTGAATTGCTGGTGTCTGGGAAGGAGGCTGCTTGCTGTCAAGGGCCCTGCCTTTGAAGCTGCAGCGACCGACCCGAGCTTTGGGTGTGTCGGTGGCGCTCGCTGTCCCCTGCG
The DNA here is from genome assembly GCF_965194805.1 of Balaenoptera borealis. Lineage (NCBI taxonomy): Eukaryota > Metazoa > Chordata > Mammalia > Artiodactyla > Balaenopteridae > Balaenoptera > Balaenoptera borealis. The sequence goes on from NC_138876.1 coordinate 22,720,004, forward strand.
CCCCGGGGCCGCTGCAGCCACGCGTGCTCCCCACCGGGCTGTGGGCGTGTTGTCGCAGGAAGTCCTACGGAAGCAGCCGCGCTCGCCGTCCGGCTTCCTCGCCCGCTTCCCGGTGCGCGGAGCTCCCCGCCGCGCCGCCTCCCCATCGCCCTCCCTTTGCCCTGGCTGCACGGGGACCCGCGTCCTACCCGCCCGCCGCCCGCCCGGCCTTCCTCGCGTTCCTCCTCGTGCATCTCCCGTCGCCTTGCCCTTCTCCGCACTTCCCAACTTGGTTCCCTCTCTCCACGAACTCTTTCTCCTATCTTGGTTTCTCCTTTGCATCCTCTTCTTCTGCTGCCCCTGTTGGATGTGACGCTCACATTTCACTTGCTTCTGCCTGCCGATCCCCAGATGGGTTTTTCAAACCCTCACTCCGCTTTAGATCTTCTGATTCACCTGTGATCAGTGTACCTGTGCAATTGACATGGAGAGACAGTGGCCAGTGGAGATAACTGAAGTTCTTGTTTTTCATGAATTGAAAAAAAAAAAGAAAACTATTATGAGCCTTTCAATCAGTTACATACTTTCTCATACAGAGTTTTCAAGGAGCTGCTTAAACCTCTGTTGCTGATATTTTGAAGTATGTGTATTTACACAGACCTTCTCGAGTAGATGGAGGGATTGGATCTCCTGCATTCTCAGTCAGAAAGCTATGAATAAAATGAACACAAGAAAGTCATATGCACCAAGTCACAATTCAGGTTATAATTTAGTAGTCTTCATAAGCACATGAAGCCTTTTTGGAGTGCCAGAGGCTTCTGTTTTATTTTTGGTGTTCTGGGAATTGAGGCCTTTATATTTTTCTTGAATTACAAATTTGGAGACAGTTGCTCTACATGGATCCCTATCAAGTTTAATCCCTCTCTACATTATCAAGTTTATTTTTAAATTAATTCTTTTTAGAGCCATGCTTTTTATATCCTTTCTGTTTCCTTTTCTGGAAGCCCCTATTATTATGGCCATATCATGAAACATCAGTACTTTTAGTAAACTTGCTCTTAAATTCCCTACTGCAAGAGATATTTAATAAGGATTGAACTTTATTGAGTCATATAATTTATATCCATTTGCTTCATTTTTGCCTTGATGGTTCCAGTATGCCTGACATGAAGAAAATAGTTGATATATAGCTGGATCTGAGGGGTCCATTTTAACTTGTAGATGATAGGATTTCTATATTGATGCCTTGGTTAATTTTAAAATTAAGAAAAAAAAAAAGGAAACTTAGATCCTCCTTTTTAACTTGTAACAAATTAACTTCTAGTATTGAGTTCCATAGGGAGAGTATGTAAGTTGATATCATAAATTGATTTCATAAGACAGTATGGAACTCGAGATGTTTGAAAAAAAGTTGACCCTTAAATATGTGAAGTGATTTAATACAACACATCTTTTAAAAGTAATACATTGCAAAGAAAATGATAATCTTATGATAAAAATGTCAACACATACTAAACCCAATTATTAGTAGGCACTGTTCTGTCCTCAAAATTCTTAACTGAATAATAACTCTATGAAAACAAAGTACTGAAGTCACAGCGCCAGGAGCACTGGTTCTCATATACAAATAATAAAGACTGAGCCTACCATACATTTTTCTTATTGTTGGAACCACTATTCCTGGAGTTTAAGAGGTATTTATTACTTCAGCGGTCATAAACATGCATCACAGTATGTTTTAACCTTTTTGGTTTTGGTGATTTTTTTGTTTTGTCTTTTTCTATTATCTGAGGACTTTGTCCTCTTTCCAAGCTTATTTGTTCACCAGCTATGTAGAAAATAAAATAAAGACGTTTCAGCCATCTCAGTGCCTCCAGGGCCATCTGATTGTCTGGAATAGGTTTATGTCCAGCTGTGTTCGGAAGATCCATAGGTGGTAGCTGTGTTTTCTTATCTGTGGAGTGGCTTTGTTGGAATAAAATCAGAATTAAAGTCTCTAACATCTCTAGTTTACAGCCTCCCCATCTATAGGCTGTGAGTCATATTACTTGGGCTCAGGTTGTGCTGAGAGGGGAAGAGTCAATTTAAATAATACATGTAGAATGGTTTCGGTGAATGCCAAAGGGCTGTGTGAATATTTATTATTATAATAATAATTATAATCATTGTTCTGTTTCTAATCTTTATAATTTTCATATATCATCAACTATGTGAGTACTCATTAGACTGTTCAAAAATGGTATTTCTAAGGCCTTATTTTAACTTTTAACTTAAAGAATTATAATTAGGATAGATACAGAGCGGAATTCTAGCTGTCAGGTATTATTGGGAAGTGTGGCATCAATTTATTCCAAAAGACTAGCTGGCATTGTTCCCTTGGAAAAATATATGCCTTAATTCATCAGTTCTTCTGTTTGGATTTCTGTTGTATAAACTTTGGTGTTTGAGGCCACTCTGAATTGTAAAAGTTCTTGAAAGAAATGTTTTGGGTTATTTTTTCACATTGTCCATCTGTGCCTCATTCTTTGGGTCATTAATGACTTATGCCATCATTTTTATTTTAAATTGCATTTGTACTGATACTTAAGTTTCATATATGACTTTTTTTAATACATGACTTTTTTTTTTAACATCTTTACTGGAGTATAATTGCTTTACAATGGTGTGTTAGTTTCTGCTTTATAACAAAGTGAATCAGCTATACGTATACATATGTTCCCATGTCTCTTCCCTCTTGCGTCTCCCTCCCACCCTCCCTATCCCACCCCTCTAGGTGGTCACAGAGCACCGAGCTGATCTCCCTGTGCTATGCAGCTGCTTCCCACTAGCTATCTATTTTACATTTGGTAGTGTATATATGTCCATGCCACTCTCTCACTTCGTCCCAGCTTACCCTTCCCCCTCCCCATGTCCTCAGGTCCATTCTATACATCTGCGTCTTTATTCCTGTCCTGCCCCTAGGTTCTTCAGAAACATTTTTTTTTTTTTTTTAGATTCCATATATATGTGTTAGCATACGGTATTTGTTTTTCTCTTTCTGATTTACTTCACTCTGTATGACAGACTCTAGGTCCATCCACCTCACTACAAATAACTCAATTTCATTTCTTTTTATGGCTGAGTAATATTCCATTGTATATATACAGTGCCACATCTTCTTTATCCATTCATCTGTTGATGGACACTTAGGTTGCCTCCATGTCCTGGTTATTGTAAACAGAGCTGCAGTGAACATTGTGGTACATGACTCTTTTTGAATTATGGTTTTCTCAGGGTATATGCCCAGTAGTGGGATTGCTGGGTCATATGGTAATTCTATTTTTACTTTTTAAGGAACCTCCATACTGTTCTCCATAGTGTATCAATTTACATTCCTACCAACAGTGCAAGAGGGTTCCCTTTTCTCCACACCCTCTCCAGCATTTATTGTTTGTAGATTTTTTGATGATGGCCATTCTGACTGGTGTCAGGTGATACCTCATTGTAGTTTTGATTTGCATTTCTCTAATGATTAGTGATGTTGAGCATCCTTTCATGTGTTAATACATGACTTTTTGAAAGCCAGAGATTTTGTCTCATACCTTACTTTTCGTATCAATTTTATGACATTTCTTCCTCTTCTCCAAAGTGAGTCTTACAGAATTCCCCTTCAGAATTAATCACTGTCTTATTTGTAAGTAGGTTGTGGTAACTTGTTCAGAATGCATCAGACCCTTTCCTGAGGAGTAGTTTCTCACAGATAATATTTTGTGATTCTCTCTGGACATTTCAGAATTTATCATTTTTTTCCCATATATGGGATATGTGCTACATGATCATATACACTTTGTGAATAAAAATGATTTTTTACTACTGAGGTCACCCAGTTTTTCCGCAGGAGAATAATAAATAGTTACATGATTTCATAGCCACTGTAGGTTGTATTCCATGGTACAGTGATTCTGAGGCATCATTTGCAACCAAATGTCCTAAGTTTTCAAGCTAAGTGTGTGTGTGTGTGTGTGTGTGTGTGTGTGTTCTCTTTTTTTTTTTTCCAAGAAGTAAGCATGCTTTTAACATCAGCGGTAAAGATATTTATTTACAAAATATGTCTATCAAAAATAACAAAATGATTAAAATTAATAGAGGTTTTTTTTTTAAGGTTAGAAGCCCAAAGCATTTTCTTAACAGTGACACATAAGATGCCACTTATATTTTCTAGGGGAAATTACAATGAACCATTAGAATTGTTTTTTATTTGATAGAAAAGAGATCCCTACTAAGAGCACTAATCCTAAATTTTTGTTGGCAAGTGCTGCTGTCAAATTATATTTGGAATAAAAAATTCATAAGTTCTGACTAGGGGCTTGTATTGATGAGGTGACTTGAATTTCTCTTTTTGCTATGCAAATTTTCAAATAATGGAGGAAGTTTTAGAAATCATTCAAGAATTTCCCAAATGGGACTGTCAGAGGGTCTGAATGATACTGAGTCTCTGCAAACTTCTTTGTCATTTTGACACAGTTCCCTATTTATTTTGTGTTCTGCGCTACATGACTCAGTAGGTTCGTATCTATATTTGTGTTTGTATTTTATATTGTATTTTGATTATTATGCACATATATAGTGTTTGTTAATAAGTATGTGTCTATTTAAAAATACTCATATTCCTTAGGCTTTGGAAATTAAGGAAACTGAAAATGGGACTTTTTCCTCTCCACGTCAGTTTTTTTCCTATACAGATCTTCAGTAACTGGAAGCCATTCTATATTCTGGTAATCTGATAACCCATTTTGAAATGCATTTGTTGAGCTCATCGTAATTCCATGTGATTCTAATGAAAGGCATGTGAAGGTAAAGATTGAAAGAATGAACCATAGTTGGTCCCTGTAGAGACCCTGCTGCTGCTTTTGGGCCATCTTTAACCTGGCACCCACTTGTGTTTTTACTAAAACGGAGTTTTCTAAAATTTAAATGATGTCACATTTGAAAGCGATGCCAAGCAACAGTGTGGCAGTTTCTAAATTTTGTGAAGCTAAAATCCCTGGTTACAAGAAAGCATACATGTCACAGATGAGTAGTTAGTAATGACTTCAGTTTAACAGGAAAAGAGCAATTCCCATATGCTGATTCTAGTCTCAAACAAAGAATGTTATAGAAAGATTGCACAGTATTTAACAAGCTGTGAGTTAATGTGACAGTGTCAGTGGATCTAGTTCCAGAAGGAGAATCACTTTACCATATTTCTTCAAAAATATTTAAGTTCTACAGCAAACTTGCTGCAAATGAATCCAGACTGTTCCCCACTGCACCCCATCCCCCAGTTTAGGCAGTAATGCTGAGTTTAGTTAAGCAGATTGCTCAGGACTGCCTTATCCTAAGTACCTGGATACCTAACTCTCATTGTCAGACTCTGAACCTCAGAGGCTTGCCTCCCATGTAAGGGAGACTGGGTATAGATGAGAGAGTTACCCCTTGAACCTTAAGTATCCAAGACTTGGTTTTCAGTACATCAGTTTATCTCTTCCTGAGAGCTACACCCCATTTGGAAATAGACTGTATCCCTCCACATTGATGGACACCTTAGAAGTCAGGACAGTGAAGTAAAGTTGTATTGCTTTCAACCCTTTGGAACACGTACTGCGGACAGTCTTTGATTTGACTTGTTATCAACAGTTCATTTCCAAGGCCTTTCCCAGAGACTTGGTCTCTCTTGTATTTTCATATTGGCACTATGATTTCTGTAGAGCTATGAGCTCTAACAAATGGGTGGGTTTAATTTTGAATTGTAGGCTTGACTGTGTCCCTTTAGAGCTTAGAACTCACTCATTATTTTGCTGTTGCAAAGATTCTTAAAGGCAGGGATAGAGAGGAGCTGGGGAATGGGGGAGAGGGTCTTATTTCCTTCAGTGATTTAGAAAAAAGTGCATATTTTCTGTCAAGGAAAAAGATAACCTTTTTCAAAATCAGAGAACATTGTTTTATCATCTCAGTAATGAAACTGTTTCTCTTTTTCCAATTAACATACATCATTGGATATTAGGAGAGGGAGGTACGTAAAATTAACAATCTATCATGAAGAATTTTTACAAAATGCCTTTTATAAAGGATGTTTTTTCTTTGAAAGCAATTATAAACTTGATAATTAAATGAGATGCAAATATGATTATATTTAAATAATATTTTCCAATCTTCTTATTGCATAAGACATTCCCTGGTAATAGACTGTGTAATTAAGGCGTTCTGATTCTATAAATATACATTCTGCTACTACTGGGTATTAACTGCTTTAAGAAGTTAAGGGCTTCTAATTTGTTAAACGAGACAATGCTTACACTGATTACCTCATGAAGTGACATAGGCGACAGACATTCTGCTGCCACTCTTTGATTTAGCCTGTACTTCTAGTACACAAACTGTTTAAGAGAGATGCTGACTTAAAGCAAAAAATTCAGTGACTTTTGAAAAAAGTGAAAACGAGAAATATAGTCAAATTTATTTTTTTTTCTTTTTCTACCCCAAAATGTTTGGTTGACTGCTTTTTAAAAAATCGTATAATGACTGTGAATTTACCTGTTCAAGAAGTACATCTTGCCTCCCAATAGATACTGGCATCTTGATGTCAGTTTTCATTCAGAGTATGTATAGTGTGCTTGCCCTGTGTGCTGTCTACGCTAGGAGCCTGGAGTCTAGCAGGGAAGAGTAGAATGCAGGCCAACAGTTATACCACATTGCCTTTTACAGTCTCTTGTCTTATGCATTTAATTTGTATCCGCTTCTCTTTTCATTTCCTTTAAAAAATAACTTTGTAGAATAGACACGTGACACATATTTTACAGGAATAAAGACAATACAGGTAAACTCGAAGAGGATAAAACCTGGCTAGAACCACTCTTGATTGTGGTTTATATGCTTCTGTAATCCTTTTGAGTGTGTGTGTGTGTGTGTGTAACTGTGTGTGTTTAAGTGTGTACAGTTCTCTATTTATCCTATTCAACCTCAAAAAAGAAGCAGTTTTGCCAGGGGTTGTTTTTGGAAGTACAAGGAGATCTCTGCCCACAACTTTTTGCAAGCTCTATTACTTCAAACCTGTAACCTGAAATTTTCTGGCTAAAAATGCAGTGTGTCTTGTGCCTAAGGGTACCTTCTTGGCCTTAATACAGATTGTCAGGTCACCTTGTTTCATGCCCTGTGCTCACTCTTCAGGTTTTCTGCTATAGTCTTAGAGGAATTGTTTTGAGTGGGCACAAAGAAGGCTGATCTCTGCCTAAAAGTGACCTGATTTTGGAGTGTTCCTACTTTAAAAACAAATTCCATCTGGATTTAGAAGAATGGGACACTTGAGTGGTGACCAGGAAGTAGTGCTGTGAAACGAAATTTTAGGTGGATCTTTAGTACTTAAATCTGAGGTCTGCCAACTCTTCCTCTGTGTAGATCTGGCTTGAAATCTTTATTTAAAGGTGTGTTGTGTTGGGGTCTTCCTGGCCATTATTTTAACTACTGACTTCCATGGATCAGAATGTACTAGTTGGATCGTTACAGAGTTTCTGACCACATTCTGACTGAGTTCCCAGTGGGACTATGAAGATCTGGGATCATTTTGGAAGGCTTGTTTTTAAGTTACTTTGGAAAACTTCATAAAAGGCCGCAAGTCTAAGAACTGAAGAGTTAGAATGGAGTCAGGAGAAACAGGGCTAAAATAAAACACTAAATATGGGCAGGCAGTTCAGAAACAAATGGGTGTCAAGTAGCTAGGTTAGTTAGCCGATTAACTATTTTTGTCTTTTCAATAAGCTTCAGAAGCTTATTCACTAAATTTCAGTAACTTCAGTAAGTCCACTCAACAAATATTTACTAAGTAGCACCTACTCATTTATGGGTACTGTAGTTGGTCATGAGACTATCAATATGAATGACCGAAGGAAAACACCGTCCAGGCAAGGATTTAAAGTTGGAAGCAGATACATAAAGTAGTAATAACTCCCAATTTGAACTATAGAAAGATATAGTGACACATAAATGCTTAAATAATCCATATCATTAATGTCTTGCAAAGGTATGTCAGTAACCCCATCCTCTCATCTGAACTGGTAAGAAATCTCTGATGTTTTTTAACGAATTCACCCTTCTTTTATGATCAGAATTGAAACATAGTTGATTGTCTGAAATACATAGCATTCTTCATTTTTCACTTTTCTTCAATGGAACACTTCAGACAAGGTCTAGTTCAGTTTTCCTAATCTCTTCTACTTGGAAACTTCAAGTGGGTTCCTGTTTTCTACAAGTGCTCCAGCCTCATCAACTGGGATGCAAGATTCTGTCTTACTAACCTTTGCAACCACATATTTTAGTAATTCCGACTCTTCCCTTGACATGTTTGTATTGGAGAGTAACCCTTTGTTTCTCTTACATCCTGTTTTCTGAAGCGCTGTTTTCTCTTCCCCAGAGCTGTGCATTTCTTATTTCTTCCTCAGGGTCGTCTTCACTCTCATCTCCCTTAAATGTTTCCACTGCTCTTGGCCACATTTCATTCTTTTATTATGAGTGAAATAAATAGTGGAAATAATAATAATACTCATAAAAATAATAGCAGACATTTAGGACCTAACTGTTTGCCTCCAAAGGAATTTATTGTTTGCACTGCTGATTTTGGTGCATAACCCTATCTCATCCTGTATTGTTACTGAGATGCTTACTGTGAACTTTCCTTCTTTGACAGAGGGAGCTCGTTTCTTAGAAAGCAATAATTTTCTCTTAAAATTTCTTCTCTTTTTGGTAATCAGCAACATTGTTTAAAATATACTATGTGCTCAATAAATTTAGACTGTATGAGTGAATTAATTGATTAGAAATTTTAGTATGAAATGCCTTTGCCCATAAGCAGAATGTATATATGATATTCAGCATTGCTGTGGTACCTTATTTTCCAGACTGATGAACCAGAATCGTTTTTTAAACCATTAATATTCTGCATTTGTGGCGGAGTAAACAGGAACCTTATTGAGAATGAAATGTGAATTAAATGAGAATTAAATATCAAGCTTTTGGGAAGAGATCAATTTTCAATAGATTATACATATACACATAACCATTAATATATTAATATATAAATGAACATAAATTCATTCAGAATATAATAGTCCTATTTCCAGGATTATACTTAATTGCTTATGATAAGAAACTATAGGACTATTGGCACTATCTTATCATATGGTAAAAAAATTGCATTGAAGTCAGAGACAGTATTTTTAATATTAAATTATTTTTATCTCAGTAATGCTTTTTCCATAACGTAATTATATAGAAGATTTATCCATATTCCAGTAGTAAACACTTTGAATGAAGAGTTTATCTAAAGTTTTGTGAACATGGATGATAAGTGAATTGTGTACTCTTTTCAGAAAAATAGGAATTTCCCACAGGATTTATGCTTTAATCCTTTATTTCACAGAATTGAAAACTTTAACCGAACACCACTGAAATGGCTAACCCCTCGGAACCTCCTTCAGTTGCATTAAGAAGCCACGTCCCCTCTTGAGGGAGAATGGCCTTTTCCACTTGCTCTTTCTCCTGCCTGACTCCCTTAGTTCTCTGCTCTCGCCTGGCCAGCTTCTGCTCTTTCAGTTTGCACTCATTTTTCACCCCAGGACCCTCTCTTGTTATACCAAATCTGGATCAGGCACCTCTCTGTCCTGGTTTTCTTTTCTCTGGCTAGACTGGAAGCTCACGGAGGGCAGGCTTCCTGCTTGCCTCCTTCCCAGCTTCTTCTTAGCACCTAACTCGATGCCCACAAAAACACAGGTTGAATGAATAAATGTGATGTTAATTTATTCTTGAGTATAAGTATCAGTAATCATAGCATATGGTCATTTTTGTCATAGTTGCACAAAAAAATAAGATTTAGTGCTAAACGGGTACTGATGCCTGCAGAAACGCATGACCTGGGTTGCTGGGAAAAACATTCTGGTAGTCGCTTGTTTGGGTAATCATTTGCAATTTTTTCATGAGAGTGAGGTGAAGGATGCACAAGGGGATAAATTATGAGACATTATTCTAAGTATAAGTTACTGAATCAGACTAAAGCGGTTCTCTTTCAAGCAATATTCTGGGTCATCAAAAAATATTCTTGAGTAGTGCTATCTTTTAACTTGTTAGCACTATCCAAAGTATTTCCTGTATTTTTTTCGCCATTGATACTCTGAACTGTGGGCCTTACCTGCCAGAGTCCACCTCCTCTTTTAGCTCATTTGGATCATATTGATGATACTTTGTGAAGGAGAATTCCATGTTTATTTTCATAAACCAGGGCAGGATATTTGGGGACCTACAGCCTGTTTTTTTTTTTTTCCCTCCAGAATATGGTATACACTTAGTAGGCTACAATTTTCTTAGAGATTTCTGTCATGTGTCACTTGTAATGTAATTTGTTCTATTTCAACCTTAAAACAGGGCATTCTTAATATTATAATAAGATTAAAAGGACTGTATGTCACTGTCATGATATATTAACTTTTTCATGAAGTCATTTTGGTAACAGCATTTTATTTTCTGAATAGAACCCTGATTTGTAGCCTAAATAACCAAGGCATCATTTGCAGGTATGAAGATAATAATAATATTACCAGATCCCAGTATTGTTTGTTCAGGTGAACTCTGCAGTAATCTTGATTTTGAAATAACTAGGTAAAACTGTCATTGTGAAATGTCAGGTCACAAAAAGTTCAAAAGAATCATGGAAGCAGTTAATTTTAAATAATACAACATAGTGCCACTGTTTTCTAGGCATTGTGTTGCTCCTTTCTCAAACAGCTTTTCCCATCCATACCTCAACTTGTTTCCTGGAGTCAACAGGTAAATATATAGAGCATTAATGCTTTGATGTCCAGGAAGCGTACAAAGCGGGGCCAGCCAACCAGTTCTTGTTCTGCTTCAACCAAAGCTTCTTAAGCTCATTTAGATGACTATATTCTCGGACTTTATGGTTCTCTTTGAGAAACTCCCTGAAATAGTCTTAAATTATCATATCACACAAACCTGGAGCGATTTCCGTAGGATAAAATGTGATTGTATTATATGTCTGCTTGTACCTACAAAACAAATACTAAACGTCCCAGGAAATATATTTAAGAAATGCTGTGTTCGAGTTTCTCTGTTAACGTTTGTATGCTGCTTGTTCATTCCTTTTTGGAAGCCACGTGATAATAGAAGCCAAAGTCTTAAGAAAATATTAACCAGGTGGAAAGTTTAAAACTGATAGAATTTTACCTATTAACTTATCTTTTTTGTGCAAGATGAGAAACACCTATCATTGTTCGATGTGTGAGATGGAATACCTTATTACATAGACTGAGAGCAACTACCTTAGATCAAGGTAGAATCTGCTACACTTCATTTAAACAGGGCATTTATTCAGCCTTATAAAAATACTCAGGATTTCAATGTGTGGATTCTCTGAAAAAGCCACAGTGTTGTTTGATTGGCTGTTTTTCATTTATTCCAATCCAGTCTTCTCAGGTAAGCGGGTTACTTTAACCCCTTTTCAATTCCAGTTTTCCTATTTGTTAAAATAGGGCGAATAGATTCCTCGCAGGTTTCAGTGAGGACTAAATGAGAAAATTATGTGAGCCAAGAAGCAAATGGCTGGTACATAATAGATACTCAACAAATATTTGTTCTCTTCCACCTTTCCTTAGCCTGTCTCTGTGGTCTTATGCATGTAGTGTGTCCTAATGATACACTTAACAACTACAGATATGTGTCTTTGCTTTGCACCTTTCTGACACCCCTCCACTACGACCAGAGTCCAAGACCAAGATCGCTCTCCTGTTTCCTTGGATATTATCTTTTCCTTTCTTAGGGTGTCTGTTGCTTTTTGCTCCTGTTTTTACCTCTGACCTCTTTTTAAACCTTTCACCCTTTCAAATCTCTTTTTCCCAGAACTCTTTATGTTCTTCTCCCTTCATTTCTCTTTTGTTCTTTCTTCTACTACCTTGTTGCCTACTTGGCACATCTGGGCTCTTTGTGCCCTGCAACTTGGCTTGAATGGTCAATGATGACATTCCACTCCATTGGATGGCTTGATTTGCCCATAAAAAATATCAGCTGACAGGATTCCTCTCAATATATTATGTACTCCGTGGTCCCTGCAGAGCAACTGCTATTTCACCGAAAAACCACACACACACTCTAACTTTTTATCTGAAAAATGCATAAATCATAAGTCTGTACTTCAGTGAGTTATTACAAAATAAATACACTTGTGTAACTATCTCTCATGTCAACAGAGACATCGCTAGGGCCCTCCAAGCCCAATTGTTGTGCCCCCTCCTCTTCTGTTCCTTTCCTTCCCACAGGAGTTAATCACTCTCCTGACTGCTCACACTTTAGATTGGTTTTGCTTGTTTGAGGCTTTGAGTGCGTTAGAGCACAGCATTCATAATGTATTAAAAGTATGCATTATTTTATGTCTGACTTCTCAGTCAACATCCCGTTTGTGAAATTCATCCATGTTGTAGTATGTAATTTATTTATTTTTATTGCAGTATAATATTCTATTGTATGACCACACATTCCATTGTATGTTGCAACTTTTAAACCTGTTCTGTTGATGAACACTTGAGTTGTTTCCAGTTTTGACAGTTCAAATAATGATGTGAGCATTCTTGTGAATGTGTGTGTGTGTGTGTGTGTGTGCGCGCATGCACACATTTTTAAATTGAACTTCTGGCTTTCTGTCAGTCCAGATGCTTTAAGTTGCTAGGAGTCTGATCCAGATGTTTGAGACTTTTCTGTATTCTTTTATGTTCCAGTCTGTTCCTTTAAAGACAGACATTTATTTATTTTTATATATTATGCTATTAGTACAGAATATTTTGAATTTTGGAATGTTAGAGGATACATGGTGAAAAATTTGTAAATAAAATTTATATATATAAATGCATGTAGTTATAGTAAATATTAATATATATTGTAAATACATTAAATACCATATGATATTCACATATAGAATAGAAATAATCATGCAGATATATGAACTTGTAAAATTCATTTTACTGATTATAGTAACATTATTATAGAATTATTACTATATAGAGTGTGCTTGATTTTTAATGAACCTTCCTCTATGTAATTCAGTTCACAAATATTTTCAGTATGTAAATTTATATAGACATATATAGGACCCAAATCAAACCAACATAGTTGTGTGATTCACAGTTTCAAAAAACAAATTTAATAATTCTTATTTCTTACAACTTATGCATTTATTGCTCTATGACTATGGATCCAGAACTATGATATTTGATTCTTTGTTCAGCTTAAACAATGTCAAAATTAATACTTTGAGTCTCTGTATGTCTTGATTTGATTTGTTATTAATTATGTTAACGAGACAACTGTAACAATATTCTAGTTTTTATTTTTGAGAGACTGTCTAATGTCCAGAGATTCAGGCCTTCCTCGAAAAGATAAACGCTAAGCAGAGATTTCTAAGTGTGCTAACATTCATCTATCCAATAAGAACTTTTGTGAGTGTCTACTCTGGGTAGTAGGCTAGTCTCAGTGGGGAGGGCCATGTTAGTATCATTGAACTTTTAAAAAACTTGTATGTCCCTAGCCTGAGTATGCTACTCTGTTTCCCTCTAATAATCATTATCATAGTGTGTCACTGTTAATGATGAAGTGTGTTGTAGCCTCTGAGAATCGTTGATAACATATAGATATTTGAATATATAAATTCATTTTTTATCAATTTTTATTAAGTAGTCACATACAAGAATGGATATATATTAATACTTTGAATTGACATTAAAATATTAATAATGATATTTTCTGGTCTGGAGGACTTCACAGTCTAGGGAGGTAGCCTAAAGCATAAACTCATAATTACATTGTGTGTGACAAGCACTTAAAAAGGAGATGTGCATACATTGCCACAGATGATAGTAGAAAAGACTCAACTTTTGCTCAGGGGAATTGTAAAGACTTTGTAGAAGTGAATCCATTTAGGGACTTGAATAATTTCATAACCTTAGTGATGTGCTAGGTGTTAGGAGGAAAATTCAAACATTAGAATAACCCAGTAGTCCATGAGAATATTGGGAAGATTGTATATTTGCTTGACACAAGTATAGAGTAATTAGAAATTACTAATTGGGGTGCAGGTGGTGAAAGTCTTTTCTAAAGGTATGTGTGGGTATGTCTGTGTGTGTGTGTGTTTAGATAGATTCTTAGGTTTATATTGAACTTAAATGGGAAGATTGAGTAGATTAGCTATACAAAATATTTAATGAGTGAGCTCATTTCTGCCCTCACTGATTCTAGAGCCCCACTTATATGCATCATACCGCCGTTCTTTCTTGCTTGGTGAATGGTAAAGGAGGTGCTGTGGCGTCCATGAGTAACCTGAATATGTGGTCATCCTCTCAGACTTGGCCCTTACCATGACCTCACCACTATGTCTGACTTTGCATTTAAAATTAACTTCAAATAAATTCCCTGTTTCACATTTACTTTGGCATCTACCCAGCCTATTTCTATTTGTAAATTTATTTTTAATCTTTGTTTTCATCTTTGGGGGTAGGGGGAAAGCAATAGCAATAAAACAAAATCCAAGAGCCCATGAAGAAAGAGCTGAGATTTGCAAGGGTGAGGTAGAGAGGCCGCCCTCTCTATATATATCGTTGCTCTTCTGCATCACCCAGAAACATGAACTAGACTCTATTAAGCTATACTAGAAAGGATGCAGTCACAGACTCAGTGCTAAGACACATGTTTCCTGACTGTGGTCCAGACACTGGTGTTTTATTCTTTATTATGGGTACAGATGAGTCTGGAAGCAGAGGCTGAGTTTGGGGGAATGGGATTTATTAATAACCAGAGAGGAGCATGTGGGCTAGACGTATTCTCTCCAGTATCTTCAAGCAGTTGAGAACTACTGATGCTGTAAGTTCCCTCAGTGCAGTCCTGGGTCAGTCTCTGACTGCTTTCCGCACACCATAGTTCCTTAAACTCCCTGCCATATTTCTGTTCCTAAGTTTAATCAGATACATTTTAAGTTATTATAAAAGACTGAGACACATTTAGTGTACAAGGTGGTAGTGCTTTAAATTGATGAACTGTAGTGCACAGCATTAGAAAGAATAACTGAAAAAATAGGACTTTTTTATGCAATGATATCTGTGTAAACTGTTTAGCTCAGAGATAACACTGGGCTTATAGCCATACATGCTTATGCATATATGATTTGGACATTGGAGATCATAGTGTGCATTGATGTTTATCTCCTGCCTTTTTTTCCCCCTGATGTTCTAGCATGACTCTTACCCTCTGCCATTACACATTCTTTTTTTTTTTTTTTTTTTAATTTTTATCCATTTATTTATTTATGGCTGTGTTGGGTCTTCGTTTCTGTGCGAGGGCTTTCTCCAGTTGCGGCAAGTGGGGGCCACCCCTCATCACGGTGCACGGGCCTCCCACCATCGCGGCCTCTCTTGTTGCGGAGCACAGGCTCCAGACGCGCAGGCTCAGCAATTGTGGCTCACGGGCCCAGCCGCTCCGCGGCACGCGGGATCCTCCCAGACCAGGGCTCGAACCCGCGTCCCCTGCATTGGCAGGCAGACTCTCAACCACTGCGCCACCAGGGAAGCCCTACACATTCTTTTAAAATACTGAATCTAAATCTTTCATGATAACAGAGCCCGATCTTCTTCTAGTGTTGATAACCATGCTGGAAAAAAACCAAAACAAAACCCTTCAAAATTGTCAACTTCATATCAAAGCATCCTAGTTTCCTTGCCAAATTGATGATAGAATACTTATTTTGTTTAAAAACATTACCTATGCTTTTATTTAATATTTTAAAATATTCCGTATGCATAAGGCAAGAAGATAGTTACCGTCCAGAGCAGCACCTCCCACTGTGCTCAGCGGAACATTAGTTTTGTTGGTAAGTGGTAGAATGTGACTTAAAGCCAATTGAGATTTGGGAAATTCCAGTCCAAATTGAACGGACTCCCCACTGTATAACTCCCAGGACTTTTCAGAGCTGTAATCGCTAATGTACATTGTGGATCTATGAAGAAGGGGTATAAAGTAATATACAGTTTCCATTAAACTTATTTTGACCAAGGAACCTCCTTACATTTCTTTTTTTGAAGCTAATATCATGGAAAGAATGTAGAGAAAATTCTTGAATTTCTTGTCATCTGTGCTTAACTAGTTACCATAGTAAAATTCCAGATAGAGCGTAGCTAAATTTGGGGTGAGCATAGGCAGTGTCCAGAAATAATGGTTTATTCAAAAAAAGTTCCTGCAGCTGAAGATTTCTAAGCCTGTTACCTACCCAAATTACGAAGGAATTCTGTGTGTACTTTATTTTTCCTTCATACATAAAACTTTTCTCATCCTAGGAGTCAGGAAAAAGTGGTTTAACCTATTCTATCAGAAGTTGCTTTCCAGTTTTAAAATACTTCCCATTTAAAACAGGACCAGTTTTCTTTGAAAAATTTCAGTGTACTTAACAAAAGAGAAAAATGATTCCAACCTGTGTGTGTATAATTTGTTTTTTGCTTTTATCAGAAGGGAAAATGATGCTAAGTTGCTTACATTAAGCATTTAGCAATAACTAAGGGGGTGTCTAAACCAAATTTCATGTCATTAGTGTGTATTCATTACACAGTGTGAAAGATATCTTTGTACTGTTTGTTAACTTAAATGAACTTTTAAAAATACATACTACACAGGGAGATCAGCTCGGTGCTTTGTGACCACCTAGAGGGGTGGGATAGGGAGGGTGGGAGGGAGGGAGACGCAAGAGGAAGGAGATATGGGGATATATGTATATGTATAGCTGATTCACTTTGTTATAAAGCAGAAACTAACACACCATTGTAAAGCAATTATACTCCAATAAAGATGTTAAAAAAAAAAAAAGAATCTAAAAAAAACCAAAACAAAACTAAATAAAGATCCCTGGCCTCTTGGAACTTATATATAGAGCAACACTCTGAACTTACTAATAATTTCCTTTCATTGCCTGTATGCATTTGCTGATTCCTCATGATATTTGTGCCTTACCTGGTAGGTACTCATTGGACTATTGGTCTCCGATGGGTGAGACCTTTTAAGCTGCTTCCTTTGGTACCTTAGGGATGAGCAAGTGGTACCTTAGTGGTTTGCAAGTTACTTACCAGAGTTGTAAGCAAGAACTGTTGAATATGGTGGCACAAATTTATGTTCCCCATCACTTTGGCTATTTTATATACATATATATATATATATACACCCACACACACACACATATACATGTATACATTATGTTATGTATTATATATGACATTTGTTAAATATCATATTATGATAGTATATTTAACACATAGATACACATGTGTTTAAAATACATGTGTGTGTGTGTATATAAAACCAGTATAAGCTCACAATATCCTTCATGGCGATTGTTTTAATCTTGTATCTAGTTTGGCACTCTTAAAAAAATGAGCAAAAACTTTGCCTAATACACTTAAACAATGCTGTGAAGACAGTGAGCATTCGTTTTGAATTGTCATGGAATGCGTCTGTTAGGTTCACCATATTGTACATGTATGTTAATTTACCAGATGGATTGGCAGTGATTGACACAGATTTCTTACGGGAGGACACAGACAGCTGTAAGCCAGTTACATAGCTGGATTGAGGTAATAATTGAGATTGTCTTTACAATTGAATAACAGATTAGAAAACAGTCAAAGCAGCATCGATATATTAAAATTAAATTACCTTTAATATACAAAGTTTTTTTTGGCAAATGCTGGGAAGAAAGTCAAAGGCATTCCTATGGAGCACAGAGCTCATTATTTTTGTTATCAGTAGAAATCTAATTTACATACAAATAAAATGTCAATTCCCATCATAACCATCAAGATAAAGAGCTGCATGTATACTTTTCTATGAGCTATTCTTTTTGAATTTAAGTGCTGTGTTTGGCTCTTTGCCGGTGGACCAGTTGAAATATTCTCAGTTTAACAGAGAAGAAAGGATAAAGTTGAGCCTGGCCCATGCACACTTGCAAAGTCAGACTGGCCTGTTTGAATCAACAGTTGTCATTGTAGATTATTTTAATTATTTTTTTTTCTTGGAGAGGAATACAAAAGGAAAAATGACTTATGTATGGGCAGTGAATGGTAACGTTTCTTAATTTGCTTAGTGAAATTGTAATCTTATTCAAATCAGAGTCTTTAATACATTTGCCTCTCACCTGTTACGAAGGGAAAAATAATGCCCTTTCTCTTTGATTTTCCATGATGTACACTTGCTCTATTTTAGTTACCCCATTTAGTGAAGTAGGCAGATGCTTCATTTTTTCAGATATATCCTACAGTTTCATTTAGACTTCTAGTATAAAGTTTTTAAACGCAACCCCCCAAAAATTTTTTTTGTAATTTTTTTTTTTTTTTTAGACTTTTTGTGTCATGCTATGGAACTTGAACTTTATCTCATTGGTAATTTTTCAGCAGGGAAATAGCATAGGCAGAGTTGTGTTTTTATTTATTTATTTATTGTTGGCTGTGTTGGGTCTTCGTTTTCTATGCGAGGGCTTCCTCTAGTTGCAGCGAGCTGGGGCCACTCTTTATCGCGGTGCGCGGGCCTCTCACTATCGCGGCCTCTCTTGTTGCGGAGCACAGGCTCCAGACGCGCAGGCTCAGTAGTTGTGGCTCACGGGCCCAGCCGCTCCGCGGCATGTGGGATCCTCCCAGACCAGGGCTCGATCGAACCCGTGTTCCCTGCCTTGGCAGGCAGACTCTCAACCACTGCGCCACCAGGGAAGCCCTGTAATGTTTTTAATAAAAGTAAGTACTTAATGAAATTCTTTCTCTAAGATGTACATGGATACGTGGATACTCATTTTGGCAAATATGACACTATTACTTATTTACCAGACTATCTCCTTTTACCTAAACTAGTACATCTGAAATGAGATATTTAAAATATAGAGAGCATAGCATGATGAAATAAAAGCCTAATAAAATGTGTTTGGGCCAGGATCAAAATTCTTTGAAATCAGATATCTAAATAGTGTGCATTTTATCTCAGAAAGGCTCAGGGTTAGTTCTAGTGTGCAGATGACTGTTAATGGGCTTTGTGCTCTGAAGCGTATGTTAATAGAAGTGATCATTATGGATTAATTTGATGTGAATTAATAAGAGATTTATTTGATGGGAGTTGTTTGAAGGTGATGACATTTAAATCTCAACAGGATTTAAGATGTCCAGAAATACCTTTAAAGATTCAGGAATAATCAATTCAGAGAGAGCAAATTAAATAGACATGGATAGCAAAGAATAGGATCTGACACTGGATTTATGAAGTTTGAAGCAGTTTACAGAAAAAGCGATCTACCATTGAAGTATTGCCCTGGAATCTGAAGAAACAGAAAACATTTAAACTCCTTCAACAATTCTTGGGTTTGTGAATTGGATAAACAATGTTCTCTTGCATTTTATAGTTCACTTAAGCAATCTGATTTTGATCTGTATATATGGAGTAGACAGGATTCAAGTTTGTTTTTTTTTTTTCCCTAAACCAATGAGCAAACACATATGTTCTTTAAAAACTGAACTTTATATGTTGTTCATATGGAAGCTATCTAGTTTGCCATGAGCCCAAGATTCGACCTTCCTTTTATTTTGCTATCACTTGCTTAATTCTTTAAATTCTTTGTGGGGGACTTTTGATCAAAAGAAACAATTTGCTCTTCTTTTTTCTTTCTTTTTCATTTTTAAAATAAAAGCTACATGAAATGTGTAATTAATAACTCAGTACTCTTGGGCTGTTGATACAAAGAAGCCTGGAAGAAACACATATTAAGGAGAAGACTATGATATCTTTTCTTTTTGTGTAAAGCTTTGATTTTAAACCCTTGAAAGATTTATTATCTGGAAAAACAATAAGAAAATGTCATCTGGTATTATATATTATGATGATAAGAGCTGCTACTTATAATAAAAATCATACTCAGCAGAATTAGAGATTGAGGTCAGATTACATAGTCTTGCTTCCCTATCTTTTTAGTCTTGTTCGGGTTTTATATATATATATAAAGATGTGTGTGTTTATATATACGTGTGTGTGTGTGTATGTATATCGATATACATACACACACATATATATGTATATGTACATACATAGAGAAAGTATCAGTTGAAAGTGCACCTACTTGAAATTATTGTTTGGAAAAGTACTCGAAAGTTTCAGCTTTTTTTTAGAAAGAGGAGTTCCTTATAATTTTTTCTTTACTTTTGAAAAATAGCCTTCCTCTCTTAAAATGATGACAAATAATAAAATGAAGTCCTCTTGCTGGATGTGTTCAGCACATAGCTGTCGTTGGATATACATGTGTTGAATGGATGAATGAAAGTTGGAAAAAATGGAAAACAGTGAATGGTAGGTGTCAGTGGTATTTATGCTACCCTTAGTTGTTGATGGCTTAATATTTTGTAATGTTTCAAGAAAATTAGGTAAAGCTTTTCTAAGGTAAAACTAAAGTGCTTAAGCTATTAACCAGAACCATCATGGAGTCTTAGAGGCAGAGTGCAGGTTAGAAATAATTTATTGTAATTCCCTCATTATACGGATAAGAGAGGCTCTGGGAAGGGAAAGGGCTTGCCCTTGATTACATCAGCTGGTGATCTGAATCAGGTTCAGAAACTGGATGTGATTTGTGTACCCTTCTGCCTTCTTAGGTTTTGATTCTTTATTGTGTTTCGGGTCAAGATGCCACAAAGAACATAGAGTTTATATCTCTTTCCTTCAAGGAGTTTCTCATCTAATGGAAATAAATTCTTAACTTCATTTGCATTGGATGGTTTTGTGATCTCAGCTCTCTTTTTAAATTACTGTGATAGTTGATTCCTTTGGTGGGATAATTCATTTGATTATCTATGGCAAGGTTATTTGAGCAAGAGTATTTCATAAATGTATGTGTGTGTATATATTTTTATACATACATATTTATATACATACGTACTTATATATTCATATAGATGAAATAAAACTAAATAAATAATAGTCAGTTTAAAATATCTGGGTAATAATAGAAAACTTAGATTCCTTTTGC
Organism: Balaenoptera borealis; assembly: GCF_965194805.1. NCBI lineage: Eukaryota > Metazoa > Chordata > Mammalia > Artiodactyla > Balaenopteridae > Balaenoptera > Balaenoptera borealis. The sequence continues at coordinate 22,741,074 of NC_138876.1, forward strand.
TGTGAAGGTGCCATTCTGGGAACATAAGTCCATTTTTTTCTTGTTATATTTAAGCATTTTAATCAGTGAGATGATGTAGTTACCGGCATTATATTTTAAGCTCTAATGCTGATTGTTTCCACTGCATAAACCTGTCTCAGTGATACTGTAACACAGAAACAGTGCAGTACGCTATTGCTTTTTTCTAATAAATTCTTCTACTAAAAATGCAAAGAAGACTTATAGATTTAAGTTTTAGTTTAGGAGGAGATAAGAATAGGAATTGAGATTTTTGCAAATGGAATGTCTTATATCTCAGTAATAAAAATTAATACAGTTAGAGCATTTTTAGGAAGCTAAATACGTTTTGAACCTGCTTAACAATCTTGGCACGTGATATGCATTCATGTGTTTGTACAGGTGGAAAATGATGTAAATGTGGAAACGCTCACTGTTACCCTCTGGCCCCCTAGCCAGCCCCCAGGTCGGTTTTTGTCTCATAATGAAGTAGAGGACTGAAGTGGGCACTTTTGAGCCTCGTAGCGCTCATGTAGGTTCTTCAGCTCCTCCTTGTCCAATTCACTTTTCGTTCATTTTTTGCCCCGTTGTCTAAACGGTTGTCTATAGTGGACCTTCTGTAACTGGCATTTTGAACTTTTGTGGTAGTCAGTGTGAGGGATATTGCTGTACAATAGAATGAAAAAGTTTAAAACAGAGTTGGCAAAACTGATGAGTAAGGCTCATTGATGTGATTATATATATTTTTGTATATATACACACACACGTGTATATATGTAGTACATCTGTTTAATTATATTATGACCATTAATGCAGCATCTGCCTCAATAATTTCATTCAGATTAAAAAAAATGATATAAGGATGGTTGAATGCTGGTTCAATCATAGCTTTACAATCTTATTTATCAAGAGTGAAAATATGACTTAAAAATAACTAAAAAGATAATACATGTTATAATATGTAATGTTTCTGTAACTCTTGGTAAGGCGTACTTAGATCTGATGCAGAATTCCTGATGGCATTGAAATAGCTCTTTTCTCAGCCTCGTGGTATATGTACACTGGTACTGTGAGTCTGGAGGAGACTGGTTATGGGTACCACTCCATGTCTTTAGCTGTGACGGTGCAGATAGGCAAGTGCACTTTGTATCTTTTCCAGAAGCAGGCTACCTCCATGATTACTAATTAAGATGTTTTATCCCCACCCCAGAGTAGGTAAGTATTGTGTTCCTTAAGGTTCAGGGGGAGTTCGAGGTTAACTAATTTTGCCAACAGCACAGTCTGCTGTGAAAATGACTTCTATAATCTTTTATATCATGGTTCCTCCTTCTCCTGTTGCTTTATTAAAACCCAGGGGAGGGAGAAAAATCTTGCTCAAGATTTACTCATGCTTTTATCAGGTATCTTTCAAGCAGCTTGCGGTGCTGGCATATTAATGTGTTTTAGGTGTGATCCATTAAAATATGTTTACATCATTTAGGAAGGAAAATATTTTTTGTTTTGTTTTGCAGATGTACAGATCAGCTCTCAAAATGTCTTCTGTGTCTTCTGAGCGTCTTCTAAGACAATTGCATTAGCCCTCCTGCTAGTTGACTAATAGAATTAATAATTGTAAAAAAGCACTCTAAAGCCACATGCCTTATGAAGTCAATGCTGGGTATGATTTTACAAGTATGTGATCTATTTTTTCAAGTGAAATTGTTAACTGGAAAAGTTCTTGGCACACAGTACAATGTCATGCAATCTGTTATTTGTCTTAGAGATAATAACTTGAGGGTGGGTCTGGTCTTACGGTATCTAACTTATGAGTTGCTAGGGGAGTTTCTTCCACTTAGAAGTATTGCGAATGTGCTTATATTTACATAATATGTCATTCTGAAAAATTATAGCGATGTAATTCCAGTAAAAAATTATTTTTTCTCTAACTACTTCAAAGTGTAGTCAACTAAATTAACCATCATTTTTTTAAAAGCAGCTAAAAAGAACATGCCCCTTCCCCCCAGAACAAAAAAAATAAAACCCAAATGACCTTTCTGATACTTCTTTGAAGTTTTAGCAGTTTAACATTCTTTGCGATGTATATTATTAAGGGCCCTATTCAGTGAGTCATATGGGTTGTAAAGGTCTGTTCTTGGGTGAAAGAATGAACTGAAATTTGAAAGGATGATAATTTAATCCAATCATATTTTCTCTCAGTCACTATAGATGCTGGTTGAGTAGTTTTTAAACTATGACCCATTACTGTTCTTCATGATGATAATAAATCAGCAAGATCCAACTTTTTGGTTCTGGAAAATACATTAATTTTTTTCAATTATTGACATATTTATATCTGTTCATTTCTAAGTATTTTATCTTAGTTCCCTTGCTGTGTAAGATGTCGCTGTTTTTCTCATCGCCTTGACCTTAATATATGGGCATAAACCATTTTCTTTTCATTTGAATGGAAGGATAATCTTAATGAATTGGATTATTCCATCCTTTTTTCTTCATGAATCCTGCCTTTCATATAGATTTTTATCTTTTCTGTGTAGCCTTATTTATTTCATCTTGGTGCATCACTGTTAGATTTTATTTATATGATGGAGGAAATGTTAAAATCCAATGGAAAAACAAACAAACGGGAAATTCTGGAGGGAAATGCATGAAATGCTGTACCAAATCATCACATTTTTGTATGCAGGAATGACTGATACTCTATAAACTAGTATTTCCTTTTCTGTAGACCAAGTTAAAACAGTATATTTTTTACTCAAACTCTTATATTTTAGACTGTAACTTATTTCTTTTAAGCTTCCCTTTTATTCTTTCCTTTTTAGTTTTCCCTTTGTTGACTACCAGTAAAATTGCCCTCCAATCTTCCATGTGTTGGTACAAGTTCCCAAGTTCTGGCTGTTCTGACAGAGGAATAGAGGTCTAAAATGTCAACAGCAACAGATAAGACATTAAAATGCAAACATTAGAAGATAAATTAGTTAGCTAGTGTTCCATTTTTTTTTAGCGATGGTTACCTGACTGAGTTAATTTTAGGAGCTAATGGTAATGACACCAAGGTGAAGACCATACTGCCTCCCTTGCCCCCATGCCAGGCAGGTTTACATGCCTCATGACTATCACCTTCACTGGAAACCCCAAATGGTTTTTCTTTTGGTTGTTGTTCTCGTTCCGAGTGGGAGATTCTATGGATATTTTGATGACTAACATTCTCGGTGTATAAGAAGAGCAGTATACTCTCTTAAGTACAGTTACACTGTTTTTGACATTGTTCAAGAAAGTGAATTATTACCTTGTAACTGATTCCTTATCCTGTATCTAGTGCATTATCTTGGTTCAGTGATTCATATTATACAAATTTTGCTTGACCAGCTTTTCAGAAGCGAATATTTACCCATATATCCAAAGCCAGTGTGGTTCCTCAGCACTTGTGGGAAATTATAGATGAGAATGACTAAAACATGCTATTAATTTAGATTTTCTAAGGACATTTTGGATAATCATGGTGTAACTAACTCTGTTAAATCTGCCCTTGTGGTAGCGTCAGCTAGTAAAGAAAGAAGGTGGATTTTTCCAAGAGACAGTTGGGGTGACGACATACGGAGCCCTTGCAGTTTTTCGGCTGGAGGCTGAAGGAACACGGGCCATGAAAGTCAATTCTCCACAAGCCTTTGTTACTGCATTCTTTTATCGACACTGTACAATTTGTTTCTTATCTCCGTATACCCTTAGAGTTCTGATTCATTAGACTCCCCACAATGTTCTTATGTGGACCCTAACTTGAAAGGCACAGTTGAGCTAGCATGTGAAGGTGAACCATAGGAAACTGCTAACAGTTTGCCATGTTGAGCTACAAAATGGCAATGTCACATGGTTCAATTGAATATTTTACTTTAGTCAATTTCCAGTGTGCTCCTGATGGTGGGATAGGTACTGTTTCCAGCATGCTGTGCCTAGAAACCCTGGCCTTAGGTAGGTTCTCATCATGCCAGATGGAGTCCTAGTAAAACCCAACCTGGCCACTATGACGTGTACCAGGTCCCCCTTCTTTCAGGCAAATCCCCCAAAGGGGGCTTAAAGTAATTTATCGGTATGGCAGAGATGAAACATTTGTTATCCTCCATTTCTGGAAGTAAAGGGGCAGTTTTCACTTTGTTTATAACATGCTCTTTCTGTCTTTTGACTGTGAGGATATTTTGGTTGAAACTATATTGGTATCTTGGTTGCACAGTGTGTAACAATATCGAGTTTCACTTTATAGTTGTTTGTATACACATATACGTATCATAAATAAACACATAATGTATATTCTATAAACATAAACAGGTGTATATATTCTATAAACATAACGTGTACATATTACACATAGTGTATAACACGGATAAATATAGAAGCATTTATCTATCAACTCTTAAGAAAGAAGCTGAGCAAAAAATATAATTGGCAGCCAAGATTAAGTAATAGGAATGATGATAGAGCTAGTAATAATAATACCTTGGTATTCATAAAACCATTTAAAAATAACAAATGAGCCACCCTTTGTGACAAAAATAATTCTAAATGTAAATCGTTGGCATCAGTCTCAATTTTTTGCTATTTTTTAAAAAAATAGCAGATTTTTTTTTCCTAGAGAAAATTTTTTATTATGTGCCTTAAAAAAAGCCTTGCATAGAGTAAGTAAAATGTTCTAGATTAGATTACATGCCTGCAAATTTCAAATAACCCTGTATCTTCCTTTTCCTTGTATTTTAACAGATATGGTCCGGAAAAAGAACCCCCCTCTGAGAAACATTGCTAGTGAAGGCGAGGGCCAGACCCTGGAGCCTGTCGGTACAGAAAGCAAGGGATCTGGAAAGAACAAAGAATTTTCTGTAGATCAGATGTCAGAAAATACGGATCAGAGTGATGCTGCAGAACTAAATAATAAGGAGGAACATAGCTTGCATGTCCAAGATCCGTCTTCTAGCAGTAAGAAGGACTTAAAAAGCTCAATCCTGAGTGAGAAGGCTGGCTTCAATTATGAAAGCCCCAGTAAGGGAGGAAACCTTCCCTCCTATCCACATGATGAGGTGACAGAGAGAAATATGTTGGCTTTCTCATCTCCAGCTGCTGGGGGAGTCTGTGAGCCCTTGAAGTCTCCTCAAAGAGCAGAGGCAGATGACCCTCAAGATATGGCCTGCACCCCATCAGGGGACTCCTTGGAGACAAAGGAAGATCAGAAGATGTCACCGAAGGCTACGGAGGAAACAGGGCAAGCGCAGAGTGGTCAAGCCAATTGTCAAGGCTCAAGCCCAGTTTCAGTGGCCTCAAAAAACCCACAAGTGCCTTCAGATGGGGGTGTAAGACTGAATAAATCGAAAACCGACTTACTGGTAAATGACAACCCAGACCCGGCACCTCTGTCTCCAGAGCTTCAGGACTTTAAATGCAATATCTGTGGATACGGTTACTATGGCAACGACCCCACAGATCTGATTAAGCACTTCCGAAAGTATCACTTAGGACTGCATAACCGCACCAGGCAGGATGCTGAGCTGGACAGCAAAATCTTGGCCCTTCATAACATGGTGCAGTTCAGCCATTCCAAAGACTTCCAGAAAGTCAACCGTTCCGTGCTTTCTGGTGTGCTGCAGGATATCAATTCCTCAAGGCCTGTTTTACTAAATGGGACCTATGATGTACAGGTTTGTGCTTTGTATTGTGATCTCTTTGTACAGAAAATGTTGTTAGTAACGAAATGTGAATTTTTACATGTTCGTTAAAATCAAGCTCCCAGTACCAAAGGGGTAGCCTGCTCAATGGAGCAGAAGAGAGACGCAGTCTGTAGCTGTTTCATCCAAATGTGTATTCAGAGTTATCTTTAGCCTCTCATCATGGAAAATAATCCCAACATTTCTATTAGGCTGGGAAAAGTTTTTTCATGGAATTAGCTTGGCTTCGTATTTCTGGACATATTTCATGGTAATTTGATGTTTTCAGAGTCTTCCAAAAATGGCACTAATCTTTATGGTTCTACATGATAGTAATTTGTGCTTTGTTCTAGTTTTAGATTATAAATCTTTTGCTATAGCCTTTACTTCAGGGAGGGTCTTTCCTGTGTCTTGGATGAGGATTTAATTTTACACTCTGCCAAACTGGACCAGAGTTGGGTCACACTGATGGTTGCAGAGATGTACTACTGAAAAGGCAACATAATTGCAAATGAAACTTTGGGAATAAAATTTTAAATTGATTTAAAAAGAAGTCAATGTGAGTAAGTACTAGGGACACCAGAATGACCTTGGTGTGGACCAATAAAGCATTCCTTCCTGCATTTAAAGAAAATCATAATTTATGAAAGCATTTAGTAGTAATTTAGATTTCTACTTTTATTAAAACTGGCATACCTTTTTGATCTACCCCTTCTGTGTTAGCTTATGGCATATGTGAGATAAAAAAAAAAAACCTACCATTTCAAATAGAATGAAATGCAGAACGGACTCAAGTAATGTATTCATTTCATTTTAGCAATTTTAGTATAGTTGAAACTGACAATCAGCTTGAGAAAGTGTATTAGTTTCTGTTACAGTCTGTAGATTTTTATTGTATTATTAGGCCAGGGTTTTCAAAACATATTCGGTTTAATATTAACCTTCTTTAGGAATGATTAGAAGAAGTACCTGAGAACTAATGAAATCGCATCACACTTATTTGACCTCCTCAATCCCTGAAAATATCAATCATTTTTATCAACTCAGTGGCTACAGCACATTTGTTCTAGACCTCTCTTTTGACCTAGTGCCAAATAAGAAAGACAGGCAAAGGGGTTATAAATAACAGGTAGTGAATATATTTTGCAATACTTGTAAGAAGGATCAGAAGAGAAATCTCCAAGTCCTTTAAAAACGTCAGAATGGCAATCTTTTCACTTTAAGGGAGATAAAGAAGAACTCTTAAAAAGCCAGTTTCATCTTTGTAAAGCTCTCAAAATTCCATCTTACTTTGTGAATTTCCACAAATAGAATGATTTCTGTGGCGCAGCAAATTAAGCCAACATAGTTATTATGCATGAAAGCTACATGCTTTGAACTGCTGTCTTATTAAAGATCATTTCACTGGCTTGTGTCAGATACACTCTGCTGTCAAACTATGATTGGAAAGCAAATACGTGTTTTAGATAAAAGGGTTAGAAGTGAATAATGTCAGTATGTGAAATGGTGTTTTATAATTAGCGGGGAATATGATGTTAATACCTGGATTTCCGGCCGGGGTTTCAGTTTGTTCACTCTGGGGACAACTTCTGAGGGAAGCTGATCTGGGCTGTCAGGAAGGCTCTAAAACGAAGATTACTAAGGGCCTATAGTTTGGAAGAATTCAGATTTTTAAACACACTTCCATTTCCCCCAAACAGTTATTTGTTAGGTTCCTAGTTATTTATAGTAAAGTTTATGTTTGGGTAGAACGAGCTGGACACTTTTCCTGGGCAGTGATTTTAGAAATAAAACAGATGTGGGAGCTATCTGAGTTTGAACTAATAGAACTAGAAATAAAACAGCTGATCCTAGACTCTGCTGTCTCCTAAATCCTCGCAGCAGTGCCCAGTAAAGAAGACAGAAATGGTAGGAAATCGCACGGAGGGAGATAATCTTGTTAAAATCAATTTTTTTTTTCAAAGAGAAATAATATGGCTAAAAATAGAAAACAGCGATCTATGGAAAAAGTGACTGATTCTTTCGAAGAAACAATTGGAGAGAGAAAGAAGCCTAAAGAGAGTTAACTTTCTTCAGTTTGGGAAAAGCACACTAAATGTACTTTAGGCCAAATGTTAATCTTGAATACTTTACACACACACCAGATGTTGATGCAGAAACATGTCTGAAGATAAATAACTTATTAATATTTTTATGCTGAAATAAATATCAGGCAGCTTTGCTATATGCGTAAATTGAATAAAAGCGCATCTGAAATCCCCCTTTTTCACCCACATATGTTTGTGTTGCTGAAATGCCGTTTGAGAGGTTCTTTCCTTGGCATGTGTGCTGTGTGGAGACTAAAAGCTGTGGGAAGTAAAATGCTGACTGCAGAATTTCTTTAATGCAGTTTTGACAGAAATTGATAGCAAGTTAATGGCTTGTGTGTATTCTGATAAAGAAGATGTTGGTAAATACGAGGATTAAAGACAAATAATCATTCCATTCCAGGAATTATTGATATCAATCTGTAACTTAAGCTCGTTGAAGTAATAGATGAGCGATTCATTAATCTCTTTCAATTAAACTTTTTTTTTTTTTAACATTCAGGACAGTTGGTGGTTAATGATAGATTTATGACATTTTAGGCCAAGAAAAAAGGAACAGAAGCCAGAAGTGGAGGACTTAAGGACTCTGTGGCTTTGATCTATATTTTGGTTTGGCATGGATGGTTTTAAATAATTCAAACTGACTTGAGTGCAAACATGAGATATACGGTTGGGGAAAAAGAAATAATTTAAACAAATTTTAAGATTTCTAGTTCCAAGTTCAGATTATTTGACATATATTGAAGTTAATAATTGAAGTTTTGACCTGCTTTTACTGATGGTATCCACTTCTGTGTAAGTTTTATTACACATCATGAAGTCAAAGAATTACGAATTTGTAAAAATAGTGTCAAACAACGTTTCTTTGTACTTCATAATCGACAAAGCCCCGGCCAGATAATGGAGGTCATTTTAAAGGGCCATCATAAAATCTGGACTGTCACTTCTGAGTCTGTTGAATTCAGATCCCTCACACACCATGAGGTAGCATACCCAGCCCTGAAATCAGAAGAGATATAGACCTTTACCAAGAAAAACTAAGGAAAGATACAATGGCTAGCTTAGGACTCATTGACTTGACCCGGATGTTAGTTTCTCAATTTTTAAATTTCCCCTGCGTGTTTTATCAATTATTGTGCTTAAATTTTTAAAAATAATGGATGTGGCATGGTGGCTAAGCCCTTCATGCAATTTTTACTACCTGTATTCAGCCCTTGAGGCTCACATATAGACCGATAATAGGACAAGAGATTGAGTTCTTCAGAAAGTAATTACAGCCTCTTTCTTTCTAATCTGCTTTATTATGCTTATATTTAAACCATCGCTGAATGGAGGCCTGCGTTGCTAAACGCGGACTTTGCTGTTTCATTAGGGCTTAATGTGTGGTGCATTAGGGTGTTTGCATCATCTTTATGGGGGAGCTCTTAGCCCTCAGATCAAGTTATAAAAGTCGGAGTCTTGTCAAGTTGTGCTTCCCACGGGAAAGTGTTTAAGCTAGCCCAAGTTTATAAATGCTCACAGTGTATATGGTGCCTTTTCATATTAGGAAACCTTTCCTGTTATTCTGCATTATTCAGGCCTCTAAGAAGGGAGCTACAGGATGCCAGCTATTAAATTCATTTTGGCCCTGAATGAAATTTTAAGGTTAACAGAAGAATCTCAGTGATTGTCTTGTGTTTGAGTTAGGAGCCCTGCGTTTCTGTTTTATAAATATTTTTTATCAGAGTTGCACAATATGTCATGTTAGAAGCAGGAAGAACAGATTTTCGAGCTAGGAAGTCATTTTCTGTGTTTGCATTTTCAACATATTTAACTCCATGAGCTTTATAAATTCTTAACATGTGCCCGTACATTCATTTGAACAGGGGGTTACAGTTTGGTCTGGAAAAAAAGAAAACTCCAGAGAACATTCATCTTATTTTGGTCTATTTTGAATTTTCTTGAATTTTAACCTCCAAATATTTATTTTTTGCCTGGCTGTTTCCTTTGATCCTGGAGCAGGAGGGAAGCTGTAGATCTTAGCAGGTTCTGTTGCTTTGTTCTTCTGAGTTGAGGACAATTGCTCTTTAGAAACGCTGGTGAATGAGACTTGAATCACTTCAGACTCTCTCTAGAGTACGGAATGTTTGGCATATGAACCCATACTTATTTTCAGGACCGTGTCTCTTTAACAAGTAATAAAGTGTGCAAAATAAAACATATGCTCACCCTAAGGCCATAAAAGCAAAGCAGTGTTCTGGCATTTACCAGGTTATTTTCATCATGAAGATAGCTGAGCTTTATAATGTAGCCACACGGATGGAACAGTTTGACCATCTTCACTAATCCTTTTACCTGCATGATGGTTAAATCTCCATTTGGCTTTGTTACAAGAGGGTCAGTATGATAAATGTCAGTCCCTCTTTGATTTTCAGTCTATTTGCCATCGTTTAGAGAACATGTATCACTTTCTTGAATATCTGTATTTCTCTCTAAGCAGAATGTTTAGAAGAAGGAATCATGGTTATCAGTGCATTCAATCGAATTTAGCATTATTCAACTCAATAAAAATTTTATCTCCAAATGGCATGTTCTGCTAACCATATCAAGTCAGCAGATTATTCAGTGCTTTTTGTTTCTTGGGTCATTGTAATTATAGCATATGTGCAGCTGTTGGAAACACAGATACATAAGTAGTATGCTAACTCCAGGAAAGTGGGGAGAAAGAGCCGTTCTCTTTCATTTTCTGATTTCCTTCCTGGAGTCTGTGTCTGAAAATCGTTAGACCATAGACCTCTTGAATTCTTCATCATATGATTCTGAAGTTTAAAGTCAATGTTATGCATGTTCAGAATATCAGAGAAGACCGTGTTTAATTTTAATTGGAAATCAAATATAAAATTTATTTTTCTGTATTACTTTAAATATGATCTATCCTTCTTTTATTTTTTAGCTTCCATAATCAAAATTACACATATGTCCTGTTTTGTCCCCCAATTTTGGATTCAGTCCTAATAAGAGCTAGCATTTATTAAGGGTTTCTTATGTGTATATGTAGATCTAAGCTCTTTATGTGTATTAATTAACTCATCTTCATAAAAACCTTTGAAGCTGACACTACTATTACGTCCATTTTAAAAAATGAGGAAACAGACATAGAGGGATGAAAGTAACCTGCCCAAGCTCACAGAGTTGAAGTGGGGTAAATGGGGTGTAAACCAGGGTAGATAGGCTACAGAAAGTTGTCTTCACAACCACTATGATATATGGCCTTCCCAATTGTAAGACTGAGTTTACTGCAACTAGAAAAGCAATGGAAGACAGACCAGCCGCATGTAAGGGAGGAGATATAAGACTGGTACGCCAGGGCTGTTTGATGCATACTCTGTGAATTGCATTGAATTTGGGGACTTCAGCGATTTCTTTGAGATGATCTCTTATCCAAACCCTGGAGTGTAATGCTGCCTTATTTGAACTTACTAGCTTATAATTGAAATCATTGAAAAGAGAATTAATTTTGCTGATTTGTCTTTTCTTAATTACTGTGATTCATTTTCACTGGTACTTTGGCTGCAGAAACTAGTTCTGATAGAGTGCATAAGGGCCAGATTTTGATTTTATCAATTAAGGATGCAGTGCTTTATCCCCACATTAAGGGACACTTCATCCATGTATTTGATTTACTTCATAGTTCCCTTGTTTGAAGGACTTCGTTTTAGGATTTTATGATTCAGTAGATGGTCTGAGAGTTGTATTCCCCTCTTTTGATTACTAGGCACAATCTAGGTTGGTTTTTCTGTGAAGATTCAGTGTTAAGGAGATGCACCCAGCTTCCATTTATGTTCTCCAAGGCTGGGTAATTAAGGTTTTACTCTTTGCCTTTGAGTAAGTAATGGAATGGGTGTGGAGGCAGAGGAACTCAGAATACTTTTAGACTGTCTAACTTGAGTGTACTCATTCCCCAGCCATGCTCAGAGCTTTGTGAGGTCCCCGGATGCTGAAAGTGAAGAAACTGGGGGCTACCATGAGGGGCTTGAGAATTCAAAGAAAGTCTAATTGTCCAGCAATTCTCCTTTAATATTTAGATGACCTGTTGATGTAAGATAAAGAACACCTGCATTCTTTCATGAGTCCAGTAACATATTGGGAATCTTAATAATAAACAGTGGTTTGTTCTAAGACCTGTTTTTCCAGCTGATGGGCAGGTAGCTCCACCTCGATATTCCAACTGGCATCTCAAAATCGACATGTGTAGAAGTAAAGTTGTTAGTTCCTTCCCTAAAACAACTTTGTGTTCCTCTCCTTTTTTCTAGACTGCCATTTTCAAGTCAGTCAGGCTGGAAATGTCAGTTCTCCTGGATGTCTTTCTGATTTGTATCTCTGTCCAAATAATGGAGTGATTTGTCCTGTCTTTCCTTCTTTATTCTTTCCCCGGCACCACCCTTTTTTGTTTTTTTAATTTATTTTATTTTATTATTTATTTTTGGCTGCGTTGGGTCTTCGTTGCTGTGTGTGGGCTTTCTCTAGTTGTGGTGAGCTCGTTGCGGTGCGCGGACTTCTTATTGCAGTGGCTTCTCTTGTTGTGGAGCGTGGGCTCTAGGCGCGTGGGCTTCAGTAGTTGTGGCACGCGGGTTCAGTTGTTGTGGCTCGTGGGCTCTAGAGTGCAGGCTCAGTAGTTATGGTGCACGGGCTTGGTTGCTCCGCGGCATGTGGGATCTTCCCGGACCAGGGCTCGAACCCATGTCCCCTGCATTGGCAGGTGGATTCTTAACCACTGCTCCACCAGGGAAGTCCCCCCCCCCTCCCCCGGCACCACCCTTAATGTTTACTTAGTAAATTCTTAGTGGCTTCTTTACTTATTTACTTTCTCTTTCTGTTCCCTTCTGTTCTTTCTCTTCTCATCTGCTATCCCTTCCTTCCTACCCCTTCTCGCCTTCCTTTGGTTTCTGTTTCTTTCTGTTCTTTTTCCTCCCTCCTTCCTCTTTACCCTTCCTTTCCTCCATCTCTTCTCTTACCCATCCTCCTTCCCTCCCTTCCTTCCTTTCTTTAATGTTTAAAAATTCCACTTAGAGATCTGTCTTCCTGTGTTTTGTAGGAAGTATAGGTCTACTTTCTATAAAAAAAAGCAGATCGTTTTAATTATACTTGTATAATTCAATGTAGACTCTCCATTAAGACATCACTTTTCCAAATTCTCTCTCACCCCCAAACTTCCTCCACATTTCCTGAAAGCAACTTGCACTGTTTCATCCTCATTTATGCTTTACTCATTTTGTTTCCTGCACCTGAAAAACCTTTCTGAGATCACTGCCTTTGAGGCTCATCCCAAATGCCAACTCATCTGTCCACAGCTCAGTTGTCACCTCCTTCCGGAAGCCTTTGTGGACCAGTCAGTGTAGGTTAGGTGCTTTTCCTCTGTGTGGTCATGGAACTTGGTACAGCTTTCAGCAGAAGCACATATTCCACTGTTGTCATCTATTTACCTGGGAACTTTATGCACTAAAATTGCAGACACGTTGGGGGTTTGGGACTTTGTCATTTCCTTGTGTCTCCCAGTGCTTGGCACATAGTAGGCATGCCACAAATCACCCTTCCCTGGAGGAAGGATGTTCCACAGTGATTCAACTCTGTTTGCTCATTAAGACCCTCTTTAGGACAAACATGCAATTATTGTTTATCTCCGTTATGAGCCAGCGGCAATGGCAGATCAGCTGGAGGAGAGGAACGCTGTGGATAATGTACTCCACTTGCACTGCATTTTCAGTTTTCTTTTGCATATTTTCCCCTAAGAGATTACCTTCTAAATTAGTGAGACTGACTTCAAGGTTTACCGGTTTTCTATCTGTCCAAATACCAAATAACCATAGAAAATTAGATTGATATTATGCTGAGTAAAATGAGAAAACCAGTTTGGGATAGACTGTTTATTATTGTAAATACAAAACATTTATTATAAAAATGTAGATAATTAAGGATAAGCAGTATTTTACCCTTATATTTGCACCTCTACCAATTTAGGTTTTGCCCTCACCCCCCAAAAAATTAGTTGGCTCTTATAAATCCAATGACAAAGATGTATATGGGATTTATTCCAGCGACACAAAGAATAGGCTATGATAGCATGCGACTGAGCTGACTGCCGTTTAATTAGATTTGTTATTGAAATTTTTAAATACTTAATTTCCATCAAAGGTACATCGTTGAGGCACACTCTATATTCTGCGGTGTGTTTTGAAGCATTGTACAACGCGGAAACATTCCCTATGTAGATTAGCACATTGATTCTGAATTTAGTTATTTTCAGCCAAGATTGGCCCTGACAGATTTCTTCACGTTATTTGTGACTTCAGTATTTGAACAGTGATTTTTAACAACTTAGTTTTTTACAGTCGTGGTTTTACTTTTTTGACGATCAGCCCGTAACCTCAAGTCCTTTTAAATTAGTACCCTCCTAATTGTCTCTGTTGCTATCAATTACAGTCCTTGAATATGAACCACATCTGAGGAAGAGTTTGTGTTTAGTTCAAACAACTCTTTTTGTTCCATTGAAAATAAGTACATTTGCTAAAGTGTCATTTTAAGAGTTCTGAGGCTTTAAAAGATCTTTCCCTTTGACATATTCTTTTAGATACTTTTCTTACTAGTTTTTGTTCCATATTATTAGGAGGAAAGAGCTAAATTGAGGTTAAAGACCTTGAAAAAAAGCCAACCTTTTATATTTTTAACTTCTGTAGTGAAACATTTTTGTGAAAAGCCATATGTAGATAAATTATAAATGAAAGGCATGGAACAAACTACATGGAAGGAAGAGTTTTTAGAACTGAGGTTAAAATAGAATAAAAAGGCATCAGAGTCCTCAATCAGTGAAAAACAACTTAAAATTTGTTCTTTTTCATGCCTTAACAGGTATCTTGGGTGTTTCTGTATAGCTCTAATTCACAAGCAAATGACCCCATAGTCATTTGTTTTTGGGTTGAAAGATGCAATTTGTCTTGTCTTTTGAAGAAGCCCATATGTCAGGTTGAGTCAATGATAATAGGGCCGTGAATTAGTATAGCTCCCGTAGCCCAAGTAAGTGGGAGATTTCACATCTCCAATAACTAGTTCGTTCATTCAACCAAAGTGTATCGAGCTCCTGCTTACTTCCAAAGATGAATGTAATACCATTCCTTCAGTCCAAGAAGGAATGTAAATGGAAGCATTAGCTTAGTAACAACAGAATTGATCTTTTACGTTTACAGCTAAGAATACTAGGGGTGACAAGTATTTGAGTTTGACTTTACCACTTCCCCTTCTGTTTAGTCTTTTCATTTCATTGGCGGGAGAAATTCAAAGAGATAGTTCATTTTATTAAATAATAGTCCCATTCATGTGAATAGTACTGTAGAGTGTGCTGTCTGATATGGTATTCACCAGCTACATGGGGCTATTTAAATTTCAATTCATTAAAGCTAAATTTATGAAAAATTCATAAAAACGACAAATTAAATTTAAAAAAATCAGTTCTTCAGTTGCACTAGCTCTGTTTCAAGTGTTCAGTAGCACTTAGCTAGTGGCTGCCGTATTGGACAGGGTAGACTACAGAACATTTCCATCAACTCAGAGTTCTGTTGGACAGCAGTAATGTAGACTTTTGCAGATCACTTTTTGGATGCATTCTCTCACTTTATCCTCACGATAATCCTATAAAATGGCAAAGTGTACAATATTATTTATAGCCACAAAGATGATGAAACTGAGGTGCCAGAAGGTTAAATAGTGTGTCTTTCTACAGGATTTAACTTGAGAACTTCCCTTGGGAGCAAACAAATGCAAGTAAAGATAAATACAAATAAATAAAGGATTTTACCTACAAATTTTGATCTTAAAATATAAGTAATTTAAAAGCAGAGTTGCGGTCTAGCTTTTCACTGTTGTATCCTGATGTCTGTCACAGAGATTGGCACAAGCTAAATACCCAGTAGCTACTAAATAGATGAATGAATACGTGTAATTTTTAGTCCAAACAGAATTTGCAGTTTAATAGGAATTTTTAAATGTGGATATCTGTATCAAAGGCACTGCTGGATTATGGGTTATCATGAAAGTTCTGGTTAGCAAAACAAGAAAGACTGAAGTTTACACTCTTTGTTCTGCTTGTGGTCTCTTTTTAGTATAGCCATAGCTAGGGAATAAGTTTTTCTATTCCTTGCTGGGTTCAACCGTTTGGAAAGTTTGAAATAATTCTCTGAGTGTGTAGGTGCTGTTTCCTGGCAATAAGATTAAATAAACTGTTGCTGCAAAACATTGATTTTGCATTAACTGTTCTTGCTGTGTATTTGGGTGTAACCTAGAAAAGAATTGTTTTAAGTCAGCATTTGTGGGTCATGAACATGAAATGGGTATGGTTTAGTCTTAGGTATGGTGTCCTAAAATAATAAATTATATTTTATTTCAGAATTCAGTTAAATGATATATTGTACAACAGTCATATTTCACCATGACTTAAGGTACATCTCTTATAGAGATAGCATAGAAATGGCCACAAATGTAACCTTAAAACCTTATTTTGGAAAGAGAAAAGGAATAGAACACTGAGTAATTATGTTTTCCAAAGTTGGCTTTTATAATATGTAAGATATGTAATTCTAATATTATATTAGCTTTTAATAATAGGTAATACTAATATGATTAACTGCTATTTACCAGGAAGGCAAATAGATAATCTGTACAAGTGTCAGTATTTTTGTTCTTGCCATTAAGTTAGATCCTTGTGTTATTTGGTTGCTTGGGTGGTTTTTGAAAGGGCAGTGGGTAGTCTGAAGGCACTTTTCAGCATAAAGTATATAAGCATTAAAAGCATCCTAAACAATGGAGTTGGCTGAAGACACAACCTTTAGACACATAGACACTGCCAACTTTAAAGATTTAATGCAGTTTTCTTAGTAGCTTAGTTAATCCCAGACCAAAATGATTTACTGGCGGTTTTTGGTATGAAATGTTCTCTTCACCTGATATTAGTCTTTCTTAGCGTGGATTTTCTGACTCTTAAAGTTGATGTCAAATACTGAAAGGGATGTTGTGATGCTTCATAATAATTTAAATTCCCTTCAAAATCATAAGTTTAGGGCTTTCTTAAGATAGTATGTGCTCTTTGCTCAGCCCTCTCAGTGTGGGCATGGAACATGAGGCTTGAAGATTGCAAAATCAAAGAAATCGTGATGATGTGTCATGGTTTCTCAGGAATCCCTGTTCTACAAGCAGAAGTTCGAAACATTTTCTGTTAAGGAAACTCAGCAACTCTGAAGCAATGTGGTAGCTCAGAGAAGCAAATTTCCATGTCTAGAGCTTGTACACTAGCTTTCTTTGCTCACATTAGAGAAGGTTGGGATAGTTCTGAATTTGCTCCTTTTGATTCAAGTTGAAGTTCCTGAACCAAGTACCTGAGTAGGTGGCATCCCACTGAAAGGTTCATTTTGTTTTTGAAAACAAGGTTCTTCTCACCTCTAGCGAATTGCGAAATGGATGAATTTTACAATATTATGCATTACATTTCAGTGCAAATTTTATTTGCTTTGGTCACTAAAGTGTTTGGTTAGAATGGTGTTAGACTTCTCTTGTGTCGTCTGGCTTTGACAATCTTTACACCAGTGATTGTCAGGTTGCTGCCTGGGAGGGTGCCCCCCATTCTTGCCCTTCTGCTTAGATAATGCTCTGCTGTCAACAGACTGAAATCTGGGTGTTTGCCATGGTGAATATAGACACTGTTTAAAGTGGAATATTGTCATCCTTCGATTAACGGCTGTGGGAGAACTTCATAATTTATTAATCTTAGTGTACAGTAAATGAGCTGTTGATGCGTTCATGCACATTTCCTCCAACTGTAATATTGGAAGTAAGTTTAAAGGTGGCCCCCAGTGAGGAAGCTGTTGGCCAGAGAGGTTAAGTAATTTGATCCAGGTCACACCTCTCTTTAAGTGGCAGAACGGACTTCAATCTTCGTCCTGTATAGTAGAGAACAACTATGTCTCTCAGTGCGCTAAAAGAATATTATTTGCATATTAAGTAGAATCTTTTAAATGATTTTGAGATGCTCGAGACTTTTCTCATGGAGTGATTTGGATGTGAGCAGTGATCACACATGTCATTTTTGAGCAGCTGTGGAAGAAGGAAGAACATGATTATGCCACGTGCTTAATCTATTACATCTGGTTGCTGGAAAAATTCAAAAATTCCCTGATTGTTGAAAGAGGAAATTTCTCCCCCTTTGGAGCATTTCTGTCAAAAACTCTTTTAAACAATGAATTTTGGCTGCTGGGTGGTGGCACTTAGTTATGCTGCCTGATGTGGTGCACCCAGAGAAGAGTTTTAGATAAAATGCCCTTTGAAGGCCTTGATTGCCCTAACACTATACACAATTTTATAATTTTGGATAGAAAACAGAGCTGTGGTGATTTTTATGGTGAAATTATTTTATTTTGGCCCTTGACTGTCCCCATGACCCGCTCATGGGAGGGGCTGAGTCTTTTCTATGAGACAGAGCCTTAATCAAAAAAAAGCCCTGGAAGGTTTTCTTTATTTCATTTGTCCTAGATTGGGAAACATTTTAAACTCCTTACATTGATCCTCCTTCACCAAGATTTCAAGCCCACCGATGATTTCATTTTACTTTCAGTCTAATTGTGCATGCTCGGGCTTTAACCATAAGCCATTTTGTGTGGTCATTTAGCACCTTTATTTTACCCAAAAGATAGACTTCATCTTTGCAGCCTTATTGCTGTAGGAACTGAACAGAGGATTTCCTTGGAGGACACCTGCGTTGAGTAATCTCTGAGCAACTGCCCCTGGTTTTGATGGCAACCCTTAGCTTTGTGAGAAGAAATCCCCACGTGATTTGGCTGCTTCCGTGGGAATGGGATTTGAAGGAGGCAGTAGTAAAATCTCTTTAATTGAAAGTCTTCTTCATAGGTTTTTTTTTTTTTTAAGTATATATTATTAAATCCTTTGCATTAGTTATAGTACTTTTATTACTTACCTTCATCAGATACTTTGGCCAAAAATGTTTTGCATAATGAGCCTCTCATAGAGTTGCTATTGAGTAACGAAGAGTGAATTTCTTTGGCTCTGATTATTCAAGTGATTTCATAATAAGCAGAAGTACTATTGTATTTTTGGATGTGGAATACTTGGCAGTGTCACCTCCTCCCTCCCACAAAAAGCACTGAATTAATGATACCTTTAAAGTAACATCCATTTCTTCTATGCCAGGTCACTTCAGGTGGGACATTCATTGGCATTGGACGGAAAACACCAGATTGCCAAGGAAACACCAAGTACTTCCGCTGTAAATTCTGCAATTTCACTTATATGGGCAACTCATCAACGGAACTAGAACAACATTTTCTTCAGACTCACCCGAACAAAATAAAAGCTTCTCTCCCCTCCTCTGAGGGTGCAAAACCTTCGGAGAAGAACTCTAACAAATCCATCCCTGCACTTCGGTCCAGTGATTCCGGAGACTTGGGAAAGTGGCAGGACAAGATCACAGTCAAGGCAGGAGATGACACTCCTGTTGGTTACTCGGTGCCCATCAAACCCCTTGATTCCAGACAAAATGGTACAGAGGCCACCAGTTACTACTGGTGTAAATTTTGTAGTTTCAGCTGCGAGTCATCGAGCTCACTTAAGCTGCTAGAACATTACGGCAAGCAGCATGGAGGAGCACCGTCAGGTGGCCTTAACCCAGAATTGAATGACAAGCTGTCCAGGGGCTCTGTCATTAATCAGAATGATCTAGCCAAAAGTGCAGAAGGGGAGCCAATGACCAAGGCAGACAAGGGCTCTAGTGGGGCAAAGAAGAAGGACTTCTCCAGCAAGGGAGCAGAGGATAATATGGT
This sequence comes from Balaenoptera borealis, assembly GCF_965194805.1. Classification (NCBI taxonomy): domain Eukaryota; kingdom Metazoa; phylum Chordata; class Mammalia; order Artiodactyla; family Balaenopteridae; genus Balaenoptera; species Balaenoptera borealis. The sequence goes on from NC_138876.1 coordinate 22,760,697, forward strand.
CACGAGCTACAATTGTCAGTTCTGCGACTTCAGATATTCCAAAAGCCATGGCCCCGACGTTATTGTAGTGGGGCCACTTCTCCGTCATTATCAACAGCTCCATAACATTCATAAGTGTACCATTAAACACTGTCCATTCTGTCCCAGAGGCCTTTGCAGCCCAGAAAAGCACCTTGGAGAAATTACTTATCCATTTGCTTGCAGAAAAAGTAATTGCTCCCACTGTGCGCTCTTGCTTTTGCACTTGTCTCCGGGGGCGGCCGGAAGCTCAAGAGTCAAACACCAGTGCCACCAGTGCTCCTTCTCCACCCCCGACGTGGATGTGCTCCTCTTTCATTATGAGAGCGTGCATGAGTCCCAAGCATCGGACGTCAAACAAGAAGGCAATCACCTGCAAGGATCGGATGGGCAGCCGGCTGTCAAGGAAAGCAAAGAACACTCATGTACCAAATGTGATTTCATTACCCAGGTGGAAGAAGAGATTTCCCGACACTACAGGTAAGCCGTACGGGGGAAAAATAGTGAGAAAATGATAGAAAGTCTCCAGAGGGCTGACCCAAGAATTGTTGGGAATGATTGTGGTGACCTTGGGCAGTTACAGAACAAGATCATGTTCTGTAAGATCATAGACTGCAGATTCTATATTGGTAGATGTAATAACCACAGATTTTAATTTGGTCACTTGTTTCAAACTGTTTACTCTTATGTTTCATACCATCTACTGAATATATTTTAAAATTCTCAATGATGCTGATATTGCTGATGGTTTTACCGCAATTCATTAATTTGTCCTCGCTAAGTATGAACCCATATTCCATGATTTTTGATGGAGCGGCTTCCAAATGAAAGATACCACTATAATATGTACTATTCTCTAGTCCAACTGGGAAACAATCCGCTTGAGAACATGTTGCTCGTTTTTCTTTTAAAATGAAATCGGACATTCTTCTAGTTTTAAAAAATTAAGCAACATCCTTGTTTTGCGTACAGACAGTAATGTGAAGCAGAGAATTCTGTAATATGTGTGACTTTGGGTTTCTGTACACTCTGAGCGAGTAAAGCTGCTTAAGTTGTTTCAGATTTGTAAATAGATGTAGGGTGTGTTAGTGTTTTCCTTCTACTTTCATCTTATTCTCGTTATAGACATTAACTTTCCCAATTCATCTTTCATACTTTCTAGAGATGAGTTTAGAATACATATCTTTATTTCATTTATGTATTCATTTCTTAACTAATTAACTCCAAAAATACACATAGTGCCAGGCATTGATTATAAAATAGGAGAAAAGAACATAAACATAGTGCCCTTATGGAACTTATGATTTAGTAAAATCCTGGTAGCATAGTGCATTCAGATATTACTTCCAGAGTATTGGGTACTCTTGTTATCATGCCTCTAAGCATCAAAGTCAAGAGCTTTATTTACTATTTTTAAGGGCTTTTCCATATGCAAACTCAATATCCTAGTTTAAAAATCTGGTTATTTAAATGTTCCCATCCCGAGATTTTAAATAGTTCCTCCTATTCTTTTAAAAAGTTGTGTGTTAGTACCAGTGTGTGTCTGTTTTCTCAGTCACCAGTAACGAAGCAGTTTATGTCCAACGATAGGCTAACAATGTTACATGTTAATTTGAAGGGCATCCTAATGTTCACAGTGGATCTAAACGTTCAGAAAACACTTCCTTGAGATTTACACTGTTTAATTTATAAGGTCAGCCCTGGGAAAGACCTAGTCCTGCGATCAAATATGTGTTCACACTTGCAGTGAGTGTTTCTGGCTCTTTTGATGTTAGCTGCATGCTTATTTTTTTCTGGGGCAAGCAGACATTAGCTTTCTTCCGAGCCTTGTTTGTGTGTATACTGTGCATGTACATTTCTTAAGCGATGTAGAAATTAGATAACCCATTCTTTTTTTGAAGGAGGAGGCTTTTTTTAATCATGAAGAAATTAGCCAACACACACACACATTGATGCATGTAGATACCAGATCCCTTGGATGAGTGGCTTTTTTTGAGGAAGCTGAGGCTATTGGTTGAAAACTTGGCTGGAAAAATAGAGATTCCATATGTTTTGGTTAAACAAACAAAAAAAAATCTAAGAAATAAATATGAATAAAAATACTACTGAATAATCTCAGAGTTTAATTAATATTCAGTAATGAAAGTAAGCTCCAGAGGGAAGAGACTAGTCCTATTTTGTTCATTGCTGTATCTGCACGATTTAGCATAGTAGTGCCAGGATGGTAATAGGTGCTCAGTGAGTACATCTAAATAAATGAGATCCCTGTGAGATTTTGACTTCACAGTATAATAAGTGACTTCATGAATAAGTCAAAATCTCCATGGTGAGTTTTAATTTAATCTTTGACTATTGTATGGTCTTGGAACCCTTCTGAGGACACACAAAATGAAAGTACATTTTGAACTTAAGTCAACTTAAGTCAACCTTCTCAGTATTTTATTAGATTAAAAATAATTAGCAGCACTTGTCTGTAGGTCATTATAATCCTCTCGCACTTATTCTTAAAACCTGATGTAGTTTGTGTGATCCTAGGTCCTTTAAGGTGCTCTGCTTGAGTTCTTTTAGAAATATTTGAAATTTGGAGACTTACTGTTTCAGGAGCCACAGCTTGGTAAGAAGTATAAAGAAACTCTACTAAAAGTTGAACAGTGGAGGCTCCAGGGATGTGAAAACAAATAGTCTCATGAATGTTGAAAACTTAATCTGCTATCAAAGCACTTCGCCCAAATGCTACATTTTGAAGGTAGTGTAGGAGGAGAGAAGTTTACCACATCACAATACTATCTTTCTAGTTAAATTTATATTTATTCATATTATTCATGTTGGGAAACTTTTACCACAACTCTGTTATTACTGGGGAATATTCTCGGCTTTTGAGTACTTTATGTACAAGACTTACAGTGTACTAAAAAAGATAGCACAAACAGAGAGCTGTACAATGTGTGAAATCATGTAGCTATAAAATAACTACAGCTAAGAAGCAAGAGAGTTGATTTAAAGCTATCAGAGAAAAACCTCAGTGTGGATTTCATTCCATGGGCATTTTCCTAAAGAACCAGTTTAACCTGAGTTGAACTGCCAACATTATCCATTTAGTAAGTGAAACTTGGCCAGTTCTCCTTTCTTTATGTTTCATATTTACTTATGATACCCTGTAGTTCACATCATGACAGAATTGTCATATTCCACTCATGTTTGTTTCTCACACTCCATTTCTTTTATTATATATTATTTAATTAACCAGTGTACCCATTCTCTGACTACTATTCTCCTAATCAACATTTTCAGTGTTATAACTTTGTGTTTCTAGAGTCGTGGGAGGAATATCTCCTTACAAAGCAACCATACCAGATAAAACATAATTTCTTAGTGACTTGTTAGACTTCCATGAATTAAGTGAAAGTTCTGAAACTTTTCTCTTCGCCCCTTCACCAAAAATGAGCTAAACCCAGAATGGGGAGAGCAAGCAGGGAATGCAAGTTTGCATGGATGAAAAATGCTGACATTGATACTGCAGTTATATTGAGACTAAGCCCAGAGTCACTGGCAGAGAGAGGGCGTTGAATCCATGGGTTTCACTCTAAGCTGGCACCTTGAAGTTGGCTAATGTGATGCGACATTACTGCCTTCCTCTGACTCCTGTCAGAAGTAAACACAGATTTATCTCCAGGAAATTATTCCAGTTTTCACCTCCATGCTACGTATGGCTTAAGATAAACCTTATATGAGCTTCCACATTACAACAGTTTACCATATGAGTGTGGATGTAAATCATTACATGTGAAGTCAGTAGGAAAAGCAAATAATAGCTTTAGATACCCAGGAACTTCAGATCAGCAGTTTTCATTTAGAAAATAATAACTAATAAATGTTAAAAGAAATGAAAATTACACTTATAAATTGATCAAGCTACATGAGACTATAAATAACCAGGAATATTCAAAAAAGAAACAATAGCATTTTTGAATGGACAATCTAATTATTGAAATTTAAAACATGTGGATAAGTTAAGTAATATATTAGCAAATGAGTTAATCAGAGGTTAAATCTGAAGATATTAGCCAGAATACTTAAGAGAGGGGAAGGGGATGGAAAATATCAAAAGTGGATATTAAGATATGAAAATACAAGAAGCTGTTCTGACATGCATCTAATTAGAGTCCCAGAAGAAAATAATATTGAATGGAAGATAAGCAATCAATATTTGAGAAGATTATGGCAGATGAGTTCTTGAAACTGATGAAAGACATAAACACACAGATACAAAATAGGATAGCTTATGCTGAGCAGAATATGTAGATCTTCCTCGACTTATGATGGGTTTATGTCCCAATAAACCCAGTATAAGTTGAAAATAACGTAAATCAAAAATGCATTTAATACAACTAACCTACTGAAATCATAGCTTAGCCTAGCCTAACTTAAATGTGCTCAGAACACTTGTACCCTATAGTTGAGAAAAATCTTTTAACACAAAGCCTATTTTATAATAAAGTGTTGACTATCTTATGTAATTTATTGAATACTGTACTGAAAGTGAAAACCAGAATGGTTGTCTGGGTACAGAATGGTTGTAAAGGTACTGGTTTTTTCCCCTCCTGATCATGTGGCTGACTGGGAGCTGGGGTTCCCTGCTTCGACCCAGCATCATGAGAGAGTATCGTACCACATATCCTGCATATTATTAGCCCAGTAAAAGATCCAAATTCAAAATTCAAAGTACGGTTTCTACTGACTGCATATGGTTTTTGCACCATCCTAAGGTTTAAAGATTGTAAGTCGAACCATCATAAGTTGGGGGCCATCTGTATACAAATAAATTCAGTCATAGACATCTTGTAGTAAAAATTGACATGCTAAGGCAGAGAGAGATTCCTTAGAGCAGCTAAAGAGAAACAACAGCTCAACTATTCAGAAAAGACTATTAGGTTAACAGTAGACTTTATATCAGCCACAGTGGAAACCAGAAGACGGAGGAATGCTATTCAGTTTTGAAGGAAAAAAAAAAAGTCAACCTAGTATTCCCTACCTGTCAAAACTACCTTCCAAAAATAAGAGCAAAGACATTTTCACATAAACAAAGACCAGGGAACTGTGAGTAAGTCTCAACAGCCATAGCATGCCTAATTTATGCAGTTAAAAAGGGATAGACTGAGTTATTGGGCAACACTATTATGTGAGTTTGCAGGGAGATTGATCAGAATTAAGGTGTTCTAAAGTGCTTGAATTGTCTGGAGTTAGTGAGTTAGGACTTTGTTATGCATATTTTGATAACTTTAGGGATAACTAATGAAAGAGTAGGAAATGAGTACATAACTTCCAAAGCTTTAGAGGAGAAAAATGGACAACAAAATAAACAACACCCATAAAATTCAATCTTTTTTTTAATGTATCCTTTTTTAGAGGATACATGGGAAAAAAGTAGACAAATAGAATTTTTAAAGGAAGATGGTAAAAAAAAAGTCCAGATATCAAAAATCTTAATGAACCTGTGGGGATTAAACTTTCCACTTAAAAGATATTATCAGACATATTAAAAAAAAAATTTAACTATAAGCTGTTTATAGGTTACACACTCAAAGCATAAGGCTATGGAGAGTTTGAAAGAGCAAAATAGACTAAGTTATAGGCGCAAATATAAACCAAAGAAAAATTGAGGTAGCTTTATTAATCTCATACAATTTAGACCCTAAGACAAAAAGCATATGCGGGAAAAGTCATTACTAATGATAAGAGGTTCAGTTCATCAGGGAGATATAATAATTCCAAATATATAAAATATAAATATAAATAAATATATATGTAAAGCAAAAATTGATCAAGAACTACAGGGAAAATATGACAAACCACAATCACAGTTGTACATTTTAGGAAACCTCCCTTATTAAAGGTTGAACAGAAAAAATTTTTTCAAAATATAAAATATTTGAGCAACAAATTAAGAAAAGTATTTATTTATTTATTTATTTATTTATTTATTTATTTATCTTGGCAGTGCCGTGTGGCTTGCGGGATCTCAGTTCCCTGACCAGGGATTGAACCTGGGCCACGGCAGTAAAAGCCCAGAATCCTAACCTCTAGGTCACCAGGGAACTCCCTGTTTTTTTTTTTAACTTGATTTAATTAAAATACATAAATTCTACACCCAACAATTGGAGAATGCACATGCTTTTCAAGCAGATATAAAATGCTTATAAAATTTGACACATACTAAGCCAATAAGAAATCAGATTTCAAAAAAACAGTATCATATAGAACATACCCTTATACTCAGTGTAATTAAATCAGACCTCTATAGCAGAAAGGTAAGGATAGATGAAATCACACAAGGCAAATGTTAACCAAAGAAAAAAATGAGGTCATTTTATTTATTCCAGGAAACATAGGTGTTAAGACAAAAAATATATAATGGATAAAAAAATGGATAAAAATTGCCAGTACTTATGATTTTATAAAGTGAATTTAGCAAATTCTGGCAATATCAGATGCTCGTGTTCCCAAAGACCATGTAATTTCACTCCTCAGAAGAAAACTTCTTGTATGGGAGCACTAGGAAACGTGTGCAAAAATGTTCAAAGTAGTATTTTTTTAAAGAGCAAAACAACCGAAACAAAAATTAAAAAGCAAAACAAATAAGAAAAAAACCTCAACTATACATAAGAGGTTAGTTAAGTAACTTATAGGTTTGTCATACAGTGGAATATTATACAATAGTGAATTTGAATAAATGACAGTTGAATACAACATGGATGTCTTATAAGTATAATTTTGACCAAATAAAAACAAATCAAAGACAACTATTTGTAGCTTCATACCACTTCATAGAAGTTCATAAAAAAAGTTCATAAAAACTAGCAAAACAAAACTGTATACATATATTCATATATATTTATATATGTATACACCATGTGTATTTGTTACATTCATATACATATATTGAACTGTACCATAGACATTATTTTCCCTCCATAAATATATCATTCTTTCTTTCTCTGTATATATATATGTGTACATAGACTCTTTGTCACTCTGTATCTCTCTATAGATAAAGAATATATATACATATATCAATCATATTTTATGATCCTATGATTATGTTCATTTTCATTTTTTGCTAAACCTAGATATGAATGTGTATATATGTGTGTGTACACGTGTGTGATTAATATTACACGATAAAATTTTAAAATAAAAATGAGGCATAAATTCTCATCAATACACATATCCAATAAATATTTGAATAAATAGTCAACTTCCCTTATTATTAAAAAACTACTTGAAAATCAATGATATAGTCATTATCTACCTAATTGACTAGAATGTGGGAAAATGTATATATTTTTTGGTAGTGTATGTGATGAGAAGCATATGTCTGTTAGAGATTTATGAATGCGTTAAAATTTTTTAAACAGTGATTGAATATTTTATACATAAAATATATATCTCAGGCTAAAGCAAATAACATTGGATGCAGCAGCTGATTAAATTAATGTAGCTACTGCACAATTTCTACCTTAAAAGAGCTCTGGGAAGGAACATGAACTGTGTGCTCTGCTAGTTCTGAAGAATAGATTTTATGATAAGCACTTAATTATCAGCACATCTGAAAAAGCTAAGTACACAGTGCATTAGTACAGAGTTTCTAAAAGGGTGAGTACCAAGATGGTTACATCTAGATTTGTGTATTTTATGTGTCATGTTCTTTTAAACAATACCTAATAAATCAGTTGCCTGTAAAACCTTGAAATGGACATCATGGTTCAAGTTGAAAATTCCCATTGTGAGAGAGAAAGTTACCCAAGGTATTATAGTCCATCAAGAAAATAACCCACAATTGCACTACCTTTATTTGGATACATTATTTATTAGATATTTCAGATTTAATGGTCCTGAAGACTTTATATAGGAACAGTTATCAAGTCTTAGAATAAGATAAATTTTAGCCATGATTTACATTTCATGTTATATAATTTATTTCCCTTTTCTTGTTTACTGTCTACTTCATGGAAAGATTTATTTTTCTGTTTTGAATGTTTGGTAGGGATATCTTCTTTTTGAAAGTGAATCATAAAGTGAGATTTTTCAGCTATGACATTAGTTGTGTTTTCTTCTACCACGTGAAGGTGAAATCACCCCGTACCCTTCTAAAAAAACCCAGGCACTCCAAATGAGTAAATACTCATCATATTATTTCAGTATAAAAATACAAGATGAGTGGATTGAATAGAATCTTATTCATTCAGAATTTCAATTTTCCTTAGATTATATTTGGTAGACTACTCCTTTGCACTTGACTAAGGCTGAATATTAAATTTTCAACTTTTAAAAGTTGATTATCGGTTACCCACCTATACATCTGTAATTCCTTTTCTGTTTTTGTCCCTCAAATACTTTCTTCAGATGCTTTTCATTCCAACATTCAACAGTGCCAGTGACCTCCAGTGCCACACCTGTAGACTCTTATGACACAAAAAATGACTAATTAGTTGTCACATGTACTGAACTATATTTAAATTAAATCACTTCATTTACTCTTTCTTTGTGACAATTTATCTGTAGGTATTTGTTTCCATAATTACCAAAAAATACCTTTGAAGTCTTAATTGATTAGTATTTATAATTTATTCATTTACTTTGATGTCCATTTAGTCATTGAAGAAGAAAAACCATGGTTAAAACTATTGAAAGTGAAATACAGTTATTCGGTGAAGGAGAGCTTTTTAAGTCATGGCATAAATCTCTGGAAGTTAACATTAAAAGGAAAAAAACAAAGCATTGTTTAGAGCTGACTCCACAAATACTGTGAGCTGTTTGTTATGAAAATCGAAATATTATCAGAGTAGAGCAAAAGACTAGCACCTTTTAGCTGATTTTTTTCTAGAATCTAGAAAACCTCAGTTCTTTATGAATTATGAAAATAATTTTTAATCTCTACTAATGAATAAAATGCTACTGCTAGGATAAAAGGTATTGAAATATGAATGGATCTGAAATAAATGCTTTTTTATAGCACATGAAAATTCTGTCAAGTAGGATAAGGAATAAAACATCTTTTCTCAAAGAAATTTTAAGTCACTTGAATTAAGTACAATTTGGTTTTTTTATGCAGCTTGATGTAGTTTTCTCTAGAGGCAAAAGATGATTATCTCTTTTATCAAAGTTGATTGTGTTCATTGTCTAAAGTTTTGCACTGGAAAAATTGAGATTTTATGTAAGTATGTCCCAAACATTGTATGGGACATACTTACATTAAAATATTATTTGTTTATTATCTGAAATTCACATTTAACTGGGCATCCTGTATTTTATCTGGCACCGATAATGGTAGGGAGATCTACAGACTGCCATCTTTTTTCCTCAGGTAGCATGAAGAGAATGTTTGCTATCCAGTTGGCAGCAGAGTATAGAATTTAAATTAATGCAAATATATTTGCAGTGTCTTTAAAATTAGTTGGGCTTAATGTAGCTAGAAGTTCTAGGAGTTTTTAAATAATGAAGAGTTTATTCAGAGAACCATTCAAAATATACCATCTGCAAAATATCTATGTACTTCTTAATATTTCTCTGCTGCTTTATGACTTTACATATTAAGTCTAGCATTACCAGAGCTGTGGTGGTTCATTCCTTTGGTTATTAAGTAGATATTTACTGTCTGGATGTTCGGGGTAGAGCTGGAAGGGATATAGAGATGTGTGGGCTTTGATCTTGATTTTAAGGCAATTACAATATAACTGTAAAGTAAGACATACATGATTATTTGGTAAATGAGAGCTTTTTAAATGATGAAATAAATCTTTTTATGCCATCACTTAAATCAAAGGCCATTCATTTTAATAAAACGCAATGTGAAAAAAATCCTCTGGATGACAGAGTTTCAGAGTAGCTCAGAGGATGGTAGGTTTACTCTTGGGTTTGAGTCATTTGGGAAGTCTTTACGGATGAGAAGGTAGTTAAGGTGGGTCTTGAAAAATGAAGAGAAAACTCCCTGAACCTTCTGAGGTTTTCATATTAATGTTGATAAAATGAAATGCATTCAGTAGGTTAGAGCAGAGTCCAAACTAATGTAGTTTCTCAATGACTAAACTTTAATTCTTCAGTAATGTTTCTTATACTAGGCATTAAAATAATCTTTTTATTTTGGGGGGTCGTGGCATTAAGTTGAAGGGCTTTTCAGTTATTGTTGAGAGTGACACAAGTCAGAAATATACCCAAATCTTTCAGGAACTAATTCCTGAACAAGCTAGTAGTGTTGCATCAACTACCAAACAGCATACATGCAAGAATAACTATGGACACGAGCTAAAATACTGCATCACGCGCTCCGTATTATTTTATGAATTGACTTGTCTGTGCTTCACATTCTTATTGTGTGAAGTAGGGATGGAAATAGGTACTATGTGTGATTGTTGTAGAGTAATATATATAAATGGCCTAGAACTAAAGAATACTAAAAGATGATCCCCAAACAGTGAAATAAAGAAGATGAATGACTATTTGGGGATTATGCTTGACAATGTCATGTGTATAGTTTTAGCTTATAAAGCTGTTAGGGTTGACTTTCGGAGGTGGGAGTATGTGCTTTAAGAGGGAAGACGATGTTACTCATCATAAAGAATTCATTTGGGAATGTTCTTTCAAGTACTGAGTATACATACTGAGAGTTCATTCCAATCTAATACTCATCTTGACGTATTTCTGACTATGGCTTCATGACTTTTGCTATTTAAGGTGTGGTCTGGGAACCAACAGCATCAGAATCATCTGAGATTTTGTAAGAAATAGAGACTATTGGGTACCCCAGATGTCCAGAATCAGAATCTGAATTTTAACAAAATTCCCAGATGATTCTTCTGCATGTTAGGGTTTAAGAAGCACCGCTCTAGATGTTAGCATAGGTGATTGAAAAGTTCCATGTTGCTCCCAGCTTTTGAAAGTACAGTGATGTTGTCTTTTTAATATATTTCCTATCATTTATTTGATGACTATTATATGGAGAAAGAAGTCCTTCAGTTCTCTAGAGTATTATGCAGCAAATTGCCTTTCCTGCTTCACCTCAGGGTGTTCAATGGCCTGAAAGATGGAGCAGTTTAGCAGTTTACTGCTTAATTGTCAAGCTTTACGCTCTTTTCATTAATAGGAGTCACACTCAGAATCTTATGATTCTGAATAACAAAGATAGTAAGGGCATTACCTGTGTTTTATTAGAGTCACAGGTGGTAGAGGATGTCTTTGAGTGTGTTCATTCAGTTGTTTTGAACCAGGATATATCTACTAATGCAGTTTGTGACTGGTCCCTGCATGGGTGTCCCCTGAAGACCTTACTAAAAATTCAGATTCTCAAGTTATGTCCAGGAGATTCAGATCTTCAATAGGGCAACTGAGAGGCCCTGGAATCTGTATTGCTAAGAAACTCCTTCAGTTGCAGCGCTGCTTGCAGCCCGTTTTGCAGACCATTGCTGTAGTTAGTCTCACTTCTGTCAGTTAGAAGACCTTTCCCTTCTCCTCATGTTTTCAATTTTTAGCCCTCATTTTTCATGGTCAATATTGTCAGTAATTTTATTTATTTTTGTATAAAGTTAAAAATTCAGGCAACAGAGGATAGAAAAATAGAACATCAGTCTGGAAGGTAGAAGCCCTTTATTCTTGACTTGATGTTGACTAAATGGACACGGCACTGTCTTCATTTTACTTATCTATAAAATGGGCTTTATACCTCAGTGGAATGTGAGATCACATATGTGTGAGTGCTTTGAAGTCTTCAGAAGAAAAGGTGTGTGCGTTGAGCTTGTTATTGCCACCTCGTTTTAATATCCTTCCTGTTAGTATGTGTTTTTCTTTTCAATGTAAAACCCGGTTCTCACTGAAAACTTATCTCTGCAGTTTCTGTCTCCTTTCTGCTTTACACCCAGCCTCACCGTCCTCTGCATTTGGACAGTCCTCCAGCACCTGTATCACGGAAGGTTTTGCCTTGATCAATCAGAATAAGAGCTCCTCTGTGGGCAGATCAGAACAGCTCTTGCCGAGACCTGTAAGGAGTCAGGGAGTTGTCCGTTGGGACAGGAACTTGAAACTAGAAAACCTAGAAGCCCCCAGACACCTTGTTTCAGAGTGATACGTTGTGATGAATTCATTGCCTAGACAGGACACACCCAGAACTCCTTGTATATTTAGGAGGACATGTCAGTCAAATACCAGTTAAAGGTTGGATGTATTCGTCTTTTTTTGGTGAAGGAATAGGTTGGCTCAAGGACATTTCTAGATTGCAGAGTAAGTAGATATTGAAGGCACATAATCTTAATTACTGAGATATATTACTAGATATATTATGGTTCTAAACCACCCTCCTGAATACACTTACAAAGCATCCCTACCTCTGAAGCCTTCAAGAAAACACAGGTAATGCCCTTTCTGTCTTCGTTATTCAGAATTTTAAGATTATGGATCTGACTACTATTATTGAAAAAAGAGTAAGGCTTGACAATTAAGTTAACTGCTAAACTGCTCCATCTTTCAGGCCATTGAACACCACTAGATGAAGCAGAAAAGGCAAAAAATATATTCCACCTGGTAATGTCTTAAAACAAAGGATCTTCTAGGAAATAAACATGGTTTTAAGAAAGATGTCTGTCATGGTTAAGGTACCTGGGGGAGTGGAAAAGAATGATACCAAAATGCCAGTTGGTAAGTTTTAGCTCCTTTGACTAGAGTGCAGAATGCAGATTCACACAGAAGGGGGGCTTTATTTAATTTTAGGATTTATATTGGTTAACTCATACTAGAGGCACTATTGTTTTCATTTTGCAGGTGAGGAAATTGAGGCAGGTTCAGTAAATTATCCGAAGTCACATATATAGTAAAATACAGAGCCAAGCTTGAAACTTAGGCATTCTGGTTCTAGAGTCTTACTTTTAAGTGAACTAAATTGCTTCTCCAATAGAACTATGAATCTGCTGTTTTAAAATAATTTGTCACGTGGTACTCTAGTGTCTCGCACTTCTTCTCTTGTATGTTGAAACTTTTTCCTCGTTGCTCTAGAATTAATTGTCTTTATTTCTTGAAATAATGTCACTGTAATTCTTGGGAATGTTTGTTCTTTGGAATTTTTTTGTACTTTGGTAGAAGTAGCAGTGGCCATTTATAGTCTTAATTTATGGGCAGGGATCCCATCACAGTTTTCAAGCAGAGACTCCACCAAGTCAGGGAAACCATAAACTCTCTGCCACAGTGGGTAGTGAGCTCATTAGAACTGTCTTGGGGTGAAGGTCAATCAGAGCTTGTGAATGTGCTTCCTGAAGGTTGTTTGTTTGTTTATGTTTAACTTTTATGACTGAATAGATTATGTGGTATATCTTCAGTAGGGTATTTCCTGAGTATGTTTTGAGCTTTGACCATTCTGATAAACCCATTTTCATCTGTCTGATCGAGCTTCATAAAAGCTAAGCTAATAATTTGGGGGTACAATTTTTGAGTTTAGGAGTTTATCTTCCATTGTTTCAGATTCAAATATAGTTATGGTAGGAAGGTTCTCTGAATGAGGTTCCCAGAGGTTCTAGGTTCTATATTTTGAGTCTTGCCTATTGTCCTCTGTGATCTTAATTCCATTTTGGGTTTTCTGGCCTCGACTTTGGTGGCAAGATTCTTACTCGTCATCCTGTATATTCTCTCCTTAAGAGTTAGGTTTCTTTCACTTGAGAAAAATTCATTTTAATATTTTTATGGTCAATTCATCATCAAATTATTTTTCATTTATTGTATTTCCTTTTATCTTTCCTACTTCATGAAGAAAAATTGGACAAAAGATTGAAAACAACCTCCTGTAAAAAGTAGAAGTTAAATATCCATATTTATTCAACCAAATGTAAGCTCTTAATCACAAGAAGATAATCATGTACCAAATTAAGTACTCTCTACAAATGTTGGCTGAGATTTTGTTACATGTCTTAATACCTTTGAATTTTGCTTCCATAAAATAGGAACGTTCTTTTGGATTTTCAGCCATCAGACAGGTCTCGGAATGAAGTCACCCAATAGAGAAACTTTTACACTCCCAAAGTGATTAAAGCACACATTTAACTATGCTACTCCTCTGCCTATAAGCTTGCAGTTGCTTCCCTTTCCCTTTGAAGATACCTACCTCCTTGCCGTGGTCCACAAAGCTCTAGATGACCCTCCGGCTTGTTGATTATTATGCTTGTTGATTATTATGCTTGTTGATTATGATGCTTGTTGATTATGATGCTTCCTCTTATTTATTCCTCTCAAGCATCAGTGGCCTCTTTCAGTATCTCAGGCTTGCTGGAATGTACTGCCCTTTCCCCTTCCTCCTCCTCCAGCAAGGATAGCTCCTTTCCATCCTTGGCTTTGATAAATCGCCCTCAGAAAGGCCTTCCTGAGGACCTTAAGCAGCCCTTCCACCCCCTTACCATCCCATCCTTTTCATTCTTAGCACATATTACTCTTTGCCCTTACATGTTTATTTAGAGACTAATGTGAAGCTTGTCATTCCTGACTAGACTCTGAACACCAGGTGGACAAGGGCTACGTGCCTTGTATTCACCAATGTGTACCCAGTGCCTGGCAAAGTAATATTGTGATGATTATCTACAGATTACATATACGGGTACCCACTTCGCAGTAGCTTTAAGTAACAGCTCTCAAAACTTATTTTGTTATTTTAAGTTGTAACTCCTAACACATTATATCGTGGAGTAGCAAGTGTTTCACGTGGTTATTTAATTAGAGAGCCATACAAGGTTTTTACAGTTAAAGAATGTATGCCTTATTCCCAGTTATTTGTGTACCTTTCCGGTATGCCTTTTAGGATACAGTGCTTCGGTTCTTCTTTGTTAATCAAACATTTTTCTTAATTTAACAGTTACCGTTCTGTCTTTAACAGCAGGAGATGCTATGAAATCCAACAATAAGGTCTCCTTGTTTTGTGCCTTATAAAAAGAAAACACACACATAAACATACATTCACACACACTCTTTTAATGAATATATCTGTACAGCGCCTATCATGCTGCTTGGTACCCAACAGACACTCCATTTGTTGAATGTTCATAAGTCCTTACAGATAGAAAAAATTTGTCTTAAAAATCTTGAGCCTCTGGTATATCTTATTTACTAGATTATGTAGCTCAGTCAACCACATTTCATTGATTAAATGGATTTAGATTTTATGATAGAAAAGAACATTGTAATCAGTTCAGTAGAATTTATTTTAATATATGTAAAAGCTGTATAGAGCACTTCAGCACTAGCAATGTATATATATTTATAGTGAAAAATATCCCAGTTTAGTTTAAATAAGCGGAAAGAGAAAAGTCCATTGATGAAATCAAGTGTAAACATTTATGAATATCTATTAAATAATATAGAATTGATGATTATCCGGTCACAGTAAAATGAACAGAGCAGGTCCTTCAATAATAAAGCAAATCAACCAGTTTTAAATGTGACTTGTCTGGAGTGTGTACGCATAAGTGTGTCTGTGTGTGCAGGTACCTGTTATTGCTAATATAACAAACGGGAATATTGCATTCCTTACCTAGAACTGAAGATGCCAGTTAATTACATGCCAGTTTCTGGGTATTGAGACTATTGTTATTTCATTCTACCTATTACATTACAGGAGATAAAATTCAGGTGCTTGAAGACTATTTTTTAAAGCCCTTCTGAATGCTAGATTTCGAGTAATGGTTTTCTTCTTCTGCAGGAGAGCACACAGCTGCTACAAATGCCGTCAATGCAGTTTTACAGCTGCCGAGACTCAGTCACTACTGGAGCACTTCAACACTGTTCACTGCCAGGAACAGGACAGCACTACAGCCAACGGCGAAGAGGACGGGCATGCCGTATCCACCATCAAGGAGGAGCCCAAGATTGACCTCAAGGTCTACAGTCTGCTCAATCCAGACTCTAAAATGGGAGAGCCGGTTGCTGAGAGTGTGGTGAAGAGGGAGAAGCTAGAAGAGAAGGACGGGCTGAAAGAAAAAGCTTGGGCTGAGAGTTCAAGTGATGACCTTCGCAACGTGACTTGGAGAGGGGCGGACATCCTACGGGGCAGTCCATCCTATACCCAAGCAAGCCTGGGGCTTCTGACCCCTGTGTCCGGCCCCCAAGAGCAGACAAAGACTTTAAGGGATAGCCCCAACGTAGAGGCTGCCCACCTGGCGCGCCCTATTTATGGCTTGGCTGTGGAGACCAAGGGCTTCCTGCAGGGGGTGCCTGCAGGCGGAGAGAAGGCTGGCGCCCTCACCCAGCAGTATCCTGCATCCGGAGAAAACAAGTCCAAGGATGAATCCCAGTCCCTGTTACGGGTAGGAAGGTTTTATTTTTTAAAAATAATTCCTATATCTTGAAGGGAAAATGGGGAGAACGTACATTCTCTAGAGTTAGTATCATGACTTACCAAGTGCAACTAAATGATGTGTATCAGTCTGGGGATGTATACTTAATAAGGCCAAAGTGGTAGAAAGCAGCTCACGTGCGTTTGTGTGTACTCTACACATACTCGATCGAGTGGGTAGAAGTCACTTGTTTGTCACTACTCTCAGCTCCGATTGAATGTTTGTTAATCATTCCTGGTGATTATGCAAAACGATGAGGCCACTTTTGGAGAAGGGAGGCTCAGAATCCCAGAAGGATGCACATTTGTTACATTAAAATAATGAAATGACTTGTAAATTTTAAGGTGGTGTGGCACCGTCTATGGTTAATAAGGAAATTAGCAGAGATTTAAATCGCTAAGAATGCAAAGCCCTCAGTGAGACGTTAATACAGAAATGTAGTGTTTTTAAAACTCACAGCGTAATTATGTACAAATGACAATGCTTGTTGTTTTGTTGCCAAGAGGGGGGAGAAAATGAGATAGACCTAAGTGTGAATGGCGTGAAGAGCATCCAAAGAAGAGAACCATGAATTTTACATTATCGGGCTCTTGTAGGGAGAAAGACACAGTCCTGGGTGAAAAAGAAACTAAACAAAAGCTCTGTAAGATAAGATCCTTGCTCACTCTCTTCATGCTGTGTAGACTGTGAATTGTTGAGAAATATTTTAGATTTTGAAAATTCAGGAGCTCCCAGTTGAGTGATGCTTGCTTTTTGCCTAAGGCACTACCACTTCAACATCTCACCTTGACTTTGAGAAGTTTTGAGCTTTCCGGATGATTTCAAAGCTTTGTTCCTTCATGGAAGGTAGGATCAGAAACCAGCTAACCTTTACAAAAGAGCTGGTTAGGAAATACAGTTCAGCCAGCCCAGTGCTTTGACCTGGAGGTAGGAGACCACCGAGTTCTCTCTGGATGTATTCTGGGGAGAAAAATTACTCTTGCCAATGTCAGCTTGGCTACTCTGCTCTCATTTCGTCTAGATTCTCCGAAGCTTATCTGTGCTTCTCTGGCTTTCCCTAGTGGAGTTGAGAAACGCCCCTTGGAGGAGCACAGTTAATTATAAAAGTTGTTACCTTTCCCATCCGCAGTCATGCCCTGGAGCTAAGAGGAGGGCTTGAATGCAGAAGAGGAGATGCCTCCTTGTACACTGAGAAACAAAGAATCCTTCCTGCCCGGAAGGAGCAAGCTTATCATAAATAACTTTGGAAAGAAGAGAAATAGTTCCTGTGCTTTTCAAGTGAGTGTTCAATTTAGGGAGCTTCTTTCATATATTATGCATCTTTATCATTGTAAATGCTCATCATTTTCTTAATATATGAGGACTCTTCTGATCTCAAGTGGCTCTTATGGTTTCTGGTTATAAGTCAGGAAAGACGTGTCCTAGGATTTTTAAATTTCGTGTTGCATCTTGAGAGCGTGGTGGAATTGATTTCCTTACATCTCTATCACTAGAACTCCCCACTCTTTTTTCTTTTTTTCCATTTAAAACTGTTTTCATCCATGACATCTTCATCTGATACCAAATTGTGTGACTCTTTTAGACTGTTTCTGGAATGTTACCTTTTCTGCCACTGTTTGTAAACACTAAGAACTTGGAACGAGCAGTAATTTATGAAGCAGTGCAATCTAAAACCTGAGCAGGATAGTTCTATTCTTTAAGCAGCCTGAGGATGATAATACTTTTCTAAAAAAATTGTTTTTCTCAATTCCTCCACTTCCTTAATTCCCTGACTTCAACTTTCTGTTACATCATTTTAACTGTCTTTTCAGTTCCTCCACATTAGCTGCTGAAGTAGGAAATCTTCAGCAAGAGGCTACTTAACTGCGTTCTACAGTGAATATCAGATTCCTAACTGTAGGATTTGTGATACTTAAAGGCCATCGTCTACTAAATTTTGAGAGCTGACAAAAAAGTATATATATATATATATATATATATGGCATATTTTAAAGTGGCCTGGATCTTTCTTCTGTGATTTTAGTAAAATTTGATCTTTAAAATTTATATTTTCATTGCATTTGAATAGTGCTTTTGGAAATCACCCATTTTATTGGACATTTGCGTTAAGGAGGTGTAGCTGATTTGATTTATTGTGAAATATTGGGTCGGCCAAAATGTTCATTTGGTTAGTGAATATGCTGTTCAGTAAAGTTCTTGGTGAAATGAAAAATGTGGCTTTTATTTTTACTTAAAATCTAATGAACTTTTTGGCCAACCCCATATTTAGTATATTAACTGAATTTAAAAGTTTTAATTTACACATATCTTGCTGATCAGCTTTTTAAGATAATTGAGAGAAGTAAGAGCCCATTCTGATTGTGAATGTGACAAGAATTCTATTTTGGTGAATTCTGATTGTGAATTTGACAAGAAATCTACTTTGGTGGTAGAAATTGGTATTGCTAAGTTATCATGGCAAACATATACTTCTCATTCCTTCCTCTGCCATCAGTCAGGGGAAACCCAAAAGAATATTGCCATCATATTTACTAAGGCAAAACCAAAGTACTTTAATTTTGTAATTTTAGAGGTCTAGTTAGTAACAAAGGTGTCCTGTAAAAATTTATAAGTACACAAGTGAAATATGCACATACAATTTCCATGTTTTAAATGAAAAAACAGGGGTCTGTGTAAGTATATATCTACAGAATGTAATATTCATGTTTGATTTTAAATAGTAGAATGAAATGTGAAATTAACTTGCTGTTTGGTATGTTTGTTTTGAAATAGTAAGCAATTTAAGAAATGGAAAATAGGTTTTAAAAGCGATTTTTTAATTAGAGCATCCAGTAAAGCATTAATAGGACAAATATAAATACATTTATACATGTAGTTTCTGATACTAAAAGTAAAAACTTGACTATCATCTTTGACTACTGGGCAGAGTGATTTCGAGAATTAAGTGTGGAAAATGTGTCCAACAGAAAATGTTAATTTAAAATAGTTTAACACTATGTTGCTAAATAATGGAAACATTTTAAAGAGTATGCTGAATGGAGTTAGGGTCATGTCACAAAGCACATCATTAAAATATCACTTTCTGAATATTAGTCTTTCTGTTACATGTTTCTAACTGGTTGTAGTTATGAAATTCTGCTGCACTCAAAGTGAGGAAGGAAATATAAGAATCACAGAGAAGAGCTCAAGTTTCAAAATATTCATTAGTTTTCTTCACTTCTTTCTTTTCTTTTTCTTTTTTTTTTTCTTAGGTCAGTGTTTGGCTTTTAGTTTGACATTCAGTGGCAGCTCATTTATGTGTATTTTCATTTGGTGAATGCCTTTAGACTTTCCTTGTTACTAGAATGGAATTGATCTTGTTATAAAAAATTCTAAATTGTGTATGTGACCTGTGTTGATGATTGTGCTTTGAGTACGGCAGGGAGCACATTAACATAAGCTTCATCTTGTAAATTGCTTTATGAAAATCAGGGTTTTGTGTGCACTAACAGTATTTCTATAAAATCATGTTTTTTCTTTTTATGAGTAGAAAGAAATATTAGCCCCTTTAGATGCTTTGCTAGAAATAGTCCAAGTTTATATGTAGAGTTTAATTGTTCCTCTTTTAAAACTTCTAGAATAGATCTTACAAAACATGAATAAGCTCCTGAAAATGTTTTGAAAACGCAGCATTTAAATTGGGCTCCATGAAGAGGTTAACGTCTTTAGTACCGTCTTGCTAAAAGCAAAAGTTAATTGGTTTTTTATATTCAAATAGATGTTCCTTTCTCATTTTAAATTAAACAGTGTAGTATAGTCAGAACTCAGTATAGTCGGTGCTCTTTTCTGATCAGCTTCTTGTATAATTTTTATTTTAACAAAGGCATTTATTTATTTAATTATTTGGTAGCTTCTTAACGCAGATGTAACTGTGTTCGTTTTATTATTTCCTGGTTGAGAAATTCTAGGTTTCATTCTTGTAATTAACGTGTTAGATTGGATTTTATAACACAGAAAGCTTTGTCTTTTAACTGATAACCCCATTAAAAGGAAGCAAACACCTGTTATTAAATTTCACAAAGATTTTGCCAGTATCAAATGCATTTTTTTCATTTTTCAGTGAAACGCAGAAGTATAATTGTTTAGTTGGCAAATCTATACTTATGTAATACACTTCTGCATGTCATGTCAGGACAGAACGTCACAGTCAGATAACTCATAGGCTCTAATTCTTCCACCAGTTCAGATGCCCTAGTTATCAGTCCACTTTCCACATGCACCTAGGGGAAAAATAAATCTCTTTGTGAATGATTTCGGTTTGCAGTGTAAATTTATTTACGGATTTGTCCGTTTTAACATGTACAGTTTGCACTGCTTGGTTTGGGCAGAGATGCCTAGCCATGGGCTGTGGAGTTGAGTTTCAGGTTCTTGGAGTTGAGATCCGAGTTGAGCCATTGGCTCAGAGAAAGGGCCTCCCAGGATCCCGTTCATTTGTCTGCTAGAGAGGATCATGATGCCAGCCATCCTCTCAGGAGTGCTGCGCAGCTTAGTTAATTAATGTTTGTCAGGCCATTTGAGATCGTCAGATGCAGGGTTCTAGATAAGTGCAAAGTAGTATGATTATTTGTTCGTTTTGTAAATGTGATACCAAGACAGTACAAAGCAGATGTTATTTCCCCCTTTCTTCAGCGGCGTTAAATTTATAGTTTAAAGATTGTTGATACCGGACAGCCCATTGAGATGCAAAAATGTTCTTTTGGGGACAGTCCATTGGCAGTCAAAGAGACGTTTAAACAAGCGACAGTGTTGAATGCCTTTACAACCATTGACAGAAGACCGCAGGAACTTTTTTTTAACTAAAGATGATCTCAAGTGAAAAGTCTGATATTTATTGTTTTGCTTCATGTTTAATGAAAATAAAAGCAGCTATCATCTAGGTACTGTTGTCTAAACATAGTGTTTACATACATAACCATTTTCCTGACCCCATTTGAATTTTTTTATATTTGCATATATTGAATACCAAAGAGAAAGGTCTATACTAGGAAAAATAGGAAGTATACACCTCCCTAATCATTAGCTATGAAATAGTAGTTTTTAGGCCATGTTGGTAAAGTTTCTCTTTAAGTAGCCGCTGATATTTATTTTGCCTAAGAATAAAATGTTAAAAACCATTTACTGTATCCAGAGATTAACAATCCTTGTATATCTCTGTGCTTCTGCCCTAGATAGATGCATTTCTATTGTCACCTATTAGAAAAGGATATGGTTTAAATTCAAATATATAATAGATTTATTTTAAAAATAACAATTATTCATCTTCTTAGTTATGTTTAATAGTGAACATGACCATTTTAATTGTTTTTATTAAATAAAATCTAAGTAGCTTTTTTTTCCTTTGTTGGTTATTCATCTTTTATATTGGTATACCATATTTGACAATAGATCACTACTAAAATCAATTTGATACATATATGTTTGACTAATGGGATTTTCTATTATTCTGATTTCTTTAAGTCAACTCCCCTGGCTAAAGTATTTTTTAAAAGCACATTTTTTTTTCTTTTTTTGTAACCTAGGCTTTTTGTGAAGTCTGGCATAGTTCTGCTGGCCCAGGTTTCTAAGGCAGGGGAAGCAGATGTATCTTTTAGTGAATTGGGCTGTAAGTTTGTAGTCCCTGTGAAATGGTATCCTTCAGCACGGTATCTGTTAATTATTTCCTGTATAACTATCTTTTGCTTGGCTTCCTTTTTTTCACGGACGGCATGAGTCAGAAGATAACAGGGCCCAAGAAGGACCCTATTGTTGAGTGTTCTGAGATGTTGGAAGTGAAGAGTATACAGAAGGTGGCCCAAGTTTCAGGAGCACAGATGCAGAATGATTCAAAAGTGTGTCAGCCATGAGCTGCACAGCCTCGATGTGAATCTAGTATTTTTCTGGCAAAGTCCAGTCTGATGGGTGGGTTTAACAGAAGTGTTGATTACCTAAAATCCAGGAAAAATGTTTACCTTGGATTTCTGTGTTTTGGTATTTGCTCCCACCAAAAAAGTGAATATTGTTTCCTTTGTCATATTCTTTTACTCTCCCTTCCCTTTGACTCTGTTAGTGAACTTTCATTAAGTGTTTATAGACAAGGACATTGATTACTAAGATGGTCTACCAATAAACTCAAGGAAGCTTGGCAGGTAGGCTACTGCCGCGTGTGGTTGGCTACTAGTTCAAGGAGATGCAGATAGTTTCAGTGAGGCTCCAAGAACCTATTTCCTTCATTTTGGCGAAGTAACATTCTCATTTATAGATGTTTATAATTAACTATAATTTACAAGTAAAACAGAATTGGGGTTATGACGTCGTTTTGGAAAAAATCCACAACACTTTATCTTACGGCATATTTTTTATGTTGTTATCAGTGATTAGGAGTAAGGCAAAGGAATCTTACTTTCGTTTTGTTTTTGTAAGTACAGGACATTTGTGATGTGATCAGTTGAGTGGTATCATCTCTCATGTTAGGATGATCAAATAGCTCTCGCACGTAATATTACATGTTAACTTGCCTTTTTAAAAAGAGTTTCTCAATTTCTAAGATTTAATTTGGGCATATTAATTATGAAAGCGATGAACCATTTCATGCCCTGGAAATTTACCTATCTGTAACATCATGATTAATCAGAAAAAACTAAGGATATACAGATATATTTCTAAAAGGCAGAATACACTGTATAATATTTAAATGAGAAAATACGACTGATAATAAATGGTGTCCCATGTCCAAGTCACTGTCATCGAAGTGGGTCATTTTTAAGATACAAAATAAATTCACTCATAAATAATGCTTAGAGAATAATATCCTAGAAATACGTAATTAAGGAGAGCTGTTAAACTAAATTGACTTATTTAATGATGAATGCAGATAATCGAGGAAAAAGCAAATGATAATCTTTAAGAGCTATTTCTTATGTATATGAAATATGACAGATATCCAATAGCCAGATAATGGTATGATATGCTTCCCTTATATTATGTGTACAGCACAGTTTATTTTCTAGAGGAATTTATTTCCAAGTACGACCTATGTTCTTATGCAGATTTGAGTCATGTTTCTTAAGGGAAAGCAGTCAACTCAGGTAGGCTTATCTTTTTTAGGGGAGAACTCTCTCTTTCCTTGTTTTCCTTTTGCCTCCCTGGATGATGTTTTTACCACCCTTCACAATTTCTCAACCCAGTTTTTGCCTTCCTTGGATGTGTGTTGGATGTGGCGGGTAATAGTGTGGGCTTTGAGGGAATATAAGAGAGAACTTGATTTTTCTCTTTAAAATATGGAATTTAATGATCTTTAGTTTTATTTGTTGCTGAAATATTTACATTGATTCCATTAGAAAGTATTTTTTCTTTCATAGGATTATCAGAATGCCACATAGAATAGTCTTTATTATTTCTTAATAACGTGTTAAAAAGACAAGGGAAAGAATACTTTCTCAATTAACATTGAGTTTGTGATTGCTATAGGCTAAAAATACAGAATCTCAAGCCATTCTTTTTTTTTTTTTTTTTTCCTATTTATTTATTTTTGGCTGTGTTGGGTCTCCGTTGCTGCGCGTGGGCTTTCTCTAGTTGCGGCGAGTGGGGGCTACTCTTTGTTGGGGTGTGAGGGCTTCTCATTGCGGTGGCTTCTCTTGTTGCAGAGCACGGGCTCTAGGCGCACGGGCTTCAGTAGTTGTGGCACGTGGGCTCAGCGGTTGTGGCTCACGGGCTGTAGAGTGCAAGCTCAGTACTTGCGGCACACGGGCTTAGTTGCACCGCTACATGTGGGATCTTCCTGGGCCAGGGCTTGAACCCATGTCCCCTGCATTGGCAGGTGGATTCTTAACCACTGCGCCACCAGGGAAGCCCTCTCAGGCCATTCTTAACCCACCCGTTAATGACGTTTATGAAAACATGCCCTGATGTTATTTATATGCACAAGTTAGGTCAGATTTATGTATGGGAATCTAAACGTTTACAAATATTACATTTGAGAGAGCTATTTGCTTTACTTAAAAATAATCATTTGCTTTAAAAAAAACCCCAGAACCTCAGTATGGGACTTTTAAAATTTCTTCCCTGATACCTTGAAAAATGAAAATGTTTTTATTTACTTATAACTTTTTAGAAGCTTATCTGTTTTGCAAAGCATGCTACAGTTGAAGCAGTGTTGGTCATATTATAGAAGATACACATGTTTGGCTAATCTAATTCTTAATGTCAGGAATTTACAACCTAAATTTTTCTTGATAATTCAAGAAAATCCATTACTTCGCCTGAATCATATAACTGATTCAAAGAAAACTGGAGGTTTTTAAAATGAAGACTGTCGCAATGGGCAGTCTATGGTCTACAAATTAACTATCCCCTTAATATGCCTCTCAAAACTTTATACTATGATAATATATCTCATGTAGGATTTTTTAAAAAATCAAATCAAAATTTAGAGCTTACCTCAAATTTACATATGATTTAAATATTTTTCAAGACTCCAAAATATATCTGAATTATTCTTTAGTAGTGTGCCGAGCCCTTGGAGGTTACAGCTGGGTTTAGAGGTGGGTGTGTTCCACCTTTAATGGAGTGTCTCTGGTTGTGATTCAGGCTTGACAGGATTGTATTTTCCAGTAAAATTATATTTTATGTTTTCTTTTTACTCTTCCCTTGTGATGTAGTGGAAAGAGTACTGGATTGGAGGAAAAGAGGCTTTGTGTTCTAGACTCACTTTGTGACTAACTGGCCGTGTGACCACCATGGGTGAGTCACTCAGTCCTTATGTCCTGTTTCCTTCTTTGGAAAATTATGGAGATAGAAGCATACAATTGCTCACATCTCTTTAAAATTGCAAACTCTGGGGCCAAGCACATTTTCTATAAAACCTTAAACATTTAGGTCTGTGAATTGATACCCAAGGCAACTTTAAGACAAATATCTTCTATTGTAGACTTAGTGATGCTAGTGTCCAAAGAGATATCATGTATTTGATGTCCAAGTTCCTAAGTTAGATTTCCTTCTAATGACTAAGAACCCATAAATTATAAAC
This sequence comes from Balaenoptera borealis, assembly GCF_965194805.1. Lineage (NCBI taxonomy): Eukaryota > Metazoa > Chordata > Mammalia > Artiodactyla > Balaenopteridae > Balaenoptera > Balaenoptera borealis. The sequence continues at coordinate 22,786,113 of NC_138876.1, forward strand.
AACTGTCACAATACAGTCTAAAATCTTCAACAGGGGCTTATCTTATACAAGAAAGCTCATTCTTTGAAAATAACTTTGTTTCAGGGAATCATGCTATTAAGGGTACACTTATGAATCCCGATAAAGGGAAGTCTGCACAATGAGAAATAAAATAATTCTGGTGAGCATATGACATGTTCAAAGTCTATTTCTTCAGTTTCTTGGCATTGAGCGATGTTGCCTGTTTTTTTCACAGTCAGATGTTCAAATCAGAATTTTGGATGCAGAAACTAATTTTAGTAGGTGGGGTGCAAATTTCTTATGAGTCCATGAATAGACTCTAATCCCAGCTGTTTCATTACAATTATAAAAATAAAATTGGCTGTGAATCATTCAAACTCTATTTAATGGATGTGAATAATTCAGTTTCGCCTCACTGAAATCGTAAAACTATAAACCTATCTTAGATTCTTTGTGCTCCTTCAGAGTTAATACCTCATTATTCATATATGAATTATTTGAAGTGTTGGTGGTCATGATGAAAATGACCATATTTCCACTCAGTTCCTGTGGGTTTCAGGAGAGAAGGTGGCCTCTAGGGCGGCGCTGGTGATGAAAACAAGAAAGAAATTAGGAAGAGTCTATGAAAAGAGAAAAGGATATCGAATTAGTATTTGTTGGCATTTTCTTTCCCATGGAAGAGTCTATGAAAAGAGAAAAGGATATCGAATTAGTATTTGTTGGCATTTTCCTTCCCATTATATGTTCATTACATACATTTTAGAAAATATAAATAAGCAAAAAAGAAGAAAATGACTACTCAACACTTTAATCTATCCCTTTCTGGAGACACACACACACTCGAAGACATGCACATACAAACATAGACTTATATGTTTATTATTAAATAGCCTTCCATTTCACTTTATAATAAATTGTAAACATTTTCTCATATTAGTGTTTATTCTGTTAGTATTTATTGACTTCATAATATTTCATTATGTATTGTACTAGTTGTACCAGAAAAGATGATTATTGATTCCTTGTTGTCAGACATTTAAGTTACTTCCAGTTTTTGCTGTGGTAAATAGTGCTGCATTGAATATCCTTGTAGCTAAATAATTCTGTCTTGCTTGCAATTTTAAATTGTTAGAACTGGCTTCCCTATAATCAGGTTCCTCCATGGGGTGACACAGTAGTGGAGTTTATTGTCAAGTATTGGTCACTTTACCAGGCTATGTGTATATATAGTGTTGGGAAATGGGAAAACATTTTATTGGTGAGAATTGCCTCACAGTGGTAGCTAAGAAATAGAAACCCCAACATTTTCTTTAAACATTATTATGGGGGAAAAATTAGTATGAAGGTTTGAATAAGGTGCATTTCTGAAGCACCAACATAGATTCAGTGAAGTATCTATTTCACTTTTACAATCAAAACATTCCTTAGTCACCTTGACATTCAAAGAGTATTTAAATAGTGTAAGGTACTGAAATGAGTCTTACAAGGTAAATATATATATAATATGTATATATATGTATACATGTATACTTAATATATATGTATATATGTATTTAATATATAAAGGGATTTCACTGTCTCCAAAAAGATTCTTAAAGTTAATATGTTTTGGTGATCACATAAAGTTGGTGCCAGCAGCTATTTAGTGAAGTACTTGGTACACACACAAACTCTGTTTTAAACTATTTGAATTTATTTTAATTTACTCAAGGGTCATTTACATAGTTTAAGGTAAGGTAAGAATGAAACTCAGGTGTTAAAGGGAAGTGTAGAAAACCATTCTAAATCCCATTTTCATTTTCTTTTTCAAGCATCTCACTGCTATATGCAAAGTCCTTTCAAAGACTAGAAACTATTTGTGTTTATAGTTCATGAAATTTTAACAGTATACCCATTTGTTTGGGGGATTTGAATGCATAATTGGTTGTATCTAAATTTACATACATTAATACTCATCTGGGTTCAGGCTTTATTTTCAAAGAACCAACATGTGTTAAACCAAACTAACCTAGACTCAGACTTGAAAGAAATAGAAATCCAAAGCAAAAGATAACTTTTGTAGAATCATTCCCTGATGTACTGGTCTCTAACTTTTCTTGTCCCATAAATAATAATTTAGCACCTACTTTGTTTCAGGAACCATGAAAGATCCTATAAAGAGTATGGATATAAGTAAATCAGGGTTCTTGCCCTCAAGTAATATACAATCATGTATAAGTGATAAGCTAAGTATACAGACAACGATAATAAAAGTGAGACTTCCATAAAAGGGACAAGGAGAGGAGAGCAGTGGTCTTTGGGTGTTTAAAGAGGAACAGACCACATTCAGTTGAGTGATTGAAAACAGTTGTCATACATAGAGTTTTCTGAGATGATTTTTGAAAAAAAGACTAAGCTTTCAGCAAGTGAATATGACTGCATGGAGGGCAAGCTCTGTAGAGAGAACAATGTGAGTTTAGCTGAGGGCATTTTTAAGATATAGATGATGGAAAAGCTTGATCAAAAGGTATGTGCAGTATAGTTTGTGTAGCTAAGACCTGACATATAGGTTAGGAGAATTTCCTTAAATGCTTATTTGAAATTTTTTATTTCAGAAGGAAATAAGGAACCATCACAGGATTTAGATCAAAGATACCTTGATCAAACCTTTACCAAGGTTAATATCTATCCCATTTTACATAGGATGGCTTGGAAGGGGGTGGATAGGTGGGCAGAATTGTGATAAAGGAGATTAATTAGTAGGTTAATCCCTTATCCTATGACTGATAACAAAGGCTACACTAGGATAGTGAAAATGAGAGATTATTTTTATAGATATGCTAGATGTAGAATATTCAAGAGGTAGCCAAGTTGACATGTGTGGGTGACCAAGAGGAGGGAGGTTATGATGAATGAGGCTTTAAGTTTGGATGACTGGACAAGGAGACCAATAATAGCTAACATTTGATAATCAACAACTATGGGCCAGGCTCTCCTTTCTATTTGTAATAACTCATTTAATCTTCCAAGTAACCCCATGCCATAGAGGATATCTTTAATTCCATTTTACAGAGGAAATAGAGCCTCAGAAATATTAAATCACTTGCCCAAAGTCACCCAGCTAGTAAGTGACTGGGTCATGCTAGACCATGTCCATATAGGCTGGCTTCAGAGTCCATACTTTTCTAAATTGCTTTTTGATGAATGGTAGTGCCATTAGCAGAACTCTAGCGTGAGCTTTTTTGTGAGTGTTAAATAAGGTAGTCTTAACACCTAAAAGTTTGCAGGGCATTCAGATGAAAATATCTAATGGATAGCAAGAAATGGCATTTCTCATAGGAGGAGGAGAGAGGAGTTGGAACATTCCAACTCCAACAGAGGAGTTGGAATGACTTCTAAATGAACCGACATTTCTTTAATAGTTGAATTTATATTGAAAACCTAGTTTGTACAGAATATTCTAGGAGTGATACCAACATGGACAAGCTATGGACACCGATTCTTTAAACCATTTGTAAACCAGTCTGGGAGATAATGTTCAGAAACATGATTATGGTATAAGGAAAGGAGTGCCAAGTGCCATGGAGTGAAACAAGTAAGCTGTAGTATTTAATTTAATTTAATATTTTAGCATTTTTTATTGAAGTATAGTTAATTTACAGTGTTGTGTTAGTTTCAGGTGTACAGCAAGTGATTATATATATATTCTTTTTCAGATTCTTTTCCCTTATAGGTTTTTATAAAATATTGAATAAAGTTCCCTGTGCTATACAGTAGGTCCTTGTTGGTTATCTATTTTATATATTATATATATATGTATAGTATATATATATATATATAGTAGTGTGCATGTGTTAATCCCAAATTTAATTTTTTTAAGAGGAGGAAATTATTCTTAATTGAGCCATCAAGAAAGGCCTCCTGGAAGAGGTTGCTTATTGGTTGGTTCAGAAAGGGTTGGGGTTTGCATAGGTGGTGATAGATGGGGCAGGGGATTACTGGGGTGTAAGAACGAAATAAACCAACAAAAAAGAACTTTGGTGTTTGGAGAACTTGAGGAACAATCAAAGTACAAAAGTCTAAAGATAATCCAAGTCAAAGGTGAGCTTTGTAACTGCAGCTTAAAAAAATAGCATAGTAGATGAGTCCTGCTCTAGAGTGACAGTTACTATTTTGACATTTATGAGATTAAATTTTAAGATCCTCTGTGTATGGAAAAATCTTTTGTTAATTGATAGGGTTCAGAAATTTGCAGAAACATTCATACCTCAAGATCTTATTATTTGCACGATAAACCCAAAGGAAAGAATAAGCTTTAGAACAGAGTTGGGTTATTTAAATCAAAGTCTGAAGGAAGAATTTAATAAAATCTTTAATTAGTGTAAATAAGCATCAGAAAGTTACGTTTAATATATATATATATACTTTATGCACAGTATATATGTAAATTACTCTTTTATTCAAATATAAATTAAAAATAATTCTACATAGGACCATACCATACATAGGTTCAAAAGAAATATAAATGAAAAAAATTCTTGAAAACCTGTTTAAAGTGTATGCCATACATACTATACTCATTTGATTGATTCATTATATATAAGAACTATTGTCTTTTGGTTTTATATATTGGTGTTCTGATTTATTCACTAATCATTTCTCTTAGCTTTGATTCCGTGGCTCATTTTCATGTCCTATTTAATGTCTTATTTAGTCATTGAGAAGAAAGAGAAATCCTTGCCTGTGATATGTCACCTGTTGTTTAATGGCTAAAACTGTTACATATCTTTATACTGTATTACATTAAGTCATTTTAAAAGCATTGCTTTCCCTTTTGTTTAAAATTCCTACAGTCCCTGGGATATTGGTAGGGGGTTAATGGAAGTCTTGATTAAAATCTCCCAAGCTTCAAGGCTTTCAGTTCTGTAAACAATTTAGATCTGAGAGATAGGCTTATGTCTTTTTACTAGTCTATTTACTGATTTAATGTTAAGAAAAAATCATAAGTTTATTCTTTATTTTTTCGGTAATAAGTATAAATTAAAATGCATTTTTAAAAAAATCAACCACAGCCCACTGTGTGATGATCACAGAATTTATGGCAGTTCTTTCAAAAACTCTCTGTAGACACAACATCATCATTTAAAAGTAAACGGGCTGTCTTTGGTGTACTGATTTTCCGTTATTAAAGATAAGCCTTTTAAGTTTTATATCTAGAGTGTTTCCAAGAGATTCTTTCTACACTTGCAGGACCATGAACTCTAATCATGACTTAATCAATCTCACTTGCTTCATAATATCTAACCAAACCATAGGCGGATAAAGGCTCTGAAATAGGTAAAAGTCATAATGCACTTGAAGTTTACACTTAGACCCACAAGCTTAGATTCATTAATTATCCATCTTTGTGACCAGCCCAAACCGCTCCCACCTTTCTATGACTAGACAGTGACCGCACAATATTCAGGTTCAGTCAGATGTCGTAACTGTTCTATATTTAACGAATCAGATGAGTTTTAAACATGGCTTTGAGTTGGGATTCGCGTGGAATTGAGTTGGCACCTCTGTAGTTTCCAGTCCTTATGATTTTAATGTATGAATTTCATTGCAATGTTGAGATTTTTGTGATATTCTCTGGACCTGAAATTGAGATCCACTGAAGTACGTGTCTGTGTGTGTGTGTGTGTGTGTGTGTGTGTGTGTGTGTGTGTGTGTGTGCGCGCGCGCGCGTCTGAGGTTTTTCCTCTGAAAGCAAGGGGTATTTGGACAAGTTTGGAACACAATAGAGCAAAGATATGACAGAAACAGCAAATATTGGATCTTATAGTTTATCCCTTTGTGAATTTTTCTCCCTCAATAGATTGTGAGCTCCTGAGAGAGAAGGGCTATGCCATTTTTATATTTCTATTCGTCATCGGCCTTGCCATACTGCTCATCTCTTAGGAAGTCTAGAATCAATGCCTAATTAATTGAATGGAATTCTATGACTATATATCCACTTTTTTAAAAATTGGAAAACTACCTTTTAATTTCTGTGTGAGCCTACAATACTGCTAGTATAATTTTTACCGTTAATTAAGTTTATAATTGCAAACATTAATATTTGAATACTCTTTTTAGGACTAAAGGATTAGGTAAGTTATTACTTACATGCAATTTTTTCCAATAGCCTTTAAAGTATAATACTATTTGGTGAGTTGTTTACGCTGGGTAAAAACATCATAAAATTATACCAGTTTTGGTTTCACATTTTAAAAATTGAGCTTTACTGGACCATTTATAAATTTGAAACTTTTTCTGAGTTATCTGGTGAAACAGTGATTTCTCAGGGTTGACAGAGTTTTTTGATACAGGAATCTAGAGAAGCAATCTGCCAATGTGTTTCTAGGCTTAGAAGAGTTCCAGTAAAACCTGTTTATCTTTATTTTTAATTCACTTATCCAAAATTTATTTTCTTTGTGTAAATTCTTTTTAAAATAATAACTCTAAATCCCATTTTGGTTGAAATAATCAATCTTCTGCACAGCTAATGGTTTATAGAGCATGATGCTGAACACTGCTGAATCTCAAATGTGGGAAGAAAGTTTCACTATTCTTCTCTACGGTTCCCTCTAAGGAAGGGAAACGTTTTAGAACATCGGGTACTGGGTTCAAAATAAGAGGGAATGGGCAGTGGGACCATTTATTCCAATAATATTATGATCAAGTCAGGGAATCAAAGGCTTACAAGACTAGAAAATGTGATGTGAAGAAGAGAAAGATATTCATAGATAATATATTTCCTTGAGCCTGCAGCATCCCATTTGCTAGAGACGAACCCAGAAAGGAGAGTTCGAAAGCTTTTGTGAACTCAGGAATACATGTGTTGTTTTTACTACTAACCCAAAATCATCATCTTAATCTCCTTGCCTGGAAGAAATGCATAAAATAATGGGTTTTGTCTATGGAATTGAAATCTACGAAGTCAGGGAGCTTTGTTCTTTAAATGGAGTTCTTGTTTGTTTTCTTGACCCTTTAGGAAAGTAGTAGGGGGAGAGGAGGGAAAAGGGGTATAGCTGTAATGCAAAAGAAAACTGGTGAATTACCCTGTTCTTCTTGGCCCTGATGTTGTTGAATTGTACCTACACTATGGTATCCCTCTGGTACCAGATTCATTGCCTTTCAGGGTTGGAATCCATGCAGAGAGGAAGGATTCATGAAGAAATAATCAAAATCATAGTCTTTTACTGTTGTCTTGTTCTATACAGTCGGTTATTTTTGTCTGGGTGGTTTACAGAGATGTAACTCCTTCAATCATCTAAATGTGATGTAGTAAAAGTCATTTGCAGGAAGTGAAACCTACTTTGTTACTTTTTTTCACTCAAAGGCTAATGTGATTAGCTCTAAAACATTTGTTCATCTTTTTTATCGAGTATTTGAACTATGCCTATGGAAGACATATGGATTTAAATAGTACTTGGCTTACCATCTGCTGATAAGGGAAAGTGAGATGCTAAATCAGAGTGGCAGGAAAGTCTATTTCAGTAGACGCTATTTCAATCTGAAATACTGTAGGCAATCTTACAGAGTATTTTAATTGGGATTATATTGACATGTGTTAGTAAAAGGAGTATATTTGCTGGAATGGTTCAACTTATATAATCATTAAATTTATATATCAGTGTAGAGATGTGGGGCAGTGCAAAATTTTGATCCCATTAATTGTAGATTTTTCTTTTTTTTCTAAAATTGTCATTTGTGGGAAAACCTTTCTGATTCATTCATTTTAGAGCAATGGTACATTTTATATCTCATGCCAGAAATCAAAACATAAAACATCAACTTTTCAGATAAATTAATTAGAAATTAAAAACCATAATTTATTCTTTTAATACAGTGCTCATTTGTTGAATATTTTTATTGTAAACTGCATTTTGAAAATCCTTTTTAACCTTGGAGAGATTAGAAGAAGAAAAAGAGAATATCTGCTTTTATGATGATAAAATGCTGAAAAGTCTATAATTGTGCCATATGTATGTTTCAGGTTAAAATTTCAAGAATGTAAAGTCATCTAGGCATTAAGAATTCTATGAAATATAGTATACTTTGAATCATATACAAGTATGTGCATATATATGTATATGTGTATTTATATATTATACATGAGTATATAATTTTGATTAAGCCTCACACCGGGTTTATATTTGTTAATAAGTAAAAAGTTTTCAAGTTAATCTGTCATTCTTTTATAAAACATGTGTCTGGCACATCACTTATGGTTGTGGTGACGCAGGGGTCAATATACACATAGTTTCTGCCTCCTGGGAGGAAGTACAGTAAAGAGTGCTTCACCATGTCCAGAATTATGCCAAAAGCCTTCATAGGCATCATCTCACTTAATTCTTTGAACAACACTGTGATACTGAACATTTGCAACCCCATTTAAATGAAGGCACAAAGAGGGCTTCCCTGGTGGCGCAGTGGTTAAGAATCCGCCTGCCAATGCAGCAGACACGGGTTCAAGCCCTGGTCCGGGAAGATCCCACATGCCACGGAATAACTGGGTCCGTGCACCACAACTACTGAGCCTGCACTCTAGAGCCGGCGCTCCTTGACAAGGGAGGCCACCGCAATGAGAAGCCAGTGCACCGCAGCAAAGAGTAGCCCCGGCTCGCCTCAACTAGAGAAAAGCCCCGGTGCAGCAAGAGACCCAGTGCAGCCAAAAAAAAAAAAAAAAAAAATTAAGGCACAAAGATATAGAGAAGTTGAGTAAGTTGCCCCAAAATAACATGCAGCTAGTTGAATTAAGTTTGAAGGTTATGTGGCAGAAGCCCATTGTGCATTGGGCTCTGTGCTCAGTGCTAAGTGCAAGATGAATAAGACAAAGTCTTTGCCCTTGAACAAAATCTACAAGATGCCAGAAACATAACAGGGTGATTTATGCAAAGCAGAAAATACAGCAGCAGAGAAGGCGGTGCTGAGTGCAGGTAGCTATCTTGGCCTGGGAGGTCCTCAAAGACATACTGGAGAAGATGATGTCTAAGCTGAATTTTGGTTTGATGAATAAAGGTGGAACAAGAGGCCAAGGGATCACAGCATGTATCCGGTGCTGGAGTCATGAACTCGTATCCGAGCAGTTTATCTAGAGCAGTACTGTGCAGTCCAGTAGGAACTCACCACACTTGGTTATGGAGCACCTGAAATGCCACTAGTCTGAACTGAAATATGCACACCAGATTTCTAAGACTGGGTCTGAAAAAAATCAATATTAAAGCTATCACGTTATACAATTTTATATTAATTACATTTTGAAATGATAATATTTTAAATATATTAACTCCAGTAGCTATATTTAACAGGTTTGCTTTGATTCAGTGAATTTGACTCACTGATTGAACAAATCAGAGATGGTTTGGTGTCTTGGAAACCTTAGAATTTCTGCATACTGTTGCTTCTGTTGATATTGTTTTGTTGGTGCATTTGAGTTATTGAGTTGACAGATTTTGGATGCGTTGGCTTTATTCAAGAAACTTCTGGGCACCTCATCAGTTTATTTCCACAGGAAAATATAAGTGAGGTCCTTAAATCGTATACATAGTACCTCATTTCTTAGAACTCGTTTTTTTTAATTTGGAAACTTTTCATTCAGTTTCTTGCAGGTAGGTCTGCGGTTTTTAAGATATTTAAGACTATTCTTTTTCTAGTCTGAAATAATTGCTGTTTTGAACTTAAGTATTTTCTAAACATTTTTTTGCAAAAGTATATTATTTTCAAGACATGGAACCTCAGAAATTTCTGTTATACTTTGTTTGGTGCCAACTTTTTTCTCCCCTATCATGAAATTTACTACATTAGTTTTCTTTACTAAGGAGCTTACGGGGGTCTAATTGAGAACAAGATCTTACAATGTGATTGGCGAAACACAGGTCAGCACTGCAGAGTCTCCCGAGAAGCTCTCCTTCCTTAGATTATGTGATGCAACTTGGTACTGAATGAACCCCATTCAGTTGACATTGCCGGGTTCCACAACCAGGTCTCAAGACGCGGAAGGTTTTTCTCAAAAGAAGTTATTATTTATTTTTGTAACCGTTCACTCTTAGAAAGACCACAGTTAGGTTTAGCAGAACAATATTGTCATTGATTTATTACAAACCACCCCAGAACTACTGATGGGTTAGTCATGTCCTTCTTTTTTTTAATAGATCTTCATTGGAGTATAATTGCTTCACAATACTGTGTTAGTTTCTGTTGTACACCAAAGTGAGTCAGCCATATGCATACGTATGTCCCCATATCCCCTCCCTCTTGAGCCTCCTTCCCATCTTCCCTATCCCACCCCTCTAGGTCATCGCAAAGCACCGAACTGATCTCCCTGTGCTATGCTGCTGCTTCCCACCAGACAACTGTTTTACATTCGGTAGTGTATATATGTGGATGCTACTCTCACTTTGCCCCAGCTTCCCCCTCCCACTCCGTGTCCTCAAGTCCATTCTCTATGTCTACGTCTTTATTCCTGCCTTGCAACTAGGTTCATCAGTACCATTTTTTTTTTTTTAGGTTCCATATATATGTGTTAGCATACGGTATTTGTTTTTCTCTTTCTGACTTACTTCACTCTGTATGACAGACTCTGGGTCCATCCACCTCACTACAAATAACTCAATTTCACTTCTTTTTATGGCTGAGTAATATTCCATTGTATATATACAATGCCACATCTTCTTTATCCATTCATCTGTCAATGGACATTTAGGTTGCTTCCATGTCCTGGCTATTGTAAATAGTGCTGCAGTGAACATTGTGGTACATGACTCTTTTTGAATTATGGTTTTCTCAGGATATATGCCCAGTAGTGGGATTGCTAGGTCATATGGTAGTTCTATTTTTAGTTTTTTAAGGAACCTCCATACTGTTTTTCATAGTGGTTGTATCAATTTACATTCCCACCAACAGTGCAGGAGGGTTCCCTTTGCACCACACCCTTTCCAGCATTTATTGTTTCTAGATTTTTTGATAATGGCCTTTCTGACCGGCGTGAGGTAATACCTCATTGTAGTTTTGATTTGCATTTCTCTAATAATTAGTGATGTTGAGCATCTTTTCATGTGCCTCTTGGCCATCTGTATGTCTTCCTTGGTAAAATGTCTATTTAGGTCTTCCACCCATTTTTTAATTGGATAGTTTGTTTTTTTGACATTGAGCTCCATTAGCTGTTTGTATATTTAGGAGATTAATCCTTTGTCCATTGTTTCATTTGCAGATATTTTCTCCCATTCTGAGGGTTGTCTTTTCATCTTGTTTTATGGTTTCCTTTGCTGTGCAAAAGCTTTTAAGTTTAATTAAGTCCCATTTGTTTGTTTTTGTTTTTATTTCCATTACTCTAGGAGATGGGTCAAAAAAGATCTTGCTGTGATTTATGTCAAAGAGTGTTTTTCCTATGTTTTCCTCTAAGCGTTTTATAGTGTCTGGTCTTACATTTAGGTCTTTAATCCATTTGGAGTTTATTTTTGTGTATGATGTTAGGGAGTGTTCTAATTTCATTCTTTTAGATGTAGTTGTCCAGTTTTCCCAGTACCACTTATTGAAGAGTCTGTCTTTTCTCCATTGTATGTTCTTGCCTCCTTTGTCATAAATTAGGTGACCATATGTGCATGGGTTTATCTCTGGGCATTCTATCCTGTACCATTGATCTATATTTCTGTTTTTGTGCCAGTACCATACTGTCTTGATTACTGTAGCTTTGTGGTATAGTTTGAAGTTGGGGAGCCTGATTCCTCCAGCTCCGTTTTTCTTTCTCAAGATTGCTTTGTCTATTTGGGGTCTTTTGTGTTTCTATACGGATTGTAAAATTTTTTGTTTTAATTCTGTGAAGAATGCCATTGGTAGTTTGATAGGGATTGCATTGAATCTGTAGATTGCTTTGGGTAGTAGAGTCATTTTCACAATATTGATTCTTTGAATCCAAGAACATGGTATATTTCTCCATCTGTTTATGTCATCTTTGATTTCTTTCATCAGTGTTTCATAGTTTTCTGAGTACAAGTCTTTCACCTCCTTAGGCAGGTTTATTCCTAGGTATTTTATTATTTTTGTTGCGATGGTAAATGGGATTGTTTCCTTAATTTCTCTTTCTGATTTTTTGTTTTGGTGTATAGGAATGCCAGAGATTTCTGTGCATTAATTTTGTATCCTGCAACCTTACCAAATTCATTGATTAGTTCTAGTAGTTTTCTGGTGGCATCTTTAGGATTTTCTTATGTATAGTATCATGTCATCTGCAAACAGTGACAGTTTTACTTCTTCTTTTCCAATTTGTATTCCTCTTATTTCTTTTTCTTCTCTGATTGCTGTGGCTAGGACTTCCAAAACTAGGATAAGAGTGGCAAGAGTGGACATCCTTGTCTTGTTCCTGATCTTAGTGAAATTGAAACCGTAATTAAAAATCTTCCAACAAACAGAAGTCCAGGACCAGATGGCTTCACAGGTGCATTCTATCAAACATTTAGAGAAGAGCTAACACCGATCCTTCTCAAACTCTTCCAAAAAATTGCAGAGGGAGAAACACTCCCAGATTCATTCTGTGAAGCCACCATCACCCTGATACCAAAAGCAGAAAAAGATATCACAAAAAAAAATTATAGACCAATATCACTGATGAACATAGATGCAAAAAGCCTGAAGAAAATACTAACAAACAGAATCCAACAACACATTAAAAGGATCATACACCATGATTGAGTGGGATTTATCCCAGGGATGCAAGGATTCTTCAATATATGCAAATCAATCAATGTGATACACCACATTAACAAATTAAGGAATAAAAACCATATGATCATCTCAATAGATGCAGAAAAACTTTTGACAAAATTCAACACCCATTTATGATAAAAACTCTCCAGAAAATGGGCATAGAGGCAACCTACCTCAACATAATACAGGCCATATATGACAAACCCACAGCAAGTGTCATACTCAATGGTGAAAAACTGAAAGCATTTCCACTAAGATCAGGAACAAGACAAGGATGTCCACTCTCGCCCCTCTTATTCAATATAGTTTTGGAAGTCCTAGCCATGGCAATCAGAGAAGAAAAAGAAACAAAAGGAGTCAAGGGATCAATCCGAGAAGAAGATATAACAATTATAAATGTTTATGCACCCAACATAGGACCTCAATACATAAGGCAAATGCTAACAACCATGAAAGAAGAAATCAACAGTAACACAATCATAGTTGGGGACTTTAACACCCCACTTACACCAATGGACAGGTCATCCAAACAGAAAATAAATAAGGAAACACAAGCTTTGAATGACACAATAGACCAGATAGATTTGATTGATATTTATAGTCATGTCCTTTTTATATATCAGAGAAGAGCACTCTCCTGTCTCCTTAAGTGAGAAAAAACCAGGTTGCCATGTCAGTATTTTAATGTTGGTGATGGCAGATGGCCCAATCACAGTAAATGCTTTTCCTAATCTCCCCCTTTTTCTTTCCCATCCCCATTCTTCCTTGCACTCCCTTCCCTTTAGCTATTACATTGAGTAATTCTGTAACTACCCAGAAGCTCCCTTTGCAAAGGAATGATTTGAAACTCAGTGTTTGAGAGGAATTAAAGCCTAGTCCCTTAGAACTAGAAGATCATTGCTCCCAATGTTCTCCTCTCTGCCCCATCATGAACACTGAAAGAGGAGTTATTTAACGGTACTCCACAGCCATCCTGAGAGAGTTGCAGGAAGTATGGGGAATCATATCCACGTTGTGGATTCTATAGTGAGAACAGAAATGGAACCAAGGATCACCTGAGAAGGCCACCTTGGTAGTGAGAGGTAGCTGGCACGTGCTCTCCTCTTCTGCCCGTATTATGTAGGTGTAACTTGGTAGGTGGTACCTTTCTTAGCCAGGCTACTTGCCTCAGGGATTTGGAAGATTTTATGTTATCAAGCCAGTTAGAGCTTAAGTCACTGTACCAGTGTGCCAAATTCTCTTTCCTATATTTGCCTTGAGTATGTTTCTGAATATATAGGAAGACTTTGTCTTGGATGGAGAGTTATAAATTTTTTTTTAAATACTCTTTACTGAGCAACTTCCATCACTGTTAGAGTGTTGTCAAAGATATCTTGTTCACAGATTCTTCCAGGCTAGACTTCTAGAAGTGGAATTTCTACATCAAACGATATGCACCTGAACATATGGGCAGGTAATGCTGGATTACTCTCCTGTTTCTGATATCAGCAAATGCTTTGAAAAATAATTGTGTCTCTTCCGAATTTTGCTAGATCAGAATGGCAATGAAGGTAGGAATGAAGAGTCAATGTGTGGAAAAAGTGTAACTAGGAATTCTTGTACTGACATTTTTTGTCATGTTAGTCCCTGGATGGCATTTATTGGGAATCACTTATTTTCATGACGTGGTGAATCTTTTTATCCCTCTATCTCTCTGTCTTTGGAAAGAGTGTATCTTGGATTTGACTGATACATATGATTTAACAGTGTCAACCAGCCTTACCTTTCGATGGTGCCAACTGCTACAGTTTTAAGAAATATTCAGGAAAAAAATGTAAATTTTTTCAGATGAGTAAGATGTGCAGGGTGATTTAAGGTAAAAAGTGGAAACATAAATGCAGCAAACATACATAAGGTACTGAAGTGATTATTATATTTAGCTCAGATATCAAAGCAATGGAATTGTCTTAGTTTCCCAATTTTTTCCTCCATTTTCCATCTTATTTCTTTTCTTTCATAGAACAGTCTGATGAATTTATAGGTACCAATCCATTTTTAGGTACTCATCTTTTGGAAAAATTTTGATTTCTAACTAAACCTAGGCAAACCAAAAGTGTATGACTAGCCCAGATTTTATTATCACTTCCGTAGCTGTCTTAGATTTTTACAGATAGTCAGAGGATCACATTGCCGTGACTTTGTGAAGAGTCGTCATCCCTATTTGGAAGAATAAGTGGCAAAAGTGATGACATTCTGGTTCTTCTCACTGTTCTCTGATTTCTGGAGCACTGCCATTCTCCACATTTCCCCTGGCCTTAAGAATGCCAGCTGGCTGTTTGAAAAAAGAAGAAGAAAAAAAGAAATGCAAAAACAACAACAGAAAACCAGAAATCATGGCTTAGGGAACCTGGACGCAGCCCCTCCCTTAGTGCCCTATAGCCTGTAGCTCATTGGCCAGGCTCTTTCTGCTCTTTTGATACTCTGCACACCTGGATCCTTGCCATTTTCACCTGGATCCTTGCCATTTTCTATTCTGCCAACTGGCCTTGGGCAGTAGATCAACTGCTCTCCTCTTTACTCCAGGCTTGGAGGAGTGGAAGTGCAGCTTCTTTCCACAATTCTGATCTCCCTGCTTTGGGGAAGTCTTGTTGAAGACTTCATTTAATGAAGCCAGCCTGTCTGTAGATTGCTTACATGCAGCTCTTCCGATCATCTGCTAAGATCTTAAACAAAGGGGCTATATGACATGTAGACAGACAGACACACACATATATATGCACACACAAACTTGTGCCAATGATTGTATGGCTAGATACGCATGCACACAATTCAGCATGTCCATTTGGCTTTAGTATATCATTTGACCACGCACTTGCCAACATATGTGTTATAGTGGAGGTATACCTTATGAGAAAATGAAATTGCAAGATTAGGTAGACAGTGTTGTTCATACGTGAACTTAGAAATACCTTCCCTTGAAAGTTTCAAGGAAATGTTTTTGTTTCCTTTAACTTGGTGTGATAAAAAAAATGTTGCCTTTGGAGAAATCAGAATTATGGAGCATATGATGCTTTTCATTTCTTGGTGCTGTTATTTTTACTACACCAAATAGGTATTTCAGATGGGCATTGTGAATTACCTCAGTTGTCAATGCAGTCCATAAACCCATGATTCAGTTACCTTGCTTTTGCTCATAGGATCATTTTCTCAGCTAGTGCACCTTGGAAAGACAACTTCTGCAGTTTCCACCAAATTACAGAAGCTGAGACAATCGGGTGGAATTTTTTCTTTTCGTTTTGATTTACTTTGCGATCCTTTGCTTTGTAGTACTTTGGCGAGCTCACTAATATATGAAAGCACAGGCTCATGAAATGGAAAATAAAATCAAAACAGGAAACTCCAGTCTGTATCGCAATAAAGAAAACAAAAATGCATTGTCATTTTTTCCAATGCAATTAAAGAAAAAGAGACCGCTGATATTACATTTATCTAATTAGCGTCTCTGCAATGCGAATGCTTCATCTTCATCCACTTCTTTGGACATGTGTGTATGCTGTCAGACTTTCCCAGCAGAATACCCAGTTGAGATTTTGAAAATAGCCTTTGAATCTTGTTGTAGGCCAGCCTGCTAAAAGGTGGTGTTGGAGGAACCACTTGTGAGCGCTTTCTGAACTTAAGAAGAAAAACACCTGTGCCGTCAGCACTACTTCCAGTCTAACAAGCAGTTCGCCTTGTCATGCGTCATTTAACTACTTTCGCTCTGTCAGCCAGAGTCTTTGTTTCACACCTGAGGGTTGTCAGGTCAGAAGTCAGAATAAAAGCCCAACGTCTCTAACTTGAATTTCAACAGCGAAGGAAGATGAGGATTTTTAAAATACCGAGCCAATTTAGTGGTCCAATGTGTACCCAGGGGCATCTTATACCCATGTGGCGATAACGTGTTAAACGTCATTTTTCCCTAAGAATCTTCCTTTCACTCAGCTGTCTTCTAGAAACCCAGATGTTTATTAGAAACCTCTATTTCTATGTTAAAGAGCATGAAGAAGTGTTTGACTGTCTTTGGTATGACCCTTTTCTCAACATTCAAGGGTATGTGCCATTATTTAGAAACCTGTGCAAGTTACATCCAGTGACGTTAATGTTCAAAAGATAACCGTGGGTGCAGACAGTGGTCAGAGAAATAGCCTTCCTCAAAAGGACAGACCTATCTAATCAGTTCGTGTATTGTGGCCCCTTGCTGTAGCGAAACGTGTTTCTCTCATCCAAACCTGCTGCACGAATGGACAGAAATCTTGGGGTCCCAACATCATGAGGGGGTTGGTTGAATTCAGCATTTTGGCACCAAAAACTGGAAAGAGATAATTGATGGCCCATACGGTATGTGTAATGGGTACTATCAGCTGTTTAAACATACACCAGTTATTTTCAAGCTTTCCAAACCCATCTGTCACCATATTGTCCAGTCACATGAAATAAATTGTCATTTCTCTCTGTATAAACTGATATAGTCCTAATTGATTTCTGCTTTAAACTTTTGTGTAAATAGACCTGTGTCATCAGGCTCTATTGTTTATTTGTTTCTGTGCTTGTTTCCCCTACCAGTAATTTATTGCACAATTTTTGCATATTTGAAAAAGGAAAAAAAAACAGGTATAACAGATGGCCACATCATTTAAAAGAAAGTGTTAAAGACACTTGATGTGGGATTAAAAAACACCTTGTGAAAATGACAGCATAGCTTCTTTTCCAATGTGTAGAGATGAGTCAAGAAGAGCATAGTATGTCTTTATTGTAAATCCGAGTAATATATCTCATGGTGTCTCACTTAATCACTGATATTTTTCTCTCTTCTTCTTCACAATGTAAAGTGTGATTTGACATAAAGTCCTGGGCCTTTTGGCAATGTTGGCAGGCTCAGTTCGTAACTGGGGGTGATAGGAGAAAGGTGTGAGCACTTCTCTCTGCAAGATCTGAAGAATGTGTAGGATGCTTCCAGTTCTCTAGAGGATTCTGTGGGGCATTAGGAGGTGTGTAACCTAAGAGGAAAGTGCACATTTTTTTTTTTTTTCCAGTGGTAGTAAAAGCAGATTTCTTGGTAACTGATTCACTGGTTCCTGAATATGTTTTACCTCCGGCAATGTTAAGTAGACCCAAGATTGCATTGGTTCCCGTAGGAGATATATACTCCAGAAATACCCATTATCATTGCATGAGTTATCATAACACCTAATACCTCAGCTGGAGTTTAAGCATTATGACAGTTAGGGGACTAAAGTGAGTACAGTAAAGACTTAGGAGGGCCTGTGTATACAAGTTAAAAATCACGCAGTTGGATCCCATAGAAGATTTAAATTATTACAGTAAACGTGTATGGTCACTGGGAAGCCTTAGCTTTTCCAAGTAAATTAACAAAGAAGTATATCATTCTCCTTAAATTTCTATGAGTTTATTTCTTTCTCTTTCACATTTGCATAAGAGGAAATGAAACAGTACAAAGTTTTAATTCCACCCCACCCCCTTCCAGCTAAACCACCGGTTTAGTGATTATCAGAGGAGAATTTTATATATGTTTTGAGCTCAGTTCCCTGGCTGCAATTCACTCAACCTTGACGTAAATCTGAAATAAGTACTTTGTAAGGGGGTTAGCCTTTTGTGCTGGGTGTGTGAGAAATCCTGCCGGACCAGGTTGGTTACAGAAAACAGTGTCAAGTTGCCTTTCCTGAGGGGTGAATAAGAAGTGCAGACAACAGAAAAGTAGGGGGAAAAAATCTTCCAAAGCACACCCTTACCCCCCTACTTCCGAAAGGCTTATTGTCTCCCTTTGAGGGACTCCCAGTCCGGTTTCATGATAAGTATGTATTGGGTGGGTTATTTTTGCTTTTTTTTTTTCTTTTTCAGAAACTATCCAGTCATTGCTAGTGGGTACAGTATGTCAGTACAGTAGGCAAGAGTTCCATTCTCAGAACCCACATTTTATGCGGTGCTTGTTGAGGCTGGTTGCCTTTCATTGAATCCATTTGATCGTGCTGTTTGCCTTAGGTGATCAGCAACCTTTAATGTAAATCTTAGCCAATCTAATAAGACTAATGGAAAGAGAGAAAATGCACACGCACACACACAGGAACTGTAGGCATGCCTTCACTGCTTATGTCTGTGTTGTCCTAGAGCATAGATAAATTATATGTCTCCTCCCCACCTTTGAAACAGCTACTCTTTTTCCCTTTTAATTTTTGTTAAAGCAGGTACTTTGTTGTTTAGAAAGAGAAGTATATTTTCTTATCAGTGCACTGACTTGTACTTGGAAACTTTAAAAAAAAATTCAAAATTTTGTTTAGTCCTGAATACAGTCTATTTCCAGTTAGTCTGAAAGTTGTTTTAAATAAATCATGTTCCTAAAATCCAACCAAAAAATATTTTTCCCCTTATATAAACTTCAGTTCAGCATGCGGTGAAGCATTTTTTTTGGCAGTCACACTGACCAACTGATTTGAGTTTCAGTTCTTTTTGGAGAAAGAGAAGAGGGAATAATTCTTTGATAAGTCCAATTACAGAATTCTAATAAGTGCAAACACTAAAAAGTGTTTTTTTAATAAGAAACTTTTTAAAAGTAGTGGTCAAAAATATCCCCCCCCCCAAAAAAAAACACCATGACAAAGGTAAATAGCCATGTTCTTTATCCATCAGAACAGTCAAAATAAAGGGGATGTTGAGAGCTTGAAAATACAGGGAATGGTCTCTCTGTTTCACATAAATACTTTTAAAGGGTCCTGCTGAGTTAGGATTTTCACTTTTAGTATCATTGAGTTACTTTAAAAAATCATAATGTTTAAGAGCATGGATTTTACCTGCCTGCAAAACAATAACTTCTCATAATTACCTTCTTTGACCCCTTTATTATTGTATCAACTTTTTTTTTTTGTCCACACTGCTAGAGTCTTGATGTATTGTCATAGCTGGTTACTCAGGGAGCACTTACACAAGCACCAGGAAAATTTAAATCCTTTTTTGTAATTAAGTTTTGAAAAATATTTTTGTATTTGTTGATCAAGATCTGCATGTGATTAAGGCACTTGGCTTCCCTTCCCTTGGTAAGCTCTGTGTAGGTTGGTAACCATCAGGTGTTTGTTTTTACTAGCAATTGAAGACCTTCTTTTTAGACGGCGTATATATTTTTCAATACTTCAGGACATGCTTGGGAGTATTGTTAACGGTGATCAGAACAGTTTAGGTACTTTTCCTTGTGTTTTTTGCTTTCTTCCTTTAGTAGCTGTGCGTGATTTGAGCCAGTAACTTAAAGATGTGTATTGGGTGTGGGTGGATCTTGAGACATTATTCATGCTATTGTTCTCACCTTTAGCGAGTTTCATTTAATCCATTCTATTCGAAAGCTCACCAGGGGTAAAATTCTATTTTCATTACTTAATTTGTGTTTTTGTTTCTTTATATGCCCTCAAAATTGCACCTCATTTTGCTACTGGAGTTCTGCAATAATTGAGGAAAAAATAAAAACAAGATGAAGGAAGTTGAGAGCAAAATATCACCTTTCCTCTGATACAGCTAATATAGAAGAATGTGGCTTGTCCTGTATTCAGACAGGCTTCCTAAAGTTGAACCACCTGGCCTTGTACAAGTAGCAAGTGTCATGTGTGTGTGTGTGTGTGTGTGTGTGTGTGTGTGTGTGTGTGTGTTCTGTGCGTGCCAGACCCCACAGACTCAATATACAAATAGCCAAGATGAGCCCTTGCCTTCTTGGTGTTTTTAGTCTATTAGGGAAGATAAGCCATCACTCAATGACCAGAATATAGGTTAATATTTCATAAGTGTCAAAAGCAAGGAATAAGCATTTCAAAAATAGGTCTAACATTCACGCTTATCTCACTTTGCACCATTTGGAATTCTGTTTATAAAATGTTTGGAAACATTCAGATAGAAAAAGGTTGTGTTAGTACAAAGTAATCGTAGCATGATAAATGTTAATGTTACTTTAGTCTTTATGAAAATAAAGCTGTGCCTTTTGTACCTTGAGTTTTAGTAGATTGTTAGAGGTAATAAGGGAAGAGAATGTTATGTCAAAATGGTAAGGAGGGTTAGATTCCTTCTTTTTTAAAAATTTTTATTGGAGTATAGTTGATTTACAATGTTGTGTTAGTTTCAGGTGTACAGCAAAGTGAATCAGTTATATACGATTCATTTTACCACCTTCTTTACCTCACTTTACCTTCTTCTTTACCTCCTAAAGCAAGCTTTCTGCATTTGGGCTGAGGTATTTTCCATGTTACCAACTCAGCAGGGACTTTTTGTCTGCTAAGCTGATGGTTCTTAATACTTCTGCAGTCAAAAGGGGAGTGAAAATAGTTATTTGTTTCCTCACCACGCTGTCTGCCAGGTAGCATTGTGAAAACATAAATATGCATATCACTTCAGGGCGTTTGTCCAGTCTAGTTTCTAGAAGGCCCCGAAGTTCTGCCTAGAGTTGATAAAAGTAAACTTTATAACCTAACAGGCAGTTTACACCAGTGTACAAATTATTTTACCCACTCACGGTTGTCAGCGTTTCTTTTAACTCTTCTCACAGTGCGTGCAATTTTGAGTTTGGGACATCCCTAAAATGGATTCAGCAGCAATTCCCTGGAATGTTCAAAATAGTTTGAGGCACAAAGTAACCTAGATATTTAAACGGCCCCTTTACACCTTAGCAACGTGGTTGTTACGATTTTATGAAAACAGTCTTTGTTTCTTTTCTCTGCTAACTCCTGGCTTTAGTCAGCAAAGATTCCTCTGCCTCATTAATGTTGTAAGGACTCTAAATAAAATTTTTCTCCATGGATTGCTTTTGGGACAGGCCAGATATTGATCACTGATTTTACTGCTTGTATTTTCCTGACCCATTTTATAGTTTGGGGAAGTAGCCTTGTTACATTTTGAATGCCCACAGTAATCCTTTTTCTATCTTTGGGAAATGACTTATATAAGTATAAACTATTACTAAAAGAATTGTATAAAGAGACTTACAAGGCTGCTTATCCATCACTGGCTGTTATTAAAATTAACAATTTGATGATTCAGTTTCATACTAAGGATACACACACAGAAAAAAAGTGCATTTAAAACACGACTGTAAGATTTTTTCCAGGAATTTGCATTTTTTTAAGTGTGTGGAAATTGATGTCAAATTTTATTTTATTTGTAAACACGGCATTGTCCTAAAAATAACGTCCTCATGTGGCCTCAGATAGGTTAATGCTGTATTTATTCACACATTCAATAAATACATATCAGTGCCTACTAAGAGCAGGGCCTTAGGCTGGGGACTGGCTAGTCGGGAGTAAACCAGATGGAAATATCCCTGCTCTTTTGGTAGTCACTCTGTTTTTGTATATATGAACATTCAAGGCTAATAAACATAAAATACTTGTGGTGCGTGAGGCTCAGGAATAAATCAAAATGAACTCACACCTACTGAATTCTTATTATAGCCCTAAAATTGACGCTTTATGAATTTGGTGTTATCCAAAGAATAATTCAATATGAAAGTGAATATCTAGATTTAAAATGTTAAAACCTGGTTTTACAATAGAGGGCCAGTGAGTAACATGCTCTCACTTTTGTATCAATACTCCAAGGGCTGCTTGGTAACGTGTTG
Source organism: Balaenoptera borealis (assembly GCF_965194805.1). Lineage (NCBI taxonomy): Eukaryota > Metazoa > Chordata > Mammalia > Artiodactyla > Balaenopteridae > Balaenoptera > Balaenoptera borealis. The sequence goes on from NC_138876.1 coordinate 22,808,446, forward strand.
ATATGTGGACACCAACCATGGATGATAATAAATAGGGTAGTTTTATTCATATTAATAAACTGGATAAAATAAATGGCGCAGACATCTTCATAGGAAAATAAATGGCTCAAGCATCTTCATAGTATTTCAAAATGGGTTTTGTCATTCATAAATATTAATGTATTTTGCAGCGCTGAAGCATTAACACGAAGGAGTAAAAGCAGGCTTTATCTTGAGATTTTATAGTGTTTAGTAGATTTTAAAACATGAGTATATTTTAAATAAAGCTCAAGCTCCTGAAGACCACAGGTATTCTGGCAGGAACATTATCCTTACAAATTACATCTTTAGGTAGAGTGTCTTTGTAAAAACAGTTGTTTCTAAACTCACCTCCCTGTCCTTTTTCTAAAAAAAAAAAAATACCATATTAGCATTCCAAAGATTCTTTATCGTTTCTAGTGCCAGCAGTTATTTTTAAATTAGCATGGTGCTTTCATATATCTAGCAGGTTTGATTCTAGATAATTTGATAACCCTAAAAGCACATGCAATCTGTCATAAAAGTATGTTACAGAAATAGCTTTTTACGGATTTGAAAAATCTTAGTTGTACAGACCCCCACTGACTAGATAGATGGTGAGAAAAAAAAGCAGTGATTAAGTACAGGCCAGTAATAAAGGAATATAAATCCATAAAGTGAATCTTTTGTATCACGAGTGTTTTCTTGCACTTTATTGCTAAAATGCTTTGAAGCAGTGAGAAATACTGAGGTACAAGCCTCCTTATGCCAGACTTTAACTTTGGATTCCATGTATGTCTGGTGCCAGGGTGCCTGGGTGGCACAGTCTCTGCTCTTGGGTCTGGCTTTCTCTCAGTCTGGGAGAGCTAGAATAGCTGGGTTTAAACACTGAGCTGCCGTTGTTTCCCCTCCTCACTTGTTTTCTGATTTCCGTTTATAATAATCTAAAAATTCGAGAGCTTTCATTAGAAGCCAGTAGGAGGTTTTATTTTATCAACCTTTCCCCGTGTTAACAATAACTAACTTCTGTCTTTATCAATACTGTAATTTAAGTTACTCAAATATTGTTTACCATCATGTGCCCATTTATCCCTGGTCATAGGCTATAGTTTACAGACTATCCCAGAAATTTTAAGCATATAACACTTAATCTTTCAGTTGTGTCAGTAAGAAGGGCAAAACCATTCCTTTCTGTCTGTTTTGTGGATTGAATTTAGGATTGCCCTTGTGGTTAGGAATCTGGTTACTTGAGTACCAATGTAAGATTTTCTTGGTCATCCCCACTTAATTATACCATAATTACTAATGTTACATTAGGGGTTAGAAGTAGTGCTTTTGTATGTCTTAGTGTCACTGACAAACAAACATTCTTAGAAATATATTATTCTTCCCAACTCTGAGATGAAAGACAATAGCCATGATGCTTGAAATGTGCTGTGATGTTGGGATTGGGGATAATAATAGCATTTTCTGTTTAAGGGTCATGTTTGCGCATCTTCTTGGATCTGGTGCACACTTTTACATTTTGGAGGGGACAAAGGACAGTGTGGTTCTCATTTATCCTCCTGTGAATTTGAGACACCTGAGAATGGGAAATAGGGTCTTAAGTAACCAGTAAACTTCAGTGCTGAACCTGTCCTTTGCATGGGCTGACATATTAATTACTGGGGTCAGAGGTGCCAAGGCTGTGATTATAAGCAGCTTGGAAATATGGCATGTTGCTGTACTTAGCATCATAAAAATTTTAAAATGCCGCTAGACATGATTGAATTTCTAGAGATCCTGGACAGAATATTTCCCAAATTAATTAGGTTACCAGATTTGCTAAACGGATGTTTGTGTGTAAAGTAGCAAAAATATTAGGAATGTATAACAATCGGATGTGCTTCGTGGCTTAAGAAGCGTGCATCTCTTTTGGAAGGAAGAACGTAGGCCCGTGGATGGGCACAGGAATGCCAGTGGCCATCCCTTTTGACAGCTATGGTATCAGTGCACCTAGAAATGTCAAAAGGACACAGAATAAAGGACGTTGATTTTTAGCAGAAGGACATTGATTTTCAGCAGAAGGACATTAATTTTCAAGACCTGTACAATTGACTCTGGGATTTGGAGCGAGAGTCAGTCCTACGAACTGGCTGTGGAGGCCTTGTAAGTGTAATAGTAGCCAATACAAATAGGCTACTTATGTGTCAGTAAAAAAAAGTTGGGGATTCAGAATATCAAGGTTTTTCAAAGCGACCATTCAGAAAAAAGTATACCCCACAACCAGTTTTTCCATTATACAAATATTTTGTCAACTTTTAGTTTTTAAAAAGACCTCATTATTCAAGAGACAAATTCAAAACTTTTGGGGGGAAGCAATAGTAGCCAACATGAACCTTGATATCTTCAGGTTGCCAATATACTGGGTGTTCTGTCTTTGAATGGTTAATCTTTTTTTCCCCCCTAATGTTGGTAAACATTTATTTAAAAAATACTGAATGGTTAATCTTTTACTATCTCTATGTGAGATCAGCACACAGAGTGGTTGGAACATATTGAGATCACACTTATTCTTTAAAGTTCTGTGAGAGGTTTAAGCATCGTCTTAGCAGAAGGTGTTGTGTGCTGGCTGCTGGTTTGCATATGTGGAAATAGACTGGTATAAGCTCCACCTACCTGCCCATATGCTGATGCTATGTGTCGTTATCCTGGCCCCATCAGCCTCCTGCTTCACATGGTCTTGTCTGAAGAGAATGTATCAGCTGGCGGGGAGAGGGAAGGGGTATAAATACTTGCCAAACAAATCTGATTTTTAAAATCCGCGGAAGAGGTCACTAGTGCTTGATAAGATATTGGAAACGTTATGAATAACTGTGAGTTTTCCTTTCTCATTTTTGATAATTACAAAAGAAATCTTGGTGTTGAAGTGAGAAACACAAATGTCGAAATAATCTGTTTCATTTACTCTATATGCTCCTCCATTTGGAACATGTAACCTGGTAATGAAAACTCTAATTGAAATTCTACTTGGTACTTTCCTGAAAGTTTTAACAGCAAGGTTAGCAGAGAGGCTGGGGGAACAAAAACTGTGTCATTTTAGCTAAGTTGTTAGTTTGGAATCATCCGTTTGGAAGAGCTTTACCTGTGAAAACTCAGTGCCAGTTGTACTGTGTTCGCTTTTGACAGTTAATAGCTCTAGGGTTTGGGTGTTTAGGGAATGAGACTCCTGAAGATATTTTGGGAAGAGATAAGAAGGTATCTGTAACCATGAAGTGGAAGAATAGCTCAGTGTTTGAGGTGGAACCATTTATTTTCACCCCTTTGCCCTGTTTCATTATACTCATTATCCAGCTGGTCTCCGTCTCCCTGGTCTTTCCTTTGTCCCTCTCCTCACCTACCCCGGGCCTCCTGTTCTCCCTTGTCACATTGTCACACCTCTCAAAGGGCCTTCTCTGAACCTGTGCCATCTGGAGCAGGCACCCCTTATCTCAGAGCTCCGTTGACTTGCCTCTTTTTCTAATCTCTTTGGAAGACTTATCTCTTCTTTTGGCCTCCGCTCTTAATTTATTTCTGCTTCTATTATTACAGTGATAACTCGCACATTTAACCAGACGCTGAGGGGTGTGCTATGGAACTGATGTGAACCTTTAATTCGAGACAGTGTTGCCGCCCCCATTTGCCATAATGTGTAGCTGCTTTTGCACGTTGTAAAAATCGTAGCTGTATCTCAGTTTAACATTTAAAAATGAAGTACAGTTCAGGTTTGTCAGCTTAAATCAGTCGTTTTATTTGGCATGTTGTTTTCTCATGTTTTTGGAGTAGGATTCATTCCGAGAAAGGAGTGGTCATTGAATTCAGGGCCATAGCAATGCCCTCCTACAGGTGCCTTGGGTTAGGAGTGGGGCTCTGGATGGGGCTGGGAGGTCTGACTGGCCTGTCATTTTAAAAAGCTCCCTTTTAAGACAGGTGGGGCTTCACCCTTAAGTCTACTCTGAGGGATTGAGAGGAAGAAAAATCCGCTCCTATTATTCATTAATGCCTAGGAATGCTGAGCCAGTTTTACAGATTTTCCTTCGTTTGTTTACTTTGCATTAACTTTAAGAATGCTTTTGAGGAACTAGTTTAGTGAATGAGGAATAACATATAAACGCTCGCATGGAAGTGTTTGTTAATATTCCATACTGTTGAACGTTTCACAATATGAGCATTATTTCTTTAAAGTTAAAAATGTTTTCCTAAAAGTGCTGTTATACAAAGAAATTTTGAGGACTTTAGGAAAAAATAGGTGCTAATAAAGTCTATAAATTTAGAAATTGAGCTTAGCAAATATTTAGTCATCAGAGTTTGGTAATAAGTTTTTTAAAGGAGTAATTGTATAGGGAAGATCATGAACCCCAAATATTCCCCATTTATAATCAGATCAGAAATTTAGATACTGTCTTCCAAAGGCCAGCTCTTATTTGTTAAAGGATTCAGTAATTCTAATATGAATTTACTTCCTCCTATGCTGTGAAAATGAGGAAAAGCAGTCAAAGTTTCTGAATATCAGTAATACCTATTGTCATAGTATTTTAACCTAGAAAAATAAATGAATTGAAAATTAATCCACTTAATGTATGTAGTGATATTTACACTCTCCTAAATAGTTTGTTTATTTACTTATTTTTATTGCTATTTACTTATAAAGGTTACCTCCACATTAAAGAGGAAAGTAGAATATTGCAAAATAACATATATTATCACAAACTATAAATAGCAATAATGGTTTCCTATTCTAGAAAGGTTTTTAACAGCATGCTAGCCTAAACTTCATCTTGGTGTAGTAGTATGTTAAGTAAGAAAGGAAGAAATATGAACTATTTTTTGAAGAATTGACATATACCTATATTTAGAGTGAGTTAAACATTAGGAATATGGACAAGCCTTTACTCATTCATTCCTTATTTATTTTAACAAACAGTTTTTATAGCATTTCCTGTAAATGAGCCAGACAGTGATCTGCACATTACAAGTTGTTGTATACAAATATACAAAGTCCCTGATCCTTATAAAGGTTACATCACAATAATCTTTGTAAAAGACTATTATTTTTTGAAAGAGTAGTTACTCAACTATATAATGCAATAGAAAATATATAATTTGATATTATTTAAAAATAATTTTTATATAAAGTTACAATTGTCCCATTACTGTTAGGACACACGCTTTGAGTTCCTTTTGCAGTAGATGCAACACGTTTGTAAAGATCCTTCCATTCTCTAGGACACCTCATCTCCCTATTAGATAGTGATGCCTTTTTATGCTTCGGCATTCTGGCACCAGGGTGGAGGGGTTGTAGTCTGTGACCATTGTACTAGGTCAGATTTAATTAGTCATTTCTTGGATGGACCTTCCCCTCTGGATATGGTCAGGATTAAAGTTTGAAGGTGAGAGTGCTTTGAAGAAAAAAAAAAGTGCTGACAAATAGTATGTCTTCAATCAGTTGTGTGAAAGGGAGAATGTAAGCTTTATAAGAACTAATGGGAACACTTTTTATAACAACCAAATTATTACAGAAATTAAAAGAAGAGTGTTAATGGTACAGCTCAGTGACAGTGCAGTTTGTGGGTTATTTTTAGTGAACTGTCTAAAAATTACTGTGCTGCAGTTTTGAATTAAAAATACTAATTTATTTCTATACCCTAAGAAAGGGATGTATTACTATAAACCACTGTCATCTACTGTGCAATATACTGAGAAATTTCTGTTGAAAAAGTATCCTTAAAATTCTTAGTTTAATATGCAATTATCCTTAAAATTCTTAGTTTAATATGTATTTTATTTTACACTCATGATAGCTAATCTTTGCATGAAAGGTGGCAGAATTATTATTTTCTTCTGATATGAACAAATAAAGTGATAGCAGCAGACAGCAGATCGGAGCGTATCTGATGTGTCTCTTTTTTTTAAAGAGAGATGAAGTAACTCTCCCAAGAAATTCCAGCATTTTCAGATTATAAAGCACATTATGTAACATCATACACTAGCATGGATGTCAGACAGATTCTTTAATTTTTTTGGAAAGGCCGTGTAGCACACTTAATCTGCAGATCCTTTCCGGGAGGGTGGGGGAGAAGCATATCCTGTTAGATTTGGTGACATAAAGGTCAAAAGATAAACTGTAAGTGATACCTATGTTTATTTTTTTGACAGTGTTAAATTAGCAACCCCTCAGACCTCTCCTGGAGAAGTACAACCTGAGTAATTGAACATGTCACTAGGGAGTATGCTTGGTTAAGCTGATTCCTATTATGTTGACTTGTCAGGGGCCAATAATTAAAGCTGAGGAGCGATGCTCATTAGTGTCTGCAAGATGATTCAAAGAGTAAGAGGGAGAAGTCCTTGAGGCACACCTGCAAAAGGCAGGCGTTGCATGGAGGTGAGAGCGGACGGACTGGCTTGCTTTTCTGCTGTGTTAGCGGTCCAGCTCTAAAAGGGATGCACTAAATTAAGTGTTGCAAATGTATTCTCCTCAACTTCGATTTTAGAATGCATTTTACTTCTGCCTTTGAACATAATTTTGTTCCATGTAATCATATTCTGCTCAATTATGTTTTTATGCTATATACGATGTTTTAGAAAATAGATACAAGTCTATTCAAAAGCACTTTGAAAAAATTTTATACGGGTAATCATTTCATTCATTTTACTGGAAGCATCATAATAATCAAAATCTGCTTTGCTTCTTTGAACTCTCAATACCCTGCACGTAAAGCATGTGAGTTATCCAGCTTTGACGATAAAGGCTTTAGCAGCATACATTTGTCACATTTACTTTGCAAAAATGGAAGTTTTTAGTGTATATTTAGCGTGAACCAAAGCACATGTACGTGAGCTTTGGCTCTGGAGAAACCTAGAAGAAAAAACTACAGAGTATGTGTGGAATTTAAATTTATCACAACTTGAGCAAAGCTGTGGGCTTTTCTGGAACAACCCATACTTTTTAGCACTGGAATGGTATGGGAACTTGAATCATAAAACCATGAAACTCTTTTGTTCGTCTTCTTTTGAAATTTGCCTTAGATAGGCACGGTTTTTGCAAACCCATCATGGAATCATGAAATACCCTAGTGTTTTTGGAAAAGTAGGACAAATAATTTGTTGAACATATTTTTTTTTCTGTAATCTGGTTTTGGAAAAAAAGTGTTTTGGAGTGGTGAACTGGCCTTTTTTTTTTTTTTTTCCCCAGAAATAAAATTGTTTTAATTTTAAGAAATTTATAATAGGGTAATTCACATTAGTCAAATTTAAATAAAGAAATCAATTGGTGTTTTAAAAATATTTGATATAATGTAACATCCATTCTTTTTTATTTTTGCATTTTATTTTATTTTATTTTTTAACATCTTTATTAGAGTATAATTGCTTTACAATGGTGTGTTAGTTTCTGCTGTATAACAAAGTGAATCAGCTATACATAAACATATATCCCCATATCTCCTCCCTCTTGCATCTCCCTCCCACCCTCCCTATCCCACCCCTCTAGGTGGTCACAAAGCACCAAGCTGATCTCCCTGTGCTATGCGGCCGCTTCCCACTAGCTATCTATTTCACATTTGGTAGTATATATATGTCCATGCCACTCTCTCACTTCGTCCCAGCTTACCCTTCCTCCTCCCCATGTCCTCAAGTCCAGTCTCTACATCTGCATCTTTATTCCTGTCCTGCCCCTAGGTTCATGAGAACCATTTTTTTTTGATTCCATATATATGTGTTAGCATATGGTATTTGTTTTTCTCTTTCTGACTTACTTCACTCGGTATGACAGACTTTAGGTCCATCCACATCACTACAAATAACTCAGTTTCATTTCTTTTTATGGCTGAGTAATATTCCATTGTATATACGTGCCACATCTTCTTTATCCATTCATCTGTCGATGGACACTTAGGTTGCTTCCATGTCCTGGCTGTTGTAAATAGTGCTGCAATGAACATTGTGGTACATGACTCTTTTTGAATTATGTTTTTCTCAGGGTATATGCCCAGTAGTGGGATTGCTGGGTCGTATGGTAGTTCTGTTTTTGGTTTTTTAAGGAACCTCCATACTGTTCTCCACAGTGGCTTTATCAATTTACATTCCCACCATCAGTGCAAGCATCAAAAAATCTACAAACAATAAATGCTGGAGAGGGTGTGGAGAAAAGTGAACTACTGGCCTTTTTGTTTCCCGTGTTGCCTCTATGAAATCCATCCTTCACACTTCAGCTGGAGGGATGTATGTGTCTTTTACAAGATTTCAGAACTAAGGCTGGTGTCTTTAGCTTAGCACAGGGGTCCCCCCATGTTATGTGTCCTCAGGATTTAGCCTTGAGGAGGCTCTTTGTGAACCCGAAGTTTGTAGAGCTTGTATCACTGAAAAAAACATGTTAGAATGAAATTGTCTATGTTTCTCTCTCCCCCAACTGAAGGGCAGGGACTGATTCTTGTTAATGTTTTTATGCGTTAACAGTGGTTGAAGCTCAGTTCAAGTTGGTTAAACTTAACTTAGTCAAGGTGCAGAAGAGACCTTCAGGGATAGTTATAGATTTCCAAGAATACCAAGGGCTGTAGAAGTCAAGTAGAACAACCTCCTGCCCAATGCCAGGAATTCCTTACATGATGTTCTTTAACAGATCCTTGCCAGGCATGGTAGAAATTTTCTTGTGTTAAGGAGATTACTACTTTGCAAAGCAGCTGTTTCTAGATTGGGCAACTCCAGTTGATAACAATAGCACATAGCAGTTAAAAGAGATGTACTGTGCATGAATTTTCATTTAAGTGACTGAGGCACAAATTATTATCACCTCCTTTTTGGAGTTAAAGATGCTGAACTTTAGAGAGGTTGAGTGACTTGCCAAAGTCCCACAGCTAATTAGTGGACCCCCTGGCACGGGGTCCATGTGTGCCTGACTCAAGAGCTGGAATGCTTGGCTGCTAAACCCATACCACAGCTGCCCCTCTCTGTGTCATTGTTACAAAGCTATTTTTGATTACATTCCTTTCCAAAAGCCCACTGTTAGAGATTTTTAAAACTCCACAAATCATGTGTTACCACTAGAAATCGTTCTTGATTTTTTTTTTTTTTAAACAAGGAGAGACTTTAGCAACATTTGTTATCCATCCAGGCTTCCGAAGTCAACATTGCCCATCAGATTGTTATTGTGACATGAAAAACACTGCCCAAAACAAGCGGCTTCCTTGAGTTTCTCCAGTAAAGCTGTAATTTACATTTAATACTTCATGTATCTTAAGTCTTACTCTGAAGGGCTGCTTTTAACAAGGTAGTATAGTGGAAAGTCTACTTGACCAAGATGCCTAAATCTGTCTTAACCAGATGGAAAAACTTGTGTGAGCCACCCAATGGACATATAGTCCTTTAGCTGTCAAAAGGGGCATGGGGGAATCCCTTTTCTACCCATCTTCTGGGGTTGATATTAGAATAAAACCGCCTATATATGAGAATACTTTTTATCAGTGTATGTATTGAAACTTTTTGCTCTTCCTTAGAAGTGCTTATGGTATTGATGCCCTCACCTTATACAGTATGACATTTCCCTATGACCTGTCATATTGGAGACATAATCAATCAATATTGACTCTTGTGGCAATGGTATAATACTGAATATATACTCATTTTCATGAAGAAGATTGACAGTGCTTAAATTTAAAAGGCTCTGGCCTAAGCCTTGAGCATTTTTTCTTAAAGCTTCCTAATAGTTGGGAGAGGATGGAGAGGTGTTTAATTAGACATTTTCATTTTTAAATAAATTTATTGATTAAAACTAGAAACAGCTCAGCTTCCACCTTAACTCATAAATTTCAAAGATTTCTCTTTGCGATAGAGTGAGATAAACCAATTATATATTCTGCCCAGTATGTCTCTCATCTGTTCCTTTAAAAAATGTTAAAGCGCCATTGAATCAATTTTTACGGTACTATTAATCAGTGTAATCAGTATTAATACACTACTTTACCAGCTCAGTGCCACTTGTCAGTAATATGACAGGGCAAATTTTACATCTTCTTCACAAAACCTTTCATCTATTAGGGGAAAAAAAAGGAGATCAGGATTTTAATTGTTAGCAATCAGAAGCCTATGTGATTAAGACTGGCATTCTGAACAAGACACACCAGAGATTTTGCTGGGAATATTTTTTCATCCCTTACTAATTCTTTTATGAATTTGAATATAGTTTTATTTAACAAAACCTTGAAACTTTAATTATAGCCCTACTGGAAAGTAATATGCCTGTTAGAAAGATAAAAGAATTTAATGTTAGAGTTCAGGGTTTTTAAATGTGGTTTCTACCTGCCTCCTTCCCCCTTATGTCTTGGTTTGTAGGTTTCTGAAATATACGTTCCTCTTCCTCAATCCTCCAAATGAATCTTACTGATTTGGTTTATAATAGTCCCAGTTTAAGACTTGATTTCTTTAGGTTTCAGCTTGTTATGAGTAAGTGTTTTCTGTGAAAATAGAAGTGATCCTTTGAGGAGCCATATGTTAATTTATTTCTAGCATTTATACCCCAGTACAGTTTAGTTTATTAGGTAATTAATTAGCTGTTCGAAGCGGAGAACAGGATCCAAAAGAAAAATCCAGTTAAATGCAATAGGCAAGGAAAGTGATGAAGAGATGGCTAACATAAAGATTACCACTTTTCAGGGGTTAAGCCTTTACTGGGATGACCGTAGATCCAGATCTCTTTACAGGGAACCGGATGGGAGAAAGCAGGGTAAGAAGAGGGGGCCAAGAAAGTTCTGATTTTCCTGAAGCTGATTATGGTGATTGCTTCCCATCTGGACCACTTAACAGTGTGCTATGCTTTTAATGACCAGAGGACCAGGTCACTTGCTTAAGATCCCAGAGCTAGTGACAAGAATTCACACCCAAGTCACTCTGCAGCATAGTGCATGAGCTTAAACCCCATGCTTCACTGGCCCAGTGAAAGCTAGAGAGACTCACTGGAGGATTTCAGTTTAGCACAGAGAATAAAATGAAAGGGAGAAGGGGGAAACAGAGAATGCAGTCATCTTTTGTACTCTTCCTTCCTTGATTAAAAAAAAAAAAATAGTGATACTTAGAAAGTCATTTTAACAAAGTATGGGTAATAAAAATATCTTTTGAGTGTTTGCTGTTTGATATGGCATTTTCATGATTTTATCAGACATGAATTATACTATTTGATATATTTCTTAATATAATTAAAAAGTAAAATTAAGTAAACTTCCCGTAATTTGGATGCTAGATTAAAACCCTAATTTCTAGGAAATTACAAAGTCAGTGATAAACTTCAAATGTAGTTGACAACTGTACTGACAGTTTTATTATGTAAGCATTTGAACTGGGCCTTTGTGGGGAGAGTTAGCATGGGATTCGAATTTTTTTCTCAGAATTATTTAATAACTGCCTCTTGTCTGTACTTGTGGGCATCTGCCCTTCTTTTCACCCCCCTAGATCTAAATCTAGAACGAACAAACCTCTGCTCCGTGTTTAAAAGTTAGCCAATTTCAATCAAAGTAGAAGTAAATTCATTCACAGTCATGGAGAGTTATGCAGATAACTGCTTTGCCCAAGTTTATGATGTCTGTTTGTATTAAATAACTATAATTGTAGATAATTTGAAAAAATTGTAAAGTAATTTATGGAAATATTAACTAGCTAAACATTAAAAACTCTGTGGGTTAGCTATATTTTTACATGCCAAGATCATTACATTTATATTTCTTTCCTCCTTTATCCAATAGGCGTACAGTGTTTTCTTTTCTTGAAGCACTAAGGATAAAACATGTCAAATTCAGAGTGACTTATAAAACAAATACTATTATGTACGAGCTATTGTATTTCTGAAATTAAAACAAGTAGTATCCCAAGCGTAACTTACATACATGGGAATACTGATTTTGATTGTTAGAGGAAAGTCACTGATTGGTACAGGGCTTTTATGTTTTTTTGTTTGTTTGGGTTGCATTTTTTGTAGGTAGCAGTGATTTTTGTTCAAAACATATTGCAAATGCCTTTTAAATATATGTGTATTTATGCATGTGTTTATACATAGATATGTATTTAATTACCTGAAATGATTTAATTATATATTATATATATTTCAATTCATGACATTTTATTTCTTTTGAAAGTTGCTTTCTGCCTACTCTTGGCATTTTCTAAATAGGTTCTGGCATATAAATAATGTCAGGTCAAGTTTACAATTTGGACAATTTGAAAAGGCTTTGTTGTTTTTCCTTAAGGGAGGGATGATAATAAATTAAAGGCATTATCATGCTATTGTTGTATATGTATATTTTCAGATTAGAAAATGTCTTACGTTGTTTTCAGGTTTTATTGTATTCTGTGATATCTGGAGATGAAAGAATCAAAATTGGTGAAGTGAGTTGTAATATGTGTGTTTCACTCATATAACTTTATATTCATTTTCACTTCTTTGAATCTATTCTTGAAATGAACAGTGAAACCCTTTGTCCTAAAACTAACTTTGAATAATGGATTTATAATGTATCATTAAAATATACTTTGAGGTTGACTGTTGAAAGATTATTGGTTGTTTGGATTATTTTCATAAATCCTAACTGAATCATCTACAATATGCATAATGAAATGACTACCCTGTGTTAATATAATCATTTTTAGTAAATATAGAATATTGTATAGATCTGTTCAGTTGTTTTTATTTTGGCTTTAGTTTCAAATAGTTTCAAGAGTAAAATAACTGATATCACTGAATGTTTTGTGGTATTTTACTGACTATCTGTTCCTTAAGATTATTTGATAGTGTCTACCAGCAATGTCCAAGGCCCTTAGGCATAGTAAAGAAGGGATATGAATTATCTAGATGAGAATTAAAGACACATTTAAGAAAACACAGTGTTAACTATTGAATCAATTTGAATTCTTTGACCATCCAGTCAAAGTACTCCTGAACAGAGGATAGAAAAGTATAATTCGTGTGGTTTAATTACACAGGTTACCGCATTGACATCAGTAGAAGGAACTTTAATATTGGATCCACGGAGAGCAGCATCTTAGGTTTCTTAATTTCAGCATACTTGCTCATCAAGATGCTATTTCTTGTGTTGGACCGCATGCGATAGAAGTAGTTTCTGACAGAGTGAAAAAGTGACAAAGTGAAAGCGTTGTAAGGAAATACCTTCTCAAATCATGCATAAGCATCCACTTCAGAAATTACATATAAGAACTGCAAATGATGAGATTGATAAAGCGGATTTTGTTTGGAGAATTCTCATAAAAACAATTGTGAAAGGAAAATTTTCTCACTTATCTTAAGGGACAGTACATACGCATTCAGATGTCATGTACTGTTTATCTGTATTTTCAAATGAGTGTATTTAACCGTAGGAACTTTAAACGATATATGAAAAGATGGAAACAAAAAAGTTATTTCTTTTTCTCCTCCTTCCTCTCCACTCTCTTCCCCTTCTCCTGCTCCTCCAATTAGTTGCACTTACTTGTAAGTTCTGAAGTCTTTTTGTGGTTCACAAAAAGCAAAAACCAAGAATCCCACAAAAGTTACACTTTCCTGGAGAATGAAGTGATTAAATATAAAAAATGAGACATTTGAACTAATACAGATGTTAAAGCATTAGTGGACTTCAGTGCCTCTGTCAGACAAAAATGGTTGTGCTTAAGTTTATGTTGGTATAAATAACTAGACGTTACTATAAATATTGTCCATGAAGTGGATTTTCTGAGGTTGCTGGATGCCTATTAATTTTATTGAGTAAAAGAGTACACTACAAATTTTAGTTACTTTTTTCAGGTATAATTAGAAAATATTCTTCCCACACTGGGATGTTAGCTATAGCACTAGCTGGCATCTCAACTGGTGCTGGGGAGACACAGGAATTAGAATTCAGTGCCTTCCTGATACTCCTACGTGTGTGCAATCCGGCATCATATAGGTCATGATTACAGAGTTCCTGAGGGCCAGGTGGGAAAGTATTTTATATATTAATTCATCAAATCTTCGCAGCAATCCCAGGAGTTAGATACTATTACTCCCATTTTACAGATGAAGAAAATGAGGTGTGAAGAAGGCAAGGGGCTACTTGGTGTTGGGCTGGAATTTGAATTTGAGATTTGGTACTAGATCTTTCCCCTTAAGCACCAGTCTCTTCTGCTTCCTTCCCATTGTTATAGCCACTAAAGTGATGCTTCAGGGATTAAGAATTACTCTTCTTTTGGCCTGAAATTTCCTTTAAATCCTCTGATATCTTGTTAGGATTTTATTTCACCTTTAAGGTACATTTTTTGTTCATTTTGCCTTGATGAATTGTAAGTAACGATTTGAAAAAAACCCGTCTACTGTTGAGGCTATTTGCATTTTCATGTTTTATTGTTGAGGGCGCTGTCAGTACTGTGTTGAACAGACAGGAGCGTCTAGAACATGCTCTTAGAGCAGTTTCACGGAAATCATTCCTCAAGTTATTTTTGTCAGAGAAAAACCTGAGGATTTTATAAGATGAGTAAATGATCTACACACAGATGAGAGGGCCATTTTAAAATCCAAAATAAATTAATTTAGACTCTTAGTTGTCTTGAAGTATCATTTCATTTTTGCTTCATTTTAATTTGATCTCATCGTGCATGGAAAGAGAAAAGACTTTTGGCTTTAAACAAGTTACTAAAGTGAGTCTTAATGAAGAAAAACATAGCATCACCATTTTTCAATTTGATAAAGAGGCAGCCTCAATTTTTAAAATCTTTATTTTGGTGAAATCTTTTTTTGTTCTCACTTGCATAAACTACAATCAAAGACCTAGTATTTAACACAAAATCAACACTCAGTTCTTTCAGAAGGAAAATCATAGATGGCTAAAAAATTTAAAAAGGAATTTTAAGGGGTCTTTGAAAAGCTAATGACTTGGCAATTTTTAAGTTATTCCTAATCTTCAATGAAACAAAATTTACAAAAACTTGATAATAGATGTGGATATACCTATCCCAACAACAGACGCAACAGAACTCACATAAATTCAAACTTAATTTAATCCTTATCACCTCAGTGTGGTACCCTGAGATCTTTGAAGATGTATCTTTTCTATAGAACCATGCCTACCTCCTTAGGAGAGTGATGGTACTTACTTGCTCATTTTCCCCACATGCTTCAAGTGCTGTTGAAAATATCCTGAGTCTTTTATTTTTTTCCCTCTCCCTCCTTTGGGCCTCCACATCCTTAGGACGCCAACCTGCTTCAAAAACTGCTATATAGGGACTTCCCTGGTGGCGCAGTGGTTAAGAATCCGCCTGCCAATGCAGGAGACAAGGTTTTCATCCCTGGTCTGGGAAGATCCCACATGCCGCGGAGCAACTAAGCCCGTGCACCACAACTACTGAGCCTGCGTGCCACAACTACTGAAGCCTGCACGCCTAGAGCCCGTGCTCCACAACAGGAGAAGCCACCGCAATGAGAAGCCCTTGCACCGCAACAAAGACCTAATGCAGCCAAAAATAAATAAATAAATAAATTTATATTAAAAAAAAACGTAGCTAGAAAAAAAAACTGCTATATAATGACTTCATGAAATTGTTTATGTCAAGCTTTTGGAGAGTATGGATTCTCTGCTTTTTGCAAGTAATAAATAAAAGGCATAGGTTTTGTTCCTGGTTTTTGTTCAGTAAACTGAAAAGAGAAAGCTAGAGCTGGTGCTTCTCCTTGTGGAACTATGATCATTTTGGAGTAGGTCATATTGTGAGACTGAAAATTGTTTAATTGTAGCGTTTGACAGTTCTCTTGTAATAATAATAGTATTTATATAGCCTGTTTCATCTTCAAAGCATTTCACTAATTTCAAAGCATTTCACTAATTTCACTAAGCACTAATTAGTTCTCACAACATGCCTGTGAGGTGGGTAAGTATCATCATCCCCATTTGACAGATGTGAAAATCGATGCAAGCAAGTTAAGAGTCTTGCCATTGGCCATAGTGGGAAGTCAGGATCTAAAACCAGGATGCAAATGCAGGAGTGGCTGGTGCCTAAATCCCCTTCCTTAGCCCTAAATTAGGCCTCCTCTCTCTTCCTCCCCATCTTCTCATCTTTTCTTTTTTTTTTTTTTTTTAAGTCCTGAAGGGACTCTGTGTGGTGTTTTCCTTTTCAGTTTTCCTCTTAGAGAGTAGTTTTTTTAACACTGCCCCAGAAATAAATAAATCATCTTAGTGTAACAGCTTTAAAGACCTAATATGTCTAATCAGGATATAAATATTTCGGAAAGTCAGGAAATGAATTAGGTTTGGGTGCAAGAAAGGATTCCAAATTACATTTTGTCTAATAAATATTGCATCCGTAAACAGTAAAAGTAATGATAGTGATTAGTTAACAGTATCAAATAAAACATGCATTTAAAATGAACCTGACCGGACATTTTTGTGTCATCCTGACTGATGTGTACACAGTCCATTCTTTGAAAAATCAGAGCATTCATTTGAATTGTAAATTGCCAACATCGTAAATTGCAGTAGTCTTGTTGTGCTGAGATGTGACAAATTACAAATGGAATATTGGCTGGGCTTCCATATCGTGCATTTCTCCTCCACTAGCTGCTACTATCACCATTAATCTCTTTTGCAGAAGCTGCATGGAGAATTGTTCTGGACATGGAAAGAACATTAAGCTGCATTGTTGGCTTTTGCAGGGCTCTGTGTGGCTTCTCTGACCTCCAACTTTTCATATTGGTGTAATTCAGTACAGTGCTACTCATGTTGGGCCCTGCTGTGTGTGGATAGAAGGGGTTCTGGCACAGTTTATGCCTGACAGCTCACTTAATATTATGTTACAGTCCAGAATTTTAGCTATAATGTGTCAGATATATCTTAAAATGGAATATGGTCCTTAAAAAAAATCTGTATCAGAATCATAAAATGTATCAAGGATGAGTGGATTCTTAGTCTTATCTCTCATTTTACAAATGAGGAACCTGAAATTGAATGCTGCTTAATCAAGATTGGCTTTGGGGTATGAGGCAACCTATGTATCTGTCAGAGCTAGACAGTGTAGTGTTTTCAAGTGGAATGCTTGACCTCTGTACTTATTTAATTTTTCTAGCTGTTGAGTTTTCATCTTAAAACACAAATGAATTGTGCATGTAACTTTGGAAGTGGGTCTACATAAAGAGGTTACATTTTAGCTGGGCAGTGCGAAATGGTTCTACTGCCTTGGCATAACCTATGAAAATTGGGTACACTAGAATAAAGATTATTATAACTTTTTGTTTTTAATGGTGCCTAGTGAAAGCATTAATGTGTATTGAGTGAAGGTGAAGTTGAAAATTTTGCACTATGATGATAAAGAAAGATGGATGTTAAGAAAGTACAGTAGAAACCCTCTTAACCCATCTCCATTTAACTAGTGCTCCCTGGATCCTCTTGTAAAATGCATCCTCTGATGGCCGCAGCATGCTGAGGGCCTCCAGATAGTAGACGGTATTCAGTAATGTAATCTGTAGACACTTCTGGAACTACTAGTTGACTTGTGTGTCTACCAAGAGTCTGTGGGGATTGTTCCAAGCCTGTTATGGCATTTAAACTTATTATTATATTCACATAAATACATTAAAAAGTATATAAAGTTATGACATCTGAAATGAAAAGCAAGTTCTTCCATGACTGCAAAAATGAATACTTTAGAAAGATTTAATAAAGTGTATCGCTTGAAGTATCAAATTAAGTGTGGATGAGATCATTATAAAAGATTAGGGAAAAGATCATAAGCATTCAGAAATCTTAGAGGATCCATTTGTGCATGGGTTTATGTAAGAAAGACAACTTGGTATCTAATGCAAAGATTGGCAAAAAATATATTTTATGTGTTTTAACATATGACAGATGGTTTAATTGAATAATATGATAACTGATTAAAATAAAAAATAATACTATATATGGCACTTTTTAATGATTCCCCACTTCAACTGACTTTTTCAATTGTACTGTTCTGTCAGCTGGTGAGGTGACTTCTACAGTGATGAAGATCAAGAAATGTTACTCACTGGTCTTCTTTACTTCATGTGTGTAAAATCACCAGTCATCAGTTGGTTGTTTTGAGTGGACTTAGCTTTATAATAGTACTGATTTTTTTTTTTTTTTTTTTTTTTTTTTGTCTGTGTTGGGTCTTCGTTTCTGTGCGAGGGCTTTCTCTGGTTGTGGCAAGTGGGGGCCTCTCTTCATCGCGGTGCGCGGGCCTCTCACTGTCGCCGCCTCTCTTGTTGCGGAGCACAGGCTCCAGACGCGCAGGCTCAGTAGTTGTGGCTCACGGGCCTAGTTGCTCCGCGGCATGTGGGATCTTCCCAGACCAGGGCTCAAACCCGTGTCCCCTGCATTGGCAGGCAGATTCTCAACCACTGCGCCACCAGGGAAGCCCCAAAAGTACTGATTTTTAAACATCCCTTGATATTTACTACATTTTCTTACAAATTATATACTTTCTCACTAGTATAATATTCTGCTTTGACTATAACATTTGTGTATTTTAGAATATTAGTATTGATTAGAGTGTCCATTATGCCATTTTGCTATTTTGTACAAAAACTTAAAGATGTTAGTATTTCCTCCCTGATGGAGTTTGTAATCCAAGAGACAGATGATAAATTCTAGATTCTGAGAGATGAAGGGAGATTGGCAGTCTGAAAAACAGAACAAACATACTGCAGTCAAGAGGTGGTGTGTGGAATTTGAAGGTTTCTCTTGCCAAACGGTACCCAATTCTCATTCAACCGAAAAATAATTTGCACAAACTTTGAAGAGTGAGAGAAATGTGATTCTTAGGAGCAGGTTTTCAGATGCTAGACGATGGATAGTTGAGATGGGATGAATTATCCAGGAAAATGAGAAACTGGAAGAGGTTGGGATTAGACATAAGGATTTGGAAGTGGTGGCAAAAATTGGATAATCGAAGCTAAAAAATCCAGAGAGATTTTTGGAGCTCTAGATTGGAAATTAGAGTGAGCTCGATCCTGATCCCCTTACCTTTCATTGTAACCATTGTTGATACCTTTCCAGTGAACCTGTTGTGCTATGTTATGGACAGCTCTTTGCTGAAGCATCTCCCGAGATGGAGTGAGGAAGGATTCTTTGATTCCTTTTCCTTCTATTTCTAGTATCTGAGACAGTATAGGCCATCAGTAAATTTCAGCTAAATGCAGCAAGAAATCAAAAACTAGAGAATTGTTTTTACATACTGACTTTTAGTTGACTCAGTTTTAATGCGATGTGATATTTATAGGCATCTAGAATTTTGAGTATGTGCATTATTTTTTTCCTTGTGGTTTCCTTTGATGCAGATCTTCATGGTAAGTGAATGCTTTACTTTTTTGATTTTGTGTTGGCAAGATTGGTTGAAAAAACAAAAGCTTCAATTTAGAAGAACTGAGTCAGAACTATAGGTCTGTCTCTTACTAGCTCAGTGGCCATAAACAGGTTACTTTGGATTAATCATCTGTAAAATAGGAGTTATTATTCCTGCCTTTCAGTATTTTTAATACTTATGGATAGAAATGATTAAATTAGAATATTACAAGGCATATGTTATCTGGCACATAGTATGTTCTCTGTAAATGTTTTCTGATTCTAAGTATTGCTTGCAGAAAAATGAATGCATCTCAGAAGAAATATTTGGAAGCTCACTTTTTTGTTTTCTGAAATTGTGGAGAATTTGACACTTGCTTCCACTCTTAAACATTACTTCCTCATGGTCATTTAGGTAATTGCAGTATCTTCCTTACGATTTCATATATATATGTATATATTGAATATATATATCCATACACACATACTTATATGTATTTATGGCAAAGAAAGGCCTGAAATACTGAGAAGTACAAAATGGCAATACTAATGCAATTCATGAACATTTCCCAAATTTGCTGGCAAGACAGTCTATAAAATGTGTCATTTGCACATCTTGTTCATAGAACAAACAAAATAATACTTAACTGTGTAATAATATACAGTATTAAATCCCCCTGGGAAAAGAGTTGGTTTTAAATACTTTGAAAAGAAACTTTCAAGTTAGTGATTTACATAGTTAATTATAAACAACAAGGCTTGTAATTAAGTGTTGCCATTTTGGGTGGAATTGGTTTCACCCATCACTAATCCATGTATCCTTGTTTTTGGCCTTTGAGAGATTACGGGAAAATGCACAGGATGAAAAGTTTAACTTGTCAAGTATAAATTTAGATGCAAAGTCAGGAATATCAAACACTGCAAGTGATAATTATTGCCACCTGGAAATAATTTGTACCAGTGAGTTAGTAAAGAATTCTCCCTTTCTGCTAATGGGGAGTTTTTAACCTCCTGATCGCTGAAGCACTCCCTGCAGTTTACAGTGATGTATCTTGTGGTTCATTCCCAGTAGTCAACATAGCACCAAGCAATTAGTAGAACACTGGAGGATAAGTGTTAGCTTTGTGAAATGTGAGTAAGATTAAACCAAGAGCAAATTAGAAGCAAGGATGATCGGCTGTCCGGTTTTTAAGTTACTTGAAGTCCATCTATCTCAGTTACCTGTCAGTTTCAACAAAGCCTGGACCTTTTGTTAAAACGGTGAATAAATAAAAATTTTACATGATTGGGTTTTCTGGATTATATCTTAATATCTTACGGACATATTTTCACCTATGTTAAAAAAATCTTTTTGAAGTCATAAGATGTGTCTGTTTCATAGAGACTTAATTTGGAGTCCCAAAGCATGGCGATCAGAGAATAATTTTTTATAATAAATAAATATGGGTTTTAAATACCCATAAGTAGTTGACCTACTTAGACTTAAGAGTTTGGGAGGCAAAAGTTGTTTTTATTCCCTGATGGCTTTTTATATATGATTGAGTTTCTTAGCTTTATTGAGTTTTTGTGATTGTTAATGGGATTTCTGTATAGTCCTCTGTAGGCAAGAGTTGATTTTGAAATTTTTGACTGCTTGTGTTTAACAAGATTTGATTCCCATTCTCAAACATTTACATGTATAATTCTGAGAACACATTTTATTTAGCACAATATAGTAAACAAAATGAGTCATAACTATGAACATTTCCAAAGGCATTTCTTGGATAAGTTCTTATAAAAAGAAAAACTAAGCTACATGTAAAAGACTTATGGAGTGGAGGAACTTAGGTGTTTGAAGTTAGCTTCCGAGTTGATTTAAAATTATATCTGGCCCTTTCTCTTTAAGAAAAGATTTTATTTTTAAGGAGTCATCTAATAGAAAATTTAAAACAACCTTCATTTGTCTAATGAGAAGGAGGAGATGGGGGAAAATCAAATATGTGTGAGCTCCCTCTGTAGCTCTGTAATAACATTTTATTCATGCTATATGATGTGGTATGGAAACTTTTTTGCTAACGTGTCAAAACAAATTGACTTTTCTCCAAAGGCAATTTATAATTTTATTTTAATAAATTTTAAAAGAAAGCCCTTCACAATGTAAAATTCAGATCTTTGAATTCGTGTTAATATATTTAAATTGATGAAAACATTAAAGTACATCTATTTCTCACCAATGAGATGGAAAGAAACTTCAGCTATGTTTAGGAAGCACTCACTTAACTTCTAAACATTACAATAAAATGCAGGGTTTAATCATGTTAAGAATCAATTTGGATTATATTGGTGACCAGATTGGCAAACTAGCCATTTGAGTTCATACTGGCTTTTATATTAATTAAAATAAGGAAATAAAATATGAACACACAAAAAAATGTATTGGTGAAAATGAGGAGTAGTTTGAAATTATGTAAATAATATTTTATAATCCTGTGAAATACTATTTTATGGTACCCTAGGTTAATTTTTTAAATATGCCTTAAAAGTTTAGGGTTCAGTGAACTGCATTATTATAAATATTAGCCTTTTCCTGTATCGTGTCCCTGTATGCATTTGAGTGATTTCAGAAACAGATACCTTAGTACTTTACCTTAGTTACCTCAATAATTTCATATTTTGAGTAAGAATCATCTAATCTTACTCTTTTAGAATTTAATTTTAAGAAATTCTGTTATGACGAGAAATGGTAGAATTCTTGACTATATGTATCTATTTGTGTCATAGTGGGCAATGTAATCATCACCCAAATTGAAATGTGAAATTTTGGGGTTTGAAATATTATTCAGATTATAATACTCTGAAAATTTTTTTGATAACAATTAACATTTACAGTGAGCTGAAGCACTAATTTTATCTGGTATCTAAAGCAGGTGAATCAAAAGTCTTGACTCTGATGTGTGAATAACTTTTTACTCTAGATATTACATTTTTTATCTTTTTTTTTTTTCACCTTTTAAAACCTGACATTTTTGGGGCGGCAGCAGGGGAAGTTCCTAGTGAATTTTTAACTTTATAAAGAGTATTTCTGTTTTACCTAAATAGTTATTAGAACTGGTAATTGAAAAAGAAAGGAATGTATAATGCAGTTTATTTCTCCATGTTTCTCCCTTCAGATTCAATTCATGTCAGTTAGTATCATATGTCTTTAACACTTTCTGAAATCATTGTTGTTGATTTACTTAAGATACCTTGATCTTTAGAAAAGAAAAAGGGCAAGAAAGGGATTGAGTTTTGGGGCATTGTCTTTTTTCCCTTTACATGTGTGGAAAATGTTTTTATCTTCAGAAGTCTTTTGCCATATGTTGTGGACTAAATGTTTATGTCCTGCCTAAATTCATATGTTGAAGTTCTAACCTCCCACCTCCCCAACCATGTGATGGTATTTAGGGGATTTTGGGAAGTAATTAAGGTTAGATGTGGTCTTGTGGGTGAGACCTTGGTCTAAAGGGATTAGTGCTCTTACAGGAAGAGACACCAGAGAGCTTGCTTTTGCTCTACGTGGGTGTGTACAAAGGAGAGGTCATGTTAGCACAGAGCAAGAGGGCAACTGTCTACAAGCGAGGGAGAGAGCCCTCACCAGAAACTGAACTCTGCTGAATCTTTGATTTTCGATTTTCCAACCTCCGGAACTGTGAGAAAATAAATTTCTGTTGTTTAAACCACCCAGTTTATGGTATTTTTTATGGCAGCCTGAGCTAAGATACCATGTTCAGAGGGAATTTAAAATGAAAATTTTAAATTGACAAAATAATGTAACTACTTTTGCTAGCTAGGAAAAAAATACATGCATAGTTTGTAGGAAACCCTTATGCTTTTAATTCTAATTATGTAAGCATTATATCCTCGTGACAACTGAACACTTAAAATATTTTATTTTAACTTATTCACTGTCTTTTGGAAACTGTTTTCAAAAAAGACAAGTTAGATATAGGAAATGGGGCCCTTAAAATTTGGTCCTGTTCAGTGTCAAAGCTTTCATATAGGTACTCCATGTGTGACATTATAGATGGATTTTAATCATTGGCAACATTTCAAATATTGGGGCTCAGTTTCCACTGATGTGTTCACAATGGGGTAGAACGGTACAGGGAAGGTATAATCTTAAGAGTATACTGGACAACCTAGCAGATAACCTCACAGCTTAAGGCTGTGAATCTTTCATCTCTGAACCATTAACAAGCTGCTAAAAGTTTTATCAAGCTAGAATTTACTCTCAAATCCCAGCGTTCACCACTGTTGCTGAAATATAAAAATTTGGATCATCCAGTATAATTAGAGTGCAGAAAACTTAGAACTCCTCACCTTTTTTCTTTATCTTTACTCACATCTCACATCCAGTCAATCACTAATGTGTCTTCTCATCCACTTCTTTACTTTAGACCTTGTTCTCTTTTCTCAACTTTCACAACTGGTGAGCTTCTCTTCTTGCCTTTGGGTTCGCTCTCTGTAATCCATCCTCCACTCTGCCAACAAGAGTAATCTTTATGAAATCGGATCATGATCCTGTTTTGCTCTTGCTGAAAGCCATTCACTGCCTTCTTATTGACATGGCAGACAAACCCCTTCATGGGCTGGCCACTCTCTTCTCATGCAGCTTATCTCCTGAAATCCCCCCTTTCATGTTTTGCAGCCCAGTGAGATGAACTCATTTACTAATCAAAAATTTTAAGCCCTTTTTGCGTGGCCAAGGATACTAAGATAATTAACACACTGTGCCTGTATTCTGAATGGTGGCGGTATGATCATATTCATGCTTCAGAACTCAGCCCAACCGTTCACCTCCAAGGGGAAGCTTTCTCTGGTCCTACTGTTAGGTAATAGTTCTGCCTACAGACCTTACTGATAATTCTAAAATTGCACCATATTGTCACTAGTTGTTTACAGCTCTGTCACCCTTCTAGACCCTGAGCTTTTAAGACAGGGGCTATGCTCTATCCATATGTTCCTGATGCCAAGCTTAGTGCTTGACTAAAGTAGTCTCTCAGTCTATGTTTGTAGAATTTATTGCACTGGAAAATGCTTGAAAAGCCTGTCTTTGGGTTGTAGCTTCTTCATCTATTCTCTGATTTATAGTTTTTATCAGTAAAAGTATTTTGTGTATTGTTACCATAAATTGTAAAAATTACACTCCAATTTCAATTCCACCTCCTTCTTAGACCGTATAGGCTTGTTTTAGAAATATTGGGTCAATTGTAGCTAATTTCAAAAGAAAGTCATGGTTCAAACATGAACATAATCAGGATCTGATTATCTAATCTGTGGATTATTTTGTATACTTTGTGACTCTTCCAATATTTTTTTCTCCGAAAAGGTCAACCTCTTCAGTGTCAGTAACCTTTACACTCCTTTCTCTTCAGCTTTTCACAGGCATGCAATACCTCAGATTTCATCATTCTGTACAAAGACATCCCCTTAAGACCAATAACTCAAAAACCCCAGTCTTTGACCACATCGTCCCATTCTTTCTTTGACCTTATCAGCTTTCTCAGTCTTTATGAAAGGATGCCCAGTCTCTGCATCATCAAATGTTTTCACGTTCTTTATCCCTTGCTGGGCCTCCATGTGTATTTACAGTTCTTATACTGGTCTTTATTTGATTGCCTACGATCTTCTTCACAAATGAGGGTCTTCTCTTTATTCTACCCGTCTCAGCTATCCATTCCAAACTTTCTCATTTTTTTGTAAATAATTGCTTCTGTTTTATTATACGAGCTTCTGGAGCTTCATCTCATCCTTATAGGAAGAGGCGCTTTCCCGCTTCTTTCTAACCTAGCTCTTTAATTCCATTGATCTGTTCTCTCCTGACTCTTTCATCAGTCCTTCCTTTTCAGTCTTCCTTTCTACCAATGCATTTACATCTGCATAAAAATGTATTAAATTATCCCCTATCTTATTAACATTTTGCTCTGAAATTGTTTGGGTTTTTGGTTTTTCCCTTCAGTTTCCAGCCTCTCTCATTTCGAGAGATGTCTGGAGCTGAAAGTTTCCTGAAAGTTTAGTATCATAGCTAATGGGTTCAGCCAGGCCTATGTCATCAACACGTTACTTAAACTGGCTAGTCTGTCAGGTGGCTCTACTTACAAACATCTTTGGTTACAAGAATACTTTGGTATTAGTTTAATATCGGTAGTAAGTTAGGAACTAGACAGTCTAATGTCCTCAAGAAACCTTCTCTATTTCAATCTACATGATTGTTTCCTTCTCTGCCTTTCTTTTAGTGACTATCTTTTGCTAATTCATAAAATCACTCAACCAGAAGTTCTTTAAGCACCTATATGTTTTCATATGAAAATTAATTACGTATTCTTTAGGGCAATAGGCATGCTTAATAAAGGGGTTATGTTTCTCACGTAGTTACTGCCTTTATCTTGATATTACTTTATGTTTTCACTTTGATATGCACATGTATCCAAGTGTGATAAGCACGATCATTCCAGTTTTCTTCCTACTTACCAAGGACCACACAACTGGCTTATTTCCTCATATTGGTTAAATGCTCTTTCTATACCAACTCCCTGGGTTATTCATGCCTAATTTTTCCCAATCAGACTGCATGTTCTACCATGGCTGGATTTTATCTTTAATTCCTCTATCTCCTCTAAAATATCCAGCATAGTACTAAAAGTGGAGTTGACACTTGCTGATATATGTCAATCTTTAGAAAATATCTAAAAACAAAGTCAGGTAAAATAAATGTTGATATATTCTTTGTGATAGAATATTATGATGGCATTAAAAGTCAGGTTTTCAGAGAATAATTAATGACAGAAAATGGTCAGATTATGAAATGTATTCAAAAAAGAAGCCTTCAAAAACTAAAACATGAGGAATTTTTTTCTTCTTTACCATTGATGTTTCCAGATTAGGAGGAAAATATAGGAACCAGGTAAGCAATCTCAGCTTTTCCTTATGTTATTCTTTCATTACGCCAGCGCTCATAGGTTTGAATGCTCATTTAAGTATTTATGCTGATTTATTGGGTTGGCCAAAAAGTTCAGGTTTTTCCATAATGTCTTACGGAAAAGCTCGAACGAACTTTTTGGCCAACCCAATAATTTTTCAAAGATCTTCTATACACAAAACACCTTTATATTACCCTGCCAGTTGCTGTTAGATGTCTGTTTTTGTGTGCTTTGTATCCTGTGCATATTGAGGACCTGTGCTTTCCACAAGCTGGTTTACCAGATGCTGAAAACTAGTGTTATCAAGTAACTACCTGGATTGATCTCTGATTTTCTATTGTCCTGGTCAACATCATGGGTACTGTTTGCACAAAATAAATACACCAAAGACTTTCTGTAATACAGATTTCATGCTGTGGGAACACCGTGTGGATGGCTCCACTCCCTCATGAATGTGGTACAAAATTGGTGTGAAATCTTTCTGCAGGATAAGCTTTCTATTCTTATTCAGGAGAGTTAGTTGTAGATGTTTACTGCATGAAGGTGTCCTAAAAAGGCACTTATTTTCTTCCGAATAAGTTAAATGCTTAAGACGTCTCTTCCTCACCAATTTCCGGACCATGTCTTTAAATTACTATAAAAATATGGGGACAGTTTTAATGCAAATATATATATGTGTAATTTTCAATGTACATGTTGTATATGCAATTGTTATTTTAAAGTTTTACTCAGAGCAGGTTATTTAAAGCCACAGTAAAACTTTGCATAGGTGTTTGAAAGTGTACTCTTAGATTTCACATATTTGCTCACCGACCCCTCTCATGTACACCATTTCTGTGCTTTCCCTGCTAGAAAGTTCAGTTTTCTTTTATTCTTGCCTTAAAGCCAGTTGGCCAACATGTCTTCTGTCTTCCTGTGTTCATATCCATTTCCATTTATTCCCTGTGTCACTGCCCCAATCCCTGTGTCACTTAATCATCTCCTTCCTAGCATCGCTTCCTGAGTGATATAACCCACTGCCTCCAGTGATATTGTTCTTAATTCCACTTCTTTGCATTTGATTGTTAACTGTCACCATTCTGTGTGTTGATTTGTGCTCATAATATTTAACTGCTCTGTTATGTGATTCCATTCTAATTTCATTCAAATCCTATTTTGAAATAGCTTCTACAAGATTTATAAATAAATAACTCATTACATCACCTTTATATACTACATGTTGTATCATATCCACATTTGAATAGTATTAGATATAAAGCTCTAGTTGACTTTTATAAGAGTTAAAGTGATTAGTGGTTGAAGACCTACCTATTAGCTAGACCACTGTTTATCCACTGGCTTAGTTTTGGTGTTTTTTTTGTTTGTTTGCTTTTTTATTTTTGGCTGCGTTGGGTCTTTGTTGCTGCGCACGGGCTTTCTCTAGTTGCGGCGAGTGGGGGCTACTCTTCGTTGCAGTGCGCGGGCTTCTCATTGCGGTGGCTTCTCTTGTTGTGGAGCACGGGCTCTAGGCGAGCAGGCTTCAGTAGTTGCGGCTCGCAGGCTCTGGAGCACAGGCTCAGCAGTTGTGGTGCACGGGCTTAATTGCTCCACGACATGTGGGATCTTCCCGGACCAGGGCTCGAACCCGTGTCCCCTGCATTGGCAGGCGGATTCTTAACCACTGCACCACCAGGGAAGCCCCGCTGTGTTAGTTTTGAATTTTGTTCTTTACTTATCATTTATCCCCCTAGGATTTTAGCACCATTCTGAGGACAGTAGCTGGATTAATAATCGTCATTGAAGTTGAAAGTATCATGTGAATGTATCATCCAAATATTAAAGTGAGATCAAGAGTGTTTGAATCTTTATTATCATTTAAAAATGAAAGTCAGTTTTGCTTTTGTATCATTATGGAGTCAGACTTTCTTGGTTGTAATCCTGACACCCTTCCTCCCTGGCTATGGAAGGGCTTTACTCTCTGAGTATTGTGAGGATTGAGAGAACGTGTATAAAACTCACTTTAATGCAGTGTTTGGTGAGGCTAAGTGTTCAAGGCATGTTAGTTATTATTGTAATCAATTCCCTATTATAAAGAGATATGCATTAGGCTTATAGTTACTTAACAAAAGATTAGTGTAACAACTTTTGTCACTTGAATTTCCCAGCTTACAAGTTATCATGCTTAGTAAAGAGTTAGTTTTGAGTTTTACTTTCATCTAAAAGGACATAGTTGTCTTTTATGTTGTCTGTTTGGGTTATTTATTTACTTTTTTCCCCAATGATTGCTTCTTAATGCTAAAAGCAGAGAGAAGATGAGTAAGAAGATCAGACATATTTCAAACTATGGTTTTGGGGGTCTACCAACAAGTAATTATTTATGTTTTGATTTTTCCAGCTTTACCTATCCATCGAAATTCAAGATGGCTGGAAACAAAATTGTCCTTATTTCCTGGTAAAGGAATAGGAAGGCTCTAACTTTGGATGCCTTAGTCAGATTCTGACACTTTGAGAATGGATAACAGTGACCATTTGATTTTTATGTAGAGGGAACAGTTCATCTCAACTCTCTTAGCTCAAAGAAGGTAATGTCAGCTGAAATAGAATACCAGAATGGCTTCTTTTTATTAATGCTCAATTATCTTGAACATTTGCGGAGGTAAATATCTCCTCATCTGTTAACTGCATTTTTTTTTAAGTTGACTTTTCTCCTCAGGACCATTTTCAAGTGAAGGTAGGTATAATTGGCTAGTGAAAGGGACCTTTACCTCATATAGTTTCAGTTTTATTATAAATTGCCCATTAGTGTATTAGAAACGAAGTGAAGGAGTACAATTATAACTTCTTTTATTCTCTTTGTTCCAAGCCTGCCACTGAATTTTTCTTTCTTTCTTTCTTCCTTTTTTTTTTTTTTTATATAGGAACTCAGCATGAAAGATGTGGGGAGATTGAATGCATTAATTGGTTAGATTGTCAGAAAAAGTATGATCCTTAAACATTCCTTTTTCTGATTCAGTGGTGAACAAAGCTTCACACATTTGGGGTTAAATTATTTCACCTTCTGCATGAAGTATAATTTTGTCTATCTGAAAAATAGATGGTGATATACTTACCTAAATGATGTCATTCTCATGCAGAGCACACATTTCCTTAGGAGACTAGAGATTAGAGAATAAGGATTTAAGTGACTGCTAAAAATTAAAAAGGAGGCTGAAGTCAGAATGAAAAAAATATGGCTGAGGGTTGAAATCTCTGTTTACATCACTTACATAATCAACACCTTCTCATCAAACTCTTGAATCCACAAGTAATGAAAATTCAAATTTCTTATGAAACTTGATATCCCCTGGAATACTTGGATACAAAATGCACAGTCTTCTTATGTTCCCAAAGGGTGCTGGACCCTTGAGAGAAATACATAATATACACACTTTGGAGTGTAGGTAGGTAGCTGAAAAAAATTTGTAACAGGAAGCCTCACATCAATATCTCTCTGCTATGAATTAAACCATTCAGATTCTCTTTACTAAAAATTCCTTGGTAGAAGACCAAATTTGAATTATTGTTCAAAATTGGGCTACTGGGCAGTGTTTCAAGGGTCAGTTTTGCAATTAATCCTTATGTGACTGGCTAATTTATTGCTAGTAGAAACAAATAGTCTGGTTCTTTGCCACATAATTTAAGGCAGGGCAAGCTGGGGATTCCTTTTCTAATGTACTAGAACTAATGTTTTGTCTTTAGCACATAGTTTATTGCCTTCTCTTAAGTGAGGCGTGCATTTGTGATTTTTAATTGTGATTTCATTATTTTTATATTTCTAGTACTTAGCCCGGACTGTCTCCTCTCTCTGCACTCTCTCCAAACTAATTCTATTAACCCCCTTTTAACTTTTTTGTCTTTGTCCAAATTATAGAAGTAGTGTATTGCTGGAAAAGAGAACAAAGGGAAAAGAGATTTAGGCCGTTGAAAGATAATAACACTGGTGCTTTATTTCTGCGTTACCTACTAGTTCAAACATCTTCAGGTTATAGAAAAACAGACCCAAATAAAATCCATTATAGCATTACCATTATAAACTAAATGACCCAGAAATTTCTTGAGTATTATACATGTTTCCATTTTAGCCTGATTTAACCTGATATTGTCAAGTCTTTGCAGTTGGTTTCCTACCTTACATGATTTCTCACTGTTTACTCTGTCAGTCTCACCATAACTATTTTAGGTAAAAGACTTGCTTAATAGACAATTGTCATTGTTGTCATTTTTTAAGTTTTATCTGTTAGTCATATCAAACAAATGAAGCCCTATTTTGATTTACACTCCTATAAACCCCTCTAAATTTCAGTACCTTTACGCTCTCTCTCTCTCCTCTCCAATAGAATTTTCTGTGATGTTGCAAATTTTCTAGAATCTGTGCTGTCCAAATATGATAACCACTAGTCACATATGTCTATCACACCGAATGGAATCTTTAATTATATTTCGTTTTAATTATTTTAAATTTAAACAGCCGCATATGGCTAGTGGCTACCATACTGGAGATCACAGCTCTAGAAAATTAATCTCTATTACCACTGTTTCTATTATGTGTCCATGCTATTCAATTCATCAAATACTTTGATCTCAAAACAATATGGTAGGTTTATAAGACCTAATCTCAAGTAGTCTCAGACTAATACACATTTCACAATCTTTTAATCATCTTTTAGAAACAAAGCACTGATGATCTATGTAACACCTGTGATATTTGTATCATGTAGTTAAATGTAATTAAAATATTGAAGGTTCTTCCTTCCCGTTATACCATTTGATCTTTCTTTTCCTGCCTTCTCTGAGATTTTGCTGCATCAATTATATCCCTTGATTGTATCTTTGTTTTCTCCCTTCTCACCCACTTACCAGCATAAAACCTCTTCTAATAATACCTTAATAAGACCCTATTATTCAAAGGAGAGTATAAACTCCATGAGGGCAGGGACTGTGTTGGGTGTGTTATGGCCCCAGGGCTTAGCACAGTGCCTGGGTCATTTTGTGAATGAGCAAACAAACGTTATCCCCTCCCAGTACTCTCTAACCCAGTGTGGTATAAAGACATGGCTTTGAAGTCAACTTCAAACTTAACTTTTCTGAAAATCATTCTTCATACCTAAAAACAAAGAAAATAATTTCTGTTCTTAAATTTGAACTATAAAGGAATAAACTGAGGAAAAATGGACTAATGTATTGTAATAAACTGAAATAGGCTAAAGAACAAATTGTAAAACATGGCAAATAGTAGTTGTCTCATATTTGTTGAATAAATGAGTGACTTTCACTGATGTTACGGTTGGTATTTATGAAACGCAAATGAAGTAAGTTACAATTTACGATGGTTTACTCTCACAATTTCTCTTATTTATTTATGAAAATAATAAATTATTATTGGGTTTTAAAAATTATTGCTATATTTATTTAATTGAATCATTTTAATCTTGAGCAACGTATGACTGGTATTTGGCTTAATAGGTCAAAATCCATAGCACGTGTGTTTGCCATCAGAGTTTTGAAGATAACTGTGAAGACAACATAAAAGGAATAATTATTGCTGTTACATCATTTTTCTTCCTTCAGAAGCTTTGATTCTACCCACTTTCCCATGTTACTAAGGTGTTAACAAAAATGAAAGCTATAGTTTTCAGGAATCTATCACATAATCAGGCTGAATGGTTATTACTGTTATACCCATAAACCCATAAATTGTGTTTCTGTTGCTATTTTCCATCCCACAACCACCATTTTTTAGGAGGAAATATCTTCTCCGCAGTTTTAAATGGGCTGTGCTTATGAACATAATCGTCACGCCAGGATGGGGAACACTGTATGAGCCTGTTGGAATACAGACTCTGCTTTCCTGGTTTCTTAGTAATGCAGGCAAAGCCTTACTGTACCTGTGTTTAGAAGTCAGTTAGAATTGTACTTGAATTCAATTGTAGGGCACTAAGTTAATAGTGTTTTCTCTCATAGGCTTTCTATGTTTTATGGGAAAATTTTGAACTGTATACAGCCCCATGTGCACATAGGGAGAAG
Organism: Balaenoptera borealis; assembly: GCF_965194805.1. Classification (NCBI taxonomy): domain Eukaryota; kingdom Metazoa; phylum Chordata; class Mammalia; order Artiodactyla; family Balaenopteridae; genus Balaenoptera; species Balaenoptera borealis. The sequence continues at coordinate 22,840,736 of NC_138876.1, forward strand.
AACAGGTCTGATTTCATTGAATCCAGAGTACACCAAAATACCTAACCAGAAGATTGTCCTTAACACTCAATTTCTGGTAAAACGGAAAGATGTAATGCTCAGATAAAATGCATCAGATGCTTTCAAAGAAGTCCGAATACATTTTTATCTTTAATAGATGAGCTTCTATATATTGGCAAGAAACAACCTTTAAAGGGCAGAGTTGTTTGAACTTAAGACTCCTTTGTTAGAAGCCATACTGAGATCTGTGTAAAAGTTAGAGAAATTCTAAATTTTAGAAAGGGATTATCACCTCTGTAGTAAGGTTACTTAAAGCTGTCGTCAACTTTGATCACTGGTCTGAGCCAGTACAATGTTGTTGATGACATTAAGATAGTTATTGGGTGCTAGTTAATTTAATTGCGTTTGTACACCATTTTTTAATGTAACCAACATTTTAATGCCATCTTTATATTATCTGAGAACTTTCTATCCATTGTTTATTTAGTACAGATTTGTATTTGAGAAGAGTTGATACTAATGCAAATGACATGGGCCTCTTCTAATTTTATTCTTAGAAATGTGAAGAAAATGAAACCAAAACAAATGTTAGGATTATGTGAACTTTGTGATATGAAACAAGTCAGTAGTCTATCAGCAGTGCCAGCTATTGCTGAAGAATAGACAATAAAATGCCCGCTTCAAGCCAAATCCTGGCTTAATGTATGTACTTAACATCTATATGGGCAAGTAAAATAAATTTTACCCACTTATCTGATTATTTTAATAACCTAATCATAGTAATGATTCAATAAATCCAATTTTTATAGCTTTTTAAGGAGCTAGAATAAAAGGAATTTTCTCAACCTACAGTTTTTTTGGTTATGAAAATATTGTCATATAAAGGGTCCTGATAAATGCATTCTTTTTTTAAAAAAATGGAGGATAGACCATTCTTAAGATAATTTTAGAAGGAGAATGGAAGATTCTTTTATGTATCTTGAGTTTAGCAATAACCTTCTGAACCTTCTAGTGGCATTCATTACAGTTCACAACTGATTTGAGTACCATTCCTGGTGGTTCATTGGTGAGCTGGAAATGAAGCCTCCTCAGTTACCAGCCAAACCCTAACTGGAGACTTACCCATGTACCAGCAGATAACATTATTATGATACTGTTTCAGGTAGTGATTTTTTTTTCAGGTCAGCTTTGCCGTGTGTTAAAGCCCTAGTCTCTAGAGAGACATCCTAATATTCAGAATGGGATTTGGGGGATAGATCAGTGGTCTTTCAAACTAGAGTTTGCATTAGAGTTTGGGACAACTTTCCAAGTGGTTTGCAAAGACAGTTTTAAGGGACCTGGTTTCTAGATAGTATGTATACTTTTATAATCACTTTAGAAAAGAAAGGCATAGCCATCACATATCCAAAATCTTAGCATGATACCTCTCTCTAGGCTATGACACCCCCTGGACACCAAACCGTGGGGTAAGTCAAGCATTGGTCTTCTTGGATGCTTCTTTAGACTTAGCAGAGCACTTTAAACCTTAAAACTTCCTGCTTTTCCCTGTCTTTTACATTTTTAATATATTTCTGCTGTGTAAAGCTTAAGTATTTTGGACTATATTGGATGTTCTGAGTACAATCTCTTTTCTCCCTGAGTATAGGATCTGATCTCTGAAAAGTAAAACAAGAAGGGTATCAGAGAAGCTTTGGGTGACTAAGATAGGACCAAGATGCCTGAGAAACAGTAGCTTGGCTACCTGTTGACCAAAATGACAGTACAAATTACGAAATAAACATAGAAATAACATAATTGTAAGGAACCAGACATCTTTTAGAATCAAGGGCATGCCAAAGAAAGCTCACAGCATAGAAACTTATTCTGGTGAACAGAATCTGTGATATCTGGGTTTATTACATGGAAGGTAAAAAATAACCTTTTACTAACCTTTGCTCAGAACAGACTAAATGCTCTAAGACCAGTTTATCATTTTAGCAGAGATAAGAAATAGATCTAATTTTGCATCAATAGAATATATAGTGGCAAAGGATTCACAGGCTCCTTTATGTTTTATACTGTTTTATGAGTAAGTCTGTCAACTTGCCAAAATTTAACACATTTTATTATCTTTTCAGGCTCTTTATTTGCTGGTATTATTAAACCAACTCAAGTAACGTTTCCTGCCCTCAACTCTTACACAACTTATTGCAGACACTCAAGTTTTATCTTTTATTGTAGTTGGTCATATTATGAAGCAACCAGACACTTCACTTTGGAAACTACTTTCTTTTTTTTATTATTTCCCCTTGGTAGACAAAGAACATGTTCCACAACTTGCTTACACGGTTAGACTTTTCTGTCACTGTTGCTTATATGAAGTCTTCATCACCCATGTTAACTATAATGTTTAACCAGATTAAGTAATTTCTGTTTCACAAAGAGTGCTAAGAGGTAGATATAAGGTATGGCTATTATTCACAATCATTTTAGCAGATTCGCAGAGCTCACAAATGCCATCACACAATCTCCTGCATTCACATTCATTGATTTTACACTTTCGTTAAGTGCAAAAAATGAATACCTATATTAAAATGACTCAGATATAGTGATGCTAAAATTTTGACGGATTGGTGATTAGTTTAGTAATACCCTATCTTACTTAGATATTCACCAGTCATCTAAAGATTCCTCATTAACTCAATTACGTTTAGCCTGACAAACTACAGAATGTAATTATTATTGATATAAAAACCTTTGGTTGAACACAGCTTTACATTTTTCACAATCCTAGACATAATATTGGGAAAATGTTAACATTTAAATTTAAGACAGCAATGAAACTAGAGTCTTTAAAAATAAAAGCAATATTTTAAATCTGTAAAAAAAAAAATTAGGAGTTCAGATTAACTGGTCTCTTCATGAGGACACAGAACTAAATTTTATATAAAATGAAATGTAAGCTTGAATTACACTTACCATCAATAAGATTAGGGAAAGTTATGTAGTATTTTCAAACCAAAATGATCACAATAGCCATGGTAATCTAAGACTGTACCTCAATTATATAAACCTGGATTTATATTCTTATATAAAAATACTCTGAGCTAGCAGATTCTATGTGGATTACACTTTTTTCTTAAAATACCAGCTCATTTAAATTTTAGAAGTTCAATTTCTTTATTTTCTTAGAATCTGAGAACATTAGAATGAATGTCATTATACATCTCTCAAAAGCAATAATAACACAACTCATTTAACTTAGACATTATCATATAATTGTTAATACACTCTGAATATAGGAAATTATTTATTGTATAAATTTACACAAATTGATGGAGTCCCTTTTCAGAGAAACACAGAGTTTTCAGCTTCAATTCTTCAACCTCAGGCAAGGGTCAAGAGTAAGTAAACACAAAACTCACTGGTAGAGATCTGAAATTTTTGTTCTATTTTCTATGGTATGAAATGTGTTCTTGCACAAACAAATTAACATAAGAGACCGACAAAACAGAATTTCTGTTGTCTCACATCCAACAGAGAATAGAACCCCAGTACTTAGAGATCACCAAATGGTCAGTTATAGGATTCCCTGTCATTGGTATCTCCAAAGGGGAATAACTTATTTGCTATGTGCACATCAGAACCAGAATCAAATAACTTGGCCAAGAACCAGAAACAAAACCAGGAAAAGAAAGAAAGAACTATTGAAGGTAAAGTTTTATTGTTGTTTGGGATTCACTCCTGGGACCAAAAAAAAGAGTGCCTTTGCTTAACTACTTCTGGAAGGTGAGTGCACTCAGGTATCTCAGTGGAATCTCCAAAACTGTCAAAGAATAATTTTAGAAAAGTTTAAAATGGTGTACTTGTACAAATATAGGATAAACACATGTTAAAGTTTTTTTTAACTCAATAAAAGAGCCAGTAAGATGGCAAAACTGCTTTGAAGGAAAATTAGAGGAATGTGAGTTATATAGTCCCTCAGGAATGACATTCTGACTTAGGGACAAGACAGTTAACAGTGTTCAATAGGACAATGGAACCTTAACCTTTGGGGTTATCTTTTCTTTTAGACAGAAAATTAACATATAATTTCACAGAATCTGAGCCTTTAATTAGCAGTAAATAGCAAAGTCAAACACAGGTACATTCCCCTAGATAATTCAACAATCCTTGTGTGAGCGTTTAAATAATTCCCCTGTATGTAATTGAAAGAACATGATGCCTACTCCTTTTTTTGCCTTATTCCCAGGTTTTGGATAATTTTTCATAATAGGGCTAATGGAGAAAAATTTTTAGATGTCAGCTTAAAAATGTGCATGTTAAAATTAGGTTTTCAGTTTTCTTAAGGCCTCCATAAACAATAAATTTGTCTACTGAATAGGCTGTCCTTACCGTCTACACAACATAGGTGGCTTGACGGAGAATCAAGAATCTACAGGCTAGTTATGGGAAGGAGAGTTGGAAGATACATGATCTGAGATGAGTCAGGATAACACCCAGTCCTGTGTTCGTTCTTCCTGATTTTTCCTGCTCCTTAGTCTATTTCTTCTGGTCTCCTAGTGCACAAAGTGTATGTCTGTGCATGTATACAGAGCATTCCTGGAATTTAAACTTAAGGATAATCGTCTTGAAACTGCTGACAGGGTAAAAACCCCATATAATTAACACTGCCAATCACAATCAGGACATATATTAATGCTGCTTTTTTAAAGTGTTTCCACCTTTTCTGTTGATGAATTAGCAAAACAATCATGATTACATTGACAGTAAAGAGGTATATATATGCATCACTGTCTAGAATCTAGATCAACCCTTTGCTGAGTTGAATAGTTTACATGGAATCAAGTGGGAACTAGAAATGCCAAAGTATAGTTAGGAATTTTATAAGAGGTATTTCTTTTTTTTTTTTTAATTATTAGCACCTTTAATTATTATTTATTTATTTATTTATTTTGGCTGTGTTGGGTCTTCGTTTCTGTGCGAGGGCTTCCTCTAGTTGCGGCGAGCGGGGGCCACTCTTCTTCGCGGCACGCGGGCCTCCCACTATCGCGGCCCCTCTTGCTGCGGAGCACAGGCTCCAGACGCGCAGGCTCAGTAGTTGTGGCTCACGGGCCCAGTTGCTCCGCGGCATGTGGGGTCCTCCCAGACCAGGGCTCGAACCCGTGTCCCCTGCATTGGCAGGCAGATTCTCAACCACTGCGCCACCAGGGAAGCCCAAGAGGTATTTCTTAAAAAGCGCATTCTAGGTTTTTGTGTTTAATAATTAGTATTTCTGAGTTTTGGAAAAACCTTGTATTCATTATAATTGACCCTTCTTTTCTTTAGAAGTGTCATAGAACCTTACTCCTTAATCTATGTTTTTAATAAATATATAATTCAAGTAACATCCTTTACTTTTTTGTTTTGTTTTGGTTTTAATTCTTTTTACATTATCATAAGTGTCTGCACAATGTTAGGCAAAGCTTTTTCAATTTAAAGTTATAATATAGAAAACATTTTTACGTGTACTGGATTTCATAGCCAAATAATTTAGTAATTTTTGTTGGCTTCACATCTAGTGTGTATTTAAATACATTGGAAAGAGCAAAATGCACATACTTTTAAATTGCAGCTCTTAAGGTTTTTATTTAAACCAATGATCATTTATCGAAATGGACTTAGAGTCACTAAATAAATTATGTTGAAAGAGAATCTTTTTATTAGATTTTAGTTTATTCTAAGCCCTTAACCGGAACATGATTTCTAAAGGCAACATATTTCAAATTTACATTGTGGATTTCAAAGCTAATTAAAAATTTAAGTTCAAAGGATCACTCTAATGAGCATTTATGAGAGTAAATCCTCCCTGGGAATATTGTTAAGAAGTTACATTCGTCTGAAGGATGTGTTTCTACATAGTTTGTACAGTGTGTGCCTTTATGACTGAAATTTGACTTATTTTTCATGACACATTTGGTTTTTCGGGTTTTCTCCTGTCAAGTTCGCTGCCCATGAAGATACTACTTTTAAGTTGACAATAACAAGAACAACAAAAATAGCAAGCAGAGAAAGTTGAAATATATTACTGTAAAAATAATACATCAAAGAAATCTTAATGGATTTTTCATCATATGATTTCAGTGGACACGAGTACGTATGTACATTGAAATGGTTCCTGCCTTTTAGGAAAATGCTGCATAGTGGCACATAACATACATGACCTTGGCAATCACAAAAGGTCAATAGTATTCATGACTGACATCTTTACACATTATATCTGTGTATGAACAGTTATTTGTGTCTGTTGATGTTATGAGAAAATAAGTTTGTGTTTCTATCTGATTATTTACTTTGAAGTTGGCAGAAAGTACTACAGGGAAAATATCACTATCACTCTTCTAATCTATTAATTTTTAATTTTTTTTCAGATGGCCATACTGTTTCTTTAACTTAACGACAAATATATCCCCTGTCCCTAATAATTTTCTCCATTTAGATTAGCATCCACAGGGTGGATCTCGGTTTTGTGGGACCTTAGTTAAAGCTTACAAAATTTAGAGGACCTCCTTTAAGAAAAATAATTCATAATAATGGCTACACAATTAGGCTAAAAATGAATATTTGTTTAGAATGAGAAAAGAAATCACAGCACATTACAGAATTTTAAAAGTTGACAAGTCCCATAACTATCATGAAAATCTAGAAAAATAACATAATATTTGTGTTAATTATCTTCCTGACCACCTCTCTAATCCCTTTCTCTCACATTTTTGTCTATATGATCTTTGAACACTTCATCACATGACAAGAATTTTGTAACATTTTCAAGAGAGAGAATAAATTTTGCTTTAGCCTGGATAATCAAAATTCGTTATGTATGAATGATGTTATAGGAGATTTCCTTTCGCTTCTACTGGATTCAGTCTTATTATGCTCTCTTGGAGTCATACTAAATAGTCAAATAATAATCATAATTAACACAAATATGTGTCCAAAACAATCCTAGAAGTAACTGCTAAGTAGTTCAACAACCAATGAGGCCAAAGAGGTCATGGTGAAGAGCACAGTCTGGAGTCAACTGACCCCGGTTTGAAACGAATGAAAGATTGTCAAGTCTCGGAGTTCCCCTTCTCTCCAAAGTGGTCTGGAAATCAGAATTTGGAGCATTAAACTTTAATATAGTTCAGATACCAGACATGTTTAAGGTTGTTTTCTTTCATGCAGAAAGATAAAATATTTTGTATATGATTACATTAATTCAAACCATTTATCTGACTTTTTTTCTCTATATATTGAGTCCTGGAAGCTTCTCCTCACACCTATTGTTATTGTTTTAATGCTGTCCTTGCTAACTAGGTCTTCAGAACCCGTGTGACATCCTTTGGCATCTTTACTCTGCCTCATTTTAGTAGCAACTATTGTATCATAATTATGTGAGAAAAAGATCCTCAAGTTGAGAGCCTTGATCTTTCCTCCTATGGGCAGAAAAAAGCAAGCATCTTCCAGGGAAGGTGTGTGTTTATGCAAAGCCTTTCAGGGGCTTTTTAAAAGTGAAGTGCATGATTTGAATAAGAAAGTAATTAGAATACCTATCTAAATGATAATAAGAATCATTGAGTACAGACTGGCACTTTGAAACTTATAGGAAGAAATAGATTTCATATTTTAAAACAATTTGTTAGAAATATCAAAGCAGAAGTCTTTCCTGTTTTTGACAAGGTGATTGTTCTAGATTTAGATGAACAATCATAGGTTTTGGTTTAAAAGCGCAAAAGTCTCAGATTATCTTCTTGCATTAGGAATGTACATATCAAAGACTATGGAAAATGATTTTATTTTACCACTTCTTTTCTCCTGCAAAGATAAGAATGAAATAGAATGTTCTTCCCCACCCTTTGCTTTTTTAATTGTAGGAGTCTATTAATTTTTCAGGCATTCTACAAAATATTTATAAAGTTGCTTCAATCCGTGATGTAATGTTATATAGTCAAAAGAACACTGGACTGGGATTAAGAATATCAGTGTTTTAGTCTGAGTCTCAAATGACCTTGTTCATACTCTTTCCCCTTGATGAGCCTCAGTGTTCTGCATTCGAAAATGGGACTAATTATATATACCTTGCTTACTTCTAAGTTTGTTGTGAGGATCCAATGATAAAATGTGTGTGAAAAGGACAAGCAAATTGCAATTAATAATGTCATCCCTGCAATGACTATTGTTACTGAGATATTAGCAAGACACCAATGATTAAACTTTTAAATGCTGTTCTACCTGATTTATCATTGATCATGTTCTTTGTTTTTGTTGTTGTTTGTTTTTTGGGCGGTTTTTTTGGCCACGTGGAGCGGCATGCGGGGATCTTAGTTCCCCGACCAGGGATGGAACCCGTGCCCCCTGCCATGGACGCGCAGAGTCCTAACCACTGGACTGCCGGGGAAGTCCCCCAATCATGTTCTTTGCTATCGGAGTAAAGTTAAGTTCTCAACAGCAGCATTACTGACACTTTAGGCCAGATCATTCTGTTTGTTTTGTTTTTGTTTTTTTAATTAATTAATTTATTTATTTTTGGTTGCATTGGGTCTTCGTTGCTGCAGGTGGGCTTTCTCTGGTTGCGGTGAGTGGGGGCTACTCTTCATTGCAGTGCACAGGCTTCTCATTGTGGTGGCTTCTCTTGTTGCGGAGCATGGGCTCTAGGCACGCAGTCTTCACTAGTTGTGGCGCATGGGCTCAGTAGTTGTGGCTCATGGGGCTCTAGAGTGCAGGCTCAGTAGTGTGGCGCACGGGCTTAGTTGCTCCACCGCATGTGGGATCTTCCCAGACCAGGGCTCAAACCCGTGTCCCCTGCATTGGCAGGTGTGTTCTTAACCACTGCGCCACCAGGGAAGCCCCAGATCATTCTTTTTTGCGAGATGGAGGCATTGTAGGACATTTAGCAGCACCCCTGGCCTCTACCCACTAGAGGCCAGTAGCACCCTCCCTCCCCAGTTGTGACACTCAAAAATGGCTCCGGACATTGCCAAATGTCCTTTTATGGCAAAATCACCCCAGATTGAGAGCCACTGGATTACTATAAAGTGATAGGTCTTAGGTCAGTTGGTTATTGAACAGACAACCCCCCAAAACAAAAAACAAAAAAAATGGATTAAAGCAAACAACTGTTTAAAACGTGAATACCTTAAGCATGTTATTGCAACTGAAACAAACAGAACATGTGCTGAAGTAGAATCTTTTCTCTGAGTCAGCTCTACTGATTGTAGTCTTACCTCCTGTTTTCCTAAACCAATCCTTTAATGTGTCTTTTCCAGCTTGGGATATCCAATTTTCAACAGTTGAATGAAAACAGAAAGGCAGTTAGGAAATAATTTCAGGGTAGAAGTTGTAGGAGAGGAAAAACAATTTTCCCTCTACCCTTCTAGGTTCTTGGCTAAGACCCCCCTGTAATAAAAGACAGACTAACAAGGGAAAAACAAACAGAAGTTTAATAACATGTAGACCTCTTGTATACATGGGAGATACCGAGGAAAACTGAGTAACTCCCCAGATTGGCCCAAACCACCACTTTAAATACCATTTCCAGCTAAAGACAGAAGAAGATGTTTGGGGAGTGGATTGGGTCTGGGGGGGGGGGGGAAGGGGGAGCCGGTTTTGAGAGAAACCAGGAAAAGCACAGTAAACAAGGCTAAGGTTGTTATGCAGATCCAAGTCCTTGCCTTCTCCATTGGTAAGAGTTTCCAGAGATTTAGTGTTATTCTTCTCTTCCTTATAGGCAGACACACCTATAAATGGAGATTTCTCTTATAAATGTAAATGTCTTTTACAAAAGGGTAACTTCTCAGTTTTCAGAGCTTCTGCTGTGTTTACTGTTTTTTAAAAAATAACCAGTGCAAAGTAATCAGTATACTAAAGAGGCATGTTTTGGGGTGGTATATTTTGCTCCCCTTTAGCCTCCAGATATTATAACGTTTCTTTATTTTTTTATACATATCATCTGTATCCAAACCAATGTTAATTTTGTGGCAGCTTGTCTTTTTCAAGTCTTTTCAAAGATTTTAACTTACTTTTCATAAAAATATCAAATATCAGTTCCTTAATGTTCTTAGGAGTACTGACTAGAGGTCTACGTGAAATATAAAATTTACAGTTAAGAATAAACATATATTTAAGATCCAATACTAGGTATTTTAGATTCATTTGTGCATCTGAACAAAAAAGCTTCAAATAATTTCAATACCTATAGCAAAATTCATTCATTCTGTAATCAGATATTTTAAAAATGCCTACTGCCATATATTTCTTTAAAATTTGTCTTAACATTGTTAACACATTTATAATAAATGGATGTGTGTGTGTTTCCCTTTTCCCTCACTATGTGTACCATTTGGTAATGACTTAGTGAATGCCAGCATAGATTCAGAGACCAGTGGTGTGTCTGGTCATTTTTAATGATGTGCTCTAGTATGCTTGGGTTAAAGGATGCTTGCCAAGGTTATTTGTCCTACACAATATCATTGGGAAGACTTTGGAAAGTTTTCAGGGAATCAGAGAAAACTGAGTTAAAGAAGACAATGGGGGCTTCCCTGGTGGCACAGTGGTTGAGAGTCTGCCTGCCAGTGCAGGGGACACGGGTTCGAGCCCTGGTCTGGGAAGATCCCACATGCCGCGGAGCAACTGGGCCCGTGAGCCACAATTACTGAGCCTGCGCGTCTGGAGCCTGTGCTCTGCAACAAGAGAGGCCGCGACAGTGAGAGGCCCGTGCACCGCGATGAAGAGTGGCCCCCGCTCGCCGCAACTAGAGAAAGCCCTCGCACAGAAACGAAGACCCAACACAGCCATAAATAAATGAATAAATAAATAAGTAAACCCAAAAGTTAAAAAAAAAAAAAGAAGCCAATGGTCTTAGAACCCAAATTGATTTTTACTCCGTTGAGTAATGAGTGGTAACTGACAGGAAAGCTTTAATGTCTATCAGCTAATGTTGGCCTTCCGTTTTACATGGTAACTAGAGACAGCATGGGCATAGGTACGTATATTCTCTTTCATTACTTTATAAAGATATTTAAGGCATAATCAAAGGTGAAACAGCTGCTTTGTTATTTAGCTTTTTGTACCCACAATTACTATGCAACAGACATTTCCTCATATTAATGTTCATATGAAAGAATAAGCCTCTCTTGGTACACATGACTTTTGACATTTATTTATTTATTTATTAATCAAAACTAGTCCTTCATTCAAGAAAGAAGATAAAACAACATTTAGAACATCTTATAATTACAAAGCATGTGATTCTATACATTATGAATATGAAACACTTAAAGCTTATTGAAAGATTCATTATATCTTGATTTAGGTCAGTTACGTTAAAAAAGGGGGTTGATCTGTGTTTACTAATGCTACATGCCAAACTAGTTACATTTAAAGTCATAGGAAAAAGGTATTTGGCATTTAATTCAATTTATTCTTCATGGCAAAAGGCGCAGATTTGAGTAATCTGCAGATTATTAAATTCTTTCCACATAAAATGGTAAGCTAATTCTAACTTTTAAACTAAACTTGTTAATGTCACCGCATTAAATTTCTGGATCTATTTGGATAATGGCTCTCAAAGAGGAGTTTAGTCTTTTTTTTTTTTGGCTGCATTGGGTCTTTGTTGCAGTGCACGGGCTTCTCATTGTGGTGGCTTCTCTTGTTGCGGAGCATGGACTCTAGGCGCGAGGGCTTCAGTAGTTGCAGCATGCAGGCTCAGTAGTTGCAGCACGGGGGCCCTAGAGCGCAGGCTCCGTAGTTGTGGTGCACAAGCTTAGTTGCTCCGTGGCATGTGAGATATTCCCGGACCAGGGATCGAACCCGTGTCTCCTGCATTGGCAGGCAAATTCTTAACCACTGTGCCATCAGGGAAGTCTGAACGAGGAGTTTGGTCTTTAAGAATGTCAGGTCTCCTTGACTTTTACAAGATGTCTGTCACAGGGGTGACAACAACAAGATCTTTGTGTCATTTAGGCAACGGAATAGTAAAGAGTTTGGACAATGAAGATATGTCTTTGTATTCTAGCTTGACTCTCTCCAACTTACTCTATGGCCCTGGAAAAGTTACTTCATTTTTCTCAAGTCCCCAACAAATTTCCCTTATATACCAGCTTAATTATATCCAATATGTACTTGTATGTACTTGTATGCCGTCTCTGGAGATTCCTTCTAGCCTTTGGCTCTACTATTCTTTGTCATACAAGAATAACATTTTTAAAAAAAGCATCAAAATATGTCCTCTTTTTCTTATATTGGAATTGACACATTACAGTGTAAAGATCTTGTGATGATAGACATCATGCATTTGAACATGAGGATATTAATGGAACCATAGCCATTTCCTATCCTTGCCTGAGAAGTAACTTTTCCTATTCAACTGTTTTTCGTGTGCTTGCTATTTATTTGAAAGGCTAAAGTGGAATGTGTTTAGAATTATGGTGTGTAAAGTTCACTGCAGAATTAAACTATAATGTATACAAATGAGAAATAGCATCAGTATGGTGAACTCAAATCATATAAAGTAATGATAATCATAATAATTTAAGGAAGTTTTAAAAATATTAATTATATAGATGAAATTATTAAAAATCGTAATAGCTTGGACCATGGGAATAGACCATGGGATAAGAAAGAAGGGAAAGGGAGATTCATTTTAAACATATGCTTTATCTAATAAAAGCAAATTTTAAAGACTAATTACACCTACTGCTGTATTTTCAGTGAAGATCCTTGAAGTGGTCAAGATATTTTCACTCTAATTTTGTGTTTGATTTTTACATCAAAATAGTATTTTTGTTTTTGATTTATCTTTAACACGTTCACCTCCTTTTCTTGTTTTGAGGTTCTTCAGATGTTGATCTGCCCATTCAGTTTAATTCTTGATAGAATCTATTTTCAACCGATTTCTAGTATAAGTAGGAGGTAAGTGGCAGTTGTGAACTAATTCAGCTCACGGTTCTACAGTGAAAGTATTAAGGCTTGAGCCTTGCATTTTTGCAGACACTCTGGGGCTTAGATAACTTAGCAAGACCAAGCCGGCTCGCCAGGCCAGCGGGAGGGAACTGAAGGCTGGCCCTGTATGGGTCAGACTGTGGAAGGGGGTTATCAGACTGCAGAGTGGCATGTGACAGAGCCATTGAAAGAGAATAAATTAGAAAAATCACACGGGAAAATGGACTTTAGGTTTTAGAGTTCTAAACTCTGATAGCAAAGTCCCAAAGGCAGAAATGACACCTCTGAAAGGGAAGGAGAGTGAATTTTGGGAAGAGCAAGGGAGGGTCGGCCCCTGTGTCAGCAGGATTGACTTATTTCAAAAAAAGGATCGCTATGGGTGTGAGACAAAGATTTGGGGTGATAAAAAGTGTTCTAAAACCAGACTGTGGTGATAAGGTTGCATAACTACAGAAGTGTTCTAAAACTCAGGTATGGAAGAAAGACAATAGGCCTATGGAGGACATGTTTGTTGAAAAATATTTCATAGGGAATTTGTATAAAAGGGTATGGATACAAGTGTTTTCATTTCCTGTGTCTGAATCCACAATTAGATTATGGACATCTTAGAAATAGGAACCAGGCCTTATTCATTTTTTTGTGTGTGGCATTCCCATTCCTCATAACAGCATTTGGGACAGAGTAGTTAGATACTTTGAGAGATGAAATAATAATTAAAATTCTCATATATATTGGGATGTGTTTAATGCAATAGTAGACCAGCCTTATTAGGACATATATGTAAGATAAATCATGTATTGTATACATAGGTATACAATAACCTTACTTTTGTATGCATGTATTTATGGAATTTAACATATGCACACAAAATTCAAGGGAGCTAAATTTTGACCAAAATCTAAGGCTATGGTAATTAATGACAAATAAATAAAATTATTTATTTATTATATATATGTACACACACACAGACACACACACACACACACATATATATATACACACACACATAGGTTTTTGGTGGAGGCAGAGATAGAAAATATAGTATTCTCCGACCAAAAATATGATGGTGATTCACTGAACTTTTTCACCCATGAAAATAGCTTCTTTAGCTCAGAAAAAAAAAAAAGAAGTGATGCATTTATCTTTCACATCCATATTGGAGGGATGGTCGGTATAGTTATTTCTGGGAACAGTCTTCTGAGAACAATGAGTTTCTTCCCTTTGTGATAGGCTCCATTTTAAATTATTTTAATTTATATAAAATTTATGAAGAAACAGGGCCAAACTCTGAATTTATAGTCTGCAGATTTCCATTTTTAAAAACAAAGTAGTTCCTGAGGAATGCAGATTTTTTTTTAAAAGGCAACTAAAACCTCAAAAATTCTCTCCTTTTTGTCTTCTTATGCTTAAAAAAGTACATGAACATACTGTTTTTAAATTTAGGCTTTAAAAAAAATGTCCTCATGCTGAGTTCTTGTTTGCCAAGTTTCAGCTTGGAGAGAATTTTTATAGCTGTTATAAACCCCTGAAAATAGAAAATTTTAAGTGGAAATCCTTACACACCCTTAGTAAGGGCTACAAATCTTGCCACCTTTTGAGAATGAAGGTAACTTTTCATTGTTTAAAGAAGGCAGCAGTGACTTGTCATCATAGTTTTTCTAAGGACAAAACTTTTGTTTAGCTGTACATTTGATATGTCAAATTTTGCATGTGATAAAACATTTTTAAATTTTAAAACGCATTTGTCTTCAACCAAGTGTAGTTTATGTGTAGAAGCCTTTGTCTTATCCATCTTGTGAATGTCACATATAATTTAACTTGTTAATTAAATATATCTTGTGAGTTAACTGCTAAATGTGGTTTAGATTCACTGTGGAAGTTGGATTTGTTGTGGTCAAATTAATCATGGCTGAATATCTTTGGAAGTATAAAAGATCCCCTATGAAAGTCTCTCTCCTCTCATTTTTATCATGTAAACCAAAGGGTCCCTTGTCCTTTGGGGGAACCCAGAGTATGTCAGACCTTTATTGTGTCCCAAACCTGTCGTGGGGATTTTAGGCCATTGGAACCCAAAGTCTCACTTCCATAGTGATAGCATGTGGTACTTTACCACAAATAGGGGTCAATTTTAGACTGGCAAACAGAAGGGAAAGAGTAACTAATTGAAACTTTGGGCACAAAGAACGTGCAGTGCTGGGAAGCAGATACCCAGGAGGGAGAGTTGGTTATTTTTGCATGAACCTAAACAAAATTGAAGACATACTGCCAAACAAAGACCAATCAAATACATGCATACTATTTTGGTTACCTCCCGAAAAGAAAGATTTCCAAGTAACAATAAATATTTATTTTGAACAAAACCTGATAGAGCAGAATGTTAGTCATGTAGAAAATTTACAGACCTCTGATAAGTTTTGTTGTAGCAGATAATTCAGATTGAAAGAGACAAAAGTCCTTGTTTTTCCTGGTACATGTCTGTGGCTTTTTTCCTCCACTGGAAAGACAATAATTTCAGATTTGGCAGGAGGTATGCTTTTTAAACTCTTGACATGCCTAGCCTTTGGCACAAGTGCCCCTAAAAGAAGACCAAGCAGTTTGATGAAGGACAAGTTTAAAGGAAAAAAAAAAAAGTAAAACAGACTACTCTAATATTTAGTCCTTGAAACAGGTACATGAATTAGTGATGCACTATTGCTTGACTACATCCTTAAAATCCTTTACATTTATTTCTTCAATTGAATGAAACTTTCTAACATCTGTATCTGGAACTAATTCTGATAACCTTGACATTCAAAATGGAGATAAAGGATAGATAGCTTTCCTCAAAATGCTTCAATATGGCAGGAGGAATTATCTAATATTGATAAATAAAGCAATGTGACATCTGTGTTGAATTCCAAATCGACTTGTTGAACTGTGTAAGAGGTGAACGAAGGACTTATTTTCAAGATGTGAAATGCATTGGGAAAAGCCAAGGTCAAAGCCGAAACAGGACTCCCTGCAAAAGATTTTCAATCTTAATGAAAATCTCTTTCAAAAAGAAATTGACAGTTGAGGAGCAGTGTCACTGTCAGAAGTTTAACATTCTTTTTAGAGCCTAAGAGACAAAGTCCCAGAGAACCGAGTTGTATTAATAGCTACTTCAAAATTTATGGCTTGGGAAGAGCAGATTAATAGCTTTTGGAGTAAAGCCTGAATTATAGAGGGATGACCTGGGCTCTGGCGTGAGTGATCAATGAGTTCAGTGTCTGCAACTGCAGGACTTTAAGAACTCTTAAAGGTTCCTCGTTGGCCACTGAAAAATGCATCATAGACGATAAATTTGTCATAAGCCAAGTTTTGTATATGTGTTTATGTGGCTGTATAGGTCCAATGTTTCTTTAAAGAGAAGAAGCAAGGGGTAATGGCACATGGAAGGTGGTTTCCAGATCTGTATGAGGGGATGTGACTGAACTGGGCTTTGAAGGATGGGGAAGACTAAGATAAGTGGGATGGATTGGGTATAGTGTGGATACTGGAGAAAGTTGCAATCTATTTTGGATCTAGGAGATCTTTCATCTTAAGGAAATAGAGTTGAAGACACAGAGGTAGAAACCTTGCATATCAAGCTGAATGAATTGAATTTTACTTATGGGAAAAGCCATTGATGTTTGCAGATGAGAGTAGTGTTTCATGCAGGTGAACCCTGCCACAGCATCAGGGGGAGGGAGCAGGACCCTGGAAACCCATTTGAATAGCAGGTATTACTGATATAAAGCACAAGCAAGGCGGTAGAATGGGGGCCATGGCATTGGAGAGAAAGGCAAGGAAGCTTCATAGATGAGAGGAGAATTCCCAGGACTCCAAGAGGCACTGTATATTGAATAAGAGAATGCTAGGAAGAAAAGATCCCTCAGGTTTAGTTCCACTCACTAGGGTATAAACAGGTTCCTTCTCTGTTTTCTGTAATTCACTTCTTTTGGAAATGGATCAACTTCCCAAGTGAAAATTCTGTTTTGGTTATTTTCTTTCTTTCTTCTCTGTAAAAAGACAAGAACTTTAGCCTTGCAGGAACAATGTACTGCATTGTAGATGACAGAAAATTGACAATACTAACAAAAAATAGAATTGGGATTACTAGGTTTAATATTTGGCCTAAACAAATATGTTTCACCTGCTCTGTGCCACCAACATTGTAAGGTCCTGTGGTAGTTATCAAGCCCTTCCTCACACTATACAGCAAATTCCTTGATGACAGAGATCTATCTGTCTCTGAGTTCTTAACCTTAACCTCATGCCTGGAACCTAACAGACGCTCCATAAATGATAATCAGAAATAAGTGGAACCATATTATGATTTCCAGCATTGATTGGTTTGTCATAAGCCTTCTCATTGGAGCGGGCCTTGTTCTGTTAGGAGCTGTTCTACTTCTTTAAAGAGATGATGAGAATTTGGCTTTGGGGAAAACATCATGTAGATTCATTCAGCATTACTCTTCTTGGATGTTACCATACTCAGAAACATTTATTACTACTCCCTAGCACACTAAGGTTTTAACTCAGCATAAGGAGTCAATGAGAGGAATTTTAAGACAGAAAGGAGAATATTTAATGGGGCAGTGTTTTTGTTTAGTTCAAGGGAAAGAAAGGCGGGCCCCAAATGCTGCACAAATGCTAAAATTCTAGAAAGGTCTAGGTTCAGAAACCATAGTGGAGTTATAAGGAAAGGTTTTCTAGCTTCTGTTTCTTATGCCATTCAACAAGATTGAAAAGGAAATGCAGCCAAATTTAATGGTCGTTACCTGATGAAAAACAGACATCCTTTGGATTATCCTCATGCAGTACTGAGCAGGACTAAATGCAATTAGAAGACTCCACCGAGGCCAAGATGGTTGAGGAATCACAGAAAAACTATTGCATATGAAATATGGTCTCACCGTGTTAGGTAAGCCATGCGTTTTCAAAACAGTATTATAGGAAAAGTATTAGCGCAATTGACTATGTCGTGAAGAGCACGTTAGATTCATCAGCTGAGTATAGCATTAAGTCAGTATTTTTCAGGCGGTTTGGAGAACTTTGCTTTTAATTAGCTCCTCAAAGAATGGAGGAATCCTTTAAGCTGTGCATATCATTCTCTCTGAATATTCTACCCCTTCAATCTGTATTATGACATTGTTTTTCTCAAAAGAAAGTTCATGCCATCTACATTGATTCCTTTATATTTGTAATATGTGATACTTTTTGTTTTTAAAATGACAAATTCCTTGTATATCTTTATAGTAAACTTGGATTTAGTCCTTGTGTTGGACCATGCAGTAATTTTTGCATTAACTGAAATATGGGACCTATCTATGTAATTTAAATGAATATGGTAAGGTGGTCATTACTCTTCAAGGGAAACTAATGTTTTGCTTTTTTATTTCAAGAAGGCAAGTTGTTAGAATTTTTTTCCAGGGAAGAGAATGCAAAAATCATTGTGATCAGAACTTGCTCTTGAGAAGCTAGACCAGCTCTTCGCTGTACACCAACAGTGGAATGGCAAGACACTTTAGTAACTTAAGCAGTCATTAGGATTCACAGCCTATGCAGAGGTTTCACCCTCGGGCCAGACCTATCGTAGTTGTAAGAAAATGATTTATGTGTTGTAATAAATGTTACTTCTCAATCTGTTTGCTTGTTCCATGGTTGAGGTCCCAAAAGAAAAGGTCTATCTCAAATTAGGACTGGCATGTATTATCTGTCAACTTTATATAGTACTGTAAAAGTCATTCAGCTGACAGTAATATTAGCAGAATGTTTTATAGGTTTTGTACTGTGTGAAGCTTTGTATGGGTGAGGAAAGGCGATGGGTCTGTGGGGCTCTGCGGTCCGGGATAAAGTTGCGTGTAGATGAGTCGTTTCAATGCTTCTCTGTAAATGAACATCTGGCTCACATATTGATTCCATGTGTGAAAATGAGATCAGCCCATATAATGACCAGAATCAATCAGACTTCAGCTGAGGAGTAACATACACTGGCCTTGATTTGTTAGACAACCCGAATTGGCAGCACCTTGCATAATTTGGCACCAATTGACAAAGATTAGGCTGTTTGGGGGCCTGGGTGGTTATTAATTTGAAACCCCCCTTAAATATTTTGCAGAGTAAAATCAGCTGTAACTTATTTGTCCCAACCTCCTTTTCATACTAGCTCTAATTGTTTTAGACAAACAAGTGAGCTTGCGGCCTGTTCACTTTACACAGGAAGACATGAATTCTTTGATCCATACAATATTCTTTAGCTCAACCTTGGAGCTATTTACTGAGGAGATTTATTTGCAGACAGACGGTAGAACAGTTCTTTGTGAGTAGAAATGAGTACAGCTTCCATGGGTTTTCGGCCTCACGTTTCTGCTACTTACTGTAAGAGAGAAAACTAAGCCATCTTTATTTTTAATCTGAACCATTCTTTTCTTCATATTTATAAAAACTGAATTAGACTCTCAACCTTCCCGTCTTCTCCTCACATTTTACAATTATTAGAGCAGAGATCGAACCCAGAGAATGAGCAGATATCATTTCATGTTTGCGCTTTGCACAATCGTGAAGAAAAAAATTGTAAGATTTAAAACAGGACAGATGTTGATTGTAAACCTTTTACAGATAGGTCTCACTCTTCTTTCTGGGTACAAAGGAAACTACCTGTGCTGTATTAACAGTAGATATTTGAAGAAAAGAAATAGTTATAATGGTCCGAATGTAATTTAAAAAATTGATTGTTGCTGCCAGTTTTAAAGATACAGACTCATTTACTTTGAATTTAGGTCATCTTATTTAGGTAAGTATCTAAACCAATATTTAATTTTTCCTCCAATTAAATAAGAGTTATTTGAGCAAAACCTCTCTAAATGCTTTATATATAATGGGCCAGACAATGTAATAGTAACAGTAACAAGACAGCTCCATAAATATGTCTTTTTATAATGCTGTAAGATATGAGCTCCATTAAGACTATTTGATTTCCACCTAGAGAAATTTGATTCGTGAAATCAGTTCTAGGGATAATTCTCAATTCTTAATTATCTCTGACAATTTATTACTAAACTATATTCTCTTCTGTTATCTCAGAACCACATTTGCTGGGCCTCTTGTTAACCAGTATATGAAAAGTCATCTCCCTCCTTTAATTTTTTTTCCATACCAACTTGTAAATTATAATTTAAAATGTGTTTCTTCAGAGAAAAGTCAGGATCTTCTGATTTTACCTCCTGGTCACTTAGGTTATCAACATCATATATGGCATTCTTTCCTTTCCATTTTCTTTTGAATAATTTACCAATAACATTTTAGAAAGCTATGAGTGGCATCATGTAAATCTTTGCAGTTGATTAATGAGATAAACCGCTCTCACTGAAAAACAAAAACTATTTTGACTCCTAAAAAATGATCACATGTTAATCAAACATTTTATTTTCTAAAATACATTTTTAAGTTATGGATTAATGTTTATAGATTTTCAGATTTTCATTATAATTTTGAAATGTACTCCTTTCCACTTATGTAAAACTTTCCAAATAAAGAAATATAACTTTGAGAGGAAAGCATTTTCAGACACTTAAACATGCATTTTTTTTTTTTTTCAATCAGGAAGCTTTTAAGTCTAAACAAGCATTCAGTCGGTAAGTCCTAGTTTTTCAAAATCTTTCAAATTGCCTCCATAAGGGCTTAAGATCTAACTTTGATAAACAAAAGTGCCTAAGTTTTTGCCAAATGCTTTACAAAATCGCTTTTTAAGAATAATGTCTAAAGACTTTGGAACCAAATGCATACCTCTGGTCAGTAGTTAGATTATTTATTTGTTAAAAATAAAAGGATTAAGAGAAAGTTTTAAGAAAGAATGCTTGTATGTATAGGTAGAAATGGGCAGGCCAAAAGGCTTTATAATTTCAGACCATTAAATAACACAATCACACATAACTCTTATTATAGAAGATACCCTATCAAGACATCACATGCAATTGACATTTTAGAAAAAGGAGAAATGTGTGGTTGTCTCACACATTAAAACAATTTCAGCACACATGCATTTTCCTGTCTCTTATGACTAGCCTCAGGTAAGAATTCTTGCATATTAAAAATATTACCACCATGATTTCAAAGTGAGACCAAGTCCTGTTAGGGGAATGTGTGATAATTTACCGTCCTGTCTACACTGTAAGTGAAACCATGTTAACAGCAGCCGTGCTTAAACATGGTTTTCGTTATATTTCAGACATGGTGTGGACAGCTTTATATTTCAAGACACTTCTTTCTTGTCTTTTTGGTACATTGGTTCATTTGGCATAATTCTTTCACTGAAATCATCCATAAATACTAATTGATAATGACAATAACCTTCAGAGCATTCTTCCAGATATCCTGAGAGGACTGTCTTTTATTTCACTTCTATTTACAGAGGCTTGTTGAACGTGGTAAGACGAATTTTTTGCCAGAATAATAGATGATATGGCTCTCAACTTGGATCTGATGGCATGTATCTTGTGCCTTGCAAAAATGTCAACCAAAGACCTCCACACGATTGCTGTATCTTTGAAGAATACACTATCCTATGGTCATTTGACAGTGAAAGATTTTCTTACACCTGAATAAGTTCTCATTTTTACTTTATTTTAATTTTGTTTTATTTGAGGTGTAACTTGAATATATATGAACTAGCCGTGAATGAATTCTTGAAGTAGGTGTTCATGCATTTCAAAAGCAACAATCTTTGGGGGATTTCAGAAATAAATATGCCTAACAGACAATAATTTCATGGAAAATGACTCAGCGCTATCAGTATCACTCAGAACCACATGGCCTGACCTATGCTAAGAAAATTATTTCCCTTAACAAGATTACTGAAGCTACCTATTCTACCACTTTTTTTTTTTTTTTTTTTTTTTAACAAATGTATTTAAAGGTGGGGAAAGAACCAGCTCTCCAGTTGAGTGCTTTGGGTTTTTTGCATGAGAGCAGTGAATGACATGAATAAAAAGTTGTTTAAGTTCTAATGATGGAGGGGGTCTTGAATACGCTGAAGTCATCTGAACTTTGTTTTTTAGGCAGTACAAGTCATAGCTCCTGGCCTTGTTCTACCCGTGTATCATTCAGTAGTTTAAGAAAAAAAAAAAAAAAAAGAATTGTGGACAATGGTTGTCTTTATGGTAGTCCCCCAAAATTCCAGTTTCTCAACCCATTATGCCTGGTTCTCATTTCTTGTGTCCTAGGATATCTTGGGCCGCAACTCTTCTTCCCACAGGACAGGCTAAAAACAGACCAGACTGTATATATATATTTCTTTTTCTGATAGTCTAGGTAAGACCTAATAACTTTCTGAAGTAGGAGCATTGTAGTGGAATTGACCCACAGGATTTCGTGACCAGTTGGCAATGAGAAGGGTTTGAGGGATGATAAAAAGGATGCAAGGAAGGAGGTTATCCTGCCTGAGGTAGGAAACAAGGGACTATAAGCAAGTTGTGACTTTACAAAGGCTCTTGGAAAAATGTGTAAGTTGTCGCCTATAATAATAAGCGTGCATAATTTTCATCCACTGTCATGATAATACCAAATAAGGGAAAACATGGTTTTCATTGCAGTAATAAGTTGGTGGTACAAATTATATTACCATGCTAAGAAAGGAATGTTTGTTCTTTTCTGTCAACCCAGAAATAACTCCAGAATCAATCAGGATGACAAAATGCATATTGTTTGTAGGTTTGCATCCTTGCTAATAAATGAATACATTTTGCCTCTTTCAAAGTTATTTTTAACCTCTTCATTTTGTCAACGTGAATTATAATTTTTCTAGAGCTGAGGCAACTTCAAGAAGCCTGACCCAGCCATCTAATTTTTAAATAAAACTGAATTTTGTCATATATTTTAGTTTGGAGACTATTATGCTCTAAGATATCATATATATACATTCATATATATATATGTATGTATTTTTTTTACCCTATATTTTGCTCTATTTTGGGGTATTTAAATTTATTCCTTTGTGTTTATCAATTATTCCTAGTAATTTCAAAAGGGGCTTTTTCTTAAAATGTAGAAAATAAGAGAGCTTTATCCAAATCAATGATTAGATTTGAACTATTTCTTTTCACTGTTGTGTCTTTATTTATTTATTTGATGATAGCTTTTTTGACAGCTAACACTAAACTGTGGTTGAATTCTCTAGTAATTCACCTGCGTTTGTATGGTATCTTAAGTGTCAATCTTAGAATATTTTACACACAAAGAGAAATGCCATCCGGTAGGGTTTTAGCATTATGTTACAAATCAAGGAAGCCAGATTATTTCTGGTATTTACATTGAACACTTAATGAAAATAAATTATCTAAAAACAATCTTCACTATTAGTAATGATGAATATGCATCATACTAATGAAATATTAAATAAATGAGATGCCATTTAAAAAATGTGTACATGTACATATATGTGTATTTATAAATATTCTAAGCATGATTAATTGACTTACTGTTTTTAACAGTTTCATTATATAATGATTCATACACCACATTTTGGTGAACACCTACTGTGGGCCAGACACAGTGTATTGTTTCTAGATATTTTATTTCAGCTCTGGATTTTGGTGTGAGCCTGGATACCATATAAGCTGGGGTATCAGAGAGCCTCTGGGTGCTTTAACACCTCAAGCCTTGTAAATGTCCACATTTCTGTTCTGTGGCTTCTCTGTTCCTGTCCCTTGTGTTTTGCCTGGATCCTGCATCAAAGAGATAAGGGGGAGGGAGTCAATGATTGGTAGTAATAAGCCTTTCATTATTCTAGTTTTTGAAGTTAAGGCTGATTAGTGCCCAGGCCTCCAAGATGTTCTCATCAGCTTTCAGCTGCTGGATTCTATCGTCTGTGGACTTTCTCCAGTTTTTATCACTGTGCTTTAGACGACTAAAACCATAACTCAGAGGAATGGTTGTGACTTAAATGATCTTACCCTGATCTTCTGACTGTACTTTGCTCTATCAAGGAAAAATGGGCTCAAATCTGCAGCATATCCTAAGGGGGTGACTTTATTCTTCTAGTTGATTCCATTCTTAACTCACTTGTAATCCACATAGGAGAATTTATTTCCCATATAGTTTAAAGTATGTGTTGGCTCTGTAATGCCAGGAAGGTAGACTTGAAAACTTTGTTTGATAGTAAATCACTGAAAATTTTAGGGAAGGACAAGATTTCTGCATTTTAGGATTCTGCTGGCAGTGAGGAAGGTGTCCAGATATGAGGAGACCAGTTAGAAATCAATTGAAGACCTGAACTAAGGCAATGGAGTAAATTTAGAGAAGGGTGGTGTTTCAAAGAAATTTAAGAGGTCAAGTTACCTAACATTGCTAAAGATTAGATACATCCTATGAGAAAAAGGGAAAATGACTTCCTATTTTTCCCTGACTGATGGTGTGAAAAGTTGTACCATTTACAAAGGTAGAGAACTAAGACGTATGGGTTCTTTTGTGTGTGTGGATGGGTGGGAATCATATTGATGATAATGATATTGTTTGTTTGTCTTTGAAATCCACATGTTTGGGTCCAAAGCAGGTGAGACTGTGGCTCCAGTAGATATTTTTGTTTTGACTGTACAGACCTGGAAATCAGGGGTATTTAAGTATTAGTTGAAGTCATAGGCATAAATGAGATTTCTCAGGGTTCAGAGCTCCTACTGGAGTTTGTGGATACCTAGGTTACAGCAATTACACTATATTATCTTTTTTATTTGCATGTTAATCTCCCCACTAGCTGGTAAACACCTTGAGGCCAGAATCGTCTTTCTTCCTTTCAAAGTCTCTAACCCCCTAATATAGGACCTGGAACACGGGCAGTATTCAATTATGTGTTTAGTGAATGAATAAATAAACAAATATATGAGTAAACCCAGGAAGCACAAAGTGAGAAGGGACTCTGGTTTGGAATTGCAGTGCTAATTCTGAAGAGTAGTCTCACAATATTGATGACAACTAGAAGAGACTGGTGGGTATTGTTGCAGCCGAGTTAAGAATTCAGAGTTCCTGGTCATAAAGCTCCTTAAACTCCTGCACCCCTGACTCCATGAGAAAGAGCAATGGAAGAAATTACCCCATAACTAGTTCTGTATACACATTGGGAGGATGTTTGGTTTCATATGCTTGAAATTTGGGTTTCTCTGTCACCGTCAAGAACACATGCTGTGACTGGACTATATTGGCATTAAAACCCAGTTCATCTTGTGTTTATATTCAATTTACCTGAATACTGACGACCTCTTCTATGTTTTTCCACACATCAAATGATCAACTGGCAGGAATGTTTTTAAAAAATACTGTTTCTACATCTGAAGAAATTATTTGAAGGTGCACACGTTTAGCGTGAAGATTCTTGCAGAATTCAGTGAGGTTGTATTAGTAAGAGCACGCCGAGCATCTAGTTAGTTGCTGTTGCAATAGTGGAGGTTGATCGCTGAGACAAATCTGATTAGACAAAATCCTGCCCTGACTGTTCTGCAATGACAGAAGGATGGCAGTGAACTTGTTTAAATAACTTAAGAAATAAATCCAGCATTTTCTCAAAGCCCTTCATGTCATACCAGTGTCACAAACAACTTCACATGATATACCAGCTTCCTATATTCTGCAACAGTTGTGTGCAGATATCTTTATACTGTCTAATCAGTTATGTTGCTCAGGCACAGAAAACAAACTCAATAATTTATCTTAATCTGTGTCATTAAAATTTTTTTAACCTACAAGAACACTGAAACAGCATTTCTTCTGCCCCCAGGAAATGGTATGGAAACACTTCAGACAGACCAACTCCATTACTAAAGAAAACTGTGTGTTTCAAGAGACACACCTAACTTATGGTTTTGATTAAGGATTCTTCTTACATTCTCATTACTTTTAACTTTTTTTTGTTTTTGTTTAGAAGTAAAGCCTGATCTATAAAAGATCTCAATTTGAAAATCTTAGATTTTTAAAAACTAGAAAACTTTGCCTACAACAGCTGAAGTGAATGTCCTCTGGAGGGTAGAAGGCACACAAGCAAAAAAAAAAAAGGAAGGAAAAAGAAAAAACCTGGTATTAAAACACAAGAAAGCTATTGGCCCTGGTCAGTCTTATTTTTGTGTATCATTTTGAAAACAACCAAAAATTGTTTTGTTTTCCAAAGAAGCAGGGCAAATTGATTCATTGATAATACATACATATCACTAACATAGCACCTTCCACTTGCTGAAAATTTTTGCTCAATAATCTTCAAACACATTATAAAGAAACAAGAAGAATTTTATTAGTAGATAAATTGTAGTAAATTTGAGTCAATTGCCCTTTACTATTTATCAACATAATTTCAGAGTTTAGGAAATAACCAAGAAGTGTATCATCTCTGAACTTACATAATCCTTGTGTCAAAGTAGCTCTTCATCCATTCCTTAATTTATTCTTCTATTAAGTAAAAATGGGAATAATAATAATTATATCACGGGTTCTGCTTGAGACATAAGAATATTATTAAATGCCAAAAATACTATGTAGTTTCAGAGAACTTTTATCTGTTTTGGATATAAAGGTACTTCATTTTTCAGAAAACTTTAATATAGTAATGAGTAGGCTAAAAGGATGAGTAAACATTTCTAGTTTATGAAATTTATTCTGAGGTCTACCACACTTGCCAGGTGGTAACTACTTGTGATAGAAACAGTTTGCTTTATTACAATTTCAGTAAACAACCAGGACTGGCTCATTTCTGTATGGGGTTATATGTATTTTCTTTTAGTGACAAGAAGTGTATTGTGATGAATCGTAGTTCCATCAGCCCTGGCATTTCCTCAAAGAACTACATGGCATGAAGTTCCTTTTGTGTTTTCAAGCAAGGTTTGATTTTCTTTACTTTGTGTAACATGAACCTTTTTTTTCAAGTACATTAAACTCCACACTACAGGATTCAAATATATATTCATGCCTTCTAGTACATGTTTTTCTGGCTTACCAAGTGCTACATAAGTGAATTCTCCAAATTCTGAAATTATTCTCCAAGCTTAAAAGTGAAAAAAAACTCAACGCTTTTGGGGTGAAGTATTCCTAAAGTATTTGGTAAACTACCTAGTTGAAGTCAGTGAATCAACTGCAATATCTTTTGTGACTTCATTGATTCTTAGTATCATAAGGTAGCAAGCAGTGCCCATTGCTCTTCTTACTTTGCACCTGTTTTCTATGTTTTTGTTTTTGTTTGTCTTTTAATTCAACATATGACTAATATTTCTGCCTTGCTAGTCATGTTAGATGACCTTCCCTACCCGTCACCTCAGCTTTCTCTTTTGATGTGTCCAATCTGCTGAGGACTTCAAAACCATAAGGAGAAGAGAATCTGATGAAGGACATGACCCAGTCAATTTTATTCTTAATAAAGCCATGATCTTCATGTGTCCTTCCATCTGTTTTGACTGGGAAGCTTTTATTATCTTTTGGACTTTTATCTTATTTGGAGAGAAGAATTTATTTTCATCCTTGATTTTGAACTTCAAGATTATTCCTATGGAGAATAGGGCTAGAGAACCAATATAACTTTTAATCTTGGGATCGATTGTCTTCTCAAACAGTAAGACTTCGCTTTCAAAAGAGCAAAGAAGGGGGCTTCCCTGGTGGTGCAGTGGTTGAGAATCTGCCTGCCAATGCAGGGGATATGGGTTCGAGCCCCAGTCTGGGAAGATCCCACATGCCACGGAGCAGCTGGGCCCGTGAGCCACAACTACTGAGCCTGCGCGTCTGGAGCCTGTGCTCCGCAGCAAGAGAGGCCACGATAGTGAGAGGCCCGCGCACCGCCATGAAGAGTGGCCCCCGCTTGCCGCAACTAGAGAAAACCCTCGCACAGAGACGAAGACCCAACACAGCAAAAATAAATAAATTAATTAATTAATTTAAAAAAATTTATTTAAAAAAAAAAGAGCAAAGAAACCTCAGGTGAAGCACATTCACTCACTAATTTTCATAATAATCTGCCAACCATTGTCTGTAGTTCTTAAACACTGGTTTCAAGTATCTTAGTATAACATAGACTCCGGGTGGAAGCATGGCTAGGTCATGAATTCTTAATTCCACCGTTAGATACTTAACAAAACTCATTTGTTACTAATCTGACACTGTTCTAGGAAGACACTGGGGATACAGTGAATAAAAAAATCCTAACTTTTATGGAGCTCTTTTATATGCGGAGACATCACCAATAATATAAGGTCTTCTTCTTTGAATGCTTTTGTTCCTGCTCAGATTAAGATCATAAAGCTAACTGAAAAAGACCAAACAATAGTAAATGCTATTCTTGGTGAAGTCTTTTCTCCTCTCTTATCTGTACTCTAGGAACATTTGTATCTCTCTTAATGCCCTTGGCAAACTCTTATATTTATTGTAAATAAAATTTTATAAATCTTCCACTTCCTAGATTCTAAACTCCTTGTAGGCAAGGTCCATCTCTTAAATATCCCCATATTTCTTATAGGGTTTTTATATGGAATAAGCTCAGATATTGATTGAGCTCATCCAGGCTCATAGTTCCTTGACACCATCGAGAATGTCTTCTTTTTTTTTTTTGGTGCCTATGGCATCTATAAACATTCAATAAACATTGATTTAATATGTATTCAGGTAATATTTTAATATCACAAGAATGCACCTTGTTGGCATATGCCCACCATCAAAGCCTAAGCTTGCAATAGATGCCTTTTACAAAGGCTTATTCATGTAACATAATTTTAAACTCTGATATTTTTGTGTCATATATGTTGTAAAAAATTGAGCAAGCAGGTGGTTTGTCTTTGAACCTGAGCAACATGAAATGGGAGAATTATTGCTCAGGCCAGATGATTATTCCCCAAGCAGAACTGGTAGAATTATCCCTTACCCTTTAACCACTTTTTCTATCTTGCCTCTGTATAATTTCCTCTGTTTTTCAGAAGACTAAGAACTTGAGGGCACTCGAGCCTACGATCTCTAGACTTGATGTAAGCTGCAAATAGCATAACTGAGGGAAGGAGGGAATGAATGTTTTCTATGGCACAAACAAACACTGAATTATATTAATACTGTGTTCACTTAGAGAAATATTCCATGAGCAAGGTGAAGATAATATTTGATGCCTATATTTTTTACCTTCATTTTCTAATGTTGTATCATCAGTTTTTTTTCTCCTTGCTTTGGACCCATGAAAACACTACTTGAGATAAAAGGTATTTTTGAGATTGATATTTGGTGATTTAGCATCAGAATTTTAAGCAGCAATTGGGGTGGGAGGTGTGTAATAAGTGTAAAAATACATTTTTATACACACATAAAATATTTTAAAAAGTGTGATCTAAAATTGAGATACAAATGTAGGAAACTCTATGGAGAACAGTATGGAGGGTCCTTAAAAAACTAAAAATAGAATTACCATATGACCCAGGAATCCCACTATTGGGCATATACCCAGAGAAAACCATAATTCAAAAAGACACGTGCACCCTCATGTTCATTGCTGTGCTATTTACAATAGCCAGGTCATGGAAGCAACCTAAATGCCCATCGACAGACAAATGGATAAAGAAGATGTGGTACATATGTACAATGGAATATTACTCAGCCATAAAAAGGAACGAAATTGGGTCATTTGTGGAGACGTGGATGGACCTAGAGACTGTCATACAGAGTGAAATAAGTCAGAAAGAGAAAAACAAATATCATATATTAATGCATATATGTGGAATCTAGAAAAATGGTAGAGAAGTAGAGACACGGATGTAGAGAACAAACGTATGGACACGAAGGGGGAAAGCAGGGTGGGAGGGGGGTGGTGGTGTGATGAATTGGGAGATTGGGATTGACATGTACACACTAATATGTATAGAATAGATAACTAATAAGAACCTGCTGTATAAAAAATAAATAAAATAAAATTTTAAAAAATGTTGGAAGCTGCTGTTATAATAAATATTTATTGAAACTTCGTATATGTGCTGCTGGTCAGGTTGAAAATTCATGCTTCAGTGGGTATGTTGTTCTTGTTGTTGTTGCTTTTTTCTGGATATGAAGTTGGCATCATCCTTTCTTCACAATATTGAGAAATTCACCCTACCTCATGTTTTTTATAAGACTTGACCAGAAAAATTGCTGACAGCAAAGTTTAATTTACTAGATTTTCTTCTCCCCTGGTTATTTTGTAGTAAGTGATGACCGTTATATTTCAGACTGAAAAAGCCAAGTACTTGCATACTTTTTATGCAGACAAACATTATAGGATATTAATCACATTTAAAGTCTTTATCGTCTTTCAGCCTAAAATGATTTATATTTCTGTCTTTTAATATTAATGTTGATATCAATGTAGCAAAATAGTTACCCCTTTGGAAAGGAAAGAAATCTTATCCAGATGTAGGCTGTGCTTTTTATATTTAACAATTGCTTGTTATATTTAAAGACTTTATTACTTATTGTCATAATACAAGAACTGGAAAATGCTCTTATTTCCAAGGTGATCCATTGCTTGGAAAGAGCTTGGGCTTTGGAGATTAAAGAGGTAGATTAAAATTGTGATCTGCTAATTGATACCTGACTCTTGTTGAGAGTTCCTTAGACTTTCTAAGTTGCAATTTTATTTTCCACCTAGTGGAAAATTTGTGCATAATTATTGTAAGGTTTTTCAGATGCAGGTTTTGACATGTAGTTGCTCAACAGATATAGCTATTAATTTATTATATGAGCCATGGGAAACAGTAGGAGGAGTTGATGAGGTGGCGGTGGTAGAAGACTCTATGATGTTGCATCATTGACTTTACTATAAAGTGACAATTGGAAATAATCATCCAAGAAAGGAACTAAGGGGCTCCAAATACTCCCTTTTTGAAGATACCCCAAAATTCAAGAAACACCATGCTCAATTCAACTTAGAATTTGGACTCTCTATAGAGTTTTGTTTGAACAGTATGATTAGCTCAGTATAATCCATTACTTGGGGTTAACATGGTCCTCTGGTTTTCCTGTAGCCCTTTCATAGATTTTTATTTCATGTTGCACAGGTGATGGCGAAACATGTTTAGTAGCTGGGAAGGTAAACCAATACTGTTTTGCGTAAGCAGTCACCCTCTGTGTAAAGAAGTTGTTTCCATTCTTCAAATGGAAAACATTCCAATTTCAAATTCTTTAGGAATAGGAAAAAGTTTCAATAAAATCCCATTCAATAAGTGGTTAATTTAGACCTATGTTATTTTTTCTCCTCCAATTTCTGCCATAATTTAGCTTTTGTTTTTCTGACATAATATCTCTTAGACTATAGTACAGGTTTCATCACAGAAGTAAATAACAGCATGTTTCCTTGGGAGCAATTGAACAACAGAATAAAACAGTACTTACTGTTTTTTGAAAGTTGTGTCAGATTGTCATGGTAATACAGAGTTGCATTATGTTGTCATAGCAACCAGAATTATTAAATGGATTTAAAGAGGATGAAGAGATACCCTTCGGTGTGGTGACTTGTTTAACTTTAAAGATTTCATTCCTTCTCTACTTCTGTTTATTTCATTTTGCTTGTTTTTTGTAAAATGTGGAAGGGGAAGCATGGCTAGAGGGAATAATGGGAACCCACCCATACTTCTTCCCAAATGAAGAGTTGCAACATAAAGGTTTAAGTCGTCACATTCTCTTTGAGCCAGGTAGAATTCAGGAACACGGAATCAGATAAAATGCTGTGTGAAGCCATCCCAACCCTGAGCAGGCAGAAGTCTCACTCCAAGTGGAGTTGAAAAGGTATTTCATTTTTTTTATGATTATTCATCGCTTTTCTCTCAAGTAAAAACATCCCAATCTTCCTCCGAACAAAAAGCAATATTGAGCATTTGGGAGCTGATTCATCAACTTTATCAGGCTTTGGGGAAGACTGTTTCTTCTCTGTTATTAGAATGATTTCGGTCATTAGACTTCTTCAAGAGGTTAAACTTTGACCCTTGAGGTGAAAAACTAATTTCAATGCTAAACCATTTCCATTATTACACAGTGGGGACCAAAAAAAATAAAAAAGAGCTTTGCAAGGCAGTTGAGATATTTGTTGCTGGAATACAAGCAAAGACAGATTCCACAAATAGTAGCGACTGGAAAAAATTAAATGTGTTAAATGTAAAACTTTGCTAAAAATCAGCCGTTTTAAGTATGTCTTCTCTTAACTCAGCCCTTACCCTCTTGGCGTAAGCAATTTGCTCTCATTCTCTTTGTTGCTGCATTGCCTCCTCTCAACTTGCTATTTAACAAACTCTGCAAGTTGCAGCAAGTTTTAGGCATTAATAGTGGCCAGGTAGCATAATACTATTTTTAATGGACGTCTGTTTTCTATTCTTTAACGTGCTTTCTTTGGAAAGAGGCCCACGAAACAAAGTATTAAGAAAACACACTGTTGCCCTGGAATGTGTGTATTAGCTGCAGATTATTTCCTATTAGCAGATTAGCTGCAAGACTATTGGCTCAGAAAGGTCTTTGAGAGTATTTTGTTTTGTAACTGATTCAAGCCATGGGAGAGAATTGCCACCATGATTGGAAAGAAGAATTAGCTACTGTTGCCATGGACACTGGAGTTCACAGTCCCATTGTTAAATCTAGTTCTTGAGAATGTGATGCCCCAGCATGAGTTCAAGCTTTGTTAATGAAATGATCGAATATATTTTTTCGGCACTGTGACAGAATCTTGTGAAAGATATGTGAAATACATTTTGGCTACAGAAATATTTAGTTTCCTTTATAAATCAGTGTTTTCCACTAAAATGAAATAATTCTGTGCTCTAGCACTCCACGTCAACTAATACCTGCATCTTAATCTTTAATTACCTTTGTAGTACATAACCATTTAGAACATGTCTTTGAAAATTATATTTTGTTTAAATATGTAAAAATGACATTAATATTCAAATGTTTGAGTAATTAGAAGATCCGTACCAGTATGCTTTCTAACAGTATAAATAGATGATAGTATTATATGTGAGGTCTGTCTTTTAAAAATGTCATTATAGAATCATGAAATTCAAAGCTGCCCAGTATGTTTTAAAGGTGGGCTGTAGACCATGTGACATACAGTGGATTTCAATTTTTAAAACTGGAAAGAATTTATGAAAGTTAAAGATGAGTGGCTTATTATGGTGATGTGGGGGAAACCTGTGAAGTTCAAAGAGAAAGTGACAAAATGTTATCAGTCCCAGACTTCTGCTAATGGTCCAGTCAACAGATATTTAGTGTAGGCGAGAAGCCAGCCATCATATTCTACACTTCAAAGGGAGCTTGTGGTCTTAACCAGGCTTTCTTTTTTTATATCTTACCCGTCCTATCCATCAAAATCACTTTTGTTCCATTTTCTTCCCTTCACAGTACTGTTTTGTTCATTTACTTTTCAGAGCGATATAGGTCCAGATCATGTTTCTGCCACTTACTCATCATGCGACTTTGGACCAATTAATTGTCTAAGACTCAGTTTCCTCACCTATAAAATAGAATGACGAGAGCACCCACCCCATAGTTTCATGGATTGAATTAAATAAAAATGATAAGTTTAGTGATGCATGGTGCATGGCATTCAGTAAATACAATTATTTCCCAAAAAATTCAGTGGCTCCTGTTTCTCACAAAATGCTTAGATATTCTAGCAATGAAACTTGGCCTGTTGCTGCTAACTTCTCTGCCTCTCTGACTAACTTGTGCAAAATATACCTAGTTATTGCCCTGATTACCCCTAAATATATTTTATGAACATTCTCCCCTCTGAGTCTTTGCTAAAGCAAGGTCCCTTTTCAAGAGCACCCTTGCCCCTTCTTTTCTACCTAAGGTCAATATTTTCTTTAAGATTCACAGTCTCTGAAGTATTTCCCACTAATCCAGCCTCCTTCCCCCCAATTTTTTGATTCTCGTTTTTTTTCAAATTTTTAAATATGTCTATATTAGAAGCCAAGGGAGACCTGGTTTGAAGTTAAAAGACTCTTAACCCTTTATAATCATCAGGCCCTCCTTGAGGTATTTTATTTATTAAAGAAACATCACACACAAAAAAGTATATCCCACGGATATTAACTTTCTACAGATTTCATTTATTCTAGAAGTTTGAATTAACTACTTTGTGTTTGGCTTTATTCTTCGCTGCTAAACCTGTAATAGGTTGGGTTAACTTGTCCTCTCGTTATTGATCATTAGACAGTGACTCTAATGGCCTCGTTGCTGCCAGATTCTCGTCAGCTGGGAAGGCAGCATTGTCAACTGTTCCATGATTCCTTTCTGTTGGCACTGTGAGGAGAGAAACTACAGCCAAGCCAAAGCTAAAGGACAAAAGCAAACCAATAGTACTTCAAAATGAATTGAGTAACAATATAATGTGTTACGAGACTGTTCATACTCTCCTTCCAGTGGAATATCTTAGAATCTAAATTGCATGCAAATAACTCCTTTATTTGGAGATAAAATCTGGCAAATTCTGCTACCTGTGACATTATGAAAAAGACACAAAGGTCTCATCAAAGAAGACAGTGAGTAACAAAGCTGCACTGGAAGTTCAGATGCTACTTCGTTTATCTTCCAGTTAGCACTTCTGAAGAAAAGTGTTACCAAACAAAAAATGGCATCCTGAATACTATATTGAAGAAGTTTTCTGAAAAGTTAAAATTGAGAATATATGTTCCAGTATTTTGTTATTTCTTTATGCCATGTTTAGATAATGGTGGAATTAGATTATGAGTACAAAGGATCCCACCAGGTTTGTACTCAAAGAGCTGTAGTCTATCCTCGATTTAATCTGGATAGAGGAGCAATTGCTTTCCAGTTTACAAAATAATAAACCAACACCCAAAATGCTGGAAGAATATTCTTTAGTCCTTGATAGCAACTTAAAGGAAAGATTTGTTAGAGGATAATCACAGTTTCAAATTCTATGAGATTAATTCTGTGGTCTGGGACAATGGAATTATGTGGGCAGATCAACCTGTGACCGTTGGCAACAGCAATAAAAGACAAACACAAGTTTTAAAAGCAGAAAGGTAGTCCTTTGACTCAAGAAGGATACAAAATAAAAGACTGAAATATATTGATTGCTGTACGAAATGTACAGCTTCTAGTAGAAATATGAATTTATACTCTGGAATTCCAAATTGTTACAATACTATTCATTAGCTCTATTAGGAAAAGAGTTATTTTTGCATGCATAAACATGCATTACATGCACGTGCATATATACAGTAGGTTTTATATGGATTTTAGGGTGCGGCATGTAATTGAAAGATCTTGAATAAATGCAATGGCATAATTAACTAAACCTCTTTAGCCTCATAATAAAGATATTTTAAATTATCCTCACCTTAAGGAAAAATTGTGATGCAAAGAGTTATTTTACAGACTTACTACTTGCTTATTATAATTTCTGGATTTTATGAGAATTGAGACATTTACGAATTCCCTATAAAACCTGGTGTTGCCCCGGTAAAATGCCCTTATTTTAG
Source organism: Balaenoptera borealis (assembly GCF_965194805.1). Lineage (NCBI taxonomy): Eukaryota > Metazoa > Chordata > Mammalia > Artiodactyla > Balaenopteridae > Balaenoptera > Balaenoptera borealis. The sequence goes on from NC_138876.1 coordinate 22,876,144, forward strand.
TAAGATAAAAATTTGTTTGACAGACCCTCCGTATGTGCCTTGCACTGATACCTATATAAAAATAAAAGTGTAAAAACAAAAGGGAATGAAGTGTAGAGATAGCCATCAGCCAAATTCCACAGACCTTATTTCATCCTTTTTTCTTCTACACTTACATTTAGGTAAAAAAGGGAAATTAGAGGATCAGTAACTTTTCCCTAGCAGAGGATGGAGGGACACAAAACAATACATTGCATCTTTATATATATAGCATAGGAAATGGCTTTTTTAAAAAATTAAGTTTAAGATGGATCAAGAAACATTAGTTTCTTATAAGGAATTAATATAAGAAAATAAGAAATATGCTGCTAGAGATATAAAAGAATGGTAAAATATCATACACTTTGAATGTTTTTAAAAAACAATGTGAATGTTTCAGAAAGTTGTAACTTTAAAGAAGCTCTTTCAAAAAACCTAATTCATACTAACAGGGATTCTAACAAAAGTATATTTCTGATAACATTTAGTGTCCTCTTCAAAATGTCATAGACAAATTTTTCTTCCTGCTTAAAGCCACACTTTGCTTTGAAATCAGAACATAACGTGTCCTCAGAGCGTCATAATTCACGATCTTTTGATACAAGTAAATGAAAACAAAATGTACGCTCTTTAAGCAATGTTTAAAAATCTAACTCTCTATTAGTAAACCAAGAAATATGTGATTGTTGAACCGAATTCTGTCAGACAATGGTAGGCTGTAGACTTTTTTAATTAGAAAAGATTCAATGCTACAGGAATAATTCTTCATCTTTTCTAAAAAGCAGAATGGGGAAAAGGTTTAATTTGTTTTTCCTTAAAAGCTTGTTGCTTTTTAAGACTAGGATTCAACCAGAGTTTTAGTTTTGGTTTTGTATGATGGGAGAAACCGGGCAATGTGACCACACAAAAATGAAATAGGAAAATACGTCCCCACGTGCTGTGATGAAAAGTGCTAACATTTTAATAGCATCCCGTATATCTCATCTGTTTCTAAATGAAAATGTATACACCATGTAATTCACTTGAGACTAGATATGTATCCAAGTTTAGACAGAATGGGAGCAGGATATGGAGGATACAAAGGCCAAACTAAGTCACATAGATTGTTTTTCTGTAGACAAAGGGTGTTATTATGATGGGGTGAGAGTGAAAATCATCAGAGTTGTACTTTTAGAGGACAGAAATGTTGTCACGATTAAAAAAAGTAGAAGTAGGACTTCCCTGGTGGTGCAGTGGTTAAGAATCCACCCGCCAATGCAGGGGACATGGGTTCGAGCCCTGGTCCGGGAAGATCCCACATGCTATGGAGCAACTAAGCCCGTGCACCATAACTGCTGAGCCTGCGTGCCACAACTACTGAAGCCTGCTCGCCTAGAGCCCGTGCTCTGCAACAAGAGAAGCCACCGCAATGAGAAGCCCGCACACCACAACGAAGAGCAGCCCTCTCTCGCTGCAACTAGAGAAAGCCTGCGCGCAGCAACGAAGACCCAACACAACCATAAATAAATAAATAAATAAATAAATAAATAAATTTATAAAATAAAAAAAAGTAGAAGTAGCTGTGACCTACCAAAAAGAGTATGTAGTTATTCTTATGAGAACATTTTTTAAGTATTGAAACATACATACCCTAACCTCAATTGTAATAAGCCTCAGTGACTTATGAGCTGATTAATTTAATCCTGAATTATCCAGTCTCTGTCATTAAATATCTTGCTTTCTACCTTTGGGTATGAATTCTCCAAAGGCATCTTGAGTGAGAAGGAAAATTTTAGTCTCTGAAAGATTTAAGAGTGGCTCTTTTAAAAAATGGCAGTTACTCGTTGGCTGCCTTACTTATACTAAAACTAAACCTAATTGATGGGTCACCATGACCCTTCCCCAACACATACACAATGACAATAAAAAAAGAAAAAGAACAATTTTTTTAATTGAGAAAAACATGCTTTTTAATCCTCTGTATGAATGGCCCTGAGTGAGTTACTTTAGCTTTGTGCCTTGTTCCTAGCACTGGAAGCGAGAAAGAGGCTAGCTATTGGTTACATTTGACTTGTAGATATGGCTTTAGATTCTCTGCTCACACTTCTGCTATTACTATTCATGTATATATATATACACACATATACATATATACACACACACATATCGTTCTTTCATTTGTTTCAATTTTACTTCTTCATTTAAATATTGAACCATGGCAGCTGTTACAACTTTTATTATTTTTTATGAGAAAAAAATGTCCTTAATTGATAATCACTTGGCCAGTCACAGTTAAGGAAGGGTATCATGTCATAGACTATGAGGTTTATGTGGGATTGCTGCTGGGAACATAGTAAGCCATACCAAGCCATACCTTAGTGTGTCCTGAAAGGGCTAAAGTATATCCTTTGCTACTAATATTACCAGGAACTGAAATGAGGCATTAGGAATAGTCTCCTTTATTGTGTATGTCATTTTAACCACTTCATATTTTTTGAGCAGATTTATGATGGTGAACCAGGTTTTCTCAATGTATGAGTCATTAGGAAGTTGTGGAAACTGAGAACAGTAGCACACATTTTCATTAATACTGAAACTGAGATGTGCAATTCACAAATTTCACTTTACACAGGCAGGTTTATTCTTTATTGGATTTATCCTAAAGAATTAATTTTCAGACTCGTTTTTTAGCAACAGTCATTCATGTCAAATCCATGGCTGTACTTGGGTTATAAAGATTTCTCCATATGTGGTAGGGCAACATTTCTCAATCTTTTTAGTCCATGCCCTTTTTTGATGAATATGGAAACCGTCACCTGCTCCATCAGTTGACTGTCCGTCCATGTTCCAGTCGAGAACCGCTATTTCTGATGTTTAATAAATATCAGAAAACACAATTCAGTATGAATTTTGAAAAAAATAATCCATCTTTCTTGACTTCAGGTTTAACAATAACCTCTTCCAGTCTGCTACCTTTGTTTAATGCAAGATAGAAATAATGTGTTTCCTTTATAGTGTACATTTACCAGTGACTGAGAAAGTGGTACGGATAGTAGTCATTAGTGAATTTTTTAAAAAGAGCAAATAATTAAAACAGTAGCTTATTCTTACATAGTGATTACCCTCTACTGTGCTCTATCCTAAGCTCTGTACATATATTAGTTTATTTGTTCCTAAGAACCCTATTGAGGCAAACACTACGAGGCAAACATTATTATGCCCATTTTATCAATGAAAAAACAGGTACAGAGAGGTTTGTTTCAGGTTTATTTTCAGGCTCTCTGTTTCTTTCATTGGTATTACGTTTTCTTCAGTCTTTCTTGCACAAAAACTCAGATTGTGCTTGACTCTTCACTCTCTTTTTCCTTCTTTCTCATCTCTCATCTGTCATCCTTCTTGCTTATTCAACAATGCTAGGCTTTGCAACAAGTAATCCAAATTTAGCGCTTTCTGGAATTACATGATTTGTCTGCTTTTTGACTTTCTGCTTTTTCCCAGAAGGGAAGCTCCTTAAAGGCATGGCATTTGCCTTGTTCTCTGCTGTATTTCTAGCACCTTCAATGTGCCTAGCACATAGGGGGGTACCCAGTAGACACTTGGTTGCATGAATGGATTGCAAAGATTCCTCTACCCTCTAAGGTGGATATAAACATCTCACAGTGTGATGAAGAAGACAGTGGGGTCTAGTCTTCTTCTTTCAGTTATGTCACAGTGAATTCTTTCTCTTTCATTCCCACGGCTCACCATAGGCCTCTTTCCTTCTCTTTTGATGGTAGTGCCTGTGGTCTATTACCTGGTCTTCCTAGTCTCTTTCTTCTCTCCTGTCCACCAGCAGTTTCTGCCAGGATTATCTTCCCAAATCGTATCATGTTCTAGGTCAACCCCTTCAGATGATTCATGCTGTAACCTGGGTTGTCATTGAGCTATTTCTTATGTCTGTGCCTTGTTCCCTCATCTCCACACTAAACCCTGGCAGGGATTATGGCAGAGTTCTTTACCATTCCCCTCCTGAGTGGCTGTATATAATACTGACTATATCAGTTGACAATATATAGTAAATACATTTTTGAATATAGAAATGTATTTCTATATATAGTAAATACATTTCTGTATATAGAAATGTATTTCTATATACATTGTATTTCTATATCCATTCAGGAAACATGGGATACATTAAAAAACTAAAGAAGCAGATTGCTTTCCTATTGCTGTGTAACAAATTACAAACTGAGCAGCTTAAGATATGGCAAATTTATTCCCTCACCCATTTCTGTAGGTCAGGAGACTGGATACTCTGCTTAGGGTCTCACTGGGCTGAAACTGAGGTGTCATCTAAGGCTGTAGTTTTCACCTGGGCTCAGAGACCTCCTCTGAGCTCACTGGCTGTTGGCAGAATTCATTTCTTTGCAGCTCGAGGACTGAGGTACCATTTTCCTTTTAGCTGTTGGCTGGAGACCACTCTCAGCTCCTATTGGCAGTTTCTTGCCCTCTTGGCCCCCATAAATGTTTGCTTTCTTCTAGGCAAGGTGGGCTACATCTCTCTTTTTCTTCTGAGACCAGAGAAATCTCTTTGTTTTTATAGGACTCATGTGATTTGGTTAGGCCCACCTGGGTAATCTCCCCATCATAAGGTCAACTGATTTGGGACTTTACTTACATCTGCAAAATCCCTTCACAGCAACACCAAGATCAGGGTTATTGAGTGACCGGAGAAGGTGTGCGTCAGCCAGGGCTGGGAGTCTTGGAGGCTCATTTTAGGATTCTGCTTATTCCAAGGAGTTCCAGATTCCATAGTCTCAAAAGGCAATGTAGTTCTAGAGGTGATGCCTCAGGACAACTGGTTCTTCAAGATTGGTGACACATTCTTCATTCAACTGGTATTTCTGGAAGTTCTCTTAGAATGCATCAAGCACTACTCTAGGAGTTTTTGAAGGCTCTATCAGTGAGATAAAATTGGGAAACTAATATAGCGTCTTCCTTCAAATACCAAATTTTGAAGACGGCATTGTAGAAACTTATTCCCAGGAGAAGTATTACTTCTGTGATGTTATTTTAGTTGAAGCTGAATAGCTGAAGTATTCTCAAGAAGAATACTTTTATAATATGTTACAAAGCAAATAACATGGAAGCAACACTCTAAAGAACTGAAAGGAAACAGGACAAGGATTTAGGAAACCTGACTTCTAGTCTCTGATCGCTTCCTGTGGCAATATTTGAGATGTCTTTAGTATCTTGATACTATAGATATTTCTTCAAAATATTGTATTGACTTGCTTCTCCCAGGTTAGTGTTACAAGACTAAAAGTTGCAAATTTATATGAAATATTGACTATTCTCACTTTTATTGAATCTTTCAATATTGAATATTAGATACTTAAAATGGATATAGAATGAATATAGACAGATTGTGATACTGTGTTTACCTACGTTTTCTCTGCCAGAATCTTATTTTAGGCTTAAGCTCAAAAAATACATGGCATTATTAATCGTGTTAAAGATGGAAGGAATGCTTAGACTTTCTAACTGGGAAGTAGTCTGACTTGTTTCGAGATACACTGATGCTGGTTTATCTTAATGAAAAAAGATGCTTTCACTATATAAAAGATTCGACTTTTGATGACCTCATCCCATTCTATAGCAAGAATAAAATTATTATATTTTTCTCCAGAATTATAGTATTACAGTGATTAAAGAGGAGAAAACATACTTTACAAAGCAACTATGAGTCAAACACACACTTTTCCATGAGAGAACATTTGAAACTGGGAAGTAGCCTCCCTTGTTCTCAGCTGTTTTTTGTCTGGAGGAAATCCAGTTCTTGTCACTTATATGCCTTTCAAACCATCGTTCATTTTAGAGGCTACTGTGAGCCAATTATAGTGCTATTTGTTTGCTATGTTAAAGTGCATGAATGAAATTTGCAACTTGGTGTGTATTTGTATCTATAGCTGGCTTACAATTTTAGAAAAGAGGTAGGTAGTGCCTTTTCTTTTTTATTTATTTATTTATTTATATATTTTAACATCTTTATTGGAGTATAATTGCTTTACAATGGTGTGTTAGTTTTTGCTTTATAACAAAGTGAATCAGTTATACATATACATATGTCCCCATATCTCTTCCCTCTTGCATCTCCCTCCCTCCTACCCTCCCTACCCCACCCCTCTAGGTGGTCACAAAGCACCGAGCTGATCTCCCTGTGCTATGGGGCTGCTTCCCACTAGCTATCTATTTTATGTTTGGTAGTGTATATATGTCCATGCCACTCTCTCACTTTGTCCCAGCTTACCCTTCCCCCTCCCCGTATCCTCAAGTCCATTCTCTAGTAGGTCTACGTCTTTATTCCCGTCTTGCCCCTAGGTTCTTCATGACCATTTTTTTTTTTTTTAGATTCCATATATATGTGTTAGCATACAGTATTTGTTTTTCTCTTTCTGGCTTAATTCACTCTGTATGACAGACTCTAGGTCCATCCACCTCACTACAAATAACTCAATTTCGTTTCTTTTTATGGCTGAGTAATATTCCATTGTATATATGCACCACATCTTCTTTAACCATTCGTCTGTCGATGAGCATTTAGGTTGCTTCCATGACCTGGCTATTGTTAATAGTGCTGCAATGAACATTGGGGTGCATGTGTCTTTTTGAGTTATGGTTTTCTCAGGGTATGTGGCCAGTACTGGGATTGCTGGGTCGTATGGTAGTTCTATTTTTAGTTTTTTAAGGAACATCCATACTGTTCTGCATAGTGGCTGTATCAATTTACATTCCCATCAACAGTACAAGAGGGTTCCCTTTTCTCTACACCCTCTCCAGCATTTATTGTTTGTAGATTTTTTGATGATGGCCATTCTAACTGATGTGATGTTTGTCATATATGTCCTTTATTATTATGTTGAGGAAAGTTCCCTCTATGCCTACTTTCTGGAGGGTTTTTATCATAAATGGGTGTTGAATTTTGTCGCAAGCTTTCTCTGCATCTATTGAGATGATCATATGGTTTTTATTCTTCAGTTTGTTAATATGGTGTATCACATTGATTGATTTGCGTATATTGAAGAATCCTTGCATTCCTGGGATAAACCCCACTTGATCATGGTGTATGATCCTTTTAATGTGCTGTTGGATTCTGTTTGCTAGTATTTTGTTGAGGATTTTTGCATCTATGTTCATCAGTGATATTGGCCTGTAGTTTTCTTTCTTTGTGACATCTTTGTCTGGTTTTGGTATCAGGGTGATGGTGGCCTCGTAGAATAAGTTTGGGAGTGTTCCTCCCTCTGCTATATTTTGGAAGAGTTTGAGAAGGATGGGTGTTAGCTCTTCTCCAAATGTTTGATAGAATTCGCCTGTGAAGCCATCTGGTCCTGGGCTTTTGTTTGTTGGAAGGTTTTTAATCACAGTTTGAATTTCCGTGCTTGTGATTTGTCTCGTAGTGCCTTTTCATATATACCTGCAGTATATCTACAAAGGTTTGGGAATTAGACCAGAATTTGAATATTGACTCTGCCGCTCACTAGCTGTGTGAGCTTAGGCAAGTTTCTTAACCTCTCTGAGCTTATATTTCATCTGTAAAATGGGGATAGTTATTTCTTTATCATGGGATACTTAGGATGAAATAAAAAGGCATGAGTACCTAACACGATGTCTAGGGCATTCTAATCACCAATACTGACCATTTTTCACCGACCTCCTCTCTTTCATAAGTCATGGTTACATGTCTGTTTTGATAGTAAGCTCTTTATTTATTAGCAAACAGGTACTATTTATTCTGTGTTACAATCTGTATTGGGTTGCATAAGACATGGCCTCTGCCCCCAAAGAGGGCATGACCAACTTCTAGGGAAGAACAACGTATATGCATTTAAAATTCAAAACAGTTAAATAATACTCATGAAAATGTCAAATTGCAGCTGTTTATACAGAAGATAGTAAGTTATATTACAAGTTATATTGATCACATGGAAATAATTACATTAGTCTTCTTTCTGGGTTTTGCCATGGCTTTCCATTCATTTCGGTTGCAGTTAAGGTGGGGTTCTTTTATCTGAAATGCCCACAGGATATGGAGGCTGGCTATTGAAGTTATATTCTTATTTCCTTTGCTGCTAGAACTGTGGTGATGGTCAGCCGAAGCTGTTTTCATACTCTCTCTAGATTTGATGTTTGATGAGAAGAGCCAGAAAGAATTCAAAGGAGTCACCTTGCCTTAGGGACTTCCTTCTATTAAATTAAATTGATACTAAAAGACCCATGTTTGTTCAGTTTTGACTTGGAAGTTGGGAGGTGGGTGTGCTCTCCTAGTAATGCGATGTTTGCAAGAGTAGATATAGCTATTATTCATGATTTAACGCACTGTTTCTTGCCTTAAATATTTTAGATGTTCTTAGTAATTGAAGCAAGGAAAACTGCTTGGTAAAGTGCAAAATTAATTCTTTATTTATTACTGTAAGATTTTGCAAAGTCAGAATTGACCTGCACATTCAATTATGATTCAGTGGAATCAGTTTTCATATATAGGCTAGGTTTCATCTTACGCATAACCAAAATGTGGCAAGCTAGGACTAAAAATGTCTGAACATTTATATGTTACCCTATTTGAAATCATGTGTTTTTTTAATCCCCATTGAATGGTTAGTTTTCGTTTAAAGTTGATATCAAACAGCAAAGCTAACGACCTGATTTGGGAATGGCCCAGTGAAATATATCAGTTTGGGGTCCTGACTGAGCCCCTAATTTATGCTCAATCTTTACCCCAAGGATTCTTTACCTCCTCTGTCCTTCCCTTAGCATTTTATGAGACATGAAAAACACTATCCTATCCTGCCCTGTACTGTTTATTTGTATCATCATTATACTTTCTTCCTAATCATACTGAAATTTCCCAAGGACCGTCTTTCATCTGTGACTTCGTCATAGTGCCTTTTGTAGCATCTCATCTGAAGTGGTACTCAGTAGAATTTTTCTTAATCGGAGCCTTAAGGGAAAAGTTTGATGTTTGAGCTGTACCAAAACATTTTAGAAAAACTCAGAGGGAGGGAAAAAAAATCACTTTGTCAGCAGATATACGTATTCGGGTTTCCACTGTGTTCCTGAAAGCAGTTCTAAACATAGTCAATTTCTGTTCCGCAAATAGTGATCCTCTTTATTTGTGATAAGCTGACAGGAGGTTTCCTTAAACAGTGAAAGTAGTTGCTCAGATTTTGGCATCAATCGAGCTCTCATAATAGTTTTTATGCCCTAGTTTTTGGAAAGATCCGGTACAGTTAGAAGAGGCGCTTTACTGCTTAAATTATGAAACAATATCGTTTCACTTCCAGCATGTTTTCCCACCCTTGTGATTGTTCAGGGCAAATAAGTAAAATAATTACTCAGTATTGGAATTTTTTTGGGAGAATGGTGAGGTTGGTTAAGATCAAAGGACTGTTTGGGGTAAAATGAGGGACTGGTAAACAGCACCCTGAGCTCCATTTGCTACACCACAAAAGTTTTGAGACAAATTGAAATTTAAACTCCATGTGTTGGATGAACAGTACTTGGCTAGGGCACACTTTGCTTCTTAATTTGTTTCATTAATTCTCAGCAGCAACCCGCCTTTTGAAGAGCTACTTGTAAACCTGAACTTTCTGATCTAAAAATGGGCAAACAAGTCAAACCTGTATATATCTTATTTACCAAATAGTTACCTTTTTCTGAATCTGTTCTTTCTCTTGATACTTGGGGAAAAGGGATGATACTTAGAAAAATATCAACAGCAAATAAGAAAAAGCAAATATCAACACATTGCAAATGATAAACCTAACCTAATATTTCTCTTTATGATGGTAAAAAGGAGCATAGCATTTGATATTTATTTGAATCTAAAGTACTTAAAAATATTTGGTAGTAAACCATTTTTCTAACCAATGTTAATAATTCTGTCTATTTATCTTAATGGTTGAAATGCACATAAATTTAGTGTTCTTATTGAATCAAATCATTAGCATGAAAAAATTACACAACAGCAAGTCCTGTTAACTAATTATGCTAAATTGGCACTTCAGCGGAGGTTCATCACATACAAGTATTATCATCTATAGAAAGGAATCGTTTCAAAGAAGGCTTCTATTTTAAAACTTATTAATGAAAGGAATTTTTTAAAAATAGATATATATGTATGTGGAGATTGTTTCTGAATATAATATATGCATCCTTTACATGCATTCATCTTACAATGAGAGGTTATGTATTAAGATAGATTGTTTCCCAATTTGATGGAATGTTCCAGATAGATTTCTGATCTTTGAAAGAATTAAGTAGAATAAAGGAAAAAAATGAATCAAAAGGAAGGAAATAAAATAAATCTCTCCCCAGATAAAAACTCAACATACCTAGAAGACATCAGGTTTCTCATGCTTTATAAACGTTGATCCTTCATATTGAAATTAGCCACTCAGAATATAATCTATGAACTGACATTTCCCCCTCTAAACTCTATAAAAGAATATAGATACTCAGCCAATTTCATGTTGAGCTCTTATGTTTAAACATCCTAATAATAATAGCTACCACTTATTGAGTGCTTCCTTTATGCTGAGTGCTCTGCTAAGTGTTTTGTATAGTATTTCATTTAATCTTCCTTTTAAAAGCTATAGATTAGGCGGAGCAGCTCAGAGGGAAAAGTGAATTTCCTAAGATCACATGCTTCTAAGTGGAATCAGGATTTGTGTTCCTGGTGGTCTGACTTTCATGTTCATCTTCAGTCTGAGCAAAAGAAAATCCCTGAACACATTTAAACTGCATCATCTATATAAAGCAAATTGAAGCAAATGCTATGAAATTTGAGTAGATAGATATGAATAAAACTATATCCCTATGACCCTGCTCTCTTCCACCTCTCAGCTGTTTTTAGCCTCTGCTTCTTTGGGGAATGAATACCATCACTGGCTCTGAGCACTGCAAAGTTATCTAGTCCTTTCTGCCCACAACACTATTTTGAGGACTCTCTGATGCTGTGATCAGTTGCTTTGGGGGAATCTTCTAAGAATTATATTTAGAGTTTATGTCATGTTTTCATTGCTTATTTTTCTGGCTTCAGTTATTTATTAAATGCAAAATCCGTGACAAGTTTACTGCTTGTTAATATAAAAGCTTCTCTTTGCTACTCATTTATTCCTTTAATATATATATTGATATCCTGGCTGTCAGTGGTTTGTGATGCCATTAAATATAGAGAAATGCATATAAAAGGGGTATATTAGGGATAAGATTTTAGAAAAGATCAAATTCTTCAAGAAGTTTACAGAAGTCGTAGGTTTTGTGCATGTGTGGGTTTTTTTTTTAATACTGATTATCTGCATTCTTAGGATTAGATCATAAATAAACATTTCACAGGGAAAGGAGAATTTTTTCCTTGATTTAATTTTTTTCGCCATGCAGACCACTTCATATTTTTTGTGTCAAACAGATCCAGGCCAGATACTTTTTCCTCTAGAGAGCTTTTCCAACTCAAAGGAATCTTTAACTCACTTAATATTTTCTCACCTGAATTAGTGTTATCTGTCCCATTGTGCTTCTTACACCAGACCACAAATTATGTAAAATCAACATTTAATTCACCCATAATCTTGGGTAAGTGCTCAATTAGTGTTTGTTGAATCGATGGGTATTTATTATTTTAAGTAATAAGTCTCTTAATTGTGTAAAGTATTCTTAATTTTTAAAAACTGTCTTCTTACATAACTTGAAAAGATAAACTCAAGTCAGAAAATTGTGCCTGATTTATTATTCTATCTCCCAAACACTAGGGCCTTGCACATAGTATATGTTCAAAAACTGTTTATTGAAAGTTAGCTGAATTAACATTTTTAGAGTAGAATTTCTTAACACATCTTCTGTGCTCATGTAGAAAATCTCACTGCTCCACCTGCAAACACATAGAAAGCAAACAATGTGAAAGGGCTAGTAATATTTCTAGTGTTTAAGATTCAACTTATAACGTGTTCAAAACATTTTTTGGAAAATGGATATATGGCACTAAAACTGAGCCAGTGAAATTCAAAAAATGAAGAAATACAGATGACCAATTAAGCGTATTAAACCAGTTTTATTCTCATTATTGGTAAAAGGAATATACATTTGAATAAAGATCAAATTCTGTTTTTCTACCACATTGCATAAGTTTGAGCTAGTGGGTACTTCGATGATGTAAATCGGTACGGTAAGTCACCCATATATGAACGAGTTCCGTTCCAAGAGCACGTTCGTAAGTCCAATTTGTTTGTAAGTCCAACAAAGTTAGCCTAGGTACTCAACTAACACAATCGGCTATATAGTACTGTACTGTAATAGGTTTCTAATACTTTTCACACAAATGATACATAAAAAACAAACACAAAAAAATAAAGAAAACATTTTTAATCTTACAGTGCAGTACCTTGAAAAGTACAGTAGTACAGTACAGCAGCTGACATACAGGGGCTGGCATTGAGTGAACAGGCAAGAAGAGTTACTGACTGGAGGAGGGAGAGGAGGTGGGAGATGGTAGAGCTGAAGGATCGTCAGCAATAGGAGACGGAGGGCAAGCTGCAATTTCACTAACGCCTGGCGCTGATGGAACGCACGTTTGAATCTTTGAAAGTTTGCAACTTGAAGGTCCCTATGTAGGGGCCTTACTGTATATCTTTTTGGATGTCTTTTTGACAATACATAGCAGAATTTTAATCAGCATAGCTTGCTAGAAATTCTGCAGGTCCACTTCTTCTAGTAATTTAGTCAAAAGAAATATGAAACATGAGTGCTCATCACACATTGTTTGTATTAGAGAAAGAAAAGGGAAAAGAGAGGAGGAAGGACAGAAGGGAGAGAGGAAGATTGGGAGTAATTGAAACATGTGATAGCCTGGAGTTGGCTAAATATACCATTGATACCATAGCATGGATACTTACGCACACATGAAAAAGGGCAATGTAGACTGCTTTGTGTTTATTGACCTGAAATGATGTTAGATGAGAAAAAAAAGTGTAGGTTGAAGAAACAGTCTTTATAGTAAAATCTTATTGCCTTTTGAATATTTGCTCTGAGATATGGGAACTAGAGATACAGGGATGGAAACAAGAGACCATGTTCTAATGGAACTTACTACTATGTAACTCTGAGCCTAAGGAGCTGACAGTGGATATTTTGTGCTCAAAAGATATGACTTGGTTCCAAAATTGTGGGTCTAAGCTGGAGAAGCATCAATGTATCTACAACACTGAAACATATTGGAGTTCAGTGGTTAGAAATTCATCTCTGTGGTAGAGCTTCCAGATCAGTCTTTAGTTAGAATTTCTAATCAGCTGGGAAGAAGTCATGGGCTGGTAGTTGAGAGATGTCTAACCACTTTCCCCTAGAAGATGATAATACAGGAGCAGTTCTAGGCACTTGAGGGCCTCTGCAAGATGTAAAAGCAACCCAACTAGTCCAGAGCTAATGATGTATAAGCCATTGGAAAAGCACAGTAGGATATTGGTACCTGTTGGCATATCTCTATTTTATGCTGAGAAGGTACATTCCTTAGCGCTCATCACTTTCCTTCTATAACATATTTGTTCATTATAAGTGCATTAATCTTTCAAGTTTTATGCTTTCTTCCACATCAATATTTTTTTTCTAAATCCATATCCGGAAATGATAAATAGTGTCCTGATATTTCTGTGACACATTTCTCTCAATCTATTCAAGTGTTATTTCACTTTTTTAACCTAGGAAAAGATACAGATGCTGAAGAAACTATTCTAACTAGCTTCAGCATATTACTGTGTTTCTTTAACAGGGTCTATAAAATTTAAGGTTACTTTGTGATGTGATGTTTTTGATAATGGCTATAATTATTCTATTTTTGAAAAATGCAGGCATATGAAGGAATTATTTTATTTACAATATATTTATTAGCTAGAGAAAAAGTAAGCATGTGGTAAGCAGTCTTTGAGTCTTATTTCGAGGGTATTTTCAGAAATAGAAGGTAATATTTTTTATTCCCTGTTAAGACTTTGGATGGAAATCAAGGGCATCATATCAACTGCAGCTCCCAGTGTTGTATGGTTCTTTGTTTTGCTTGATCGTGTTGGTCCTTTTGAAAGTCAAACATTTATGAAAATTCCTAATTTTGTGCAAATATTGAGGACCTAGATTTGCAAAGTCTATATAAACCAAGAACTGCTGCTTGCTGGTTAGGCAAAAACGAAATTTCCCCCTCACTCTTCCTTGCATTTTTAATTAGAATTACTTTTTTGTTACAATACGATTTTCTTCAAAAATATATGCTCTGAAGCAAAAGAGGAACCACAGGCTATATGTTCAATAGGAGGTTGATTAATTGGCCAAACTTCAGTAGTGGGAGCCTGCCATGCTTCCTAGGGAAATAATTCCTTCTATGAAAGTTTATCGTGCTAATTACTAGTCCCAACTTGAGTTCAATATTGCCAACAATTGTTTTACAGCTGCTTCAGCTGCAACAGTTTATGCATATTTCCTTGTGCCTAAACAAAAATGTATTTTCTGAAGATCCCTTTGAGGTAAAGTGTATATTATCATTAAAAACCTACAACGTTGTGTCTTTTTTTTTTTTTCTTTCTTTTTTTAAACTCTCCCTGCTTCAAGTTTATTGGGCTACGAGCTAGGGCATATCATAGATTGTAAATGTGAAAAAGGTGGTACACATGAAACTCCTTCCACATAGGAGTAGGATAGGTGACTACATTGAATGGTAAATGACAGTGCGAAGCATTCCGTGGCGTATTTTTATTGTGCTTATTTATAAGGTACAGTCCTGGTATTAAATGATAACTATTGAGATAGCACTGCTAAAGTGTATGACTGGGGCAAAATATAAACTGGGAATAACAGAATCTTGAAATGATATTTGGTTTTTTAAAAAAAAAGTACATAGTCACTCTATTAGCATGTCATTTATTAAGACTGAACTGCTTTCTTTTCAAATTTCCTGGACCTTATTAGGCTTCTGTTTTGTGTGCAGTACTTTACAGGGGCTTATACAGTTATGATAGTTTCCAAGAGGAATTTCAGATTGGTACCAACTAACTGTAAAAATAAAGCGATCCAGGTTTCATAAGGAAGGAAAAGGAGAAGGAAGTAGGAAATGCGTGCACGCGTACATGCGTGTGTTTTCTTTATAATAACAGAAACCATAAAAAACTTGTAAAATTACTTGCCATCATCCCTAGAAGTTATTCAAATTCATTCTTGCTTTATAAATAGTACATGACTAAATTTGTGTTTTATGACAAGAAAAGTTCATAAAGTAATGCTTTTGTTATGGTGCTCTATTAAATACCATTTATGCATTTTTTATGAACCTGATTTTTCACTTAATCCTCTGCTTTATGCACTTAGAGTTTAAAAAGTTCTGCAGTAAAAAGTTATTGTCTTTAGTTTTCCATATTTTAGTTCAGAAAGAAAGCAAGTTCATTCTACACTTTTTAATTTCCTTTTGAATCTGGGGAGCCATTACTTTTTTTCTTTTTTCTTAGTGACCAGAGAAGCCTGCAACATTATGGTCTGCTATTTTTATCTCTAGTCTTTTAAGTAGAGTACTAAATCCATATGCATGGCTTTTAAAATACTCCCTTTCCCATAGTTTTTTTTTTTTTTTTAACTTCTTTAAATTTTCTTTGTTTAAAATTGAAAATTTGCCTTGACTTTCCATATACAAATTATAGAAATACTTTGTATCCCTTCATATTTTAATAAGTGAAATTTAGGTGCTGCTTAGTTGGCAATACCATTGTACCTTATATTACTCACTTCTGCTTACTAATGAACCACTTCTAAATAGATACTTTTCACTGTTCTAAGAGGAGAGTAAAGAACTATTCTGTCTTCTCACTGATAATGGGACAGGAGAAAGATTTAAAGTACAGTGTAAGAAAGAGAAATGCACAAGCCAGTTCTAGAATAGTATCAATTGCTAGAAGGAGCTTTGCAGAGGGCTGTGAATTCTCCCCCTCTAGGAATCCCTCCCCTCATCCTTTCCTCCCATCCATCCATCCTGGAGTATGTTGTCCTGACTCAGTGGATTTATTTATGGTCCTAAACAAAGTCAAAAAACAGACCTTTTGAGGTCCTTTCTATCATTATGATTATACAACGATGGAAATAAGCTGTATGCTTTGTGAATTACTTTTGAGAAGTTTCAGTAATTTAAAATTTTTCAACTGATTTTTTCTTTTCTTTCTTTTTTTGGGAGGAGGTTAATATTTATTTCACCATGGCTACCAGAATTGTTCTAAGTTATTTTAGTAAGATCTTGTAATAGTAAACTCTTGTCAATCCATAGTGAACAATTTTCAGTAAATATCACAGGAAATTCTGTTACTTACCGGACTCCACATGGCCAAATCATGAAAATAATTCAAAATGATTTATTTAAAAGCTAGCAGTGTAATGACTATCAATTCTCTGAATTATGGACTATCCCCTGCACACTATGGTTACACAATTTATAGAACAGAATATTTCATCTAAACCTGGCATCTTCCTTTATTGTTGGATTTGCCACTCATAACTTGGGATTTTGAAATTCCCATAGCAGAAAGTTTTGCTTCCTTGTCTGTCTCAGAAAGGCATATTTCTAATGCTGAAAATCAAAACAACTCCTTAGAGCACAAAGTCAGAACATATAGCTTATTTCAGACCACATCTCTAAATATTAATGTAACTTACATGAATCACACAGAACATATACTGCCCCTTTGTGCTGGGAAATGCCACACTTTTTATAGCCATTGCTGTACAGCAAGGATAATAGGAACCAAAGTCATAAAACAGTAATTAATATACTTCAGAAGTGAGCTGTTTTATTGGGTAGATGCTAATTAAGGAGGATAGATGGCAGTGATTGAAATAGGCATAAAACCATTTGGTCAACACAAGTGAAAGGTCAGGTATCATCTTGAATGCTTTAATTAAGGAGGCTTTGCTTTTTTCCCCCTCTTTTAAATATCTGAAGAAACATGGAAGGAAAGATCCACAGTAACTAAAAGCAAAACGATGTGTAGTGCATATCCTAGGGGTCTGAGGGTGGGACAGATATGTGTTAAAACTTCTGATTGATCTGACTCCCAGTGAAATTGTATTGTTCTCTGCAAACAAATAACACTAGTGCTTTCGACCCTGGCACAAGTGAGTCATGTCTTTATGGGACGTTTGCATCAATCACAAGAGCACAGCCTTATGTTATGGAGACTACTGCTGCCCACATTTAAAGCAAAGATTCTATGCCCAGAAATAAACTCTGAAAAGTTAGAAACTGGCTCAAGATCAGCTCCATCTAATGGAATGCTTACTATCTATGAGATCATCTATAATATAAAATGAAAGGAACTTCGGCAGGATGCAAACTAATAAAACCTAATGCATTTTCACATATTTGGCATGGAGAATATGAGCCGTAGATATGTTAGTTATTAACTTTAATTGGGCAGCTGCCTATTACCCATTTGGTTACATTTGTTTACCTTTTGTCTTTCTTAAATGATATATACTGCTATCATTATGTTTAATAGAAAGATTCTTCCATTTTAGTGGTTAATGTTAAAATATCTTAAATGACTGGCCTTTGGTAAAATTATATTCACCAGACCAAACAAAGGCACTGTTTTTTTTTAACCAAACTAATGCCTGACTATAATAACACACAAGTACTTGTTATTCTGTCCATATTATACACATAACATTCATAGATAAGCCTATAGTTAGACAACAATCTTTTGTGGAATTGTATCCCAACATGTATAATTATATTCTTGATATGTAAAAGCATGCATTAAAATGTTTAAATAAGTGCAACATAAGAATGAGTAAACAGAATTCCGTATTTTCCAATTTGAATAGTGATCAGATCTTGCATAGAATTATTCTAATTGTTGTGTGGTATTGTTTCTCATTTCAATGTCTTCGTCCAATACTGGAGAGGACATTGTGTTTAAAGCAAGTGTGATTTAAGATTGCTGATCCATAGAACATTCCAGTCTCTGAGTAGAAGCCCTAATAATACTGCTAAAAAAAGAATAAGGAGAAAAGTTCTTGAAGTTGATATTCCTCATCACTTGGGAAGCAAAGAGTAAAAAGAGATGTCATCCTTTAAAACCCTGTCCTTGTCACCCAATTATAAAGAGAGTCAAGCTGTCAACGACAAAAGCACATACAAGCCTGGACAGGGAAATACTCAATCTGGTTTCAGTAATAACCTTTCATGAAATGAATGGAGAGGTTTATATTTCAAAAAGTTTTCAACGGAATTGGACTAGGTCTGTAGCCAGGGGGTAGCACTGATGTGGTGTAGTGGTTAATTTTTTTTTAATCCTGAGTACATTGATATATAACCCATAGATAGTCTTTGGAAGAGAAGTGATAATATCATTCTGGCTATATTCATTTGGCCATTATGGGCAAAGTCATAGCTAGAAAAAAATTTTTCCTCAAATAGCGAATTTACTGAAGACAACACCAGGCACTGTCTTCTTCCCACCAGTTAATGACATTCTCGTTAATTTGCAGCTTGCACAATATCTGTTCTTGCTATTGCTACCAAGCATATTGCAGATCAAGGAGCCTGTTATGCAACTGTGAATAAGAATCTTGGGCCACTTCACACTGTTTCATCTTGTCAATTGGGAGTTTTGTTTTTTTGTGTGTGCGTGTGTGCACGAGTATGTGTACATGTTAACTAAAGTCTAATGACTTTTAAGCAAACAAGTAATGGACTCTGTATATCCTGTTTTCAAAATGTATCATGAGTTCTTCAATTTCTAATTGCTCCCTGTGTGCATGTATGCTTTCGGGGGGAAAACATCAGTATACATGCACTTTACTTCTGCTTTTCAAAATGATGGGCTAGCAAGGTAGCCTCTCTGTTCTACTCTTCCGTTTTTTTGTGCTGTTGAGAAGTATGAAGCTTTTTACAAAGTCATTTCCATTTAGCTTCGGCAAGGGTTTTTTATTGTTCAGTGGAGTCTTTCTAATCTGAAAATTCTCCATAACTCAGACACTGTAACCACACAGCTCATACGTGGCTCATGTAAGGCTGGAAACACTGCCTAATTTTTCCACCCTGTCCTTTGAAATCCATTTTATTGCTACTGCCACTTTATTCTGGGAGTCTACATTCATGCAGATGTACTATTTGCTTGTTCCTATGTGCAAGGGAAATTATTTTTATTCCTAGAGCATTTCTCCCTCCTAAAATCCTGGATTAGATTAAGCAAATATCCCATTTATGTAAATAAACGTTTAATTAAGCAGAGTCGGTAACAATGTCAGAAACAATAAAACGGATGATTTGTCAGAAATAAACTGCAGGGCATCTGATCCTTTGAAGATAATGGAAAGTTGACTATTTAAAAACATGAACTGAAAAAATATATAGATAGATCTTGATGAGTTCCAGTTACCTAAATTACTGTGGCACGAGTATTTTGGAAAGTAAAACTCAAAGGCAAAAACAGAGGTCTAGTGTGTCACTTCTCATCAGTAAAGTGATCTACGGCAAGTAGTAGTAGAATCTTCATGGGCAATTTCTATAGGTGAGAAAATTCTAGAGTGTCAGCCATGGAGGAGGATGGCTGGGTTATTCACGGTACAGCAGGACCACAGTTGGATACCATTTCTGTTGCACCCAAGGTTACAAAGGCTTTCCTGCAGTCAGAGGAAGGAGTTCAGTTATGATCAGCCTGGAGAAAAATGATGACATTTCTCGCTTAGGTAGCAGAGAAGGTTTAGGTGTGCTCCAAGCACGGGGTTATTTACACAGCGAGGTAAGTGCGGTGATAAGGAATTTTATGTGTAAGGCTGGTGTCTTATCCTGTTGAACTTTGGTCTCATTTCCCGGAGTGACTTTTTAAGGTGCCAGCGATCCATCCCTTTTCATATCTGTTAACATCATTTTCAACGCTGTACATCTAACTTATCCCTCCTCGTTTTTTTTTTGTTTTTTTGTTTTTCATGTCTCTTACTCTCTATCTCAGCTCTCGGATACACATATATCAATTCAGATCATAAAAAAAGAGTTTAGAGGGTTTTATTTGTATATAAAGAGCAAATTAGGAATATTGATTTTTTTTTTCTTAACTAAAGGCCAAATTCCTTTTTGTCAAGAGGTTCCACCATTCACATCTCTGTACTACTGATTTCCTAGCAAGGCAGCGTTTCTGGACCAGTTTTTGTGACACAGCAGGTTTTACCATCACTGTTGTGCTTGTCACTTTGCCTTCCACATGCCAGAGCTGCTTTTTTTATTTTTAAAGATGTGGGGAAGAAAAAGGGCGCCACCACTCTGTATGAGGGAATCAGGTAACGTCAAATGTGATTTTTTTGTGTTGTAACTTCTCCAAATTTTCAGTAAATTTGTTGTGGTCATTTCCTTTATGTAAATGATTTTTGGGAGAAATAAGAACCTAATATGGGAATATGATTCAAAATTTCGGAAAATTCAAACCTGGCTTCAAATACAGGTCTATGGTGAGATCTTACTAACCATTACAGTATACGATTACAATGAGAAAATTATTTTTATTCAATTCTGAGGGGAGGTCTATTAAAGTGGTGCATAATTTCAGAGCAGTTCTCTAGAGATGAACTTTTTTATGGTAAAATGAAGCAATGTAACATAATGCAAATCATACTACCATTACAAAAAGGAAATTAAAGTGGGAAGAATCTGTCCAAATATTGTGAAAGATGAGGAATCAACCTTTATTACTTTATTTTTAGAATTTGCAAAGATGTTGCACTGCAGAAATGCCTCTGGGCATTTGAGAAATGGGAGGGAAAGAAAAAGAGCAGTCCTACTAAAATGCCTGTTCCTTCGGCCCTCTGCCCCTCCTCCTAGCTTTCATCCTGCTCCTTCTTTACCCTGACCGTTCTATCTGAGCAAAGCTACATCCCCAGCCAGTATCTGTCCAAAAGGGTTTTGTGATTTCACATGTTTCCTAGAGCATAAGCTCTTCGGCATACTAATTGTTTCTCATGTTGAAACTAGATTGTGTTTCATTAGAAATCCTTCATCACTTTGTTGAAGAGTTTGCATTAAGGTTTCAGAAAAATTCTCAAACTCTCAAACATTTAGGGAAAGGAAAAAAAGCGCTCGCTTATAATACATTTGTCGACAGTTTCCTTTTGCGAATATATTATGGCGGAGTTTATAATATTACAGAGTGATGTTTCCCTTTCCCCTTTCAATCAAACTACTGACAGCATTTTCTTAAAAAATAAAATTAAATCAGCACTGTCTGGTGTTTGCTTTGTCTGTGGAGTCACACAGGTCCTAGTAAATTCATTTTTAAAAAGTTTAAAAAGTCAAGCAGAAGTGCCGTTAGCTACTATTTTCTCTTTGTCCCCTTTTAATTACTGAAGCCAGATTATAATTTATAAATTAAAACTAAAATATTGAGGAGATAATGTATAGACAGTTTATGGGTTTAACAGTTTGTGAGTTCTGGATTGAATTTGAATGTATAAGCAGAGTTTGTGCTATGTGATTGTAACTACCTACTTCATTAGAGGTAGCCTTAATGATCTAAAGTCACAAGCTCTGAATCTCCACCCTTGAGTGAAGTAAATAGCTCAATGATTTTTTTCGGTTTTAAGATACATATTTAATTTTTAAATTCACTATAATAGGTATCAGAGATTCCAATTAATTTTGTCAATTGGTGCTTTTTTATAATAAGACTCTAGTATATGTGAGCCCTTATAATCTCAGATAAAATGAGCCCTCATCTTTAAGTAGATTTTGTAAATGAGAGCCCAAAGCTTCTGTGTCATTCTCAGTTCTTATGTGTGCAATAATAGATCATACCTTTGCACAGAAATTAGATGTGTTCTAGAATAATATTACAACAACTCAATTCATTCTCACAGTTTAGGGTTAAGAATATTACTGAGGATAGTTTATGTATCTTTTCTATTTTATATATACATATATATTACATATATTATATTTAAAATATATATAAATATAAAAATTTTATATATAATATATAAAGTATATATTTTATATATATTGTGAATGGATGTATATAAGAGAATACGCAAAGACATTTATTTTTTGTATAAATTTAATATTTGAGAATTTCAGGGACTTAGTGCTTCAGAATTCTAACTAGCTGAACTGCTACTTTTGATGGTTTCTGTTGGCCAAGGCAGAGAAAGCCAAATGTATTATAAAAATTTATATTGAAAAATCTTAATTATGTGTTTAAGCATGCATTTTTGATGCCTGGAACTGTGTTGAATTGGTTTCCAAAAGCATTTAGAATTTTTCTTAAGCCCTGGAGAATGCCTTTTGAAATATTACCCCGATTTACCAACAAAACATAGCAATTATAATAGGACACATTGTAAAGATTTTTAATTTTCCATCTGTGATCTTATATTCTTTGGTGGTTAGGTCTTTAAAACCCCAACTCTAAAGTGAAATTGAAAAGTTCTTAAGAAAAGAAATCTGTTGTTACAGAGTCTAGGGTGGGAGAGAATAATTACACATAGCTTTTTGATAAACAGTCTAAATTGTGCTTCAAAGGACAGATGTGGCTTTAATAATCTGAAACATTTGCATTTTCAGATTAAACTTTGCTTGATTGCATTGTACTTGATATGTATACTTAAATCTATATGTTAAACGTTATACTTTGATATAGCACATCTTGTTTGACTTTGTTCCTATGATCTGACAAGCTTCATTATATAATAAACTAGTTAAAATAAATCTTAAAGACATAAAAGTGTTCCTGACAGTAAGAAAAAATTTAAAGCACACAAATGATATATCGGTTAGATGTTCCAGAGAGAGTCAAAGTTTTTTCATTCAAATCTTTGAACATGTGTTTTGAATAAAGCTGTAAGGCATTTTCCAGTAACCAGTGTTGTATTACAAAAATGAGTAAAGTAAAACAAAAGGAAAACATGTTTCAACATTTTATTCAGTATTGTCACATATTGTTGCACATTTCCTGCTGGAAGTCAATGTGACATTTGTAATGCTAATTTTTCAAACCTAACCTTTTATATCATATAAAATATTACTGAGAATACTGTGCTCTTGCCAGACAAGCACAAATAATGAACTACTCCATCAGAGTTCAAATGGGTTCCTAATAGTTTGTGTGCAATTATATTGCAACTCTGATGTAAATCCTTCATTATAATTTTTGTATTTTTCTACTAAATTCCATCTAGGAATAATCAATGATATGCAGGTTACAGAATTTTTGACCCAATATCGTAGCCTTTTACACAGGGTTGAAACCGGGAAATAATATCACTATAGTTAAATTGATTGCCAGAGTGGACAAAGCATTTGGATAATATAATCTGGTGATGTAATGAAAAAAAAAGCAAGAAGTTTATATAAAAGTAGGAAATTCCATGCTCTAGTACTAGGCCTTTTACTGTTTTTTTAATTGAAAATTAATGACTTAATTGACTCTGAAGTACAAAAACATATCAGGACATCTATTTGGTTAGTTTGCTTTCCATAATAAACAGCTGTCAGGCGCTAAATACATAGCAGTAAGGAGGCAAAGTATTGAGCATGTGCAAACAATTTCAATATTTAAAATGCCAAATTGGGGAGAGAGGTACTTAAAATGAAGCTATGAACTAATTTCGAGAAAGATGCATATAATTTATTTGACCATTATATTTTGTTATATTATATTATATATTTTAGTAAGATATTAGCTTTGGAACAAAATCTGCAATGTGTACTTTGTAAGCAATCATTAACAGTACATTTCTATGAAGGGAAGCTACTTCTTCTGAAATAAGGAAAACTGAAATTTAATATTCAAGTTGGGGAATGTTCCCTCTTTACAATGTTAATTTATAAAGCTGTTTTAAAATTTAAGGTTGACTTAAAATTAAATTGTTTTGAATAATTGGTAGCCTGAAATCAATGAAACACTTTAGCCTGTTCCTTTAGCAAAGCTGGGAGTTCCTATAATGAGGGTTTCCAGGTTGGCCAGCCTGGGGATGGGTATTTGGATTCATACACTGAGTGTGGTCAGCAGCTGGCCAGACTCCCTCACACCACTCCGTGGGGTCCCCAGATCTGACCTCTAAGGTTAGGAGTATTTACGTGAATTCTGTCATTGTTGTGTCTAGGAACTTAGAATTTATGAGGAGTGTGGTAAAACACATTACTTTTCTCTTCACTCTTCCTCCGAAGATAAAATAGTTAAGTTTCTTAGAACAGAATGAACGTGTCTTTTCCTCGGTGTTCGAGTTCATTATACTAAATTTCATTTT
Source organism: Balaenoptera borealis (assembly GCF_965194805.1). Lineage (NCBI taxonomy): Eukaryota > Metazoa > Chordata > Mammalia > Artiodactyla > Balaenopteridae > Balaenoptera > Balaenoptera borealis. The sequence goes on from NC_138876.1 coordinate 22,900,429, forward strand.
TATATCCAGCTGTTGTTTTTAGCTTATGTTCAGTCCACGTGAGGGAAATAGCGGTTGTCGGGTAGGTTTCTACCTAAGCTTTGTGGCACGTGGCTTCCACGATTCATGCCCTGCTTGAATAGACTTGTGAATAATTGTAAGGGAACATATCTCAGCAGCCAAGCCAAAGTCAATGTCATGAACTCTTTGGTTCGGATGGTGTTTCAGCTTGCACCAAGTTTGGTTATAGAAGCGATTTTATTTCAGCTCACAGCAAGATGAAGAAGAAAGAGAAGGTGTTACTGACCTTATTTTATGGATGAAAAAGTTGAGGTTCAAAGTGGGTGAACATTTTGGGGTAACAAATGAAGGATCCTACATTTAGTCCAATGTGGGTGCAATTGTGTGTTTAGTGCATGACTTTGGGGCGGTCTGGTTCATCACGCTGTATCCCCCGTGCCTACAGAATGATGTTTCATTGGTGCTCAAGAAGGGCATCAGATGAATGAACAAAGACTAGGAGCAGGAGAGTGTGACTCTGTCATCTTCCGCTGCAGGTATCGACCTCTAGGCTCCAAAAGTGTGTGTTGTTTTTCGAGGAAGTGCATGCCTGCCTCTGAGAGACTTCTGCAGATGATGAAAAGGAAATAACTCTTCCCTTTGTAAAATCTTGCTTGTGAACCTAGGATTTAATAACAGTTAACATTTTCCGTGAACTCACTGTGTGCCAGATACTCTTGTAAGCATCTTACATGCAGTAATTCACTTAAGCTGAACAGCTCTGTGAGGTAGACACCGTTGTCATCTCCATCCTATAAAGGAGATGACTGCTGTACAGGGGAGGTTAAGTAACTTGCCCACGGTCGCAAAGCAGCAGCAGTGACTCCAAGCCCCAGCTGTGACCACTGCATTATACTGCCCCTTGCTACCTTATACATTCCCAGTCTATTGGTTTAAGTCATCGTATGAAGGAGCTGTGACTGAGCACAATGATTTTTCTACTTAGGCAGCTGCTCGATTGTCTGCAGCGATCCTTTGTCCTCTGTGGGTACTGGAGTTGCTTGGGAACTGTCTTGTTCCTTGGCGGCCATTTGTGATGACCCACGACATTGTCGAAACTTTGAAAATGAGATATTTCTTCAGGGTACCCTCATTATGAATTTTATTTACTTCTGGCTGTCAGCTTTGCTCTTTGGGGAAGAGAAAGATACACATCAAATTTAGGATTGCCGTTATCCCTTGGAAAGGAGAAAGAAAGAAAGTATTGGAAACAGGTAAACAGGAGACTTCTACTCCATTGATAGTGGGTTTGCTTTGTTTGCTTGTATGCATATTGTTTGTTTGCTTTAAGGTTAGAATCTTTAGATTATGCTTTCATTACATTATTTTTATATTTGTTCAAACTCATTCCTAATTTTAAAAGAAATTAAGGAACATAAACCTGGATTTATAGACAATCAATAAGCATCTTGAACCTGGCACTGATGAGTTCAAGAATAATGTTTGTATGAGCAGCTTTTACTTATAGCCTGGAACAATAATATTCTTTTTTTTACCCATATAACTGAGGTTTATAGAAATCAGTTACTCAATATGGACTTAGAAGGAAAACTTCATAATATTTTTTTACCTCAAAAGGCCCTTAGAGACCAACTAGATTGAAAAAATCTGAGGCATAGAAATATTAATTGACTTGAGAGATACCACAAAGATACTTGGTTCAAGTGTTCCTTAGTTCAAGAAACTTTTATGGAATGCCTACCTTGAGGAAGGAACCTTAGATGTTGCTGGGGACACATAGACGAATAAGACAGTGTCCGTGAGGGATTCATGCATGGTCTTTAGAGGGAAGGCATCTGAGTAAAGAAATAATTATAATGCAAACTATTAATTGCCTTAACAAAAGATGGAATTGATGGTCTATCTATCTCTACCAATCACCTATGTATCTACCTATGTATGTATGTAAGTATTTATCTGTCTCATCTGTTTATCGTTAATACATATAAAGCATTTAGCACAGTACCTGGAACATAAAGAGTTCTTAATAAACAGTATTTGTGTGATCTGTTACTACCTCTAATTGCCAGATTTTTCATTTTATTTTGTAGCATTTAGAGAGAATTCTGCCAGGATTGCTTGTTCAGCCCTTATGTTTGTGAGACTATGAAACCTTCCTTAAAGTTCTCTGGCAAACTATAAACCGCTCTCCTATTGAAGGGCCTTGTAAATATTCCTGTAGCTATGCTTATTTGGCCATAATTTAATTATTTGTTACATAATTTGGTTTCAACTACAAAATAAACTCATTTATATAAGGCACTGTCTCTTACTCATATGTGTATGATCAGGGCTTAGAATATAATAGGTGATCAATGAATACCTGTTCGTTGCTTGAATGAATGCATCTTACAAAGGATTTCAGCCAAGTGCATGGGGGGCGGGAGAAGTGGTAGAGAGGTTAAGTGGTCCAAACTGCTTCTTAGACCTTTCTTTGAATAAAAGCACTTTAGAGGCTTGTAGAATGGGAATATCATGGTGTTGGTTGTAAGGCTCGTCTTGGTTACAAAGGCTTAACTCTTAAAAACAACTCCTTCCTAGATCACATGACTGGCTCCTTTTATGATTCCTCCGCCACGAATGTCCCTACAATCTAGTAGCAAAATTCTGCTCTACGATAATGTTCTTGCCCTAGTAAATATAATTTCTAGTGCATATATTATATGAATGTAATATCAATATAAAGAGAAAAATATCTATAATGTAGAAGTTCTATAAACCATAGGGTTGTACAGAAAAAAATAACCTGATTTTTGGTTTTAACTCCAGAGAAACTTGAAGTTAAGGTTCAAATAGCAATTTTATTTATTATTTTTATTTATGGCTGTGTTGGGTCTTCGTTTCTTTGCGAGGGCTTTCTCTAGTTGCAGCAAGTGGGGGCCACTCTTCATCGCGGTGCGCGGGCCTCTCACTATCGCGGCCTCTCTTGTGGCAGAGCACAGGCTCCAGACGCACAGGCTCAGTAATTGTGGCTCAAGGGCCTAGTTGCTCCGCGGCATGTGGGATCTTCCCAGACCAGGGCTCGAACCCATGTCCCCTGCATTGGCAGGCAGATTCTCAACCACTGCGCCACCAGGGAAGCCCTCAAATAGCAATTTTAATCAGATAGGATGAGCTTCTCACTGAACTTCCAACAAGATAATTATGTTTTATATCTGCTATGGTGTGTGTGTGTGTGTGTGTGTGTGTGTGTGTGGCTTTACATACTGTATAAACTAAGATATTAATATTTAGAAAAGGAAATTTTTTTTTTTACCTGCAGTCTGATCATAAATTTGAGCAGGTGTTTATATTTAGGGATTTGCGGTTCACTCACTTATCAATTATTTATTGAACTCCTACTACGTGTAGGTCACTGTTTTAGGCACTGAAGATATATATTAGGCACTGATGTAAACAAAAGAGAGAGAGGTCCCTTCCTGCCCAATACCTTTCTGATATTTTTAAAAATCCGATTATTAATGGGTAGCTAATGTCTGACAAGAGCTCACTAGTGTGTTATTGAATTACATATTACATATGTATTTCATACATAATTCCATATTACATATGTAACAGTTTTTAAAATATCTCTATATGATTGGCCACATTTTTGCACAATTTTTACTTACTCTGCTGGTATACAGAAAAGGCATGGATATCCATTTATTATAACTCAATGTGCTGACAAAATCCTAGCTTCAGAGACACGTGGATAACTTCAGTGGTCTGAATTTGATTCTGCTCTACATAAGTGAAATAATCGAAGTAGTGTATAGGGATTTCATAGTGTAACTCCATTAAAATCAATGAGAACTCTGCACACCTAAACACCTGTTCACAATTCAAAAATTCAGGCAGGCAGGCAGTTCTACTTAAAAGATCACTAAATCAGTAGTCTGATAGTCTTTGGGGGTTATAGTTTTATCATCTCACTTGCTTTCTCATTTAACTTTGTCATTATACAAACCCATTATTAGGGGTAAGAAAATTACACAATTCTTTCAGCCCAGTGTGATTCTGGGGGTGTTGATCCTGTTTGAAGTAAGGCTCAAAAACTAGATAAATGGCGAGCTATCTTAGAAATATCACCAATTGGAACTTTGAGAAATATAGTGAACTGCCAGCTCTCCTCAAATATGAATTGGTTAAAAAAGAAAAGGTAAATTTTAAAACTTCTAAGACTTGTAAACAAAATTCATTTTTAAGCTATGAATCTTTAATGAGTAAGCACTTATTTTGCCAGTGGCATTACAATGAATTGAAATCCATTTGGAAAACCAATAGCAACAAATTAATTACTTTCATTCACAGTGACTTTCAAGTTTCTTAAATTTTAGGTTTTCATGGGCTATATCTAACTCTTAGAGTGTCTTAAGTTCTTTTCCATTTTCAGAATCAGATATGCTGGTATTTTACCTTACATTGCTCCAAAGTTTTATTTTCTACCATGAAGAAAAAATGTTAAACAAGGTAAAATGTAAACAAGGCAATAAATGGGTATTTAAGATTTTTTTAGGATCTTAGCCTATTAACTATTTGTCTGTTTACTGTAAATTACAAGTTAATTTTATCTACTCTGGTTAACACCAATACTTGGCTTCATTTTTGAACAGTTAGCTTAAATTAATAATATGCATTGGAGAAGCACAAACATGCATTAACATGCAATTAACAATTCCATATTTTTTTTAAAAACTGGCCTTAGCAATTAATTTAATAGTTTTATCTTTTATTATATTTTAAAAATAGAATTTAAACATAGTTTTGAAGGGATTTATTTTCTTTTTAATGGCAAATAGTTTTCAACTCCCCATAAATGATTTTAATTTAAAATAGAATTATAGATGTCTACCATAATCAAGCGATTCTCTACTCTTTCAAAAAAACTTCTCTAAGTGCTAAATTCTATGTTCTTATATGCTTCCCTGGTGCTGGATGTCATACCAGGTGCTGCCTTAGTCATTGCTCATTAAATAAGTAATTCCTCATGTTCTAAGTCTCATCTTTGATTTTCTACAAGTGTATTGTTAAAATTTGAATTGAAGTTTGGCAACATTATTTACTAGAATCATAGCCTATGAGAATGAAGGAACATCATTATAATGTATCCAACCCTGTCTGTTTACAGATGAGACCCACAGAAGTGCAATGAATGACCAACAGCAACTGGATACTGGGTTTAGATTTTGCCCATTTGGTTCAGCTGGTCACTCAAATTGTTATTAGTGATATGATTAGATAGATTTATATATATTAAGAAGAGTATACTATGGTGTGTCTTTTAAATTAGCTATTCATTTAAGAGAGATCTAGGTTCAAATATGCCATGCACATTTACAAAACAAAGTTTTCTGAGCAACTCAATAGTGCTTCTATTTTTGGATCCCTGTAAACAATCTAAGAGCACAGCCTCCTGTGAGCCATTCTGTGAGCTACCAGATCATATCCCTAGGGAGCCCCCTCTTTGACTGCCCCCCTTCTATTTCCTCACATCCAGTCATTGAACATCAGGGTTGAAAAGGAACTTTAAAGTCATGTGACTTCATGCAGTGCCAAAATTTCTCTTGGATTTAACCCCTCCTTTTGGTTGTCTCATTGTCACGGCTTAGTCATCAGAGCTTCGTGGACTTCCTAAAGGGACTGTAATTTTTACTACTCCAATTCATAGTCCATACTTCCCACAAATGTATATGCATAACACACAAACAGGATTATATTATAGTACCCAGCTCAAAACCCCTTAATTGTTCAAAACCCCTTAATTGTCCTCCTTGCTTTAAGTAATCACCATCAACTCTTTTACTGCGCTATTCCATACCCTTCTCCCCATGGGTAGCAACCCACTGCCCTTCTAGCTTTGACAGTCACTAAACTCTTGCTGGGCAATCTAGAACACTGGTCACCATTCCCATCCTTATGAATGTTGAATCTGAGCCAGACTCAATGGCATTTTTGTTTTTGCTTTTTTTAACCTTTAAAGTAAAGCTACCAATATTCTAATCAATCTAAATTAACCTAAATTGTTTACCTTTTAAAGTAATGCTACCATGCTTTATCTAATCAGTCTAAATGAACCACTTCCTCTTGTTTGCATCAATACTGTTTTGGGTGCACACTGTACTTTCTCTCTTCATGGCTTTTTTAGGACAACAGTGTTTTAGCATTACTGTTCTCTCCATAGCTTTTGAATAGTGTTTTTTCTCCCCCACTAGAATGAAAGCAAGAATTTTTGTCTAATTTTGTCTCTTGCTCTGTCCCCAGACCACAGGATAGCTTGTAGACTCTCAGTAAACACTTCTTAGATGAGCAAATAAGTTTGCTCATTACTAGATGCTAGATTGCACTGATTTGAATAGAACTTCTTGAAAAAATATATTTCCATGTACTTTATTAAGATTTTCCTAAGTCATTCTCTTAGCAAATTTCTTAACAAATTTAGATGCAAATGATCTAAAATGGTGAGAATTTCATTATATCTAAGAAAGAAGTGTGCCCATGCATGTTTCTTTGAATTTTCTTGGGGAATAAAATAAAGGAGCCATATATTTTTTTATTATTTCTTTATGATTTGCTTAAAGATATACTAAGAAATATTCCAGACAGTCTTCCCAAATTTACTGAGAAATATTCCAGACAATCTTCCAGTGTATAAATCTTAAGATGACCATTGCCAAAGTGAGTAGTTTGGACAAGATGTTAAATTCCCTTCATTTCTAAAATATTTTGAATTTATTTCTTAATCCCCAACTATTATTAATTTGAATACTGTAAAATACAGGGTATAAAACACATCTTTAAAGTTAACAATATCTTATAGGTTAATTAAATATTCAGCATACAATTCAAGTTCCAGATCAGAGTAAGAATTTAGGAATAAAAAGCAATATCAAATCTGAATCATCAAGAAATAAAGGGCTAAAAATTCCAAAATAGCAGAGGGACACCCTGAGAAGTTAAAGCATATAATTCAAGGTCAGCTAAAATAAAATAGGATGTATGCAGACGTTCATCATAGGTTGTCTAATTTTTAATCTAGAAAAATTTGCAATTACTTATAAAAATACATTGTCCATGTATTATAAATGTGGAAGAAAATATTTTCCTCTTTCAGAAAGAAGCCATATGGCAAAGAAAAAAACAATTCCAGCTTTAGAGGAAAAAGAAAATACCCAGATTTGAAGCTTATTAGATGTATTATCTAGTCTCTCAGATCGGTTTCAAAGTCTGGAAAATGAGTTTAGTTTCACCTGTTTAAGTTTGTTAATAAATGCTTTAGTGTTCAGCCAGGATTCCCCAAACTATCTTAATTGTGCAAGCCCAGTGGAGCCCTAAGAATTTTATCAGACCTTCTCCCTTCACAACTTCACTTACACTTAATTATAGAGGTTGAGCATCTATGCAAGGTTTGAAAAAATGGTTTCACTGGTATAAAAAAGCTTGAAAACCCCAGAAATAACGTATATAAGCCAGAAATTAGCATGTGCTCATAAATTATAGCTTCCATTATTTGGTAATACATGCTAAATCTATTAAACATTAGAACCGTGAACCTCCTGTTAGTAAATCATAACATCTCAGGTCACTGGACAAAATGTCTCACAGAGGAGCACATCTCATGTGGAATTAAGCCCTAATTCAGGCATTGCTACAACCTGAGGTTTTATAGTCGCTTAAATTTCTTTTGCCTTTGTTGCAATTGGCGCCATTAAATTAGGTTAGTGTAAAACTGGGCAGTGAGAACAACTATATAAAGACTATTATGTGCTTTAAAGTGCAAGAAAAGTAATGTGAAAATACCAACAGACCTTTGGCATCATTCAAAGCTAGGAATGAATTCTCAAGACCTTTAAAAACACAAAAGAACTTGGAGCAAATGATGGTGTTTAATTTGATCAAGATACTATAAATGTTCTTTAAAAAAAAAAATTCGTACACTATCTGGAATCCAAAAGCTTAGAGACCTCACTTACAACTCTACTAACTAATCTAGTAATGGATTATTATGAAAAGTTTGGGAAATGGGAATACGTTTTTAAAGTATACAAAGTTTAAGGTGAAATGTTTGTATTACAAAAGATTTACGTTTCACGCATGTAACAATTTTCAGAAAGAAGGATCTTCTAATGTTCTTGTATTCTGTTCTGTAGAATTCTTTTCTTTGAAAATATTCTATATTTCAAGAGAATTCTGTGAATTTCATGAAAATGACACAATAAAATTGAACTCAGCAAGCTTCCACCTCACAGAGTTAATTAATGAGGAGTGTTACAAGATTCACAAATAATCCAGTCCGTCAAAGCGCAGTTATAATAATATCACTGTTGACTACATCAGATTGAGATTAATCAAGCATCAGTGTCTCGGGCTCTGGGAAAAATATTAAGTAATAGAGTGTTCTATCACTGCAGTAGTGTGAATGCTGATGAAAGAACTGGTGGTCAGAATCCTCTTGTGGAATTAAATATGTCAAAACAGCTTATACACAGTGGAGCTTACTTTGCATAAAAGCCAAAAAACTTGAAAAACTTAAAAGACAAACAATCATAGCATGGAAGTTCAGTAGTACAAGTGGAATAATTTAAAACATTACTAGAAAACTATTTGAATGTTTTTAGGCCAGCCAATTTGAATGGCTGTATCCAGGGTGATATACAAAATATTGAATAGACAGCATGACAGTCACTGATCAGTCCAGCAGACACGCCGTGTGGTACATCTCCATCCAGAGTAAGTGCACAGTGCAAACTTGTAGGGGGGTGGGGAGGCTTAAGAGAAAATAAGTACACCCCAGTATCCAAAGATTCCAGGGGACCATCCTAGAACTCCTGACCTGGGATGAAGCCCAGGCATTTATTTACTTCTTAATAGTAACCAAGGTGATACTATTAAATAGGAGTTTGGGAGTGACCAGATTAGACACCCTATTTCAGCTTAACTCAGTTTGAATGACCAAGTAAATAAATTCCCTTGCAAGTAAAGATTTCTCTTACTCACAGGCTTCAAGTGAATTAACTTGGGTCGGGCCAGATGTATAGACCACAATAAAAATGATCTCAGTGCAAATAGCAGTTCATAGGTATTATGTAGTCAAATTCATCCAAATCAATTGCCTGTTTATAGTTTGGGTACTTTAGAAATTGGCAGTCTTTTATAGTTGACACTGCAATAGGTACGTGGCTCCGTGCAGGTGTTTTGAAAACCACGTTCATTTTAATGTCTCTAGTAGTTACTGTTGATAGAGTTGATGTGGCTTTCCCAGGATGCCAAGCCCACAATGGGTTTCACATTCTGAACTGACTTTCAACTTTATCTAAGACACGTGATGAATTGTCTGAAGGCAGGTGTGGGACAGGTTCACTGAGATATCTACATGTGCACGCACACTCATACACACACACACACACACACACTGACATACCTATTAGCAAAATTGAGAAACGGATCGGAAATCATGGGGGGAACCTTCATGTGGTTGATTTTGTTTTTGTATTTTGCCAGTTAACACTGAACTGATGTAACTACATACAACCTGAGGTTTAGGAATTGGGGGTGAAGGACATGTAAAATTCTATGACGGCTAATACTCTCTTCCAAATACCCACTGAGCTTTTTTGGTTTTGTTTGTTTTGTTTTCCGTTAGCCTAGGTTTGTTAAGAATCTCTTTCCGTACTGATACATCTAGAGCATTATTAATGGTGATGCAACATTTTATATGTCAGGCTCTTGAAATGATTTAGGTAAAAGAGACATTAGTTTCCTCAGTTTCAACTAAAATGATAAATTCTTACTTTACATCTGTGCTCAAGGAAATGCCACTAATATCGTCTCATTTATTTAAATACTTGTCAGGTGACTGCCTAATTTTACGGGCTTCTGAGCCTTCTCCAAGCATGCCAAGGCCAAGGTCCTTGGAAGTGTCTTTGTACTTCAGTCTATGGCATCAGACACAGCTCTCCCACCCTCCCGCCCCATACAAAAAAAGCAGTTTGAATGTTATCACATCAAAGGAAAAATGCCATTGTCTGTGAACTGTCTTAGGTCTGTCAGAATAAATCAATTATGGGACAGAATTCATTTGAGGTACCATTTCTTCCAAACAAGAGAACCCTCTCCCCCATTTCCTCTCAGAAATGTAAATATATAATATATAATATATATATTTTGTGTGTTTGGTGAAAAGATACCAGTAAAGTGATAACATCTGGCTGGAGCAAAACGCTGCCAGCTAAGGAATGGTTTCCTCTCTGTGGGTCTGACCAGAGTCTGATGTTGTACAGATGTGCACCCAGGCCTGACTGTAAAAGTTATAAACATTGTCATAACATTGTTCGACTTCTCTAGTATTTCCTGTCTTCTGCTTAGCACTTTATTACTAAGTCTGGCTCACCGCCAAGTGAAATGCAGGGAGTTAAGGCCTCTGGCTTGAAATTTAAAACAAGTCCAGAATTCATTGGGTTTAATTTGATATGCGAACTCTGATAACTCACACTTGTTAAAATAAAGCCGCTTACCATTCAAGTTAGATTTACACAGCTTTGAGAGAACACGGGAGAAGGGGCGGGGGGGGGGGGGGAAACACATTTTTCAAAACTTTAATATTGGCTTTTAGCTCTTGGTTTTAGAGGTGAGGGTGGGGGAGGGAGGAGGATACTGAGTGCGGAACAGCTGATTCAGAAGCTGGACAGCTTACAGCAAACTTGTGTTCATTTCCTGTATTAGATGCAGTTCCCTGGGCACAGAATGGGCCTTTCTTTCAACACTTCTGAGCACGTTCTTTCTCTTGGCTCATTTTCAGATTAGGAAGGCCACAGGAGGCTCGTTGCCTATACATCATAACAAAATGGTGAGGTGAAAACAAACGAACGCTACACCACCCGGCTGTTTTTCTGCAAAGGGTATCTTATGCCAGGGTGGAACAGAACATCATTGAAGCACCAGCATGAAGACATGTTAACCCAATTTTTCCTGTAATGTATACATGATTGATTGGCAATTTTGGGACCACAGGCTGTGGTTAGGATTACATCAATCAGGAAGCAGTAACTCTGGAGGGACTTCCCTTAAACCATCTAGTGTTTATTGGCGAAAGTGGTTGCATTTCTTGCTGTCTGTTTCTTTCATGTGTTCATCAGTTCCATCCTTGTTTGACATGTGGTATCCATGCATGAGATAGGTCACTTTTTCTCCTTTTATCCCCGTTAGTCACTTAAAATTAAAGATGACACACTTAGCACAACGTCTGGTACACAGAATGCACAAATTTGAAAAAAGAATGAATTTTGAATGAATGAGAAATGAATAGGGAAACAAGAATACGTTTAAGTGTATTTGGACTCTTTGCTCTTCACAAGTGGTTCGGATCCCTCTGTGAATTAACAGCGTGCCAGAGGTTTAAGTGGAGAGCATCACTGCCCTGAAATAGAGCACTGCATGTATAAATCTATCAATTAACATCAATATGCAGTTTTTAACTTCCTTCCATAATTATATTACATCATGTAGTTCTAGTAAATAAAATTAAAAGTAAATATAGGAAAAAGAATAGGCTAGAGGAGGAATTTGCTGGACACTGGTAGTCCTCCATGTTCAAACACACCACACTTTGGGGGGCAATAGGAAAAATTTCATCTGTGATGTGCCATCTGAGTTCTGATTGCTGTCTTTGTTGTTTTGCGGGTTTCCATCATGGTCTTGAACGTATATAACTTGCTATGTTCCCAAAAGGATATGTTATGGATCTCTGAAATTTTTGTAAGGCGTGAATACTAAAAAACTGTCCCAAGGCTCTGCGGTTAATTTGTTTTTATTGAAGGGGAGGCAAGAATGAGGCACATGTGAGCACGACCACTTTTCCCTGCTCTGTTTTTTCACGTGTAATGGGTGTTCAGGGATGCCTGGGTGACACATGAGTTACAGTTCGTAACTCTGGAGCAGAAAAAAGTTCCTGACACAGATCTTCCAGGCTGTCAGATTCTAAACTTATAAAACGTAAAGGTAGGAGAGAGCAACATCTGTACCGTGACGTCAAGTTCAAGGTTAAAAGTTATTTTTAAAAGAGTCAGAGCATTAGCTAGTGATTTGGTGGACGCGGTCCTCACAAAATCATTGGCGCTTAATTGTATTATCTAATTTTTGGAAATGGAATGTAAGGCATTTGAAAGTTAAATAGCGTGAAGAATGAAAAGCATGTTCAAAGCATTTAAGATGGTCGGCTAGGCCTGTGCCATTCACAGCAAGCTCCTGCGGACATAGAAGGATTCTGAATACTGATCATCTAATCACATCGGGTTTGGAATTCAGTTTCTGGCTCTACATCACGATCAGAACAGATGTTTCCCAGGCTGCATAGGTGGGTGCAAGAAATGGATTTCAGAAATAACTCGCTAAATTTATAATCAGATTTTTGTAAGAAAACTTTGGACTCATGCTTCTCAGAATTCTCCATTACACACAGACTAGTGGCTCTGAACTAGATGTGCATGTGGATATAGTTCATCACATTCCCATAGACTCTTTTTTTCACACAAGAAATTTCCTCCCTTTTTTCATTGTGCCTGTGTATGTCTGTGTCTGTGTGTGTGTGTATTTTTTTTTAAATCACATATTGGCATCTCCGCGTGAAGACAGCATGCATTTTAAAGTGTTATGTGTGAAGTTCAAAGTATTTCCTGTTATTTGGGACTGCTGCTTTGACCATTATTTTTCTCCCAACAGTCTGATGGAAACACGGCATTAATTATGTATGCCTTTATTGGAACGATCAAGTGAAACAGCTAGTTGGTGTTTACCAATCTCCTTTGAATATTAAGTAGGCAGATAAGAAAAGCTCACCTTAATATTATGCTCTTCATCTCTGGTAGCCTGTTACAAAAGAAGTATCTAGCAAAGAATACAGACCAGAAATCATGAAATCTTGGTGTCAGGCCAACAGACCTCGAGTTGGCTGCTGGATTGGTAAGAAAGCAGCTTTCTGCTGTCAGAATCAACATTACTCAGACAGTTGCAGAAGCTCTGAAGCCTTTGGATTTGTTTGCAATGAGAGATTTGTTGTGGATTTTTAACAAGGCTCCTGTGTGTGTGCCATACTTAGTAAATATTGTCCTTCAGGGTATTTTGCAGTCACGCTGAATGGACTGTTAGTTTCCCCAAACTGCAAAGCGAAGAAAATCCATTTCCCTGATTTTGTTGCCACTGAGATTGCACCATAAGTTTTGCAGTATAAAAGCAAAATTAAATCTAGCAAAAATCTTTAGAGCGCTGGAAAAGCGATCAGGAAAAAAGAAAGATACCTGTGATTATATAAACAAATGGGCCTAGAAAGGATCTATAGAAGTATTTCATAGTTAAACTGTTCAAACTAAAGTAACTGCTGAAGCATTTTGATTTCTTTAGAATGGGGGAAATGAATAATACCGTTAAGTATTTTGACTAATGTAATCAGTTACCTTTTCCAATATTATAATATTGATATGTTGAACATACTTTTCGAAGCTTACCAAAATTTATTTTATAAAAAATAATCAGAGATAATCATGGTAGAACGTATGTGATGTGGCTTCCCGAAACAAAAACAACTCAGCCTGTCACCAAATGTTTTCTTCTTTTATGTATAGATTTGCGGTTTTCCTCCAGCAATTGAGTCAATATTGGCAATTATGTTGTACTCAAGGATTACTTGATATTTTTAAAATTGATATTTAAAACTCACTTTCAAAGGGTAATCAAGTTCTTTTTTCAGGAGATATCACAGTTATATCAAGGGCAAACTAACATTGGAGGTCCAAAAGTTTCATTATAATTGTTCAATGGTGAACAGTTCCCAAAAAATGAAGTTATCTAGCAGAACTAGTGTGCTTAGATACTTTAATGTTCTTTTAGAAAATGATCAACATTCCTATAGAAAACACTTAAACTGTAGGACCTAAACTCTCAAAATTGTGATAAGTTGGGGATGAAGAGAAGTATTTAGAGACACCCATTTGAGCGTGGATTCTAGGAAACTTTCTCTGGCCTACATTTTCTACCAAAGGCCTTGCACATGGAAGAATAACCGGAAAGAGGGTACTTTTCCATATGTTGTCCATTTGGCTGTCAGCGCTTGTTCTGACAAAAAAGGAACAGGGTCTTGAGTGACTGCTAGTCTGCCTTAAAGTATGGTAATGAGGCTAATTAGGAGAGATGAGAGCTGAACTAGATTTGTGAAGGCAATTATCCATCTAGCTTTTGTGCCATGCTTTATCTTTATCAGATCCCTTTTCTCTAATTTTGTCATTTCTCAAACATCACAAGAATAATGAAGGTGTCTAAAGCAATATGAGCAATGTGGTTGGTAGAAAAGAATAAAATATACTAATGAAATTCTGTAAACCTCCTTTTTATTTGGACTCTTCCGAAATAAAGATTTGGAGCATGGCTAAGATGGTCCTTGCTAGTATCCTTGTTCTTTAGTTTACATAAATGAAAATTAATTGCACTTTATTGTCATGAGTCTATATATCTTCTTTGGTAAGTGAACAGTATTTTGCTTGGTTCTTTTATGTTAGTCATCATGGCAAGTTAGTAATTTAGTGTACTTGAAAGGAAAAGACATCAGAGGCTTGCAAAGCAAGCATAAAATGTATTCTCTTTTATGTGATTTAGAAAGTTGAGACATTTTAGTTTCTATTTTCAAAGGTTTAATACATTTTAACTTTAACAACAATTATGAAAGTAAACTAATGTACTCAGATCTCTACACAGCGATTTCATAGTAGATGACATTGAACATACGTTTCGTTTGTTCTAAGTATTTAATCACAACAGTTAACAGTTAAAATACGTGTTTAAAAAAAAACTGAATTATTTTGAATAGTGCTATTGACATTTCTTCTGAGATATATAAAACATGGCATTCTAAGAACAACACATTATTTCTGAAGTGTAACTGTAATTTTAACCCCCTGTTCCCCCCATAAAAAAAGAAACCTGGAATTATTAAAGATTACACTAAATGTTTAAAAGTTTACAAACTCATAGAAAAAGAGATCAGACTTATGTTTACCAGAGGCGAATGGTGGAGAGAGAGAATTGGAGGAAGGTGGTCAAAAGGTGCAAACTTCTAGTTATAAGATAAATAAATACTAGGCATGTAATGTACAACATGATGGCCATAGTTAACACTGCTAAATGGTATACAGTTGTTTAGAGAGTTAACAAGAATTTTCATCACAAGGAGAATTTTTTTTTCTTTTTTCTTTTCTTCTTTTTATTGAATCTGTGAAATGATGGATGCCAGCTGAACCTTTTGTGGTAATCATTTCACAATATATGTAAACCAAACCAGCATGCTGTATGCCTTAAACTTATACAGTGATGTATGTCAATTATTTCTCAATAAAATTGGGGAGGGGAGTTGGCTTGAGAAAAAAAAGTGTTGGCTTAATCCACTAAAACCCCAAACTGGGTTTGATTGGTGATTGTTTATGCCCACATTACATCTGGGCATATTTTTAATTACTTTTAGCATATTTTATGATAATTTTCATTACTTCTGTCTTTCATACAAAAGTTCATTAGCCTATGAGCTTCTTATGGACATAAAGGAGGAATTCAGGGGGGGGTTGTTTTGTTTTGTAGAATTCATGGCGAAAATCTAATACAGCAAGAACAACGTATAGGCAGATAATCTAAATTGCTAAATAATTTCCTACGTATGAAATTCCATTACCTTCTAGTAATTCAATAGCAAATCAGGGAAACTCCATTTTATCTCGTATTTCGATGATCACAAGGCTAAGATACTAGGGAGCAGATATGGAGCAAAGGTGTATTAAGTATACATT
Source organism: Balaenoptera borealis (assembly GCF_965194805.1). Taxonomy (NCBI): domain Eukaryota; kingdom Metazoa; phylum Chordata; class Mammalia; order Artiodactyla; family Balaenopteridae; genus Balaenoptera; species Balaenoptera borealis. The sequence goes on from NC_138876.1 coordinate 22,916,271, forward strand.
TGGTAAAGAACTTGTAGCAGAACTTGGACTTGGACTTGGACTAGGTCATAGTGCAACTGAAGTTGAAGGACTTAGAAGGACTTAGAAGTGACTCAAACTTGAATATGACCGAGAATCACTAGGGGACCTTGTTAAAAATACAGATTCCAGATTCATAGACCTTATAGCTAGTGATTCTGAGTCAGTGGGTCTTGAATGGGGCAAAAGACGCCACATTTTTTAACAAGTATACCTGGGTGATTTTGATGCCAGTGCTATGGTGGACCACACTTTGGGAAACACTATTCTAGATCAAGAGATTTACCATCCCGAATATCAGGGCAAGGCTAAGTGATGAAAGCAGGGAGGGAAACTGAAGTTGAAGCACAGGAAGACATCGGAGGAAAGCAGAAAGGAGGCCTGAATCGGCAACCTGAGAAACTACATTCTACTGGGTCAAACTCTATAAAAGGGCGACTGCATAAGGTTTGATCTATAATTCTGCTTTGTCAGAATGAGATTTTGTAATCCCCATGACTGGTTCATGGTCATCATCTATAAACTAGTTCTAGTATTTGGGGATTCTAGAATAGCCGTGGATAGAGAGAATGCAGAGTATGACTGAAATTAGGAGGATGTTCACATCATGGACTGAAAAATACAAGTGATTAGAAACCACGCCAGGAGCAGAGAACCAAGAATTTTAGAGGAGGAAAAACAAGGAAACTAAATTGATGCAAGATTCTTGCTCCTAACTGAAGCAGCCTTCTGCCTCAGGCCCAGGTCACTTTCCTGGTTGTTTTTGAAACAGGAACCAAACTCAATACAACTAGATGGGGTCCTGCAGGTGGAAGCAGGTAATTGGAAGCAGCTGGTGCAGGTGAAAAGTGTGAGATCAGGGGAAGCAGCCGTTTTTTTTTTTTCTTTATTCTTTTTTTCTTTTTCTTTTGGTTTGCTAGGAAACAAAGTCAGAAAAGAAAGTGTTTTCTTATAGGGGAAACAATGAGTAATAAACATGTAATAGTAATGTATACATGGCACATTGCTTTTTATGTAAATGGTGTTTCTAAAATAGCTTAAAAACACTTACCTGAGTGTTTTAAACATTCCCGCTATACACATCCTTACATTTTTTTTTTTATGAACTCTATAAAGAAATACTTGACAAAGGTGAAGCAAAGGGCAACTCACATACCCACACCCAGCATTACAACATCCACATGTGTGCTAGCCCAATGGTCATTTTACAGCACTTTCATCCAAATTCAGAATTTTAAAGTAGTCAGTGTTTGAAAGGAAAAATTTTTTGCAACAAACAATAGTATTTACTTAACGGGAAAACCATCATGATAAATATATGCATCCTATATCTATCCACCCTGTTATAAATGAATCCATGAGTGAAATTGTGGTTAATGACCTGCTGCATTTTATATTAAAAGCCTTATGCATTGATATTTATAGGTAAATTTCTTAAATCTGTAGTGGCAGTGTAGCAATAACGTATTATTTTAGTGATTTTTCTTTGGTACCTCCATCTCTCTTTACACAATTTTAGCCTTTTGAAACAGCCATGTTTTGAAAGAAAGACTGTCTTTAAGTTAAATCAGTGGGCTCCTTAAGTTTAGAAATTGAGTCATTTTATTCTTCTCAATTCTTTACTGAACAAAGTTTCGCTTAGTTCAAAGTCATAGTTTCCTGCCTCCTAGAATTCACAATCTAATACATAAAAAAACACTTGATTTTTTCATCAGCTCTTTGTTTCCTTAAGTGAAGGAGGGATTTTGGTGCAATTTAATTCCAACATCTCTGGACCACCTTAAAGAGGTATATGATTTCAGGTACATGATTAGAGTGGAGAAGGATTCAACAGGACTCACGGAAGGGAAGTTTGGGGGATGGTGGAGAAAAGGATAAGTAGAAAGAGAAAATAAAATGTTTATTTAGCTGATGGGGTCAGCTTTGACAGCATAGGAGCAATAAAGCAAGTTACCTGGAGCTTCCTTAGAAGGAGTGCTGGAAGCCACATTTTAGCAGTGAAAGCTTCTTGAAGTCTGAACTCTTGGGCTGGGCTTTGAAGGTTACAACAGGTTTCAGAGGTTGAGAGGAGGGGAATGTATGAGATCTGTGTGAGGGAACTTGGAGTAAGCTAGTTTACCTGGAGGGTTCAGGGAAGGGTGGGGGAAGTAACTGAGTAATCTAGGTTGTAAAGAGCATTAAGAATGTGGAACAAAGGAGTTTGGAATTTATCCACTGAGTTGTGAAATGATGAAAATTATGAATAAGGAAGTGATAGAATGAAGATTGCCTTCAGATAATTAATCTCGAAATGGTACTCTTGATGGATTGGAAAGCAGTGGAGCCACACAAATAATGAGAAAGAGGAGGAACCAGTTGTGGATAAAAAAGATTTTCTTTAATCAGTTATTGGGTTTTGAGATGATAAAAAAGCATGATTTAATTGAATAATTGAGCACTGATGATTTGCATTTTTAAAAATGACCCCCCAAAAGTGTGCCCTCTGTCCTTTATTAACTCATAGTTTAGTGGAAGAAGTAGCCATGTTCACAGACAGCACTGAAGAAGTATAGTTTGAAGATGGTGGAACTACCAACAAAGTGAAATGAGAGGATACAGGAGAGACAGAGCCATCTTCTTGGAAGAGGAAGCAGAAGAAGTGTTCTGAGCTAGACCTAAAAAGATGGATAGGAAGAACTTAAGTTGGATTCATTCTTCATTTGCTCATGCATTCAACGGAACTTTTGTTGAGCACCTGCTCTATTGCAAGTACTATGTTGGACACTGAACAGGGTGGCAAGAGAGCACAGTCTCCATCAGAGAAAATAAAGTCTGGCAAGTACAGAGTCTGAGTGAATGGCATGTGATCCCAAGTGGATGGAGCTAAGGGGTGAGGATGGAGGGAGTTTGTACAAGATAAGACGGTAAAGATCAGCTAGACCAAACGGGGATGGAAGGCGGGTATTTGGTTATGTTGTTCACTGAATGATGGAGAACTTTAAACGTTTGGGGCGGGGGGAGATCTGTATTTTAGATCTCTATTGAAGACATTGTAGACATATATTTTAGAAAGGTAACAAAATATCCAAGTTAAAATATTTATTTACAGATAGATTAGGCATGGCCATACACTTCAGATGATCATCCAAACGGTTGGATCCATTAGTCACAGGAGGTACAAGTGTGCTAAGTTAGTATGAGGAAAGAACCGAAGTCTGAAACTGGAGTTATAATAATATCATTTATTGAGTACTTACGATTATCTAAGTACTGAATTAACGCCTTTACTCTGTGAAACAACCTGTCAGTTAGGTGCCATTATTATACCCTTTTTACAGATGAAGCAATGGATCAAAGTGAGTTTAAGCAACTAGCCCAAGGTCACACAGCTAACTAGGGTCAGAGACAGAATGTGTATCTAGGCTGGCAGGCTCCAGTACCTCCAGATTACAAAGACAGCTCAGACAGAAAAGGCCTAGGATAATTAATATCAAAGGACTTGAAAGTTATCATGGCAAAATTAAATGCTTATGGTAGCTAAGCAGGTTGTATAAATGCCAAGGCTCAGAGGTCCTACGGGGGAATGCAAGTACAGTCTCTAAAAGAGGCGGTCACAGCCACCTCCACTATGTCTTGTCATGAGAGAAAATGAACCTAGCAACATTGGGCTTTACAAGTGCCAATAAAACCTAGGGGAAAAATGGATTTATGTGAGATCACCCAATTTTTAAATATTGATAGCTAATTGAAGTTTTCCTGTCATACTACCTTGTGTGATCTACCTGCCTCCACAAAACAAACAAACAAAAAACACAACCTACTGCCCAGATTGAGTCGTCTGTTCACCAGAAAGAGAACTCTGATTTACAACAAAACCCTTTGAAATTTTTACATACATTACATATGTATTCGTGAAGCCCCCTATTTCTTCTCGTGGACAGAGTTAAAGAGTTTTCAAATATAGAACTCACTACTGTTGTCCAATTTTAGGTGAAAATTCATACTAACTTTTCTCCCACATTTCTGCAAGCAAAAACAGAAAATCAGATGTGTGTTTTTCCTTCAGAAAATCAATGGGTGAAAATGTTTGTTGCTGCCCACACTGTGTCATCTACTCAGAGAATTTGACTATTTATATAATACCAGTGAATCTAAATCTGACATTTGAAGTCAGTCCTCCAAGTTTCCAAATAGCCACATGCCTTGCATCATGTAGACTCAGTAATGAACTTTGCTTCAGTTGTTTTTACTCAATTTTACCCAGAAAAGTTAAAATATTAGTGATCCTACAGGTCCATTCTTAGGCTTTGTGAACCATGGTAAGAAACTTGTGCATTTATGAAGAAGTTTAATAATAATAAAAAGCTATAAAGTTGTGTCAGTGCTTCAAAGGGAGTAACATCAAAAACTTGTGGAGAAAAGCCACAGGCTACCATCAACCTCAAAACACACACACACTTGGTTGGGAGAACTATTTTGGTAGAATGAGGCCTGGTTCACCAAAACCTGGTTCACCAAAGAAGAGGCATAATGAGGCCATTTTTCATTATTTTCCCAGTGGATTTTAAAATAGTTACCTCATAAAATAAATAGTTTAAGTTTCCACATTACTTTTGCCGTTAATCTGTGCCTCTGATGCAAATAAATGAGTGGAGATTTTTATACTCCCGAAGGTTTATACAGAGGCAAATACATTAAAAAACAAGCATCCAAGGTAAGTGTAATTTCTTACTCAAAACAGCAGCTTACAGAATGCTCTGGTTGATAGAGGGAAGATGCTTTATTCAAACGAATCTATAAGTAGATTTATTTTTAGATGCATCGTTCAAGTAGATGCTATACTACCCGATCGCATCTTCACAGTGATATGTTTCTCTAACTTGGACTTGGTCTAAGTGGAAGACGTTAAAACTCAACTGGGCTGCCCAAGCAGAGAAATATACATTTGGAATGTGGGTTCCTGTGGAAAGGTTGGACCCAAACTGCTTTTGATATGAACACCAGCAAGACCAAGGTGTTAAAGACCAACTCTAAGCTTTCATAAAAATTAAAAACCCATCCACTAAAATTAGAAATAGTTTACTGTCTTTGTTAAGAGGCAGCTGAATGAACCTAGCTATCTAGCTAATAAAGAGAAAGAGTCCACCTTGGCCAAGCTCTAATTACAGCCTCTGAACCTTTCAGTAAGTTTACAGCTTAAAACATCTGAGTGATTCTGCCTTTTGAAAGCCATGTGAAGTTAGAAAGGCGGCCTAATTAAAACAAATCTTGGATAAACCACTTCACGGAGATAGAAGTTTGATGGTTGGATATATCAAAAATTGTTACCAGATGTTGTGTTGAGGCCTTAACAGTTTAAAGATCATGAGGGTTTTTTTTGTTGTTTTTTTTAACAAAGCAAAAATTTTCTAATTGAAGTTGTCAGCAGGAGTGAGACTAATATGCCTGTATTTGATTAAATAATAGTTTATTTAACATTCAGTGTGGCCCAAAATTGGCCAAGACAAAAGTCAGAAAACATTTTAGCCAGAAGACATAAAAAGAAAAACACAACAAACTGACAGCGCTATGTAGGTAACTCTCGGGCGCGGTGGTTTGATAATGTCAATTTTGAAACTGTTCTTGCCCATTATCCTCATATGCTATACCAAATGCATTCTGCAGCAGTGCCTCAGAATCGATTCTTTAATGTACTTTTGTATTTTCCCAAAAAGAAAAAAAAAGCTAGGGGACCAATACAAACTTATTATAAGACTTATGGCTAAAACCCTGGAAAGCAAACATCATGTCTTTTTCCATTATAAAAATGTAAACATCTATATTTTTAGGAGTTACGTGTGTTATGTGGACTGCTGTTCTGACTCTCACTGGGCTGTGGGGATTTTCTCTGTATAAAATAAAAGAGTGTAAGACTCACGTGGTCTGTAACAACTTGCAGGAACCTTTTCCTGATTACACGATAGGAGCACGTAACTACTTCCTTCCTCTTTGGTGGGCAGCTGTGCACGGCTCTCAGATGAAACCAGGCTTGTCCTCCTTTAGAAGAATGTGGAGTCTTGCCTCATCCACACAGCCCTTCCTCTTGACTTGAGCCTCTCTCTCCCCTTCTATCTTCTTCTTCCCAGGTACACACCTTGCCTTGCACCAATGAACAGGGAGGCAATACCTTGATTTTTCCAGAATCAACATTTTAGACTTTTACTTGACATAAAAATGTAAGAACTTGTCTGCAAAGAATACTGGGGAATGGATGCATCTTTTTAAAAAATGAATTTTCCACATAGCGGTCAATGCCTGAGCTCTCACTTGCTCTCCATAATACACAGAGGTCTGGATTTTCAAAGTAAATTGCAGCTTACTCTGTGGCAATTATGAGAAGACAACTACACTGGAGGGTCATTAATCATTTAAACATTCAAATAAAACTCAGTGTTTCCTTTTAGATCTAAAGTGCAGCCCATAACACAATCGAAACAACATTAATGGGAGAAGGGAACGAAAAGACAGAAAACAGCTGTTGCTGCCTGGGCCAGGGTGCTGTGGGCTCTAATCAGAGGGTGAGACACTGTATACAGTCAGGGAGAGGACTCTGGTTGGTTCCCTTCATTTCCTACCGTCTTGAGCTCTCTCAGTTTAAAGGAAGTTAGGCTGGATGTTCTTACATGTCATAACACTGCATTTCTGGACATTCAGCAGAAGAGACCAACGGCTGGAAGGTTTAGTTTTCCAGCTGTTGCAGAGGAGTGTTTAAAAGTTGCTTGTTAGCTGCAAAGTGCTAATAATAACGTAAACAGGGTACAAAATGTCTCCCGTGGCTAATGAGCAAAAGCTCTGCTCTTTAAATATAACATCTTCGTTATGAAAATACATTTCAGTTTTACCAGCAGTTTACTTTAAAAACAAACTTGGTGAAGACCTGAAGGACATGACATAGTTAACCAAATGTGTCCTAGATGATAGCACGGAAAATAACTTACAGGCCAGTTGAAAAACTAATGACTCCATCATGTCTCTGCGCTATTTGCCATTTTAACAAGTTCAGTTTCTGTCTGTTTGATACTCTTTAAAATGCCTTGACTTTGTTGGTGTGATTTTTACTTTCACGTCCATTTCCCGTGTCCTAATTTTTCTTATCTTGTTAGTGTCCCTGAAAATGGCAGTGGCAATTATGAGAAGACAACTACATTATGAGATCATAATTATGAGATCATACCTTCTTTTTTTTTTACTTTAAAAAAAAAAAAGTGAAAGTTGTGAAAGAGAATAACAATTTGTTCCAGTCCAAAAATAGTCCCAGGTAGAAGCAGGCTAGAATATGGGTCTCCAGACTCCCAGGTTCCTGTGCTTGTCAATATGCTGTGCCAGGGAATGGAAATCAACAGCACTTACCATCCTGAAAGGCTCACTTCTTGCTCCCCCATGCCCCGTGGGTGATGAGTTCCATTCCTAGTTTATAGAAGCGATGACTGAAGCCAGTAAGGAACTCGTCATCTGCACTCCAGCTCAGGCACTTTGTTGACTGTCTGAGCTTAGCAAAAGGAACACATCTAATGCTATCTCCACAGGCAGTTAAGACCATTTGAATCCCTCCCCTCAACCAACAAAAGACGAACCTGGAAAGAGTGATGTGTATTTTACTGAGTACTCAACAAATATCTGTTAAGAGAACAAAATCAACATTAGTTCATCCTATTGCTGCATATACTATGAATATGTCTTATGTTAGGTCAGATCAGTCACCAGTCGTATATCTGGATCATGTTTTAAGTACTGCCATAAGATGATCTTGAAGTGTTTCTTTTATTGAGAAATAAAGTTTTCCTTAGAATCACCAGTGTATAATGCCTGGAACTTAGTAGTCTGAAAAATGACAAATGAACAAAAGAAAGAAACAAGGAAGGAAGAGGATCAGAGAAGGAGAGCGAGGGAAAGGAAGCCAGGAATGGGGGAGAGAGAGGAAATGAGTCTCAGAGCTAATGAGGTTACTCCTGATCATCTAGGAAAAGAATGAACTATTCATGGATTACTAGAGCTGGAAGGGACCTTGGAGACCATTTGTTATTTACACTCTCTGCCCTCCCTTTTATATAAATATATAAAGAGGGAAGGAGGGAACTAATTTATTGAACACCTTTTATGCGACTGGCCCAATGCAAGATGTTCTACGTGCATTTTATTCATGACCCTTCGGAATGGTTGGCCACTTGCTTTTTTCTTTTTCTGAGTCAGAACCTAGTCAGAAGCTATCTAATAGCTTTATTAGAGAGAGCACTTATTGGGTCTTTACTTATATGGCTTTCCTGATAGCTGGTGAGCAGCTTGAGACCATGGGTCATGTCTTTTACAGCTGTGTGTCCACAGTATCAGCATGGTGCTGGGCACAGGGCACATTCATACTCAGTGAATGGTATTAAATATTAATTAATGAGTAAATGAATTACAGCTAAATACCACCCGATTATCGCATTTAGTGTGTGTCATGGGCCTTGGTGCTTATGCAGTTCTGTGCATGGAAGACTTCTTGGTGGTAGATTTACATGCTTTTAGCAGTAAGTGAGCCTTGCATTGTTTATACTTTTTAGACTTTTGAGTTTCTTTTGGATGATATTGGTTTGCTTTCATTTAGATACAGAAAAAAATATGCCACATTTTGATATTTTGGCCTTAATACCCTCATGTAACACTTATAAAATTCACTTGCTAGATTATAAGATGCTTTCAGTTCATAGAGGAAAACAGAACTCATAGCTTTTCTTTACCTTAGAAAGAATATGGAAAAGTAGTCTCATGGTCTCCTTAACTCTGAATTATAACCCAGACAAACTAGAGACATGCCCAGTGATGCAGAATTCAAACAGAAGAGTTTACCAACTCCTTAAGGATGTGAATAGACCAGAAGTTGAAACTGATGGTAGCTAATCTAATATTGACAGTGTAAATATGAGAGAGTACCAGAAGAGGTATATAGTTTTTCCCAGTCCATTTAGATACCTCATATCAAAGAAGGTAAGCCTTTCTTCTTCTTCATGTAGTTATTCAGTCTTTCTAGAAATAAGGATGATACTTTGTCAATTATTTATTTTTTTGACATATGTGCCAATGGGAACAGTTATTGACCCATTAAATACTTTTTGATATTTGACACAGGATAGTAAATACATGCATTCAGAAAACAATCTGATGCTACCTTTGTCATCATTGTGACACCTGAAAAGCTCTTTTGGTCTTTCAAGTACAGATAAACCTTCAGGAGAGTTCTCAGGTGAGCTGTCCACAAGGGCTTTTATTGTGAACCTTCCACACGTATCCTGTATATTCATTGTGAACTAAGGAAGTGGCATGGATTGAATCTCAGATCGTTGATCATGGCGTCCGTCATGGTGCTATCCTTGTTTCTTGTGCCAGCAACGTTTTGCCAAGTTCTTTTAAACAGACTCTTTGGTGGTATAGTGATCGTTATGCTATTTTCTCATAGTGTGGCTTTTGTAGAAAAAAAAGAAAATGGCATGGATCGATTTTGTCAGAACAGTTACATGAGAAGTGTAGATAATGATGAACTCTTTCAAGGATTATTCACACCAAAGAAAATACTAGATGGAATGGATGGACTACTCAGATGTGATCGGTACTGACTCTACTTAAGTATAGAGGCTCTACTTACTAAAAGAATTCTCTTCTGGATAAATAACATGCAGATGATCGGGTACGTGCGCACGCGTGTGTGCGTGTGTGTGTGTGTGTGTATTTATAGAAGAAACATGTTGTTTTATTTTTTTAATCTTTTACCTCATTTTTAATGCCTTACTTCTGGTAACAGTCCTTAATTTTATTTTGAGAATCCACACTTCCCTCACTTTTATTTCATCTAGTTCATATGAAGCTGATTTTGCCCCAGATTCAGGGCTTAAGTGTGTGCTAAGATCCATGTTACTTAGACAGGAAGCTTATTAGAAATGCCTAATCTCAGGTCCCATTTCAGACATACTAAATACAAATCTGCATTTTGATAAGATCACCAAGTGATTTGTAACTCACATTAGAGAAACTGCTCTAGACCTAATAAACCAATCCAAGCATTCATCCTATATCCCACCTGGCTGTAGTGGGACAGGGACATGACCTGAATTTGGCCAACTAGGCCCCTATTTGAGGACACTGGGTTGAGCCATCAGGAAAGTGGACTCAGTGCTTCCCCCTCGCTTGTTCAGTTGAGTACATGGCTCTCAACGTGCAACAGTGATGTTGCCATCCAGGGACAAGAGCTATGTGAGTAAGACTGTAGTCAGCATATCATGATAACATTTGAATCCTAGTTAAACTATGCCTAAGTTAGTGTTTTTCCCAGTTTTCAGTTGCATGAGTCAGATTTATCTTCATGTTGATCTGGTTTGGGTTGTATTTTCTGCCACAAGCAACTGAAAGAAACTAAAAGATACAGTGATTAGTAATGATTAAGAGCTTATTAAAAAAAAAAAAAAAGAGCTTAATGAAGTCCACCACCTACTTGCATGGTCTCCTTAGCTGAGAGAGATACAGAGAAAGAAAGAGAGTGTTTGAGTGTGTTTCACATTTTGCATTAGTTGTAGCACTTAGAAGCAAAGGAATCATAAAAGTCTTGGGATTGAGACATGTCTCCTTTCTTGCATCGTTCTCTTAATTGCTTCATGTATATTTACCTTACCTCCCCTCAAAATTATAAACACTACAAAGGCACTGAACTTTTCTTACATGAGGTGATAATTGGAAGTAATAAGACATTTATAAATAAACATACCAGAACTTACACCAAGTGAGTGTAGGCTTTCAAAACCACCACCTGAGGAAGCTGCCAATTTATTCAGGTTTTGCTGACTTTGGAGAGAACATTGTTGTAAGTCTTTAGAATAATGATCAACACCAGTTTCTGAGCCATGAGATCACATCAGTGAGTTGCTAGTAACATCTGATTTGTACTAAAGTGACACAACTGGCACTGCTGTTCCACCTGGTCAGGACACTTCAATCCTGATTGACTATCATCAGCCCTGTGTCCCCAGAGCTGAGGGGCCTTGATACCCCTAGTATCCCAGCTACTCCCTAAGCACTCCCTGGGAACCACTGCCATCTAGTAATGAAGGGGCAGAACCTGTCCTCATGGAGGGTCCCCCCGAATTCTGCTCCTGTGCTACAGCCAGTGGGGTTCTGATTCTGATGTGTCCAGGCCATATGGGTCAGTTACTGCTTTAATATCACCCTTGGGTACTACCAAGGTGGTTCTGCCATCTTATTCATCAGCTTTCCTCTGAGCAAATGTTGCCTTCTTCCAGAAATGAAATTGACTCCAGAATTTTTCTACAGCTGAGAGAACCAGTAGAATGAATGTTATGACTATATACCTCTGAGCAACTTAGAAAGTAGAATTATGAGTTTAGATTCAGAGGCCTTGTCATCTTTGTATAATAAAGAGTGCCTAGCAATTGTATTCACAAATAAGGGATGAATAATCTATAATGAACTAGTAAATAAGAGCATGTTTCTCACGCTCCTCAGGGTGTTGCAGTGACTTGACGGCTTTGATTTCGTGGGAAGCAGACAGTTTTCATTTCTTCTCCTAAAAGAGGAGAGGAGGCAGAGTTGATAGAGAAGTAAATTCCTAACGGAGAAAACCCCTCCTTTATTGATTAAATATCAGGCATTTAGATTGTGAGTTTTTCCTTTCCTGTCTGTGACTTCTGCAAGCCAAGAAGATTTCAAGAGGCAATAAAAATTCAAAGAAATAAAAGGGTGGAACAGGCTGTGCGTTGGTTGTTAAGGAAAATCTAAATCAACTGAGAAGGAAGGTGAAGGAAACCAATGTTTATGGCTGGGACCAAAATGAATTTTATTTGGAGTTCTAATGGAAAATTATACCATTATCAGCAAGTTAAAAATTATATATTTATCTAATAACAGAAGCATGTCCAATCATTTAAGCTACAAGCTGAAAAATATATTTTCAAAATAATGATTTTTGTGATAAAGTGATGAAGGCATTTTTTTTTTTTTATGAAACATAATGTTATTTTATGATAACCTGGTGTAAATTATTTTCTTAGACTATTAAAGCAAAACCTCCCTGCTAATAGTCAGGAATTACATTACAATAGCATATTGCATAGTAAAATAAAGTAAAAGAATGGATCAGCTTCCAGAAGCCCCTCTATTGTAAGTGAATATTGCTTTCAGAATTTGTTTTGAAGTATGAATTTAAGAACTATACATAGAAGACAAAACTTTTAATAATTGTATTATACCTTAGACTTTCAATATTACATTCCCATCACAGATTTGTCTAAATATTTTTCTTAACTCAGAATGAACCATTTAGAATCACCCATGTAGAATATATATATGTGTATACATACACACAAAGGTAAGTGTGAATGCATATATGCTGGGTTAATTACTGTGCTATGTATGGACATTAATTATGCATGCTCAATTATCAACAGCAATAGCAGGCTAAGTGTGATATAATAATCATTTTTAAATAATCCTAAATCTACTCAAGTTGAAAAGATTCTGACAGCAGGAGCCTTAAACAGCTGCCCTGAGCAAAATAGACACTGCTTTCTTCTAAAGCTGAAAAGGAGAAAGGTAACAATTATCCCTGAGACACTGGAAACAGAGTCGTCTGATTTCTTTTTTTTTTTTTTTTTCTCTCAAATGCCTCTGCCTCTTGTGAAAAGAACAGTGTGCTTGGGATGCAGTAGGCAATGGTGGACCTTTCAGAAGCAGTACTCAGATAAACAGATAATTAATGTATTAAAGGTGTAATTGAAATTAAGAATAGCTTTCATATGTGCTTTTAGTACTGTGCAACAATTTATTATTTGTCTGAGGTGCTTTCTTGAATTTTAAGTCAAGATGCCATGTGGAGCCAAGGTGGAAAATAACACTTAAACATAACTACCTCTAAAGGTTAAACTTGATACAGAATTAAGTAGGGGTAGAAACGGAGATTATTAAACATTTGTTTTGCCCCTCCATATTTCTTCCATAAATCCGGTGTTCCTTTTTATCATTAAGAGAATTCTGAGTCAGATCAGTAGTCCAGTTAAATCAAACTATTTAGTTGCTACATTAAATGTATCTGTCCAGAGGTATCTTTAGCACAGATTAAAATTCCCAATGTGCCTGCAAATTATTTGCCCTGTAAGAAATTTAGAAAAAAAATTTCCCTGAAAATGTCTAACTTAATTCTGATTTATGTTTAGTTTTAAAAAGTAAAAACTTGCAGAGAGCCTTCTTAACTTTAAACATATTACAATTTGCAATGAGTATATAATGGCATACACTCAGTGGTGGGAGTTTGCAGATCTGAACGTTCAAAGGAATTGTTTCTCTATTTTAATAATCATACCTCCTTATATTAATGAATTCAGTTCACTGTGATATTTTCAAATTCCTTCTACATTATTTCTTTAACTGGCCACAGGTGTTTGTTTGTATTACTTTAGTGTTCTTCTCTAAGTTTCAAAATGACTCGCTCATACAGGAACTCACATTATTTTTCCATTTTTGATCCCTCCCTTCCCCCACCATCACCAAAGAATACTCATGCCTTAGTATAAATCAGTCTATTTTCATGCTTTAAAAAAAAAAAAAGTCAAGTTCGAGAAAGAATAGCACAGCTGTTCAAGATGTCATATCTTATAAAACAAATCTATTAAGAAGGTCGAATCCTGGAAAGGGTCAAGTTAATGATATAAGTGGAATAATTTGGTCATTTTCTGAAATTTGTCAACCTACAAACATAAAAGCCCTGCATTAGATTGACTAATTAGCTAAACCTCTGCTAATGGTGATTTTCTTCTTTAAAAGTTAGGACTTTTATGTTTAAGGCACACTTTTCTTTACCTTTTTTTTTTTCTCTTTGGTAAATGTGAATTGCTTTGAATATTAGTCTGGTACCAATCAGTCCACTGTGCTTATTTTTGAATTATTGCCTTCATTTGGGATGAATTTAAAGGAAGATGGTTATTTCCATTTTTATTTTGCCAAAGAAATACACACACGAGCAACAAAAAATATATATATATATAATTCTAAGTATATATGTGTGTATGTATATATTTGTATATATAATAACAGTTAATAAAATAATAAAATCTTGGAAAATAGGTAGAAAAAGAGGGATGACCTAGGTCAGATCTAGCCACTTAACTTTTTGGAGCATGTAATATCTACAGATTCCTTTAATCATACATAAATTATTAATTCTTCACCTCCTGGTTTCTTAAGTTTCATTGATTCATTAATTCTGCCATTACACTTTTTCATCAGAGATATTTTATCTTCTAGCCTGTTATAACCCTTTAACTTGGGAAAGAAGTATAACTTTCTGATCTTTAAAAGCAAGTATTTTAAAATATAAGACCATCAGTCCCTGAATTTTTTAAGTTATTAAACTGGAAGACCTTGAAACCACTTTTTTTAAAAGGAAATATGTGCATGTATTCACACAGATACATATTTTAAGTATATGTTTGTATGCACGTGAATATATTGTATATATGTGTGCATTTTATTTATATGTGTTTATATTTATATATGTGAATATATTCTATATGTATATGTATTTATATATATATATATATATATATATATATATATATATATATATAAATAGAGGATGTCAAATTCCAAATGGTTGTTTACGGACATAAATTTATCCAAAATTATTTCTTGTCCAAAGATTTCTAAGTCTTGATCTATATAAATCTAAATGAATCAACTTTGTGTAATCCATGAATTAAATATACATTGTCATATTTTATGATAACATATATAATCTATGTGATCACACCATATGAAAAGAACACTACATTCATCTAGAATGAGTAATATGCATAAGGGAACTTGACCTACAGTGCATTTCTTTATGTTCTAGAAGATTCCAACAGCCACTGATTCCTTCCCCAAATTTCCACTTAGCTTTTAGGATGAGAAATATGTATCTTTGACAGACTCATGAAACTCGTGTAAGTGACTAAGTCACCACCAAACTGCTTTATGTAATGAATCCTTAAAGGTCTTTTGGAACACAGTCAAAAAAGAAAGGAGAGAGAGAAGTCAAGAGAGAGAAGAGAGCTATTTCTATTTTTAAAATGCATAATTAATGTTATAAACTTTCTTTAAGACAGTCACCTATATGTGAGAGTTTTAGGATCACTATTCATACTTATTTTCATATTGTAAAATAAAATAAATATGAGGTCCTTTGTATATGTTTTGCTCATATTGTTCATAAATATGTAGCTACAGATGCTGAACTTTTTATGCATGTATATATACACGTCCAAAGCTTATTCAGTTATTCAGTATCTTCTAAAATCTGATATCTATTGATACTTAGTATCTTCTGAAATTGAGAGAGAAGGAATTTAATGCTCACTGAGTGTCTGCTACATGTTAAGCATGGCATCCATTATTCTCTCATACATAATTATATTTGTTAATTGTGTATGTGAATTGACAGAACTCTAACATAGTAATAAAAATAAAGCACAGAGTACTGATATCTTATTTTCCACCTAATAAAATCAATAGTTATTAGGCTGACATATAAGACACTCTCCTAGCCTAGGTACTCTTACTGCCTTCTTTTTTTTTTTCACGGTCTTTTGTGCAAGTAATTATATTTATTCTCAACTCTCCAGGAAACTCATGGAATTTTTTTAATCTAACAACATCATTGGTATTTTAGTTTCACTTATAAAATATTATATTGCTTTAATGAAAATAAAAGTAACTAGTGACATCTCACCATGTGTTAGTACTGAAAATGTTTTAATGGATTCATATGTGTATATGTGTATATATACACATATATACGTGTATGTGTATATCTGTATGTATATGTACATGTATACACACATACACACACCAACATATGCCACTTCTAATAGTTCTGAAAATTGCTCAGAAGCTCAAGCAAACAAAGCTCATTCCTTTTCTCTCCTGTCATATAATGCATCGTTTAAATATGGTACAAAATTTATTAATTTTCTTTTATGTTTCACAAAACTGAAACTGTTTTCAATTTGAGTCCTATTTTCTGTGATAATGGCTGCCATTTATATTTCATGAGTACAGCTGCATTTAAAGTGATAACACTTTGATCACAGCATGTACGTATATGTACACATGCACACATATTTTAACAGACTGTTTATTAAAATTAGCAGTATCCTCTCTTCTGATAGAGGTCAATTCAATTAAACTGTCATTAATTAAATGCCTACTGTGTGCAATGCACTGATAATATGAAAGAGTAAAGGAAAAAAAAAAAAGGCCCTTCCTTCAGAAGTCCCCAGTCCCTTGGGAGTGACTTGCATATGTATCGATAAATAATTGGAATCCAGCGCTCTCTCTCCTGTACCTAAATGCTGAGAAAGCAGAGCTGTTTGATGATTTAAGACAATTCAATATATGAATTGAATTCTAAGGCAGAATTGGCATTCTAATGTTCCAAAAGCTAAGCTTACACACTGACAACAGAGTGCCTTTTATGAAGAAGAGTAGTTTTGATATATTTGGGGGTAAACTTGTAAGTGTGGATTAGCACAGGAAAACAACTAAACCATTTTGGGGATCTCTTTTGTTTTTTCTTTTGTGTGTTTTAAATTTCAGCTTCTCAATGAATCTTTTTTTCAAATATTTTTAAGAGCTTAGTGATTGATGGCATTTTCTTTGCCATTATTATTCATGTCACTCTACAATAGGGAGAAATGTTATTTTTTGTAGGCAAATCACTGTAAAAAAATAATAATTTGAGGTCATTTCTTGCTTTAATTTATTTGCATCTTCTGCAGAGATCGTGGACAGTTTAACAGTGTTCACCCAGGGAAAAAATAATGCCAACAGAAAAAGAATATAAACATGAGGGAGGGGAAAATAAAGTTTTAAAAACGTTCGCACTGTTGTAATTTTATGTCTCATGACATAAAATCTCATTCACCAAGAGGTTTGTGTCTCAGGATGCACAGCCAGGCCTCAGTACTGGTTTCCTTATATTCTGCTCCATGTACAAAATGTCAAAGTATGAAATGATTTTAACTGTTCCTTTTGGTAGGAATGACTGAGGGGTCATCTCCAGAGAGAGTAGTTCTTGCTTTGGTACGTGATACAGTGTGATTAACAAACTCCAGATAGCACAGAGAAGCAGGTCCGAGTAAGGTTTTTAAGTGCAGTTCCCTACCCAAGACGATGTATTGCCTGGCGCTGATATGGCAGTACTGGAGGGGGAATATATGCATCTATATAAAAGCAAAGACAATCCTTGCTTTCTTCTTGAGCAGCTGCAGCCAGTCCCACTAATGGACGTGCAAAAGCAGAAACGAGCAGCACAAGGTATGTGTTCGTTTTCACAGATGGTACTGCAGACACGTTGGTAATGGAAAAGGAAGTCGTGTACGTGAGCTATTTGACCATGGGGGTGGGGGGCAGGGAGCTACAGAAGGACAGCCCGATTACAGTACTTTCCTGTGTAATTGACCGTGTGAGTTATTGAAGCAGTTTTCCCATGAAAGATTTCAGTTATTACAAAATTACATCATTATTGTTAAGGAAATGCATAATTCCAAGTTGTCTTTTTAAAATAATGTTATTAAAACTTTAAAAATCAGCTTAGATTTCCCTGTCTGCCCAGACCCTCAATAATGAAATTATCTGCTAGATCTGGGTTTTACCTATAACAGTCACAGAATCCTTATTTAAAGACACATCTTTCATTTGAACAGCAACAAAATGTACTAGGTACTTATTATA
This sequence comes from Balaenoptera borealis, assembly GCF_965194805.1. Lineage (NCBI taxonomy): Eukaryota > Metazoa > Chordata > Mammalia > Artiodactyla > Balaenopteridae > Balaenoptera > Balaenoptera borealis. The sequence continues at coordinate 22,934,058 of NC_138876.1, forward strand.
ACTCTTGGAAAGGTGTATTTAAGTACCTGATTGTATGGGTCCTGAGAGAATACAAAGTTGAATAAAAAATGAGATAACATTTTAAAAGAATTATTTATAGAATCAAAAGTTAAATGAAGTTTAGGTTTGTTTCCCTTAGGTCCCACCCCATGTATTTAAAAGTCACAGAGAATGAAATAGTACAAGAAGTATTCCCAATATAGTCTTATAAAGTATTTAGTTATTTAGTACAAATTGCATATTTGGTATCAGGGTCTCTCGTTGATACATTTGCAGATTTTTAACATGGTTCTTAACTGTTTCAAACTTCAGTACATTTAACTGTATTTCCATAAGTTTTGTTGTTGTTGTTAAGAGGAAATAAGCAGCAATTACCATCCTTCTAATGAGCAAACTATATGCTATGTTTTAATATCTGATCTCAACTCAATAGCCTGTAAAACATGTTTATAGAGTTAATAATATTTTAGTATTGCTGTTATGTAATGAAATGGAAACTATATCACACATGAAAAGTATAAATAGACTCCATAGGTCACTGAAGAACATGTACTTTTATATCTAATAATGGGGGAAATGGTTAAGGGAAAAGAATTGTAAATATTTTTGTATTATTCAAATCTGAGGAATTTGATGAAATGACCTCATTTTTCAGAATTGGCAGCACTTTATCTTGAATAATGAGGATACCACACATTACAAAAGGTTTCTGCCAAGGAACATACAAATATATAAATTTACTATATAAATCTAGTTAATTTTTACCTGAACATGTGTGTTTACAGAACTTGTCAAAACCCTAGCACCATTTTTCCTGCCCCATCTCTAGCTATGGTGAATGCAAAAGAGATCCTGGTTCACAGCTGCCTTTTCATGCTAGCATTTTAGGGACTAAGTCAATGCACTAATTTCTGCTTTTAAACAGAGGCTTTTTTCACATATTTTTTTATTCTTATTTTTTGAGACAGCAGGATCAAAACTCATGCACTGCACCCATCCCCCTTCCCCACCACTACCTCTCCATCAGGCAAACGCTGCGCTCTTCCTCTGGCTTCGGCTGTATCTACCAACTTCAAAACTGATCGTTGCCATATCTGATCAAGGATGAGTCATTTCTTTCTGGTACCTCAAAACTTGGATAATTTGATCAGCTGTTATAGGGTGGTTTGAAGAGATAAGGGTTCTTCAAAGCCAAACTATGGTGAAATATTTTTGGTAAAAATTCCCCAATCACTTCTTTAGTAATATGGCCTGAAACATGGTTAAGAACTGTAGCTCTGAAGTGAGGGAGACCTGGGTTTGTATCTTAGCCTGACTATTTAACAATTGAAAAATGTTTGAAAACCTCAGTTTTCTCATCTGTAAAGTGGATAGAATAACAGTAATAATAATAATAATAGTAACAATAATTCCTATCTCTTAGGATTGTTTTGAAGATGTCAGATAATGAAACTAAGCCTTTAGTATATTATCCTATGCAAAATAAATACTTGATAAATATTAGATGTATGATGGTGATTATTAAAAAGGGACAAAAAGTAGTCAAACAAGAGAATTCTACCAGATAATTGATTCAAAAGTGGTTTTTAGAAAAAGTCTTGTGCTTTTGCCTAGACTTAGAGACTAGGATGTATTTTTTGATACTAGGTAAGTCAAAGAACCATTCTCAGTCTTTTACCTCACCAATAAAGTGAGAGAATAATAATCCCTGGTAATTCATTTTGAATCTAAACTGAGGTAATATATGTCAGGAGTTCTTAACCTTGGGATCCATGGGCACTCAGATCCATGTGAAATCTTTGGATACATTTTGTGAAGGACATTCTTTTGAACAGCCTGAAGTTTACTTGTAAAATACTTTACATATTTTTTTAATTATCTGGGGAGAGTGTCATAAATTTTATCAAGAGTGTATGACTTCGAAGAATGTTAAGAACCATTGATACAGATGTAAATGCCTTGAGGGATGGTAACACCTCATGGACCAGCTATTATCTGTTAGCTGATACAAAAAGAATTACTGATTATTATCTGTTATTTTCTGTTTCTTTCAAAATGACCATATCACCATCACTATCATATAACCAATCCTACTTAGGTAATACATAAAATACCTATATTTGTTTCTTAAACTAAATGCTTAGAAACTGAACCTTTTGAACTTCAGGCTTTTTCTAGAAAAGTCCCTATCACCAAGATTTTTCTTTTCTATAATGTGAAGAATTCCCATAGTAAATGTTTGCTAAATATACTGTTTAAATAAAATTTGCAATAAATTTATTAAAACAGAATCAATTCTTGTATTCTCATGCTGAGGTTTACTTTAGAGGTGCTAAAGTTGTGCCTCCAAAAAGCCTTTTTTTTTCCTTTTCAGTGTCAGATTTTGGCACTAGCATAGAAGAAGGTCCCTGTAGAAACTCTCTCAGACCATTGTTGTTACTGCAGGAAAGGTGGAAATGGATCTGTGGTGACAGAAATAGAAGCAGTGAGAGACATGAGCAGTTCTTTTGACAATAATGACTTCCATGTGAAATGAAAAAAGACAGTGTAGACATAAATCTTCAACCATATTTTCAGCTGTCCAAATACATATTGCTATAAAGGCAGAACATTGTTATAGAAACAGCATGGGTTTAGAACTCCAAAGATCTGGATTTTTCTAGTCCTGGTCTGTTATGTAATATGTGTGTGACATCAGATGTTTGCTCGTTACTAAATATGGAGTAAGTCAAAGTATGGAGATGGGGGTCCTTCAGACCTATGTAATGGGTTATATATCTGTGTGATAAATTTCTAAAATCTGAAGATTTGAAGAATCCATGTGAATAATCTAAAGTGTGAGATTTACCTGGGGAACTCTTATTTTCTGCAATCCCACTCCACGAGTCAACAATTGCGTCTCAGAAGAAATGGAGCTAATGTGTTTTAGCGTGTCCTGATATACTGGACAACTCCCATGTGGTGACGAGTCAGTGGAAAGGTCTTAGGCACATTCGTACCTGGGTACAATGTATGATTACTAGAGTATGAATTGCCTCATGTCCTGGAACAGAAGTTGTTCCATTGCTCCTAGCCAAGGATGTCAGTTTAGTTTACACTGGTCTCCATTAGCTTTGCTGATGTGTTGAGGAAGTGAATTTAATAAGCAGGTAAACAGGTTTCGTTTCCAAACTCTGAGATAGGTAATTACAAGATGGATGCTTGGCTGAACCTTGTAGAGTCTCTTCAGTTTTCTGGCAAGAAATCTGAGGGCATAGAGGGCTGTTTTCAAGCAGGCATAGACTTGCTGTTTCAATCAATCCTTCACGATTTTATTTGGAACAAAAGCCATCCAAGGTATTAATATCTGTTGCTTTTTGCTGGCAGAGCTCTTTCCCTGCTTTTGCTAAAATATTGGCCAGCCCATGCTTCTGATAAAATTCTGGCTATTAATTTAAAGGTGTTCATTGCAAGCCAGCATCTGTTTTAAGTGGTTTTAGGTACTGCATTCCTTATATTCTGCAGGGTCTATTGGTGTGTAGTCATTAGTCAATTAATTCCTTAATGGGCGGAAGTGGGGGAGAGTGGCCTTCTATGTCTCTTAGTGGTGAATAATAGTGATAATGACTAAAATAATATTTGTCATTTATTCAACAATTATTGAATGTCTATTATATATGACAGTCATGAACACATTATTTAGTTTATATCAACTCTTTTGGTGGTTAATAGGGCAAAGTTATTGATAGGACATTATTACTGATGGGACAATAAGCAAGGATCTTGCTTCTGAAATGACTAGACTATTACCCATTTTTATTAAGGAGCACAGAGAGTAAGCCCTCTGATTATTAGATAACTTTCAGCCTTTACATGAGATTTATTCGTGAGAGATGCTTTGGTTTCTTCAGGAATGTTTCCATATAACTTACATGAATTAAACTGTCAAAATGTTCATGAACGATCTCAGTTTGTATCACGTTAACTCAACACGTAGTTAGTTTTTAGCAGATGGTACTGGAAACTGAGAGATTACAGATCATGTCTGCCATATACATCACTGTAACCCCAGCTTCTAGCACAGTGTCAGGCACATGGTGGACATTTAATAATTATTCCCAGAACTGAACTGAATTAAATTTACCACTGAAATTTTATTACTGCAAAGTTGTACCAGAAGGTTCTATCATAGCCATCTGTGCATTTCCCTAAAATGAAGTTTTCAAAGGATTCTTGATATAATCGAATAAACATAGAAATTATTTAAAGAGTTAAAAATACTTGAGGTACCTCCAGACTAACAGCATGTATATCAAATTTCAGATTGATTTGATTTAAAATGGCTAAGATATAAAACCATAAAAAATGTGAGTAAATGCTCTGCCTATCAAGGCTTGTTATGTAATTACATGGTTTCAGTTTGGTTCTTATTCATAGAAAACTATTACAAAGCATCATTTCTGCACAAATAACTCCACTAGTAGGGATTTTTAATATCTTGAAGATGAATATCCATGTCTCTAAATGTTAAGCCACTTGAATTAATAATTCACTCAAATTTACTTTTTATTAATCAAATGAATAAGTTCTGTGTTAATAATGAAATTTGAAAACCTTAAAATGTTTCTTTTTGGCTGATCTTCAAATAATAAAATAAAATAAGCAATAAAAACAGATGAACCAATTTGAAACTTTTTTTCCCATTCTTATTCTTTTCTAAAAACACATCTGGGTTTACCAACATATGTGTCAGGGCTCAACACAGAGGGATCTGCAACTGACTGAGGATTTAAGCACCATAGAAGCAAAACTTCAATCAGAAGCTTTGAGAAAAATTTAATGATAGTGATGCCATGCAGTGGTTAGCTGTGAACCTAAAGACTAAAGGTTTTTTTAGTTAGTCATTACACTTCTTGGTGTACTCTACAGCAGGAAAAGGAAAAAATTACATTGGATTTAAAGTGTACGTATATTAAAAGATGGGTGTGTCTTTTTCTGTTTCAAATCCTGGCATGGATGATTGTCCAAATTCATCACCTAAATTGCTGTTGTGAAAATCAGTATGGTGGTTATAATACATTTGAAACGTGGAAAGGAAACAAGTGATCCAAAGAATTCTCAGTAATTGAAAAGCCCTTGCGAGGCCAGTCACTGGGCTGGCCTCGGAATTCCTTGCAATTAACTGTTCCTACCACGGTCCATCCAACAGAAATAACATGAAGGCCACACAAATGCAACCTAAAAGTCAGTGGGCAAACTATCTAAACTTGAAGTTAAAAGCAAACAGTTCCTTGTTGATTCCAGAATTTCCTCTGTAGAAATTTTCAGTTGAGATGGCTTTCAGGTAGATTTGGGTTTTCAGCCGACCTTCCTTCACTCTTGCCCTCTGTTGAAACCACATAGAAACAGAAGGTGCACTTAGAGAAGGCCAGGGGCAGAGGATGCTATGACTGTGTGTAGCTTTGGATGTGTAAAGGACAGCTTTCCTTCAGCCTGAAAGGAGCTCCTGTCAAGTATGCCACCGGTGTTAGCCACTAACTACTTATTCCTATCATTTCCTCTCCCAGAAGTGTCCTTATCCATATCACTCCATTCTCCTCTCTCCTGCACAAAGTCATGGAGGTACAAATTATTATCATCTCTTAAAAGCAGCCTGTAGGAAAAGGAGAAATAATTTATTATTTAAAACATACACACGCACATATAGAACCATCAGCAATGCATGACTCTAATTATGCATATACAGGAGAGTTGGAGCTTTGTTCTACCTGACCTTGTGTCCTCAGGACATAGCAAGTATCTGGCTTCAGCTATTTCTCAAAAATAAGTGTGGGATGTAGGATTGGAAAATTAACTCTCTTGATTTTATTGTCTACAACCTCATTAGCCCTCTCTGACCAACTGAAGATAGATTTGTCAATCCAAATTTGTCAAATCCAAATTTGTCAATCCAAATCCAAATTTGTCAATCCAAATCCAAATTTGTCAATCCAAATCCAATTTGTCAAATCCAGGTTGATAGATTTGTCAATCCAAAGGAATATTTTTTAAAAACTTTTTTTTCAAAAACAGGAGTGATGACTAGTGATAAAAATAATAGCAAGAGAGATTATTTTCAACTTTATTAATGTTTAGCTGCTCAAGACAGCACTGTCCTAGGTGCTTATTACTTAGACTATTTGATGACTGTTAAGAGACATGATTTCTGTCTTTAACATAGTAAAAAGGAGAATGACAGAATATTTTAAAACTCTGTTATACCTGATAAACTATGAATGAAATAAGATCTTTAGTGCCTTTCTTTCTCTTTAACAAGTTCATTTTTGAAAAGTGGGGCAGGGGAAACTTCTATTCTGCTTCCTTCGGCAGCAGACTGCTTCTCTGCACTTGATTGGGTTAAGGATGTTGGTGACTTCAGCCATACTCCATCCAGCCAGGTTCTCACTGTGGGTCAGGGCTCTCATCTGCGTTGTGATTTAGAGAGTTGTGGCACGGTGTACAATTCTGTGCTCACACAACTAAGGACATTGCCCACTTCTCCCACCTTCTCTGTTGCTTCCAGTAATTCCAAGTGCATCAAACATAAGGTTCTACGGTGCTTACCAAAGTGATACATTTGCTTAGATGGGAGGTAACTTACTATGTGAAATATTTCTCACCTACCTCCCACTCTCCTCCCGCACACAGGCACGCCCCTATTGAATTCTAGGTGTGAACACCTAGACATTTCACTCTGACTCAACTTTCCATTCTCATATTTGATAAGATTGGCACAGATAAAATACATGTGATTATACCCAACTATATGCTTTAAGCATATCTAAAATGTGCAATAAGTAGATTAAGGAGATATAAACGAAACCAACAAAATATTTTTCTCTTACAAAAGAAATACAATTGAATCCCCTTGATGGATAGCTAACTTGAGCGCCTACTACATACCTGGCATTGTTTTATTACATCCATTTGTCCACATTAATACTCACAGCAGCTCACACTTTAAAGATGAGGAAATTTAAGCATTGCCAGGTTAAGTAACTTGCCCAAAGTTGCACCCAAGCAACTCAAGACAGAGACATGTTTTGAGTACAAGTTGTCTGACTCCTAAATCTGATTATTAACCCCCCCATGCCATACTGACTCCGAGTAAGTGAATCCAAAGGACTCCTGATGTATTTAAAATAAGATATGGTTTACGTAAAATATACCAGCCTTTATTGGAGCCTAAGTGCTGCTTAAAGCAAGATATGCCTGTGGAAACCAGTCCTGTAATTTCAGCATTTTCCCTCGAACTAATGAAGGGCATTTTCTTTGCAACAGAATTAAGCACAAAGTTGTGCAAGGATTGAAGCGTTCTCTGAAACCAGGATTACACCCACTTTGGCATGCTGTGTCAAGCAGCTAGGGCATAAGGAAAGAAAAGCAGGCTGCAGTGAATGGTTATACATTCAGATTTGAGCCTCAGCCATATATGTGGGTCCGTTTCCAAATGGACATTTACATTGCCTTTATATGGATCAAACTGGTGTTTATTTGCAAAACGTGTTATTTAGATCTCGGAAAAGAAGACAGCATGGCCCCAGGGAAGTTTCACAATTATAACCTAACTAAGCTCCCCGACTTACCTCGGATAAAGGGGGCCCCCAGAGTGTTTGATAAACACAACCTCTAATAGTTCATTGATTTGGGGGAAACGGCAGTCTGTACTTTTGCAGTAGGTCCCAATTTGGACTTTGAGGGCCAACACCCAACTTTTGTGCTGCTCTTATTGAGACTGAGAAATTTATGATACATTCCTGGTCCTGATTTGGGGTGGGGGGAGTAAAGAAAAAAGGGGAGCCAGAGATTATCTTTGTGAAAAACTCGAGCTTTTATTACATCACCTAAAGTAGCCCAACCTGCTACACTAATGAAATTGTGTTCTTGGTTGAAAAGGACAATTGTTAGCCTGACTTTGTGCTCACTACAAACATTCCCCCAATCTTGTTAAATTATTGCTCTCATTTCAGATTTTTATGGCTATGCAGCTTACCAGTCCTCATTTCTTTACGTTTCATTCATTTTCTTTGTATTGATGATTAATGGAGGATGTTGAATGTTAGAGTGAGCAGGCATCAGCAATTGCAAGATCATAATTAGTTTAGCTGACGAGGGCCTCTGATAGCACTTGCATCTGGATGGAAAAATTACCCTATAGGGAACTGGCTGCTCACCAGGTCTTTTTAGTGATACATTGTGAAACACCCGATGAATCAAATGCCCTTTCAATGCCAAGAAAGTGTTCCAGTCTTGAAGCCAAAATTATGTCTGCAGAAAGCTTTCCATTTGAAATGTATCAGAGTACAATTATAACCATTGTATTTTCTTGGCAGGGATACCACTCGTCTACAGTATGGACTCAAGTTAAATAAATTGCCTAAATTTTATGAATCCCTGAAATTTTGACTTATGGTGTTTGTAATTTTAAATTTATAACAAAATTGGGCTCCAGCAAGACTTTTTCCACTCCTTATCTAACATGCATATTTTATCATTAAAGGCTTTACTTCCTAGAGAAAGGAGAGCAGAGTTGCAATTCAGGCTCTTTTTTTTTTTTTTTTTTTTTTTTTCAGCAAGAGAGTTCCATTTCCTGCCTGTTAGTATTTGCGCCTAGGAACACAGCCTGACTTTTGTTTCAATGAGAAGTTTAATGGAATCATTACTTGATAGCAAGAATGGAACAAGCAATACTAATGATCTACTTTCAAATATTCTTGGATTATTTTTGAATCTGGTGATTAGAGAATTCAGCCCACTAAAATCAATTTGTGTTCAAAAATGCTTGTGATTTCCAAGTCTGAGTCAAATAAAATAAATAAATAGCCATTGATGGGACTATGTTGTCTGGCTTAAGTAGGCCCCTCATAAGGATTCTCATTAGTAATACTGTACTTCTAGTTGGCAGAAGTTTCTACTATTCCTCTCAGCTTTGGGAGATAGAGGGTGTGTTCTCTTTCAGATTTTACAGTTGCAAACCAAAAATTAGAACTGAGTGCCTTACAGTCTCTTAATACTTATGTTACATGAATGACATCCAGAAAGACACACGTCAGGTTTAATTGTAAGTGGTTTACGTGCCGCATTTATTCCAAGCTTGACTACATTTTAAAGCTCAGGTAGCCTGTGCGCCTCCCTTTCCAGAGTATATTAAACATATTGCCAGGCTCTGTCTTTGGACTTTTGTTTTGACACTTTTAAAAGGTATATTTTAGGGTTCAGCATTTAGGAACCATCATTAAAGGCACAAAACCCAAAGTTCAAAAAGTTAAAGCTGTTTCTGTGAAAGGCCTTTGGTGTTGCACACACCTCATCCATCACTGCAGGGTTAATTATAATGAAAATCAGTGGTGCCTATTAAACACAATTGAACCTGACCTCATTATGGGCAGTGTGGTTTTATACTGTCATTGTTGCTAGTCTAAAGACAAAACTCCTGGGTTGATTTGGTCTAACTCCACTGATCATGTGACTCACCTCTGACCTTGTGTTTTTTTTTTTTTTCCCATTTCAGAGGCGTAGAGGCTCGGGTGTTTTTTGTGCCAATTGCTTGACCACAAAGACCTCTCTCTGGCGAAAGAATGCAAATGGCGGATACGTATGCAATGCGTGTGGCCTCTACCAGAAGCTTCACTCGGTAAGAACTTGTTAGACTGTTTCAGGAAAAGCTTTATAAAGCACCCTGGTCTGTGGCGTGATAAGTTCCATTCCCTGGCTTGCAGTGCCTGCCCCTGCAGAGTTTAATGCAGTCGCTTTGAGTGCACATGTGATTTATGGTGGACCGGCCTTAGAGGTTATGGGGAGATACATTTGAGATCATTAGTAATGCATTATGCTTCTTTTGATATAAAAGAGGAAAAAGATTGATTTCTGGGAACGTCACATAACAGATAGTTGAACAAGTGGTTATCAGAGTTCGGTGAAATTAATTTAGGTAGAGAGGAGAAACCTCAAAAATGCAGAAGTACATAAAATGTTTAAAATAAAAAGGGGGACTCTCCCATATTCATTATAACATCTAGGGCAGGGGGGAAATGCTTATTTTCCCGTTTACCATTGGAATTTGCAAGTGTCATTTGGGCTGCTTTGGGGGCTGGAAGTTGGACACGTTCAGAAGAGCGGTTCTAAACTGGGGCCCAGGATGCCAGTGCTCTACAGTGCTGCCAATGGCATCTGAGGTACCTGAGGGCTTGAAGAGCACACAGCAGAGCAAGATGCAGAAGTGCTTTGTGTTTTAAGATCTCTGGCTGACTAATTTCTAGGGCTCTCTGAGGTACCTCAGTTATTTCTAACCAAATTGTAGGTGGAATCCTCTAATAAAATTTAAACTCACAAATCTCCCATCTTTATATGCATTTGACTTCTTGGATATTTTTTTAGTTTAGATAGTTTATCTGCTGACCAGAGCTGCCTTTAAAAATAGGAATGCCGGGGCTTCCCTGGTGGCGCAGTGGTTGAGAATCTGCCTGCCAATGCAGGGGACACGGGTTCGAGCCCTGGTCTGCGAAGATCCCACATGCCGCGGAGCAACTAGGCCCGTGCGCCACAACTACTGAGCCCGCGCGTCTGGAGCCTGTGCTCCGCAACAAGAGAGGCCACGATAATGAGAGGCCCGCGCACCGCGATGAAGAGTGGCCCCCGCTCGCCACAACTAGAGAAAGCCCTCGCACAGAGACGAAGACCCAACACAGCCATAAATCAAACAAACAAACAAACAAAAAAATAGGAATGCCCCATGTAGTAAACAGAAATCTATTTCCCTCTGCCTTTTTCATTTTGTTTGGCATTTTACCACAGCTCTTAGCACCAGCCAATGAATAGATTACAGCTACGGAGAATATAATTTTAGACAAAATGTCCTCCTAAATGGACCATTGGAAGCACTCTTTTAAAAAATGCATGCTGCCAACAATGCTAATTGGTAGTAAACTGTAAAAACCTTAGTTATTAGCATGGAGCTAATAGAAGGATTTCCGCCCCCCCCCTCCCCCGACACACACACACACCACCATCACCTTACTTTTTCTTAAACTTCACCACTTAAGCACAGCAATAAGCTTCCATTCAATGGGTACTGACATTAATAATTTTAATTGAACTCAGACCAATCAAAGGCCAAAAATTAATTAAACTGCTGCTCTTCCAGGTTATGGTAATTTAACAACTGCGATATAAACTAAACTTTTTTACAATTATTTTAATATTCATCTCTCCAGAGATGAGATGTTTTCAATTCTGAGGTTTTTTAAAATCACAAATTTAAACACATAAAGGTTATGCTCACATTTCATGTCAAAGACTGCCACAAAAATTATGAAAGTTTAAAAAAGGTATTAATGCATATTTCAGATTTCTTTAGAAGATAGAGATTAACTACTGCATTTTTTATATATATATATTTTTTTTTTAAATTAATTTATTTGTTTTTGGCTGTGTTGGGTCTTCGTTTCTGTGCAAGGGCTTTCTCTAGTTGTGGCAAGCGGGGGCCACTCTTCATCGCGGTGCGCGGGCCTCTCACTATCGCGACCTCTCTTGTTGCGGAGCACAGGCTCCAGACGCTCAGGCTCAGTAGTTGTGGCTCACGGGCCTAGTTGCTCCGCGGCATGTGGGATCTTCCCAGACCAGGGCTCGAACCCGTGTCCCCTGCATTGGCAGGCAGATTCTCAACCACTGCGCCCCCAGGGAAGCCCCTGCATATTTTTATAATATGAATATGAGCTCTTTATAAACCTGAAATTCTGAACAAAGTAAATGAACATGGACTATCCAAGGGGATGTGGCATTTTCATTCTGAAATGAATAATTTGATTGTCAGGAACAAGTGTGTTATCCATTTTCCTTCAAAATATCTTTGTGACAATAAAAACACTGCAAAAGGTTTTGTATTTTGTTTAACATATAAAAAGTACTCTCCTGCATTGAGGTGCATCCTTTCTAGGTATAATTCACAAGTTACATATTGTTTATATTCATATTTTATGTAGAGATTACTTCCTGATTTCAGTAATCTTTTAGAAAAATCAGATTTTAGCCCATTTAAAGATTCTCCTAAATTTTTAATCTGTAAATATGCATTGATTTATTAAACATATTCTCTTGATTTTATAAATCAAAATTAGAGCTCTTACTGCAAGTAAAGTTTTTATTATAGTCTTATCTATGGATTTTAATCATGTAATATAAACACCTGTTGACCATGTACATAAATACGAATCATATAATACTTAAGCTGAGTGAAAGTCAGCATTCTATTTAAGTACAGAGTAGACTGACAGATAGGATATTTGAACCGAGCCTACCAATAAATTTAGATTGTCAACAGAAAACAAATGCTTCCCCTGTTAACAAGTAAAATCTTCCATAGTGAGTGCTTACATAATTAAAGGAGAAAAAAACGTGAGAGATTTTTTAAAAAACCTCTCACTGATAATGGCTTTGATTACCTGATATCTTTCCTTACAATTCTGTCAGTTTGTCTTTGATTATTTATGTTCTGATGTTTAATATTCTATATTTAGTCAGCTGGGGCTGGCATAACAAAATACCATAGACTGGGTGGCTTAAACAACAGACATTTATTTTCACACAGTTCTGGGGCTGGAAACCTGAGATTAGGGTGCCAGCCTGGGTATGTTCTGGTGAGAGCTCTCTTCCTGGCTTGTAGAAGGCTGCCTTCTCACTGTGTCCTCACTTAACCATATTTACCTCCTAAAGGCCTTATCTTCAGATACAGTCACATTGGGGTTAGAGCTTCAACCTATGAATTGTAGGGGGGGGGCGGGGAGAGGGGGACACAATTCAGACTGCAGCCATGTATCATTTTTCCACAGTTGTCATCAAAACCTATCTCCCATGTTACTATGTTGACATCTTGGTGCATGACTCAAAAGTTGAGAATATTTCAGAAAAATCACATTTCTTCAAGTAACTTTAAACACCGTTTTATCACGAAATAATGCAATTCCAAAATCTATTGAGTTTGGAAAAGCTGTTTCCAAGTAGCTTAAGGTTTTTCAGTCCTCCCTGTAAAGATGGGCATGATTTAATTAGGGTAAAATAATGTGCCTTGGTTACTTCCTCTGATCCTGCTTAGGGCAAAAGGAGGAGATTTAGTAAATCTATAACGTAAAGCCTATCTTTGCTTTGAACTTAAGCATGGTTTATATTTGTGAGGAATTGTTAATGCATTTTAATGTGTTTTTTAATGTTTTCCTTTTGTGTATTGTGTGTGTGTTCCCCGAAGACTCCCAGGCCTTTAAACATCATTAAACAAAACAACGGTGAGCAGATTATTAGGAGAAGAACAAGAAAGCGCCTTAACCCAGAGGCACTTCAGGCCGAGCAGCTCAACAAACAGCAGAGGGCCGGCAGTGAAGAGCAAGTCAATGGCAGCCCCTTAGAGAGGCGGTCAGAAGATCACTTAACTGAAGGTCACCAGAGAGAAATTCCGCTCCCCAGCCTGAGTAAATACGAAGCCCAGGGTTCATTGACTAAAAGCCATTCTGCTCAGCAGCCAGTCATGGTCAGCCAAACTCTGGATATTCACAAAAGGATGCAACCTTTGCACATTCAGATAAAAAGTCCTCAGGAAAGTACTGGAGACCCAGGAAATAGTTCATCCGTATCTGAAGGGAAAGGAAGTTCTGAGAGAGGCAGTCCCATAGAAAAGTACATGAGACCCGCGAAGCACCCAAATTATTCACCACCAGGCAGCCCTATTGAAAAGTACCAGTACCCCCTTTTTGGACTTCCCTTTGTACATAATGACTTCCAGAGTGAAGCTGATTGGCTGCGGTTCTGGAGTAAATATAAGCTCTCCGTTCCTGGGAATCCGCACTACTTGAGTCACGTGCCTGGCCTACCAAATCCTTGCCAAAACTATGTGCCTTACCCCACCTTCAATCTGCCTCCTCACTTTTCAGCTGTTGGATCAGACAATGACATTCCTCTAGATTTGGCGATCAAGCATTCCAGACCTGGGCCAACTGCAAACGGTGCCTCCAAGGAGAAAACGAAGGCACCATCAAATGTAAAAAATGAAGGTCCCTTGAATGTAGTAAAAACAGAGAAAGTTGATAGAAGTACTCAAGATGAACTTTCAACAAAATGTGTGCACTGTGGCATTGTCTTTCTGGATGAAGTGATGTATGCTTTGCATATGAGTTGCCATGGTGACAGTGGACCTTTCCAGTGCAGCATATGCCAGCATCTTTGCACGGACAAATATGACTTCACAACTCATATCCAGAGGGGCCTGCATAGGAACAATGCACAAGTGGAAAAAAATGGAAAACCTAAAGAGTAAAACCTTAGCACTTAGCACAATTAAATAGAAATAGGTTTTCTTGATGGGAATTCAATAGCTTGTAATGTCTTATGAAGACCTATTTAAAAAAAAATACTTCATAGAGCCTGCCTTATCCAACATGAAATTCCCTTCTTTTATTATTCTTTCTTTTGATGAGTAGGTTACCAAGATTAAAAAGTGAGACAAATGGTCAGTGAGAAAAAAATGGAAGATGGTATATGGTCCTGTTTAGAACCTAGTAGGTCAGAACCATCTTGGTGAATGTGTACTATGGAAACCATCCATAAGAAGTATCACCAGACTATAATTATTATGTTTGTAAAGAAAGAGATCAAAGCTGTCTAGAATTTGGAAGGGTTTACATATTATGATCCTAAAGCAGTATTGGGCTGGCCATTGGCCCATTTGTTCAAAAACCATAAATTGTTGCCTCAATTTCGAAGTGTCTTGAAATCCTAGGCAGATGAGGAGAAATCTAATCTCCAGGGCAGTGAAAGGAAAATGGCACCTTCCTGGATGAGAATTCTCTCATTGATCATGTTTCGAATTTAGACCTAGCAATGCGAGCTGTGGTTAGGCTTGGGGAGAGAACAGCGGGAAAAGTGACAATGATTTTGGCCAGCCCTGCCTGTACATACACATGCACACCCTCTCTGATATTTTTGTCCTTTAGCTGTTCAAATACTCCTTTCAAAAATAGTCCTCTTGTTTGCAATTTAGGGTCATTTTGTCCAAATATATATGCATTTTTAAAAACAATGTCCTCAGTGCTTACGTAGTAATTTTATTTTAGCCAGATCTTTTCTTTCTTGTATGTGATGAACCAGTTTGGGTTTGTTTTTTAAGCTTCCTCTTGGTCACTAATCTCACTTGGCACGTTCTAACTAAAGGGATCCCCTCCGTTCAAAAGACTAGATGGATGCAAAAGTTCAGACCATGGGCTTCATTGGTTTAGAACACATGGTATTTCTCCACAAGGTAACCTGCTGTATTTATTTATTTTCTTTTGGTTTAAGTATAATTTCCAAACTTTGTGGTCAGGCAGCGTCTAAAGTTACGTTACCACAGACTGACAGTTGGTATATGTACCAATCAATCCCTTCATTAGATTTATACAGGTTTAGTTAAGTAGCATTAAATAGGATTCTTAGAAGTTTGCTCTTCATAGTACTTTTAATACACAAGGCTTTGTAAAACTATCCATGAAGGGAAAGCCTCAGCATAACTGCTCAGGGAAATAGGGCTAAATAACTGAACATTAAATAATTGGTTAAAGGTGCTGTTAGTCGAGCCTCAATGCTTGCTACACAGATGTATGTACAAGGACTGACTTTAATAATTTGCATTATATTGTCCCAACCAGTAGTTTATTTTTTGCCACGGAGATGTAGAAGATATTACAAGCTACTGGATGCACTGTCAGATTAACTTATTTCATTAAAGAAGTTGGGAGAACAAATAGGAAAAAAAAAACCTTATTTTTCTAGTAAATATTAATGTATTACATTTCAAATAATGGTGCCTGACATATTGAATAATTATTTTCTACAGTGTACGTATGCAACAAAGATATTCCATCATGCATTAGAGTCAGTTCTGGCTCTGCCTAGCTGTTTACATTTGCAAATGTAGCAAACAAGGTAATGAAGCAACTATTTCTATTGCGGTAGATATCTTTTGTGTGTGTGTGTGTGTGTGTGTGTGTGCATTAAAGTTGTAAACGGTAACATGAAACAAATGAAAGTTCTTGATATAATGGTATGGAAAACAAGAAGGAAATGAAAATATTTTTATGCCTACTTAGGAAAAAAAGGGTAGCACTATTCATTCCAAGTACTTTTTTTTTTTTAATTTTTAAGCTCTTAACTCACATTGTTATGCTTAAAGTGATAAACATATATCCTCTTTTTATTGCTTTGTCTATGTTTCAGATGAAACATTTCAGAAATTATTTTGATAAGTGCTGCTGGAATCTGCAGCACTGATGTTTTTATTGCATTCTGTAGTCGCATTTGCACTCCATTTTTACATTAATGCGCAGTTGCTTTGTATTGTTTTGTTTTGTTTGGGTTTTGTTTCTTTTTCACAGTGCCAGGTCTTCGTTTCTTTAAATGGATGGCAGGTAGAGTTCAACCAGTTTGTGACTGTTGTAGTGAATGAAGTTAAAAATGTCTTTCTGATGTTGTGTTGTCATTTCCATTCTTGCATTTTCATTTTCATGTTAAAAAAAAAGAAAAGAGAGAGAGAGAGAAGGAAAGAAATCAGGACTAAGACTTCTGCTTCAGTTTCATTTTTAAAGGGTCCTATTCCAATCTTACCTGTCAAGTAGCTCTAATATAATTCACATGAACTGAGATAGAGAGGTGGAATGAGGGGCTTGGACATTCAAATTATGTGATGTCATTTATCTTTCTTAGGAATTTTGATGAATGCATCTCAAAATGTACAGGCAGATTGGAGAGGTGGTGATTAAAGATCTAAACAAGAGGAGATTTCCCAAACAACAAAACTATATTTAATTTTTTTAGTGAAAGGACTAGAAACAAAGTGCACTGTGGCAATCTGCAAGTAACATGATATGTGGACTGCTCAAATCAGAAAATACCCGAAGTTTGGTTAACTTGGGCAATAGTACAGGTATGACTTATTGGGCAAAACTACTCCTTAAGCAGTTTCTCCAGTGTGTCAGACACAAATAGGTTGTTCTTTTTTGGTATATATGTCTTTTTTTTAATCTGTTTTTTTGTTTTTGTTTTTATTTTTCTCAGACAGACAAGTAGTAATGGTTAGCAATGGGAATACATATCACTATTCTTGTAATACTTATGGTCAGTCTACTTTTGGTAGAATATTCTTAGATAGCATTGACACAATAGATTTTATTCCGTATTCCTTTATTATTGATTATTTTATTTTATTTTTCCCATATTTTGATGGGGAAGAGGTTGGGCTATAAAAAAAGATGAAAATTTATCACAACACTAAAATACCTCTTATTTTTTTGACTTGTGAAAGAAAGCCTTTGTTCCAGCTCTCAAAATATATTACAAAACTGATTGGTTAGTATCTTTATTTTTATTTGGGTTTAAGATTTCTGAATCATTTTGTCTTAAATTATGATTTTAAATGAGCTATTTAGGTACTTAACTTTTTTTTTTTTTTAGGACTTTCAAAATGACTTAGGAATTTCCCCTCTTGGAAAAGGCTTTCCCTATGATAAAAACTATACGCCAGCTAAAATTGTATGTCATTTAAAAACTGTAAGTCTTTTAAAAGTACATGTCCATATTCTGAATTGGGCTTTGGATCAAACTTTAGGCCAAAACCAGCTCATGCATTCTCATTCTCCTTTTTCTCACTCTTTCTCTCTTCACCTCTCACCCATATATTCATATTGTTGTTTGGGATAGAAATATCATAAAGAGCCAGCCCACCTCAGAAGACTGTGGATTGAGAGACACTACATGACTCTTAAGTATATGAGAAAAGGATGGAGCTCTCACGGTTAACACGTTAATAACTCTGTAGTTCAAAAGGAAAAGAGTGTGCCCATTCTTTCTATATGACATATTGAGATGTTCTTTTAAAAAATCAACTTTTAAGATAGTGATGTTTTCTTCTAAACTGTTCTCTTTTAGTAAAGGTAGTTTTTAGAAAGCAAGCATGGGGATTTTTTTCTAAGGTAACATTAATGAGAAGAAGAAAAAAAGTGATTATCTTTAACAGCTCTTTGTTGAAGCCTGTGGTAGCACATTATGTTTATGATTGCACATGTGCACATAATCTATGATGATCCAATGCAAATACAGCTCCAAAAATATTAAATGTATATGTTTTTTTAAAATGCCTGAGGATATATGTTTTTCTTAATTAATTGAAGAGTATCAGTACTGCTACTAAAATAATGATTAGCCTCCTCCTGTGTGGCTACAAAACATCACCAGGTGACCTGTCTTAAGACCTCTGAATTGCCTGCCTGTTTAGTAAGTGAACATGAACACAATTCTAGAGAGAGAAGATCTGACAATCCGCGGTGGAAGCATGAAGGAGCTGGTGGTCAGCTTCTGTGCCATATGCCAGCTTTTTGCCTAAAGTTTACTTTGAGCTCGCAGCTTCCTGTCTTTGGGTTGAGAGCCATGACAAAAAAAATGCGAGGCATCTTTGGTGAGTGAGTAGGTGAAAGCTTGCTGACTGTCCTAGATCACAGGAGAAAATGGAGGAATTGAAACCCAACCTGAATGTGAGACTAAAGATGCTAACCAAAGGTAGGTACTACTAAGTGGAATTCTATCAGCAGGCAACTGTAAATGAGAAGAGGATAGAAAGACATGCACCGGGACTTGGAAGGGCTGTGTTATTTTCCCAAAGAAAGACTTGGCCAAGGGCAGAAGGCATGGCTTCTTTGCAGTGCACTTCCTTTTGGTTTTCAGTTAGCGTTTCATAGACAGCAGACCCACGTGTTCCTGCTAGCGGTCAATGGTTTAGAAAACATCAACAGTTATCTGCAGTAATTAGGACCTATGGAAGATGCTAGGTTGAAGTGTGTCAAGTCAGGGATGAAGAAAATGTGAAATTCAACATTGGTCCACACATGGAAACTGGATAATGTATGCTCACATGTTGTTCTCTTGAAAAGTAGAGCTAGAAGCTTCACTCCGTCCTACACCAGAGAAAAGCAGGAGTAACTTTACAAGGAAATAACGTTTAGCCTTTCTTCATCAGAGAAAATGGTCCCTCAAGACCCATGAGTCCCAAAACTGTATACTGATTTTTTACCCCTGGTTTTTTTTTTTAATTGTATGACCTGCAACAAATCACTTTTTTCTTTTTGTGCCTCAGGTTCCTCACCTGTAAAATGGAAAAAAAATATATTAATAATAATAATATTAATAATAATAATAATAATGGTAATGTAGTACTTGTTTGTAAAGCACTTTGAGATCCTTGGTTGAAAGGCACCATGGGAGTGCCAAGTATTATTATATGGCCAAGGGGCTTATTTAAACTCTCAGTTCCCAAGGGCCAGGAAAGGTTGGGGTCATTTTTATTAAATATGAGCTGTAAATATCATAATTAGGCAGCCTATAGCGTTGACTATGAAGAGGCAAAACTATTACAAGGCTGATAAAACCATAGTTTCTTAATGGCTACCAACAGGGCAAGTATCACAGTAAGAAATGCCAAATTTCTTTGGGTGACAACATGAATAATTTGGGGGGGTGGGATGGGATGGGAAACATCTCAAAATGCCAATGTAAAATTCACCTACAGCAATATTCACCAGCAGAAAATGTCTTTCATATGGAATGATTTCATGTTGCTAAGAAAAAATTCAATTTGTAGTCCTGATTTGAATACTAGAATGTTGGCTATAATAGTTCTGTTCTTACAACACATGGAATTTTTTTTTTGTTTTATTTAATTTTGTTTTCATAGTGCATGTTCATTTCTACTCACAAACATGTTCTTGGTGTATTTCTTATGCAAACAATCTTCAGGCAGCAAAGATGTCTGTTACATCTAAACTTGAATAATAAAGTTTTACCACCAGTTATACATAATGGTGTTGGTATGTTTTATATGGATTCACTTTCATCCATGTAGCAATAGGAAATTCAGACCATTGTAACATATAGACAGGTTCTGATGAATTGAGACGGTGAAATCAAATCACCATTTTCAAAACAATATGACTAAGACTGAAAAAGCCTGGATTCTCTCAACTTGTTTTGTTTTGCTTTGCTTTTTTTTTTCCTTTAACCAATCAATCTCTTATTGATAGATTTTGTGTAAAAAAAAATTATACAAGTTTTCTTTAGGAAGATTAACAATAAAAATTGTGTTTATTTCAAAAACATTTATTGAGTATCACGTATTGAGTGTCGAGTATTGGGAAATGATTGTTACAATATGTAAAAAATCCTGCTTTTGAAGTCTAAGTTTGAATTCAATTTAGTATACCCACATGAATATGATGTGAAGATCTTGATAAATCATCTCAAGAAGTTTATGTTAATATATTACATGCCTTGTGTGTTGCCTTAAGATGAAATTAATCAGAGAGGTTTCCGGAAGGTTGATTTTGAAAGAGGAAAGAGGCAGAAGAAAACTAGGTAGGCAAAGAAGACTCACCCAAATGTTTATGGCCAGAAGGAAAAACACAAAAAGGACAGGATGTAAAATATATAAATAACTCCTTGCTTCAGAAGATTTATTTTGGAAATTTCGAATTAATTAGTGTTTACCCTCCTAGCCCAATCTTCACTTCTCATTTTTGTGAACCCAAATTAACAAATCCTTTATTTTTTCTAGTTCTTTCTCTTTTCCCCTGTTTTGAAAACAGCAGAGTAAAGGCTTTGAGGGGCTGATCATAATGGTAATGAGCTTGTTTCACAGCTGGAGGCAACATTCTCTAGATAAGAGTGTAATAAGAACACTTAATGTGATTTGTTTTCCTTATATAGAATTTGATTCTTCTCTCAGGGAAGACTTTTCAGGTAAAGTTAAATACACTTTATTCTCACCCAGGACTGTCAGAATCCCATTCAAGGAGAACTATGTGCCCATCAGCTCTTTACCATAGTTTGAGGGGAGGGAAGAAGAGTGAATCAGCGTGGACATCCCACCCTCACATTTTGGTATCCCATATCCGGGCTGGGGTCAGAAACTCGGTGCACAAAAGGAGCAGGCAAGTGGCCTGTGTGGGTGAAGCCAGGAACTCTATATAAAGGTAGCCTTTCCTCAGCTCTAAGAATATTGCCAAGCTGACTTGTGTTCCCAGATTTGCAGTTTTCAAGAAAATCTGGACAAAGGAATTTTCTATGAAATCTAATTTTGAATGTCAGTGACTGACCTTTTTTTTTTTTAATACCGCAAGCCAAACAAAACACTTCTTCAGAATACATTCCACCCCTAGACAGGCAGAGTGTGAGCCCTGGAGCGTGAACAATAGTGAACTCTGGTAACTGGCAGGGAGGAAATTGGGCAAAAGGCTGAGGTTAGCTGTGGCTCCTCTGGGTTTTGTCTCAGGTCCCAGTTCATCACCAGCTCTGCCAGGAAACCCGAAAGCACTGTGGCAGCACCTGCCTGACTCTTTCGCAGCCAAATTTGCTTAAGACGAAAAACATTTGCACAGAAGAGAAAAAAGCCCTATTTTTTTTAGCATACTGCTAATTACTTTGTACTTTTGTTCTCCATCTTTGTAACCCCAAGTACAAGTTTTCTTTCTTTTTTTTTTTTAACACACTGGTAGGAACAAAAAAATCTCAAAAACTATTCAAAGTTGCTAAAATTAATGTCCAGTAATGTCCAAGATGTCCTTATTTTCCTCTCCAGGTCATATTTTAGAGTAAAAATAACAGGGCTAGAAAAGTAAAGAATAACAGTAGATAGGAAGGGAGGGGCTTTTGCATGTTATGTAGAGTTTCATGTTATGTAGAATTTCTTTAAATAAAAATAGGTAATTTGTATATGAAATCTTATTGTTAGATTTATAATGCTGTTCTCCAATATACTCAGGATGTCAGTTCTGAAAGCCATTTTTCATAAACGTTGTAGTACAGTTGACCCTTGAACAACATGGATTTGAACTGCATGGGTTCACTTATATGTGGGGTTTTTTTAATAGTAAATAACCATAGTACTGCATGATCCATGGTTGGTTGAATCTGCGGAGGAAGAACCTCAGATATGAAGGGATCGTGGATGTGTTGGGCCAACTATAAATTACGGGTGGATTTTCAACTGCACAGAGGGTCAGCGCTGTAAAACCCCAGTTGTTCAAGGGTCAATTGTATTTATATAAAATACTTTACGTGAGGTAACAACCCATTCACCCAACTTCCTGCTCAACAATTAACAAATATTAACTTTTCTCTTCAGGTAAGCAATAGAAACCAGGAGAGCAAGGATTATTAGAAAGTATAATAGAAATTCTTTAAATTATTTCCATAAATGGAAGGTACATTTCCAAGTTAAAATTGCATAAGCACTAAACTATAAGTAATTTCCCAGGAATATTTTTGAACTCAAAATCCACCAATACGTAACAGGCATTTTCTCAGAACTTGTACCATCTCTTACATGAAAGCAGTTTACACATCAGTCAGTTTGTATTTTGGGTTTTTTTTTTTTTCTTTTTTTTTGGCCACGCCACATGGCCTGCAGGATCTTAGTTCACTGACCAGGGGTGGAACCCACGCTCCCTACGGTGGAAGTTCAGAGTCTTAACCACTGGACCTCCAGGGAAGTCCCCATCAGTCAGTTTCTAGAGTTAGTGTAATATGCAAGCAATGGTATTTTCTTCAGAGCTTCAATTTCCTTAGATATTTTCTTTCTATATAGCATACATAACCTAATGAATCGATGTATTCTAAAAAGCATACAGTGAGTTTACAAAGCTCAATTTGATATGATGGTTTGTTCTCTATAATTTTATCTTTTATAATTGCCTTGATGATTTTTTTTTTCTCTAATGAAATGATCACTGTCGTTGTTTTGCTGGTTGTTGGTGATGACATGCTGTACAAACCCAGGCTTCATGCATTCATTCAACAAATATTAATGGAGCTTTCCCTATGTACCAGGGATTATTCCAGACATTTGGACTATTTAAAAAAAAAAAAAAAAAGACCAAAACTCCTGTTTCTGCGGGAGGGAGAGAGACAAAAAACATACATATACAATAAACAAATTATAATATAAATAAAATTTTATGTTAGAAGGTAATAAATGCTCTAGAGAAGAAAGTAAAGCAGAATGAAAGGGAGATGAGTGGCTAGTTGTCATATTCAATAAGCTACACAACAGTTCAGCCCTCATTTGAGCCAAGACTTAAAGGAAGGACCGGTAGAATGGACAGCTGGTGCAGCGGCCCTCAGGTGAGACAGTATACCTGGTGAGTCAGGAAGAGCAAGGAGGCCATTGTGGTCCAGGCAGAGTAAGCTACGGGGAGAGTATTTAGAAATTCACTCAGAGACAAACACTGAGGTGGGAGGAAAGCAGATCATTTAGGACACCGTAAGCCACCTCGAGGATAGTGGCTTTCCTTCTGTATGAAGCAGGGACGTATTTTCGTGTTTCGAGCAGAGGAGTCTTACTTGATTTGTGTTTTAGTGGGACTCTCCTGTGCTTGGCATAAATCAGGGGAGGTATTTATGGAATAAATCATAAAAGGAGAGAAACCAGGAGACAGGTTGGAAGCTAGTTCAGTAATTTCTGCAAGAGATGTAAGGGGCAGAAGAGCAGTTAAAATTCCACAGATCGTTTGAGGACGTAGAACCAACTAGATTGCCTGGATGTAGCATGTGAGAGAAAGAGAAGAGTCAAGAAATAGGCTAAGATTTTTGGTCTGAGCCACTGGAAGAACAGATTTGATTGATCAAGTTGGGAGAGTGGAAGGAAAGAAGTTAAATTTAGGACAAACTAAAGTCTAAGAACCAAACAGAAAGGTCCAACAGACTATTAGGTCTATGAGTCTAGAGTTTGGAGTTGGAGAGGCATTAGCATATAGACGCTATTTAAAATCATGGGACTCACTGAGATAATCTAGGGAGTAAACAATTAGAGAAGAAAATATACCCAATACTTGTAATCAGGGAAAGGAGACACAGAGACTGAGGGAGGAGCCCCTGAGGTAAAAGGAAAATCAAGGTACCTTGGAAACCAAGGAAAACAAAAATGTATCATGAAGGAGGGAGTGACTGACCTTGGAAGATACTGCTGATAGGTCAAATAGGATAAATACAGAGGATTGGCCATTAGCTTTAGCAACGTGAAGGCCACCAGCAGGCTGGTCTATATAATGTGCGGGGCCCAGAGCAAATTGTTCAAAATTTAAGAATTTCAGGATGGTGACATCAGAGCATTAAACGAAGCTCAGGGCCCTGGGCAGCTGCACTGGTTACATGCCCATGAAGCTGGCCCTGGTCGATGGTGACATTGACTAGAGCAGTTTATTTGGAGGGGTGGGTGTGACAGCCTGATAGAGTAAATGTAAGAGAATAGGAAGAGGTTTGGAGAACTGAGTGAGTGTAGAAACAATTTGGGGAGCTTTGCTGTAAAGAAGATCAGACAAAAAAAGGTGATAACTGACAGATGTTGAAATCAGTAGAAAGTTTTTTTTTTCTGTTTTAAGGTGGGCGAATTAAGAACATGTTCCTTTGCTAGATGAAGGCTTATTCATCTTCAGCAGAGAGAGGAAAAAATAGTTCTTTAATAGGTGAGTAGGTGAAAGGAGATAGAATCTTATGCCCAAGTGGAGAGGATGGCTTTAGAAAAGAAAGGAATAATTCTCACCTTCATAGTCACAGTTGGCAAAGCAGACTATGTAGACCCAGATGTCGGTACATGTGTGGATGTGATTGTGGAGTCCCCGAAAGCTCGATTTTCTTGATGAAATGTTTTTCTTGTGGCACTGCTGTTCTTATTACTCGAGTCAGAACTCCAAAGCACTCCATTCAGAAACAAGGCAATTTATACATTAAATAAGCAAAGATAGTTTCCTTACATCCCAGTGGTGTTTTTGGATATTTGGGTAAAGTCAGAAAACTGTCACTTTACTGAAGATGGTATTTGAATCTCACTTCAAAAACTGTTCCTATAAAAATTTCCCCCAACATATTGATTTTGTTTAGTTAGTTCAAAATATTATTTCTCATTTTCTTAATTCTACTTTTAAAAAGACAGCATGCACTTAGTTATGCTAATAAGGATCACCACAGGAAGTATAGCATTCTTAGTTTCTCTTAATACCATCTTATAAATTCCTGAAGATACCCCCAATAAAAGGCAGGTTTTTACTAAGTTTTCCTTGTGACTGTGATTGATTTTTTGAGTGAATTAATTTATGTTTGTTGAGTACTGATTCTGGATCCAGAACTGTGCAAGACCAGTAAAAGACATAAAAGAGGTTTAAAATGAGTGCATACTTCTGAATTTTTCCACAAATGTACAGGCATACGTCAGAGATACTGCGGATTTGGTTCCAGACCACGTCAATAAAGTGAATATTGCATAAATTGAGTCAGATGAGTTTTTTGTTTCCTGGTGCATGTAAAAGTTATGTGTATACTATTCTGTAGTCTAAGTGTGCAATAAATTATGTCTAAAAAAACAAGGTACATACCTTAATTAATACTTTATTGCTAAAAAATGCTGTCATCTGAACTTTCAGCGAGTCATAATCTTTTTGCAATACAACATCAAAGATCACTGATCACAGATCACCTTAACAAATATAATCATAATGAAAAAGTTTAAAATACTGCAAGAGTTACCAAAGTGTGACTCAGAGACATGAAGTGACCAAATGCTGTTGGAAAAATGGTGCCAATAGAGTTGCTCGCATGAGGGTTGCCACAAATCTTCAGTTTGCAAAAGACGCAATATCTGCCAAGCACAATAAAGCAAAGGGCAATAAAACGGGGTATGCCTGTACAGCGATTAAGTTTTAAGGTTGCTTCATTATAAATCTTTTCTCATGTGGGAGTATTTTCTGAACTTTAGTTGTTGCATTTCATTTCATTGTTGATTTTAATATCCTTGACAAAAAGTCTTCCCATTATCTTAATAAAATTTTATTGAAATTTTAGGAGAAACTCATCTATTATTATTCCTCTATGACTTTTAAAAATGAGATAATATATTTGGTGGAAAGGCTGTGGTATTTGATAACAGTACAACTTTTATGTAACTTCTTAGTTAACTGTGTAACTTCTAAGAAAGCGCTTCAGGATTGATATCTTACCTTAGATATCTAATAGGGTAAAAATCAAAACTTGAAAACTGAAATCAAGTGATGACCCACAGATGTTTTAAACAATGAAATTGGTTTCGTTTTTCCTACAATGTATAGCTCTTTAACTTGTAATCCCGCAATCAGGCAGTGCAATTTTATCGATGAGTTTTCCTTGCCAAACAGCAGCTGTCTGTGCTCTGTAATCCAGCAATCACACTTCCTGCGTGCAAGCAAACTTTAAGCTAAAGCAAGCCGCTCCATAGGCAATGGTAAGTCTTTACCATCATTGGAGAGCATGATTACAGTAGGTTGCCTGATCCCCTTACATGACTGACCAATGATGGCAATTTCAATATTCTCAAATGCAGTGGAAAATCTTTTTTTCTGAATGGATGCCAGCTGGCCCTGATTTCCCACACAGTCTTACATTTAAAGACCACAGTTAAGCTTTCCTTGATATGTTTGGTTGAAGCTGTCCACAGCAAAAGCATGCGGAAGCCTTTCTCACTTGATGCTTTTGTGTCCTTGGCCATCTATGCTCCTGTCAAATACTATCACCTTACTAGCATCTTAACATCCAAAAGGAAATGAATTGTCATTTGCTTTTGAAGACACTGGATTCTTAGTGATGCATAGTTTTCTTTGCCATTGTAAACCTTATGTCATGAAACTAGTGTGGTATAATACAAACACAACCTCCAGGAGCATTTTCTTTGATTGAAATCAGGGGCCTTAACAACTTAGACTCTGAGCAGACATATTTTCATTTCAATTAATTAATTTCAAAATAAATGCATCATTTTAACAAGGCCCACTCCTGAATGTCTCTTTGCCAGACGATACTCACATGCACTCAAGTATTGAACCGCTAAAACTTCCTCTTTTTAACCTTCCTGCCCCCAACCACTTTAACCTCAAAAACAAACTCTAAAATGTTTTTAAATTAACAAGAACTGTTCTTTCAAGACAAACACCAATATGCAGTTCTGTTGCTAGTTAAATTCAGTTATAGAATGGTCTTTTACATAGAAATAGATTTTCAATATTTCTTAAAGGTATAAACACCAGAGTAAAGAGTACTGCCTATTGACACACGCCATTGTCCGTGATGATTTTTGATAATTGATCATTTTAAGATGGACCAAGGCAATATGAATCAACATTTTATAAGCATTAAGACATTGAGTCATGTTTTAAATTTCTTTGGTCTGAAAGGAAGACACGAAAGATAACAAAAACAGCAAAAAGCTATAACCTTAAAAGTTGTTTTAACTTGCTGACTTCTAATTTGGGCACAATTTTCATGGAATTCTTGGAAGGTTTTTATAAACAGTTCCCATGATATCAAAAACTTGAGGTACTAATAATGAATGTTTAGGATCCAATCAGCCATCAAAGAGATTCTTATTTTCCTTTTTTAAACTGTTTTTTCCCCTAAAAGCATGTTTGTTTATTGACTATGTTTATTAATAGAAATAAATACATGGTGATACTTTGCATTTTGGCAAGTCAGTTTACATATAATCAGCCATTTACCACTTACCAAACATGCAAAGTTTACAAAAGCAGACAACCAGGGCAATCTACTCTGTCTTACTATATGCATAAAGAGCAAAGGCTGGCTGGTTCTCCAGGGCTTCTATATAGATTTTTTCATACAAAGAATTGAGCTCTGCAGCTTCTAGACACCTGTTAATTTTCTATTTCCCAGATGACTAAATCAACTTGACCTTATCCACACACATTTCTAGAAATTCTGTTGGTTATGGGCACCATCTTTACAGATGGGATCCTCATGTATGGAGTTCCATCATGATGGGTTTGATGTTAAATAAAATAACTAGATCATTATTTAATTTTCAGATTGTCAAAACATAACTTCAAATGTAACAAACAACAAAAACATCATTCTCACAGGCAGAGTGAACACAAGCAAAAGTTTTAATTAACTCATTAAAGAGGGAACCAGCAATATGACAAAGCTGGTTCAAAAAAGGATATGAAAGACTGAAAAAAAAAGAATGATGAAATAAGATTGCTAAATTAGATGCATATGCTTCATGTTCTATTTGACAATAATGATCATAACCTTTTGGGTTATCTTCATTACTGGGTAAGAATCATTGGCATCTCTTCTGGACAAAAAATAATTATGACTGATCATCATTTTTCTATAAGGTAACTTTATAAAGATGTAAAATAGTAATAATATTTGTTATAGTAGTAATCATTCTTGGAGAGTAGAATGATAATAAACCTTAAGATAATAAACCTTTTATTTAGATCACGCTTAGTATGGCCTTGAAAGTTCAAGCAGTTATTTTTGCCCCATTTCCAAAGTTGGTTATTTTTCTAAACAAAATATAGAAAAATCTAAAAATAGGTTAAACATTTTTATCTTTCCACAATACATACTTTCTAAAAATAAAAGTTACTTCTCCCTGTGAGCTATGAATTACAGTTATATCAAACAACATAAATGGAGTCTTTTCCACAATTATAATCGAAATTAAATTCACCACAATTTAAGTCTGAGATTACTCAAGATTTCTGTGATCAGTTATAAAAAAAATCCCATACGGAAAAATATTATAAAGATAAAAGCTAGGGTATTCTAAGTATATTTATGGGGAACGTAAATAGGTTTTTTTAATGCTTTGAGGTGAGTGATGTCTCATTGAAATGTCACAGAAGACTAAAATTCAGGAGAATTTACCTGCTCTCACTGTATATTTTGTAAATCACTGTAGCTTCCTTCTTTTCCAAAGCACAAGGAATGTACCAAAAATTCTCCTTTGGACAGAGAATATTTTCAATATTTCTCTTAGGATATGACAACAAAATAATTCTCACGCCCACTATTATTTATTCCTATCTCTGCTACGCTAGCCATTATTTTTTAAATAAGGGACTGATGCTACAGATGCTAATTACAGACAATTTCTCCTCCAACTACTTGCCTTTGGTCTATTTTAGAAAACTTTTTTATATCTACCAGAAGAGGGCAGGGAAGAGAAGAGGAGGTAAAACTGTTTTAGGATACCTTTTCCGCTTAGTCAGAAAAGACAGAGTTCATTTCTTCTTTGTTCTTAGTTTTTAGCATTGTATCTAGTAATAGTGAGCATTCAATAAGCATTTTGTTTTAGATAAAATGGAATCACTTGTTAATGGCTCTAAAAATGTCTCCTAGGGGAAGAGGTTTTAACAAAAAAGAAAGTAAAATTTGGGAAATATTTGAGGATTAAAAGTCTTTGAAATTGCTTTCCTCTTTTCAGTTTAATACCTACTGAAATTATTTTAAATGTAATAGTCACTGAATAAATACTTATTGATTAAATCATGAAGGGTCAAGGATTGGGTGTATTTAAGCAAGGATTTAGAAGGCAGGGGAACAATATCACTAAACTGTACACGTGAGAAACTGCCAAGCCCAAGTTTGTTCTCGACTTTTTCTTTTTTTCTAATTGAAGTGTATTTGATGTACAGTATTATATGTTACAGGTGTACAATATAGCGATTCACAAGTTTAAAGGGTACACTCCATTTATACTCCACACAACTGCCAAGTAAACTCCGTAAAATGCAAAGCTGACCTTGGTATTCACCTACTTCAAACCTTCGTGCTTCCTGCTTATTTTACAGAATAAAACGCAAGTGTATTTGCATTGTAAAGCCTTCAATGCCTGACCCCCATCAATCTTGACAGCTCCACACATGCTACTCCCTAGGAGAACTACACTGCTTCTCATTTCACAAACACAGCGAGGACTCTTGGAGTCTACATCCTGACTTATGATGTTACCTCTGATAGGAGTGCCCTTCCCACATTTACTTGCCTGTCTTCCTCATTACTGGAGTGTCAAGACTCAGGTCAGGAATGATCTCTAGCATGACTTCTCTGAAGAGTACTGAAAATTCCCCTCCTCTGGACTTCCTGGCACATGCCTTTCTCCTCACTCACATCATACTGCTGGTCGTCCCTACCCGAGAGCCACACTTGAAATGTGGCCAGTATAACTGAGCTACTGATTATTTTATTTTATTTTATTAAAATTAAATTACCACATGTGGTTGGTTTCTGTTGTACAGGGCAGTGTAGCCCTAGACTCTTCCCAAAAGGGATTTCATGCTATACTGCTCTACTGTAGGCAAAATATCCTTTCTTAATATCCTTTCTTGCACTTTGTTTCTATGTAAAAAGCTCAGTAATTAATTATAAGCACTTCATATTTATGTGTATTAATGTTTAAGCATCAAAAAGGGTCATTTTTAAAAAAAGACATCATTTTTACTAATTTTTGGAATAATTTGCTTCAGCAAATATATTAAAGTCATTTTATATTATAATAATAAGCCCCTGCCTCTGTAGTCAGCTGAAATATGCTTTATTCCATGGGCCTTTTTAACCACTGTGAAAAATTGATTACACTTCATTTGAACTGGGGTTTACGGTATCAGAGTATACATGTCTTTCTGGACATTATTGGTGGTTTTATAAAACAAGGAGAAAGCAAAAGCTGTGAATAATTTTCAAACTTCAACTTTAATTTCAATATTTTAAAATTTAACTGACAAGGTAATTATCCCAGAAATTGTCCTAACCAAATGATTTGTGAAACTATGATTGTCCCATTAAAATGACAGAGTACTCAATCAGAAGACAAAAATGGTTCTCTGAGGTTTGGCCCTATTAAACAGGTTCTTTATATTATTATCCACTTCTCCTTTTGAATGTAGACAGCTGTGTGTTTCTGGGTTCATGAGGAAAAGTGTCACAACCAGAAGATGGCTAATGTTAATGCAGAGCAGTGAAGCAGGGGATGAAGAATACAGAGTCTGTGGGGAGATTGCCTGATTGGAACCCCACAAGGCTACATCACGGGGGGGTGTGATAGAAACCGTTCAGTTGTCCTTTCTCTACCTGAGTGTCTTCATCTGTAAATGGGGATGATACTTTGACCTGTCATGTTGATCTGGATTGCGCTACAGTAAAAACCCTCACATCTGAATTTTATAAAACAATAGGTGATCCTTTTTGCTAACACTACCCGCCCATCTCAGATCAGCTGAGGGCTCTGCTCCTCATCACGCTTACTCAGAGACCCTGGTAGAAACAGCAATCACTATGTGGAAACTTGCCAGTCATATAGCACAGGGGAAAGAGCGCAGGAGGGGTGTCTGCAGCAAGTGCGCTCACCTAGAAGCCACCCATATCACTTCCCCTCATAAATCACTGGCCAGATGCAGCTCCAAGGCCAATAGTGCAATTCTACCATGTGCACAAGAGGGAAACTGAAATATTCAGTGACAAGGCTCTAATGATTACCACAATAATTATACATATCTCATGTACTAAAGAGTTATTTCACATAGATTCCTTAGAGCAGGGACCTGAAGTAAGTTATTTTGATAAACTAATGGAAGAGTAAATGCTTGAAGTGTGAAATTAGACAATTTCAATTTCATGTCAAACTAAATGATTTTAGGACTCCAAGTCTGCTAAAACCAACTAATCTTAGGGGAAAAAGTTGATAAGTTATCCAGAAGGTTAATACTATACTTCCATCAAGTATGATTTATTTTAAAAGGATACGTTGATTATAACTCCTTCGTGTAAAAGAATGGTCATTTATTCATTCATTTGTACATTCAACAAATATATACAGGCACTGTGTTAAGTGGTGGAGACACAATGGTGAACAAAACAGAAATGGTTTCTGCCTTCAGGGGAGATTTGATGTTAAGTATATCACATGTAAACAGTTACTTAGGATTGTGATAAATGCTGCAGAGAAT
This sequence comes from Balaenoptera borealis, assembly GCF_965194805.1. NCBI lineage: Eukaryota > Metazoa > Chordata > Mammalia > Artiodactyla > Balaenopteridae > Balaenoptera > Balaenoptera borealis. The sequence continues at coordinate 22,965,914 of NC_138876.1, forward strand.
TTCTATATAGGCAATAGAATCAATGATAAGTATCTGGGAATTTTACAACCCTTTAAAGTATACTATATAATAATGCCTTCATCATACATACATTTAGATATTGAACATCAACAAATCTTATGGTCTGGGGAATTCCTGGCGGCCCAGTGGTTAGGACTCTGTGTTTTCACTGCTGAGGGCACAGGTTCAATCCCTGGTCAGGGAACTAAGATCCCACAAGCCCCAGTGCAGCCAAAGAAAAAAAAAAAATTAAAAAAAATATCTTATGGTCTGGACCTGTACTAGGCATCAGAAATAAAGACATTATTAAGGCATGATCCCTTCCTTCTTCAAGGAGTTCACTGTCTCCCTCAGAAACTACCACTTAAATAAATAATCTTGATATGACACAATAAATACCATGATTGGGATAAACCGAGCGAGTACCTAGGACAGGGAACTATCCCCTGCTGGGAGAGTGAACATGAGAAATGGCTTCTGGGAGGAGCATACACCTGAAATTAGGTTTGATATATCATCAGCAGCTAACTAGACAAAATGATGAAAACCACTCCAGGTGAAGCATGTACAGAGACATGAACTAGGAGATAAAAATTGTATATATGAGGAATGAGGAATTACAAGCAGTTCATGGTGCTTGGAAAGAGGAAGTGGTATGCAGTCAGCCTGGAGATCCTGCTAGGCCTGGAGATAATCAAGGATTATCTAATGCCATGCAGAGTTTTGGTTTTACACCAAAAGCAGTAAAGAGAAATTAAAGGAGTTTAATATAAAAGAGTGTTACTAAATCAGATTTGTATTTTATAAAGAAACCTCTATTAGTAGGATGATTTGATAGAGGTAGAGGTGGGGGAAGACAGACCAGTTAAGAGTCTTTTGCAGCCATGACTCAGTGGGATTTATTTCAAGAATCCAAAGGTGATTCAACATACAAATATAAGTTAATGTGACTTATTACATCAATACAATAAAGGGCAAACACCATATAATCATCTCATCAATGTACAAAAATCATTTGACAGTACTCAACACCTCTCCATGATAAAAACATTCAACATACTAGGAAGGGGAGGGAACTTCATCAACCTAATAAAAGGTATCTAAAGACCTACAGCTAGCATCATACTTAATGGTGAAAGATGATTTAATGCTTTCCTCCAAACATCAGAAACAAGACAAGGATGTCCACTCCTGCTACCTCTATTCAACATTGTACTGGAGGTTTAAGCCAGGTCAGTCAGGCAAGAAATAAAGTAAGGAACATCCAGATGGAAAAAAAGAAATAAAACTATCGCTATTACCATATGACATGATCTTATATATAGAATATTCTACTGAATCTACTAAAAAAAGTTAGAACTAATAAATAAGCTCAGCAAAATTATGACACAGATATACAAAATCAATTGTATTTCTATAGAGTAACAATAAGCTACCTCCAAAAAATTAAGAAATACATTTATTTACAACAGCATGAAAAACAAATAAAATACTTAGGAATAAATTAAACAAACGAGGAGCAAAACTTATGCTCAGAAAACTACAAAGCAAATTTCTGAAACAAATTAAAGATCTAAATCAATTGAAAGATAGCCCATATTCTTGAATAGAAAGACTTAACTATTGTTAAGATGGCAATATTCCCCAATTGTTAAGATGGCAATACTCCCCAACTTGTTCTACAGATTTAATGCAATTCCTGTCAAAATCCAAGTTGACTTCTGTGCAGAAATTGACAAGCTGATTCTAAAATGTATATGGAAATTCAAAGGACCCAGAATAGCCAAAACAATCATGAAAAAGAACAAAGAATTAAATTTTCCAATTTCAAAACTCACTGCAAAACTACAGAAATCAAGACAGTGAGGTATGACCATCAGGATAGACATATGGATCAATACAATAGAATTGAGAGTAAGGAAATAAACCCTCACATTTATGGTTAATTGATTTTCAACAAAAGTGCCAATACAATTAAATGGGGGAAATAACAGTCATTTCAACAAATAGTTTGGGGATAATTGCAGGCAAAATAATAAAGCTTAACTGTGACCTCACACTATATATAAAAATTATCAATAACTCAAAGTCTATCAAAGATAAAAATGTAAAAGCAAAACTATAACATTCTCAGAAGAACACCTAAGTGTAAATCTTTATGATCTTGGATTAGGCAATGGTCTCAGATAGGCTACCAAAAGCACAAGCAACCAAAAAAAAAAAGATAAAATGAACAGAGTTATCAATGAAGTTGTGAGACAACTTCAAGAAGCCTAATATATGTAAAATTGGAGATGAAAATGAGACATGAAAAAATATTAAGTAAATAATATGTGAAATATTTTCAAATTTGATGAAAACTATAAACCTACAAATTCAAGAAGCTCAATCAATTCTAAACACACAAAAAAATGAAGAAAACCACACAGACACATCATAATAAAATTACTTAAAAATATTAATTAAAAGAATGTTAAAAATAGCCATAGACAAAAGACAAACTTTTTACAATTGCAAAGATAAGAATGATGGCAGATTTCTTGGAAATAATACAAGCAGAAGACAGTGGAGCAACAACTTTAAAACAATGAAAGAAAAATTGTCACCTAGAATTTTACCCTTGGTGAAAATATCTTTCAAAAATAAAAGTGAAATGAAGACTTTTTTAGACACAAAATAGATGAAAAGAATTACTAGCAGACTGCTCTACAAGAAATGTTACAAGAAATCCAGCAGATGGAAGGATATGATAACAGATGGAAATTTGGATCTACATAAAAGCCATGAACAAAATTGAGAATAGTAAACGTGCAAGAGAAAGCAGATCAGTAGTTGCTGTGGTTGGGATACTCAGTGAGGAAATGGAAAGAGATATTACAATGAAATTTGAGGAAATTTGGAGGATGTTGGATATGTTCATTATCTTTATTATGGGGGATGGTTTCATGAGAGTATAACTTGCCAACACTTAACAAATGATATGCTTTTACTATGTGCAGTTTATTGTATGTCAATGATGGCTCAGTAAGTCAGTTAAGTAAACAGAAAAAATTTTGAGTTGCCAATTCAAGTAGATCGGATTTAGGTTAGAGCAGTACAACAATTAACTTGTTAGATATAAGGGTCTGTAACTTCAGGGAAAGGACTAGATTTACAGAATTGTTTGTGTTCTTATAGCTTTTGAATTGAATGAGAGCATCATGTTTAGAAGCCTGAGTTCTGGATTCAGTCAGCTTGACCTTGAACACTAGCTTTGCTGCTTACTATGCATGTGACTTAAAATTCTTCTAAAAAATTCCCCATGCCTCATCTGTAAATAGACAGAATGATAATACGGATATCACAGATTCATTACTTGAAGTCCTCAATAAATGCTATAGAAACAACAGCAACAAAAAAGTCTTGGGAGTGGATTAGAGTTTACCTAGGAAGCAACATATTAGAGCAGTATTTCATAGCCTTTTTCATTATTAATGTCATAAGGAGACTTTTTGAAGACTTTTTTCTAAGCTCAGCCACCTCATGAAATTTTAACACCACAGTTGCACTATGTATCTGTTTTTTTACTGTGGCCTTTGGAGTGTCACAAACCATTGTAATAACTACAATATTTTTCCTCCCCAAGAATCAATTTTCATTCCCTTGGGGAAAATATTCTCAGTCCCCACTCCAAGTTGAGAATGAACGGATTATTAGAAGATAGCGATGGGCTCATTACATTTAAAATAAAGGGTGGAGGGGAAATAGCTTAGGGGTATGACTGAATTCATCAGACTTTTTCTAAATAGTCCAAAAACTGCAGAATAACTAAAATAACTCAGAACTGTAAAATAAATGGTACCATTATTTGCCTATATATACATATATAGCTATAGATAGATCCCACTGATCAACTGTAAGTGTCTTTTTAGGTGTTACATGTGAAACAAGACAGTGCCTGAAGACAGTCTCAAAAGCGATAAGGTGACTTTGGTTGATAAAACCACGTAGACCACAAGAAACCCTTCTCCTAGCAGAGCATTAGTTCGTCTTCTCTCAATTTTAGTCCCTTCCTAACACAACACTATACCATAATTCATTTTATCAACAAATAGTTATGGTTGTTTATGTGTGAAAATTAAGACATTTCAGTTTTTCACTTCTATAAATAATAATGCAATGAACATCTGTATTTATAAAATTTCACTACATCGATTTCAATGTTAGCCAAGCCTTCAACAAAATCTCAGTTTAAATTACCACATGAAAATAGTAACTATTCTATTTAAAAGAATTAATTGGTACATGGGCAGTCTATGTGATAGCTCACATTTTTCAGCAAGTATAATAGACTGATATAATGGGTGATGGTGGTCAAAAAGTACAGACTTCCAGTTATAAGACAAATAAGTCTGGGGATGTAACGTACAGCATGGTGACTATAGTTAACAACACTGGATTGTGTATTTGAAAGTTGCTAAGTGAGTAGGTCTTAAACGTTCTCATCACAAGAGAAAAATTTTGTAACTAGATGTGGTGATGGATCTTAACTAAACTTACTCTGGTACTCATTTTGCAATATGTGCATACGTCAAACCTTTATGTTGTACACCTAAAACTAATACAGTGTTATATGTCAATTACAGCTCAATTTAAAACAAAGAAAAAATGCAGGCTTTGCTTTTTTCTTTTTAATTTGTTAAATTACCATCCGTATTTTTTTAGCACAGTAGAAAAAAGTGATTATTATGCTTGAACACCAGGAAATTGGTCAAAAATTTCTCATATTAAATTCTGTGATAGGGGGCTTCCCTGGTGACGCAGTGGTTGAGAATCTGCCTGCCGGTGCAGGGAACACGGGTTCGAGCCCTGGTCTGGGAGGATCCCACATGCTGCGGAGCAACTGGGCCCGTGAGCCACAACCACTGAGCCTGCGCGTCTGGAGCCTGTGTTCCGCAATAAGAGAGGCCGCGATAGTGAGAGGCCCGCGCACCGCAATGAAGAGTGGCCCCCGCTTGCCGCAACTAGAGAAAGCCCTGGCACAGCAACGAAGACCCAACACAGCCAAAAATAAATAAATAAATAAATATTAAAAAAAAAAATTCTAGGGCTTCCCTGGTGGCGCAGTGGTTGAGAATCTGCCTGCCAATGCAGGGGACACGGGTTCGAGCCCTGGTCTGGGAAGATCCCACATGCCGCGGAGCAACTAGGCCCGTGAGCCACAATTACTGAGCCTGCGCGTCTGGAGCCTGTGCTCCACAACAGGAGAGGCTGCAACAGTGAGAGGCTCGCGCACCGCGATGAAGAGTGGCCCCCGCTTGCCACAACTGGAGAAAGCCCTCGCACAGAAACGAAGACCCAACACAGCCATAAATAAATAAATAAATAAATAAAATTAAACTTAAAAAAAAAAAAAATTCTGTGATAAATGTGCGTTCTGGTGTCAGGGTTTGGTGGTAGTGAAGTGTAAATGATATAAGGATATGAGAATATTCCTTCATGTGTAAAAAGGCTCCGTAAAGCTCTTTCTACAGGAAGACAGACATTGAAATATCTTACTTTTGATACAAGGACCTTCTACTAGAGAAAGCTTGAATTCTTAGCAAATTACAGATGCAGAAATCTCACAATATGTGCCCACCTCTGAGTAGCTGGGCAGGAGAATGTCTCTGTTGCTTAAGGATGGAAGAGGAAAATGTGAGACCAGGAGAAGATCTAGAGGACTATCAAATCACTTACTCCACCTCCCTTATGAGTTTTAACCAATTGCAAAAAAGACACAGTAAGCCAAATGTTGGTTAAGCAACAGTTTTATCATCCAAAGTACAAAGTTCACTGTTCATCCTGTGTGGGAGGATAATGGCTTAGGCTTAAAAGGAAATGAACCTATTAGCCTCTCTTTGTATAATTAGTTTTCTTTTTATTTATTTTTTTATTTATTTTTATATTTATTTTTGGCTGTGTTGGGTCTTCGTTTCTGTGCGAGGGCTTTCTCTAGCTGAGGCGAGCGGGGGGCCACTCTTCATCGCGGTGCGCAGGCCTCTCACTATCGCGGCCTCTCTTGTTGTGGAGCACAGGCTCCAGACACGCAGGCTCAGTAGCTGTGGCTCACGGGCCCAGTTGCTCCGCGGCATGTGGGATCCTCCCAGACCAGGGCTCGAACCCGTGTCCCCTGCATTGGCAGGCAGATTCTCAACCACTGCACCACCAGGGAAGCCCTTAGCCTCTCTTTGAATTAAAAAATCACCTGCACAGGTAAGAGACTTACTTGAATTACCTGCCTGGGCAGAGAAGGAGATGTTAGAACAGAGATGGTGGAAATCTGGATAATTGGTGAAAACAGCCATTCCTGTTTTGTCTAGCAGAGTGGTTCTCAAAGTGTGGTCCTAGGACCACAGTATCAACATCACTCGTGAACCTGTTAGAAATGCAAGTCCTTGGACCCTAACCCCAAACTACTGAATCAGAAATTCTGGGAATGGGGCCCACAATCTGTTTTATCAAGTCTTCCAAAAGATTCTGGTGCTCACAAAGTTTGAGAGACGCTGGTCTACAGATGGAGAATGGAAATGCAAGACTCACGTGGTCCCTGTGCAGAAAGCCAGTCCTGCCTCCTTTGTCTGAGGAAAAGTCACCCACCCACACCTGGGACTTAACCAGTGGCTCTCACCAATCAGGTGAATTCTCTCTGCTTGATGGAAGAGAAGAAGTGGAAAAAAGCTGACTTCTCCAAAGGCCAAAGTGGGAAGCTGAGAAGAGAAAAATTATTCGAACTGGGAAGAAGTTGACTGTTTTTCTGAACCTAAGGTAAATGCAAGCACCTCTCCATCAATAAAATGTGAATGACTTAAAAGGCTCCACTACTGTGTGAATTTGCCTTTCCTTTCTGGCCACTTTGACCAGGTTTCTGAAAGATGCATGATCTTTCAGACACTCCTGTCTAAGAATCCAATTTGCTCTCAAGGGTAAGTGTGTGGATTTAAAAAGTGTGCCAAGCAGGGACCACATAGAACAGTTACCTATACCCTTCCCACCTTAGTTGTACTGAAGGTGTTTGTTTAACTCACATTTCTTAAATCTTATAAGTACTGAGCTAGGCACAAGAATACAATGCGAGACATGCTTTATGGGAAAGACAGACAAATAAATTAGCGGTTACAATCTTTTGTGATGCATGCAGGAACAGGGAGAAGCCATAGAATTTGAGGGTACATCTATAACAGCGTGAGAATATCCGGGATAGAAATGGTGAGAGCCTTGAGCTGATTCTTATAGGAGAAGTAAGAGTTCCTGAGGAGGGCACCAGAGCTTCAAGCAGAGGATGAAACATTTGCAGAACAAAGATAGCTTAGAACACTACACAACACTAGGGAGTTTGCTATTCCCACGGTGTGAAGTCTTTATTCAAGAACTACCAGAGAGAAGGAAGTCAGGCAGGATGAGTCAAATCACAAACAGCTTTAACACCTTCATGAGTTAAGGATGTCTCCTCAGGTGAAAGTCTGACTCGGAAGAATTTTACGGAGAAAACTGATGATCGGATTAACTTTCCAGAAAGATAACTCCAGAGGCAAGGTAGAACATTTAGTAGGTAGAGAGATAAGTGTGGCGGCAGTAAAGTGGGAGACACTCGCACGGTTTAGGGAAGTTTTGATGCTTTCTTAAATGAGGGGAGTGCCCTGAGGGTGGAGTGAACGTGGGAAATCAGAGAGGGAGTTTTGAGGTTGAATTGTCCCAGCTGAGGTGAACAGGGGAATTCAGTAGAGAAAGGTATTCAAATTATCTTTTACGTTTCTGGCACTAACTGGAGAACAGAAAGTGAGTGCAAGGGAGAGAAGGAGCAGGAGAGAATGTGGGCACCACCATGTGACATGTGACCTGCCTTGGTCAGTCTGGGTCCCAGAGTAAAGACCAGGTGAAGCAGTGCTTCCTCTGGGCTGTGAAGACATGATACATACATCCCGTGGGATTTGGGTGTTGAGTTATATCACTGTCTATCCTCAGCAGATCCTGTTGAAGTTTTCAGTAGCATTTAATTTTTAAAAATATTTCCCTTTTTAATCTTTAAAAATATTTAAATAATATAGGTATTTATAAAATAAAAAGATTAATAAAAACTTCCCTTTACCATGTTTCTCTCCAGAGATGACCACTGATAACACTCTTTTTTTTTTTTGCTTAAAAGAGGAGGCAAAGAGGGGGAGATGGGACCAAGCAGAGGTAGTCAGGCAGGTTTGGAGGAGAGGAACAGATTTTTTTTTTTGCCTCGCAGCATGAGGGATCTTATATAGTTCCCAGACCAAGGATTGAAACCCTGTCCCCTGCAGTGGAAGCACTGAGCCCTAACCACTGGTCCACCAGGGAACTCCCACTGATAACACTCTTTCACACATTTTTGTTCAATGTATTTACATATAAGTAACAAACATGTAAATGTAAACACATAGATTTTAATCATACTATGATACATATCTGTCATCTGTCTATCTCTGCCTTTTCCTTTTCTATTCCTGTTCTAATTAATAATATGCCTTGGAGAGAGTCATATATTAAAACATACACTTCTTCCTTATTCACTTAAATCTTTGCACAGTATTCTGTTATGAGAATTTATCATAATTTAACTACTAATCTATTGATAGTTAGTTTGATTCCAGTTTTCTGCTTAGTAAACAATATATAATGAACATTTTCCATGCCTTTATGCACACGTGCAAATGTATTTCTCTAGATTAGGAGTCTAGAAGTAGAATTATTGGGTCAAGGAGTAAGCACATTTTAAATTTTCATAAATACTGCCAAATTGCCCTCCACAAAGTCCATTCCAATTTATATTCTCATCAGTAGTGTGTAAGAGTCAGATCTTTATCTTACTTTAACATTTTCTCTCTATTCCCCTTGCCCAACAGCTCAGATTTTTGCTTTACAGTTATGCATCATGGGTTTGGGTGGGATGCGTGTGTGTGTGTGTGTGTGTGTGTGTGTGTGTGTGTGTGTGTGTGTGGTGGTTGTATGGGGCAGGGCGGGAAGATTTTAAACAATCCTCATTTTCTTGCCTTTCATTATTTATAAGGAATTGTTTCTCATCATCTTTCTTAAAAATTACTATATTATCCACAGTGCTTCGTTACAAAATCTTTTGCTATGGCGGGGATCATTATGTCCTTAATTCAATTCATACTCATATTTTGTATCTCCTCAAGAGCGTTATGGAGATTTTCACATGGAGTGTGTGGCTGACATACGTTGAATGGCATGTATTCCTCTTCCACGTCAGAAGGTCAAACCTTTGAGGCATACATTCACAGAGTGCCAGTCAAGCCGAACCTATTTTGATGTCTAATAGATGGGAGACAGATTCAGCTCAGTCGTTGGGAATCTCTACTGATATGCAGAAAGCCTGTGATAAAGGTTCTCTCTGGTTCCAAACATGAGGGTTGAATTGGAATTTTACTAAACTGACTTGTAATTGCCAAATGCTCTTCTAAGCTTACTAGCCATGGGCTTCCAGGCTTCTAAACTGGCTTGTCTCCTTCCTCAAAAGAGTCCCTCACAACCAATGTTTTCCCAACCATCTTACTCCTCCTGGCTGCATGGCTTAAGGAGCATCTCTCAAGATTCCATCTAATGAAGAGCCACAGTGGGTTAACCTGAGTTCAAGTTCTGCAAGATTCCCTTTATCACGTGTAACTGAGATTTAACTTGGGCCAAAATCTAGACATCTTGCTCTTTAAATTCTATTTATTTAGCCATAGTTTTATACTGGAATGAAAAACCAAGAGCAATCATACCATCCCAGGGTACAAAACTGAGCCCAGGTATGGCTACAAACTCCTCTGCTGTGCCATGCATGTCCTCTCTTACGTTTTGCTTTGCCGTGCCTTGTGGATATTTTCAGAGCCTGACACTACAGATGGTTTGGAGATTATGTCTAACCACCAACTGATCTATCCAGGCTGTTCCTACTTTTTAAATGGTTAACTGAGACCAGTATAAGCATCTCATTTATCAGTCTTTTCTTGGTGAAGGGTAATTTTTCCTCTATTTTTCAAAATAGTCTCTATTCATTTGGTTGTCAAGTAGTCCTCCCTGACTATGGGCAAACAGGTTATTTATTGCCAAGCTAACTTCCTCTTTGCACAGGAAATCACTGGGAAGGTAGGCTGGAAGCTGAGTCCGCTCATCTTCAGGATCATTAGCGGCAGTGTAATGTTTTGCGGCTGTCAGCCTCAGACTCCTAGCATGGTAGAGGGGGTCATCCTTCGGGGAGAGCATAATGCTCCCAGAATGCAGGCTGACAGGGTCTTGATCTGTGCTTTTATTATGTTCAATTTATCAGTCTCTTTGGAAAGAATTGACCATGGGACTCTTTTAAAACATTTGAAATCTTTGGATAAAAGCTCAGAGACAGGCTATTCCTACTTCCATTAATTTCATAATCAATGATGTCAATTTGTCACTATTAATCATGTTTCCACAACCACTTTCCCCAGGCTTTTCTGAACTTAAAAGCTTTAGATAAACTCCTCCTCCTCCTCCTCCTCTCCCCCTTCTTTTTTTTTCTGACCTTTGTTTTCCTCATTCTACTGACTATACTCAAATTTACTTCACTTTTTCCCGGCCATCAAAACGTTTTTTATGTTCTTGCAAGACATCACAGTATAGTTTACAATACCCAGTTTAAGATGAAATTTTTGAAAGCTGACAACATGAATTATGACTGTCTGTTTTTAACTTTTTACATTTTACCCATGTGGTTAAGTTTAGCTTTTTGGATTTTTCTCACAAAAGCGATATGTATGCTTGTTTTTCAATTTATTGAGAAATTCTTTTCATGATATCCTAAGTCTCTCCAGTCTTGCTTGTGTGATCTCTCTTGTATGTTATTAAAGCAAAACAAAACATAAGCACTTTTTTATATTTTTATATCTGAATAAAAGTATGATTTATTAAAACTTTTTGAGTCTTAAAGATGGCTAAATGTGAATTACTAGGTGATACTGGTTAATGGTAGTTTGCCATCAACATGCCTGGGTTGGAATACGGCATCTGCTTTGTAATTTTGGGCAAATTACTTCTCCGCTCTGGGCTTTGGTTTCCTTATGCATACATAGTACTATTAATACTAATTTCCTAGAGTTCTTTAAGGGCCCGACACATGTTATCTATAATAATACTAGATAATAGCATCATAATAATGATATATAAAATATAATCATAATGGTGCTGCTACTGTAAAAATATGCTCTCCTGTAGTATAGTTCTAAGTTCCTTTGGCTGGATCTCCTTCTCGGATGCAAACAGGAGTAGGCTTGCAGATCACAAAAAGCCAGGAAGCCATACTGTCTTTGCAAGCAGCCTCATTAGGACAAAGTACAGGTGAGAGCTGTGTAGGTATTTTAGGAGGAGGAAATAAGAATATTAAGGAGTTAGATGAGGAAAGGAGAGGAGACTGGATATCTGGGAGTCTGCGAAGGACAAGGGAGAAACTGAAGCAGATGTGTACCTAGAATTAAGAATTCAGGAAAAGAAAAAAGGTAAAAGGAACTCAATTTCTAAGCAGAGAGACTGGGACACAGGAAAAGGTTTTCTGCATCCAGTAAAGAGATGGATTCCGATGTGGGCTGGAAGGCTCTGGGCTGTTCTTGCCCACGCAAGACTTTCTTGGAGCAGGAATCCACACTTTATTCCTTCCAAAGAAATTTTTTTTTTGATTCCAAAGGGCAGTTAGCGTTCAATATTTTACCAAAGAATTTATGGAAAAGACCAAAGGCTTTACATTGCCTAGTATATAACATTTCATTCCAAAATTCTCCTTCTCAGTCTGTTTTTCTCCCAAAGCCACACTTAAGCTTTGGCTTCTCCTGACCCTCCTCTTCATACCCACAGCCTCTAAGAGTCTCCCACCTCCAACGGCATTTCTTTTCTCCCTTTTCCTTACACAGAATAATTTCATTTCATTGGTTCTGCCAATCTCCCAGCCTCACGCCCATCACTTAATACTGGAAGCAACCAGCCAAGAAGAGATTCTCCAGGATCTAAGACCTACATTTCTTACTGAGTAGAAAGAGACATAGCAAATGGTTTCCTTTGATGACAAATTTTTTTTTCCTGGCAAAATTACATTACTCTGTGCTAGCTTTTTGCTTTTACTAGGTGGCTTTTTCATACCACCCCCGTTAGAGGAGATGACAATTGCCAAGCTTCATACTTGGGTCCCAGGCCTACACACCAGTAGCAGCAGTAGCAGCAAGTGACAAGAGAAGAGGGGCAGTTTAGCATGGTTTGTTTAACACCCAGGTTAAATAATTGTATTCTGACCATGGCCCCAGATTTTATCCGGAATATCAACAGTTACCTCTCCCAACATGCCCATTCATTTAGCCATGAAACTGTAGGTGAATTAATATAAATCTGTTACTAGTATTGGATATATAAGAAGCATTTGCTTTTTTTTTAATGCATCTTCATTCTTTTTTTATATATATAAATTTATTTATTTATTTATTTATTTTTGGCTGCATTGGGTCTTCTTTGCTGGGCTCAGGCTTCCTCTAGTTGCGGTGAGCGGGGGCTACTCTTCATTGCGGTGTGCGGGCTTCTCACTGTGGTGACTTCTCTTGTTGCGGAGCATGGGCTCTAGGCGAGTGGGCTTCAGTAGTTGTGGTCCATGGGCTTAGTTGCTCTGCATGTTGGATCTTCCCAGACCAGGGCTCGAACCCATGTCCCCTGCATTGGCAGGCGATTCTTAACCGTGGAGCCACCAGGGAAGTCAAGAAGCATGTGCTTCGTTGAAAATAGATCAGTAGGATCAGGGTTATATATGGACAAGACATATAACATGCAATGCAGCCTTAAAACACAGGTCAATTTGCCTTTTTTTCCCCTAATGGGAATAGAGTTATATTTGTCAGAATAGTGTTGTCATGTAATGTTATTTTATCAACTATTGAGTGTGTTTATTTTATAAGATTCTAAAACTTTATGGGTTCTGTTTATTTAATTAGTAGTTATTTACAAAATATTAAAGGAGGCTATATGTTGAACTGTCTTCTATGCCAAATCTAATTCATGGTTTCCCACCAACCCCAAGCTGAACTTCTTCCAAAGTGTCCTGCTTCACTAAATGACATCAATATCTACTCATTGTGTGAGTCACAAATGATCTAACAGTAACTCTAAGATGGACTTGGAGGTTACTTAGATTCCCAGTAAAGTCTGTCATTCCTTCTCCAAACCACACATCCATATACATACACCACCTGAGTAAAAATGGTCTTCTGGCTAGGGAAAAACGTTTTCAACAAAAGTTGGTTTTGTTTTTTTTTTTTTGTCCAGATCTTTAATTTTTCTTTTTAAAAATTTTAAAAATTTTCTTCTTTTTTAGAAATTTTGCCACCATGGCCTACATCTATATGTCCATTCCAATTTTTTAAAAAACCTTTGAATTATCTTTTCATTACCTCTAATCACCTCACCTCTACTGTCAAAACATGGAAATAACATCAGCTTCACCAGGCCTCCTAACTAGTCTTCCCACATCTTCTCTAGCTCTTCTATTTTCCATAGACAACCAGGTTTTTTTTCACAAAGTTAATCTCATCATATCTTGTCCCGGCCCTCCACACCTATACTTCTTTGTCAAAATGCTTTCTTTGCCTTCCTATGGCTCTTAGAGTAGAGTATATATAATCCTTAACATGGCCTCCAATGCCTGAGGTGGTCTGGGCCCTAATTTCCTCCCCAGCTTCATTTTGCCCCATCCTCATAGCCTTCCTTCCCATTCTCTGGCACCACTGGACTTCTTTCTTCCACAAACATTCCACACTCCCATCTATTACAAGACTTTGTACACGCTATTCTCTCCTCCTCAAATTCTCTTCCTTGTGCCCCTTACACTTTTTTTTTCACTGAACCATCTCCTAATCTTTCTTCAGATCTCAGCCCAGGCATCACTTCCTTAGGGACAACAATTTCTTGATGTCTTTCACGATGTCTCTTCATTGTTTTATTCACTTTGGTGGTACCATGACTCTAGCCTTTGAAGCAGTAATCACACTTGTAATTTCACATTTATTTTTTGATTATTTACTTAGTCTCTCTCTGACCTTAGGTCGTAAACTTCATGAGAGCAGAGTTAATAAATATTTTGTTTGTTTGTTTGTTTGTTTAATCACTGTTTCCTCTGCAACTAGTAGAGTGCTTGGAATTTAAATGTGTAATAAAGAAAAGATTTGTTAAATGAACATCTGGAAAAGATATGCTTTAAATCAAAGTTTATTCCCACCAAATACCTTATTAATAGCTACTCCAGCAGCATAGAATTACTTTGTTTCTTTTCACACACACCATAATATTTTTTCTTCTTTGCCGTTATCCATGCTGTTCTTTTGCCACTAGTTCTCTTTTCTCTTAGCCTGGCTAGCTACTATTTATCCATTTATTTCAGAATGATCTCTTCCTGAGGACCTTTCCAACTCTCCTAGATTGAGTAGTTAGCCTATATCTATATTTTATTAGCAATCAATAAATATTTCTATTGTACCAAATGTATTTCTAGTTGCTCAGGTTCATCCTTGACTCCTTTTTGTTTCTTTTTTTTAATAACTCACATAAGAGTCATCAACAAATCTTATATGATCTGTCTTCAAAACATCTCCAAATTCTAAATATAACCATATTTTACTAATTCTGACCCTCTAATCCCTATCACCATCTAATCTGCCATCTTGTTGGCATTATTGCAAAAGCCTCCTAACTCCTGGGTTCCACTGTTTTCCCACTACTGTCCATTCTCAACCTAGGAACTATAGTAGTCATTTTAAAATGTAAGTTATATGAATACTAAGCTAAAAATTTTCTGATAACTTCCTATGTCATTTAGAGTAAATCCAAATTCCTTACTGAGGTGTTAGCTTACAATATGGCCACCAATGACTTCTGACTCCTGGTATATATGCCCTTAAGTCGTTTCCTCCCACATTGAATAATGCTGACCTATGTAACCATTAGGATGTTGTAGAAATGATGGTGTGTGATTCCTGAGAGCAGGTCATAAAGACAAAGTGCCTTCTGCCTTGCATTCTCTTAGATCACTTTCTCTCTGGGAAAGCCACCCGCCATGTTGTGAGGACATTCAAGCATCCCTATGGAGAGGTCTATGCGGCGAGGAAATAAAACATCCTGAAAACAGTCAGCACTGCTACCAGGCAGTGAGTAAGCCAACCTGGAAATGGGTCCTCCAGTCCCAGTTAAGCCTTCAAATGACTGCAGTGCTTATAGACATCTGACTGCAATTTTCTGAGAGAACTGGAGACAGAGTACCCAGCTAAATGACTTTTGGATTTCTGACCCACAAAATCTTTGTGAGCTAACACATATTGATTGTGTTACGGTGTTAAGTTTTAAGATAATTTTTTATGCAGCAATAGCCAACTGATACACTTTCTATCACCAAAGGACACCCATTATATGACCTACCATTACTTCACTAGCTTCAACCAGCTCTAGCTACGTCAGGCTTTTCTTGAAACCAGGAGTGCTTCTGTCTCAGGGTCATTGCCCTTGAGCTCCCTGACCATTTAGGGTCTTTGTTTGACCCTCCTTGACCATCCCTTGACTCCTTTTTTTGTTTGGTTTTCCTCCACAGCATTGATCAACACTTGACATGTGGTAGGTATATTTTACTTTGTTGTTTTTTCTCTCTCTGCATAATAATGTAAGCTCTGTTAGAGCAGAGATTCTGTTGTTGTTGTTTGCTGCAATCACTTTAACACTTACAGCAGAGTCTGGCAAATATTGAGTGGTCAATAAATACATATTAAGTGAATTAATGTTATAGTATTCTGAGTTTTTGTTTGTTTGCATATTTTCCCCACTTGACTCACCACTCCTTAAAGTCAGGCACTATATCTTATTCATCTTTATATTTCTGTCATCTATTTGGTGATGTATGGAATAACAGATTCATTTTCTAAAGTAGAAAAAAGGGTCTGAGTTATTTTTGGAGTTTATACCACAGAGAATATTTTAAGAAGTTAAATATAAGTTTAAAAATGTATGGATTGAAAAATAATATGAATGAGTCAGTGATCTTGTGAAATTAGCAACGATTACTTAAAAACAATTAAATTGCACAAAAATTGAATTTAAAAGCAGCAAGACCAATTTATTATGTAGTTTTAAAACAATTGCATTTGAACTCAATAATACATTATAAATAAAAATTAATTTCACTGTATTTTTACCCCTTTTGAGATTTTTTTCCTTTGCTTAAGCAGGCTGTATCTACCAGTTTGAATGAAACTCCTTTTATAAATTGACAAACTAGAACTCACTGAAAAATATGAATTTTTTGATAAACATTTTTAACTTGGGGAAAATTTGCAATTATATAATCATTTTCTCCATAATTATATTTTTGTATTTAAATGGTTTCAACTTGAAGACAAGTTGAATTATATATGTTCGATATTTCTTGTGTGATTTTCTAGCCATTGTTAATTATAAATATCACAAGTGGAAAATCAATCATTGTGGAATTGGATCTCCTAAACCATGTGTCACCTTCTAAAGACAAATTTTAAAAGATAAGAACTGTATTGTTTCATATAGAGAAGCTATATCAGGGTTGAACACATCCTGGTAAATTAGAGAGTTCAGATGACTTATCCAAAGTCAAATATGTAGTTAGAGGCAGAAACACAGCCACAACTCAGCTGTCTAAACTCATTATCAATTGTTTTGCTCACTATCGGTATTCTGTTTCCTAAAGTGTTAGGGGATGTTGTATATAACAAGTGTATCTCTCCTCTGGGAGTTCAGGATGCCATTATGTGAAACAAACTCGTTACTAAGAAAGTCATAGGAAGAGGGAGAGAGAGATATGGGAGGAGGGAAATTAGGCATGTACATAATTGAGCTAAACTCTGCAACATTAAAATGCAAAACTTAGAATTTGCTGTCATTAATATTCAAAGACCATTTGGGGCTAGAAGCAGAGGATGGAAGTGGTTCAGTAGGGGAGGTTATCCCTTCTGGCTCAAGAGTTGTGGGATGCCCAGGAGATTATGAGGAAGGTGGGGGGAAGTGTATAGCCCTAGCGAAAATTTTGTATTATTATATCAGAAAAAAACCAGATACATTCTTTATAAGAATTCACAGAGAATTATACAGGAGGTAGTGGAAATCAATATGTTATTGTTAAGGAAGCATAATAGTTTGGTATTTACTAAATTTACTCACTTGGGTTTTTGGAGTCAGACAGTTCTAATGCTTCTACCATTGAGTATGATGTTAGCTGTGGGTTTGTCATTTATAGCCTTTATTATGTTGAGATATGCTCCTTTAATACCCAATTTTGTTGAGTTTTTATCATAAAAGATGCTGGATTTGGTCAAATGATTTTTCTGCAGCTATTAAAATACTTATGATTTTTGTCTTTCATTCTATTGATGTGGTGTATTGCATTTATTGGTTTGCATATGTTGAACTATCCTTGCAATTCAGAGATAAATCCCGTTTGATCATGGGCTAGAGCCAGTGGTGTGCACATACTCAGCTGTGGGCCACCTGCGGGTGTCTGCAGTCACACACATAGTGGCGGGGGCCAGGGCCAGCAGCAAGGGCCAGGGCCTCCTGTGGGTGCGTTAGCAGCTGTGGAAGCCCTGGCTGTTGGCGTGCTCTCCTGTGGTCATAGGGTCTCACCATGGGCATGGCGTGCAGGCTGGTGAATGACTCAGGGTGGTGGGGTACAGGCGCACAGACGAAGGATGCAGGCGAGTGGTGCAGGCCAGTGACAGGAGACAGGGCAGAAGCTGAGCCCACAAGCACTGTGGGAGCCTTGGCTGTCAGAGTGCACTCGCACGGGATCCATGTCAAAAGCTGGCCAAGGGCATGGCAGTGCACAACTGGAGGGCACAGTGGGGAGGGTCAGCCACAGGGGTCAAGGCTGCTTTCTTGCCCTTTTGCAGCTGCAGAAGCTGGGGATGGCTGCATGGTATTAATCCTCCCAGGCTGGCGGTGGAGGTGAGGGAGGGAGCTGGGAGAGACTCAGGCTGGCATCTGAGAACATGAAGACCTGTGGGGCAAAAAGGAGTGAGATCTGCAGAGGGTCCTTGGCAGCTGTACTGACCATTAGTTTCTTCAGTGGTGAAGCTCCTGGGGTTCTTGGCAGAGCAGGTAACTGGGAACCTCAGTCACTCCACTGTGTAGCTGATGGACGTCTCAGCTTTGCTGGTCTCTGGGTGGGTGCGGTGAAACCAAACAGGGCATTTGTGTAGTGCCTGAAAGGCTTCGGAAGCTGGGTGTTGACCCACTCTCCCTTTCCTAGGGAGAGAAACGCTTTCTAGCTGGGAAGTTCCCACTTGGTGCTGAGCAGTCCCAAGGGATTGTGCAGGCAAAATGAAGCTGTTCTTCCTTCCTTTTCTGTATGGTTATTCTCAGGTTTTTATTCTGCTGTTTTGCTGAAGTTTCTTAAGTGGATTCCGGAGCTCTCCTAGAGCTGTTTTTGTTCATGGATAGCTGTCTAATTGTTGATCTCTGCTAGTGGCATGGAGTCTGGAGTCTTTTATACTGCCACCTTGGTGACATCTTCCTGAGTTCAAGTTTATTAAATCAATTTGCTCGTTGTCTTGTAAATGGGGAAAACATCCAACTAAAATGTTCTTTATTGTACTAAGTTCACTATTCATACATTTATTTTAGAATCATAATTGGAAAAGTCTGTAGATAATCATCTAGTTATGAATCTAACTCATATTACTAGACAAAAATCACCTCAGTTTGAAATATAGGCAAATATGTGCCTTAAAGCCTAGGATTTGATTTTAAAAGCAACTTGTGTGCATGGCTGAGCAGCTCATGTATGTAGTGGAATTGATGCCTGTATGATCACCCTTGACCATGGGGGCATGAGAGCTGTTGGGTGAATGCTTTTCCCCTTCCATTCCCTAAGGGGACAGTGCTGAGATGAATTTTATAAGGCTCTAGTTAGCGTACCATGGGATTAAGCATCAGCGACCCACTTGGTAATGCACACTTGAATTGGTTATCAAGAAAGCACACTTTTTCGGGCATCAATTTTATGTTTGATAGGCTTTTTATTTTGACTTTTTTGTCTGTTGAATTATTTTGATAACTACTCTTGGATGTGTTTAATGTAAAGCATTTTGTTTCCTAATTTATAAAGCTATTTCTTAAGAAAAGATGTTTAAAGCATGGATCCAAGTATCTCAACATAAGATATTTTAAAAAATAATGGATATTCCAAAGTCCAGTATATGGAGGGAAATTTAATAATTCTATGTGTAAATATGTATTATATGATAAAATCTTTTCTGTAAATAAACAAATGCAACTAACCTTATTTTCAATAATCATCTGTCCCTTAGAGCTGGCATAAACTTTTACATTTTATTTGATCAATACTACCACATTACAGTTCTTGCCCTCTTTTCCTTCACAAATTTTGATAGTTTTTATGCCTTTCAGAAGATGAATAGATTTCATTAACACTGTTCTTTTTGTGAAATAATAGTCTTAAAATTATCCTTAAAGCCGTATTTTAAAAGGCTTAACTGTTTACAAGAAATATAGTTTCAGGGGCTTCCCTGATGGTTCAGTGGTTAAGAATCTGCCTGCCAATGCAGGGGGACACAGGTTCAAGCCCTGGTCCGGGAAGATCCCACATGCTATGAAGCAACTAAGCCCGTGCGCCACAGCTACTGAGCCTGCACTCTAGAGCCCGCGAGCCACAACTACTGAGCCCATGTGCCACAACTACTGAAGCCCATGCGCCTAGAGCCCGTGCTCCACAACAAGAGAAGCCATCACAATGAGAAGCCCGCGCACCACAACAAAGAGTAGCCTCCGTTCTCAGCAACTAGAGAAAACCCGCGTGCAGCAGCGAAGACCCAAGGCAGCCAAAAATTAAATAAATGAATAAATTAAGAAAAAAAAAAAAAAAAGCTCCTGGAGGCCATTAAAAAAAAAAAAGAAATATAGTTTCATCTTTGATTTTAAAGTTGAATTTAAAAAAGCTATTCACTATACTTGTTCAGAAGTTCATTCACTTAATCATCCTACACTCCACTTTGATCACAAATCTAAAAGTGACAAGGAAGCGAGTTGAGTTTTGCTCAATTTAAGAAAGTACAATTCTGGGATGAATAGTTTCAGCCCCAAATCTCACATTCTCTACAGCTATAAGAAGTATTGGTTATTATGAAGGCTTTGAGCTGGGTAGTCAGATAAAATACAGTACACATACTTAAATGTGAACTTCCAAAAAAATGAATAATATTTTTAGTATAAATATGTCCCAAATACTGCATGGGACATTCCAATTTAACTAGGCACTATGAAGTTTTATTTGTTAAAGCTTGCAATCCTACCTTTGTATGATTTTTTAAAAATGGTTATTTTTATTGAGTACACTTGTGTAATATGCCAGCATAGATTTAATGACTCATGAAATAGGAAGTCTTCCACCTTAGACAGGTTAAAAAAAAGCTTGATAGCCACAGTATTTGTAGTAAGTGTTGTGACTTCAGCTATATTTAGCTTCAATAGTGTAGTTCTAAGCCAACTAATTAATATCAAAAATAAACTTTTTACAATTTACAAATAAGACTTGTTTCTCAAATTTGATGGGTTGGCATCCATTTGGCACTTCCCTACTGACCACAGTAGGGTGTTGGGGGTGAGAGAGGTGTTGGATTCTTTAAGGTAGTTACATCTGTTAGAACTCAGATGTGAATTTGCCTTGTAATCAATTTCTTCGAAGTAGGTGTTTTCATCATCATTATGAAGGTTACAAATCAAGGATTAAATTAACCTCTGCTGCAATGCCACACGCTGTGTTGGTTCTCCTTACCATTCATTTCATTTAATTGGAAGAGGAATTTCAGCATGTGGCTAGATCTGTTACTGACTTTCAGTGTAGTAAAGAAGTCTTCTGGGAAGTCTCTATTTTAGTCATTTTGTTTTATTTTTTTTGATAGAAAACCGTTCTGCCTCTAAATAGTGGAACTTAGCACTCTTTTTTGAACTGAAACTAATGAAGTCTCCACTTCTTTACTTGTAATTCAGATCTCTGGGAGTAAGGAAAGTATTTGCAAATATTTAGCACCTACACCTCAATCTTTCATCTTCAAAAATCTTATTTTTATTTAAGAGTAGAGTGTATGACCAAGAACAACAGTTTACAGTGTTCCTTGATTAAACAAAAACATTCATGGAATTCAAGTGGTTCCATCTGAAATAGACAGTTTAGACTGATGCAGTGTGGAAATGATGTGGAATCACAGAAGAATTAATGTGAAGTATATGATTTGGCACCAGGAAGGCCTTATGAATACCATCAATTTGAGATTTTTTTTTTAAAGTATCTAAATGTGTTTACACAGCTGGATATTCAGTTTCGGCTTGATCTCTTTTCTTCATGTTTCCAGGTTATTTACAAATGTGTTTCCCTTTGCTTTTTTCCTTTATGCATTTTATTTTCCAAGTTTGAATTTTAAAAGCTCAGATAGCAACATAATATTGTGAAATACTTTCTGGGAGTTTTGTTTGTTGCTGTATTATCAGTATTAGGAGAAAAAGAGGCATCTGGAACATAAACATTTTTTTAATATAATCTTACAGCTTTTTCTAATTAAGGAAAATAAGAATTCATTAAAAAATGCATTTCCATATGGAATTTTTGTATCTTGGATTAGTGTTGACAATATCCAAATTTTAACAATATTCTGAAATAGCAACTCTCTTTAAATTTATATTTTCCTCTTTGTATATCCTTGATTATTGCCAGAATTCTTTAAACTTAATCTAAAGTCAGTGCAATGTAAGGGATGGAAAATGTGATGTGAATTTTAAAGATCTCTGTCCTTGTCCCAGGCCCAATTGCTGGCTGTTTGATTTAGAGAAGTTATTTAACCTCTCCATGCCCCAGATTTATCTCTTGTGAAATGGAGTGTTATTTTTCAACTGCCTTCTTCATTTAGTATCAGGAGGCCTAATGAGATAATGTGCCAGAATCGTTATCCTGAATCATCTTTTTTGGGAGAACATAAGCTCACAGGCACAAAGGCCAATCCATGCGAGCTGGACAGAGGCGTTCCTCCTCCATCAGTTACATGTAGATTGAGAACCTGCTGAAACTATTCTTGGCCACAAAATCCACAAAGGCATGCATGTACACAGAACAGGGAAGGGCAAAGCTCTGGGAAATCCAAGAAGGGAAGGTGGTGTAGTCTAGGGGCAGAAAAATTATTAGAAATCCACAAAGACCTACATTAAAATATATTACCAGCTATAGTAATTTATGTTTTGTTCACTGATGAATTTGTTAGCACATTGCCTAGCACATAGCAGGAGCTCAATAAATATTTCTGGGGGGGGGTGTGAATGAATTACTATGAGTTTATTTTTCCAGATGTGCTAGAATTCTTCCTCTAATTGACCTTTAATGGCCTTTTTTTTTTTTTCTCTTTGTGCTTGAGAGGAATCTTAGCTTGCAATAGTATTCAAATGCAGTATTTGCTTTAGAACAGATTTTTTTGGTGTAATTGTCCTCCTATTAATACGTGGTGTTTGTCTTTTCCAATATATTTCATCTATACCTAGGCTTGAGATGTTTTCTACATACTGTTGCTCTACCCATTCCTTAGAAGATTTTTCCAGTCATATAGAGCAAGTAATTCTGCTTTAATAAACAAATCCGTTAGCAGCAGGCAAATAGAATACCTTGCAGCTGGAGCTGGATCTTTCCCTTTGGCTGAGAATAAATCTGCCTGAAAAGGTGACTGTGGACAGAGCTGGAGGGAACATCTCTCTTTTGGCCCCCGAGGGAACATGTATTCCCTGGCACAAAGGGGAAAGTCAAATTTTCTCATTCTTCCAAACGGAGATGAGTGCATTTTTCCCCTATACTAGTGCTTCCCAATCTGTTTTGGCTTGAGGCCCACCACGGTCCCCGCTTCCTGTAATGTACTTTTACTAGAATTCCCATGGCAGCTGCTGCTCTTTTTTTTTTTTTTTTTTTAAATCCTCTCTCTGTCTAAAGAAAACCTTAGTTAATAAATGTGTAAACTTTCCTTTTGCTTAAACCCATGTGTCTGGCTGATGATCACATCATCTTTTCCAGATGAGAGCAATTTCAGTGACTTCACAGCCTCCCACGCATACATGCACCCCCTGGGGTCCATTTCCACGCACTATCGTGAAACGTAACTCCACTTTTCTATGCCAATTTTGTAAGTTCCTTTTTCCTTGAGGTTTGTGTATGGCATGTCTGGCAGCCAATAAAGGACAACATAACAAATTATGGGTCAAAGACTTCTGCTTCTGGCATTAGGGAGGACCAGCGAGTCCGAGAAAGCCCTCTCATTATCGAACACCTAAAAAAGAAATGCTAGATTAAATATTAAATCTTATTAAAAGCCTGGCTGAACAAGCAGTAAAATAAAGGAAATAATCAGCGCCCAGAAATGTTTAAGTCCCGATGTGTACGCAAGTGCTAGGTTTGGCATTTGCCTGGGAGCAGCTCGGATCACTGGTCTGGAGTGAGTTGTAATAGGCACACGTTAGCAGAGGACAGCAGACAAAAGTTGAGGACCCAGGTCAGAGCGCCAGAGAGCAAGGCGAACCTCGAATAAAATTCAGACACCAAAGGGTGACCTATTTTTAAGGACAAAAACTCTTATCTAGAAGGCCCAGGCATACTTGTCTGTGCCAATGTTGACTATTGCTGGGAGCAGGGAAAAAGAGGTCGTTGAAGATTCCTAACCACAACGTGGCATTCCCAGAGATTTGCAGCTGAAATCTACCCTGCTTTTGTGACCACTCCCCGATCCCTGAACCACCCCCCTCCCCCGAAAAAAGCTGAAAATTTAGCTTAATGTAGTCCTATGTTGACACTGCACATTTAACAGCAGGATCGTGCTGGGCGTTGACAATCAGAGCTGTTGACCATAACATAGTATACCCATTCCGTACTGCCAGGCATTATGGAAGGAATGGAAGGTCCTGGGAGGGGCCGGGGCTGTAGGTGGGGTGGCACTCAGGGGGTCTCAAGGCAGCCACTGTTTACCGGTTGGCACTGCCATATTTGGTTGTTGAATGATTGATGTAGGGATATCAGCCTTAGCCTTGCTAGGTCACTCAACTGTTCGGAGTCTTGGTTGCCTTCTCTTTTCCGGCCTGCTTACCTTACACGGTTATAAAATAATGTCTGTGGAAACGCTTTGCACAAAACAACAAGTAGCAGTCAATGCAGGTCCGGTTTTTACAGTTTCCCTTCGGTGCACCAGGTGATGTTTTATGGTCTGAAATAATTTAGTTAGTTCCTCAATGTGCTCAAAGTGGAGGTTTCGTATGATTTTCTCATCTGAATTTCTATTGGGTGAATAGTGCTCGCTGTTAAAGAAACGTGGTGAAAGAAGGTCAGTAAAGTACGCTTTGGGGAGAAATTTCACAAAAGCATAACTCTCTTCTTGGAACAAACCTCTCACAAGTACTTGGAAATGGGGATGAATGGTGGAGGTGTTAATCAGGAAGGTGACAATTCTGAAGGTGGCCGTCTGGGGGGAGGGCCTTGCTGAAGAGGCTCCAATACCTTAGGAGCTGCTGTGAAGACCAAAGGAAAAGCTGCTAAAAAGGGTGGTGAGTGGCATGGGTGAGCAGAAGTTGGCTTCTCTCCTCTACAAAGGAAGAAAAGAGATCAAAGGGAAAGGTTAAAGCCCATTAAAGGAAGAGATATCAAGGAAAGGTCAAACATTAAACCAAGGAACAAAAGACCCTAAACTTCCCCGCTGCATGTGGACTGAACACCACCTTTAGTATTAAGTAGGTCAAAGCAAACTTCTTCTTTAAACTGATAACCATTTTTTTCCTTTTGTTGCCGGGAAGTAGAGTCTGGGTCATAAATGGGGTCATCCAGGGTGAAGCAGAAAGCAGTCAGTGACTGCCTGCTCAATCAAAAGAAGGCTGCACTGGTGCAAAATACAAGGTAAATCGTGACATCGTCATCCAGGGAACCAGCTCTCATTGCTGGTGCAGGCTTGAGTGTTCCAAAATTTCTAAATAGCGGTATCCTGAAAAAGCAAAGGAATTGGAAGTGTGCAGTGAAGGAAGGGAATCGTGCCAGAGAACTTGTCTTGAAAAATGCTTTTGAGTAACAAAGACTAAGTTTCTATTTAGATTTTCTGTGATAGCTTAAAAAGAAAGAAAAGAGGTAAATCAGTCTACATATATTTTTACTCACACTTGACATAAGGCTGAGAAACTCAATTGTCCTTATTAAAGGATACTTAAGAGGCTGGTAGAAATTATGAGAGAGCTTAAGCTCTGCTAATCCCCCTCCTTGTCACCCCCTCACCCCTGTGCCACCGCTGCTCAGAGAACTAGAAAAGGAAAGAGGGACACCTTTGTGTCCCTGCCTGAATTAGCATTATTTATCTCCGCCAGTCTATTTTTATACACTGGGCTTCTTTCCTTTTTTTTTTTTTCTTCTTTTCAGTGTCCCTTTTCTTGGAACTTCTATATCCTCACCTCCATTCCCCCAATTCTGAAAACCTATGACCATGACGGCTCCCCTACCAAAATAATTTTTAAAAGATTATGGTGAGAGATAAACCAAGTGAGTATTAGAAGATTAACTGGCCTTTCCTCTCAGTTTCTATGCACAGGGACCACTCTTTCAGGGGCCTTAACACTTGGATTTGAGTTTTAGCTCTGCTGTTTATGAGCCGTGTAATCCTGGAGCCCATCATATGACCACATAGAGTCTTAATTCTTTTCAGCTATTAAATAAGGGTTTGAGGCTTTAATAGTTGACCCAATTGCCCCCATTTCTCCTAAATATCCTGTGACTAAATTATCCATGAGGATGAGAGGTTTATTTTGTTTTGTTTTGTTTTGTTTTGTTTTACCCTTCAAACTCTAGGACAGCAAAATAACATATATTTAGCATAGCTTCCTCTAAACTTATCTCGGGTGGGTCAACTGAGTTTCCCAGTGGTATTCCAGCCTATTCTATTCCTCAAAAATTTTAATTAAATGTTAGGTTAGATCACACTACCTCAACTGCCCAAGCCATCTGTACTACTTCAGAATTTTTCTTCACATTTTTAATTACTTGCTCCATGTCGTCTTTCCTGCTATATTATAAGCTTGTTGAGGGTAGAAACCAAGTATATGTTTGTGGTTCATCATTATATTCCCAGCACTTAGTGCTTGGTGCATAGTAGTTACTCAATACACATTAGATAAATAAATACCTGAATGAATGATTTTATAAATGAAAGGGATAAACATCTAAAATCCAGTAGGAGTTAATAGTCTTAATCTAAAATTCAAAAAAAATTGCCTGCTTTTGTTATTTAAAGCCCATTAGAAATAATGATCACATTCATCTAGAAGGACTGGGATTCTGGCTGTTTGGTGAAAATCTTAAAGAGATAAGGGATTATTTATCTCAGTAGTTTTGACTTTCAGCCTATTTACTAATCTCAGTGGATCTCCAGTGTCACTTAAAGTTCAGAACACAACCTCCATCTGATTATCCCTCTGCTACCTAAAGGCCAACGTGGTGGCATCCTTAGCATCTTACTGCCCCAGGTACCATTTTACAGACAGTCCCAGGCTAGTCACTAACAACTACACTAATTTAAATTTAATTTGCCTTCACGACCTATTTATGTCAACTGAGGTCATTAACTCTCCTGTGTGACATGGCTTGGGTGGGTAATGCGATATTCTTCTGACATATGAACTATCCGAGGAAGTCTGTTAGCTAAATTTCCAAGTTCTATTAATGTTCTCAAGTTACTATATTGTCATCAAGGAATTATTGATCCTTCACTCTTCTAGTATATATAATCATGAACTGTTATCTGTCCCGGTGAGGTTCTTTTGTTCATTCATTCACAGCTTGTAAGCACCTGCTATGTGCCAGGCACTACAGGAACAGTAGGAATTATTATGAAGTTTCTGCCCTCAAAGAGTCCCTGTTCAAATGTCTTGTGGGAAGTGTGGTTGCCTGGTCAACCGATCATTACAATACAGTTGCTGAGTGTTATGCTAAAGGTTGATCTAGAGTACTCTGGGGCACATGAGAGGAATACATGACAAAATTGTGGGGAGGGGACACTAAAGGCTTCTCAAAGGAAGTAGAATCTGAGAAGCAAGTAAGATTTTGTCTCTTGCTTTCAATTCATGCTCTAAGAATTTAATCTTCCACTGCCAAACAGCTCACTGAGGTATTTTCTTTAAGTAGATAATTCTTTTCCTAAAAGAAATTCTCGTATTAGTTATCAAAACCATGTTTTAAGAGGCTACTCATTAGTAACTGAATAATAAAGAAGTAGAGAAGGAGGGATTTAAGTTGAATTTAATGGAGAAACTGTGTGTATGCATGTATGTGTGTGTGTGTGTGTGTGTGTGTGTGTATTAAGTGTATCAAAAAAGTGACAGCCAAAAGCAAAGAGGAAGAAGTATGCATGGCATATTTTGTGAAAGAATGAGTAGACTAATATGTTTGGAAAGGAATATTTACAGGAGTACTTGAGGATAAAGTTTTTATTATTTTTTTAAAATTAATTAATTTATTTATTTTTGGCTGTGTTGGGTCTTCGTTTCTGTGCGAGGGCTTTCTCTAGTTGAGGCAAGCGGGGGCCACTCTTCATCACGGTGCGCGGGCCTCTCACTATCGCGGCCTCTCTTGTTGCGGAGCACAGGCTCCAGACGCGCAGGCTCAGTAATTGTGGCTCACGGGCCTAGTTGCTCCGCGGCATGTGGGACCCTCCCAGACCAGGGCTCGAACCCGTGTCCCCTGCATTGGCAGGCAGATTCTCAACCACTGTGCCACCAGGGAAGCCCAAGGATAAAGTTTTAAAGGTCAGTCTGGGCCCGTTTCTTCAAAGGCTTGACCATCAGACTTAGGAGTGTGGATTTTATATGGAGGCATTTGGACTTATTTTTTGAATGAGGTATTACACTCCCCATCCCATCCAGCTGCAACTCAAGACCTTCATATGCACATGTGGTCCTTCATGATTTTTCCAGTTTTACCTTACTGACTACTTACAGTGTCACCAACACATCACTTGGTTTCACAATCACAAACCTTTGCATATGCACATCCATTAATGGATTCCTATTCAAAGTCTTGTCTTGCAATAGCCGGGTGAATATTTCACTGCTCCTGCACTTCCTCCTCATCTGCCATAAAACTAGCCATTTGTATATTCTTTATTATCTTCATACAATATAATATATGATTATATTCATTTTTTTGCATATATATTGCCCCTAATAGACTATAAGATATAGGAGGCCAAGCGTCCTCCTTTCTTTCTCCTCCTCCTCTTCTTCCCCCTCTTCTTTCCCCTCCTCTTGTCCTTCCCCTCCCCTCCTTCTTTTTTCTTTTTCTTCTCCTCCTTCTGTTTTGACACCTCAGATCTAACTCAGTGCCAGAATTACAATAAATTCACCTTAATGCAGTATTTCACCTGCATTAATCCGAAGTGCTATGTGACTATGGAAAATTTATGAAACCTCACTGAATGTCATTTTCCTGATTTTTAAAATGGAGATAGAAATTACTTTATCCAACTATCTTGGCTATTAAATGCGATTGAACATGTACACAGCTTAGGACAGTACCTTGTGCATAAGATACATTTAAATCTGTTTTTCTGTTCGTTGTTTTTAGGATGTTAACTGAATGTAATCTCCTAGATATTTGGTACAATCTTGGAGTAGTGCTGCAATTCAAAAAAACCCTAATTCTATAGCCAAAAATAACTTAAATCTTTTACATATATTTCTGAGAGAAACTCAAATGAGACCAGTTATAATCTACCACATATTGTACCAACGCCTTTCCTTTCCTTCCTGATATTTTCAAAGCTCATAGATACTTCATAGATGCTCTCTCCTCAAACCACTCAAGTGGGAGAAAAATTAAAAGGGGTATTAGACCATCTTTAGCACCTGTGTCAATTTGTGTCTGCGTGTTTATGCATCCACATGTATTTGTACCTTCACCAGTGTTTGATCTTTATCTGATTATATGAGAAGGTGCTAGAAGAGGTAAAATCATTGTTAAAAGAAGTGATGCGGTAGAGTTTGACTAGGCATACAGGCAAGTGGAAGATATTACAAGAGCCCAGAAACAGAATGGACAATGTTAAGGTAAAGAACAAAGAATGATCAGATATGTAAGGGACAATTTGTAAAGTGGCTGGGTGCTTTGGAAAATTAGATAAATGAATTCAACACTGCTATTTAAACTGACTTGTCTCCAATGCCACTCAGAGGGAATGTGGTAATGAATAATCATAACAGAGAGTGAAGACAATGAGATTAGACCTAACAGATTTTCCTAGTTAGTCAATGTGTTGTATTCAGTACAAATACAGAAGCTCATGGTATCCTGGTTGCTCAAATTCTGTGACCTTGACAACAGTCAGATCTCTAGGTCCAAACTTTAAAAATTAATCACAAACACATTATGCCAGGACGTGAATGGGATGGACCCACAATTTATAAGTGATTCAGCAAACATCAAAGCAACATAAGGTTTGCGTCTTGTCCAATTATTTTTCTTTAAAGTCTCAATACATTTTATTCACGTACTTAGAGTTGCCAGAAGGAATACAGGCTGTAGCAAATATTTTTAAATAAGTATGTATCAAATGTTTCAGGGTGTATGCTTACACTAAAGGTTTGTCTGTTGTTTATCTGAAATTAAAATTTAACTGGGAATCCTGTATTTTTATTTGCTAAATCAGGCAACCTTACATATACTATGTGCATATTTCACAGACAAGGATAAGAGTTTATAGTATTTAATAAAGCAATTCACATGCCCAGTCAGGTTTTTTTTTTTTTTAATTTAAAATGAATTTTAAATAACTTCTTTTAAAATATTCCATCCCCCACCTCATACATGCACCTACTGATTGAGATGAAAAAAGTCCTCAATGAATTTTAAGGTGTTTTAGTGAAAATGTGTAATTCTCTTTGCTAATGCCTTTCTTTGTTTGATGGATGTGATTACCCTGTAAAATCACTTCATTTATATAACATTTTAACAAAAACAACAACAATGAAAATCTGACATAAAATTCTAGTTTTAAATAATCTCTTTTCCTGAAATCTATTGCCTATAACTCAAAGCAGGTTTCTTCAGAGTTGGATCACATGCAAAAAAATAGACAAGTATTCTGTGTCTGAAGGGAGTTTTAAAAAAGCATGCTTTGTCTTAAGGATAGTTTTGATGTATTATTCAAATATTTGACTTAGATAAATAAAAGATATGAAGATGGAATTCTTCAGACTAATACATTTCTTAGGAAAACATTCCCAACTGGAACTTTAGATTTGAGTAGAGAGTAATTCAATGTCCTCCTGTAATTTCTTATTGTTGGAGGGCTAAACAATTTCGCCAGGAAACAGTTCAGAGTAAATGCAGTTTCTCTCCATGTCCTACACTGAGGCTCACCAAATTAGTTTCAAAAATGACAGTGCAACATTTTGAAAACAGGGCATGAGGAGACTTTCAACCATCTATCCTTGGTTGAGACGAAATCTTTACAACTAGGTAGATGTTTTTGCTTTGCTATGGTTATTAAATTATTATACTTTAGGAATGTGAAATAATTACAAGGATTATAAAAATAGAGTGTTATAAGAACATTCTTATGACTTGGAGAGATAGCGATGGCAAGATGTACAACTAGATAGTAGCTATGAATTAAGTTAAGCTGGCATATGGTAGGCACTTGAGAAATGTTGATACAATGAATGAATGAATGATTATGTTGATGTTTCTAATATATATAAAAATACAGAAAAAAATTTATTAATTTAGAAACTCTCCTTTTAAAAAGAATTGAATAATTTAATAAACTACTTGGAATAGAGGGATGAGACTAACAGAGGAAGTGATTGAAAAAAAAGATGATAGCTGCAGGACCTTTGTTATCCTGAATGGGGTACACATGTTGAGGGTAAAAATTAAATTGCTCAGGATGACTGAGGAATTTTTTTTTTAGAAATTGGACAAAGGAAAGAGGAAGAATGGCAAAATGGCAGTAGAGGGGACTAGAAATATTTAACTGTGAACTTTTTATTATTACTATTGTATGGAACAAGCTTCCCTATGAAATTTTCTGCAAAATATTTGCATCTCTGTTTAATGTGTTGTGGAGTTGGATCTATCCTGGGAATTGGTCAAAGTGGTAAATGTAGTTACAAGGTAGGAATTGGGTAAGAAGTGATACCCAGTGGCCATGGAGGACCTATACATCTGGATAGGAGGCAAATCTCTTTATTCATTTCTTTGCTCAGAATTAGTCAATGGCTGTCCAGAATCCACAACAGTGATTTTTCAAATTAGGTGGAAAGGAGGGGATGCTGTATCAATCATCTGAGACATTTTTCAGAACACATATGGTAACGATGTGTATTTAGAAAAGTGTTCCCATGTGATTCTTCTATTTTCTCCCCAGAGCCTTTGTCCATTTGTGAGTGACTGACAGACAGGATAAAATTCAAATTAGCATAGTATAGAAGGCTGTTAAGATGTGGTCCACACTTTTCTGTTCACCATTACCTGGCCATTCCTGCTTCAAGTTTTATACTCCAGAAATAGGAAACAACCTACACATTTGGTGTCCAGCCCTATCCTTTTCTTTGCATTTGCAAATGCTGTTCTCTCCTCTTGGAATATCCCTTTCTCTACTACCTCTCCTGGTCAATGCCTATGCATCCTGCAAATATCATATCCCTGTTCCTGTAATACTTTGTACCTTACTAGTTATACATGCTATTTGCATATCTATTTGTCTAAGCTTTGAGACTTTCAGGGCTGAGACCATGTCTTTCTATTACTGTACTCTCAAGAGACATTATAAGGTCAAATACACAATAGATTCTTAATAAATATTAGTTAGTATTGAATGAAAAAAGCAAAGGATAGAGCTTGGGGTTGATGGGATGGTGGCAAAGGCAGATACACTGTGTCTCTGCTGCCTATTTTATTTCCAAAAATGCATCAAAGATAAACCCCATAAGCATATTTGTGAACTCCAACCACTTACCTTTTTAAACATTTCGTAGATCCATATGAGAGAAATGATCTGATACAATATTTTTGTTTGTTTGTTTTCATAACTCAGGACCTAATAGATTGACTTATACTTTTTCTCTTTTTAAAAGGAGAGCAAAGCTATTAAAAATGACAACCATTTAAAAATCTCGAGTGATATAGATATTAAGCCACCTCAGAGAAGACTTTTCTTGGACATTTAGAATCCATAATTCTTTTTGCCATAAAAGAGAACCAACAAATTGATATGTGAATGGAGGGGGAAATAGGGTTGAGAGAAAAAAAATTAATTGGAATATTATACTTGCATAGTGTTGGAAATGATTCAGTAGGAGAGAAAAGAAAATGATATGAGGAGGAGACGGGAGAAGCATGGGAATGAAAAAGTAATGAGTTAAGTATAGGAGTTGGCTTTTAGGGAGGACAGAACTGAGCCACCAGGATTGATGGTCCATGTTTAACCCCAAAGCCTAATTGACTGTGAGGAAATGCTACTTCAGGCATATCCTGAGCTTGAAATTAAGACTCTGCCTATTCCAGCCACACTGACCTTGTAGACAGGACTTGGGTAAATTGAAAGACAAGTCTTGGGTAAGCTGCCCAACTATTAGCAGTTCAGGCCTATAAATTGGTGGGGCAAGAGGCTCTACTGCCAACAGCCTGAAAACTGGACACAGGGAAACTACCGTCACAGAGTGTCATGGTGCTTTCCTCAACGCCAATTGTTGTTTTCCCAGTAGAAAGAAATTTGACTGGACTTTGGTTTTGGTTATGAATCATGCTCAGATGACATGAAATCTTTCAGTAGAGGACAGAGAATTTACTAAATTGCTTCGGTGATATATTTCTGTGTAGTGTACCTGGATGTTGCCAGCAGTAGGCAAGAAAATTTGGGCTACAGAAGCTCCTGTTTTCAACAGTGATGCCATGTGTAGTTGCACTAATGACCGTAGCAACATATGGGACCCTCTGGTGGGTAGATTACATTTTTTGTTTTTTTTCTCTACTTACTGACAGTAAGCAGGACTTAGTAAGCACTCCCAGGGAACTGTTGAATGCATCACAGAAAACAATAGGAAGAACCAAAATTTATCTAGTATGGTATCTTAGCTCTTTTAATGCACTATTATGTAAAACGAGACTTCATTTTATACCCAAGTTGATGAAACAGGACATATAGGTTACAGTCATAAATATGTCACACTCTTCCCTATGAAGTTCACCATCTACGCACATATAACAACAGACTGTAAAGTTAAAATCTCATCTATTTATTCTATTGATAGAATATGTAGCATATTCTTTTTTCATCTGAATACCTTATGAGTATAGTGCAACTGATGAAA
This sequence comes from Balaenoptera borealis, assembly GCF_965194805.1. Lineage (NCBI taxonomy): Eukaryota > Metazoa > Chordata > Mammalia > Artiodactyla > Balaenopteridae > Balaenoptera > Balaenoptera borealis. Next base: position 22,999,355 of record NC_138876.1, read on the forward strand.
TATATATAATACTCTCTACTGTTCAAGCCAAAACAAGTGAAAAGTTATCATAAGTTTATAAAGAAGAAATAGTTGAAAACCACTTAAACAATTACATTTTTGCTTCCTACTCTGTTGATTTATAATCTCAGTAGACATGGTGCCTTGAATTGTCTGGGGACTAAGTGATGGTTATATGTAAATTTGAATTATAAGTTTATAAACTTATACTCTTTATGTATGTTATCTATAACATCTTCAGAATGGGAAAATAACAAGTATATTTGTAGTGCTAATTCTCATGTCCAAGTTTAGCTCTCCAATGTGTTGAAGAGGCTACAAAACTATCTATGAGATTATTTGGAGCTAATATGTTGCAAAAATGGTATTCTTCTTGTTATATTGTCAGCTGGAGGAAAGAATATTGGATGTGGAGTCTGAGAATTGAGCTCTGGTCCTGGTCCAGTTTATAAGTACTTGTGCAAACTTTGGCAGGTCGCTTCTCCTAGATTTCAATTTCCTGTACATAAAATGAAGGTGTTGAACCTGAGAATCTCTAAGGTTCTTTCCAACTCTGATAGTCTGGGGATATGCTGTATCCATTCTCTCCTGTTGCATGCACTACTGCTAACTGGCTAACATCTAGTGAGGGTCAGAGTTTTGCTAGACAATAGCCAGGACATGGAAGCAACCTAATTGCCCATCAACAGATGAATGGATAAAGAAGATGTGGCACATATATACAATGGAATATTATTCAGCCATAAAAAGAAACGAAACTGAGTTATTTGTAGTGAGGTGGATGGACTTAGAGACTGTTATACAGAGTGAAGTAAGTCAGAAAGAGAAACACAAATACCGTATGCTAACACATATATGGAATCTAAGAAAAAAAAAAAGGTTCTGAAGAACCTAGGGGCAGGACAGGAATAAAGATGCAGACGTAGAGAATGGACTTGAGGACGTGGGGAGGAGGAAGAGTAAGCTGGGACGAAGTGAGAGTGGCATGGACATATATACACTACCAAATGTAAAATAGATAGCTAGTGGGAAGCAGCTGCATAGCACAGGGAGATCAGTTTGGTGCTTTGTGTCCACCTAGAGGGGTGGGATAGGGAGAGTGGGAGGGAGACACAAGAGGGAGGAGATATGGGGATATATGTACACACATAGCTGATTCACTTTGTTATACAGCAGAAACTAACACACCATTGTAAAGCAATTATACTCCAATAAAGATGTTAAAAAATAAATAGAAAACAAAACAAAACAAATATTGTTTTGATATATTACATTTCCTAGGAAGAACAATAGGCTTCCATTAAATAAACAAATCATTAAGTGGAGACCAGTTCACTGAACAGAAGCATAATCTATTTACTGAACACTGTGAGATATTAACAGGTTATAGATAAACTAACTGGTCCAGCAAATATTTTTATGTGTATCCAAGATTTCAATCATTTGTTTTATGTATTGCTACCTTGGCAAACTCCAGGGTTATAGAAATCAATTCAGGAATTAATGGACAAAGACATTCTATTGATAGAAGACAAAACAGTGTATGGTTGAGTTCTCTAGGCTGCTTTCCAGACATTTACTTGAGTAGGAAGAATCTGATAGACAAAGATAAGAAATAAATTTGTCCTATGACATATTTATTTAGAAATGACATATTTAGAAATGACTCTTTTTTTCTTATCATCCCATCCAAGCTCTTCTTCTCAGCCAAGTTAACTTCTTTAATTTAGAATGGATCTTAGATATTTTTAAATAGTCAGTTTATGAAACCATTAGGCAGTTTGATGTATTTTCATTATCTGTTCATAAAAAGAATACTACAACCTCTATTTGATATTTCTTGTATCTTATATTACCTTTGAAGGAACTTAATCACTTCTTCAAAAAATACTATTAACTTTATTCAAGAAGCTCACGGACATTTAGGAAGAAAACAAAAATAATCTTGGACCTTAGTCAAATTATACAAGGAAGTTAAACTTGGGGATAAATGTCTTTATTGTGTTTGTTTATTTTTGTTCTTTTTTAAAACAGTGAATTATGCCTTTCATTATAAAGGAATGTGTACTATTGCGGTTTCATATATAATGTTAGTTATCCATATACGCGTTGTATATACCCATGCTGAATGTTATTTGATGTACAGAATCAGAGCTGGTTGGAACTTTTAGATGAAAAGCTTAAGGCCACCTAACTTGAACTAGTGATTACTTCAACAAATAGCTATCTGCTTTCATTTAGGAAATGTGCATTTGAGAATATGCATTTCAGTAAATTTAAAAAACAATTCTTTAATGCCTACTCCTTACAAAAACAAACACAAACTTTAGTGTGAAATTGTGAATTTGGCTCTCACACAAACAATTCATGTAGTACAAGGGATAACCTGTACTTTACAAAGATGGTTCAAGTTATATTATATCCCCAATCTCATGCTTTATAGAAAATCTAGGCTTCTGCTTAATTAAGAAAGTCGAGGATGAATTAATCTACAACTTTAGCTATATCCACGTCTTCAAAAATGGTAGTGTGTTAATCTCTCTATTTTTTAAAATCATTTCTTTATTTTTCCTATCATTCAGCTCAGATTTTTATGTTGTTGTTTCTATAACTCTTTCCACTATAAAAAATACTTTTTTTTTTTCTCATACCTCCTGGTAAAACCCTTCAGATTGTCAGTGCAGGTACCACTGAGAACATCTGAGCATTACTGGAGATGGTCACCCTGGAGAGCACATATTTTCTATTATTAATTTGGAATCACTGTGTTCAAATGGGTTTTGAATACTGCTTGACCATTCCCTACATTTTTCTGGTGACATATCTAATCTGCTCTTTTCTATGGCCAGTTTTGTACATTTTCCATCCTCCTTAAACATCCTAAGCACCGCCTCTTCCTTGTCACTCTCAGCGGATAACACAACCTCCTACAGAAAATCCTTCCATTCACCACTGCCAAACTAGAGATTTGCCCACATTTGCTTTGATCATTTCCTCCTCCATTCCAAGAAAACTAAGAGCTTTTACTTCTTTTTAACGATAATCCCTTCTTCTGCGTTGAAGCTTTCGATCGAATTCCTTCCTGCCTTTTCAGGAACCACACATTTCACTCTTACCTTCTCATTTGTCTGTGTTCACCCTCCCTTTCCCTTCAAGGGAACCCTTCTCACTTTTAAACATGCTTGAGTATCTTCAGTTTTAACAAATCAACCACACAGGACTTCATATCTACTTTCCCATTATACCTGTCTACCCCTTTTCAGCCAATCTTTTCAAAATAATTATTTTTACTTGTGTTCACGGTTTTCTCAGTTTTCATTCTCACTCCTGCTCACTGTGATTTTGGGTCCTACTCCCATTATTTCACCTGAACAACTTTTGCTAAACTCATCAATGAATTCCATAACAATGGTAATAGTAGTAATATAGTAAGAGAAGAAATAATACTAGTAGTAACAGGATGCGTCACAAAGTGCTGACAGGGAAGTCTTGGGCAGTGATGAGATGAACATTTGAAGGGTTGTCTCACTGATGTTGTCCCAGGAGCGGGTGTCAGGGCGGTGGCTAGAACTAATTTTAGCTGAGAATAAAAAAATGGCAGTGTGGGGTGGTGGTGATGGCTGTGGCGAGAGTTAATTATTTAATTACTTTGGTGTAAAATATTGAGGCATGAAATGAGATGTAGAGTAACCAAAGCAACTTTCCCTAAGTAATATATTCATATTTATAAACATTTATAAATATGAATATATTACCTTATATTCATATTAATAATAAAATATGAGTCATATTTTACTAGGTTTCTATCCTGCTTTCATTATTTTTTCCTATCTATACAAAGACTGACAAACTTTATAGGAGTATAGTACAATAAAAATATACTTGCTTAATATAAACATAACAATGAAACATTAAGAAATATGGCTTCATGTCAAAATATGATTAAACGTAACATAATTAAAACATGGCTTTATGACATAATATGATTTAAAATGATTGTATTACTTTATCTATTGCAAAATTGTTGTTCAAACAACTCTGACCTGTTTACAGCAGTTATTCGTTGAAAAATTGCCCATAGAAACCTGGTACCATTTCTTTTCTCTCTGCCTATTGTGTGAAAAACTACCAAAATGAGTGTTCATACAAGAAAAGAATTGAGAGCTAGAAATGGAGAGGAGTGCGAGACTCTGAGCAGTGACCATACGTCTTATCAAAAGAGTTTATGAACATAGTAATTGTGAAATACTCTTTCAAGATTCGAAGGGAAATTAAAAATACCAAAAATATACTTTACTCAGTTTTCTAAATGTATTTCTAGTTTATTCATTTACTCAAATAATGGTTCCAACCCTTCTCTTATGCATAATTTCATCATAATTTTGGGATAAATATTGCTTTGAATGTTTGTTTAGTCTGTTTTGGGTGTGAGGTTTATGCTGGGGATGAGGGAAGGGGAAGGGGCAAGGAAAACGTGTGTGAACCAACATGGTCCACTACATGTTATAGTACATGTAAAATTTTAGTACAAAATCGCAGGAAAGTGTTACAAATGATGGAGGAAAAATTATCTTTTTTACTCACTAAAAATCTTTTAAAAGACAGACAAAAAGGGTAAAAATGGAGAAAATTATATCTTCAGTCATACAGGGAGGTGGCTCTAAATCCAAAACAAAAACTGTGTAATACTGTACTATTACATTTGAGTATTAGCGAAGGAAAGTACTGAGCATTGGAACATTCTTTCTTGAAACTAGAGCAGAAAAATATTTTCCTAAAATTGTCTGCAAAAACATCTACATAAGGGTCTATTCATTAATCAATGAAATCCGAGAATGTGGGTGGCTCATAAGATAAGTGAAAACTATTCCTGTAAAGCCTAGCTGGAACCCATAGACTGGGAAAATGATGGAGCTGGAGGAGCAAGTATGTGACGTAGACCCATGATGCGACTTCTGTTGTCTCTGACGAGTCAGGGCAATTAATATTGGAAAACCCATAACTATCAATGACTTAATTTTTTGCTTGTGTAAAGTTTGTTACGGGTTGGACAACTCTTGTTCACTTTTATCTTTGCCATCTGGAATGGGTCCTTTGAGGAGGGGACATATATAACTTCTGCTCACAACACAGTCATTGTAAAGAGCTACATGCCTTCCATTTATCAGCAAGGAGACTGGGGATGTGGGGAGGATGTAGAAATTGGGTGAGCACTAGTCTTCTCTGCCACAATGACAGTCTTCAAGCAGAAGGACAGTAGAGAAGGGAGAGAGGAGCAATTATCACCACATTTCAACAAAAAGTGCTTGTAACTTAAGTGGTTCTAATTGAAATGCACGAACCTCTTCAGCAGGAAAAAAGAATCAGAAGGGAGACATAAGAGAAAAGGAAAGAGTAGTTTAGGTGAGAAAATGTTCAAAAGGAAAAATTCTGAAATCCTGGATCAGAGCTACAATGTACACCTGTTCGTACTTTCTTGCTTCACCCCACATTGTGCTCATTCAAACATACACAACAATTCAAAGTGGAAAGCACCAGAATTATGCTTGGATACCACATACCTCGGTTTTGTCTTTTGGACCCCAGCCACACTTTGTCTTTCTATACTTTTTCCTGTATTTCTGAGGGCTGGAAACCTATAATCCCTACTTCACAGGTCCCTTGTTGGTGGATTCTAGTGAGGATCGTCCAATAAGAGGTACTGACAGGAGACGAAAAGGCAAGAGGGAAGGAGAAGTCACTTTTTGTTCCGGTAAGTGGTATTTTGCAGGTGACTGGGGCCTCCTGCAATAAAGGTGTTTGCAAGCATATTGTGGTGGGCAAATGCAGTGGCTGCACTGGCCTCAGCAGTGGGACCTCTAATCACAGCAGTGACAGAACTGTCACTCCAGTAACCTCAGTGGCAGCACACTTATGGGCTCTGGGTAAGACTATTTTCTTCCATTTGCTTCTCCAGCCCTAGAGATGGGAGTGGTTTCCTCTAGTTAGGGAGATCTGTGTAGCACTGGCATCACCCATTTGCTTTTCCTGCCCTCTCAATACATTTGTACTGGAATCCACTCTGTTTGAAATACCTACAGTAGTCCTCACTGGATTCTACCCAAGGCGCTGCAAAGCAACACAAATTCAATGGAAGAAAAAAACATAAGGAAAAAGCAGAAAAGTCACATAAAGAATAAACATACATTGTAAAAAGATTTACTCAAGGACACAGAAGAAACATTCTGACAAACTTATTCCAAGTTCTTAATTAAATTGTAGGTGATGTGATTTACCTTAAATTAACTGCTCAAGAAAGAGATACAAGGGTTCAAAGATGAGGGCAACACAAGAATACAACAAAAGAAAAGAAAAAAATGGCAAAATTCATGAAAGAATTGGAAGAGAAACAAAATGATGCAGGAAGAAAATCATATTCAGTGCAGTAAAACAAGTTGAACAGCGAGAGAAATCACACAAAACAAAACTCCAAAGAAGAAAAGTATAGAAATAATAAAAGAGAGATTTAGATATGGAAGATAACTTGGAAACTATAATTGGTACAGAAGACAGCAGAACAAATAGAACAGATAACAATGAAAATTTTCCTTAAGGAAATATTCCTGCAATGAAGGAATACTTGAATCTTCAGATCAAAAGGAAACCAGGAAATATTGTGGTAGAGTTATTCCACATCAGCAATGAAGAAAAATTATATTGAATTACATTCAAGCAGGGGGAAAAAATAAAATAAAAACAGGTCAATAGGGAAAACTTACACTTACCAAAAGTGCACAGGACTCAGTACCAGAAGGTAGCAGAGCAACATATTCAAATTTTTCAGGGGAGAAAAAAAATTTTATTTACACATTTTTTGTTGTTGTTGCAGCTCAGGCATAAAGGGTAAGAAGCAAATGGTGTCAAGTGTGGAAGGACTAGAAAGCACCGTGCATCCTTCTTGAAAAAAACACCTTGACAACAAAATCCTTCAACCAAGAGATGAATCAAACAAAGAATCTAGGAAAGGAGAAGCCATAGAAATTGAACTAGTGGAGATTATTGAATCTATTTAAGTAGATTAATATCATTATAATATAGCTAATAAAACCCAGGAAATTTTTAGGAGGAAAAATAAGAGGAAGTATAGAGAGACTAATTTCTTTATTTTTACAATAGATAGTCAATAGATACTGTATGAATTTAAACAGCAGGAGAAGAAAAATAATTTTCCCTTTACCCTTCTAGGCTCTTGGTTGAGACCTCTCCTGTAATAAAAGACATAAATAGGAGAAAAATAAACAGATGTTTAGTAACATGTACACTTCATGTTTACACGGGAGATACCCAGGAAAACTGAGTAACTCCCTGAAATGACCCAAGTCATCACCTTAAACACCATTTCCAATTAGTGACAAAAGAAAGATGTTGTGTGTGTGTGTGTGTGTGTGTGTGTGTGTGTGTGTGTGTAGTGGGGGGAGGGTGCGTGAGTGAAGCCAGTTATGGGAGGTTACCAGGAAAAACACAGTAAACAGGGGTACGGTTGTTATGCAGATCTAAATTACTTCCTTCTCCATTGATAAGCGTTTCTAGAGATTTAGTCATACTTCTTTTCCTGGTACAGAACAGGGAGACATCCATGCAAAAAGAGATTTCCCTTATAAATGTAGATAGCTCTTACAAAAGGGTAACATATCAATACTTGGTTTTCAGAATTTCTCCTCTGTCTACTGTTTTTAAAAAAAGAATCAGTTCAAAATAATACTTACGCCAAAGAGACATATTTTGGGGTGACAAATTCTGTTCCCCCTTTAGAACATGTGGTTTAAAAATTAATAACATATCTCACAGTTTTCTTTATAACATTATCTTTTCCATCTATGGAAGACTATGTTTTAAAGAAAGTAATAGGTCTTATAAAGGAGACATATTTGTAAGCAAATAGGGTAGAGGGGCCCCAGAGAAAGAGAACCAGGCATGGCTTTCTTGACATAAGAGAAACCATTTTTGGCCTAAGCCATTTTGTGAGCTAAGCCTGAGCACAATGCTTATCCTTAAACTGATTTCAGTAACTAATGATCTTAAAGTGTTAGGGAACCATCGATTGAAACTGCCCACCTTGGCCAGGCACAATGATAACCACTTGCATGAGTTGTCTCACAACAGGAGGTCCTGACTGATAAGGAACATGGTGCTGCCGAAAACTAACTGGGAGAATTCAGGAGAGGCCAAAAGGAGGAGACGCCAGCCCATAATATTGTCCTACCAACCTCCCAGAATCCTTCGTGTTTTTTTTTTTTTGGCTGCACCTTACCTTGCGGGATCTTATTTCCCCAACCAGGGATCGAACCAGCGCCCCCTGCAGTGGAAGTGTGGAGTCCTAACCACTGGACAGCCAGGGAAGTCCCCCAACCTCCCAGAATCCTTTGCGCTGAAATCTGTCTTGGCTGAGAGATGCATTTGCCACCAGGAAGGACCCTGAGTCAGACCAAATATGGGCCAAGCGAGATGAGTGGCCAGAGACAACCCAGAAACTAACCCCGTTACCATAAAACCTGAGACTGTGAGTCATGTGGCAAAGCAGCTCTCCTGGTTTCACTTATCCTGCTCCTCTCTGCCCAGGCACCCCTTCCCAATAAAGTCTTTTGCTCTGTCAGTACGTGTGTCTCCTCAGACAACTTATTCCCAAGTGTTAGACAAGAGCCCACTCTTGGGCCCTGGAAGGGGTCCCCCTACCTGCAACAAAGGGAACAAAAGGACAAACTTATCAGGCAAGAGAAGTAACAATACCAAGAGTAACAAATCAGTTGTAAAGACTCCCAGTTCTATTTCAATGGTAAAGATTAGCCTAAAGCACTGTCTCAATTTAAGTCCCGCCTCTGGAGCTCAACCACCAGATCAACTGGAATCTAAGGGATGATAACATTGACCTTTTCTGACCCTCATGACTTCAATCAACTGATGCTTGGGCTCTGTCTACTGCCCAAGCCCTTCATGAATATGCATGTACCCTTAGCTTAAAACTTCCCCAACCTTGCTGTTTGGGGAGACACTGCTTTAGGAAAAATCCATGGTGTTCTCCTTACTTGCTACCAGTAATAAATCTTCTCTTCTGCTCTTTGCCTTGGTTGTGTCTTTTGGCTCAACACCCACCAAGAGGAGGAACCCAGTTTTGGGGTAACATATTTACCTAAACCCAAGTAATAAGAATTTTTCAACCCTTCAGAAGCAAAGGGATTTTTCTAAAATATAAAAAAGAATGCAGGAAATTTCAAGACCTCCATGTAAGTAACTTTATTTTAATTATAAATCAAGCCCGAAGGGGAAAAGTATCAAAAGAAAACAAAACAAGTCATCCACACACATTGCTTGTTTGTAAGGTCTTTTTACCCTGCTATGGAGAAAAATCATAAGATTAAGCCAGAGAACTGGGCCCATAAAAGTAACTGCTACAGCATATTGAGAGTACCCAAATGAGCTCTAACAAAAATTCCAGTGATAGAAATCCATTTCACGTTCCAGGGTTCCTGCTGGGATGACATTCTTTGCATTTTGTTAATTTGGACTATGTTATACGATGTTCCACTAATGAGTAGAATAAATGTATCTACATAGTTAAAACCAAACCTGGAATTTTAAAATATTTAATTATTTAGAGTAGTACATGAAAGACTGGGCAACATTTCCATTAAAACCCACAATGTTGACTGGTTTAATACCAGACTCTAAATATTTCTTTTAGGATAAATCTAGAAAATCAGAGCAAATGCATATTTTACATGCTTAGATAGTTTATATTTAAACACACACACACACACACACACACACACAAAGAAGAAAGTTCAATCCTTTAGTTCCTTTTGTTAACCTTTGCTCACAACTACCAGAATGAAAATTAAAGACTTTGGGAAACATTTAGTCTATAACTTGACCTAATTTTTTTTATCATTTATGAATAGAAAAATTTTAAGTGAGTATTCTTGTAGGCCAGCCAATTCATCAACACTTTTAGAAGCATAAAAATCTACTATACTAATAATCCCAAGGCTGAAAGGCTTTTACATGGAAAAAAAAAGTAATGGATCCAAGGAATTATTACAGTTTGCCTTGTCAAAAATCCATTCATTGAATTGTGTGGAATGAAACATAATGACTTCTTTACAGGTCTAATAGCCAAAAAGTAGTATGTTCATTGAAATCTGCTGTTGCTTGTTACACTAATGCTTAAATACTTCACATATATTTTAACATTTTCACTTCATTTATTTTAAATGTTGATGAAGAGGTTACTCTGAGAGAAAAGAATGAAGAATATGAATACATTTTATTAAAATAAAAATCAATATAAGTCACAAGGAATAAGAGGAATCTAGATTTTATTTACTAATTGAATTCAAAGTATACAGTTTTTCTTGGTGAGAAATGATGCTTTCTCAAATATTTTCCTTTTTAACCATTTTCCCTATAGATAACTGTTTGTGTGTGAATAATGTGTGTAAGTGGAAATACGTATTTTTTTTTAAGTCTTTTGTTGAATTTGTTACAATATTGCTTCTGTTTTATGTTTTGGTTTTTGGCTGCAAGGCATATGGGATCTTAGCTACTCGACCAGGGATCGAACCCGCACTCCCTGCATTGGAAGGCAGTCTTAACCACTGGACCGCCAGGGAAGTCCCGGGAATATGTATTTTTTAATACATACCTAGGCATTTTTAGCCATATTCCCACCAGTATAGTACCATTAAGTTTTAGGGAAAAGACTTCCTGTTGGATTGATAAACTTTTTTTTTTTTTGCTAATTCCATTCAGGCAAATTTGTATTTGTATCTCTATCCAGATATAAAGTCTGACATATTGGAATGGCTCACTTTCCTATAATTGAATAATTGAAATGTAAAACAATGTTTCCCAAACCTTGCCAAGATATTTATGTATAGCCCAAGAAAAAGGAAAGTAATTTGAATATTTCAATTCAAGGGTGTATAAACATGTTTATTTTTTATTTAACTTAAACACAGTCCTAATACTATTTAGAAAATACATGGAAAATGAAAACCACAAAGAATCTGAAAATTCTTTGGAACTATTACTTTAAATTCCAAGATATTAAAAATAAATCAGGGTAATCAATCAAAATACATGACTTTAAGTTAACCTCCATGTATTTTTTATTACTCCATTATGAGACTATAGTCATCCCTTGCTATCTGCAGGGAATTGGTTACAGGACCTCTGAGGATACCAAAATCCACAGATGCTCAAGTCCCTTATAATAAAGTGGCTTCGTTATCTGTATATAACCTAACACAACCATATCCTTTAAATCATCTCCAGATGACCTATAATACCTCATACAAAGTAAATGCTGTGTAAATAATTGCTGGTGTGAGGCAAATTCAAGTTTTGCTTTTTGGAACTTTCTGGATTTTAAAAAGAATATTTTCGATCTGTGGTTGGTTGAATCCATGGATGCGGAACACATACAGAAGGCCAACTGTCTACCCGTCAGGGTAGGCTAGACCAGGGATTGGCAAATTAGGGCCCCACAGACCTAACGTGACTCACTAACACCATGTTTTTATAAATAAAGTTTTATTGGAACACAGTCACACCTATTCCTGTATCTTCTTCCCCCTACAACTGCTTTTTCAATAGCAAAGTTGAACAGTTGCAATGGAGATGTTATGGCCTGCAAAGCCTAGAATATTTATTATCTGGCCCTTTACAGAAAAACTTTGCCACTTCCTGGTGTAGGCTGTGCTGTAGGAATAAATAAACAATTCCCAAGTTGCTTGGTCTGAAGATAAGAACATTTATTTCTCACTCACTTTACATGACTAACGGGGGTGGGCATGCGTGCTAAGGCAGGGTCCCAGGTTGACAAAAGTTGCATCCCGATACATGCTTCTAAGAGCAGGGGAATTGCACTGGGGCCCTTAAAATTTCCATCTGGAAGTGACACAGCAATTCCACTTGTACTTCTTTAGCCAAAGCAAGTCAGAGGACTGTGCTTATCCTCCAAGGGAATGGATAAGGGAATGTCACATAATCGGAAGGAAAACTTGAATGTTTGTGAATAGTCCTAATAAATACCACATAGGGATTATCTGTACAATCCAAAGGGTAGTTATCAGGATGGTTAAGAGGTGACAATAATTGGACTGAAAAACTAACCATGAAACAGAAGTTTAAAACAAAATTAAAATGTGTGTAGCAGTTGTAAAAGAAACTCTGTTATTCACCTTGCAAGCAAAGGATTTAAATGCATCCATGACATATATTTACAAGAAGATAATGTTACATATTAATTATTAACACACATCTGTAATGATTTTACAATCTATACTGTAAATTATAAAGAGGTGATTAAAGATGTTGCATAAAATATTTAAACCATTGGTGGATATTGCTATTTCATAACTGTTTAAAACTTTAATGAAGGCTGTAATAGTTTTCTAGGTCTATGTAGTATGCCATAAACTAGACAAGAGTTAGATAGTCAAGTTATTAATTCTGCTTACAAGCAACATTTTAATGCCCTGCAAATTTTCAGTGTCATTAATGCAGTAAATATAGCAGTCTATTATATTTTATAACACAAGAAAAATAATCAATTTAGTTAATTTTTATACATAATTTTAAGGCACAAAAGAAAAGCTGATTGCCACTTAAAATCCTATGTTGTACTTCCATTCAACAATAAATTATTAAAATGAACATTGACAAAAGGACTATTTATGTTCATTTTTTTCATTCATTCAAAAGTAACCATTATGTTGAAAGAGTATATTGCTATAGAGTGTAACTTCATAGAAACTTCTTAGAAAATAACTTCCTCCACCCCCATTACAACTGTCTGATCAAACCCACTCTGTTAGGCTTATTCCTTCTCACATCTTGAAATTTTGAGACAGATCTCTACTTTTCTAGTAATTTTCACATAATAAAAATCCTCTTGGCATTTTCAGTGTCCCCCCAAAAAGTCTCATTTTGTAACTATTGTTTTCATTCCAGTGTAAAATTAGAATTCTGAACTTAATAGGGAATTATTGTTTCCTCAGCTAGGATCTGTTTCAGGCTGGAAACTGCAGGGGGAAGGGGAGTTTTGCTACATCATCTTTTCCTCTTTCCTCTTCCACTCTCTCACCACTAGGCTGTCTCTGTCTCTTACAGGATTAGAGATCGGGCAAGTGTAGGAAGTTGATGTGAGACATAGGAAAAATCCTCCTGGAATTATTCTCTCATGAAACACTTTCATTTCTGCAGACTCACTAGGAATGTTATTTCACCCTAATCTCTTGTGATATGGATTATTCATCTCCTCTGGTTGGGCATCTTACCCTGTACATGAAGGATCTACCCCGTATGTTAAGGTCAGGTAATCATTTCAGGAAGTCTTCTTGCAAAGAATGTAAAATGATTCCAGCCTGGCAAGAAATAGCCATTCATCCTCACTGTCAACCCAGCCCAGGCTGATAGCCATAGCCTCTTACAATTCAATTTCTCTGGTGTGTTTCAAACAACAGTCTTGTGTGCTGCAAACTCCAAGGACCACGTATTAATCATTCCAGTGGTGTTCTTGGAGCTCTTCCCACAGGTTAAAGGTGAAAGAGAACTCTTTCCTGTATCTGATTCTTTTCCAGTATCCCTTTGGGGTTTTTCATATGGCTACTGGGCAAGTGTCCCAGATTGGTCTTTGGCCACTACCTTTGCGAGTCCTGCTTTGGTGGTCTAGTAAGTCACTAGAAAGATGGGTTCACTTGCAACCTGTTCTTTTGTTCGAGGCATTAAGAAGCCTCAACTAAAACGGAGACAGAAAGAGTGTGTCTACACAGTGCACATGTGTACGTACCTATTATATGTCAGATATTATTTGGACAGAGGGATGCACTGCACAATGTCTCTCCCCCCATATAAATGATGGAGAACAGGGTGATGATCAGACAAACATGATAAAATAGTTTTTAAATTGCAAGAAATGTTATAGAAAAAAATGACATGGAAAAATGAGAGTCTGTAATGGTGGATCTGGATTAAGGTGTCAGAAATGTTTCCTTGAGGAAGTCACAAACATGCTTATTTAAAGATGAACATGAGTCAACCTAAAACTAATGAGGATGAGGGTTGTTAGAAGGTACAGAATATTAGTCTCGCATTAAAAGAAGTTTCTCTGAACTCTCTTTTCCTTGTGGGGGGGTGCACATAGTCCAAAAGTAACCTCCTTGCTGGGTGCCCCTCTTTTCCTCAAAAGAGCCTTTTACAAAAAAAAATTGGATTCCATCCCTTTGTGGGGGTTTCAGACCTGTAATTTCATAATGGCTCTATGACTGGCTATCATCACCATTCTACAAACAAGAAAAGTGAAGCACAAAGCCACGAAGTCTCCAGCGAAAGAAGGCAGCTGGAAAGGGGTAAAACCAGGAGTCGCATCAGCTGTCTGCTAGCAAGTCCCTGCTTTGGGCCCTGCTTTGCCTGGTCTCTTCAAGCCTCCTCACCTGGGGCTGCCCTTGTCTTGGAAGATCATGTAATAGCCCCAGTGCTGTCCAGTGGTCAATGCTGTGCACTGCACAAGGACATCTGCCTGCAAATCTCAATCCCTCGTGGGCTGTTTCATCTCTGACTTGGAAAATCCATCCTGAATGTCTGCTCAAGTAATTTACCAGCATTGTCCTTTTTGGTTTTAATTGACATCAATTATTGAGGCGCCTTCTAACCCATTTTAAATGGATTTCCCATGAACAACTGAATAGAGTTTTCACAGGTGACAACTTTTCTGTTTCAGAGACCTGAGGGCCAGTGAGAAGGGGTTTCAGAGCTCAGCTGACCTGGTCCAAGTCTGGCTTGCTTTGTGACACATCCATTAAACTCTCTGAGGTTAGTCTGTCTATCCATTAAATGGGCAGAGTAACATTTACTTCAAAGGAATGCTGTGACCATTTATTTAGATTACACACACACACACACACACACACACACACACACACACACACACACACAGACTGTCTGTTGTATAGGCTTTAAAAAATATTAGACACTTAATGTAAATCATTAATTTATATTTGCTTTAAAAATTAGAAATACCATATTCAGGTTCTGGGACATGTATTAGGCACTAGGAAAATGTCTGACTAATAAATGAAGGTCACTCTAAAAAAAAAAAAAAAAAAATTGGATTTTTAATGGACATTATCCAGCCTTATCATGTGGCTTTCATCTTAATGCTCATCACTTTGTGGTGACAGGGGGCTATTGTGTCTCCAGTATCATACCCTCCAGCAAGCGTCATTCAAGGCTGGAAGAATGATAAGGTCAAAGGGAGAAAGGGACACATCAACTGAGTCTCTTCCTTTGCCTTGTCTCCTTCCTAGAAGTTCCTCCCTGCTTAAACCATCCTCTCCCACTGACCCACCTCATTGATCAGGACTTGGCTTTTCCTAGCTAAAAGAAAGACTGTGGGATTTAGCTGTTTTCCGGGAGGGAGGCAAGGAATATTATTGACACACACAGAATCAGTAAGGTAGAGTAGAATAGATATTAGAATGGCAATAAATAATGTCTGCCACTGTATCGAATCATCCATTCTAGCTTGTCAAAAACAGGTTCTAGTTCTTTTCACAACTGTCTTTAAGATTTCTCTATCAATTTCCTTTCTACTCTTTGTACTTTCCTTAAAAGAAAAGAGAAATCTAATTTAGTTTTCCTGGGGCTATTTTCTCCATCATAAAATCAACATAATACAAATTTGTATTTACATACCTGATTATTTATTGTCTCTAGTGTATTCAGACAGATTAAAAAAAAAATAAGGTATATGGGGTAGAGAAGAGAGGACATGAGGAAGTGGATTATTACAAATAATTATATTAATTATTGAAGTCTGTCTCTATGCCCCATCAGTCTATTAACTGTCCTATCTATCTATCATCTACCTAATATCTATGCCATGTATTCAATTTACATAATTTTATAGTATAATACTGCTTGGTGCAATTGAATACTCCAAGAGATTCTGAGAGATGATTCACATGGGTTTAACTCCACCAGTTACATCTGGTCAGTCCAAAAACAAAACAAAACACAAAACTATATACCATGGTTTTATATAAGCTATGAGATGATATGTATTATTTAATATTGTCCCATTTTGTTAAAGTTAGAGACCTATCTAATTTTAATTGTTTGGAGTAGAAATGAAAAGTAAAAAAATATTTCAGCAAACATATATTGATTGCCTCCTCTGAATTTTTCCACAAAAAGCCCCATCAGTTGAAAATTTGTGTATTAAAAATGGTATTTTCATGGACATCAGAATTCAAATTTATTTTTAACTGAAATGTTTTTGTTCCATTTTCTTTGAAAAATGTTGAACACATTACCACAACTAATGACATGTTTACTTGGCTAATGCTATACCTGTGAATATCCCTGGGGGCAAAATACTGTTTCTTTAGTATTTATGACATAAACAAAGCTCAGTATAAATGAAAGCATCAATAGAACCATTTTTCTAAGCTAAATTTTTGACTCCAAAAGTCATAATTAGTCAAGTCCGTTCCTCTGATTTTCTTTAACCAAATAATACTCTTCAATTTGAATATATTTTCCTGGCATGTGGACCAATGTAGATAAATTAGGCAGTTGGTTGTATTAAGATCCACAGATTATAGTCTGCCAAAACTCAAACAGTGCCATATCATCACTAATTAGCTGTTTGCAACACAGAGTTGAGTAAAAGAAGATATCAAATGTGAAGCTGTGTTATTTTAAGTTGAGTTGAAATGCAAATGAATTCTTATTCATCCAATCAAGAAATATTTACTAGGTGCCTACTACAAGACCAGAACTGTGCTAGGAATGATGGCAGATTTTTAAAAAGTGATAAATGGACCCTATTATGAAGAAAATTATAATGTAGCTGGAGAACCAGTAGTAAAATATCTGAAATGTTTGAAATTGAAATACTTACATGTAATACTAATACTAGTGTAACAAAGAAAAACAAACCTGACTCCATATTGAATCTATTCCTTTAGCTCTAAACTTTGTGCTCTGTTGCCTGTGCTTAGTTATGCTGGCTCTGCACTTTTGCAAAAGAATGTTGCCTACAGCCTAAAATATATAGGATAGCTCATTCTCAAGGCTCTGACCTCTAAAGTTATAGCACTTTTCCATTCATATGGAGCTAAAAAGTTGCAGAACAGAGAATAACGATTGTCTTGTTGGAAGTTTACAGGAACGTTATAACCAGACCTATGTGGACAACTGCAAAAACAAAAGATTCCGGCACCAAGAAGTTGGCAACAATCAACCACACTCCCTCCCCTTTTAATATAAAAGAAGCCTGAATTCTAACTCAGCTAAGATGGTTCTTTGGGACACTAGTCCACCATCTTCTCTGTCTGCGGGCTTTCTGAATAAAGTCGCTATTCCTTGCCCCAACACCTCATCTCTTGATTTATTGGCCTGTCATGTGACGAGCAGTATGAGCTTAGACTCTGTAACACCAGCAATGCCAGTAATGTTAGAACAATCACTAGTACTATTTCTACCACTATTAGTACAGTACAGTACTAGTAGCAAGAGTAGTAATACTAAGACCCTGTATTTGCTGAGTCTTTACTATATTCCAGGAACTGCACTAAACATTTCACCTGGATAATCTTCATTTCTCACAGCAAACCTGTCGATTATTATTGTTAATCCTATTGTGCAGATTGGTAAAATAAACCTTAGCAGGGTTAAAAGTAATTTGCCCAAAATTACATACTTAAGGATAAGTGTAGGTAGAATTTGAACTCGACTACTCTTGACTGCATGTGAAATCATGTGGTATGCCCACAGGGCATCAACTTTTCAGTGCTGTGCTACAATACTTCCTATCACTATTGAGTAAATGTGTAGGGCCCATAAATTGATTTTCTGGAGAAAGGAAACCAAAAACTTTAAGTGCCAAAGTTTTAAAAAAATGGAATGTAATTTCGATTGTGGCATTTCTAAGGTTATTTATTTTATTTATTAAATACAGAATGTGGAAGATAGTTTAATCATTTGTTGGTGATTTCAAAAATTATGATGACCCTCTGCTATAGATTAAGATAGTTCTCATTTTCTTTCCTATATGAATACACTTTTGCTGCAGTGTGACCCTCTCTATCCATCTTCCCCGTTCTCATTTAGGGCTTGGACTTCACTGGGTTCTAAAATATCAGATAAAATGTTGGAAGTGTATAAAAATGACTCAACACTCCTTTCTCTCTAGACCTAAGTCATCTGCCCTAAGATTATTTTCTCTACCTGAATATTCAAAAATCTGAACTTATATGCTTTTTTTTTTCTCCCTGCATCCCAAAGATAAGGGCAGTCAAATAAGCTTTAAGAAGTTTGACATGTTTGTTGAAGAGGGGATGAATTGATAAGCTATGCAGAAAGGAACTTTGTCAAATGTAACTTAATAAAAAATTTAAATCCTGTCAATTTATCTATCATTGGCTGAGCCCCTACTGTGTATCAGGTACCTATTGTGTATCAGGTGCTTTGCATGTGTCATCACTAATTTTTCTAATAATCTTGTAAACTAGGTGATTATAGTTGGCCTAATTGAGTTGCAGATATGTTTAGTAACTTATTAAATTTATTATTCAAGTTATTGATACAACTCATAAATACCAGAGCTAGGATTCAAATCCAGGCTGCCTGACTCTCTAGCTCTTTTAGTGCTGAATCAGTTACTTCAGAAAACATTTTTTTTTTTTTTTAACTTTTTTGAGTTTCTCAGCTATGTTCTCAAAGTTGACTTTGCTGCAAGTTTGATTTCAAAGTCCATAAAGAGATCAGCACGGCTCAACATTTCACAAAAGTTTCTATGAAGGGGGCTCAAGAGCGGATCTGAGGGGCAAAGAGGAGGCCAGATGGATGCGGATCTGGACTCTCAACTCAGGCTTCAACCAAAATACCTTTCATTTTATAGGTTGTGTGTGTGTGTGTGTGTGTGTGTGTGTGTGTGTGTGTGTGTGTTTGAGTGTCATATTTCCTTAGGGAAATCAAAAAAGCTCTGTTATTAAAAATTGTTTAAATCCTACCTCCCCCTTCCCCTCAGTATTGTAGACTGTAATAGAACAGCATTTGGGACCCCCGTCTCCTAGGACAAATTGTCTTGAGTAAAATTCATCTCCAAATCCATTTCTGATCTGTACTGTAATAGGGATAATTTTATTCAGAATGACTTGAATTTGCAGAAATAAAACTTGACTCAACTTGCTTGTGTGCTCACAATCCATTTCTACTTTTGTCAACAAAAACAGAAAAAAAATCTTAGCCACTCTGAGGAAGCACAGTACCATCCAATTTAGAATTTGGTCTCTCCCAAAATAACTTAGTTAACTTTGAGTAAATACTCAGCTTTTCACCTCTTTTGCCATTCTTTTCTCCCCAAGATAAAGTGAAGCTTGCATACTATCATGATCTTGGGTAGAGTTCTCTGGTGTCTTGCTGTTCTCTGGTGCAGTGAGCTGTAAACTGGAGATAGGTCCCCCGACAAGTACCACGCAGGGCACATGAAAATTCTCCAATGAACTGAAAAGTTTTTAAGGGAATCAATTTCTAGTGTCTCATCTTTCATATGTATTCTTCACTAAAGCTCATTGGAGGACTCTCCTGCAGTTGATTTTTTTTTTTTTTTTGCCTGGCTGTGAGCCTTGGGGGATCTTGCCTTTCCCCCACTTACAAAGATAAAGCATCCTGAATCTTTCTTGGTGCTTTGCTCCTGGGTGTAAAAAGGTCTAGGGGCCCCCAAACAGATGGGCACTTTGTAGGATGTCAATGAAACCTCCTTTATACAAAGGAACAAAACCCATGGTGTCCTAGATTTCTCTCTCTTATATGTGTGTATTTCAAGGGTGAAGGGTGATATGAGAAATAACGTAATTTTGTCTATATCAGTATGTTCTGAATTAAGAAAGCACAGGGTGAGACAATAGGAGTGATGATTTTTATTGATTCAAATCTTCTGCCTGTTCCATTCCTTGACTACTGTCAGAAAATGCATTGCTCCTGAATGAGAATACAGTAAAAGCAACACAAAGAATGCTTTGGTAAGAAATACTCAATGCTATGTGACCCATTAATCTAGATGACAAATTCCTGGCAAGGGTCTCTGCCTTATCTATTTTAGAATTAGGTAATCAGCAGTGGATCATTGTCAAGAGAAAGTATATGCTTATCTGAATAGAAATAACAAGTTAGCCATTTTCTGGCAGAAAGTGAATCATACTGGGCTAATGAATCTCACAATAAAGATTAGCCTTTCCAATTAGATTATATGGTAAGACATTTAAGTAAATTAAATAAACTAAATCTGCAGCTTCAAGGTTTTAAAGAACATTTATTGAAAACATGGGAGAAGATAAAACTATTTCATTAAAAATATTACAGTGGAAAAGTTATTGACATTAACAATAATTTTATTTCCTCAACTCTTTCTTAGTGTTAAAAAAGTGCCTCTAAGTAAAAGAGTAACAGGTATCAATAATAGTCTTGATGACTTTTTACAGCATCTTTATAGGCTTCTACAAAATTGAAACAGTTAATGACATTATTATTAGAGTCCAGGTAACAAATCATTCTTCAAATTAGATGTTGTCCAGTTATTGGCTTTAAACAAAGTAAAAGGAGGAGTTAATTCAGTTATTATCTGATAATTAAACTTAATTTTTATGATAGTTCACTATAGGATTTTTGGCATAAAACGTAGAGATTTTTTTTAAAAAGGGTGCAATGGCCATACAAAATTCCTTCTCCCATCTACTTGCTGTATTGCATAGAAGGTTTCTCAGCAAATGGACTATATCATGAAAAATAGGGTAGGAGTAGAATTATTCCTGTTACATTGTAGTGGTAAATAATATTAATTCATACATATGTAATTTAACTGGAAAAATCCAGCCCCATTCATCTCATTAAGTGATACATTTTCATTGAAATGTATTTTTTGGTTATTAATTATTTATCAAAATTTATAATATTTCAGAGTGTTTTGCCATGATATATTAGTAATAATCTCTCTCTCTCACACACACACACACACACACACACACACACACACACACACACACAAATGTATGTATGGCAAATATTCAAAGTTTCAAAACCCAGAATTAATTGTTATTTAGTGAACATTCTTCAACCACCCTTGTCTCATCTCAACTCTACCATATGAGTATCATATGTGATGACTTCATATTTTCTTAATAATATTTTAGAGGGTATTTTTTTTTTTTGCTTAAGAAATCAAATCTGCATATAAATTCTTATTTTACTCTCTGTTTAACACATTATTCTGTTCCTTGCTTTTTACTTGACCTACCTTAGGATATGCTCTATATTAGTCTATAGAGACATAGAGAGTCACCATTGATTTTTTTTTTTTTAATTATTTATTTATTTATTTATTTTTTGGCTGTGTTGGGTCTTCGTTTCTGTGCGAGGGCTTCCTCTAGTTGTGGCAAACGGGGGCCACTCTTCATCGCGGTGCACGGGCCTCTCCCTATCGCGGCCTCTCTTGTTGCGGAGCACAGGCTCCAGACGCGCAGGCTCAGTAGTTGTGGCGCACGGGCTTAGTTGCTCCGCGTCATGTGGGATCTTCCCAGACCAGGGCTCGAACCCGTGTCCCCTGCATTGGCAGGCAGATTCTCAACCACTGCGCCACCAGGGAAGCCCATCACCATTGATTTTTAAGCTGCATAGTATCCCACTATATAGTTATGCCCTGATTTAACTGGACTCTTAAAATAACACTTTTTCTATTTTTTTTAACTTAGAGCTTCATGATCTTACGAAGTCAAAATAAAATGGAGAATTTCAATTTATATGCATATTTTTGTTACAATGGCATATATGTTGTTTAATAAAATACTTTCAAGCATAGTATTGCATTATCTCAGATTAGATTATACAGTGAAATTAAAATGAAAATAGATGATAAAATGGAGTTAGTAGATAGGTTTAAGTGACTAAATGCTTTTGGTCCTTTAACTCTTTCCATCATTCCCTCCCCCACAAAAACTCCTCATGGGCTCAACTAGGAAATAATATTCATTGATTCCTTGGAGTTATGTGACCATGGGCACCATATATCCTTCCCAAATTAAAACTTTTTTTTCTAGTCTATAGCTTTTCACATTGGCTAAAAATAAAGTGGGAAACATATGGTTCTATGTTTTCTGTGTCTTCTACACTTTCATGAATCTTTTAAAGATACAGCTTTGTGGTTATAAGTTAAACAGAGGAAAGAGTTTTGTTTAATTGTAGCCTTTTGTGGGAAGGATTGGTTGAGAGCTGGAATCTTCTGCCAAACACCTCTGGTTTCTTAATCAGAAAGGTGTCTCAGGGTGGAGGTCAAATTCTGAATGCTGTTTTTGGCAGGGTTTGACTATGTAAGTTTGTGGGCAACTTAGGTGAACAGATGGTCTGAAATCAAGAAAATTTACAAAGGGAATTTAATGAAGATAATATGACAGAGAGGATGAGAGAGCTTGGGCATGAAGGACAGAGATGTAAAGTAAAAACTGGGGCAAATTTGTGGAAAGTCTGCAAAGCACTGAAACCGCTGTAGAGCCCCAGGGTTTGTAGAACACAATGGCTCAAGTAGGAACAGGTTTTGTGGCTTAGGCTCCTGCCTGGGATGAGATTACATTTTTCCATATAATTAGGCACCTAATTGTGCTCCTACACTTAGTGGACACACTTACAGCACCATGTAATTGTGATTTATTTCAGAGTTCTTCATGTGGACCTACCACCTCTTACATATCAACAGACCATATTTGATTGTTGAAACTATTTGTGATGTTTTCTGACTTGCTCTGACTAGATTTTGAGTAATTTAAAAGGCACTTAATATTGCTCATTCAAAAGAGAATCTAAATATCAAAATTTATGTCTCACCAATAAGCTCACAAAGGTGTTAAAAATGATCAGTATTTTCTACCAACACTGAAAATGAGAGCATTGGTCAAAGGACACAATACCGCAATACTTTTAATGATCAAACTATTCATTAGGAAAAAGATTTAAAACATCCGTATCCATTGTAATCAATAATTTCATTTTTAGGAATTTTTTCTAAGGAAACAATTAAGATTATGTATAAGCAAGTATGTACAAAACTACGTTGTTCAGAAGAGTAAAAACATAAACAAAATATTAATGTTTAACATAATAAGGAACACTATAGAGCCATTAAAATGATATTATAAAAATATGTAATTGACATGGGAAAATTTACTCTTAAATATTGTTGATAGGAAAATCAGGTTTATGATTCTAACTTTGCAATAACTAACTAAATAAGCATCAATATCCATCTAATTCTATGACAGGAAAAATGTGGAGGAACATATGCAAAAATATTAACAGTGATTTTTCTTTTCAAAGTGGAACACATTTGCTTTTTTCCCTGCAATGAATATGTATTGCTTTTGTTATAAAATTCAAATTATTATAATAAGAGATTTGAGTGACAAAAAAATATCCATATCAGCTAATTTATGCCTTACTGAGAAGGCATAAAAATATGGGATTTCATGAGTAATTCAAGGATCAGAATTTGGGCATATAAAAATAAATATTTATTTGTTAAGTGATGTAGCAAAATTTTAAAAAAAATAAAAGAAAGTTCTAAAATTGTACTGGTTCATCTGCTGGAGAAATGAAAACATATTATCAAGAGACAGAGGCTTGCTTATGTAATGAAGTCCTGTACAGAATAGTGAGGACACACAAAAATAAGGGAAGACCGTTCTCCTCAAAGAGCTAACAATCTGCAGGGCTAGATTAACAAGCTCACAGTGGTTTAAATATCTGCAGGTATGCTATGCATCAGAGAAAATGAGAATTTCCATCAGACTGAGTGATCGTATAGGCATTGTTAGAGGAGGTGAGAGTTAATATTTACATTTCCCTGATTATAAAAGTTATATGCTAATTTAAGAAAATTTTAAAAAGAGAAATAAATATAACAGAGATAATAATCCCATACCACCATGTTGGTTTCTTCCTCCTTCTCTTTCTCTCTCAAAATATATAGCTAAATATGGGAATTCCCTGGTGGTCCAGAGGTTAGGACTCAGCACTTTCACTACTAAGGCCCTGGGCTCCATCTCTGGTCAGGGAACTAAGATCCTGCAAGCCGTAAGGCCAAAAAACCCCAAAAAAGTTATAGCTAAATAAATATATAAACATATGTATATATGGCATTATAAGGTCAAACTACGTAAATATCAGTTTACTTGACTGTCATCTGCAATGCCAATATATTTTCTTTATTTTTTTATTGACTTTCATTATGATATTGCACAGCATTCACTTACTCTTCCATCCACTCAAAAGTATTTATTGAGCTCCTAGATTGTGGCAGACCCTATTCTACAATTCTAGGGTCATCAGTCTATAAAACAAAGATCATTGACCTAAAAGAGCTTACATTTTAGTGGGAGGAGAGAGGGAGACAGAGGAAATACCCTTGCATTGCTGAAATAAAACTAACTTGGTCATAATGCATTATTTTTACTGAAAATTTGCTAAATCATGTTTAATAATTCACTAGAGGGGGTGAATAGTAGATTTGAGATAGCAGAAGAAAGTGTCAGTGAATTGGATTCAGGTCAATAGAAATTGTACAATTGGAAAGTCTAATCTGAGAGTTTTTGCCTTTTATTGAAAAACTTGAAAATTTATTTTCAAAAATAATATAGCTAAGTATTACCTTTGATCCAATCTTTTGATATAGTACTAGGTACTGGGATTATAATATTAACTAGATATAATCTTGACCTTTTTGTGATTACAGTCAAGTGGACAAATACAGACCAGTAAGAAAATATTTTCAATACATGGTCTATGAAGTGCTATGATAGGGTAGGTTAGGGTATGTTATGAGAATACATAGGAAAGACACCTAACCTAGGCTCAGTAAGTAAAGGATGGGTCCTCAAAGGCAGTGAAGTGTAAAGCAAGATTTAAAGAATGATTATGTGCTAGTCAAGTGAAAGGGGATGCGTTAGGAGAAGAGTTGCTGTCAGAAAGTGCAGAAAATACAAGTACTCAGAGACATGGTATAGTAAGATAAATTTAAATATTTTGATGGTTAAAGCTTAGAGCTTAAGGAGAATAATGGTGAGAGATGAAGGTGGAGAGGTAAATGGATTGAGGGAATTTTCTAAATCTTTCAAAACAGATTAAAGAGTTTATATCCCATGGGAAATGGGAAGCCAACATGCTTTTTTGCTTTCTTTTCTCTTCTTTGAAAAGCAGGGAAGTGACATAACTAGGTTTAATTTTAGAAATATCAGTCTGGTTGGTGATGGACAACACAGGGTCAGAGAGACCATATAGGAAACTGTTGCAGTAATTCAGGAGAGAGGTGATAATGGTGGCCTGAATTAGGAAAATGGCAGTGAGGATGAAGAGAAGTGGGCAGATTTGAGGGACAGATTTAAGGATCACTTAAAAGATAGACAAAATTTAGAGATAGTTTAGATGTGAGAAGAGAGGAATACAGAATATATCATTTAAGACAGTGCACTCTCCATTACTTGGAGGTACTGAAACATCAGGGAATGTGAGAGATTTAAAAAAAAAAAAAAGAATGAATGTCATTGTGCCAAATAAAAAAATACTGAATCAAGGCCTGTAGTTTTCATTATTTTTTAGTTTCAAATGTTTTCTAATTTCCATGGCAATTAATTTTTATCCACTGGGTTATTTAAAAGTATATTTTAAAATTTCTAAACTTATCAGGATTTTCTGCTATTTAACAAAAAATTTGTTAAGTCCCTGATAGTTGTGGGTTTTCCACTGTTAATTGCCTTGACTAGTCAGAGGCAATAGAAATAGCATCATGAGTCTTTTTAATCTCTAAATTCATAGGGTTTTCTGCTATGCCCTAGTTTAGAACATAGTCTGTGTAATTTTCAATACTTTGATGTTGTTGATAATTGTCTTATGACCTGATACATGCTCAACTTTTAGCAATGTTCCTGAAGTACACATTGCTAGTTATGCTGTTCAAATTTCCTATATACTTAATTGCTTTTTGTCTGATTTTCCTACCAGTTATTGAGAGAGGTGTATGAAAATCATCCACATAATGGTACATTTGTCTCTATGTATCTATCAATTGTGATTGATATATGTTAAGGCTATACTATTATTGCATACAAATCTAAAATTGAGGTAACTTCCTGGTTGATTGATTCCTGTTCATCATTATGAAGTGACTTTTAATTCTACCAGTATTTCTCCATAAGATCTATCTTCCCTGACACTATTCCAGCTTCTTTTTGTTAGGATTTTCATGGTATTTCTTTTTCTATCCTTTAACTTTTAATCTTTCGGCATTCTTCTGTTTTATATCTTCCTTTTTCATAATCCAGTTTGGCAATCTGTGACTCAACTAGAATATGTAGTACACTTATATTTAATATAATTCATTATATATGTGGTACACTTATATTTAATATAATCCATTATATATTAAGTAAATTCACTGTTTAATTTACTTAATATGCTTGGGATTTCTTGGAGCTTTTTGAATATTTGTAGTGATGTCTTTAATTAGTTTTTTAAAAATTTCAACTCTTTTCTCCTTAAATAATGCCTTTATTTGATCCTCATTCTCTTCTTCTGGATTTTGATTAAACTTATGTTTGACTTTCTCACAGTAGTCTCTCTTTTATCCTCCCTCTTTATTTTCCAAATTTTTGTCTCAAAATATTTTCTTCTAATTTATCTTTCAATTCAGTAATTCTCTCCCTGTTTCTAGTTTCCCTTTACAACTTGTCTAATTAGTTATTTATTCCAATAACTAGAAAATGTATTTTGTTTTCAAATCTTTGATGTCATTTCTTATAGATTATAGTTTTATAGTCACTGTCTTAGTTCTTTAAATGTAGACATATAATTATTGTATAATCTGGGCTGAATATTTCCCAAATCTGATTTCTATGCAGATTTGTTGCTCTTGTTTGTTATTTGTTCTGGTTATTGCTCATAAAGTTTACTTTCCCTGTGTGAATCATCATCACTGTCTGTGTGCTGCACAATGTATTTGATAAAAATCTTTTCAGAAATAAAATGAAGTCTATAATGGAAATACTTTTCTCCAGAGAAGATTGACATTTGTTTCTGCTAGAAGACCATGGTCACAGCCTCCAGTACTACTTTAACACATTTTCAAGGTTTAAAATATCCCTGAACAACACGGAAGATTAAAATCTGAGTATAAATCCATGTGGGATACACTATTTCTGATTCATCCTCACCTTAAGAGTATAGTCTATTCAGCTGGGTTTCCTGCTTAGCTTTCCACCTTATACATGCCAGGCTTTGATTTCTGTCCCCCCTTCTTTGTGAAGCTGACAAAACAAATATGGTAATTTTCCTGAATCAACAAATCCTCTTGGGACAAAAGCAGATTCCAAACCAGCTTTCTTCCCTTAGTCCTCAATTTTCCTTCCATTTGGGCCTAGTAATTCTTTACTGTATGGCTGCTTTTTAAAAATATTGTTAAGACTATATATATATATATATATATATATATATATATACACACACACACACACACACACACACATAGTCTAGCTATTAAAACACCAAAGGTCAGGAATACACTTATAGATAATGACAAGGAATAAAGAACAGAAACTTTCTGTGTTTCTGGAAATTTCTTCGACTATGAGCCTGTGTCAAGGCTGCTATCCAGCTGATTTGTATGAGCTATTTACAGACAGGATCCATTCTGTAGTTTGGCAACATTCTGATTAAGCATTATCCATATTGAATGGATTGTTAAATATGCTTAATATTACCCATTTCCTCTGCTGTTAAAAAAGAAAAAAAACTATAGCTCCCATACTATAAAGTTATTAATGCAAAGATGTTAGGTAAGAAAGGAAGAAAAACACTAAAATCTTGGTTATGTCAATTTTCCTTCTGTGCCTAAGGACATATCAAAGAGAGGTTAACTGCACCGTAACCACCAACGATGCAATAATTGCTATGCTTAAGTCTCTCAGAAAGCACTGTGGGGATTTTCATATAGCCTCTGGTATTTTACAGATTTTTATACAAAGTAGAAGTTAGTCTTTTTTTTTTAATTGCATTTTAATTAGTATCTGTATTGGTCAAGATTTTTTTTAAATCTTTTTTTATTTTATTTATTTATTTTTATCTGTATTGGGTCTTCATTGCTGTGCACAGGCTTTCTCTGGTTGCAGTGAGCGGGGGCTACTCTTCATTGTGGTGTGTGGGCTTCTCATTGTTGTGGCTTCTCTTGTTGTGGAGCACGGGGTCTAGGTGCATGGGCTTCAGTAGTTGTGGCATGCAGGCTCAGTAGTTGTGGCACACGGGCTTAGCTGCTCTGCAGCATGTGGGATCTTCCCAGACCAGGGCTTGAACCCGTGTCCCCTGCAATGGCAGGCAGATTCTTAACGACTGCACCACCAGAGAAGCCCAGAAGTTAGTCTTTTACGAAGGAAGGTTTGGACTTTTTTAATGGCAACTTATTTTGACGTACAAATTTTAAGTTTTTCATGATTTTGTTGCATTATTTATTCATTAACAGCAAATAATAAATCAAACCCTGAAGGGAAACTCCTCTACCAATCCTTGGAAAATAATTCCCAACCTTATATGTCTACATAAGTATCTGAACTTTACTTATTGTGTGACATGGTGACTAGTGCCTTGAAAGAGAACACAAATACACACACAAAGTTAAAAAAGGAAAACCTGAGAAAAGTATAAATGTATGATTAGGTGTATTAAAAATTCCCACCTAAAAGAGAGATGTGGAATGAGAATAATAGTAAAGCTGTTGACCTGAAAGAAAGATAACATTTTACTTGAATTTTTACCTTTCTGCACTTGTGGGAATTTCTTTGTGATGGAGATTTGTGGGATGTTGTACATCAGAAAAGCTGTTTTAATTCAGTAAATGATGGTTGTAATATTACCTGCACATGTTTAGAATTAAATTTCAGAATAACTCCAATAGTAATTGCAACTGCATACAAATGTGATTCTTTTAGGGGGAAAAATAACAGTAGAAAAAATACAAGGACAGCAGTGGAAATATACATAATTTAATTGAAAATAAAATATCATGGGTGGGGTATAGAATCTTTTTCAATAGTTACATTTGTCGTGTTACATAACAAACATACATACACTTCATAACATACTCTTGACTTTTTGTTTTCTTTTTTGGCCTCACTGTACAGCATGTGAGATCTTAGTTCCCCAACCAGGGATTGAACCCATGCCCCCTACATTGGAAGTGTAGAGTCTTAACCACTGGACTGCCAGGGAAGTCCACTCCATAACATACTCCTAACAGTAATAATTTATCTACTTGATGATTGGTCTAGTTTTTTCAGTATATAAGCTACATAAATTATGGGAATGAATCATTTTAAAAATTACTTTAGTTTTATCATTTGCCTAAGTCAAGACTTAGTTACTCTGGAGAGTTATATGATTTGAAAGTCTCTGAAAAACTCTGAATGAACACTAATTTAATTTGTTTTCTCAGATAGCTGGAAAATAGTTTCCTTGATAATTTCTCTAATAAAAGTGTTATCTACATCAATATTATTTTTCCCTTTTGTAAATAAGTTAACTAAAATGTAAGTACATTAAGTTAATTATTTAGGGTTTCATAGAAAATTGCTGACAAAGCTTGCCTCAGAACATCTAAAGTTAAAGAATTCCTAGAGGGGAAAAAAGCAAATGAGCATGGTCATGCACATTACCTAACAAATGGATATGTGCACACACACATCTCCCCATCAAAGGTCTATTCTGGGCACTTGATGAACAATTTGGGAACTATAGTGGTTCATTAGGTAGAAAATAACTTATTCAAAGCAGAAAACAGAAGTGCAAGTATTGTGAGTAGATCTATCAGAATGTCAAGGAAGAAGAACTTTTCCTTTATCCTTCTAGGTTCTTTTGTCTCACCTAAGAGTTATGTTGACCAGAGACAGATTAACAGGAGAAAATCAAACAAAATTTTAATTACATGTACACATGGGAGAGAACCAGGAAAACTGAGTAACTTAACAAAATGGCCAAAGCCCTCAACTTAAATACCATCTTCAACTAAAGACAAAAGAGGATGTTGGGGATAGGGGTTTGGGACTTCAAAGTGGAGGAAGGCAATTCACATGGAGATGGACAAGCAAATGATTGGTAAATAAATGTTTGCTTAGCCATGCAGAGAAAATGGGACACAGAGTGGACTCTGATCTCTAGACTCTGCTAAGTTTCCCCCTATCACATCTGCCCCATAATTTTTGTAGACATCACTGGTGCTAGCTCTATTCTGGGAACAGGTCCGTTATTCAAATTTTTAGGCAAATGGTGGGGGGCGTGTAAAAAGAAAAACTTTCTGAGTCTGCTATTTTTTAAAAATAATCAGCCTAGGGGCTTCCCTGGTGGCGCAGTGGTTGAGAATCTGCCTGCCAATGCAGGGGATACGGGTTCGAGCCCTGGTCTGGGAAGATCCCACATGCCACGGAGCAACTAGGCCCGTGAGCCACAACTACTGAGCCTGCGCGTCTGGAGCCTGTGCTCCGCAACAAGAGAGGCCGCGATAGTGAGAGGCCCGCGCACCGCAATGAAGAGTGGTCCCCGCTTGCCACAACTAGAGAAAGCCCTCGCACAGAAACGAAGACCCAACACAGACATAAGTAAATAAATAAATAAAATAAGATAAAATAAAATAAATCAGCCTAAGTTAATCCTCATGCCAAAGAGATACATTTTGGGTCGGCAAATTTTGCTCCCCTATAAGAACATCTAAATTTTTAAGTCCTCTTCCAAACCTGTCTCAGATGATTGGCTTTTAAGACTCTAAAGCAAATGTTAACATTTTCATGTCTTTTGATTATTTTAAATTACTAGATGAACAAATTTGCCATCTAAAAATATATTATCTACCTCCAGCTCCTATGTTTCCAGAAGGTTCTTCTTGCTCAGCTTTCCAGTGTCTATTATGGAGTTGTGAGTATTGCATTGTTAGTCATGCAAGGGAATTCGGATCCCATAGCAATCCACTTCCATCAAACTGGTACATCAGAAAAATCTTTGTATATCTATTTTTTTTCTTTTACACATTCTCTAAGATAGGAATATTAATAAATATTTATTGAAAGTAGTATGCCTATGATAATGTAAAAAACTAACCCATTGTCTTAATAGTGAACATTTTAGGATAGCATAAAAATAATCCCCCAGATAGCTCCAAGACATAAAAACAGAGCTGAATTGAACTGCTCACTCTAATATAAGTGGAAAACCTTGACAACTTTCAAATCCTTTCCCAGGGGAAGTCTGGGGAAAATGATGGCTATTAAAAACAAAATCAATGGTAGTACTTGTTTTCAGATCCCAACTGTTTGAAGACAAACCCTTCTCCAAACTGAATCCATTACCACTTTAATTTCAGACAAAATTTATTTGTTTTTTAGAGTAAGTGAATGAAGAGCAGGGACAATCTCACTGACACATATTTGGAGACTTCTTGAGAGATTAAATATACATGACATAGACTATTGAAAGTCTAAAGAAAAATCCAGAAGGAATGTTTGGTATAAACATAAATAGCAATCAAAGACAAGCTTTTACCTTAAAAAAAAAAAAAAAAAACTGGAGATGGGATGAATCATGTCTCAACTTAATGTAATTTTTTTGCCAGGCTGTGACAGTCACAGGATGGTTTTATACCCTTGTTGCTTTTGGTGGAAAGAATAACTTGAGATTGAGTTAAATTTGAAAAGCCTTTCCTACAGTGCATAAATCATGGGCATCCTGAAAGTCCATATGTAACACCATTAAACAGCCTCTGTGGCTATAAAATCTGAGTATTTTCCTTAGGGCATAAAAGTGGAATTCCACTTTAGCAGTTACAGTGGTCAGAAAAAAATCACTTGCTTCCTACACTCTCTGAACCTTGATGAATCCTTATTGATATAATTCTAGTGCAAAGCTTTCCTCTAAAGTTTACTTTTATTTGTATATTTTTTAATGGATCCTGCATCCAGAAAACATAGAAGTGTTTTTTGTGTTGAGCACATGTAGAGCAGAAAGGTGAATTCCAGGGGCAAAATTCACAAAGAATAAAGTGGGAATAGCACTCCTTAGAGCATAACATGGTAATCTCTGTGAATGCTGTGTCCGGGTTCCGTGAACGTTTTATACATTTTTTTCAGGCTGCCTCTTCCCCTGGCTTCAGGGAAGGAAGCTCTGGTAGAAGTGCAGGAAGAAGCTCCGGCAGTGTGCTGAAACCACTGGATACTGGCTGCAAGAACATATTGTGAAATCCTCATTAATTTTTCAAGTGGGTTGTTAATTCTTGGTACTTTGAAATCAACGACATTGGAAGTATTTACAATATGGAAATTGGCAAATACTACAATTGGGGATTTATTTTGCAGAGGGAGAACCTGATTATCAGCACACCACTGAACCAGAGGATTTCTCCCCCCTCTCTGTCTCTCTGTGCTTCAGGTACTGTCTCTAGCAGAGATGATTCTCCTCTGTGGCTTCAGCTGTGGGTGGAGAACTTTCCAGTGAGGTCTGCTTCCCACCAGGTATACTGAATTATTTCCTTCCAGCAGGAGGCTCCAGCTCCCTTGTTCCCTCCATTCTTAGAAGTAAGTGGTAGAAGCTTCCTGCTGTTGATGACATCTGGGTGACTTCACAATCCCCTGCTTAGTTTTTCAGCTCTTCAATTACCAATATAGTCTATCCCCTGTATTCATGTCTCTCTTCTTCAACTATCTGGAATGGCTTCTGTTTTCTGACTGAGCTGTTGTTACCATTTCACGTAACTTTTCCTTTTCAATCCCCACGTGCACTCAGACGGAGGGACAGTATACTTTATTGAGTTTTTTTTTTTGCTACATTATGGATGCTTAAGCTCTAGGGAAAATTCTCCTGACATTTGTATTGCTTCAGATTCATATGAGAGGGGCATTTTTAAAGCTGAGTTAGCTGATCGTAGCCTATCTAGGTCAGTGAATCTTGAATTTTGCAATACAGATTTTGTGACCTTCATTTATTCATGTAATAAGATTTTGTAGTTTGAACCATGTACCAGGTACTGCATCAGTTCTATAGCAGAAAGAGGAATAAGACAAGGTCCCTTCCATCGCCTCCAATTTTTTCTTTTATTAGGTTTGATAATTTCCTAATATCATTGTATTTGATGAAGTATATTGTAATTGTAATTTTGTCTATTACTCCATCATTAGAGAATGAGCCACATGAGAGAAGCAACCTTATCTTTCTTATTCACTGTGGTATTCACATATCCCAACATAGTTAAGTACCCAGTGTGGAATTAAATTAACTCCTTTTCATTCTTTAAGTTTTAGCATAAATGTCACCTCCTTTATAAGGAGTTCATGATGTCTCCAGCTGAAGAGAAATTAGAGAATAGTAAATTTTTTTCCAATGTTCTCTGGCATTGCACTTACTATTTTGTTTTAAAGTTATTCGTTTAAAGCTCTCACACACTAATTGACTGAACATTCTTGGAGAACACATGGAGCATACAAATAGGTTTCACTATATCAATAGATGAATGAATGAATAAGTCTGGTCTGGTTATACAGGCAGGAACAATTATGATTCCTGATAAAGAATAGAGTTAGTAAAAACTAACCAAGAGCAGTACATGCAGTAGTGTACTCACCTGTCTAAATGCAGATTGACAGGGAAGTTGTGACAGTACTGATTCTTGTTGAAATTCGAGGGCCTGGAGCAAAGTACATTGGCAAAATACCTAATCTTCATAAATGGGTCTAGTTTCAATTCTCTGCCCTTTTTAATATTACCCTTCCCATGATGGTTAACCAGGCTGTTTCAGAAGTGCCTTCAGAGATGAATGTGTTTAATCATCTAGCCATTCATTTGGCAAATATTAAGTAGCTTCTACCAAGTGCCTTCTCAATACTTGGCATAAGCAGACAAATAAAACCCAGCTTACACCTTCAAAGAGCTCAGAGTCTGTTATAATCATTAGCACTAAGCCAAAGACATTTCTGCACTATTTGGTGACATGCCAAAGAGTCTTTTCTTGGCTTAGGGAAAAAAAAATTCTTATAGAAGTTCATGATCAGTACATCTCCTAAACAGAATTGTGATGCCCTACTCTTGTGGGACCACTAAAGCTGCTTTATCAGTTTGGGCATAATTTAACTCTGAAGATGATATTTATTGTGAGAAGTAAGCATTGGCTCTCTTGGAGCCATCCTGTTCTTAGGGAAAAGCCCCGTTCCGCAGTTGAAAGGAAAGCATACATGTCCAACTTCACACTCACGGTCTTGTAGCATGCTTACATGTATTTTTTTTAGGAGCAGTATAGATATTTTGAGGTTAAAAAGAAAAAAAAAGGCATGGCCTGCTTACAAATTCTGTTTTCTGTACGATTAGTCAGACTAAAGTTTTCACTGTGCTTGTTTGATTAAATTAACAGAAAGTAAGGTTTTTAAACAAAAATTGGTATGGCACTGAATACTCAAGGTGGAAAAGTAGATTATTATGCATATTATGTAAAACTTTACCAAAAAGCTGTAAGCTAGGAATGACTTAGGTGGAGTAGATGACAAACTTTCTGCTTTTCCTGCTTTTGAGCAGAAAGGTCAATGCTATTTTCCAGAAGACTTAGCACACAAACCAAATATAGGAGCACTAAACTAGCTCCCTGATCAGTTGCTAAGTTCATAAAACAAACAATCACAACTCTTCAGTGGCGTACAACAATAAACGAAATATTTATTTAGCTAAAGCATGTCACATAATCAGGTCCTACGCCAGAGCTGGGGAGATTATAAGTTTATATGACAAAAATCTGGGATACAGAAACGGGTGAACTGGGGACGGGAAGGCTGCGTTAATGCAGTCAGTCTACTGCACTCCTCCGTGTAACTTGCCATTTGAAGAATCTGCTGAAAGGTCCTGTAGTAAAACTATATTGATGAAAATAAAGTTAGTGGTATGAACCACTAAAGATGATGGCCGTTTTACTATTGAATAGAAATTTATCATATTTTTAGTTTTATGTTTAATTAAAAGCCTATTATGGGTCAGCTATGGTACTAAGGAGTTGGGATATAGTGATGACTAAGACATTCTTATGCCTAATGTAAGCTTATTGGGAAATTTCAACATTGGCACATTCACGCACACCTGTGAACTCAATGTGGTCCTGAAGAGTGGATGCTGAGCTCAGAAACCTTGTCAAGGAAGCTTCTAAAAAATTTTTTTTGTTTAATATCATCAATGATTTTTGATAAGCCAGAGTTGGAATCAAAACCTATCTTGGACTTGGCATTTATGAATACTGTGGTAAATATCGCAAGGTCCTAAGGCTTTATGGGATGATCCTTGTGGCTTCATTCTCTGGTGAATAATCAATAGCTTCTGACTCTAGGTGATGTAAATTATTATGATAATGTCTGGACTTCATTTTAATACATTTTGAAAGGTTGGATGACATAAAATTCTTCAATATTCCCCAAAGGAGTCATTTCAATCACAGCATGTACCACTGGTCCAGGCAGAGGCTGTGTTTAATAGTTTACCAGTACTGC
Source organism: Balaenoptera borealis (assembly GCF_965194805.1). Lineage (NCBI taxonomy): Eukaryota > Metazoa > Chordata > Mammalia > Artiodactyla > Balaenopteridae > Balaenoptera > Balaenoptera borealis. The sequence continues at coordinate 23,034,985 of NC_138876.1, forward strand.
TGGAGAGTGGATTTATACTGCTTACTATCACTAAACTTTTTGACAGGATCCCATCTTTATCACCAGAAATATGTTGGACTGCAGTAAACAATAAAGCATAAACAGGCCCTCAACTAAACTTTTCAGGGATGCATGGACAACTTTTGGGCTAATCCCACCCTAAATCAATATTGTATGGTTCTGTATGAACTCAAAAGAACCAAGAAGGAATATAAATACCACACTGATTTACATCGTCTTCCTTTTTCCCCACTCGTGGCATTCATGACAGTGGCAATGTTCCAGAACATCTCTTGCTGCTTTGATAACTCCTAAGTTAAGGAAGACAGAGCATTATGGGGCTGCTTTGGAGAATAATATTTTATATTCCTTTGGAGAAAAATGCATAGACTCTTTAAAAAGCCAGTTTTAGCATGTGTTAATGGCTGCACATCTGGGAATGTCAGTACCAGCTTTAGTAGGATTTCTTTCTATTCCTGTTCTGCCACATGGAAATGTGAGATCTGAAATATTATTTCATTAGCCTGCATGCTTTTTTAGATCTGTGTTCTGAATAAGCATTTGCTTAGTCTGGAAGAATAAGCATGCCTTTTCCATGGGGGGAAAAGTCATTAGGAATTTAGTATGCTGGAAACAAGCAGTGAGGTATTCTTTCACAGGGCTATTTGGTAATCCTAGAAATGGGAAATTCTTCTAGGTGCACATGGACTTGTCACTTTTACTAATGGGAATTTACATACCAGAGACAGAATGACTTTCACACTATGTAGAGGCAACAATTTTATCCCCTTGGCAGCCCAATTGCATTTCATATTTCAAACCAACTTTCAATTATGAGAGTTAATGAAAGAGAAAGATAATGAATATAGGAAGAATACATAGAGGGTTTAAAATTTCTCATCTGTCAAAAACCTTACAATAGACATTGGCTGAAATATATTTACCTATCCAGTGCTTGCAGTTTATTAATTGACTTGATAAATACTTTTTTTCCCTGCACACTGAACCCATGGCTATTTCAAACAGGAGTGAATGTTTACTAACTTTTCTTGATTTTTTTTTTACTGTGAATGAGACACATGAATAAGTGTTTTATATATATTCACTCGTCTCATTCTCATAACAACCATATGAAATAGGTACTATATTCATCCCGTTTGACAGTGAGGAAATCGGGCGTAGATAAGTAATTTGTGTAGAGTTCCATGGCTAGCATAATAGGGGAAGTATTCAAAGCTGGATATTTTGGATTAGAATGCATTTAACCACATTTAGCCATGCATTTAACCACTACACAATACTTCCTCTTCAGAACAGTGTTTTCCAATGGGCCATGGGTGCCAGAATCACCAGAGATTCTGAAAAGGAAAAATTCTACTTCTCTGAGGCACCACAGACCTATAAAATTTGAGTCTTTAGATGTACACCCTGAGCATTAGGTCCACATCATTGAGAGGACCCTCTGGGCCTCCTTTATTCATACTCCTCTCTGTAAGGTGAGGATTCCTTAGAGTCAAGGGTGCATGCTCCCCCAGAGCCGGTGCCCACCCTTTCAGACCACGTTCTGGGTACTCATAATTTCTAAATTCCCTGGACAAATAGTTCTGAGTAGGCTTCCAGGATCTGCACGGGTCTCTGCCCAGGGCGCTCCTCTTTTTTTTTTTTTTTTTTTTTAACATCTTTATTGGAGTAAAATTGCTTTACAATGGTGTGTTAGTTTCTGCTGTATAACAAAGTGAATCAGCTATACATATACATATATCCCCATATCTCCTCCCTCTTGCGTCTCCCTCCCACCTTCCCTATCCCACCCCTCTATGTGGTCACAAAGCACTGAGCTGATCTCCCTGTGCTATGCAGCTGCTTCCCACTAGCTATCTATTTTACATTTGGTAGTATATATAAGTCCATGCCACTCTCTCACTTCGTCCCAGCTTACCCTTCCCCCTCCCCGTGTCCTCAAGTCCATTCTCTACATCTGCATCTTTATTCCTGTCCTGCCCCTAGGTTCTTGATAACCATTTTTTTTTTTAGATTCCATATATATGTATTAGCATACGGTATTTGTTTTTCTCTTTCTGACTTACTTCACTCTGTATGACAGACTCTAGGTCTATCCACCTCACTACAAATAACTCAATTTCATTTCTTTTTATGGCTGAGTAATATTCCATTGTATATATGTGCCACATCTTCTTTATCCATTCACCTGTCAATGGACACTTAGGTTGCTTCCATGTCCTGGCTATTGTACATAGAGCTGCAATGAACAGGACTCTCCTCTTGATGGCATCCTCTGTCATCATGGTGCATATCCCCAGGTACAGGGTGAATAAAGGGTTGCTGTTTGTAGGGAGTGTGGACAGAGCTTGGATGTGCCGTGCAGACTGTTTATACATGCCTTAGTCAGCTTGGGCTGCCATAACCAAATACCATAGATTGGGTGGCTTAAACAACAGAAGTTAATTTTCTCAAAGCTCTGGAGGCTAGAAGTCTAAGATCAAAGTTCTGACCAATTTTATTTCTGGTAAGAACTCTCTTTCTGGGTTGTAGATGGCCAGCTTCTCCCTATGCCCTCATATGGCCTTTCCTCAAGGTGTGTGTGTGCATGCATGCAAGTGGGAGGGATGGAGAGAGAGAGAGAGAGAGAGTGCTCTCCGATAGCTCTTCTTATAGGGACACTAATCCTATGGGATTAGGGCCCTACCCTATGACCTCATTTAGCTTTAATTACTTCCTTGCTTTCAAATATCGTCCACACTGGGGGGTTTAGGGCTTCAACATATGAATTTAAGAGGGGATGCAAATATTTAGTCCTTAACAACACGTGTGTTTGTGAGGCCTTTCACAGTTAGGGATGCAGTCTGGGTGGTAAGAAAAGGGGGAAAGATTGGGGGAAGGCGTAGGAGTTGAATCTATCAGCACCTTCATGTTTTGGTGTGAAACTTCACAGAATCCAATAAGTCTAAATTTGAGTCAATTCTGTGAGTTGGTAACATGTTAGTAAAACTAAACACCTTTTATTTATCAGCTTGTTAGCTTTATTTATAAGTTAAAAAAGTCAGGTCTAAGGTGTGTGGGCCTCCTGACAAGCACTAGAGATAGACCTGCTCCTTCCTCTACTCTGTCATGGAGAACACATGGGATAACTTCCTCTCTGTCCTCACTCCATGTCATCTGAGGGATTAGGAGAGTTGGTCAACAGAGTTTCGGGCAGTCATGGGAATTTGAATAGTTGTTAACGTACTATAGGAGGAATTCTTTGCTAGGGCCCTTCCATTCCCTACTTTCCCTTACCTTTAATTTTTAATTACATTTCTCTCTTTGCTTTCTTTAACCTCTGAGAACGTCAGAAGCGTTATTGTATGTTTCCTGGGATGCTTGGTGTTAGTTTGGTTATCATTCAATCACATATAGCTATATGAACCTCTTTTCTGATATACCGGATGGCCTTGCTGAATTTTTTAAAGTCTATCAATTATTGGGAGTGAAATAATTGACAGCTCTGTATGGCTATGTGGATGTACATGTTTTGTACTATTTGTTTAAGAATAATATTAACTTACCCCCTTTTAAGTAGGAGATAATTTGGATAATCAGGCTGTTAAGATTGGTTACGTAGAATGATGCTTTGAACTCAGGAATTGACTTCTGAAATCATAGCAAGTTTTTATTGAGCCTGTATTACTACACACTAGGCATTCTGTTTACCACTTCACATATATCATTTGATTAATCCTTTTAAAGCCCTATGAGGTAAGTACAATTATTACCCCATAATAAAGTAAGAAACTAGGGCATAGAAAGTTGAAGCAATCTTACCAAGAACGTACAACTAGTGACAGGCTGAGCAATTATTTACTTAATATTCTTCTTTATATACACTCATTTTTATGCACATATGTGTATTTTGAAGGCAAATTTTTTATCACTAACTTTAAATGGAAAAGCAACATATTGTTATAAATAAAAGGCAGTCATAGAACAAAGACAGTGAAAACAAATCACGTTAATAAGTTTTAGGTAGACATGCTTACCTGTAAGAAATCTAGACCTGAGGTCTGCTCTCTCTTTGTTGACAGGGAGATTAGTAGGTGCTAGAGAGATGTTCAAAAGGCAGAGGTTTTAGTACCTACTGATACTTTCCCCTTGAGTTAATTAGGAACTAAAAGAACTGAATGAGAAAGAACTCTCTCAGCAAGGAAGTCAGTGACATTTAATGCCATGTTTGGCTACTTCCTGTCCTGTAGCCACTTTGGTGTCATAACATCCTAACCAGTTTTTGCCTGATTTGGCACTATTCCTACTTCATGGCACTAAACCCTGCTGGCACATAACATTAATACTGTCAACACTGCTTGCTCTCACTGAACCATTTTTCTTTAGAAAAATATTCGTTAGAAAATTTGTTAGTTTTTATTTCTGTTTAATTATAGGTCTTCCCCTCAGAACTCAGGCAAAGTTCCTTGTGTCTTAGGTCCTGGGGCAAAGTGAGTCAAGATCCTGGTGACTGTGATGATAATATTAATAATGACTGACTCCTGTGGTTGGGCATCTACTATATGCCAAGGAAGTGTGAAAGTATTTATAAATATTCTCGTTTATCATCACATTAACTTCAAGGGATCAATATCATTCCCATTTTACTGTGAGAGCAAAACTGCGTCTCAGAGCATGAAGTAAGCTGTTTAAGGTTACACGTTCCTTCTGGTCCATAGTCTTGTTTTTGAACCACATGTGAATTCTAGAGTGAACTCAAGCTAAGAATTTATATCCCACGTAAGAGGCTTAGAATGACTTTTCACAGATAAAAATTCTTTCACAGGTATTTTAAGAGTCTCACAGTTCCTAAGTATAGATTCAGATTTCTTTAAAAGTTTCATTTTGTTTTCTTCCAAACTTTCTGTTGGTAAATGATTTAGCTATTTTCTACCTCGGTTCTTGACACCGTTTTTCCTTCTTGTCACTCTTATTTCAAAAATGTATTCAAATCGAGAGGCTCATCTTCTTCATTATCCAAATTTACTGCCAGCTGATTTCAAAAAAGTGTCCTATTTCGTGTGGAACTGAGTCCTTTTGCATAATGAAATCCCCCAGAAGAAGCAGAGTTGGTTTTAATCTGCAGTTTGCCACATACAAAAGACTCATTATTGTTTATTTTTACTTTTCAGCCTATCCTCCAGTTTCTTGTTCCTGTGACTGTTAGAAGACTTGAATAAACGTTCAATTAGACCTGATGTTTAGTAGTTGCCAGATCTGAGGCAACATTTTATTAAACTTCCTGCAGGGCGTCACTGGAATGCATCTGCTTCTTCCCACTGTCAGACTCTAGCCTTCTTTACTTTACTATCTTCCCATAATAATATTTTTTCCTCCCCTTTGTGGTATTTCCCTGGCAATGTAGGATCCCTCTTGCTAAAGTGTGGAAACAGCATGTGCCATTCACCTTTCCTCTTTGGTGGGATAAACCACTTTTATTTTTTGGTAATCAATTCCATGGCTGAAAATTAGCATGTTTTTTCCTTTCCTTTGAAGCCTTCGGAATTCCAGTCTCTCTCCACCCCCTCAGTTTTTACAGGAAGCTTTTGATCTTGAGGAGTTCTAAATGTATCTTCCGAATTTCTTGGAGATTTCTGGGAACACCACGAATAGAAAGCTCTTGTGTATAGAGCATCAAGCACACGACTCTGAAACACACCTTTTCAAACAAAAGAGGGAAATGGCAACTGCCCTCGTCCCAGTCAGGTAAATGGCTCATTATACACCAAGTTGTGATAAAGGCAAAACAAAAAGTCACAATGCTGTTGATATTTGAGCCTAGTTGGGACAGCTTTTTGACTAGCAGGGACTTTGTACACTTTCAATGGCATTTCAACACTTGCCTGTTCTTTAAACTGCATCATCTTTCTAGCCGGAATATAAATGCGTGATGAAAATTTCCACATATTTTACACAGTCAGCCTCTTGGTATAGTATTTCCCAATAACAGAAAGTTGGTTGGCAATTAGGAAGTTATCTGAATTGTTCAAGTAGCTCTCCTGGTTTAGATAAACCCGTGTTCAGCAACTTGTTTTCGATTTGTAAAAACAAGCCAGATAAGCCTCTCTTGCTGGGGTTATCTCAGCTCTTTCAGAGGATTCCAGACTAATTGTGCACCCATGCAGTCTGTTGCCAAGCCTTATTTAACAACAGTTTTCTGCCTTGCAAATGAGGCATGAAAATTTAGGCAAATATGCCCAGAAACCTCCAGATTAAAACAGGAAAAGACAAGACAACGGGTTTGTTGAGCTAGGTAAGATATGAGAGTGAAGCCTCAAGGGGTCCTATTTCAGAAGACTGATGAAGAAGCTTCTCAAAGGTAATGAGAAAAAAATTCAATAGCTTCTTTGAGAGATGAAGGAAGAGTTTTATGTTGTTTCTTCCTTAAACTAGCGATTTTGCCTATTCTTGAGAAGTAGTACACCTTTGGAATAATCCTACCAGAACAAAACGGTAGTACATCCTACATTCTTAGGCACTTTACCCATATTCTTCCTGGGACACTTATCTGTACCACTCACTTTGGCATTTGATTACCCATTCTGGTGATTTATTCTCACATTTCCTATTATTCTTGTCTTTCCAAAGACAATGAACATGTACTGGGCAAGTCTTTTATGGTTTATGGTCGATATTCTTGCATACTTTATCTCATTCAGTACTTAGGACAAATTTGTGAAAAATGTTTTATTATCTCCATTGTTTTAGTCTTGGAAAGAAAACAGAGCGATTTAAGTCACTTAGGTGGAGGAGCCTGGACAAGAAACTCCATTTATCTGACTCGGAATCTCTCCCACACTCCTCATCCCTAATGATACTGTAAATTCTTTGGAAGAACAGATGGATCCCAATTGGATTGAATTTATTATACTTGGAAGGTTATCTCACTAAATCAATTCTCTCAGGCCTGAGAGAGGTAATGCAAATGACTAGGTCACCAATATTCATAATAAATTCTTTATATACATTATCTCATTTGATCTTCAAAATAAATCCCCTGAGTAGGAACTATTATTACTAACATTTACAGATGAAAAGATGGAGGTTTAGTGAAGTTTAGACCAACCATGTCCACACAGCTAATATGTGACCGAATAGAAATTCAAACTCATGTCCATCTGATACTTGTTTCCAAAGTTTTATCCACTCTACTTATATGTCGATGAATGAATCATTGAGCTTTTAACACCCAGTCAAATGGGCCCCTTGATACTATAGACCTTGTGCTATAGACTGAATGTTTATGTCCATCCACCCCCCTACCCTACCTCCCACCCTACAAATAAATATGTTGAAATCCTAACCCCCAAGGTGATGGTATTAGGAGGTGGGGCCTTTGGGAGATGGTTAGGGCAAGAGTGTGGAATGGGATTAACGCCCTTATAAAAGAGGCCCTAGAGACCCCAGGCCCCTTCCACCATGCAAAGTTATAGCTAGATGGCCCTCACCACTCACCAAATGTGCTAGTGCTTTGACCTTGGACTTCCCCGCCTCCAGAATTGTGAGACATAAATTTCTGTGGTTTATAAGCCTATGGTATTTTGCTGTAGCAGCTCAAAAGGATAAGATTCCTTCTTGCCCAAAACACCTCCTTCTTCATGGTCTGTGATTCCCTGTGACCACAGTTATCCTCATACATCTCTCATTGCTGTTTTAAAAATAATGTTTATCATAACACATCTCATGCATACCAAAAGGCACAGGGAATCACATCACAAATATTCAAGGTAAAGGCAACATTTTGGTTTCCTATTCGCTTGGCTTTTTTTAAAGTAATAAAATATTACAAACACTAGCTAAAACTGTCTTTCTTACTCCTCTCCTATTTCATTCCCCTCTCTTACCTGAGGCAATAGTTATCTTGAAGTTGCTGTTTCAATTCAACACAGTTCTCATTCACCTGCACATACTTTAATTACATGGGTATTAATAATTGTATATATACACTATTAATTTATTTGCTTATAAACTTTAATAAATGGTATCATTGGAAATGCTTTATTATGAAACTTTCCAAAATTGTATTTTTTGTAATTTATCCATGATGACAAACAACAATAATTTATCATTTATAGTGCTGAACTGTATTCCATTATATAGTACTACAATTATAGTACTACAATTTATCCATGTTTTTATTAATAGTAATTTTTCAAGGTTTTGTGAAGTTTTGCAATTACTGTTACTGCTGTTGAATAGGAATGTTATTGAGTTTTTAAAAAAATGTTGTCCTTATATCCAGAGCCCTTCTGAAGTCTAATAGATCTAAAACTTTCTCTCTAGATTCTCCATGAGGATAATTATATTGTCTGCACATAATAATAGCTTTTTGTATTTTTTTTTTTTTAATTATCATGCTTATTTCTTTTTCTTGCTTTGTTCTTTAGCTAGGACCTTCAGGACAATGGTAAATAACAGTAGCAATAGGGCCACCCTTAAATTATACTTTATTTTGAAGGGTAAACTTCGAAAGTTTTATCATTTGATGTGAGTTTTTGATAGAATACTTAGGTTAGAGAATGTTGTTTCATTTTTTGTTCACTATTTTTTTTTTAAATTCACAATTGAGTATCGAATTTTATCAAATGCAGTTACAAAATCTCTTGAGCTTTGTTTACTCTTTAGTTTCCATTAGCCGTTCCTTTTGGAGGCCTAGAAATGTAGGGTGCCCAAAAGCCCGTGGCATATCCTCCTTCTCCATCTCTATCAGGAATTCATAACTCACTCCGTGTGCTTGAGTGGGGAATTGGAAGAATCGCAGATCTCAGACTCTATCTCAAGAGACTGAATCAATTGTTCCAGATGGGGTCTTGGCTTTGCTACTTTTAAAAGCTCCTTCGGTGTTTTCACCTAGAGTTGAGAAGTACTATCATAAAGGTACTTTAAAAATGTTTGTGTTGGGAGAGAGGTGGAAAGATCAAGGGAGAAGGATGTTTTACCAGAAGAGTGTATACTTTTCTTTAAAAAATATGTTATTCACTATTATAAACTTGCTCTCTCTCTCTCCAGTAGCAAATTCTTTATATGATTTTATCTTACAGGATGTAGGATGAGACCTTCAAATGAACAAACTGTGGCTGGCTAGGGGCTTTTCGATAGCTATAACATGGAAACTTCACTGTCTTGATTTTATTCTATACATTTGCTACAGATAAAATATTGCCTTTTATCTTCTGAGAGAGTTTGAATATTATCCCCTTCCTTCCCTCAGACAAGTGAAAGTTATTTTTCCAAGAGCCAGGCTCCAAGACAAAAGGATCATCAGGATCTATTGAGACAAAAGAAGCAAAGAGGGTTTGGGAGGAGTATAAGATAAAAAAAGAAAAAAAAAGCTTGCTAAACTGGTCACTTAGCTCTGTGCACCACAATAAGGGGGAGGGAAAAAGGATTTTCCTCCTCCAAGAAGTTTAAAGGGCACTTTGCTACTCCAGGTACTGGCATTAGCATCTCCTGGGAGCTTGGTTGAAATGCAGATTCTCAGACCCTTAACTCAGAACTACTGGGTCAGCATTTGCAGTTTAACAAGATTCCTGGTGATTCATATGCACAATAAAGTTTAGAAACAGTAGTTAAATGAAACATTAGTTCTCAACCTTGGATACACAATGAAATCACTGGGGGAAATTTTAAAAATGAAATGCTGGGTCTTCTCCAGAGACTTTGATTCAGTTGGACTGAGGTGGGGCGTACTAGAATTACTAGGGGAAGAATTAGCTCCAGTTGATGGAGAGGAAAGCGGTAGTTGGTGCATTCCTAGTGACCTGACATGGAGTAGTAATATCCAAGAAGTTAGTGGAGAAATTGACGGGGACTCCTGGGATTTTAAAGAATTGGGGAAACTGATAATATTGCTGATAATCCTTCCTGCTGTTTCACTCCTGAGATTCCTGATTAAAGGTACCTCTTTTTGCGCAAAAGATACGCATTTATATGGAACCAATCTTCCACGGATACTGAGGGACAGCTGTATAAACTATACCCCTAAGAGTGTTTTGAATCCATTTATTATAGTATCCTTATTATTTCATTGCCCTAAGTGATCCTAGAATGCTTTTTTAAAAAGTGTTCTCAGAAAGAGTTATACTTTGTCCCAAATCTGAGGTTTTGTAGAAATAAAATCTCACTTCTGTGTATTTGATTGTTTTGCTCATTGTATTTTGTTAATTCATGCAATTTCACTAGCTATTTAGTCAAGAATTTCAACTTCATAAGTATTTTAAAACACATCAGTTGTGTATGGGAAATGTCAGTATTTATAAGTCTGTGAAAGAAAAAATATCTAGACTGTGGTTTTAATTAGCATCTAAATAGTTTCAGTTATGTTATGTAGGCTTTTTTGTGTCATATTAAGGACCTAAATCTTATATAATTGCAGTTTAATTATTTTCAAATTAAGTTATTAAAAAAAATTGAACTCTCTTGTTTTAGTTATTCACTTTTCAGTCATGTGTTTCATAATGGTAAAATTTATTATGTTTAGCTCCTGGCTCATTTGGTCATTAAAATGCATATCTTTGCCACTATTGTCTCTTCCATATTATTCTTTTGAAGCCCAACATACATTGAAAATATCGTTTCTTTAATTTTATTAAACAGTTTCAGTTCTTTTATAGTTCTCTTTCCAAGTTGACAAATAGAATTACCTTTTATTCAGTAGAATATCACAATATAATTTTACTTATATGTCAGTATAAGAGGAATAATCTTTCTCACTCATTTTTTGGATTATTTTGTAAATCTCTTCGCAGTCAAATATAAGATTTGTACCCAAGTATGGTATCTGCAGACTTAAATCCACTCATTTTTTTGTTGTACCTCATTTCAAATAGCACTTGAGCCCACTACCCGGAATTATTGTTTGTTTCTTATGCATTTGATAATAATGCGATGCTTCTGCTTTTATAGGCACTTTCCACTTAGAATGACATTCTAAGCCTCTTGATCCTGCTTTATAATCATTTAAACCATTACTGAACTCTTTTTCCTTCATCTTTCCTCTTGGTCTTTTCTGACAAATTTGATCTACTTCTACAACCACAGGTGCCATTCATCCTGACTCACCCTTACTCAAAATTACATAATCAGTTAGTTATATCTCCTTGGTACAAATTATAGTACCAAGGAGATATAACTAACTGATTATGTAATTTTGCTTCTGTTTTTTACTCTCAGGATAGAAGAATTCACATTGTCCTCTTTCATGAAATTTCTAGCTTTGGGCGCTAGGTACTGTGTGACTCATATAGTTTTCCTATGCTCCAATTCTGAATATATGGCTCCATTCAAGAATATATTGACCAACTGAATACTTTTACAAGAAGAGAAAAAATTAAAAGAAATATATGCACTTTTACTGTATTGAAAAAACACTGAAGAAGCCTTCATTTTTTAAGTATAAGGTGATTTTGGAGAGCTGGGGTAGACATTTTGACATTTTTCCAAGTAGTTCTAGGTTTGTGTATAAATCTGTAAATAGTATCTGCCTACCCTGAAAAAGGTATTGAAAATTCCCAATGTGTCGTCATGAGTATCTTTTCTAGTTAGTCCACAGATAAAAACCTCACTGATAAATCTTCCATATGGTTTTCCTCCTCCCTTTAACAAGGTAAGGCTAATATTCTATGGCTAATATGTTTCCATATAGTCTAAAAATCTAATGCCCAGGTATTTCAATAGGGTGTTCTGAAAACTCGCTCCTACCCTCAAATTACAAGGTCCTTAAGAATCCACTTTTGGAGTTCCTATAAATCAGGGTAAACTCATGTTTCTGAGTATATACTGGGTGAAGAGAAGGGACAGAGAGGCAATTTTGGAAAGTGAAGGGATGGAAAGAATAGTATCACGTGAAGTTACCAATCATATTTCTCTTATTCTTTCTCTACCTGCTTTAAAGATCCTTTAGTTCTACATTTCCCTGAAATAGCTCTAAGGATCCTAATGGGGAATCTTGTGTGCTTGATGGATGGCCATTTTGGATGCCTTCTAGCTTCTTCTCTTTCCCCTTCCCAGCTCTGGATGGGTATGATGATGACTTCTAATACTGACAATGTCCAGAACTAATTCCTGTAATGCTTGAACGCACCAGCCCTGCTTCTGGGGCTCCACAAACGCAACACCTGTACATTTAGGATTGGCTCAATGCTCCTACTGAAATTGGTCCCCTCTGAATCTGTGCTGAGCATCCCAGAGATCCAAGTCATCTCCTGAGAGAGGTATTCCTGATCCCTTTATGTAGGAATGGCTGTTCTTTTGTTTCCTACATTACAGTTATTAAGTATTTTTCTTGTTCATTGCCCAATGCCAGACATAGTGCAATATTTGAATGAATGAAGATCACCTAGGCATTTTATTAAATATATCTATTATTAGGCTTCATCCCCAGAGATTATGAATCATTGTCTGGAGTTGAATCTAGGAGACTGATTTTCACAGAGTGCTCTCATGTGATTCTGCAGGTGATCTGTCTAGGGACCATGGGTTAAAAAACACTGCTATAGGAGCAATAAATATGGGACTTGGCAAAATTCTGCACATGAATTGGGTTTTTCCTTTGGAAAAAAAAAATAACTTAAAGGAATGCCAGAAGGTAAATGATACTTGGATTTACTTAGCAGTTTATTTACATGTATCTATACCTAATTACATCATTTATTATACAGATGCCATGCCAATTTTGAATCAAGTGCTATTTTCATTAAGAATGAATAACCCAATGATGAGTGATCAGAGGCAAAGTCCTAGCCCTGGCTCTTTTCTCTCTTATCCATCATTTTTGAGTTTTTTTTTTCTTGGTTGTAATATTGTCTTGTATAGTTTTGTGGCTACAGGGGCTGCTGCTGCTGCTTCCTTAAAATCATTTTGCCCACGTTAATGCTACCTTGCTAATATACTTCTTCACTTATCTCACTGGACATCAATTGCTCACATTTTGCATTTAAACTTTTGTTAAATTGTATTTTATTGCTGAATGTGATGGAAATCTGTCTAGTTAGGAAGATATTTATATCCTGCATTTAGCAGATGTGATTGTTTTTTTCTGAGCTAGGTTTCCCTGTAGGTTACACTAACCTGAGCTTCCTCTTTGTGATATTTGTTGTATGTTTCTGTAGGGGCCCCTTGTGTTTTAAAGTAATCCTGCCTTCCTAGTCCTCTGTGGTGGTGTTTCTCAAACTATAATGTGCAAATGAATTACCCAATTCAGAAGGGGTGGGGTGGGCCTCAGGATTCAGCATTTAATCACAAGTTCCCAAATGCTGCTGGTCTACAGACCAAACTTTGAGTAGCCAGGCTCCAAGGAACCCCAGAGTTGGTTTTATAGCCATACAGCCATTGGTTTCACTGATCATAATCCTTTTCAAGAAAGGGGTTCTTCTTGAATTCATAAAAATGTTGTGAGTAATTTCTCTGAAAAAAAAACCCTTTTGGCTTTCTTATCATCTTGGCCACGTATCATAACATATATAATCACACTAACAAGTTTTGACTATGAACTGTACTCTTTTCAATTCAACTGCATTATCTCTCAAGATCTTACTCAAATCTTAGCCTCTTCTCGATACCTTCTACCACAAGATTTAGATCTTCATTGTTTCTCATTTTAATTACTATAAAATATCCTAAAGGGTTTTCTTTCCTCGCTCTTTCCTTCCTTGTAATTCGTATTCTATTTATCCTCTCTTGCCTCCTCTTTCTTCTCCATCCTCCCACATGAAACAGCTCCTGATGTGCTTAACACAGGTGCAGATGGAGCCTAAGCCAGGAAGGAGGTAGAGTGTGACGGTGAATTTCCATTCCACCTAACCTACAGGCTGAACTGCTGCATCTCACCCTCTAATTGAGTGCAAAACAAAAGCAGGGCACAGTCCACCTCTCATGCCCTGGATCCATCATACCTGTGTAATTAGACAGCATTGCACAAGGCCAGCGAGACAAGGCACATCCCTATGAACTGCAGAGGATTAAGCCCACAGACGCTCAGTATGCTTTAGTGACTCCAACAATGAAAAGCTTCTCCTTTCCCCAGCAGCATCATAGGCTGTGCTTGAGGTAAACGGGCAGGTGGGGGAAAGGGGTAAGTTAATAGGAGCAGCATTTTCAGAGGATCATTGAGGTTGCTATTTTTGTGACTTAGAGCCTTAAGCAGTAGGTGTGAATTCCACCCCACTGGTAAGAAGAGATGACCAGGTATGCTCTGTAGACACAGGAAAGCATCCCAAGGAATCTCCAGAAATATGTGGGAGGAGCTCCCCAGAAAGAGTGGGCTCCTGCCAATCAAGCTGGTGGGTCCCAAAATGTGGAGATTTAGGAAGTGGTATTAAATCAATGTGACCCAATTTTATACACAAAATCTTTTGAACTTTTGGCCTTACAAGCTGTCTATACATCCTCAGGACCTGTCCACGCCTGGTAGATCTGGGATGCTATTAAATACTTCCTGAATAAATTTAAATAGCTAAATAATTTTTTTATGTATTATATTCCACAGGTTCCCTGGATTAGCTACCTAACAAGTTGATTGACCACCAGGAATGATGACTTTTCTTAAAAAATTTTTTGTGAATATTATGTTTATTTCATTTATATGAAAATATTTAGTAATCTTTATTCTAAATTAAAAAAAAAGAAAATTGAAATCTTCATAGAAATGGCTTATATCTATTCTTTTTCAGACTATGTTCTGGAAAGCCCTGGAGTTCCAGACCTCTGCTCAGTAAGCAGACCTCTGTATTCCCCATCCCATTTCAAACAGATTAGATCTTCTTTTTTCTGCTTTATATATTGGATTTCCAAGTAGAACTTCATTTGGAAAGGGAGATCGTCTGCAAATGAGTAAGTAAATAAATAAATAAAATAAAAATGGAAATTCGATGATTGACAGGATTCTGGAGTGTGTTGGTTGTGTTAGTTTTCCTGGGGCTGTTCTACAAAGTATGTTCCCTCCTTTTGTTTGCTACCAGCATGGCATTACAGCCTCTTCCACTGGGCGACTCCCTTGTGTTGACAGAGCTCCAGCAGATTTCACAGGAAGCTGAACCTCTGTAAAGTGTGTATGTGAGGAAGCTGTGTGCTCTCAGATCTCAGTGTAGCCACTGAATTAATATGGTTACTTCTGAAGAGAGGTGACTCCATGAAATATTAACCAGACCTGGCTTCAGAAATAAAGGCTTAATTCCTGCTGTGTCATCAGCACTTTTGAGCATACAATTTTCAAGAGCTGGAAAGTTTCCTTCCTTCCTTCATCTCTTTTAGTGTCAGTATTATTCTCCCTGGCTTTTTTTTTAGCTTGGTTAAGTGACTTTGTGATAAAAATTAGTGAACTACACAGAGGTCAAGTTCATCAGGGGATTCATTTTATTTTTTTAAGAGATCATATCACCACCCTCTGTGATCTCAATTTCAAATAGGGAAAATTTTGTAATTTCAACTAATTTCATTTGAGGTTATTTTCTGCTCATTTGGTAAAATAATTCTTGAACTTATTTATATTTTTCATCTGAACTACGTTTTCAGATAGCAAATTCCTGAGCATAATTCAATAGTTTGTTCAGTTTACTGTTTGTCTTAATTTCATTGTTTCAAAACTTTAGAAGAGTCCCTTCCTATAGTTCCAAAATGGTGGCAGTAAATTTATATTTATCTTACTAATTTCCATTATGATTTTTAAAATCCTTTTTTATTGTGGTATAAAAAACAAAAGCTTTTAGCTTTTCACTGTTGAGTATGATAGCTGAAGGCTTGCCATATAGGTCTTTATTATGCTGAGGTACATTCCCACTATACCTTCTTTGTTGAGTCTTTATCATAAATGGATGTTGAATTCTGTCATTCGCTTTTTCTGTACCTATTCAGATGGTTATATGATTTTTTTCCCTTTATTTCGTTAATGAGATGTATGACAGTGACTGATTGGCAGATGTACCATTCTTGCACTCCTGGAATAAATCCCACTTGATTGTGGTGTATAATCCTTTTAATGTATTTTTGAATTTGATTTGCTAATATTTTGTTGAAGATTTTTGCATTTATGTTCATCGGAAATATTGGCCTGGAATTTTCTTTTCTTGTGGCGTCCTTGTCTGGTTTTGGTATCAGGGTAATGCTGGCCTCATTAAGTAAAAGGAAAAGTTTGGAAGAGTTCCCTCCTCTTCTATTTTTTGGAAGAGTTTGAGAAGGGATTGGTATTAATTCTTCTTTGAATATTTGGTAGTACTTACCAGTGAAACCATCTGGTCCTGGGCATTTGTTTGTTGGGAGGTTTTTGATTACTGATTCATCCTCCTTACTAGTAATCAGTCTGTTCAGATTTTCTATTTTGTCATGATTTAGTTTTGGTAGGTTGTATGTCTCTAGAAATGTATCTATTTCTTCTAGGTTTTCCAATTTGTTGATGTATAATTTTTCATAGTGGTCTCTTATGATCCTTTGTATTTCTGTGGTATCAGTTGTAACATCTCCTCTTTCATTTCTGATTTTACTTGAGTCCTCTCTTTTTTCTTTTTCTTTTCTTTTCTTTTTTGGTGAGTCTAGCTAAAGGCTTGTCAACTTTGTTTATCTTTTCAAAGAATCAGTTCTTAGTTCATTGATCTTCTCTATTGTCTTTTTAGTGTCTATTTCATTTATTTCTGCTGTAATCTTTGTTATTTCCTTCTTTCTACTAACTTTGGGCTTCATTTGTTCTACTTTTTTTCTAGTTCTTTGAGGTGTAAATTAGCCTTTTTATTTGAGACTTTTCTTGTTGAGGTAGGCATTTGTCACTATAAACTTCCCACAAATTTTGGTATATTTCTATTTTTGTTTGTCTCAAGGTATTTTAAAACTTCTCTTTTGATATTTTCCTTTGACCTATTGGTTGGTCAGTAGCTTGTTGTTTAATCTCCACATATTTGTAAATTTCCAGGTTTCTTTGTTTAATTAACTTCTAGTTTTGAAACAGGAGGGAAGGGGGCAGGGCACAACCTTTAAAAGAATGACATACCCTGAGGACATGACATAAACTGATTAGAACGAAATAGGTCCAAGATGGCAGAAGATTTGGCTTCTAGTGGACCTTGAGCTTCATTATACACTCATTATTATACATTAGCATATGCTGACACACCCACCAACACCATGACAGTTCTGAGGCCGACCATCAAAAATCAAAAAGTGGGTGGTGGCCCAATTCCTGGAAATCTCCTCCCCTTCCCCAAAATAGCTGGAATACTCCTCCCACTCATTAGCCTATGAAATTACCCACCCCTACAAAAACTGACAATCCCATACCCTGGTGCTGCTCTCACCTTCTGAGATGGCCCATATTCTGTCTGTGGAATGTGTTTTTGTCTAAATAAATCCACGTCTTTCCTATCACTTTGTCTCTCATTGAATCCTTTCTGCGCTGAGACATCAAGAACCTGAGCTTTATTAAGTCCTGAGACCAGGTGTGTGATCTCAGTTAAAAGAACTTGGGTTCAAGTCCCAGTATGGGTTTTGGCTGGGTTCAAGTCCCAATCTGAGTTTCACAGTTTCAGTTTCATACCTTTGTACTTGGAGAAAATGCTTGATATGATTTCAGTCCTCTTACATTTATTAAGAATTGTTTTGTAGCCTAACATATACTCTATCCTGGAAAATGTTCCATGTGTACTGGAAAAGAATATGTATTCTATTGCCTTTTTTTTGTTTGTTTTTAAAATACATTCAGCCACTCTATGTCTTTTGATTGGGGAATTTAATCTATTTACAATTAAAGTAATTATCGATAGGGCAGGAGTTACTATTGCCGTTTGTTTATTGTTTTCTGCCTTGTAGCTCTTTTGTCCCCTTTTCCTCTCTTGCTGTTTTACTTTTTGTTTCATTGATTTTTTTCTTTAGTGACATAGTTTGCTTCCTTTCTCTTTTTCTTTTGTTTAATTTCTATAGATATTTTCTTTGTGTTTATCATTAGGCTTACAAAAAATGCCTTTTAATTACAGCAGTCTGTTTTTTTTGACAACCTAACTTCAATCACATACAAAAATTCTACGGATTACTTCTCTCACCCTCACTTTATGTTATTCATCTCACAAATCACATCTTTTTATATTGTGTATCCATTAGTATATTTTTATAGTTATAGTTACTTTTTACACTTTGTCTTTTAACTTGTATACCAGAATTAAAGTGATTTACCAACCACTATTACAGATTTACAATATTCTGTATTTTTCTATATATTTACCTTTAACAACAAGCTTTATACTCTCATATGCTTTGGGGTTGTTATTTAGCATCTTCTCATTTTATCTTTTTTTATTTTTTATTTTTTTATTTTTAATTAATTTTTTATTTTTTTTAACATCTTTATTGGAATATAATTGCTTTACAATGTTGTGTTAGTTTCTGTTGTATAACAAAGTGAATCAGCTATTTGTATACATATATCCCCATATACTGTCCCTCTTGTGTCTCCCTATCCCACCCCTCTAGGATGTCACAAAGCACGGAGCTGATCTCCCTGTATCTTAAAGGACTCCCTTTAGCATTTCTTGTAAGGCACATCTAGTGGTGATAAAATCCATCAGCTTTTGTTTATCTGGGGAAGTCTTTATCTCTCCTTTATTTCTGAAAGACAGTTATGCTGGATATAGTATTCTTGGTTGGCAGTTTTTTCACTCAGCACTTGGAATGTATCATCTCACTGAATACAATTTTCAGTTTAGTTATTGTATTCTTCAACTCCAAAATTTGATTGGTTCTTGTTTATATTTCCTATCTCTCTGCCAAATTGCTGTTTTCTTTTGTTCTATTTTCATTTTTGAATTTGCTCTATTTTCATTTTATTCATGTATCATATTCCATAGCTTGACCATCTTTATGTGTTATTTTGGATTCTTTGCCCGGTAATTCATACACCTTATTTCTTTTGTGTTTTTTTCTGGAGATTTTTTTTTTTTTCATTTGATTGAGCCATTTCCTCCTGTTCGTGTTCTTTGTATCAATAATTTTGTGTTGGTACCCGTGCATCTGAAAAAACAGTCACCTCTCCCAGTCTTTATGGACTGGCTCCACACAGGGAAAGACCTTCACCCATCAGCCTGAATAGAGATTCTAGGGGCCTTTCAAACTTTTTCTGTGGATGTGTCTCTAACTACAAATCTACACAAACAAGTGCTTTGTGTAGATTCCTGATTAAAGGGATACACTGTTTGGGTTTTTTGGGGGGTTTGTTTTTCTTAAAGGAGCTTGTAATCTCTTGCACCCTCTGGCATCTGTCTGCTATACCACAGGTCCTTTGAAGCAGTGGCATGACACCCAGCTCTTTTTTGTTCTCAACAGCCTGTAGGCATTTAGATTATGTCAGGTCACATCAGGTCCCCAAGTTGGAGTAGACAGAACCAGACCCTCAAGCAGCCCCTGGAAGCCTGGAACATTGAAGGCATGCTCCACTCTTCTCTTTCCCCCTGAGGATGCAGACGCTGAGCTATGCCAGCCTGTGTCTGCTGTACTGTGTGTCCTCTGGAGCAGCAGAATGCTGCCCAGCTTTTTTGTTTGTTGTTGTTCTCAGTGGCCCCCAGGCATCTAGCTTGTGCTGGGTCCTGTCAGTGCTCTAAGTAAGAAGCAGCCCGCACTGCTCAAGGTCAGAAAGTTGGATGTACACTCTTCAGTCTTCTGGTTACCTCTCTGTGAAGAAGCCAGAAGCTGGGAGTTTTATTCTGATTATGTGAGAGAGCTCATGATGAGAAGGCTCCGTCAATTTTCCTACTGGGTTTGAAGCAGCTGGTTTTATGCTCACCTGGGGTGCAGGGGTCCCTGAGCTCTTTTCTAGATTTCTCATAAAGAGAATTATTCCACATGTTTTTGTTGAATAACTGTCTGTGGGAGAAAGGAGGGTCTTGAGCTTCTTATTCTGCCATATTGCTAATGTCACAATCTTTTTATTTCATCTCTTTAGAGGATTTGTGTTTACACAAATTAATCAACTTATCTTGAATATCACTTAAGGGCTTGGTGCTATGGAATGAGTACAATAACCTATGAGTCCTGGTCTTCTTTCTTCAAAATTTACTATCTAACTGCAGAAACTAGTAATATATGTTTTAGATAGTAATAAAGTAAGAATTAAATAACAAAAGAGGGGAAAAAATGAAGTAACTTCACAGAGGCTGCTTTCATTGTGCTCAGAGCCTTTTGTCCTCTGCAGGCTCAGTTTCACCTATTTCTTCAGGTCACTCTAAATAGGGGAGGAATCTTCTTGATATAATCAGTGGATACGATTGCAAACATCAGCACTGATATTGGTCTAGTTGCTAATCCTCCCAGGAAGACAAATGCTCCCCTTCTGCTAATCAAACCATGATTGTTCAGTCCATGTAGCTGCTCTTGGTTAGCACAGTAAACTGGAAATCTTGCTACTATATGCCCAGCAATAGATTGAAAGCCTTGGATATTAATGTTAGCCCAAATGAAACCAGATTTCAGCATATACAGCTATCCCTTTGTGAATAAAACTCTTCTGGGTTGGTAAGCACTTTCCTAGTCCTGGTTATTTGCTCTTCTCTAAGCAGACCACAGCATTGAGTTTCCAGCCTATTGTGTGTTGGGCCCCCTAGGTCATGGCAATTTCAAAGCAATAGTTAATTAACTACTGGCTGAATTATAGTCAACAATTAATGATGAATTTCAAAAGACTTGGAGATTTCAGGTTAGAAAACACTGACCACAATTCATGATTTAAAAATTCTATCTTCAGATGGAATCATCTAGTTTTATCCAGATCTTGTAAAAATAAAAACAAACTTTTCTTAATTCTAACTCTGTCTTTTAGGCTGAAAAGTGATAGGCCTTCTCATCTCATTTCTTATTTTTCTCTTATCCAGTTTCTTTTCTGCCTTTTCTGGTCTGCTTTTATCGCCACCATTTCAATCAAATGGATCATTATTAAGTTCTCCCACAACCAGTCCAAAGTCATGCATGTTCTTAGAGACTTCTCTGGCACTTTAGAAAAATTTTATAAATTTTCTACTTTAATTCTAGTGTTGGAATTACAAGGTGTTATCTAGAGAGATTAATTTACAAATGTGGAAACATTATTTTCAGCAGCTCAGTGAGCCTCGTATCTGATATTACTTTTCTCAGGAAATTCCTCCCTTTGTTGCCCTCCCCAGTACCCATTACCTGAAGCTGCTGGATTATTTTCTTCATCAAGCCCTGCATTTGCCTCTGATTTTTTTCTTTCTCCGGAATGTCCTTCTTTCTCTTAACTTCAAGGATCAATTCCTCTGAGAAATATCTGACCCTGTTTCTATTGTTTTTCCTCTTTGCTCCCCAAATGTGTTCTTTTGTCCACCTCTGTGACAAGATGACAATGTTAGAACTAACAAATCATCACCACCACTGCTCCTCCAAGGGCATTATTCCATCATTACTACCTGTAAGCCTGCCTTGAAGTTTTATCCTGATTTCTCTTTTGTTTAGGTTATGACACATATAACTTCCTCATTCCTTGGACCCCAGTTTTATGTAGCTGGCTTTTCCCCTTGCTTTCTTAGTTTCATTTAATTGCTGTGAGAACGTCCACAGTCACCCCACGGTGGAGATTGCACAATGATTTGCTTAAAAGCCCCAGCGCTAGAAACCATCATTGTGAGTTCAGGTACTGGCTCCTCCATTTATTAACTCTGTAACCTGGGGCAATTTACGTAAAACTTTGGAACCTCAGTATCATCACCTGTCCATTGGCTTTTTTCAGTAAAAAGAGAAAGATTAAAAGAGAAATTATTTGAAAACTATTTAGCACAATGCCACATATTTAGTAAACACTCTATAATGGTTAACTTATCCTTTATTATTAAGTCAAGATGAAATAGTAAAGTCAAACTTGTGTTTTCCTTTATCTATTTTAATATGAACTTACTTCCTCCTAATCTATAGATAATAATTTACTTCTTTACTACATAATTTATATTTGCTGGTGTGGCCATGTACAGGTGATGTGGCTTTCTTTTCCCAAACAAGGAGAGCTCTTAGAGAGACGGTTCTGGTAACAAATAACAGGTCGAAAGAATAGTTAACTCTGCCCAAACTCATCTTGTAGTACTTAGTAGAGATTCTCCATCTTTTAATTGTTTTATAGCTTATAATATTGACAGCAAAGCAACTGAAAGGAAAGCTTATTTTTCAAATATTTTAACGTGGGTTCACATGTTAGAGACATTTTGTTCATTTTTCTTTTTTTTAGTAGTCAGTGTTGAAATTGTGTAATACTTCCTTAATTTTTTTTCATGTTAAAATCTTTATGTCTTTTTATGATGTAGAATTTCAAGGACGTCTAGTCCATTTGTATTGGAGCAGATTCACAATCGTTGTCTAGTGTATTTGCCATATCCATGGATGTTCCCTTGGATAAAATCTGGGCCAAAATGGAGTGGCTTTTATTTATAAATTGAATCTTTTAAAGTTTTCAACTATCTCAAGAGCAGAGCAAACCTACTTTGTACTTGGCTGATGGGTACAGAAGATTATTATCCTCCTCTGTAGCTCACAGACAACACTATATCTTCAGTCATCTCACAGCCAGCCAATACTTTCCTCAAATTTATTTGGAATAAATTATAATCCTGATGGATTTTCTTAATTTATCCAGAACTCAAAATTAGTATTTAAATTAAACCAGATTATCAGAGAACTTCATATGTAGGCTACATTTCATTGACCCTTTGTAGAATTGTTTTTACTTAGACTATTGATCTATGTTGAAAGACTTGATAAGAAATGGTATAAAACTTTTTATTATATTTACTGTAAAGATAATTTTGAAGATTTTACTGCATTCAAATGTTGTCAGGTCCATAGGCAAAATTTCTTTCAGATACCAATATTTGGATAGCTGTGCTCTTCTTGAACATGTTAAAGAGGTCGATTGCCAGGTCTTAGAAAATAGGTATGTAAACTCAGTAATTCAAATGTAAGTAAGATGTCTCACATCTTGATCATTCTAGATGTTCAATATTTTTAATGGTACTACAGAAAATCAAACTTATATCTTTTAATTTCTTCCTATTAAAAGGGCAACTGGCTATATATTATAGCTATAAAACTGATTATAAGAGTTTGATCTGGTAGAGATTGATACTGATACTGTAGTATAATGTCAATGTGGACATAACCAAGAGATTTATGGCCCATTATTATGCTAGTGTGTTCATTATTTGACCCATAGAATAATTTTATCTGGGCTAATTTACTTTATTTGACTATATTAGATATTAATGTCATTCCTTACCTAAGTCTACTGTTTGTTTTTTCCTTTAACCAAATTTATTGACTGAGTCCTTACTATATACGGAACATATTTTTCGTCATTCTGAAGAACAACAAAAGAAAAGCAAGACCTACCACCCTTTCTTCAAGAATCATTTGGATTACTGAGAAAGGATTAAAAACACATTTGGAAAACTAATTGGAAAATTTTCTTAGATTACATGAGATTAAACAATACATTTAAGTGCCATGGGAATATGGGATGAATGCAGTCATATAGCTTTATGAAGCAGTTTTTCCTCAAAGTTCAAAAAGAAAGTAAAATATAAAAAAAGAACAATGTACATCTCAGAGAAGTAGGAAATAAATTTTGTTATTCTCACTGACAAATAGATGAAGACCAGAGTGTTAATGCTTCTGTGATACTTTGGAATTGAGGAGAACTTAACTGGCTAGAATGTTTGGCAAAATTTGGAAAAGTGAACAAATGTTTCACTTTGAAAACTGACTTCTATTCTTCTGAGATCCTATAAGGATTGAATCATCTTTCTCAAGCTTACTCATCAGTTCTCTTTCACTGCTTTTTATGGACATTACATTGTCAAATGTAGAGGAGGGGACTTATTTTTGTTATTTTAATATGGTTTGTTCAGTATTTTGATGTGTATATTTACATTATGTGCTAGAATAGTGTTTACAAAAAGCCCTGAATGGATGGATTCACATTCAACCACAATTACTTGGTGTGCAATTTTACTTTAAAAAACCCAGAATAATGAAATATGTTTTAACTAGGATGACAAATTTTTTTGGTAAGGTAAGAAGTCAAGGAGAGCTTAGTGCCTTCATATTATGTGTTTTTTTCTCAAAATGCAAAAATCTAGAAAGAATATTAGCTTGTATCTTCGTTCAACTTAAGGCATTTTTCTCTCCTACTATCTAAAGAGGGTCATTGATTCTAACATGCAACTTTCTCATTGCACTTTTTTAAACTGGAAAACTATATTGCCCTGGAAATGGCGGCAACTGTAAAACATATGCTCCTCTTTATATGTTAAAATGCTGCAAAGATGAGAGAAAAATTAACGTGTTCTATTAGGGGAAGGGCAGGTGGATATAGACTCTTAAAGATTTCATTTTGAATAGGAAAATACTATTTTTCTGGAGTTCAAATGCATGAGAAAAAAATTCATTTCGTTCAAATAGTATTGGAAATTTAGAAGGAAAATATGCTGAAATACAGTGAGTCTTCTTGGGGACGTGGGTGGAGATAGATGTGTGTTACCCTGCTTTCTTAATTTTTCATAATGATCTTATTATTAATTTTATAATCAGGAAAAAATGTAGAACTGCAAACAATTAAGAATGAGGTAGTTCATGATATTGCCTATAATAAAATAAAGCATCGCATATTTTAAAATTAAGATAACTGGGGAACCATATGGGTCTTGGAAGCCTTTAATGAACATTTGAAAGCCCTAACACAGAATTTGGAAACCAAATAAGGCAAGTATTAATTTGGGCTTCAGGAGTGAATACTTTTAGTCTTTCACGATTGTAGGCAGATTTCAGGATAGATGTTCACGCAGAGCCAGACTATAAATGGATTGTAGTCACTCCCCTGAGTAGTTTCATTTTCTGATAAATTTAGAAAAATCCTGAATCTCTTCCTGAGTGAACATCAGTAAAGCTGGGAATCTTTCCAAGAGAGCATAAAGGGATTTATCCAGAGTCTGAATTTCTGTTGCACTAGGAATGTCAGATAAGTACTTGGACTAAGAACATCACTATCAGTGGGTTTGCTGGTCTCCATAGTAAATTCTGCATTTATAAGCTATTTGTGAGAACTTTATGACCTCGGATCAGAGAACAGGGCTGGAAACATCTCCTGGATATATAACAAGTGACATTAAAATAACTGGCTTTGCTAATCCTTCTAAAATGGGGAGGCCCTAAATATCACAGTCTTCAAAGACAGGAAAGGAAAAATAATTGACAGACAAAATAAGAAGTAGCTAATTGAATATGAGTGGTCAAGACTCAAAAGAAATAAGGACAGTATAGCTTGTGTTAGCTACATAGTAAGAAATATATAAAAATAGTAAGACATTAAATAGGAAGGAAGGAAGGAAAAGAAAAGAACAAAAACTGAAAATCAACATTAAAGCTTAAACCATACAGTTTGGTTCAAAGACACGTACCTATGTTTGTATTGCCTTATTCTCTATTATGGATCCTACTGTTGTACCATATGACTGCACTGTTTTAAAAAAACCTAAAAGAATTTTTACTATAAGAGTCTGGCCATAATAATGAAACTTAATTCTAGACTTGGTAGATACAGAAAACAATGTTCCCCAGTGTTAAAGACTTAGTTTAGTAAAGACTTGGTTTAGCTAAACCAAATAATAATGATTACAATGGCCACCACAACAAAAAAACCTGAATTTCCTGTAACTGGAACTTAAGAGATCTTTGCAAACAGTTTTTGAAAATGTATGCTGGTGCTTCAACCATGATGTCCATCTGCTTTACATTGTACAACTTCTACTGTGGGAATACAAAGAATTCCTGTTCTCATCCTACTGTATAACTGAGGATGTAGTTGAGAGAAGGAAACTATAATAAATATCATAGATATTTAGGCTCTAATTGGGATTAATAGTAAAGATAGCTACATTTCTGTAGCATTTCCTATGTGCCTGGCACTACCATAAGCTTTTAAGATTAAATAATTAACTATTTAATCTTTACAAAAACGATAGTCAATACTGTTACTTTCCCTATCTTATAAATGAGGAAATGGAAGTTTTCTAAGATCAGACAACATGGAAGTCACAGTGGAGCTAGGATCTGAATCCAAACCATCTGAGCCCAGTAAGCACACTTTTCTACTTGGTGCTTTGTGTTCCAGTTTCAGTAGCTATTTTATTTTATTTTATTATTTTATTTTTCCTCAAATGAACCAGCCTATTTTCCTCCTTAGGATGTCTATTCTTATTAAATTATTAAATTAATTATCTTTCCTATCTTCCTCCCTCACCTAACTCAACCTGCTCATTCAGATGTTAAGTGATCTTTCTTCAGAGAAGCATTCTTAGTACCCTGGACTTCACCTTCACATTGCTTATCATGGTTGTAATGAAATAATCTTGACTTTGGTTGTGTAATTTCTGTATCACTGCCTGTAACGTTAGTTCCCCAGGGGAGAACAGATGACGGTTTTATTTGCCTTCCTGTTCTAGTTCAATGCTTTGACCAGAGTGGGTGCTCAGTAGATAGTTGGTGAATGAATGAACGATATAAAACAAGACTAAATTTCTGTGCTTAAATGAAAGCATAAAGCCCAGGAAATATATATTTTTAAAGAAAACAAAGCATATATTTTGATTCAATTTCAACAAAATAGAGGCTGACACATTTTTAAAGAGTAATTAAGTATTTTTACGTGCCATTTTTGTCTCACTGTGGTAAACTTGAAAGCTTACAAATACCTCCTGTCTTCATTCTCCTACGATTAAAAAAATTAAAAAAATTCAAAACGTGAACCAATTTTATTAGTAAGCTTTACATTTAGTCTGAATCAAACTGGTTGGAAACTTAGTAATTTTCATTCATTGGTTAAATTCTCTGTGAATATTTCCTTTCATAATGAAACTATTTCAACTTAATGACGTGTTAGTTACTGGAACAAAAATTATAGCCTCAAACGAATTAATGGTCCCACCGAATCGTGCCTGCTTTAACCACAGCCCTGTTTGTGGTAGCAACCTAGGGAGGTTTTAAATAGGCCAGAAACAGGGGTGTGGGGTGGAGGGTGGCGGGTGACGGGTGGCTTATCATTCCCAGGAGTTGCAGTACTGTGGAAACACAAAGTAAAGATACATTTGAAAGTCGAAGCAAAGCAAAACAATTAAAAAAAAAAAAAAG
The DNA here is from genome assembly GCF_965194805.1 of Balaenoptera borealis. NCBI lineage: Eukaryota > Metazoa > Chordata > Mammalia > Artiodactyla > Balaenopteridae > Balaenoptera > Balaenoptera borealis. The sequence goes on from NC_138876.1 coordinate 23,062,174, forward strand.
ATTTTAATTTCACAAGACCCTACAGCTAATTATTTGTATAAAACCAAAAAAATCTTGGCAAGTTTATTAGCATTAAAACCTATTTGATCTCAAAACCATAGGATTTCAGATGAAAAATATCTGCATTCAGACCTTATGGTAAGTGTACTGATCTTTAAGAAAAACTCCCAGCTCGATAGCTCTGCCCTGCTTTCTGTGAGAGTTGGGTTGTATTAACCTTTTTTCTGATGAAGGAAGTAATAACTGATTGATATTGATATGCTAGGGAAAATAGAACATATTTTGTTTCCTTATATCAGTGAAAAATGAGAAGCTCTGTCTGCTTCTGTGTGAAAAAAAAATCTGATTTTACATAGGAAATTCTGAAATCAGTGTTTGCTGAAAAGCATTTACAGTAAAAAAAAAAAAAAGCCTCTTTAGCTTTGCTTAGTTCTAAAAATTGAGTTAGAAGATATAGGGAATCTAAGCAGGTTTATAAATATTCTTTTCATAAATTTGAATTTATTTATTAGAGAATGAAATAATTGTTTACAGTTTGCTAAACACACGTGAGACTATATAAACAAGGACAGAGTCTTGCAAATAGAAATAACTTGTGAGAGTGTCATTTTAAATGTTTGAGTTTTTTTCCAATGATAATAAAATGAATATTGTAGTTTTGTTTTACAAGCCTTTCTAAATAGAGCTAATATTATGAGTAGTACATTAGGTTAGAAAATGTTAGGCTATTATAAATGATCCAAATACATTTTAATATTAAGTTGAGTGTTTTCTTAACAATAGATTTATTGTATTTACAGCTTTAAAAGCAATTATGATTCGGCCTCTATTATAGAATTCTATGATTCTTACACCCCTTATGGCCTGTCTTTTTTAGAAGTAAAGGAACATTGCTGTTGTTATTTGTGAACAAGAACTAGATTTTGATAATGTTCTGAGGACAAATTCTAACCTATTTCATGTGAAAACAGTCATTGAATAAATGCTTTAGGTTATGAATATTTATAAGAAGCACTTTCCCTTCTTTATGCAATTTTAGCTCTCTTTTAGTTAATAAGAAAAATTCTTTAAGCCTATTGATAAATTATGTGTGTGCTTGTATCCCGGAAGTGCGTATAGACTGTTAACAAAGGGGGACTTAAGTATATCAGCCCGAAGGTTCATGCCATAGAAGTTTTCATCATTGCTAATGACTAAATTATCAGATAGATAACCAACACTTTTAGATGATCAGCTCATACTGTTATTTAATTTTATCATGTTGACTTGGATTAAAATTCTTTTAAATCCCCATTCTTTTATCTCCATTTTATTACCCAATTTTATTTTGAATTGAAGGAAAAATCAGGACACTTCTTTTATTCCAGTTGTCCATTTGTCTTTTCTATTCTAGGACACTAATTATAGAGGTAGTTCTTTTTTTTTTTTCATTGAAGTATAGTTGATTTACAATCTTGTGCCAATCTCTGCTGTACGGCAAAGTGACTCCGTTATACACATATATACATTCTTTTTTTATATTCTTTTCCACTATGGTTTATCACAGGATATTGAATATAGTTCCCTGTGCTATACAGTAGGACCTTGTTGTTTATCTGTAGTGGTAGTTCTTCTGTCTGCTTTTCGGTGCTCTTTATAGAAACTAGTTCCATTGTAATTTATTTTTTTTCTTTCTACATTTTTTAGTGTATCTGGGGATCTTTTAACATTTTTATTAAAAAATAGTTATGGAATTATGGGCTGTTTTTATATCTAAGTGTATAAAGTTCATCAGTGATATTTTTAGAATGATCATATATATGTCTCAGTTTGTTTGGAAACAGTCCCAACCTAATTATTAATACTGCTCGCTTTCACTCTTACAAGTGTCCTAGCTTGAACAATACATATAATCACCCTAATGTTACCATCTTAAACAAAATGTCCAGAATTTTTCCAATGGTTTCACATGGTAAACTTGCCAAAGGATATTTCAATTTCCCTGGCAATTTTTATTTACAACAGTAGCAGATGCTTCAATTTTACTTTACATAATGTATTTGCCTTATTTTAAAAAGAAAAATATTTTCCAGTGATTGTAGTTCCATATCTTTGGTCTTCACTCTTTGAAATGCTATTTGGGTATTTAATTAGTTTTCACAAATTAAGTGGTTTTGAACTGTTCCGATCCTTATGCCCTCAAGCCATGTGAGGGAGTTGAGGGGTTGGGTTTCAGAAAAGGAGGATGTAGGGTTACTGAAGACTAAGATTTTGAAACCAATATTTCTCTACCTTTGATACTGATCACCTAGAGATACTTACCCTTCACAAAATTTTCCTGATTCTCTAGACTCAATGCCTTAAAGAGCTATTGTTTTACCTATTATTTGAGGAGAGTAGAAACATTAATGAACATAGACAATTTACTAAAATGAAATATTTTTCTTTGGAGGGGGCCAAATAAATTTAAAATGTGTCCTACATCAGTCACACCACATACTATACATTCACCCAGATTTTTTATTACAAAGACTACCCAGTTACAGATTTCTCGATAAAGGGTTAAGGAATGAGTACTGGGAAACTACGTGGAGTAGGTTAATAAATTATTATTATGAAAGCCCTAAACAAGAATTAAGAGAACAAAGAAAATGAATGCTAGAATAGAAAAATAAGTTCCGGACTTGACCAGAAGAAATGCCTCACACAGGGTTAATATGGTAGATCAATACAGCTCCAAGAAATGGATGGTTTATTTTTAATTTTTCTTTATGTAACCAGAATTTAATGGGTACTTTGATAAAATGCAAAAGAAATAAAATTAGAAATAATATAAATTTTGAAACTGGAAAAACAGCATAATCACAAATAAAAAAGCAAAATTGCAAGAAAAAATGAGTAAAAATATTATAGTGATATGGATTCTACACTTAAATTCTGAGAGAGGAAGGGAAAGAATACAAAGATCACTGGAGCCAGGTTGGGAATATGAGTGCCAAGGTCCTTTGGCTATCTCTGAAGATGTAAACCACATGAAGTCCTTCAATAAATTCCATTGTAACAAAATCTCATAAGAATATATACTTTCTATCCTTTAGACATTGCAGGCTGGCAAAGCGCTCTTTGCCAAAGTGCTCGAAGAAGCGCGCTTGGCAAAGATAAAGCTTTAGTGTATAAAAATTAAAAACAAAACAAAACAAAACTTAGGTCCTTCTTTCAAAGCATTTTCCATCCCCTTGATGTCCCTCTGCCAAGAAAACGTTCTAGCCTTGGGAGATTTCACCCTATGTATTAAAGCTTTGGCTAGGATTACTGTCAAAGGGATTGAGTGGGTGTTCACTTGGAACTGAAATTATAATTGTGTGTTAGATGTCGGAGGTCAGCTTTCTGTCTACCGAAAATGTTCTAAGATTCTAAATACCAAGAAACATGTAGCAGACAAATGTAAAAAAAATTAAGTGGATGGGTGTGGAAAAGGCTTGGGGAATTCAAAGAATACCATTCCTTGTCTCCACCGGCACTGTAAGACTTCATAGGAAGTTGTAAGTACTCAACAGGAAGGTAAAAAATATTGGGATCTAACATTCAGTTCAGACCAAAGTTGTTCTTTCCTATTATTTGAGTGTACCTATCCATAAATCATTTTCTTCTCCACATTCCAAATTAACAAATTCTCTTCTCACATTCCAAGTAGAAAAAATTTCTCACATACATACCAAACTATTTTTTTTTCAGTTATCTTCTCTCTTATACAGTAAAATCTGAGAAGAATTTCAATCTTCTGATTTCAGTACAATTTGACCTTAAAAACATAATTGTTCAAGTTATGGAAATAGGTTTGTCAAGAAGAATACTTATCTATCCCGGGATGAGAAAACGTCTATGGTTAACCCGTGTGGTATAGAGTCTCTCACTCTCTCTCTCTCTCTATATATATATCAGGTAAAGATGGTGCTATTTTAGTTGAAGAGTAATTGATGGGCCAGAATTCTTATTGCTCAATTATTTTTTTGCTCCAGAGGCAGCCTAGGAACATCTTGGCAGAATATTAAACCTTAGCAGAGCAAGTTTTAAAAAAAAAAAATATTGCTAGACTAATCATACTATATACTTAAACTTAAAGATACTATTACTATGGTCCTTTAAAAACAAAACAGAACAATTACAAAGTCTTTTTGTGTGACTATAAAGATACTAATAATACCAGGATGTGTCTCTCTATCTTTTCAGTGATGAACAGATTTTATACCCTGGTTTTAGCTTGTCTGTGGCTACCCAGATAGAGACTACATCTCCTAGTCTCCCAAGGGGCTATGTGTAATCATGTGACTAAGTTTTCTTACACAATTGAGTTTCCTGTAATTTGTAACCCAATGTCCTAAATGATACAGAAGTCAAAAAGAAGTAAAAAAGTAAAACTACAAAAGAATATTTTAAAAAAATCACTCTAACAGCAAAAAGAATATCAACAAGTGTCAAAAGATCACCTGAGAAATGTTACATCGATCAGCAGACTATTGAGATTAGGAAGGTGCACATGTATTGGTCATTGGAGAAAAGAAACAACTCAAGTTCAACTTTGACAAGCTTTGGTGACAACTGACCATATGGAATAAAGGAAGAATAAAAATATTTGAAATTTTGAGCTTGTGAGATCAAATGAATGTTGGTGTCAAAGAAAGAGTAAAGTTTGAGTTCCAGCAGTTTGCTAAGTAAGGTACCCATAAATTCCAATCTGGAAAAAAGTGTATATACTTAGGTTTTATGAGAATAAATTAAGCGATGTCTCAGTAGGCATGTTGGAACTAACTCTTATTGACCTACAACATTTCGACTGCCAGTTATTTCTCCAGCAAAAATGGGTTTATTTGGGATTGGCAGAGAATTGCAATTCAGGGTCTGCAACCATGGCAAGCCACCTGCAAGTCCCCACTCCCAAGGGAACAAGAGCCCCTTTTATAAAGAGAAAAAGGAAGCTGAGAGGGCTATAGCAAACAATGAGTCCGTAGGTTTTTATTGGCTGAGTCCTTGCCAGGCAAGAAGAGTCTTTCCTCTTCCTGTTGGGCTCTGCTATCCTCACAGGGTGTGAGAGCTCCCTTTCTGGTATCTCAACTCTACTTAATTGAGGTTTTTGCTTATTAATTTTTTATGCCCTACTAGGTAAAATAATGGCTATTTCTTATAGTTAATATAATTAAGATTTTCTAAAAACTGGTTACACTTGTACATTGGTACATATCCTATAAAGATTGAATTTTATTGAGACATGTACCTGTTTCCAAGGGAATATCCATTTAGCTTTGATCTAAGGCTGAGTCTTTTTTTTTTTTTTAACATCTTTACTGGAGTATAATTGCTTTACATTGTTGTGTTAGTTGTTGCTGCATAACAAAGTGAATCAGCTATACGTATACATACATCCCCATATCCCCTCCCTCTTGAGTCTCCCTCCTAGTCTCCCTATCCCACCCCTCTAGGTGGTCACAAAGCACCGAGCTGATCTACCTGTGCTATGCAGCTGCTTCCCACTAGCTATCTATTTTACATTTGGTAGTGTATATATGTCCATGCCACTCTCTCACTTTGTCCCAGCTTACCCTTACCCCTCCCAGCATCCTCAAGTCCATTCTCTATGTCTGAGTCTTTATTCCTGTCCTGCCCCTAAGTTCTTCAGAACCATTTTTTTTTTTTTAGATTCCATATATATTTTATTTTATTTATTTACTTACTTATTCTTTGGTTGCATTGGGTCTTCATTGCTGTACGCGGCTTTTCTCTAGTTACGGTGAGCAGGTGCTACTCTTTGTTGTGGTGCACGGGCTTTTCATTGCAGTGGCTTCTCTTGTTGCGGAGCATGGGCTCTAGGTGTGCAGGCTTCAGTAGTTGTGGCATGCGGGTTCAGTAGTTGTGGCACGTGGGCTCAGTAGTTGTTGCACGCGGGCTCAGTAGTTGTGGTGCATGGGCTTAGTTGCTCTGAGGCATGTGGGATCTTCCCGCACCAGGGATCAAACCCCTGTCCCCTGCATTGGCAGGAGGATTCTTAGCCACTGCCCCATCAGGCTGAGTCTTTTATCATTTGTTCCTAGATATAAAACATCCCCACTGAAAGCTACCCAGAGGCTGAGAGGAGCTAGCTTTCTGTCTCTTGCTTATCTTTTTTTTTTGCATCCAAATATCAAAATTTATACTTGTTTATATAGTATTTTCAGATTTTATTCATGATATTCTGATTAATCAACCCTTTTTATTTGTTCACTTATTTTGGCAAATTCTTGCTACCTTAAAGCTTAATTCCCTCTATATGTCATCTCTTCCCTAAGGAACTAAGATCAGCTGAGGTAATTTGTTGACCAGCTCAAGATTTTACCTTTTATCAGTGAGACTTTAAAAAAATAATTGGGACATATTCATCATAATTGATTCCAAAAATTTTTGAAACTTGTTCTTAATATTTGGTGCTGGAGGGAACTAGTAATTCTCAATGTGATTCTCTAAAACCTGTTGTCTTTCATTCCTTACATCCCCTGGCTATAACCACAATATGTTTGCTCAGTTACTTAGGGACAGAAATATAAACATTATAAATACAATTTGAGGAAGAACTGTCTGTGCAGGAGAATACAAAGGAAAGGACCTAGGGCTTGGTTGAGTAAATTTTGAATTAGTCAGCAATGTGATGCCATTGTGGCAATAAGCCTACCTGATTTAGTGTACAGAAAAGAATGCAACAGACCAAAGGCTGTAATCTTTTAATTTTATTTTTCTATACTTAAAGAGATGTGTAAACGGAAAATTACAAGATACTTAAAAGAATGAAAATGATTACATGGTTTGGGGGCTTAGGGAAGCACAAAGGGTGTTTTGATTTTTGTCTTTATCTGTACATATATTAAATTGAGGAGGTTTGCTCAACAGTTATTCTCCATAATTCTGGACCACAAAAATATAATAAATTTCAGTAAAAATAAAGGAAGGAAGATTAGAATTAGGCACAAGGAAGAAATTTTTTAATGTGAAGGTGATGAAATTCGGTATCAAGGGATATTGCAGATGTTGAGATTACATTTGTTAGGTGCTCAATAAATCTTTCCCTTCTCTCCCATCCCTTCCCTCTCTGAGGTTTTCAAGAAACTAAGAATTTGTTCTGGGTGTCAGACATTTACTAGTATGAAGGATTGAACCAGGTGATCTTTTGCAATTCTGTCCTCTTCTCCACTTCTATCTCTTTAAAAGTGGTCAGCTTTTTGGGTGAAAACGAACCAGCTGGAATGATGACCTTGAAGGAAGAGGTTCTGAGAAAGTTTGTTCGCTTTTCTCTTGGACATTGTTTAGACCTCCAGTAGTACTCTCGCAAACCATTTGAATCATGGGGACCACACTAGGATAAATTAGATAGGAATGGTAAGTCAACTTAGCAGCTAGACAACCTCTGGGTTAAGTACACTGCAGGTTAAGTACACGGTCCTGTCTTGTTGAAGCAAAAAGCTTGTCTGTAGTGAATCTCACTTCTGAGTCATTTCAGAGAAACAGAATCCTTAGAGAAAGCTTCCCTTACATTTATTTGTTTTACCTACTTTTAGGTGTATACAGTAATCTTTTAAAATATCCTAAATGTTGTTTCTTCTACAAATTCTGGATAAGATTGAGGGTCTATTCAAAGCAGGAATCTCCCTGACACCCTTCCCAGTCATTCAAAGGTAGTCCTGGAGTATCTTATTTGCAGACATGGTTATAATATTAGTATGCCATTTCTTGTCCACTGACTAAGTAAAATGCTTTCTAAATGGGTATTTGTGACCATCAAAAAGACCTTAGGGGACTTCCCTGGTGCGCCACTGGTTAAGAGTCTGTGCTCCCAACGCAGGGCGCATGGGTTTGATCCCTGGTTGCAGAAGTTCCACGTGACACGGGGCATGGCCAAAAAAAAAAAAAAAAAGACTTTAGGGCTTTTGACAATTTTGAGAGACAAACTGAATACAAAGGAGGCAATAATAAAGTTCAAAGATTTGGGATTAAATCATGGAATGTTTTTCCCTTTTTAGTGAAAGATCTGCTGGCCTCAAGTAAACTATTTTTGACAATGTGAATTCATTAATCTTTTGAGAATTTAGGTTTTTCTCTACTAGAAGGCAAAAACAGAGAAAGACATAAACAGTAAATTTGGGAAATCAAAAGTACTGATTTGTGTTTCCTTCTAACAGGTACATCTTGAAAAAAGATATTGGAACACATAAATGAAATAAAAACATGCAGACAGAATTATAGAGCACTACAACCTTTAATTCCAGTCTTTTCAGGGGCATGTTTCTCACATCAAGAGATGCATACAGCCCTGGTAATGTCTGGGCACAAGGCAAAATAAGATTTGTGAGGTTGTCAGGGAAGATAAAATTTCCCAGGTTGTGGTTTCCATGTGGCTCTGTGACCCTGTTGTGCATTGCATTGAAAAGGAAATGTAAATATCATGTTTAAAGTTTTCAGGTGATTTCAGAATTTGAGGTTATTGATTCTCAGTTTATTTTCTTCTTGGCTATTGTGTGTTGTGCTGAATAGCCTAAGACTCTTGTTCCAATGTGGTTTCTGAAGGTTTGGGTCTCTGATTCACTTAGTTTCTTCTACAACTCATGCCCCCAACAATTTCCTTTCTTTTCTTGATCCTTGCCAGGCTTGGAGCATGAAACAAATTATGATATGTAAAAGATTTGACACTTGGATTTCTTTGTGGGTTTAGATTACCGTACTGTAATGAACATGTAAAATGAAAGTTTCCTTGATAGGGCTTGAATCACCACCACCATTCCTGGAGTCCCCTGGAACCTAAAGGGTAAATCTTAAAATTTCCCTTTTATGAGCTAGCCTTTTATTGTTCTATCTTCATGCATGACCACTGGGACACTAAATTAGAGACCAGTTTCTATCTAGTGGTGACATGCCCTGAGATGTTACCCTCATAGACATGTTCTCTCTGGGTCAGTTTGCATCTTAATAGCTAACGTTGCTTTTTCACAAACAGAGAATGTATATACCACTTAAAAAAAAAAAAAAAAAGCCTCAAGATTAAATGACTTTTATTTGGCCCCCTTCCCTTCCCTTCCCTTCCCTTCCCTTCCTTCCTTCCTTCCTTCTTTCCTTCCTTCCTTCCATCCTTGCGATGTCTATTCTGAGATACTAGTATGAGGAATTCACTGCTCATTCCCCTTTCACTCCAGAATTGATCAGTTCTTTTATGCCTCCACTCTGCCTTGCTCAGACTATTATCATAGTATACGTGCTATTTCTGGGCCCAATGACCCTCTGAGCTATTCTGTGTCTCTCTCTTCCTCTGCTCTGTCTTGAGGGGAGCTTAACTGATGTGGGGTGAATTTTTCTGGTTCCCATGTCAGCTAGATCCCAGTTGGATTTGCTCAATTTGCCAATGGAACACACTGGCTGAAAATCCAAAAGGGAGGATTGAGAAAGTCAAGATATTTCCCCTTCCTTCTCTGCCTCAGACTGCTTCCCCTGCAGGAGCTCTGTTTCCTCTATGGCTCCAGCTCTGTCTCTTGGCTGGTCAGCCATGGTTCGTTTCTGTAAGGTGATTCTGGCCCCTTTGTTTTTGCGGTGATGGAGTGACTTCCTGCTGTTGTTAATCTCTCATTTACCTACTTGTTCCTTGTTTGTCTCTCACTTCTCCTATCACCCATCTAAGAATTCCCTGCATTAAATTCCTTCTGTTGTACTTAATGTGATTTTTAGTGTCCTGGGTAGACACTGACTGATACAGTATTGTTGTGCTTGTTTGTATGTTCACATTCTACCAGACTCTTAACTTCGTTGGAGAATGGACTCTTTTTAGCTTGGTATCTCTCCTATCTAACGCAACAGCTCCTGACACATAATGGGTCGTAACTATTTGTTGATACATTTTAATACATTTATTAGTTGCTTGGCTGAATACAACCTATATACTTTCAAAATGCAATGACTTGCTTATGTTATGTTTCAGAATTGCATTACATTTATCACTATAATCTAGATCTTGAGCAATTTTTATAATTACAAATTTATTAATGGGCATAAATAAATAAAAATTGATGTTTAGCAGAGAAGAGGAAGCAAAAATGAAAAAAGAAAAGATAAGCTTTATAGAAATAGGAAAGCATGAGAAACCAAGAGTTATTTGGGTGAGTTTAAAGAGGTAGCTAGAGCTTATGGAATCCTTAAGAAAAGTGAACATCAAAAACAATAGAGAAAAAAGAGATTTTTTCTTTTCTGTAGTTCTTTGTAACTCCCCAGGAATTCTTATGATATACTTAGCAAAAAGATCCACTTGATAGATATTGCATTTTGAATGATTCGTCTGCTGAAGACCTTCCTCAAACAAAATAAAGAAATGATACATATTGAAATATTTTAATACTTCATCCACATTACTCTTATATTTGGCCTAAGAAAGGTAAAAGAACATATAAGGAAGTTTTGTGGCTAGGGACCCTAAAAGTGAGCCAGAAGATTAGTGAATAAAGATCTGTTTCTTGAAGACAAAAAAAAAATATTGAAAAGAAAGGGAACATTTAAACAGGCATGGGAAGAGATGCACACAAAGTACTGAGGTAAGAGTAAAATGTCTCCTCATGAATTTCTCTATTTGTGCAGAGGAAATCGATTTAATAAATAATTCAGCATCATCTTACTTTTATTTCATGTTTTTTCCACTTAAAATTGATGACACCACTTTTCATGTAATCAGTATGTAGGAATACTAAACTGATATTTTTATGCTTCATTAATTAGTTCACTAAATGCATGGAAGTGAATCAGGCAGAGGCAAGCAAAAAGTACTAGAGCTCAGATCTGCCATTTTGGAAGAGAGATTTCTGAGACATATGCCTTAGCTTTCTTCTAATTTTTTTTATTTTTTATTTTGTATTGGCAAAGAACACAAAAGAGGAAATTAAACTGATTTAATTTTAAACTGATTTAAAACTGATCTGAGGTTTGTAACAAAAGAAGATTTAATGATGTGCGTCCATTTCTTCTCACTTATATTTTTCTAATTTCCAGGGTGATAATCTAAGTCTTGATTTTCTTAAATACACTGATTGTTAAGTGGTCAGTTGTGTTCAGGGTTTATGACAGTCTTGGGAAGACCATTTCCCCTGTTTTCTATACCAATAAAAAATCTGAGATTCAGTGAGGTTAATTAACCTGTCCAAAATCTCACATTTAATAAATGAAAGAACTAGAATTCCAATCCGAGTACCATGGACTTGGATCCTTATATTATGCCTATGTATTTTCCCCACTTTTGTTCTTATGCTTTCTCTATTGGTTAGAGTTCTATCAGTTATGAGTATCTAAAAAATTGCATTAAATCTGCCTTAAAAACTAAAGGAAACAAATATTGGTGAGGATTAATATAACATGAACTCTCATTAATTGCTGGGAAATGCAAAATGGTACAACCACTTTGGAAGACACTTGGCAGTTTTTTACTAAGTTAAACATAAGCTTATTATATAATTCTGCAATTCAACTGAGCTGAAAATTATTCCACACAAAATCCTGCACATGAATGTTTATGGTGGCCTTATTATAACTGCCCAAACTTGGAGGCAACCAAGATGTTCATCAACATATGTGAATGGACAAACTGTGATAAGTCCAAAAAATGGAATACGATTCAGTGATAGAAAGAAATGAGCTATTAAGCCAGGAAAAGGTATAGAAAATCTTGAATGTATATTTCTAAGTGAAAGAAGCCAGTTGGAAGAGACTAAATATTGTGTGAGCTAACTATATGACACCCTGGAAAAGGTAAAACGATGGAGACAGTAAAAATATCAGTAGTTGCCAGGAGTTTGCAGGGAGGGAGAGAGGGATGATAGTAGATGGGGCACAGGGGGTTTTTAGGGCAATGAAATATTCTGTATGATACTGTAATGGTGGGTACCTGACATTATGCATTTGATAAAATGCATACAACTACACAACACAAAGAGTGAACCCTATTGTAACCTATGGACTTTAGGTAATAACGATGTATCAATAATACTTCATCAATTTTAACTAATGTACCATAATAATGAAGGATATCAATAATAGGAGGAACTGTGTGTGGGGGAAAAGGGGTATATGGAAACCCTCTGTACTTTCTGTGTAAGTTTTCTATAAACATAAAATTGATCTAAAAACAAAAATAGTATACAAAAAAAAGGAATATTTGGCTAGGAATGAAAACCTAAGAGCATTTTGGTCCAAAGCTCACATACATATTTCCAAGACCTGGATTCTCTTTATAGTGGGCTCCAATTTCTCAATTTTGGTTATTTTCTCCATGCTACAGAGTAATTGTTTTTATTTCCTTGGGTTATGTCTGTTCTTACTTACATGCACACAGAAACAAAAGTTCACTTTCCTGATAACTCACATAGAATCCTAGAAGTGATTTTCATTGGCTTTGATTGGCCTGGCTTCTGTCTTGTGACTGCTTCTGAACCAACCACTGTGGCAGAAGGATGAGATTTTCTTCTAAGAGGAAGGAGAGCAAAGGCTTACCTCATTAGATGAATACAAATTAATTCCATCCAAATCATACAGCTGGGAAACCCAGAATATCATTAATAAAGGGAGAAAGAAGTAAAATACATGCTGGGAAGACACCTAGCAAATCTCTACTGATGCATCTATGTAAGGAATACAGATTTTCTATACACTAGCCTTATGCTTAAGAAGCTTATACATATTTGCCTTCAAGTGTGAAACTTCCGTATCACAAAAAATGCTTCCTCTATGGTTTAACGATGTTTGATATTTAAAAATTGCAATTATGTTATTTCAGCTTATTCAACTAACACACGTGTGTAAAGCACCTATAAAGATCAATTGTAGGGAATAAAAAGTCATATAAGACACAGCTTAAGATATAGCTGCTGACCTCGTGGGGCTTACAGTCTATCTAGTAGGAGAAACAGACAAACAGAGGTATGTATAAGGGTTGTCAAGGAGAGAGTAGTTGCTCTTAAACAGGTGCCAAGAGAGGCTTCAGAGAGGAGTTCAGACTAGGGTTAAGTCTTTTGTTTTTGTTTTTGGGTTTTTTTTTTTGAATTTTATTTTTTATACAGCAGGTTCTTATTAGTCATCTATTTTATACATATTGGTGTATACATGTCAATCCCAATCTCCCAATTCATCTCTCCACCACTTGAAGGACCAACAGAATTCCACTCGATGGATCAATGGAAGAATTTATTCCAGCCAGACAAAAACAAAACAAAACAAAAAAACAAAAACCCTGAACAATACATGTCAGCATGAAACACTGCGAAGTGTTTGGAAATTGGTAGAAGATGAGTAAGATGCAAGAGTGGTATAGGAAGGGATAAGGTCAGAAAATTAGATACAGTTTAGTTTTATCAAATACTGAGTGGAGAACATTTTGAGGCAGGGATGTGTAACAGGATGAGCACTTCTTTTTAAAAAGACTACACTGGTGTAGTTTGACTTGGATTGTAGGGGCAGCAGCCTATGGAGAAAGGGAGATGGTTTGGGGGCTGTTGTCAGAGACCAGATGAGGACTTGTCAGGGTTTGAGCTGAGACAGTAGCAGTAGTCACAGAAGAGGGGACTGGCTTAAGGTTTTATGCTCAGTTAAATACACATTGCCCCACAGTTATAATATGTATATACATAGCAGTCCTTTACACTTTGGTGTGAACTTATATCAGACTTAATGCATAGTGTAGGGTTCCTTAGGGAAAATGAAGAGGGGCATGAGGATGTTAGGAGCCTGTAGATAAGAAAGAGTGGTACATTCAATTGCGGTAAATATCCAGAAATGATGCTATAAGCATGGAAAAAGTCAGCTCCTTCCATGTCACCATTTTTCCTGCAATGGCCTAATATAATGGGATATCAAGAATGTAATAAAGGGCAGAGAGCAGAAGCAAGAAGAATTACAGTCCTGCAGCCTGTGGAACAAAAACCACATTCACAGAAAAATAGACAAGATGAAAAGGCAGAGGGCTATGTACCAGATGAAGGAACAAGATGAAACCCCAGAAAAACAACTAAATGAAGTGGAGATAGGCAACATTCCAGAAAAAGAATTCAGAATAATGATAGTGAAGATGATCCAGGACCTCGGAAAAAGAATGGAGGCAAAGATCGAGAAGATGCAAGAGATATTTAACAAAGACCTAGAAGAATTAAAGAACAAACAAACAGAGATGAACAATACAATAACTGAAATGAAAAATACACTAGAAGGAATCAAGAGCAGAATAACTGAGGCAGAAGAACGGATAAGTGACCTGGAAAACAGAATGGTGGAATTCACTGCTGCAGAACAGAATAAAGAAAAAAGAATGAAAAGAAATGAAGACAGCCTAAGAGACCTCTGGGACAACATTAAACACAACAACATTTGCATTATAGGGGTCCCAGAAGGAGAAGAGAGAGAGAAAGGACCCGAGAAAATATTTGAAGAGATTATAGTCGAAAACTTCCCTAACATGGGAAAGGAAATAGCCACCCAAGTCCAGGAAGCACAGGGAGTCCCAGTCAGGATAAACCCAAGGAGAAACATGCCGAGACACATAGTAATCAAACCGGCAAAAATTAAAGACAAAGAAAAATTATTGAAAGCAGCAAGGGAAAAACAACAAATAATATAGAAGGGAACTCCCATAAGGTTAACAGCTGATTTCTCAGCAGAAACTCTACAAGCCAGAAGGGAGTGGCATGATATACTTAAAGTGATGAAAGGGAAGAACCTACAACCAAGATGACTCTACCCGGCAAGGATCTCATTTAGATTTGATGGAGAAATCAAAAGCTTTACAGACAAGCAAAAGCTAAGAGAATTCAGCACCACCAAACCAGCTCTACAACAAATGTTAAAGGAGCTTCTCTAAGTAGGAAACAAAAGAGAAGAAAAGGACCTACAAAAACAAACCCAAAACAATTAAGAAAATGGTCATAGGAACATACATATCGATAATTAACTTGAACGTGAATGGATTAAATGCTTCAACCAAAAGACACAGGCTTGCAGAATGGATACAAAAACAAGACCCATATATATGCTGTCTACAAGAGACCCACTTCAGAACTAGGGACACATACAGACTGAAAGTGAGGGGATGGAAAAAGATATTCCATGCAAATGGAAATCAAAAGAAAGCTGGACTAGCATTACTCATATCAGATAAAATAGACTTTAAAATAAAGAATGTTACAAGAGACAAGGAAGGACACTACATAATGATCAAGGGATCAATGCAAGAAGAAGATATAACAATTATAAATATATATGCACCCAACATAGGAGCACCTCAATACATAAGGCAACTGCTAACAGCTATAAAAGAGGAAATCGACAGTAACACAATAAGAGTGGGGGACTTTAACACCTCACTTACATCAATGGAGAGATCATCCAAAATGAAAATAAATAAGGAAACAGAAGCTTTAAATGACACAATAGACCAGATCGATTTAATTGCTATTTATAGGACATTCCATCCCAAAACGGCAGATTACACTTTCTTCTCAAGTGCGCACAGAACATTCTCCAGGATAGATCACATCTTGGGTCACAAATCAAGCCTCAGTAAATTTAAGAAAATTGAAATCATATCAAGCATCTTTTCTGACCACAACGCTATGAGAATAGAAATGAATTACAGGGAAAAAAATGTAAAAAACACAAACACATGGAGGCTAAATAGTATGTTACTAAATAACCAAGAGATCACCGAACAAATCAAAGAAGAAATCAAAAATACCTAGAGACAAATGACAATGAAAACACGATGATCCAAAACCTATGGGATGCAGCAAAAGCAGTTCTAAGAGGGAAGTTTATAGCTATACAAGCCTACCTCAAGAAACAAGAAAAATCTCAAATAAACTATCTAGCCTTACACCTAAAGGAACTAGAGAAAGAAGAACAAACAAAACCCAAAGTTAGCAGAAGGAAAGAAATCATAAAGATCAGAGCAGAAATAAAGGAAATGGAAACAAAGAAAACAATAGCAAAGATCAATAAAACTAAAAGCTGGTTCTTCGAGAGGATAAACAAAATTGATAAACCATTAGCCAGACTCATCAAGAAAAAGAGGGAGAGGACTCAAATCAATAAAATTAAAAATGAAAAAGGAGAAGTTACAACAGACACCACAGAAATACAAAGCATCCTAAGAAACTACTACAAGCAACTCTATGCCAATAAAATGGACAACCTGGAAGAAATGGACAAATTTTTAGAAAGGTATAACCTTCCAAGATGGGACCAGGAAGAAATAGAAAATATGAACAGAGCAATCACAAGTAATGAAATTGAAACTGTGATTAAAAATCTTCCAACAAACAAAAGTCCAGGACCAGATGGCTCCACACGTGAATTCTATCAAACATTTAGAGGAGAGCTAAAACCCATCCTTCTCAAACTTCCAACAAATTGTGGAGGAAGGAACACTGCCAAACTCATTCTATGAGGCCATCATCACCCAGATATCAAAAGCAGACAAAGGCACTACAAAAAAAAGAAAATTACAGACCAATATGACTGATGAATATAGATGCAAAAATCCTCAACCAAATAATGGCAAACAGAATCCAGCAACACATTAAAAGGATCATACACCATGATCAAGTGGGATTTATCCCAGGGATGCAAGGATTCTTCAACATATGCAAATCAATCAATGTGATACACCATATTAACAAACTGAAGAACAAAAACCATATGATCATCTCAATAGATGCAGAAAAAGCTTTTGACAAAATTCAACACTGATTTATGATAAAAACTCTCCAGAAAGTGGGCATAGAGGGAACCTACCTCAACATAATAAAGGCCATATATGATAAACTCACAGCAAACATCATTTTCAATGGCGAAAAACTGAAAGCATTTCCTCTAAGATCAGGAACAAGACAAGGATGTCCACTCTCACCACTATTATTCAACATAGTTTTGGAAGTTCTAGCCACATCAATCAGAGAAGAGAAAGAAAGAAAAGGAATACAAATTGGAAAAGAAGAAGTAAAACTGTCACTGTTTGCAGATGACATGATACTATACATAGAGAATCCTAGAGATGCCACCAGAAAACGACTAGAGCTAATCAATGAATTTGGTAAAGTTGCAGGATACAAAATTAATGCACAGAAATCTCTTGCATTCCTATACACTAATGATGAAAAATCTGAAAGAGAAATTAAGGAAACACTCCCATTTACCATTGCAACAAAAAGAATAAAATACCTAGGAATAAACCTACCTAGGGAGACAAAAGACCTGTATGCAGAAAACTATAAGACACTAAACTTTAAACAATTAAAGATGATACCAACAGATGGAGAGATATACGATGTTCTTGAATTGGAAGGACCGATATTGTGAAAATGACTATACTACCCAAAGCAATCTACAGATTCAATGCAATCCCTATCAAATTACCAATGGCATTTTTTACAGAACTAGAACAAAAAATCTTAAAATTTGTATGGAGACACAAAAGACCCCAAATAGCCAAAGCAGTCATGAGGGAAAAAAGCAGAGGTGGAGTAATCAGACTCCCTGACCTCAGACAATGCTACAAAGCTACAGTAATCAAGACAATATGGTACTGGCACAAAAACAGAAATATAGATCAATGGAACAAGATAGAAAGCCCAGAGATAAACCCACGCACCTATGGTCAACTAATCTATGACAAAGGAGGCAAGGATATACAATGGAGAAAAGACAGTCTCTTCAATAAGTGGTGCTGGGAAAACTGGACAGCTACATGTAAAAGAATGAAATTAGAACACTCCCTAACACCATACACAAAAATAAACTCAAAATGGATTAGAGACCTAATGTAAGACTGGACACTATAAAACTCTTAGAGGAAAACATAGGAAGAACACTCTTGGACATAAATCACAGCAAGATCTTTTTTGATCCACCTCCTAGAGTAATGGAAATAAAAACAAAAATAAACAAGTAGGATCTAATGAAACTGCAAAGCTTTTGCACAGCAAAGGAAACCATAAACAAGACGAAAAGACAACCCTTAGAATGGGAGAAAATATTTGCAAACGAATCAATGGACAAAGGATTAATCTGCAAAATATATAAGCAGCTCATGCAGCTCAATATTAAAAAAACGAACAACCGAATCCCCAAATGGGCAGAAGACCTAAATAGACATTTCTCCAAAGAAGACATACAGATGGCCAAGAAGCACATGAAAAGCTGCTCAACATCACTAATTACTAGAGAAATGCAAATCAAAACTACAATGAGGTATCACCTCACACCAGTCAGAATGGGCATCATCAGAAAATCTACAAACAACAAATGCTGGAGAGGGTGTGGAGAAAAGGGAACCCTCTTGCACTGTTGGTGGGAATGTAAATTGATACAGCCACTATGGAGAACAATATGGAGGTTCCTTAAAAAACTAAAACTAGAATTACCATATGATCCAGCAATCCCACTACTGGGCATATACCGAGAGAAAACCATAATTGAAAAAGACACATGCACCCCAATGTTCATTGCAGCACTATTTACAATAGCCAGGTCATGGAAGCAACCTAAATGCCCATCGACAGAGGAATGGATAAAGAAGTAGTGGTACATATATACAATGGAATATTACTCAGCCATAAAAAGGAACGAAATTGTGTCATTTGTTGAGACGGTGGATGCATCTAGAGACTGTCATACAGAGTGAAGTAAGTCAGAAAGAGAAAAACAAATATCGTATATTAACACATATATGTGGAACCTAGAAAAATGGTACAGATGAACCGGTTTGCAGGGCAGAAATGGAGACACAGATGTAGAGAACAAACATATGGACACCAAGGGGGGAAAGCAGCAGGCAGATGGGGGTGGTGGTGTGCTGAATTGGGCGATTGGGATTGACATGTATACACTGATGTGTATAAAATTGATGACTAATAAGAACCTGCTGTATAAAAAAATAAATAAAATTCAAAAATTCAAAAAAAAAATAATGTATAAATCTAGATGTTGTAAAGATAATTAGAGAAGATGTTGATTTGCATGGCATAAAACCAATTGCTAAGCACAGACCACAAATTCACCATGATTGGGTGAATCTATTTGATGTACAGTACGTTTTTCTAAATGTGTCCCCAAATGTAAATATGTCCCCAGATGGATTTTAAAGAGTAGTGCCAATTCATGTTGGCAAAAATACACCATAAACCAGATTGCAAACATGTACACTAATATTTATGAGTGATCTATTCCATTATGATGTTCGTTAAAACAAGTTATCCCCAAATAAATTTTGAGGGGAATAAAAATATATCTTTGCTAATAAATTATGCCTGTAAATTATTGCCCTTGGTTAGTGTTTTCTAATGGAGGCAGAAGACAAATTTTGTCTATAATTCCAAAAGAATGACTCTCTTGAACTTTCTAAATCATCACTTACTTAACAATTCTGAATTTAGAATGGTAAATAATTATTGTATAGAATTTTGATCTGGTCAGACACTGGTGTTCTGAGCCTTATAGTTGGAATATTATGGCAGACCAGGGGAACACTAATGTATATTTCTTTTACTGATCATGAATTGGAAAAGGATAGGCACAGTTGGAGAACGGCCCATCTCCAGCCACCATCTGCTTGTTGTAACATAGTTGTATGTTGTCATTTTTTCCTCTTTATTACTGTTATTAACACACTATAAAAAATACATTTAAATAACATTAAGTTTGCAACACAAACCAGCAAAATGGAGTCCCTCAGTGTTTAACTTGTTGTGTGGAAATTGCTTCATTCCTCCTCTTAGACATTGTTTGGAGTCATGCAGTATCCTGCTGTTCAGTTATAGTAAAAACAGGTGCCCAGGAGAGGTAATTATCAGTCTTACATTTGGTGCTTTCTTTTCTTTTGACTCAAAGCCTTTTGTTCATTTACTGTGTACTCCAATTGGTACCAGATTAATGTATGCAAGGACGTCTTAGAGTAGAATTGATCAAAGTTAAGAGAGCTTATGCTTTAATAGAAGAAATGACAATGACACACAATATGATCAAATTAAATTAAAAAACAAAATAATATTAATTTAATAAACATTTATTAAATCTATTAGAAAGGCACATTGTGGTCACATTATTTTACATTGTATCTGATATTTCACCCCCTATTATTCACATTACATATCCTGTCCAATTAATATAATCAAATTAATGAATATAAATTTTTATAATGCATTCATGTGCTTTTAAGATATTTGAATTTTTTCAAAATAAAAATAGCTTTATGAAATGATACCTATTTTTAATATAAAAAATGAGAGTAAAAACCATTAATGTTCTCTACCATGACATGAGATAATTGTTAGTGTGATGATCCGTATGAACATCTGTGTGTGTGTGTGTGTGTGTGTGTGTGTGTGTACATTTTTACATAAAAGGAATTATACTGAGATATGATCCTCTGAGAATACGCCTTAAGGTGTGTGTGTGCGCGAGTGTGTGTTTGTGTGTGTGTGTACCATACGTACATATAAGACCAAAAATTTGCAGAGTCTTGTGTGGAGGGATGTTTTTGAGTTCCCACACTCCTGGCAAACCATCAGAAGATTGAGGAGACTGATTAACAGACAAGTGCATCAGCCAAGGTCCAGTCAGAAAAATAGAAAATACTTTAAGTGTTTCAAATGGAGGGAATTTAATGTAGGGAATTGGTTACACAGTGTTGAAAGGGCTGAGGATGTCAAATGGGGAAGTGAGGTAATCCAGAGATAAATAATAGAAGGAAACAGCTACTCTAGCTAGGGAAACAAGAAAGGAGATGGTGCACTAAGGCCTGGGGCAGTCAGCCAGTCTGAGATTGTGGACAAGGGGCACTGAGGCAAAGGCTTGGTTTCTGGGAAATTGATGCAACTTCAGGAGCTGCTGCTAAAAGCAGCAAGACAGAAAAGAATATAGAGGAGAGACAGAGAGAAAGAAAGAAACACGCCTTCTTCATTCTTCTTGCTTATGAACCTGTCAGGCCCTCCTATTAGGACAGGCAAAAAGGCAGCAAGCCAGTTGGCAAGGGAGCCTGAGAAATGCAGTTTACAAAACCCTAGTCCCAGCATTAGAGAGTAGAGAGGAAAAAGATGAGTGTAGGGCTGAGAGCAAGTCTAAGTAACCAACTCCACAAGTGAAAAAACCTGAGAATATTTGGGAGGAGAACCCTGGGAGTCAACTCTTAGAAAATTTAATAGGTAGGGACTCAAAGTCACTAAAGGGAGATTAAACGACCTTGCTTTTGCATTCACAGGCAGATGAGATCTGAACATCTGGCTGTGTGTGTGTGTGTGTGTGTGTGTGTGTGTGTGTGTGTGAGAGAGAGAGAGAGACAGAGACAGAGACACAAGTGCTTGGCTCATAATAATGTCCCAAAGTGTTAGTTATCATTGTTATTTGAAAGCCTTTGTTAACTGTTTGAAGTTTTCATAGTTATTTTTATAAGTAAAAACTAATCACATTCTTTTTCCATCTCCCATTCTTTCTTTCCAAAAAAAGTAATCTAATATGTTGGATTATTCCTTTGCTTAACAGCAATCAGTTTTTCTTAAGCAAAACCAAAAGGGTAAGGGTGAATTCTTCAAGATATCCACCTAGTTATGTGGACTTCAAAGTGCTGATTGGTGATACTAGTCACAAACACTTATAGGGGATGTGTGATGCCATGTGTAGGACCCCAAGACACAAAGGACACAGAAAGTGCTACTAGCAGTGACAGGGCTTACGTTCTATATGGCAGGGGTGGGGGGTTGTCTTAGATGTAAAGTGCAATGAATCACCACAAACAGAAGCAAAATGTTAAGCTTTACTATTTTTTCTTTTGTTTGTTTTCCTTTTCTCTTTCATACTCTGAATCTCCATAATTAAGGCAACATAATTACTGTTTTGCTTATTTGGGTACATTCACTAAAAATGACAACAAACCAAAGCCAAAAAAAAAAAAAAAAGAAAAATGACAACAAAGCACGTGGGAACATGATGCTTCGTGCCCTTTCCTTCTGGTTTTATATTCTTTTCTAGCGTGTGTAAGGGGAGGGTTTGTTGTATTGTTAAAGATAGGAGGCAATGGAAAGAGAGAAGTTGAAGCAGAGAACAGGTGAATATAAGGAGAAGCCAAACTAGTTTCACTTCTGGAACAGAACCGTGGGGAGTACGTTGTCTGAAGCCTTCGTATGGGCCTGGCAATGGGTGGGCTTAGCTGCAGACAGGCCCACACAGCCCTGGAGTCATCGTCAGAGCCCGGGCCGAGGCCAGAGTGGGAACGCAGAGAAAAATGGCAGGCGCCATGTGTGTGAAATTTGTGATACAGTTTCCTGTGGGAGCCTCAAAGCATTGTGTCCTTGAACTTCTTCCTATGTCTTAGAGATGTGAACAAAAGTGTTCTTTTCTTAACTGCTTTTTTTTTTTCTCTCTCTCCCTCTTTCTAGGATTCATTCATGAGTCTGTAAGGCTGGTCCAGAGAAGTGAATGGTGAGGACCACTGGCTTCCATCCTAAACAATATCCAGACTCACTTTCTCCCCTTAGATAGCATCCAAATGGCATTATGCTAGGCGTGTGCATAAGGAATGCATAGGAATAGGAACTCCCTGTCTCCCAAGAGAGTCCCAGGACTCGTATTCAACTAGATTTCAAGTGATCTCCTTCTTTAGCCCCACAGACATGCCAAGACAGTTCATACACTTGGAGTGAATACAGAGTTTATGCTCAAATTGGAAACTACGATATTTATACCTAATAAGTTAATTATTTTACTAGTGAACTTGAAGACCCAGATTAAATCCACAGTGACAGACCACTTTATACCCTTCACATTGGAAGCAATTAAGAAGCCTGGCAATGATGTGGTGATGCGTGTGGAGCCATGTGAAGTTTTAACTGGCTGGTGAGAGTATAAATTGTAACAGCCGCATTGCAGAACCATCAGCGATATCCAGTGAGCCCATACCTTCACTCCTTAGTGTTATCTTAGGGGAACTCTTGTGCATGTGCTCAGGGAAACCTGTGCAAGAAAGGCCATGAGGGCACCGTTTGAATCAAGTATAAAGAATGCTTAAAAGGATAATCACAATATTTAACATAATTACCATGGCGATAGGGAGGTAGAATTGAGATCAGAAAGGGGCATGCAGGTAAGGGTATTCGGCTGTTTGGCTGAGGAATTCAATTGTTTTGGTGAAGGGCTCAGCCATAACTGGTAAGGTTTTATTTCTTTATCTGGGAGCTGGTTACATGGATTCGATGTTATATTTGCTATCAGCTATGATATTTTCCAGGTTATATACCAGCTTGGACTAGATGAAATTGTTCTTCATCTACAAAAACATCAATTTGGTGTGGTTCACCCTACTGTTTCATTATGCATTTTAAATTATTTATAATTTTTAAAATATTACATTATCAAAAATAAGAAAAAAACACACCTAGAAATATTTTTTACAAGAGTTTTTTGAATCTTATTGCAGAATGTCTTAATTTTGTCATTCCAGTGGTGATCAGTCAATTATGCCTCTGTTATGTTTAAATAATTGGGAGTTTGCTTCTTTAAATATTGATAGCAACTCCTATCCTAAAATCCAAAAAACCTGAAGAGAGCAAAAAGGCAGCACTAATGACTATCTTTCTAGATATAGTTCTCCAGTGTAAACACACAGTTTTCTCCACATTGGTGAGATGTCATGACCTGCAGTGGATCTAGGAGGTGCCTGTCCACAGTAACCTGTCTCTGTCAATGTCTTATTATATAATATTTATATCCCATAGGAATTAAGAATGGCTCAGACTACTGCAAAAGGAGCATAACAGAGGCCACATGTAAGTTAGGTTCTTGGGCCAGCCACTACTCGTGTTATTTTGACAAATTGTATAAAGGGTATACTACAATGAAATAGTAAGAAGAATATGAATTGTGTCAATTGTAATGATATCAAATGAGTTATAATTTTAATGACAAAATATTCAAGTCTTGGTTATTCTTACTGCAAGATAATTTTAAATATCATAGTTAAAATATTTAATTTTCTCTTTCACGCTACTGTTTATTAACTCAATGGAAAGCCTTAGATCCTTGCATGGGTGGCTCCCTCTCTCTAGAACTGATTCAACTGATGCTTAAGAGACAAGTCACTAGACTTGATAAACTCTTATTTGCCATTAAGTCCTCAACCATCAATGCCCAGCACAGACACACAATACATATTTTTGAGTGAGTCAACTTATTGCAAGGTTATTCTTTATTTAATCTTTTATTTATTTACTATCTCATCTCTGATAAAATCTTCCTTTTGAAACTTTTTCTGAGGGCTCATGCTGATATGATTTCTTCGTCTTTTGAAATGTCTTGTTTCCGCTACTAGAGGATACGTTTCTTGAGGGCAGTCTCTTTTGGGTACCTTGCTGAAGCTAATATAATGCACTTGATCTGGTAACATTCAAATTGTATTTGTAGCTTTATTGTATGCTGTGCCTCCTTTTGGTTTTTGTATGTTTCATGTTTTTCTGCCTGACTTCTTTCTGAGAGCAACTGTGACAGGTAGTTTGCATCTAAATTTATGGGTATGAGAAAAGAGGATTTGGATAGGCAAGGGAACTATTTCTACTTTAGAGCCAAACCCTTTTAAAAGTCTAAAATTTGTTGCATATAATGTGATAAATCCTCCCTCAAACCTCCATCAAGGCATGATTGTAATTTTGTAATTTCCATTACATTGAAAGATATTACCTAAATTGATGAAATGTTAGACCTGTAATTATAAGAATTGACCATGAATTGCCATTTTAATTATGCCTCATTCATTAATGCATATGCTCAGGTATATTTCAGGTGTTTGGGGGAACAACTAACACTCATAGTGCGACAATCAGGTAAAGATCATATCGTTAATTTGTTGACTAGAAAATTTGAACTATAGGATCATTTTATAGTACTAATACTTTAGAGGAAAACTAATGAAAATAGATGCCCCTATGTAGAGATTACTATATTACTATTTGCCCAGCACTGTGCCAGGTGTTTTGCATACATTGTTCTATTTATTGTTACATTGTCCAACAGACCTCAGAGGGAGATACATTGCATCATTTTTACAAATTTGGGAACTTGCCCAAAGTCACACAAATGGTGAGTTGTGGAAGAGGGACTTGAATCCAAGTTTATCTGACTCCAAAGTCCATGCTAACTGACTACACATTTCAGCTCTTATTATGTTATGGAATCTCCATTAGGTATTTTCACTCTTGCCCTTCCTCTAATGCTTTATGTTTTTGGCTTTCATGATTCTATTCTAGCTTGACTCTTTTCTCTGACTATTCCTTCTCTGATATCTTTTGTGGGTTCTTCTTCCTCTTTTGGCTCATAAAAGTTCATTTCCCCCCATATTTCCGTTCTTTTTTTTTTTTTTTTTTAATTTTACTTTTTGGCTGTGCCTCACAGCATATGGGATTTTAGTTCTCCAACCAAGGATCAAACCCGTGCCCCCTGCATAGGAAGCACAGAGTGTTAACCACTGGACTGCCAGGGAAGTCTCCATATTTCCATTCTTGAACTACTATTTTTCTCATTCTACACATTATCTGGATAATGTCTTTCATTCACTTGGTTTTAATGACAACCAATTTCCTGGGAACTTGCTCCTCCCATTGCCCCATGTGCAATAGGCTCTCCAAACTTAACCCAACTCCATCTTCCTGCTTAGCTTGCCTTCTCCTCCTCTGTCCTCAGGTGTAGTGAATGGGTGGCCTCACTACCCCCTAGTCACCCACCTACAAACTACTTCTTCTCCTCCCTTACCATGCTGGCGCATGCCCAGATCTGCTTCATCAATGAGGCCTTAGTATTTTACATCATTTTTGCAGATCTATCCTAACCACTCTAGTCAAACTATTACTGCCTTAGTTGAGGTTGTCTTTCCTTAGCTAATGCCTGAGTTGCAAAAATTCTTCTTGACTACTCTGTCAGACCTGTTCTCAACACTGCTGAAAGAGTCATTGAAAATGAAAATCTGTCTATGCCACTTCACTGCTCTAAGCCCTTGAATAGCTTCTCATTACTATTGTCGGAAGAACTCCTACGTGGAGCCTTCTACAATTGGTCCCTGCCATCTCTCTCATCTTTCCCTCTTTGCTGCCTGCCATCCCCATTAAATGTCCAGCAATTCTAAACTACTGTATTAACCCAAAGAACATCATATTGTTGATCAACACCACTCCCATGATTGAGCTCACAAGGCTCATTTTAACTGGAATGCTTTTCAACCATCACTATTCAGGGGAGCTCCACTAACTTCTATGAACCCTTTAAAATTCATCTCAGGAGTCACTTCTCCTAGGAAGTGTTGCCAGACACTACAATGCAGGCTTGGGGTTATTTATACAGAAACTTATTTATTCATACACCTGGCTCCCTCAAAACATTGTGGACTCTTTGAAGACAAGGAACATGTCTTAAG
Source organism: Balaenoptera borealis (assembly GCF_965194805.1). NCBI lineage: Eukaryota > Metazoa > Chordata > Mammalia > Artiodactyla > Balaenopteridae > Balaenoptera > Balaenoptera borealis. The sequence goes on from NC_138876.1 coordinate 23,088,632, forward strand.
CATCTTTGTATTCCCAGGGCTTAAAACGTTGCTGGCACATAGTATGTGTTTAACAGATGTTGGACAACTCCTCAATCTCTCCAAGTAAGTTTGTTTTCAAATTTGCTATTTCTTCTTGCCCACTTAGGGGAAAAAGTAACATTGGAATATAGGCAAAATGTGGTAAAGTAAATAGAGTCATTCTGTTTCTCTTCATAATACATTAATTTCATGCTTGCTTTCTTCTGCCACCCGGCATGTTTCTAATCTTCCTCTAATTTTGAATGAAATATGCTCAGGGAAATCAAAATGCTTCTAAGAGAAACTTTAAAAATATTACAAAAGAACTGAACTTCAAAGCAACCAAATGGTGCAACATGTATTATATCAAAAGGACTATTAGTTATTATTTAAAACAATATTTTCAGCCTCTATTTTCAGTAATAACAGGTCTTTTGTCAGTTTTCTTTATGTCATGTACTGATGCATTTTCATCATACTATGAAACAGCAATTAAAATATGATTCTAAATTTGCATATGAGGAAACTGAGGTTTAGTGAAGTTCGGTCAACTTAACCTAATAGGAGGCAGGGTCAAAATTTCAATAGAAGTCCTTATTTAAAGCCTGAGATGGTAACTGCTGCCTGATTCTGCCAGGAGTTTGCTTTATTATCAAGCTATACTCACAAGAATTAAATAAAAACCACAAAGAAATAAACGACACTATGATGTTTTCCTTTAATTCTTTCCTTTAGTTTTATTCCTAGGAAAGATAGTATTGGCTTTACCAAATCATGGATTCTATTTGGAAGTTTTATTTGTCAATAAAGTCCTCCTAGTCTTAGATATAGGCCTATAGAGATAAAAATGACTGAGAAATTGTTTTGGGAGACAAGGGAAACTCTTGTGGGAAAGATGATTCTTCCCAAGGGGAACACAGGAAGAGAGACCATAAAACAGAACATTTTCATCTGCGCCAGGTTCAGCTCAGCAGTACAATAGCAAGTAAGCTGGCCAGAGGGTCTTCTCTGCTACAAAACGCAGAAATTCTGGTTCGAATCTCTGTACTTAGAATGTAAAGAAAGCATAAACAAGAAGTTCAGCTACCAGATGGGGACTCTTCTAATTAGTTAAGTCTGCTCTAATTTTTGGTCACCAGTTGGCAGATGCAACAGATGCCAGGGGAGTAAACAGAATATGTTGGCAGTTGAATTTGCAACCAGTATATCACAAATAGATTCAATTTAGAAATATTTTCCCCTTTGGTTAAACTCTGTAACTTAATTTTGTCAAATGTCAGGAAGTTAGAGATATATTATAAAGCATTTCTTTTAGACATTTCACATTTCTGCCTATAAATTGATGCCAATGAAATATACATTTTCAGGCATGTTGCCTCAGAATTTGTAGAGTGTAACAGTAATGCCTGTATAAGAGTCATATTTTATTATAAAAATGGACTAGTGTAGTAATTTTGTGATTAGAAAACCCAATACAATGTAAGAATTGTTTTCGGGAAAACACATTTTGAGATGAGCAGGGATGTTAAGAAATGTAAGAGATTTGGTTACTCTAATCTGAATCTCTAGTCTCTGTGCATTGTTTTTTGGGTTTTTTAAAATAAATTTATTTATTTATTTTTGGCTGCATTGGGTCTTCGTTGCTGTGTGCGGGCTTCTCATTGCGGTGGCTTCTCTTGTTGTGGAGCACGGGCTCTAGGCACGCGGGCTTCAGTGGTTGTGGCTCGAGAGCTCTAAACCGCAGGCTCAGTATTTGTGATGCACGGACTTAGTTGCTCCGCGGCATGTGGGATCTTCCCGGACCAGGGCTCGAACCCGTGTCCCCTGCATTGGCAGGTGGATTCTTAACCACTGAGCCACCAGGGAAGTCCTTCTGTGCATTGTTGGTGGTTCATATCTTAAAAGCATTTGATCACTGGAGGCAAAATTCCATAACTATATAACTCACAGGAAGAAGGACAGTGTCACTTTGACTTTTTTGGACATAACTGCTTTCCTTTGAAATAATACATTCGTGATGAAGTTTTAATTTTTCCATTCCCAGGAGTGATCAGCAAGTTTTCTTAAATTACTTTCTCACTCAACTGTTACCAGGAGTGGGGAGGATGATTGTTAAGTTTTACTGTATTTGCTATTGACAATTGTGTCATTGATTTTATCTACATGGACTTAATAAATCTTTGGGAGTGCCTAGCATATACTAGTCACTGTGATTTTCCTGGGTCCTCTGAGCTAAACAAGACACAGTCCTAATGACTGCCCATATAGATAAGAAGCCTACCTGCTACCATGTATTATGACAATGACTTCACTGAATGTAGGCCAAGTGTGTCCTGGGCATTCACAGGAAGGAACAGAGAGGAGAGTAAGTAATTCTACCTGATTTGGTAGGGTGAGTATTATAGAAATATTTCTAAAGGTAGTGATATTTAACAAATTTTTTTTTTTTTTTTTTTAGAAACTGAGACTAACCAATAAAGTTTGTGGGGAAGAGGATTGCAAAAATAGAGTTGTATTTTTGGTAAAATGTAGTTGGACGGGACACAACGTAGTGAATAGGATCTTGGTAAGAGAAAGCACTGTTTGTGTTGGTAGGGAACACGCAGGTGAGTGTGGGGTGGAGAAGAGGTGATCGAGAAGATGTTTTGTAGGTTTTTGACTTAAATAACTAAGTACGTTGAGCCACAGTTGATGGAGATAGGAAATGCAGGGGGACAAGCTGGTTTTAGGGAATGGATGAAGAGGTCTGTGTCATTAGTACTAATACTGTGTTGATCATGCTAATAATGCTGGTGATGATGATATAACATTTATTTGGTATTGACTTTGTGCCAGATGCTGTGCCATGTGTTTGCTACATACAAACACATTTAGTCCTCATCACAATCTAATGAGATACATGCAATTATTATAAGGAATCAGAGGTACTTTAGGTAATGTAGTGGAGTTGTGATTCAAGCCCAGGAAAGTTAAGTCCATATTCTTCAAGAGTTCACACTATTTGGACCCAGCTTCCATTGTATTCTGGTTGGTTGGGATGTCTAAAAAGCAGCTGGTAATACATTTCTGGACCTTAAGAATAAGGTCTGAGTTAGAGTCATAAATTTAGTTGTCATCTGCCTTCAGGTTGTAGTTAAAACTATAAGTGTAGGGTTTTTGTTTGTTTGTTTTTTTATAAATTTATTATTTTATTTTTGGCTGCGTTGGGTCTTTGTTGCTGCGCGCGGGCTTTCTCTAGTTGCGTTGAGCAGGGAGCTACTCTCTGTTGCGGTGAGAGCTTCTCATTGCCGTGGCTTCTCTCGTTGCGGAGCGCAGGCTCTAGGCACACGGGCTTCAAATAGTTGTGGCTCGCAGGCTCTAGAGCACAGGCTCAGTAGTTGTGGCGCGTGGGCTTAGTTGCTCCGTGGCATGTGGGATCTCCCCAAACCAGGGCTCTAACCTGTGTTCCTCGCATTGGCAGGCGGATTCTTAACCACTGCGCCACCAGAGAAGTCCCTGTTTGTTTGTTTTTGTTTTGTTTTGTTTTTGTTTTGCACCTATGCAGGGCAGTGGTTCCCAGTATGGAAGATATTCAGCAGTCACCCTGAAATTATAACTAAATGCTGTTGTCTGCATTTCCCTGGGAGAAGGGGTTCATAGTATTTGTAATATCCTAAAGATGTCACATGATTTCACCACCCCATCAACATTTTAAGAACCTTTGTATAGCTGGAAAAGAGATCAATATTTATAATAATCCCTGGAATTCTTTGTCCTGAAGAAACCTCTGGGACTGCCAATGTTTTATTGGATTTTCAAAGAAAGTGATAATAGGGGAACTAATCTGGATAAAAGGTGTTTGAAGGACTAAATCTAGCATGTAGAATCCTGGAATGGAATATCTTAAGGTATTTCATTCTTGCATATCTGTAGCTTTCATCTTGGTTTGCAAGGGTGATATGACTTCACTAGGGAGGTAGTCATCTCCTCCTTGGTCTTGGTCTGTTTCTTTCTCAAACTGGTCCTTTTCTTCAGATATAATCAGGAAATCTGTCAAATCTGGTCCTTGGTATCGGACCTTGGTATCAGTTGATCTTAGAACTGATAATTTTATGTATTTATCTTCTAGGCCCCATACTCTTACCTCTGGGAAATGGCCTTGTGTTTTGTGGGCCAATGTGGATGATCATAGGGGAAAGAGGCAGAGAGGAGAATAAATAAATAAGCTGGTTAGTCTCTTAAGTTATCTCTCTCTCAGTTTTAACTTTTTTGCTCCATTTTATCTCTTGAATGAATTCAGGTTATTTGGTGGAATTTGGCACAGAAATGTTTCTCTTTCTCCCTTATTTGTCATGTCCTCACAGAAATTGATAATTTGGTGATGTGCTACATTTTTACTTATTCTTTTTCTCTTATGTATAAGGCATTTTAGGAATCAATTTTTACAACTTTAGGAATTTCCCAGATAAAGGAACTGTGCAATATATCTAGTTATCCTAGTTAGCAAAAAGGCAAAGACAAAAGAAAAAAAATTATTATTTTTGATGCCTTGAGAATGCCCTGCAGATAAGCTCTGTATGTTTGATTGACTGAATCAGGGTAAGAATTACCAGTGCTTGAGAACAGAAGGAAGGAATGCCAAATTTCATCCCTTGGTAAATGTGTAAATTTAAGTACTAACATAACCTTAACAAGAGCATGAGATAGATTTTGCCATCAAAAATGCCATTTCCTGGGAAGTATTAATGGCAAAATTATAGTCTTTCCAGTCAAAACTCAGTCCTGCCTTGCCTAATGCTAGATGAAGTGACACAGAGTGTAGAAACTTGTGGAGGGAAAATTGTGAAGTCACATTAGCATGTTCTAGCATATTGCTTGTTGTGGACCAAGCCCATATGTCCAAGCAATGGCTCTTCCTAGACATGTCTGTTGTGGTCATACCTAACAAAAGAAGTATCTGATAGTACAAGGCATGTCTTCAAGATGTTTTGCTCTCCTTTCTTCTTCTCTGAGTTTACAAGGTCAAATTAACTCTTTTTTCCTCCACAGAAGATGAAATGACCTCGACTTCTCTTTAAATCATGGTTTTGGCATCTATCACAAGACATCTTGGAAACTGAAGTGTTTCTTCCTTGGCTGAATATTTAAAAGACAGTTATTGACTACTTTCATTTGGATAAGGTAAATCTATAAATTCTTCAACCTTGGCAAAAATTTACTCAAAAGAGATATGGAGAATTCTTTGTGAGTTGTTTGCTTTCCTATAAAAAGAGCTATTTTATCTTGAATTAAATATTACTGGAATTTTTAAATAATTCAATTTATATAATTTGTGAATAATAGCTTGAAAAACTTTAGCTTACTTTATATTGAACCATTCCTGAATTATTGGCATTCCAGGACAGCATTTAGGCAGTATTGTTGGGGTTAATTGTGTGGGTTCCTGAGCTAACCTAGTAGCTTGATTTTCAGCTCCACCAATTGTTAGCTGTGTGACTTGGGGTAAGTCACTTAAAACTCTTTTGTGCCTTAGTTTTCTCAATGGTTAACTGGGGAAAATAGTAGTAGCTACCTCATAAGATTGTTATGAATTTTGAGTTAATACATGCACAGAAATGTGCCTGGCACAAATTAATAGCCAATATTTATTGAATCTCAACTATTTCTTTTTGCTCTAGTTTATGATGGACTAAAACGCTCTAAAGCCATTTGGTAAGCAAGCTTCAGAAACTTTTAGCTAAATCTTATTTTTATTTTAATTACACATATATTGCAACCTCATTGTAAATAATTCATAAAAAGAAGAAATAAAAAGATAAATATATGTCCACCATCTCCATTTCCACTGATCATAGTTAAACCACTGTCAACAGCCCAATGTGTATTTTTCTGTATTGTTTGCTAGTCATGCACACACAATTACACTACACAGACCCTTTAAAAATATTAGATCATTGCCTTCATATTATTCTCCAAATTGCTTTACAAAAATAACTATACATAGCATATCCTTTTGGGTTCATGCATATGGATCTGCCTTGTTCTTTTAATTGCAACAAACTAGTCCCTAGGAGGTATGTGTCATAAAATCTATCTCAAGAATGTCATTTAGTTTGTCTCTAAATATTTGCTGTTTCAAATAATGCAGCCAATAACATTCTTATACCTCCATCAAAGTTCAATAACTGGCCCCCTGAGGGTTACATTAGGAGTGCAGATTCATCTGGTTTGGGCTCCAAGTTGTTTTAAACATTTAAAAAAATTGAGTCAACATTTATAAATTAAGAGAATTTAGATGAAAATCCAGATTTTTGGATTCTTCTCTTAAAAAATCTAAAGATCAATAACCTCCGGGTCTACTTCTTGAGTTGCAGTAACTACTTTGACAGAGTAGAGGCTGCTGCAATTATAAAATCTTATCTATCCCTCCTGCCACAGTTCCTGCCCTCTCTGTTGCCTTGCACTTGGCTGGCTTTCCTCATTTACAGTACCTGCCTGATTCTCATGGGCCCTTAAGTTTGTGATCCCTGAGATGTATCATTAAAAATTTAGGTTGTATTACTAAAACAGCCTAAGTTGTAAATTTCTGGGTCAAAGTGTAGAGTCATGCTAAATTTTTGATAAGTACTGTCAAATTATTTTTCAAGTTTTATTAAATACCCAGAGTACTTTTACCTCTAGGCGCTCAGCTAGACCTAGCATTTATGCAACATAAATCAAATAGGAAAAAAAAAAAAGCAAAAACTTCAAAGTTTCTTTGAATAACAGAAACTTAATGCAAGGATTTATAGAGAAATATTTGGTGGTTGTATCAGCCTGAGTTCTGGCAAGAAACAGAATGCATATTTAGCTGACATCTTGAGGAAAATTGGTTGAGGGACTATTTACAGAAGTGTGGGTGGGATTAAGAGAACCAATAAAGGATGTGGAGTTCCACAAAGAAGCTCTTAGTAACCTCAACCTGATGGGACAGGGAGAGGACATGATTTTTCAGGAGCCCCTGGGAATTAGACTGCCTCACAGGAGTTGTCAATAAACACAGCCACTGCTAAAACTTTGCTGCTGAGATAAGGTGGGAGCGGGGATCAAAATTTTCTGGCCACTGTCTCCTTCCATCTTTCAGTCATCTGCTGGTGCCTACTCTTGGTTAAACACCTCCAAAGCCATGTAGACTGGCTGAAGCAGTTCTTAGGGATCAGAGCAGGAAGTATGGAGAATATAGGGAAGGAATATGCAAAAATAGAACCACCAGCACAGGGCTGTCTGGTCTCAATTGTCCTAGAACACTTTCTGTCTTATCTTTTTCATGATCATTACATTAAAAAATAATATTATATCACCCAGCCATAAAAATCTGTTATAAACTTTTATTGCATAGATGAGTTTAAATGACTAAAGTACTTGTGAGGAAACCCATACAAAATAGTAATAGGATGCATAGAAAGTTTTAATCAACTTAAACAATATTTATAAAGTCCATGTAGAATTACTTCAATATTTTTAGCTTTACCATCAATAAGATAAAAATTTAATGAAAGCTCTTGTAGGCTGAACACAAAGAAAAACCAGAAATGCATTTTTCAAAGGGGAAAAATCATGTACCTAAGTAATTATATATTTGGGGAGTTAGTGATGAGAGTTTCAGATAAAGGACTTTGGAAGTTTGGAAAAAAGAGAAATCTCAGTATTAACTCCCTTGACAGGACTCCACTTAAGAGGTGTTTCCCAGTGCCCTGCATTCCCTCTGTAAGGAAAACTGAAATCTACAGCAAGCTAACCACTCTGCTCCTAATACCCTTGCCCTTCTGGTCTGTATTAAATTCAGATTAAGAGTTGGTTGCAAATCGGATTATGCTGTTAAGTAAACCAAACCTGATTAAGCCAGTTTCACTAATATGATGACTCAAAGCATTCAATATTAAGTAAACTAATGAATATGAATTTTACATGAAATTTATTTTTACAAGGAAATCTAAGTAGAATGTGTTTTTAAAGAAATAATTGATATATGAGTTGCTAAGAAAATTTTGCTGTTGAATTAAAAGTAGAAATTTTGAAAGTTGAAAAAGTTCATAAAACATAAGACTGATAAAAATTTTCAAGGGTAAACATTTTCACTGCGTTTAGAGTGCTTCGCACATTTTAAACGTCTTGCTGCATCTTGCAGAAATAAAAAATAGGCATCATGTATTATGAATTATGGATGTGTCTTACGCAAAGAACAGAAGGCAGAACTCTGATCAATGGATCACTCGTCAAAGAAAAGACTCTGCCCCTCATCAAAAGTTTGTAACTGAAGCATTTGTCTAAGTTTCAAAGTCCATTAACAACATGTGTGTAACATGTAAAAAGTATTTGTGGCTATCATGTTTTTTTGGATTAATTAACTAACTGGAAGTCCTGAATGAGTTGGAAGAGGGGTTCCTCTAATTTCAGCTAGGAAGGTAAGGGGCACTTCCTGAAGAAAGGATTTTTTTTTTAAGGATATTTTTCACCTGGGCCCTTGCTAGATATCCCATTACTAGTCTTATTTACGTAAGGAAGCAAACTCTTCCTCAGTGAGTAAATCAATTACATTGAGCAAACATTTACTGAATTTCCATTGCCTTCAGGGTAAAAGAGAAGTTACTGATCATGGCATAAAAGCACATTCATGATCCCGTTCTTCCCAGTTCTTCAGCTTCATCCCTCATTGCTCCTCACCTGAATTATCTTTATGGATTAACAAGACAATGTACTTGTGAATTTTAAACCCCTACTATGTGTCAATGTTGTATGCTTTTGTATGGTCTCTTCCAGAGGCCTAAAATGCCTATCTTGTCATCAGGAATGTATTGAATGCGGATTATTCAGTGAAAACTCTGTTCATCTTTTAAAAAAAGATCAAATTCTTTCCTCTGCCATTTCTATACCAAATTCTCATTTTAAATGAGGAGAAAGATTTATAAAGACAATTATCAATATTTATTAGAATTGTGTTTATAATAACTGTAGATAGGATACTCAAAACCAGAAAAAAAGCACACCACTAGAGGATGGTTTAGTGTAGTAGAGCAAATAATTTAAAATGATGCTTCTAGAGGAGTCATGTTTACAAAAAGATTTAAAGTTTACTAAAAGTATTTCAAGGTCATTACATTGTTAAGTACCTATTACATGTGCTGTCAGAAAACACAGCATAAGGTATAGTGTTAACCCAATGATGTAAAGAAAAGTAAGTAGAAAATAATGGAAAAAAGTCTAAAATTTTATTGTGTGTAACTCTAGGTGGTGGTATTAGATTACAGGTGTTATTTTAGTCTGTACTTTCCAATTTTTTAACAATTAAAATGTGTTACTTTGACAATAAATAAATAAAACATTTAAACAAATCTCAATACTTTATTCAAGGGTCATCACTTTTCTTATGAACTTCTCCTGAACCCTTCATCCTTACCATTCATTACCCTCTCTCCTCTAAATTATTATTATTTTTAACTCATAGAAGCAAGTCTATTGAGGTTATTTCTTTACTTTTGTGTCTCTGCAACCAGACAGAAAACTCTTGAAAGAGACCATTTCAGAATTTTCTCTCTATTATTAACACATATTATAGTATAATCTGAATACATGTTTGGAGTTCAACCAATGTAGTATAACATGATTTTCTTCAACAAAATTAGCAATATTCTCCAACTGCCTGGCAGAGGGAAGAGGGTAATTCCCCTTATGTGATTTCTTACCATTAAGCCCAATTCCTGTAAGACTTTATGTTCTTCTCCTAGTTTGAGACAGGGCTAAATTATTTTTAATATCATCAGGCTACTAATGTTATATATCAAGACAATGTTTTCCTAGAGCTTCTTCAGAATTTTCTCCAGAGTTTCTTCAAATACTTCTCATTATGTGTTTTTAGAAAAAGCCTAAGGAATTGGCATATTGTTTATTTTTTTAAAATAATTGTTAACAATAAGTATCAGAGTTTTATTTTTTCACATTAGTGAGCATGAATCTTTAATTATGACTTTCCCCTCATTTTCTAGTAAAGAATAATGTATCTTTTTTTTTTTTCCTCAGACGATATATGACATTGCACTTAGCCCATTGATGGTCTCTTATTGAGATTTAAAAAAAATTTTTTTCTTAAACGTTCTACCAACTTCATGAAAAAAGAGACTAAAATCTTTTTAGTTTTTAGACTAATGACTGGTTTGCCTCATTTCCAGTTTTTCAACTTAAATATGTAAGTAAATAAATAAATTGAGTGCTTTTGTATCTGGCTGTCTGCTAGATGAAAGAAAAATCAAAGATAATAAGAAAAGGTTGCCCTAACAAGAGATACCTTGAACCCAAGGCTGTGTAGCAACTTATGGTTAGAACTATGAAGCTATGGTTGAAACTTTGGGAGCTATGAAGGAGAGGTGAATAACATTGCCTGAGTGGCCCAGGTATGAGAAGTGGCTTTTTAGAGGAGGTGACCTGGCCGCTGAGCAGAAAGTGGAGGGTCGGCCAAAGTGAGCAAAATCACACAGGCGTTAACTGCCAAGACATGTTTGTGGATCACTCTTACTACGCTATTAGTGGAAGTTCAGTGTCACATCCTCTGTTTAAGGTGTAGGTAGTTCATGCTCTGCATTATTACCAGCAGAAGGAAGTTCAGATGGGCTGAGCAGGTTTGTGAGACCAGCTGTCTGTGAAACCCAAGTCACTTAGTGGGGAAGACAGATACTGTGCAAATTCTAGGATGAGTGTAAAACACTCATGGTTATTTGGATTTATATGTAATAGAGTTGGAGACGTAGGGAAAGCATGTATGGGACAATATAGTGTAGGGGAAGGGAAGGGAGCTAATTATATCTTTGGATGCAAGAAAGGCTATTCTTAGGAAATGATGTTTGAGCTGATAAATGAGGAAGTTGAAATTATTGGATTATGGGTTGGATGTGAGAAGTAAGAAGGTGGAGTTTAAGATTATTCTCCAAGTATTGGTTTGGGCACCTGTCAATGGAGATGCTATGCTTATTCTTGGAAACTGATTTTGAGATGTATGGGGGGCATCTCAAGTAGACATGTGGACCATATATTTGGGTATATGGGTCTGCAAGTCAGACAAGGCCAGTCTGAACTAGAGGTGAGATTTACTGAAGCCACGGACATATGTAAGATCACTTAGAGAGGTGTGGAAAGAGAGATAAGCCTGGAGTCTTGGGGATAGTGCTGGTAAATTTCAACGTTTAAAAAATGGGTAGCAGATGACAAGCCACAAATCTGGGCAAGACAGCTAAAGAAGTAGGTGGGAAGGCAGGAATGTGTGGTGTGTTGACACTGAATAAAATGTGTGTGTGTGTGTGTGTGTGTGTGTGTGTGTGTATGTAAGGAGGAAGTGGTTAACAGGTGAAGTGTTATTGCTAGGTCAAGCAAAATAAAAACCGAGGAGTCTGTTGGATTTAGCAATTTGGGTGGAGATCACTGGATATCTCAGCAAGAACAGTTTCAGTGGAACAGAAGCCTGCTTTGAGTGAGTTAACATGAAAAGAGAAGTGAAGAAATGGCAATGTCAATTGAAGATAGCTGTTTTGTGCATTGTGGCTTTTGACAAGATGAGAAAGACAGGGTTGAAGCTAGAGAAGTGTGTGCTAGGGAGAGTTTGTTCTTTTCTTTCTTTCTTTTTTTTTTCTCTTACTTTTTACAGTTTGACCCCTTGGATTGAGTTTATACGCTGAAGTGGAGGAACCAGTAGAAGGGGGCAGTAGAGCTACAGGAAAGGATAAGGATAATTAAATATGGGAGAACTAGAGTAGGGAGACCGAATGTGATTTATTACACAGGACTTCTTTGTAAGAATGAGAGACGGCTTTTCCATTTAAGAAGGCTGTCCAAAAATAAAGCCTAGAAGGGAAAGGGACAAAGGAAAATTTATACATTTAGTGTTGTGAAGCCAACGGAGTGTGTCTTTCACAGAAAACATGGGGCCTTCAGTGAAGACATCTGCTGAGAGAGAAGAACATACCAGGGAGGATAGAGGTTTGTGAAGATGGCAAATGGTTTGTAGTAATTGCCACAAAATGTTGGATTAGGAAACCTACCAGAATAGCATTTTCAAAGGGTCTTTAAGTTAGAGTTGATTAAACCTGGTTTTTGTTCCTTACCCATGAGGTTCTTCAGTAAAGAGTAGATTCACTGAAAGAATAAAAAGAAAGTTTTCTTTGTATTTGTCACCCCTTGTCTTATTTCTAGCAAGAAGTTTATGAAAACTGTTCTGATTTCGGTGTACCTATCACCTTGCTCCTGGTCCCATGGTGGTTAGTTCTCCATGATAGAGCAGTTGCTGCAGAGAAGATGATTACCACTGTCACCGTTGAGGGCTGTTTCTCAGGGGAGAGAGAGCTTGCGATGCCAGGCAAGCAACCTCTTTGCGATAAACATCCAATTTTCATGAAATTACCTTGGCAGTAAGGAAAGAAATGAGAATGAGAAAGCAAAACTTAAAATAACTAAAATTAAGGGAGTCGCGAAACTGGAAGAGACCTTGGGAGATGTATATTAGGACTTCTTTTGGGCAAGGATGATACCATATTTGATCTTTATGTCCTCTATGCCGGACACATAGTAATAATAAACAATGTTGATTGAGTGTTACAGTTTCGTGCCACAGACTTCTCAATGGTTTATATAGGTTAACGCATTAAATTCTCACCTCATTGTGAGGTAGCTGCTATTATTGTCCTCCTTTTAGACATAAGAAAACTGAAGGCACGGAGAGCTTAAGTAGCTTGCCCAAGGTCACATGGTGAGAGTGAGAGCTAGAATTAAGCCCCAGGCAGTGTACCCTAAATTTGTCCTTTTACAGAAACTCAGTGTGTGCTGAATTGAGGAATGCCTGCCCTCTTGCCTTGTCACTGGCATAACCCATTATCCCAATTTTACAGCTGAGGTCCAAAGTCCTGTTCGAGATTGACCAAGGTCATACCATAAGTGTCAGAGCTGGTGTTTAACTTCAACTATCTTGACTCCTTGTCTTGTGCTTTTTCCCCTCGGCCATAATTGAATTACCTCTGTGTCTAATTTCAGGCCTGGTGATTCCCTTTTGCCTTGAGTTTTGTTTGCACCCCCAGCCTGTGTACCGCCTGCTCAGTAATGATCTAATACTTACTGTGTGGGCTTCACAGTTTATTTGATTTGGAGCAACCTAAACGGCCTGCTGGCAAGGACTAAATATAAGATTGTGAATCCAGGGACAAGGATGCATATTTCTGGCCAGAGGGGATCTTGCAAGCTATGGTAAAATGCTGCAAAGTATTGGCAACATTTGCTATAACAAAAATGAATTCCCTGATTCTAAATGTTTGTGGTATATAATGTAAATTCATGTAAAAGGAAGGAATACCCAATTAAAGCAATGAAGTTTAATATTTCTAATGCATTGCACCAGTTTAGAAAAGAGGAGTTTTTCAGTTTGCAAAACAAATTAATTTTGGAGGAGTCTTGCCTTGACAGTCACATATAAGAGCCGTTATTTTGCACAATGCATACACCTTGCAGTCTTCAGAATAGTCTACTTTTGTTGTTACCTCCCTTGTTTCCTCACAGCATCCTATGTTGTGACTGGGCAATACATTTTGCTACGCTGATTTGACTGAGGGAGAAACCACAGCATGGTGTGGTCGAAATGACTCATTCAGTCTCGTAAAAGTGGCCTGTGTGAGAGCCAGGGTTAGGACTTGGATCTTCCATCTTGAATGCCATGCTTTGTGTTAAACCACATGGTGTTCCAGTATGCATTTGGCCCATTTAAACCACATGGATAATTCATTTTTCAACACCCTGGTTATATGTCATCTTAGCTGTCATTTCCATTAGCTGCTTACGCACCTGCATGTAGCTCACACCAGCCTTCGTTTCTGCCTGTTCTGACATCAGGAGCAGTGCTTGTTAAGCAATAGAAAATGACTAAAATGCACCACCACAACCACCAACCCTTCTTTGTCCTGCCCTGATGTATTTTACTTTTGGTTTCTGTTCATAGGTAATTCAGTATCACTTCATTTCTATCATGCCTGTCTAGGGGACTCGCTCACTACTCCATTTTGTTGCTTGCAAACTTTCAGTGTCTTTCCCTATAGGAGAATAATGTTTTTGCTTTTATGTTTGATGGAGTTTTGGAAATATCAGGAAACTTTTTACAACTCTCTTGGTAAAGTAACACAAAGGGAGCCTGGGGTGAAAGCCAGGGTACAAACCCCCCATGACAGATTGTGTATTTTCAACTCAGGTTCACCACCAATGCATTATTAGGCAGAAGAGAAATAAGGAATTGCATCCCCTGAGCCTCTCTTCTCCATATGGTTCCAGTTTAGAGTCTGCCAATGAGAGGCATTCACATGAGATTTGGAAGACAGAAGAGAAGGAAAAATTGAATAGAGAAGAGAGTGACCCTGGGTTCATACATTTATGCATCCAACAAATATTTATTAAGATCCTACGTGTGGCAGGCATTGCTCTACATTCTGCAAATACAGCACCTATTCTCACAGAATTCATATTCTATGAGTGAGTGAAGAGACCAACAAAACAAACAAACAAAAAATCCCAAAAACAAAACAAATGAACTAACAAGAAAATATAAATATATATTTCAGACCATAATCAGTATTATGAAATCAGAACAAAAACAATGATAGATGGGAGATTTTAGAGAGGGGCATAGACACAGATGAATTTTTGTTTAGGAATATTCTAAAGTTCTAAAGGATGAACCAAAGTTGATTTCCTGAGGGACATTTTACCTTTCAAAACTTTTCTGGAATTTCTTTGTAATTGTTTTAAGTTTCAGTTGAGTTGGATATTGTGCACTCGTGCAGTTATCAGTGATTTCTTTAAATATCCCGTGACACTAGCTGCTGTGATCAGAATGCCGTCTTGATCTGTGATTTGAGATGCCGTTTGGCTCCTGAAAATCTGTCACACTCTCCATTTTCACGAAACCTCCTGGATCAGGAACAACATGGAATTTCAAGGGAGTCACTCTAACTTACCAATGGTAACTGGAATTGTGTTCCACAGATTCCTATACATTTTATACTGATTTACTAGTATGCTGTCCCCAGGTCATCTTGGTCCTGTACTTTGCAGGATTCCACAGGAATGTGGCATAATAAGCATATATCTGAATAGATCTGGAAAACACTCTGGATAGACTCAGATAAGGGAGATTTAACCCAAGTTTCTCTGTCTTTCTCCTTAGGGAGTGATGAACAAACAGGAAGACTTACTTCTACAGATAGAATTGAGTATCTCTCCTTTGGAGATCGACTCTGATTTACGAGGAAGTGCACAGAGTGTGTCTTAAGGGCATCAAGCTGTAATTGCTCTCCTTCAAAGTGGACTGTTGTGCCCTCATCCTTCAAATAAAGGGGAACTGCATAACACCGTGTGTTTATTTGACTTATGATTTATTTCTTTTGAAAGGATTATGTCCTTTGTTAAAACCTTCTTTTCACCGGGGTTGGGAGATTTAAGGAATAAAGAGGCTTTGGTCTTGGGAGGCTACTTTTTCTGTAATTTTGCTTACCTCTGGGATCCTTTTATTTAAAAAAAATTTTTCTTACGTTTTATATGCATTTGTCTACTTCGAGACATAATCCTTCTTTCATCTTCACTACCCACCTCTGTACCTTCCTTACCATTCACATCTAATCAGGTTTAGGTGCTTAACTGGGCTGGGAAAAGATCCTTTTCTTTCCAGTTCAGCTTCGAGAAATAGGAGCAAAGAGGATTGAATTTTGGTGTAGACTTTTTACTTGATTACTTTGGTAACCTGGAGCCAGACACTTATCTCAGATATGGGGATCTGAGTCTCACTGCCTTATTTGTGGAAAGATGGGATTTTATTAAAAAAGCAGTTGTTAAACATTATAGTCTCAGGACCCCTTTATATTCCAAAAGCACTTAAGGTCCTATAGAGCTTCTTTGGTGGGGGGATGTTAATCCAATGTCTGTGCTGTGAGAGCCAATTATTAACTACTCAAGAATTCTACAACCTTATAGTTAAACCATTGGTAGCTTGAAATCAACCGTGGAGGGAATATTTACATCAGGGAAATCGGCAAATTCTATCAATCGGCAAATGCTATCAACTGAGTGAACTGATTTATCAGCATATTGCTGACTTACCAGGGAAGAAACTAAAATTGAGAAATTAAAACATATCTATTTATTAAGTAATTGAAAATAAAAATAGGGCCCATATATGTTAATCTAAATCTTTTCATGAAATGTAGTTACATTTTTCAGAAAAAAAAATCGAGAGTGGCTTTTCCAAATATCTTTGACGTTACAGGTCATGCAGCATTTGTAAAAGTTCACTGTCCCCTATAAGAGAATGAACTTAAGAAATGCAAATACTATCTTAGTATTATTATAAAAATAGCTTTACCCTCCTTGAGACCCTGAAGAGGTACCCAGGTACCTCATGGTCTTCAGATCATACTTTGAAAACCACTGTGTCAGAGAATCTCTAGGGTCATTTCTAACCTCAGGAAAAAAGAAAAATCAATACTTCTAAATCCTCTTTCATACATGGTTTTGGATAGTATGACTTAGGTTGGGATGAAGCCCCTTGGCAGTTGAGGAGTGGGTTTTTAAAATTTTTTTTTAATTTTTAATTAATTAATTAATTAATTAATTTTTTTGGCTGTGTTGGGTCTTCGCCTCTGTGCGAGGGCTTTCTCTAGTTGTGGCAAGCGGGGGCCACTCTTCATCGCGGTGCGCGGGCCTCTCACTATCGCGGCCTCTCTTGCTGCGGAGCACAGGCTCCAGACGCGCAGGCTCAGTAGTTGTGGCTCACGGGCCCAGTTGCTCCGTGGCATGTGGGATCTTCCCAGACCAGGGCTCGAACCCGTGTCCCCTGCATTGGCAGGCAGATTCTCAACCACTGCGCCACCAGGGAAGCCGGAGGAGTAGGTTTTGAATCGTGGAGCTCACATTAAAAAAGAGCAAGGACTCTCTCCCACTGCTCATGATTGTGCCTGAACACCAATCGCCTTTCTCCCCTTGTTGATTCTTCTCCTTCTTTCCTAACCATGTTGGAATCTCCCAGGCTTCCCTAACAGGCAAAGTGAGCAGGCGCCGAGGCACTCTCGGCATCACCAGTGTGTGCCCAGCGCAGCAGAGTTTCCAACTCATGGCAAAGGAGCGGCCAGTTAGAGCAACCTCATAATAGTGATGGCACAACTTGAGGGGCGGACCACGAGGGACAGCTCCAGCCCCGAGAACAGAAAGGTGTGCTGAGTGTGCGCTAGTGTGAGAGACGGCTGATCTCTCCAGGCACATCAGGGTCACAGCCGTCTTTGTTGCCTTTGAGGAGAAAGAACTATGAACAACGGCCTAGAGCAGGGTTGGCAAACTTTTTCTGTAAAGGGCTGTATGAGAAATTTTTTTGTTTTTTGCTTTGCAAACCATACAGTCTTGTTGCAACTACACAATTCTGCTGTAGTGCAAAAACAGCCATAAACAATACTTAATTGAATGGGAGTGGTTTTGTTCCAATAAAACGTTATTTGGAAACCTTGGCCTAGGCAAAAAACAAATTGGCTTTGTCTCCTGCTAAAATTTCCTCTCTCACTTTGACATGTCTTGTTTGATAGACTCTCCAAAATGTCTGTGCAACTTATACCTATGGACTGAATCACAAATGCTAGAGTTTTGAAGATATCTGACTAGCTGGGATAAATCTAATGAGGTACTCGATTGAAATCATAACAGTTATAGCACTTGCTATGTGCCAGATACTGGTCTAAGCACTTAACATGATTTAATCCTCACAGCAACCCTATAATTAAGCACAATAATTATTATTCTCATTTTATTTCCCAGGAAATGGATACATGAAAAGATGAAGCAATTTGCCTGAGTTTATTCAGCTAGTAAATGATAGAACAAGGATTTAGACCCAGGCAATGTATCCTATGCTACCCCGCCCCTTGATGTATGCAGGTATTATGTTATGCACACGTACGCACATTTGGAGGTCAGTTAGATCTGAGGACTAATTATGTTGGTGAGCAGCATCAGTTTAAATTGAAAAGTGGGCAAAGGCCTTCTCAAGAGCTAGCTAATAAATCTACATAGGATGGTCAAAAATTTTCTCAAAGTCAGACACTCTGGTCACACCAAAAGGCACACTAGGGAGAACAGTATTCTGATAGCAGCATTACTAGTATTACTAATGGAAGAAAAAAATGAATATATTGAAGGACAGCAAATGGTACATTCTCAGAAATGGATAAAACTGAACAAAGAAAGGAATAATAAATGGAAAAAGAGAGGTAAAGTGAATGCACAGAGTGTATTTAAACAAATATTTAGAATATTAAGTGAATCATTCTTCAAATAATAATTGAATGCGATTTTTCCAACATAGCCTTTCAGTAGAAGCTGTGTATGCTTCCTTAAATAACTGTACAAAGCCGTGTTTGAACAAGTTAAATTGTCTGGAATTAACTTTCGAGGTCAAATTAACAGGAAATACAAAGCAAAAGGAAGAGGAGAACACAAGGAAAATAAGGAAGGAAGCCATTTCCCTAGATTCCTCCTTTCGATGAGCCCTCCTGGACATTTTTTTTTTTTCTTTTTAACCATTTGCTCCTCTGAAGCAGTGTTCTCTAAAGTGCAGTTGCTCCAGACAATCCATTGTGGGGCAGAAAGAATATGCTAGAACCTTTATTTCTGTTTTTTCTCTTTCTTGTAGAATAAGTCATGCAATCCAGGGCTAGATTGGCAGTTTCATGATGACTGAACACTTGGGTTCATTCCGTCTTCTTGTTCTGCCACTCCAAGGTGTTTTCTCATTTGCACAAAGACAGTTCAGCGCTGGGCCACCTTCCTGCCACCAAAGAAAAAGGATCTGAGGAAGAGGAGGGTACAATCAGGAAGTCCCGTGTTTCGCTTAAGCTCCCTTCCCGTTTGCCAGAATTTATTCCCACGGTCATACCCAGCTGCAAGAGGAACTGAGAAATGTAAACATTAGCTCCAAGTGCATGTACCCAGCTCAAGTTTGGTGACCCTTTCACTAAAGAAGAGAATATAATTGGTGACAACTTAGCTGATATCTGATAATATTTAAAGGGGGTTTTAAAGTTACAGATTGTTATTCATTTTTCTTTTACAAAAGATGAGAGTGACAGACTTCATAAGCTTGCTGTGATGACTAACAGCTTTATGTAGGAGCTCCACTAACAGTTACAAAAATCAATACATACACAATATTTCTCTTTAAGGTGATGATGAGAAAGGATTTAAAAATATACATTCGCTATGGAAAGAGTATTTTGGAAAAAGATACTTGGAATTGCATGAGTTTTTTTGCTAAATAGCATTCAAGTGAGTCTCCTATAAACAAAACTTTGATACGTCATAATTAACATCTTGCAAATAGAATTTTTAAAAATCTTCCAAAGTTGTTTCAATACATTTTAAATCAATTTATTAAAAGTAGAAAAATGGAACATATTTGCCTTAATTCGGATGAACTAATTTTTCATGACTGTGTGAGAAAATGGAATATGACCAGCCCTATTAAAAGCTGAAACTTTGGTTATCTGTAGGTGGGAATGAAAAATGGCCAACAATGTACTTCTCCCATTGGTATGTACAAGTTCTTATAGGATTTCCTTTTACGCTATAACAGACCTTAAATTAGATATCAAAAACTATTAGTTATTACATTTATTAGGGGACTAATTTTAACAGTTAATCTTGTAGCATTATTTAGAGCATTATTAATTTGTATCATTAATAAATGAAGCAAAATAAAACTCTTTACAAATCTTATTCGCTTAATATTTCCTTCATTTTTCTTTGATATATGTATTTTTGTGAATACTTTATAATATAGCTAACTTAATGGTACGATTTTATATGTCTATACAACATAAACAAACCAACACACATATGAATGATGCATGTAAATTAATTTTAGCGATGTAGTGGGCAATCAAAAAGGTTTGGAGAGCAGTGGTTTCCAAAAGGCTGTTTTTGCTCCGTAGGAATGTAGCTTTTATTTTTATTTATGTAGAGATAAGAGAAATATGTTGTATTAGATTGACACTGATGAACTCTTGTGCTGTGAGTGCAGAAGAGCCCAAGATATCCTTTCTAGTCTCTGGATTAGAAACAAGGATTTAGATGCTTTGTGAGGGGTTATTTGACTGTGTCATGAGCATCCTGAAGAGCTAGTAGCACTAGTTTTTTCGACCTGTGTTCTTAGACTCTAGCAAATTATTGTGCATTCATGCCCAGTGCTACTTGCTAGGTGGGAACACCTTCACTCTATTTTGCCCACATCCCTATTTATCTTCTTGTCAGTTAGCCTAACTCTTGAAACTAAAATTCAGAGTTCCTGAAAGCTGGGTTAGCGAGGTCATGTGAAGAGTTATGCTTAATTTGAGTCCTACAAGAACAAAAAAGTATATTTTGCTAATGCCGTAAATATAGGTGTCAGGCATCTTCAGCCCTAGGAATCAGGAAAATTGGGCAACGAAGGATCTCTGTGTTTGGAGCTCAGAGAAATGTGTGTGGGTGTTTATTTTTATCAGGCATTAATTCAATGGTACTTTACTCTGTCTATAAAGTTACTATTTTCTTGGCCACAGGATGGATTACTTGTCAAACTCTTATACTTGCTTTTTGCACCACTTGGAGACATAACGGCTTCCTAAAGTTACTTTTCTACATTAAATTTTAGTTTAAACTCTCATGGCTTATTTTTGTCCCATGACAGTTCTTTATTTTTCAGCCTTAGCTGAGTGTAAATGAAAGTCACATGCAGTGGAACTTGGAACTTGTCTCATCTAGGTTCACCATTTTCTTCCACCTTGTAGGGAACATTGGTACTTAGCTTCAGGTTGCTTAAAACCCATGCAAAGCTCAAACTGTTTGAGATTTTACTTATAAATACCCAGTAACTTAATCTCATTAAAAATTTCAATTCTGTATTATTTTTATCCATTATTCCTGACCCATTCCTCCAGTATTTCATTCTTCATAACAGGATTTAATCATCTTTTCCAGTCTACAATCTTTCAGGGTGAACCATATTCAGTTGGTAGCCAATTGTCCATTGGTCTGATAGTTTCCACCTGTGATGTTGCAGTACTTTGGCTCTCATCCTCAAATTGCCCTTGGCTCTATCTGGAGAGCCTCAAAGGAATTTTCAAGTTTTTCAGCCATATCACCATGTGCCTCACTTTTCTCTGACTCCCACTTGTCCATATCTATTATCACTGCCAGCCACGAAAAGCCCAAGGTTTCCAAACCTTACACAAAACAGTGCTGGGCACCACGCCAAGAAGGGGAAGGGTGCATCTTCCTCCCCTTTGTGTCTTAAATTCTCTTCAGATGCCAGAAGCAGTTCTTTGTCCTGTCATCAAGTCCCCTCAGAAGTTCTATTATCTTCTTCCCATTTCTCCATAGTAGATTTATGCCTAATCCAAAGGACTGGTGGGATAAAAATATTATTCTATCCTTCTCAATTCTTCTTCAATTAACTCTTCCTTCTCTCACACACTTGCTCCCACCCCACCCTTCTGCCTTCTCACTTACAAAAACAAAAAAAACTTCCACGCATAGTAATGAAGATACCTTTCCTTTGGATCTGGGTGAAATTGTGTGGGGGGATGGGTTTGACATCAAGGGTTGGGGGTGGGCTCTTGACCACACTAGCAGAAATTAGTTAAATATGCTCCCTCCTAATTATTAAAGAGAGCTTTCAGTTCGTTTGCCATCTTGGTAGCCTCTCTGCATATGCTTCCGCTTGTTAATATTTTTTTCTCAAAATGGGACACTTATAATTGAACTAATGTTCCAGATGTGACCTGATTAGGTCAGTGCACAATAGTATAGTTAATGCCATTCTTCAAAATCAAATCTAATCAAAGTCGTTTCCTGATTACAGACCTCATCTGATTCCCTTTCTTGGTCTTTGCCAATCACGCTCAATTTATACTGATGCCCTTGCCTCCACTCGTACCAATTTCCTTCCATACAACTGATACACAAACCTCTGAGAATTCATCATCTCCCAGTCTTTTCTGTGAATGTTCTTCCCCTCTTTTCCACCTAAAAAAATGTTCATTATTGTTCAAACATTTTTTTCTCTTGTCAGGCTTAGATGCCCCCCCCCCACACTTTAGTCCTATCTCCATCATAGCAGTTATCACCTTTTATTGTAATTATCTCTTAAGTCTATATCTCCCAACTGTAAGCATTTTCCAAATATTGAGGGCAGAAAATACATATTATTCTCCTCTGTTCAACCAGCTTTGATTCTCTGCCCCACACATGCAGATGTTCAAAAAATTTTTCACCCTGTTAATGAATTATTGTGGCATTAAATTACATTAACTATTTAATTGCAACAATTGCTTAATATTTGTTACACTATGAAATACGAGATGACTTGCTAGGCTTATTTTTTAAAAATTGAATTACTCAGATTTTTGACTAAATTAATTAATGAATGCCCATGTTGATGCTGTTCCGGAATCAACCCTGGCAGAAATGGCTGATGCAGACTTCCCTGGTGGAGCAGTGGTTAAGAATCTGCCTGCCAACGCAGGGACACGGGTTCAAGCCCTGGTCCGGGAAGATCCCACATGCCACGGAGCAACTAAGCCCGTGCGCCACAACTACTGAGCCTGTGCTCTAGAGCCCGTGAGCCACAACTACTGAGCCTGCATGCCACAACTACTGAAGCCCCTGCGCCTAGAGCCCATGCTCCGCAACAAAGAGAAGCCGTCGCAATGAGAAGCCCATGCACCGCAACCAAGAGTAGCCCCCGCTCGCCGCAACTAGAGAAAGCCCACGCGCAGCGACAAAGACCCGATGCAGCCAAAAATAAATAAATAAATTTTTAAAAAAAAAAGTATAAAGTAGGGAAATAAAAGCATCAGCCATTTCTTTTTTTTTAAATAAATTTATTTATTTTTGGCTGCGTCGGGTCTTCGTTGCTGCGTGGGCATTCTCTAGTTGTGGTGAGTGGGGCCTACTCTTTGTTGCGGTGTGTGGGCTTCTCATTGCAGTGGCTTCTCTTTGTTGCAGAGCATGGCCTCTAGGCGCACGGGCTTCAGTAGTTGTGGCACGCAGGCTCTAGAGCACAGGCTCAGTAGTTGTGGCACATGGGCTCAGTAGTTGTGGCTCACGGGCTCTAGAGCACAAGCTCAGTAGTTGTGGCACATGGGCTTAGTTGCTCTGCGGCACATGGGATCTTCCTGGACCAGGGATGGAACCCGTGTCCCCTGCACTGGCAGGTGGATTCTTAACCACTGCGCCACCAGGGAAGCCCCAACCATTATCTTTTTAAAGAAAGAAAATTGATACACAAAACCTGTGATAGCTGAACTTTTCATAGCTAGTTAGTGGCATCAAAACCTAAGTCATCTCTATCTTTGCTTTTCTTTTTTTTTTTTTAATGTGCATTATTCCACTTTCTATTATTATTTCTAATTCATCTTTCATAAGCAAACCTTCAGCCTCTTTACTTTTTGCAACATCTTTCCTTAGCTGGCGGATGGTTCATGTTAATAGCACAGGATTGGGAGCTAAACCTCCAAGGTTCATTATGCTGGCTTTGAGTCTTCCTAGTTTGGTGGCCTTGAGAAGGTAATTCAAGCTTTCTAAGCCTCAGTCTTTTTATGTACAAAATGGGTATTATAACTGTACCTACTTCATAAATGATTATGAGAAGTAAGAGATTTAACATAGATAAGACACTTTGATCACTATATATGCAAGCACTACATGTGTTTGTTATTATGACGATAATCACCCACTACTCTATGCTTTTGTACCCGTAAACTTTATGGCTCCCTACTGTAGCTCTGTCACCATATCCCAAACAATTGGGCCAATATCTTGGATTCTCTCCTTGATATTCTTAAATAAAATTCTTATTTTGCAGTAATTTTAAACTCACAGAAAAGCTGCAAAAATAACACAGAGAGTTACTGTATACCCTTCACCCAGCTTCCCCTGATGTTAACATCTTATATAATGGTTGTCCACTTGGCAAAACTAGGAAATTAACATGGATACAATATCATTGACTAAATTACAGACTTCACTGAGATTTCACCAGATTTTCTGCTCAAGTCCCTTTTCTGTCCCAGGATCTAGTCCAAGGATACCGCATTACATTTAGTACTCTATTTTTTTTTTTTTAATGCTCCTTTTAAAAATGAGCACCCATGATTGGACTTGAGAGTGCTAATATGGGCAATTTTGTCCAGAGGATAGAGGCTCCATTACCTCTTTCATGACCAGGATGCTGTACTTTAAAGACATCTAATCACCCCAATCTCCTGACGGAGACCAAAGTGAGCAGACAAGGGAGATAATTGGATGCCCTACTTGAAGGTTGCACTTTCAGCAGTTACAGAGCATGTGGGAATAAATAGAGGGTAGGGAATGGAGCTGCTGATCAGAAAGTTTTGTCAGGCTTCTGGGATTTGGACCAGGTTTGATGGCTCACAAGTGAAGAGAGTGAAGGTGGAAATTTTCCAGTCTCTCCTGATTTGAGAAAATGTTAGAGACACTTATTCATCTATTAAAATATTTATTAAGCAGTTAATATTCTTAGACATTATTCTTGGTGATGGATATTATTTAGAATCTATAAAAAATGGTTTAATCTTTCTCAAATTAATTCCTTCTTGCAATGTAAATAAGGAAAGAAATTTTAATTTTCAAAATTGTATTGAAGGAGAGCAGAATTAGCCCCTAAAATATGTCCCTTTGGCATAAGAATTATTTTAGGCTGATTATTTTAAAGAAACAGCAGACATTGGAAAAGCTCTGAAAACCAAGAAGTTACCCTCTTATAAGAGACATTTCTATTTATAAGGGAAATTTCCATTTGTAAATGTGTCTCCCTCTCTGTACCAGAAAGAGGAGAGGATGACTAAATCTCTAGAAACTCTTATCAATGGAGAAGGCAACTGACTTAAATCTGCATAACAAATTTATAATTGTTTACTGTGCTTTGCCTGATAGCTTCCCACAATTGGCTTCCCTCCCGGTATCCTGTGCCCCAACATTTTCTTTTGTCTTTTGCTGGAGATGGTATTTAAAGTGGTGACTTGGGGCATTTTGGGGAGCTACTGAGTTTTCTTGGGTATCTTCCATGTATACAGGAGCTATACATGATATTAAACTTCTGTTTGTTTTTCTCCTGTTAATCTGTCTTTTATTACAAAAAGGTCTCAGCCAAGAACCTAGAAGGGTGGAGGATGCCAACTAAAGAATGTCACTTGCCATCTGGTTCTACCAGGACTGAGTCATTTGCCCGGCACTTGCTGACCTTCAACACACCCTGAAAGGAACTCAGGGTGGAGATCAAGAATGAGGCACTCTGTGCTGTGGGAAAACTGGCAGAACAGGCCTTCAGATAGCTGTTCTCAGGAGAAAATTTTATGAACCACAATTCTTGCATCTTCTCATACTTAGAAAAACACTAAAACCATTAACTAAGATGTCTATTCCTGGGCTTCTCTGGTGGCGCAGTGGTTGAGAATCTGCCTGCCAACGCAGGGGACACAGGTTCGAGCCCTGGTCTGGGAAGATCCCACATGCCGCGGAGCAACTAGGCCCGTGAGCCACAACTACTGGGCCTGTGCGTCTGGAGCCTGTGCTCTGCAACAAGAGAGGCCGCGATAGTGAGAGGCCCGCGCACCGTGATGAAGAGTGGCCCCTGCTCGCCACAACTAGAGAAAGCCCTCGCACAGAAACGAAGACCCAACACAGCCATAAATAAATAAATTTAAAAAAAAAGTAAGATGTCTATTCCTCATGACTAGCAGCAAACTTTTACCAAGATGTGTGCTTTACCACATGTACCCCTTCTCCAAAATCACATATATACTGAACTCTCCTCCTACTTCTTTAGAGCAGTTCCTCAGAGCTGTAACTGAAATGCTGTCTCCTGGACTATAGTCCTCAGCAAGCCCCCAAATAAAACGGAAATTCACAGGTCTCACGTTGTGCATTTTTACTTCAGATGATTTTTCCTTTCCTATAGAGTCATTAACTGATTGCAAATTCTTTAAGGACAATGAGTATACCTTCTTATTGTTGCATCATTTAATTAATATTTTTTGGTTTGTTTAATTTCACATATTGTAACAGAAGTAGGAGCATAAAAATTAAACATCTTTTAAAAAAATCTTGACTGTGTGTCGGGAACTCTGTTGAATCCATTGATACTATCAAATAAATACTCACTAAATCCTCCAAAGTAGGGATTTGTTTTTCACTCAGAGAGGCTGGGTGAACTGCCTCCTCATGACCTCAAGAGACTTGGGGTTAGAGTTTGGATTTAACACTATCGGCTCTGAAAACTGTATTTCAAGACCGCATTGCCTCATTCTGTGAAATTGAAACCAAGCAGGACCCTGTGGGACTCCTAGGCACAGAAGTCTTTTGGTCCCCCTCCAGCCTCCATGATTTTCCCTGAGTTCCAAAGGGCAGATTTGAACAGTTGCTAATCCGTGAAGGGAAAGGACGCATAGAAAAGGGTGGGGCAGCCAAGAAACAATAGTACAGCCTTGGGGCAGGGTCCTGGTTCCCCTTCAAGGGATACACATAACCATGTCTTTAAGCCCTTTATAGAACTAAAATCCAGAAAATGCAAGATGTCAGCATTCTTCATACCAGGAGAAGAACACCTGAGGTCAGACAAAAGGAACCAGAGAAGCTCATCAAGAAGATTACCTGAGATAAGATTAAAGGAATGCAGGCCCTGCACACACCTTGATCTTATCAGTATCCCTACCCTTGAACCATTGCCATAAAACTCCTCACCAAACTCCCCCGGGTTGGGGCACATAGTTTTCGAGGGCAGGAGCCTGCCGTGTCCCCCTTTGCCTGGCAACGCAATAAAGCTATTCTTTTCTACTTCACCCAAAGAAAGCTCTGTCTCTGAGATTCGATTTGGCACCGGTGTACAGAGGCTGAGCTTTTGGCATCAAAATCAGAATTTGGGAAGACTTTGCAAAGCACACAGTTCACATGAGAGTACAGAGCTAAAACTTACTATTCAGACATAAGTTTGAATCTGCTCATTTATAAGGGAAGCATGAAGAATAAAATGCAGTTTTGTTTATGTGGTTGATGGTGAGACATTATTGAAGGATTAAGGGAATCTGAGGAGAGGGCTATAAAATAAAAGTTTAGAAAAGAGAGTGGATTTTCTAAAGCAAAAGTAAATTGATCAGAAGCAAAGTCGGTAAATCTTACGGCTTTTCTGTGAGGGTAAGTAATGAAAAACAAAACCCAACGAAAAAACAAAGCCAAGAAACAGAACAGGCCTGGGGAGAGGCCCTCGGTCTGGTGTAGCCCTGCTTCATTGCTGGGTCTTATCTCTGCCCCCTTCTTTCAGGGGGTCTTGTCTATTCTGCCTCAGACTCAGCAGCACCCCATGGAGGGCATGGGTGGACATGGGCAGGCCATCAGAGGAGCAAAGGCTGAAGCTGCTGTCTGAGCTGAAGATTTTATTTTTGCATTCGCTAATAACACTACACAGGAAATGACATGTAAGCTGATGAGGTTGTGCCATTGCTCAGCATCCCATGAGGTTTCCAGAGGCACATTTTCAGCATGTTCTCTCAGAACAGGGTCATAGGAGGGTTAATCCGTAGATCAATGTCACCCTTGCTTTTGAGGAAGGACGGAGTATCACACCTCCTGTTTTTCTCAAGGTAGTCTAAATTCCCTCTTGCTTCGCCTCTGTGCCTTTATTATACAGACAACAGCTACTTTGAAAGAAGTTCAGGGAATAATTATGATTAACAACCAATGTGTATTACCATCATTTTGGGGGTGGGATGAGTGACTTTAGATCTTGAAGGACTCCTCAAGATCAAATTAGAATTTGGTCTTCAGAAAAGGTTGATACTCCAGTTTGAGAGTGGAATACTTATAGTGGAAGGGCTTTACATGCCACCTGGTTGAACTGCCCTTCATTTTGTACACAAAAAGTTTACTGGTTTTCCTAAGGCACAAAGTTAGCTATGGGTACAGCTGTGACTCAAACCCAGATCTCCTCGTTTCCAAATGAGGAGTTAGTGTTAGTGATTTTTCTAACATGACACTAAAAAAGAAGAGAAAAAAAACGTCAAGAAATTTGTTTACAATAACTTACACACACACACACATATATATATTTATTTTGTTTGGACCTAAAGTAAATAGTTTCTTAAATTTTTAAAAGAAGTTTTACAGGCCTATGTTGGTTAAACACCAAAATTTTCCACTCTTCTTGAAAGCCTTTTAGAGGTTTGGCTGGTGGAAATGATTGGCAATTTTAAGATCAAGGAGAAATTTCTATAAGTAAGTCATATTTCTGTGACCTAGTCAAGCATTCTGCTGAGAAATCTATTATATCATGATTATTATTTTCCTTCAACGACTATAGAAATCAACTCCATAAAGTAAAGTAAAATAAAAAGAAGCTAGAGCCTCATAGGATAAAAAGGTTCCAGGGCAGAAATTTGTTTCAGCTTCCTACTTCAGAAGCCCTATAGTAACATGTGACAAATGGTGGCCCAGTAGGTAGCAGACCAGCACCAATAGTGCATTAAGTGCAAGACTGTTAAGAGGGAGAAATAGGACAGAGCAGAGTCTCATCTTGTTATTCATTTTGTGTGCCCCAGGCGTTAAACCCTTTCAGAAATAGACCTGCCACTATGATTCTGTTACAAGCTGTGGTAGTTTTCCTTATTAGTGAGCAAAGCAATGGGAAGGGACCGTGTTCTCACTTGCTATTTAACTTATGAGAGCTTGTTCTTATATAAGGTCTATGGACGTATGTAAATTTAAAAACTGTGCTATCTACAGCTGAATTCTTTTATTCCTAGTCCTGTTTAGGAGGAAAGCAAAGTTTTCTGAAATTCTTTTAGTGGAATAAGACAAGGCATAGACACATTTAGACTGGTAAGATTAGTTTTCTAAGTACTTTGGCTCTGTAAAATGAGGACACAAGGCTAGGTTATCTTGCAGATATTTTGCAGTACACAAGCCATAAGATTTACAATGTATGTATACTGCTATTTCCTCTCTTCTTGGTGATGAAATAGATAGATCTTGAAAATTTATGAGTGTAGGGAGGAACTACATACACACACACATTTTCTTTCTCTGTCTCTCTGTCTGTCTCTTTCAGACACACACACACGCACACACTTACCCAAGTTGATACAGCCATTAACAGAGGTGAGACTAAGATATCTGACTCTAAAATCTGACTTATATTATACTGGAGGATCAATGAGAAGGTCTGAAAACTAAGTAGGAACAATAAGAGCCCAAGTCACATCACCTTTATTCTCAAGTCTGCATTTTATTGCTCTTTCTTGGCAAGTACTAACTACATTCTCTGTCTCTGTCTCTGTCTTTCTCTCTCTCTTTTATTTACGTCTTTCCAAAGGCATTTTAGAGGTTTTCTTAGTCCACCTCTCTGATTCCAAAAGAGGATAAACACACAAGATGAATCCCATCTGTATTTCCTATCTTCTACCTTTGTTCTCTTAAAAGTAGATTTTGGAGAAGTAACACGATCAAGTGGAAAGGACATTGAGTTTAGTTTATTAGTTTCTTGGTTTGTAATTTGAGAATGATAAGACATCTCTTGGATTACTATTAGCTATGTAGCCCACTTGAAACTTTAGTACCACAAGACTGGTATATACTCCATCAAAAAGGGTAATCTTCCCACAGTGCTGATAAAATGTAGAACGGAGAAGACTTGGGGAAAGGGGTGATGTGATTGCCTAGCCTAGGTAGTCAGGCTGTCAGTTTCCCTTTCCAGTAGATATTGACCTTAGCAGAGAGGATATTCTTTGAAGGGAGATAAGACCCTGTGGAGGGTCTTGCTATGAGCCATCTGGCCTCTCCTGTCAGCTAGTGCAGCTGTGATTGACGGGCTCCATGCCATGCCAAGGCACACCCAAGTGGCATCACCATCTCTATTTTCACCCATCATCCAATATCTCTCTGTTAATAACAACTTCTGGTTACTACCAAGTCCCAGCTGACATTAAAAAGCTTCAGGGAAATTATGAAGCTTAAGCAGTAGTGTTATTGGAGATTCAGGCGCCACCAGATACATTCATTCCCTTGTTTCATATCACACTGATCGAATCATTTCTTCATTCATCCAACATTTATTGAGTATTACAGCGAACCAGGAGTAATGGAATAAATATACCAAATAACAATAATAACAATGACAACTGACATTCATTGGGCATTTACCGTGCCAGGCTTTTTATATTTTGTGTTTTATACGTGTTGATCATTTAGTCCTCACAACAAACCTATGGAGTAGATACTGTTATCATCCCATTTTAAAAGTAAAGAACTAAGTGGGGTTTGAGGATTTAAAAATAATCAACTCCGCTTCCCCCAAAAGTTCATACTTTAGCAGGGATGATAAACTAAATAATGAAATAATCTGAAAACAAACTACATAACAGTGCTTAATATTACACTGCAACACAACTTCTTCCACAGGAGCGATTAACTCTGTCTAGAGCTATTAAAACAAGGTATCCAACTTGAGTCATTCTTGAAGGATGACAAAAAAATAAGTCACCTGGCAGACAAAGAAGAGAGAGGAGCAACCAGACTGAAGTCCTAGCTCCAATAGTCATGGGTATTTAAGAGGCTTGTGGCAGAAACAGGAAAATGCAAATAGTTCAGAATGGCTAAATTGTAATGAGATATTCAAACTAGAGAAATCAAAAGTATGCCGATCATTAAAGGCTTTGAGTTGTAGAAGTTTAGATTTTTATTCTCTAGGCAAAGGATAAGAGCTTTTGGAGTTAACCAGAGAACTGACAAGATGTAATTTTAAATGGATTAGAAGGAAAAAGGATGAGAATAGGGGAATCTCTTAGTAGGACTTTGCATTAATCTTCGTAAGAGATAATTAGGAACAGATTGGTAGTTATTGAATTAAGAATAGAGAGGAGGGGGCAAATTTAACTGACATTTAAGAGTTCAAGTCTCTTGAACTTGGTTAGTGGGAAGAAAGATTGAAACTGAATTGCAGAAAGAAGCATAGTCAAGAGACTAAGAGGAAAAAGTCTTGGTCGTATTTGATTTTTTATCCTAATTGCTGAGGCTCAGCTGTACCCGTGCCTCTGTGGCTTGGTCATATCAATTCCCTTTTTGTTCTAAGCTAGTTTAAATTGGGTTTTTGGCATCTGCAGCAAAAAGATTTTTGACTAATATACCCAGGAACCACAAACATTTAAGTTTTAGGAAGTAGAAGAGACAATCCAATACAAGACCTGACCTCACGGATGTGGATTATTAAAGCTGAATATTCAGCTGAACAGATCATTCCACTTTCAAGGCATGAAAACATTATGCTCTTATGCATCTCTTGACATCATATGGGACTAGAGGTGCTGATCCTTATCAAAGCTTGTTCCTTTGCATAGAAGAGATGTGAAGAAAGAGAGGTTCCAGAAGAGTTTCTCTTCAATTCACTACTGTAAATTGAGGTGCTATGACTGATGCCATAATGAACTAGATTAAAAGGTGGGCAACATTTGTGAAATATTGAACGAGTTGAAATCATTTAGCATGGAGAAAGTGAGGTGAAAGCACAAAATTGCTGTCTTGAATTATTTGAAATGTTCTGAAATGGAGCTCCATGACAAATGTTTCTTTCTCTCCACTGAGGCCAGAGCAAGAGGAAATGGATTCAAGTTGAAGCCGGATCTATTTAAGTGAATTATATTAGAGAGCTTCCTGACCTTGAAGGCTATTTGGCATAGGAATGGATTGCTAAGCCAGGTCAAGGAATCTCTTTCTCCAGAGAGAGAATCAGAAGGATGAAGGGGATTTGGGAAGTCATTTAGACGGATGAAAATTGATCTTCTGTTTTAAAGACCAAGCCCCCCGAGGAAGAAATGCCGTGCCTTCATACCAGTACCTAAAAACCTTCACTCTGCTGTCAAACTTGCCTTTGCAGCTTTAAACCATTTTCTCTTCCCAGTTGAGGTAGAGAATAGTTAGTCAGGATCTTTAAAACATTTGGTTACTCTAAAGGTCAATATTAAGTCACCATTCACATCCTCTTTGCAGGCTAAATAATCTCTTTTCTCATAAACATTTCTTCCTAATCCTTTAATTGTCTTCATGGTTCTCCTGTGAAAAGTCTCCAAGATTTCATATCTGTCTGTAGTTTGGAGCCCCAAACTGGACACAATAATCTAGTAAGAATTTTAAATGCTGACTATAGTAGACCAGTTGTTTCTGAGTTGTTACCTTTACTCCTGTTCATGTTATTCAATGTAATGTCTTTTTTTCATTTTTTTAAAGCAGTGATACCTTGCACCCTGCACACTTACATTGAGCTTGCTTTCATCTAATTTTTCCCCTAGTGTCTAATGTAATTCCTGGCATCTAGTAAAATATCCAATAATAGTATGTTGAATGAATGAATTAATGTTCTAATGAATACATTATCAGATAGCTAGTTGTGGGTTATTGGGAGGATCCAAATAGACAGTTTATGATATAGTTCTTCATCACCTGAATGCATGCTTCTCTTTCACTGAAAAATTTGTATGCCTGTAATTTGAATATATTCCTTCAGTGTTCTGTCTTGTAATTCACAATATTTTTGAAATCATTTATTTTTTCAGTATGTACAATCAAGAGCCACGTTTTCTAGTTTGTTTATTGTTGGTTATTAAAAGTTATTAATAATAACAGCAAAAAAATAAAGTTTTATACAACAATATAAAATAAAAGTAAATATCTCCTTTTTCCCAGGGCCAGTCATTGCCCAGAAGTAACTACAGTCAAGAGTTTTCTATTCTCTCCTCTGTTGCACAAATGGTATCATACTGCACATAATATTTATTATCTTTTTTTTTCACTTTTACCCCACTGTGTATGGTACCTTAAAATATATGCAGACTCTAACCACTTCTAATCCTTTTGTGCCATCGTACTATCCCCAGCCACCATCCTCTGTTGTGAATTATTGCAATTGCCTTCTAATTTGTCTCCTTGTTTCCACTTTTGCATCCTGACCCTAGTTTATTCTCCTTACAGCAGATAAAATGATCTTTTAACATAAGATGGATCTTGTCATCCTCTTGGTTTTAGCCATGTCACCCAGCATTAAAGACAAATTCTTAGAGTAAGTAGCCCATGAGGCTCTCTGGGGCTAGGATCTCTGCTACTCCTAAGGTGTTATCTTACTATCATTATTATTTATGCCCCACATTTACTCAATCAGCCCAACCTCCTTGCTATCCCGAAATGTGCCAAGCATAATTCCCTCAAATCCACTCTCTGCACTTTCATCTTCCCAGAATGCTCTTCCTTCTTATGTCCACAGAGCTAAGTCTATCACTGCTTTCACATCCCTGCTCTGATACACCTTATCAGAGAGGACTTGATTAATAGCTCCCTAAGCCTGTGTAGACGTTAACCCAGCTCACCCATACTTTGGATCTTCCTTTTCATTCTGGCATGGGGTGGGGATATGTTTTGTTCAACCCAAACCCCAGTACTTAGAAAAATACCTGGAATATAGTAGGTGCTCAATAATTATTTGTTGATTTAATAAATGATCTTCATAACACTGTAGTATGATAATCATTCTATATCTGTAAGTATAAGCTCTACCTTATTTGGTTTTTAGTTATATGGATGTATCACATGGATTTAGTTACATGGATACATACAGATTATTACAGTATTAAGCCATTTCTATTTTTAATTTTCCTATTAAAATATGCTGCAATAAAATTTTTAATCTTTTTCCCACTATATATTATATGATAATATATATTCCACTATTCTATTGCAATAGTATGACATATTGTATCTTTAGGATAAATATTAAAATCAGATATTCAGGACCAAGGTATAGTTCAATTTTAATTTAAAATTTAATTTTTTGGTATATTGCCAAATTTCCTCATAAAGAGACTATGGCAATCTAGAAATATGAGTGTATGAGAGCATGAGTAGAAGGTATGAGAATGAATAACCCAGAGAAGGAAACATTTGCCACGCTTAATTTGTCAAAGGACTTGATATTGGAAGTTGGGACTGAACTGAGACATCTGAGGAAAATATGTGTGTGTGTGTATGTGTGTGTGTGTGTGTGTGTGTGTGTGTGTGTGTGTGAGTGTGTGTGTGAAGAAGTTGACCCTTTCCACTTGTATGAATGTGCCTGACAGTGTGACCATTCTCTTGCTGATGAAAAATATGTGTAGAATCTTGTTTGGTGTGTGATTATGATCAGTACTTGTCAAATGTTGCTCTTTTAACATTATTTACATGGATGCCGATGAGGCCAGGCAAAAAGGTCATGCTGAGAAAGACTGAGCCTCTCAGTCATTCAGAAAGTAGGTTATTACCCTTGCTGCATAAAATCTCGCAATGTATATTCTGTACATCCCTTCCAATTCAGGAGATTGAACTGTTTTACTCATTCTGAGAAAGAACACCCCAATAAGTAACACAGCAAACAGTAAATGATTTGCCTAAACCCACACAGGAAGCCACTGGTATACAAGAATAGAATCAAAAGTTCCTGATTCCCTTTCCTCTACTGATGCCACTAATTTGTCAAAACACTTCAAAGTCTTTCTTTCAAAGTAAATGGAAAACTTTTCATGAAAGTTTGTGTTTCGGAATTTCACCAAGGGAAGAATATTTTAAAAAGTGTTGCTAGAAAACAAATATTGCAGTTGTATGTTGCCAAAGCTACTCTTTGGAAACACCGGCTTCCTTTCTCTCTCTTTCTATCTCTTCTATTTACTGCCTTCTTTTGGGGAGGGCAGAGAAGGAGCCATTCAAATGGAGGACAGACCCTGTGGGTCTGTCTCTGATGGTGCTGTATCTGCCCACCTGTCCCAGTGCCAGGATATAGGAGGCCCTTAAAACATGGTCATTTAATAAATAAGTGAAAGAAAAAAGATGCATTTAAAAGTAATGTTAGGAGGAGAGGAGAATGGAGAGTGATTGCTTAATGGGTACAAGGTTTTCAGATTCTTTGGGCTAATGAAAAAGTTCTGGAACTAGATGCTGGTGATGTTTGCACAACATTGTGAATATACTTAATGTCCCTGAATTGAATACCCTAAAATGATTACAGTGGTAACTGTTATGTTATGTGTATTTTATCATGATAAAAAATGTTAACATTTTTGAAAATTAAAAGATGCCTTGCTTCTTACCTCTTAGCTGAGAAATGTTATCTGCTAATAGGCATCCTTTCTGAGTATCAGCTATTACTTCAGGTGAATTTGCAAATGAAGACATTTTGAAATAAATCAAAATACACATCTCATTCGCACTCATAAAGCTTTATGAATACAGTTGGCCCTTCATATCTGCAGGTTCTGCATCCATGGATTCAACCAATTGTGGATCAAAAATATTCAAAACAAATTCCAGAAAGTTCTAAAAACCAAAACTTGAATTTGCCATGTGCTGGCAACTATTTAAATTGTATTTACAACTATTTACATAGCATTTACAACTATTTACATAGCATTTACATTGCACTACTTATTATAAGTAATCTAGAGATGATTTAAAGTATACGGGAGGATGTGCATGGGTTATATGCAAATACTACACCATTTTATATAAGGGCTTTGAGCATCCCCAGATTTTGGTATCTGCGGGGGTCCTGGAACTAATCCCCTGCAGATTCTGAGGGACCACTCTACTTTGTCATTGATTAGTTTAGCTTGTTCTAGAACTTCATCTAAATGGACTCATTCAACATATACTCTTTTGTGTAAGGCTTCTCTTACTCTGCATATTTTTGAGATTCAGTTTATACAGTCATATTTGTTCAAGACTAAAATGGAACTAACAAAAGCAAGGCTTGAATGAGGTCCTCTAGTGCTTACAAAAATGGCCTTACTTAAATCTGTTGCCTCTGAAAAACACCAGCAATAAAATCTAGACCTCATCGTGGGATACATAAAAATTTTCAAGTGACCGAGCACTCAGAGGACACATATTTGGGAATATTACATGAATCACACTGACACTGGAAAGTACAAAACACATTCGTGTTTTGCTCTGTGCCTTGTGAAATTGCATACAGGAGTTTGTTCTGGAGTCAAAGACGTAGTGTTCTTTCTGAAATCAGCAAGACCTCCTGCTCAGCTCAAGTCAGTGAAGGATAGAGCAAAACCAGATACAGGCAGATCTGCATCACTTGCCACATTTAAAAACCATGCATCTGCTTCTAATGATGGGTACCAAATCATCTGTCTGGATATTTTATCTTTTCTTACCTAAAGTGTGAAGCATCGTATACTTTAAAAGCAACAGGACACATTTAGCGAAATCCTGCAATCCCCTGTTTTCTAGATGAAATTGCCATCACAGGGAGATCTGACAAAACTGAATTCTACTGCTGAGCAGTTATATTTCAAGCTTCAATTCAAGTGCTTCAGGTTTACTTTAAATGACCTGATGCAAACATATGATTTAGATCTTTAAGTAAGAACTACAGAAGCTCTGCCAGGCTCCATTATTTAGTCTTGAAAGTTCCATTATTTCCAGACATCCCAAAGGCAGGTGCTGCCAAGAAATGGGAGGAACAGAAGGCCCTATCAAGAGGTGTCCTGCCAGGGAGATGACAAGACAGATATAATTTCAACACCATCCTAATTTGCTTTGCTGACCAGAAGGGGAAGATTCCAGCTTTCTCCAGCAACAAGATCTTCCACAACTGAGAACTCTACTTTAAATCCTGCCAGCTGAATTCTCCTCCCACTCTCCACGCATGCCTGTATTTTCCAGGTGCAAAACACTAGTTAAATTCTGAAAATGTTTTGCATGGGTTGAGGGGGAAGTGAGCAAGTATGCAGAACAGCAACAAGCAGAACCTTTGCGAATAAAACCTATTTGTTTTTTACCTTTATGGAATTCACTTAAAATTTATTTTTAAAATTAAACTAATGCAACAGAGAATTTGAAAAGAGTTCTAAAGTAATCTAGAGCTCCAAGTTGACTCTCAAAGTGATTTCTTAAAGAATGTGAGACATCTCTGTTCCTGAATGTAATTAAAACTAGATTCAATTTTCACTTGTCTGAATGTAGGATGATATAGCTGATGGTAGAATATGGAAGTAGATGATATTAATATTTATTAAATTTATTACATAATATTTATAAATCCATTGAAATGAAATAAATTATTTAATTTTCTACTCAGTAATAGATTACAAAAATATTCTGGAATAATAGTAATTAAAGTCTCAAATTGTTAGAATTGTATGCCAATTTTTAAACAGTATTTTTTTATTTTAACTTCTCAGTGTAGATTTCAAACAATAACTGTGGGTTTACCTACTGATTTCTGTTAAATTTAGAGGAAAGGGTTAAATTTTGATAAAATCAAGATTGGAATTCTATCTTTTTATTTTAAAATAACCATTTGTTTTGCATTTTGTTCTTTCATTGGAACATTTCCCTTTTTTTCTTGTGGATTTTATTAATAGTACCCTAGACACTAAACTAAACTTTGTGCATTTAATCTTTTCTGCCTCCATTTATTCACTTACTTAATAAGTATTTATCAAATACCTTCCATGTGTCAGGTTTTGGGGACAGAACAGCTACTGGACTCTTGGAGATATCATTCAAGCAGGAAGTTTGCTATTATTAGACGATACACAGGGACTGGCTGTACCTTAGTTAAGCAATATTTGAAAATGCTGCAAGATTCTGTGTACTTACTCAAAAAAGCCAACAATTATTTACTCAACTGAATCAAAGAGAGGACAGATTATGAGCCCCTTCTGAGAAAATGAGAATTATAGACACAGCACTTAGTAGGGCTTTTTTCCAAGGGCTCAGAGTTTGGCAGAATGTTGATCAAATAGTATGCCTTAACACAGACTTGACTGGAACAATCACTTTCTTCTTGAATTATCCAAATGGTATACTGCTTGATTCTCACCTTTTCAATATGACTTCTCTGCCTCTTTCTTTAGTCAATTTCAGTCACTCTTTTTGAAATGCTCTCTGTACTATTTATTTGACGAAAGATTGCATTTTCTAGTATTTTTAGTTGCTCGTTTGTGTATTGTTTCCTATGAGGCTATAAACACTATCTAAAGAAGAGAGTTAGTCATATGCTTTTTCCTTCTCATGACTTACCAGAAATTCAACAAATATTGACAACACAAGTGCATTTAAAACGTTCTTAAAAATGTCTGTTTCCAATACATAGTTACAAATAAAATTTGGGGCTTCCCTGGTGGCGCAGTGGTTGGGAGTCTGCCTGCCAATGCAGGGGACGCGGGTTCGAGCCCTGGTCTGGGAAGATCCCACATGCCGCGGAGCAACTAGGCCCATGAGCCACAGCTACTGAGCCTGCGCGTCTGGAGCCTGTGCTCTGCAGCAAGAGAGGCTGCGACAGTGAGAGGCCCGCGCACCGCGATGAAGAGTGGCCCCCCGTTTGCCACAACTGGAGAAAGCCCTCGCACAGAAATGAAGACCCAACACAGCCATACATACATACATACATACATACATACATACATACATAAAAAGAATGTAAGCAGACAAGAATAGCATTAAAAAAAAATTTTTGAAAAATAAGAAAAATAATGAAGGAAAAAATTCACCCATGGTTGAATTCTCCTTTCCTTATAATATTTTCCTTGCATAAGTTTTACTTTTACATGGATGTAATCCCAGTTTATATTCAAGTTATGAAGTAATTTTTCTTTGAGCATAATACTAACATTAAAAAATTTTAATATACTGATTATAAAAGTTATCTTAATGGTTATTCAATATCCTATTGAGTAACTCTTTCAAAATGTATGCTTAATTCTTAGGTTAACACACATTTGAAAGTTTTATGTCTTTCAGATGGAAGTTTCCTCTTAAGTAGTGGCATTCTTTATCCCTAATAATTTTTTTGCATTTAAGTCATTTTTATATGTGCATGTAAATATATATAACTTTCTTTTAATAGTAACTGTCAAGTGTATTATTTTCATACCTTTTCCTTCAGCTCGCCTATCAGTATGATTTATCTCTTTGTAAATACCATGAAACTGGATTTTATAATTCAATCTGAAAATATTTTTCATAAATTTATTATATGACATCTGATGTGCCATAATATATATAATATAAAATTATATATTTATGCTATATATTATTATTTCTATATTAAAATATATACCTATATTTTTTGTAGTTAAATTTATCAATCTTTTTCATAGCTTTTTGTTTTGAAATAATTTTAGACTTACAAGAGTTGCAAAACTAGTACTCAGATTTTTCCGTATACTTTCACCCAGCTTCTCCAAATAAATCTTATGTAACCGTAGTGTAATTATTCAAGCCAGAAAATTAACATTAATACAATATTATTAACTAATTACTTGCCTCATTCAAATTTAATCAGTTGTCCCACTAATATCCTTTTTTTTGTCCAGAGTCCAATCCAGTATTCCACATTACATTTAAGTGTGATAGCTTTATTATTCTCCAATAAAGGACAATTCTTCAGCATCATTTATGACCTTAACACTTTTGAAGAGTTCTGGCCAATTATTTTGTAAAATGTCTCTCTGATGGGTTTTTCTGTTGCTTTCTTATGATTATGCATTTGTGGCAAGAATATCACAAAAGTAATGTTTTGCCTTTTTCAGTACATTATATCATGATGTACATGATGTATATATGTCTCATTACTGATAATTTTTAACTTTAATAATTTGTATATGATGATATCTCTCAGGTTTATCCACACTAAATTACTATTTTCCCCTCTATAATTATTAAGTATCTTGTAGGAAGATATTTTGAGATAATGAAGATATGTAGTCTTATTACATTTTCACTTGCTAATTTCCAACCTCTGTCAATGACTTTTGTCTGCAACAATTATTACTGTACTATTTGTCAAATGCTGCTTTTTATTTCCATTTTTCTTTTTACATTTATAAATTGGGCTTCTCCTGTAGAAAAATTTGTCCCTTCTCCATTTATTTATTTTTTCAAGTATTTATGCTTCTATGGATTCACGGTTATTTATTTTATTTATGGATTATAATCCATTACTATCATTATTTATTGTGTTGCTCTAATTGCCCAAAATTTAGCCTTTGGGGACTACTTCAAGTTTGCTCATATATCCTTTCAACAAATTCCCATCACATTTTGCGTTCTTCCTTACTTTGTGGTACCACAGATTATCTTATATTTTCTCTGCCCCATTGCTGGAATCAGACAATATTCCATGTAGTCTGGGTTCCTTTCACTGTTGAATGGCATTTAGAAATCAAGATCTGGATGCTAGATGTGTTCATTGCTATCGGGGTGCCTTTGCTTCTAAAGCCTCTTAAGAGTATGTATTTAGTATACTAAATATATGTATGTACACACATGAGCTTGAGTGTAGGCACACCATTGTACCTGTCTCTACCTGTACATATATAAAAAATCATGAGTTCATACTGATACCTCTGATATCTTTTCTTATTTGTAATTTCTTTTTCCAACATTTATGATTGAGAAAACTGGCTTTCATTGTCCACAATATATTTAATTATTTGCTCAATCCTGGTAATATACACTGTGTCTTTGCGACTCAGTGTGTGATTTTCTCACTTCTCCTGCCTTCCCCCAGCTTTAGTTGTGGGCTCAGTGTGTATTCCTTTCTTTCCCCCGGAAATAGGACTTTTTTTTCCTGTTCCTTTTCCTTAGCCGCAATGGGTATTCACCTGTGCCCTAAGAGTGTGAGTGTTTGATACTCTTTCCCTACAAATTAAGGTTTTTGCTCTATAGGGGAGAGAGCAGAGAAGAGGCTAGGGGAAATTTCATGCTTCTCCTTCATGGTGGCTTTTCCACCGCCC
This sequence comes from Balaenoptera borealis, assembly GCF_965194805.1. Classification (NCBI taxonomy): domain Eukaryota; kingdom Metazoa; phylum Chordata; class Mammalia; order Artiodactyla; family Balaenopteridae; genus Balaenoptera; species Balaenoptera borealis. Next base: position 23,129,521 of record NC_138876.1, read on the forward strand.
CACGTATGCACTACTATAGATTCTTTCTTAGGGCTCTTTCTTAAGAGTATGCAGACACTCCCAGTTGATGATCTCTCAAGTGCTTCAACCAGTCCTACCAGCATCCTCTCATCTTTCAGCAACTCATTGGATTTTCTTGTCGAATTCTTGTCTGGTTGCATCTTGTCCAGGTAAATGAGTGCTTGCATGTCCTCTCTCTTTGAGGGTGCTCCTTTGTCCTTAGATTGATCCAGATGATTGGCTGATGTGTGACTTCAGTGTCCAACAGATTCTAAAAGAGTTTTGAATTTGAAGTTAAGTCAGTTCTTTTCAATTTTGAGGGTGGGAATGATGCTCGTCTCAACTCTCATGTCCCTTAATGAAAGGCAGATGTGAGTCAGGAAGTGTGGTTTTTATGTAGTTTTATTTGTTCTTTCTTATTCTATATTGTTTTAAAGAGTGCTTTTAAAATGAATTGTAAATAATTATCTTTCACATTTAAGTCTTCAATTCACCAAGAATGAGTTTTTATATATGGTTTGAGTTAAGAATTTAATTTCATTTTTCATATGTTATTGAAAAATTTTTTTCCATTCTCCACTGATCTGCAAAGCCACTTCTACGTATATGTTTAAGTCTGGCTCTGTTTCTGGGCTCTTTATAATGTTTCATTGCTTAATTTTTTATTTCTGAACTAATGTCAAATTATCTTAATTATTATAGCTCAAACTGAATCTTAATTCTTGGTTGACAAATGCTACTCCTCTATTATTCTTCTGCAGATGTATCTTGACTATTTGGGGCAACTTATAAATTTCCAAATAATTAAATAATTAAATTTCCAAATAATTTAAATCAGATCGTCAAGTTTCTTAAGAATAATCTTTGGCACTTTGATTGGAACTTAGATTGTAACTATTGTTAAATACTGAAATAATTGATATTTTTATAAATTTATTCTACTTATAGTGTAACAGGATAAATCTCTTCATATGTGGAGATCTACTTTAATGTTGTTGGAGACAATTCCAGTCAGGATATATTAACTTTTTTACACAGCTTATTAAATTCACTTTACTAATATTTTGTTTATATTTTTGGCAATGATATTCATGGAGGAGTTTAGTCCGGAATTCTTCTTTCTCATAATGTCTCTATCCAGTTTTGATACCAAGGTTATATTGACTTCATAAAATGATTAGAAACCCTCATTTCCTATGTTTTGGAGTATTTGAATAATATTTAAATGACCAATTACATGAATATTTGGTATAACTCACATGTATATGTACATGGGCTTGGAGCTGACTTTCAGGAGAAATTCCTATTAATGATTCAATTAATTATTAACTTTTAAGTTACTATTTCATTTTTAGTAAGTTTTTAAAAGATAAGCTATGTTAGTAGTTGTTCATTTAGTATGTTTCAAACTTATTAGGATTAGATTTTCTAAATAACTTCATTTTTTCTTACCTTTGCTATTTCTGTAGTTTTGTCCTTTTATATACTAGTATATTTTTCTGCTTTTTTTCTGCTTTAATATATTTGGTCAGAAGATTTTTCTACTCTATCAATATTTTCAGACACTTTTTACTTAATTAATATGAAATGTTTATTATTAAATATTTACTAATCATATTTTCAAATCTTCAGAGGATTAATGTAATATTTTTCTAATGTATTAAATTGAATTATACCTAGTTTGTTAATTTTGAGACCTGATTATTTTCTACTAACAGCATTGAAGGTATAACTTTTCTTCTGATTTCCTTTTGGGTGGCTCTTTTTTGGGATTTCATTTTTAAATAGTTCACATGTGGTTAATTAATATTCTGTACCAGCCTCTCAGTTTCCAGCAAACTGTGGCAAAAATTTTAATTAGTATTATATGTAGATCTATAGAATAATTAGAGAATAATTACCTAATAATATTAAATATTCAAATTCACAAACGTGACATGTCTTTTAATTTATTAAATTCTTCTTTAATTCTGTTGCAAAGATTTGTAGATTTTATTGTACAGGTCTTGCACATATTTTGTTAAATATATCCCTAAGTTTTTAATGCTGTTTTAAAAAGAAATTTTAAATTTAATTTTCCAGTTCTCCATTGCTAGTAGGTAAAATACAATTGATTTTTGTATATTATTCTTTTGTATTATGGCCTCACTAAATTTTCCTATTTGTTTTAGTAACTATTGTGCTGAATTTTTAAGAATTTTAATATACATGGTAATGTTGTCTGCTAATATCTACAGTTTCCTTCTTTCCAATATATATGACTCTTATTTTATTTTTCTTATTTTACTGCTATGTCTTGGATTTCCATTACAAGGTTGTCTAGAAGTGGAAAAAGCAAATACCCTTGTCTTACTTCCAGTCTGAATGAAAGCATTTTATCTTTCACCACTTAAATTTGATGTTAAAATAAAAGTAAATTTTTGATAGATATTCTTTATTTGGATGAGGAGTTCCTGCCTGTTCCTAGTTTGCTTATATTTTAAATCATGATAGATTTTTAGTTTGGTTAAGTGCCTTTATTGCCACCATTTAAACGGTCATTTATTTTTGATTTTTGAATGTTAAAATAACCTTTCAATTCTAGAATAAATTCTACTTAGTCAATACATCTTTTTACTTTTTAATGTATATTGTTTGATCCAAATTTTAATATGTACTGTTATATGTTATGTACTGTTAATATGTATTTCTTAAATCAATTTTGGTAATTTGCATCTTTTAGGAAATGTGTCCATTTGATCTGTGTTTTCAAATTAATTGGCATAAAGTTATTATTAAAGTTCCTTATTATATTTTAATGTCTGTGGGATTACTTCTAGTGATGTCTCCTTATTCATTTGTAATTTTGGTAAATTGAGTCTCCTTTGTTTTTCTTACTCAGTTTAGCTGGGGTTTACCAATTTCATTGATCTTTATATGTATTTATTATTTGGTTTCATTGATTTTTATTTCTTGTTTGTTTTCTATTACATTTGTTTTTAATCTCACCTTCATTATTACCTTCCCTCTACTTACTTCAGTACTTCTTTAAGTGTATCCCACAAATATTCATATTTTGTGCCTCTCTTTCCTTTCAGTTCAAAATATTTTATGAGCTCCCTTATGATTAACCCAAAGTTTTTTATAAAGGGTATTGCTTAACTTCCAAATATTTGCAGATTCTCCAGACAAATTTCTGATATTAAATTTTAATACAGTGCCACGTGATCAAAGAACTTACTCCATAATTTCATCCTTTCAAATTTATTGATGTTTTTAAGAGTGCAGCCTATGATTTCTCTAATGGAATGTTCTGAGTGTCTTTGACATAAATATGTTTTCTCCTATTGTTATGATGTAGACTTCTGTAATTATTATTGATGTCAATTTGGGTGGTAGTATTATATCTTAGCAGTTTTCAGTTACTTTAATTTCCAGAGAGAGGTATTAAAATCTCCAACTAAAATTGTAATTTTTTTTCTGTTTCTCCAGTCATTTCTGTCAATTTTTTTTTGATTTATTTTGAAATTAATTATATGCATATACATTCATATTTGTTATGAATTGATTATTTTATTTTTATAAATGCCTTTTTGATCACTCCTTCCTTCCCCTGAAGTCTACTTTATCTAATATTATTTTCACCACTCCTTCTTCCTTGTGATTGTTTACACGATATATATTTTTTCCATCTTTCTACTTTAAATGTACATATGTGTTATGTACTTAATTATGTTCTCCTAAAATTCCTATGTTGAAGACTCTGTCCCCAAAGTGACTGGAACTTTAAGGAATTAATTAAGATTAATAAGATCATAAAGGTGGGGCCCTAATCTGATAGGACTTATGTCCTAATTAAAAGGGGAAGAGACACCAGAGCGCTCTCTCTTCATGCACATTCGCAGAGGATAGGCTACATGAGAACACAGAGAAAAGAGGGGCATCTACAAGCCAGGAAGGGAAGCCTCACCAGAAACTAACCCTGGCACCTTCAAGCCCCAGAACCGTGAGAAAATAAATGTCTGTTGTTTCAACCATTGAGTCTGTGGTATTTTGTTATGGCATCTCATGCAATTAATTAAAGTATGCTTCTTACAGATATCATATAACTGGGTCTTCCTATTTTTAAAATGTAATCTTACAATCTCTACCAATAATTGGAGTGTTCAGATTGTTTATATTAATATATTATTGATAATGTCAGATTTACCTACCATCATTCATTTGTTTTTCATTTACCCTGTCACCTTAGTTTTTCTCCTATCTTTCTTGTCCTTCTAAGCGTTATTTTTAGTACTGTTTAGTATTCTGTTTAATCTTTTCTATTGGCTTATTTGTTCTTTTTTGTTTTAGTTATCTATATTTTAATAACAGCTTTAGGTTATACTGTATTTTTATACATGTATTTTTTCTTATCACAGACTATCTACAATTATTATAACACTTCATTTATTGTAATAACCATAGTAAACTATACTTATATTTCCCTCTCCCATCATTGGTATTCTTTTTGTGCATTTTCTTTTTACATGTCTTATAAATCCCACAATATATTTTTACTTCTTTTGTTTTTTAATAAAATTTAAAAATTAGAAAAAAGTCTTTTATATACTTATTTCTAGTGTTCTCTATTCATTTGTATATTCTAGTTTTCATTTGGGGTTGATTTCCTTCAACTGGAAGAACTTCCTTTAACTTTTTTTGTTACAAATCCTCTCAGCTTTTGTTTGTCAGAAATGTTTTTCATTTTGCTCTCATTTTAGAAAGATGTTTTCCCTGGATATAAAATTCCGGTTTGACTTCTTTTTTTTCTTTCAATAATATAAATTTGTCAATTTTGTGTTTTGGCTTGGGTTTTGCAAATGAGAAATCAGTGACCAATCTTTACATTGATCTATTTTATACAATAAAGTTGTTTTATCTCTGAGTGGTTTTTGGCATTTTGATAATGATGTGCCTTGCTGTAGTTTTCTTTGTTTCACTGAGCTTCTTGAATCTCTGGCTTTGTAGATTTTATCAATTTTGTCCATATTTTTAACAATATTTTTTCTGTCTCTCCTTTTCCTTTTGGACTTACATGGTAGTCGGCTTCATATTTTCCTGTATGCCATCGAGTCTCTGGATTTCTCTTTTAATTTTTGTTTTTCCCTTTGTTTTTTGTGTTTTGTTTTATTTATTTATTTATTTTTTGCCTTTTACTCACTGGGCTTCAGTTTGTAAAATTTCCATTGCTTTGTGTTTACATTTATTGGTCCTTTCTTCTACAATGTGCAATCTGCTGCCAAACTCATCAAGTGAAGTTTTTATTTCAGATTCTTTTTCCTTTCTACTGGTTCCATTTGGTTCTTTAAAAAATATTCTGTTCCATTCTCATTATGTTCATGTTTCCTTTTTTTTTTTTTTTAATATTTTTGAAGAATTGACTGCTATATTCTTTTTTTTTTTAAATCAAAATTTTTTTTTTTTTTTAATTACACTATACTAGGTGTGCTTTATTTATTTATTTATGGCTGTGGTGGATCTTCGTTTCTGTGCGAGGGCTTTCTCTAGTTGTGGCAAGCGGGGGCCACTCTTCATCACAGTGCACGGGCCTCTCACTATCGCGGCCTCTCTTGTTGTGGAGCACAGGCTCCAGACGCGCAGGCTCAGTAATTGTGGCTCACGGGCCCATTTGCTCCGTGGCATGTGGGATCTTCCCAAACCAGGGCTCGAACCCGTGTCTCCTGCATTGGCAGGCAGACTCTCAACCACTGCGCCACCAGGGAAGCCCCATGTTTCCTTTTATATTCTTGAACATAGAGGAAGAGTTGCTTAATTCTTGTCTGATAATTCCATCATCTCTGTCATTTTTTATCTCTTTCAATTTATTGAATTTTCTCATGGTGATAGGTCACATTTTCCTGCTTCTTGATGTTTAGTAAGTTTTTATTGCATAAGGGATGCTTTGAATTTTATGTTATTGTTGCTGGATTTTATTGTTTTCCTTTAACAAGTTTTGGAATTTGTTCTGGCAGTTAGTTAAATTACACGTGGATTTACTTAATCCTTTTGAGTTTTGTTTATGTTTTGTTAAAGCAGATCTAGGATAGTCTTAATCTAGACTAGTTTTGCTCTCCTGTTAAGATTTACAGTGTTTATTGAAAGTCTTGAATAGTCAAATAAGATTTTTAACCTCACAGGTTGGAAATGGAATGTTTACCAATAATCTGTGATCACTGGAAATTTTAAATTGCATTCTTAGCATGCACAGCTTAGATTTTAGCATACATTCACAGGAATGCCAAATTCTGGGGCTAATTCTTTGTCTAACTCCTCCATCTCTGATTTTCTGCCACACAAATTTGAGTCCTCTCAGCCATGTCAAATTCCAGTCCTCAATTCCAATCTCTTCAATTCAGTGAGCCTACATGTTAGTTCCTCCTGGACAAAACTAGGGCAATTGTAAATCTTATCTCATATGGTTCCTTCTTCTAAAGAATCTGAGGCTTGTTCTACATATTGTTCAATATTTGAAAACTGCTATTTTAAGAATCTTTTTAATAAATTCATATTTGGTTGATTTTTTTAAAAGATTTTTTGATGTGGATCATTTTTAATGTCTTCATTGAATTTGTTACAATATTGCTTCTGTTTTATGTTTTGGTTTTTTGGCCATGAGGCATGTGGGATCTGAGCTCCCTGACCAGGGATCGAATCCATACCCCCTGCATTGGAAGGCAAAGTCTTAACCACTGGACCACCAGGGATGTCCCTATATTTGGTTGATTTTAATGTCTATTTTCTTTTGCTATAAGATAGGGATGTTACCAGCCTGTGATCAATTTATCTCCCTTCTAAGGTCCCTGCCTAACAAGGAGCCTCAAGTTCTATTTCTTCATAGTGCCACTTACCCCATGATTATTATTCTTCTTGTAGTGCTTATTTAGTCTTTTGCCCTCAGAGAACTCTTTCTTTTGAGTGTGTTTACTGCTAACCATTTTGAACTCTGTTTTGTTTTTTTTTTAGGGCGTGTGCGTGGGTGGCCCTTGGAGATTTTCTTTGCTTCCTGAAAGCACAAGGTTACAATAAAAAGAGTGTTTTATGCAGGATCTAGTTGTCTGCAGCAAGAGGGCCTTTCAGATTATTTTTTTCACTGTATTGCTGGATGTAAAATTCTTCTGAATTTCCATTTTTAACTATTAAGTTGATTTATTATTTTTAACATTATGTTTGGATTTATATTTGTGCATTTTTAAACGATGCTCTTACCTTATTTCATGTTTTTCTCCTCATTTCCTGTCTCTTCTTGCATTAATATTGTATTTCTCTTTCATTTCCTCTAAAAATTTGGGCGTTTTGTTGGTTAATTTTATACATCAACTTGGCTGGGCTACGGCACCCACATATTTTGTCAAACACTATTCTGGGTATGTCTGTGATGGTGTTTCTGAATGAGATTAACATTTAAATTGGTAGATTACCTTCCATAATGTGGGTGGGTCTCATGTAATCAGTTGAAGGTCTTAATAGAACAAAGACTGACCTTTCCCAAGCAAGACAGAATTCAGCCAGCATTCAGCCAGAATGCCTTTGAACTGTGACTGCATCTCTTCCTTGAGTCTTCAGCCTGCCAGCTTACCCTGCAGATTTTTGATTCACCAGGCCTCCAAATTTGCTTGAGCCAATTCCTTAAAATCTCTCTCTCTATTTATATAATTCATCACTATCTCTACTCTTTTCCCAGTTCCTAACCATAATTGACCATTAATTCCCAATACTTTCTCTTCTGTTTTACATGCTATTGTTTTTCTGTATTTTAGTTTGCCTTATTAATAAATCAAAATTATTTATTATTTTTGTATTGTAATTCTTTTATTTCTAAACATGCATACAATTTTTTTTTAGTATTCATTACTTCTTTAATTCCATTTATTTCTCATGGTTTGACTACCTTTATCCTCAAGTAAATCTTTCAGTATTTTTCAGTAAGTGTTGTTTGTGAATAAAAAATGTCATATTTGCTGGGATATGTCTTTTATTTACTCTCAATTTTAAATTATGATTTAAATGGGTATAGAATTTTTAGTTCAAAATTATTTTATTTTAACAGATTGAAGATATTGTTGCTGTGGAAGATTCTGTTTTTAGTCTATAGCAGCATTTTCTCATTGCTTTTAAGTTTTTTTCTTTTATTTTAATTTAATATAGTTTCATCCTGCTGTGTCTAATTGTAGGATTGTTTTCATTTAACACCTTTGAGACTTGTTTTTCTTGATGCTGATGATCTAAGACTTTTATAATATCTGGACAGTCTTCAGGCATTATCTTTTATTTAAGTGTCTTACTCTATTTTTCCTTATTCTATCAGATGTATGTTGGCTCTTCTCATTTTATTCTGTATATATTTTAACTTCTTTTTCACACATGCCGTGTCTTATTTCTCTGTGTTGCATATGTGTAATTTCTTCATTTTTATCTTCCAATTTGCTTAATCTATTTTAGCTGGGTCAAATTTGCTATTTAATGTAGCCATTTGTTTTGCATTTTAATATCTATTTTTTACATTTCAACTCCTATTCTGTATATTTTTTTCAAATTTGCATAGTTTTTTTCTTTAGCAATTTAAATAAATGTGTTTTCCCTTTCAGCTTATTCTATAATTTCAAACCCTTGAAGTTGTAATTCTGCTGTTTTTTATGCTCACTTTCACTATTGGTGGATATATCTTTATGTATTTTGCAATTTTTGACTGTGAACTCATCTTGAATGGGACTGTGTGTACAAAGAGAGTGGGAAAGTGAAAAGACAGAGAGGACAGAGACAGAGACAGAGAGGGGAGAAAAAATATATCCTGTGTTCTGGGTTTGCAAACTTTCTTCCAGTTTTGTTTGTTTGTTTTGTGCCTCTGCCAGGAGCCTCAGGCTATCACTGGCCAGGTACAAAGGTCCTTGCTAAATTTTAAGCATGTGTTCCCACATGATGAGAAGACTGTAACTAAAACTCAGAGCCATGTGGGTTAACGAATGTGTTTTTTAATTTCCTGGAAATATATATTTTTTTCTATTGAGAGCATAGGCAAAGAAAGACTTTGTTTTGATTTCCTTTGCAGTGGATAGAATTTTTTTTCCTTCCAGTCTATCTTCCAGGGTCTTGGCTTTGACTGTATGTGTGCATATATGTGTATATATCTGTTACATATCTCAAACGTTCAATTCCAATGTCTCAATGTATATGACCCCAGGACCTTGTCACTTGTATTCAAGTGAACATTAAAGCACTAAAGTTACTAGCATTGACAATTTCCCAGAGCAACTTAATGCTTACCACTCTGGTTTTCTGTTATCTTTTCCTTTGATCACCTCACTCACATGTGAGCTTGGATATTCTATAAGATGCTATTAAATATGCATTTAAAATAATATTCGCTATATTTTATTTAACAATTCTAGATATTTGGAGAGGGAGGAATTTTTGAAGTATCTGGACTATCATATTTACATTTCAAACAAGTGAGTTTGACTCAGCTAATTGATTGTATGGTTATCATTGACCAGAAATATCTGTGTAGAACTGTGCTTCCTAGTGAGACCAAGTGATATGAAAGATGATATGTGACATGGGAAGAATTGTTCTTAGATTTGGTTCTTTTTCAAGCACCTAGAACCCAGATATTTATCTGTATGTTTATCTTCTCTTCTAGAAAAGCTTTGGATTTTGTCAAGTGTTTTTATTGCCTCAATTAATATAAACAGATGACTTTTCTTTTTAGCTCAATAATATGAAGGTTTACATGGATGGTTTTAGATTGTTGAACCAGCCTTGCATACTTGGAATAAATCTCAATTAGTTGTGATGTATAATATCTTTATGCATTGTTGGATTTGATCTGCTAGTATTTTGTTGAGGATTTTTGAATTCACATTTGTGAGAGATGCTGATTTATATTTTTCATTTCTTATAATGTCTTTATCTTTTTAAAAAATTGTATTAAAGTAATGATGGCTTCTTAGAATATCTTAGGGAGTGTTCACTCTTTTTATTTTCCGTTTCTATGTGGGAAATTGGTATTTCCTTCAGTTTTTGGTAGAATTCACAAGTAAAACTGTCTGGGTCTGGAATTTTCTTTTCTGAATAGTTATTAAGCATTGATTCACTTTCTGTAATAGACATAGAGCTATTCAGGTAATCTATCTCTCCTTGTATAAGTTTTGGTAGTTTATGTCTTTTAAAAAATTGATCCATCTCACCTACTTATCATATTTCTGGGCACAGTGTTCACAGTATTCTTTTAGCTTTTGAATGTTTGAGATATTGGTATAATGACCTCTCTTTCATTTCTGACATTAGTAATTTATGTATTCCCTCTTGTTTTTTGTTGTTGGTGGTGGTGGTTAACCTTCCTGAAGGTTTTTTCAGCTATTGATCTTTCAAAGAATCAGCTTTTGCTTCAGTTGTTTTTTTTTTCTATTGATTTTCTTTTCTCAATTTCATTAATTTCTCTTCTAATATTTCTTATTTTTTTCTTTTCTTTATTTAGGCTTAAGTTGCTCTTTTCCCTCTAGTTTCCTAAGGTGGAAGTTTAGGTTATTAATTTTACATCTTTCATCTAATATATAAATGTATTGTTACACTATAAATTTCCCTCTGAGCACTCCTTATACTGCATTCTACAATTTTTGGTAAATCGTGTTGTCATTTTCCTTTGGTTCAAAATATTTAAAAATTTCTATTGAGTCTCCTTCTTTGACACATGGGTTATTTATAATGGTGTTGTTCAATTTCTAAATGTTTTGGAATTTTCCAACTATCTGTTGTCATTAATTTGTAGTTTGTTATCATCTGAGACATTCTTTGTATGATTTCTATACTTTTAAGTTTGTTAACCTTTGTTTTTTAATAGCATAGAATGTGGCCTATCTTGCTGAATGTTCCATGGAAGCTTGAAAAAAATGTATATTCTGCTATTATTGTTACATGGAATATTCTATAGATATCAACTAGATCAAGTTGATTGATAGTGCTGCTCAGGTCGTATATATTGCTACTAGTTTTCTGTTTGCTTGACCTATCAATAGGGACAGAGGGGTTTTGAAGCCTCCAACAATACTAGTCGATTTTTCTATTTCTTTTTTCAGTTCTATCAGTTTTGGCCTCACACATTTTGATGTTTTGCAGTTAGGTGTATGCATATTTAGAAGTTTTAATGTCTTCTTGGAGAACTGGTCACTTTATAACTTTTTAATGTCTTTCTTTAGCCCTGATGATTTTTCTTGCTTTGAAGTCTGATTTGTCTGTAATTAATATAACTACTTCATTCTGATTTGGTTACTGTAAGCATGCTATGTCTTTCTACATCTTTTAATTTAACTCTTTATGTCTTTATTTTTAAACTACGTTTCTGGTAGACAACCTATAATTGGCTTTCTTAAAAAAATCCATTCTGGGACTTCCCTGGTGGTGCAGTGGTAGAGAATCCGCCTGCCAATTCAGGGGACACATGTTTGAGCCCTGGTCTGGGAAGATCCCACATCCCGCAGATCAACTAAGCCCGTGAGCCACAACTACTGAAGCCTGTGCACCTAGAGCCCATGCTCTGCAACAAGAGAAGCCACCACAATTAGAAGCACGTGAACCGTAATGAAGAGTAGCCCCCGCTCGGTGCAATTAGAGAAAGCCCGCACGCAGCAACGAAGACCCAACACAGCCAAAAATAAATAAGTAAAATAAAATAAAATAAAATAAAATAAATAAATTTATTAAAAAAATCCATTCTGATCATCTCACTTTTAATTGTATTTTAACTGGTGTATTAGTTATATATTCAGATGTAAAATGATTATTGATGCAGTTGATATAATATTTATCATGTTTATAACTGTTTTTTATATGTTGTGTTTTTTCACCTCATGTCCATTTTTTGCCTTCTCTGGTTTGAACTGAGCATTTTATATGGTTCCATTTAGTCTCATCTCATGGGACATCAATTATATTTCTTCTAAAAATTTTTAAGCAGTTGCCCTAGAGTTTGCAATATGCATTTTTAACTTATCTAAATTCATTTTCAAATTATACTATAACATAACTTCACATGTAGAATGGGTACCTCACAACAAAATATGTGCAATTTCTCCCTTCTGTTCTCTGTGACATTACTGTCATTCATTTCACTTATATTTGCTGTAATCATCTGATTCATCATTACTATTAAGTTTTAAACACACAGTTACCTTTGGTATAATTAATAATAAGATAAATAAAATATTTTATTTTACTTTTATTTATTCTTTCCCTGATACTTTTCTTTTCTTTACATAGATCAAAGTTTCTGACATATAATTATCCTTCTGCTTGAAGAACTTTTTTAAATATTATTTTTGCAGAGAATGTTTGCTAGAGATGAATTCCTTCAGTTTATCTAAGAAGGCTTTATATCTCCATTATTGAAAGATACTTTTGCTGGATATAGAATTCTAGGTTAGTAGATTTTTCTTTCAATACTTCAAATATTTCACTACACTATCTCTCATTTTCCATGTTTTCTGATGAAAGGTCTACTGTAATTCTTTCCTTGGTTATGTTGATTCTACTGATAAGCCAGTTGAAGGCATTTTTCATTTCTGTTAAATTGTTTTTCATACCCAATATTTTCTTTTGATTTTTTTTTTAGAGTTCTTATTTCTCTGCTCATCTGTTCTTTCATATTATTTACTTTTCCCATTACAATCTTTAGCATATTAATCATAATTATTTTAAATTCTCTGATAATTCCAACAACTCTGTCATAACTGAGCCAGGTTCTGATGATTGCTTTGTCTCTTCAGACTGGTTTTCCTTGCCTTTTGGTATGCCTTGTCATTTTTTTGTTTAAAGTCATACACATTGCTTCAGATACTAGACACTGAGGCAGAAAGGCTTTCATTGTGAGGATTTATGTTAATCTAGCTAGGGGGTTTTGCTTTGCTTAGTGTTTCAACTACATTGTTATAGCTGCTGTTGGCTTCAAATTCCTCTAAGAGTTCTTGTTTTGTGTCTCTTCTTGTGTTAGGCTTTCTTGTGTAATTCTCCTTTAGAGAGTTCCTGTCTTGCAGCTCTGTCACTGTTATCATCCCGAAGTCCTGTTGACGCGAGGGTCAAGTGTGAAGGAGAGGAAAAATTCTATAACCTTCTGAATAAATTTATGTTTTTTTCATAGGCTTGTTTCAGGGTTGTGATCACCACAAATGTTTCTCTTTTAGTATAGATTTCTGCCTCTTTGTTCCCTACTCCTTTTCCTGACAACAGAGTTTCTAATCTATTTCCTTGAAGCCCTGAACACTCTTGACTATACCCACCCATCATCCACTCTCCCACCCCAGGTGGCTGGGGTTTGAGAGGAATGCCTTCCCCAGCAGGGACACAGTCCTGGTCATCTTTTCCTTAGGAGCAGAGACCTATGTTATGGAGAAGACATTGGGTGTATTTTAAAATGATTACTCTTCCCTTTCCCCTTCCAGAGACTTGAGGGCACCTTTCTCTGATCTTCACCATGTAAACCTGCTGGGATTCCTGTAGGGAAAACCCACAAATGTGGGGGGGGTGGGTCCCAGTAAGACTGCAGGCCCAGGAATGTCTCACTCTCATTCTAGGCTACACTCAGCCTCATGCAATTCCTTATAGTTACCTCTTAAGTATTCTTACAAGTTTGTGGCTCCAGCAGCTTTTTTGCAGGTAAACAGATCTTGGTTTCTGTATCTCTCTGGATGTGAATATCTTTGCAGGTTTCAGGGTGGCAGTATTCCCTGCATCTTCAGTTTTCTAATGAATCCAAGAAGAGTTATTAATTTTTAGTTTGTTGAGGTTTTTCCTCTTATAAGGACAAGATTGACAGCTTCCAAGCTCTTTACATATCATAGCTGAAACTGGAAGTCTGTAAGTGACACTTTGATTTTGTTAGTTTTTGTGTGTATATGTTATTTGTTTATTTTATAGTTAGACTTTTTCCACTGCCAGAAACCTACAATGATGGAAAATTCTCTATCTTGTAAGAATAGAGTCATTGTCAGTCTAACTATATTCCAGTCAGACAAATCACATTTTCACTTTTCCATAGAAAGCAATAATTAGTCTGCTCTAACAAAAAATTTTCTTCAGACTTTGAGCCATGCAAAGTCACAGATGCTATTAAGAAGGCCAACCCATGCAGTGAAAATTTCAGCTTCCCTCAAAGGCCAATTAAAAAACCACTACCTTGTTATGAGCCAAAAATTGTAGAGCCATCTGGGATATAGAACAACCAATTTACTAAACATTTTGTATAAAATGCGTATATTTCGTATTATGAGGTTGTGGATTGATTCATCTTCAGTCTGAGTGATTATAATACTTTTTAGACTTTGCCAATAGTGATTTGTGGTTTAAAAGAGGAGGTGTGTTTATAATTTGTGCTCTGAGGAGAAGACCAGAAAATCCCTTTTACAAGATGTGCACGCATTTTTCTATGACAGCATGCCTCAGAAAGCATTTGTACAATGATCTTCATACAAAGGTTTTTTAGGTTCAAATAAGACAGTTTGTTACGGAAAAAAAAAAACCACTAAGACAACAAAGTAGACAGCAGGAGATTCTGTGTACATCAGTAGAATGCAGATTTTTCAATTGGTTAATGTTAATAATTTGCCAGTATAAGGACTCTGATGGAATAGAATGCCACAGCTTTTGTTCTGGTGTAATCTCCTGTGAACTCTGACTTACTGAAGCATGCCACTCTCTGAAGTCTTCCTGAAAGACTTATGGTTTCCCATCGTTCTTTCTGGTCTGATGCTGTATTTCATATGAAAACTCAAGAAATCTTCTCCAATATTCATCAGTTTCATATTCAATCATTTTATTTTCCTTGTCATGGTGAGGGGTATTGACCAAATTGAACCATGATCCAAAAGTTGAAGTAAATCACAGAAATGTGTTCAAAGATGGATAAGCCACTTTATTTCAAGTAAATCCCACAAAGAAGCAAAGCTTAAAAAAAATAAAATTATTCAGGCATACACCTATGATCAAATTTTAATGAAACCAAACCTACACAATTTTCTTAAACTCCAGTAAGAACAAAACTGGAATATTTTATTTTAACAATGAAAGAACAACCCCCAAACCTGGAAAACTTGGTGACGCTTGAGATATAGCAGGCTAAACAAAAGACCTTCTTGCTTTCTTTTTCTTCATTTCTCCCACATATTTCTTCATTTGGCAGTGATATAACATGCCTGTCAATGCTTTCATTTTCTGTGTAATGAAACACAGATTTAAAATTTAAAGAAGAATTCATATATATTTTAAGAAAGGAATTGATATCTTCTTTGCCAAATTATGTTAATGTAAAAGCTATATTTTCTTTGTTTGAAGTACAATACGCCAACTTAATTTTTGTTAAAGGGTCTGTGTTTTGTCTTAATAACATTACAGACTCTAGTACAATAGAGGTATTGGCTGTGCAGGATAATTTGAACTTTCCTG
The DNA here is from genome assembly GCF_965194805.1 of Balaenoptera borealis. Taxonomy (NCBI): domain Eukaryota; kingdom Metazoa; phylum Chordata; class Mammalia; order Artiodactyla; family Balaenopteridae; genus Balaenoptera; species Balaenoptera borealis. Next base: position 23,144,971 of record NC_138876.1, read on the forward strand.
CATCAATTGGGTTAACCACCCTTTAAATTAGAGGAATCATATTAGTGCCCTTCCTGTCTTTAGATGCGGCCTAGTGAAACAGCTTTACAAATAGCATGACTTTTTTCCCTGTGCATTTTTAGACTCTATTCCAACCTATAAAATTAAAAAAATACTTAATTTTTTAAACTTAAAATTTAGAGGTATTTATTAATTTCCCCCTCAATTGGTAATAGACTATTGTTTGGGTGACATACTAGAAAAGTTGCTTCAATCTTATCATAGTTTAATGGATGTTGTGGTTTCTTCCCAGTGTTAGTTGGGGTTCGTTTGGCTGGTCAAATATAAATGCCCAAATAAGAGATTAAACAAGGTAGAAGTTTACTTCTATCTCATGTAAAAGATGTCCAAAGTACAGCAGTCCATGGCTGGTGTGGCCATTCATTGGTATCAGGAACTCTGGTTTCTTCTTGATGTTTTTACAACATAGTTAGCATTTAACCACATTGCTCAAGAGGCTGCTTGAACTCTTCCCATTACATCAAAATTCCAGGCAGCAGGAAAAGCAAAGGTCACCAGAAAAGTTTACTCTGTCTCTTTAAAGTGACATTCTAGAAATCCCACATAGTACTTATACTTCCACTTACATCATATTGTCTAGAAGCCAGTAAAAGAGCTACACACAGGGGCTTCCCTGGTGGCACAGTGGTTGGGAATCTGCCTGCCAATGCAGGGGACGCGGGTTCGAGTCCTGGTCTGGGAAGATCCCACCTGCCGCGGAGCAACTGGGCCCGTGAGCCACAACCACTGAGCCTGCGCGTCTGGAGCCTGTGCTCCGCAACAAGAGAGGCCGCGATAGTGAGAGGCCCGCGCACCGCGATGAAGAGTGGCCCCCGCTTGCCGCAACTAGAGAAAGCCCTCGCACAGAAACGAAGACCCAACACAGCCATAAATAAATAAATTAATTAATTAATTAAAAAAAAAAAAAGAGCTACACACAGATACCAAGGAAGACGGGGAATGTAATTTTTTATCTAGGTGGCAATTTGTCCAGCTAAACTGGACAATTTTTAAAATTGAAGTAGAGAACTACGTCTCAGCAAAGGTGATGGCTTTTCAATGTATGAACTTGGTTAGGCTGAACTACAGTCCCGAGTCATTCAGTCAAACACTGATGCAGCTGCTGCTGTGAAGGAACTGTGCGTAGATGATTACAGTCCCTAATCAGGGGCTTTATGCTAAAGAAAAGGAATGTTATTCTGGGTGGGACTGACCTATTCAGGGAAGCCTTTAAAAGAGGACTTAAGCCCTATCTGATTTTAAAGACTGTGAATGGCCTTTGCTCATGGGGTTCTAGAGAGTCATGATCTCCTTTTTCCAACTTTTCCTCTAGACTTTCAACTGGCTAAGCAGGTCCTCACAATCACAAAAGCCAATTCCTTGTAATACATCAATCTCTCTTTCCCTACCTCTCTCTTTCTCTCTGCACACAGACACACAGACACGCACACACACACTCACACCTCCTTCTGGTTGAACCTTGATATATAGGGCAACATCTTGCAATGTCCATTCTAATAGTTCAGTAACTCCCTCAGTTTTCTTCCAATATCTACTTTACCTAGACCTGTCCATGTGCTCTGAGACTATTATTCTAGCTTCAGCAACTGGGGAATACAGCATGTCTTCCTCGGGCCAGTTATTGGTTCCAGAACAACCGTAGACCTAATTTTAGCCACTGTGGTATAAATGAGATTTAATTCATGTTTCTCAAAAAGATAATTCCCAGCAACTCTGAGATAAATTTTGGGAAACAACTTTCTTTCTTGTCTTCAATGCCAACATGCGAGAATGGAGCTCCAAGAAATTGTTGGTGTTGGAAATAAAGGAGAAGGCAGTCTAGGATGAACCTGACACACAGAAAATAAGAGTGAAGAGCCAGACAATTTTATTTTTTAAAGCTGTAGAATATAATCAACCTTGACACTTTATACCCTCAGCATTAAGTGAGCCAATAGATTTTGCTATTTGTTTAAACAGTTTAAGTTGGGTTTTTGTTGCTTGCAATAAAGCATATCCTAACTGATATAACTAGCAAACAATTCATTTTATGAATGATTTAAAATAAATAGATATCTAATTTTGGCATTGCTTAAAGTAATATCTGAGAATTTCTGTAGTGTGTCAGACAGTGGCAGACTGCTGTTTTATTTGGCATGCAGACAGTTTTCAACTTAGAGTTAAGTACCAAAACATAATCATTTGTTGATAATTTTGAATATTGTATATGAGAAACCAGTTAATTAGAAAAGCACATAGAGCCCTTATGTTTTGCTGTAAAGATCAATGTGAATTATATCTATTCCTCTGGCTTTTTTCTGTGCCTACCAAGCGAAATTATGCAAGGAAGATGATAGCAGTGGTATGTGTTATGAGTTAAATTGTGTCCCTCTCAAAGCTATGTTGAAGTCCTAACTCTTGGTACCTGTGAATGTGATCTTTTTTGGACATAGGGTCTTAACAGATGTCATCAAGTTAAGATGAGGTCATTAGGGTGAGCTCTAGTCCAATATAACTGGTGTCCTTGCAAGAAGAAGAAAGTGCCATGTGAAGAGAGAGACTCACAGGGAGACTGCCATGTAATGACAAGACCAGAGGCTGGAGCGATTCAACTGCAAGCCAAGGAATACCGAGGATTACGGCGACCGGCAGAAGCTAGAAGAGGCAAAAAAGGATTCTACTTAAAGGCTCAGAGAGAGCGTGAGCCTGCTGTCACTTTGATTGCAGACTTCTAGACTCGGGAACTGTGAGAGAATAAATTTCTTTTGTTTTCAGCTACCCAGACTGGTAATTTGTTACAGCAGCCTTATGAAAGGAATATAATATGAACATTTAAAAAAATATGGAGAAAGAGAGGAAAAGAGAAAAAAACTGAGGAGAAGGGAAATTGAATCAAGGGTATTCCAGTTAATTGTAGTATGGGGGATACTTATTAGATATTTTTCAAGAAGAATAAAATATGGGATGGGAGGAAAGTGAGAAGGCTGTCGATATGTGCTTACATGTTATATGTGTTCCCTGATTTAAGTCTCAAAATATCTTGGTGAAGTAGGTGTAATTGTCTTTATTTTTTGATGAGGAAGAGGAGACATAATGAGGCTGAGTAACTTGCACATTATCACATAGATGTTCAGTGGTAGATCCGAACTTTTTCAGTTCTATCAAGTCTAAGCTCTTTCCTCTAGACCAGGTGTCAGCAAACTATGGTCTGACACAAGGGTGAACTCTGGCCTGCTTCTTGTTTTTGAAAATAAAGTTTTAGTGGAACACAGCCATATCCATGACTCCTTTTGCACTTCACTTGCAGAGTTCAATTGTCACCACAGAGACCTACGGCCTACAATGCTGAGAATCATTACTGTCTGGCCATTTACAAAAAGTTTTCTAAACCCTGCTCTAGACTTGTACAAGAAAATCTGCATGTGAGCTTTGACTTCCTGCCTTCCTAATGATCAAATCTTGGGTAAGTCATTTAATGTCTGAGGCTGTTTTTCTATGTATAAATTGTGAGTCTATAGAAAAAAAAAAAACTATCATAGAGTTTTTCTGAGAATCATTTGATATAGTGAATGTTAATGTACTTTTTAAACTCTATAGAAATATACAAACCTATGCAGTTAACACTTAAAGGCAATAAAACCCACATTGTTGAACTAATTTATCACTTTAATATTGGAAAAAACACTATCATGTGGCTTCAGATTTCTGTCAATTTATGTCATTGGGTTTGTCTTATTAACAAAAATTATAGGCAGATTTACTTCTCAAGCTGCCTTCCTTGTAGGGGTCCCTCTGAGCAGGGTGGTCCTTCTTTCCTGGGGATCTGTTTGTTCTGTGATCAAAACAGTAACATTTTTTTCTTCAAAAAGCAGAATTTAATCTTTGTGGTGAGCCACTATGAGAACATTCCTCAGATTCCAGAAGAGAGAGTTTTTCAAATTTAAAGACTTTGCAATCCCCTGATTAAGTCCAACAAATCTAATCCATTTCCTTAAAATTTATCTTTAGGTGGGAGTTCTAAAAATATAAAGGCTGCTTCATTTCATTCAGTGTCTCCTGTTCAGATTCTAAATTTTTATTATTTCCATCTATTTTAACAGGACATCCCCTTAGGGTCCACATTAAAGGCTGCTGGATCATAAAAAATGAGCACTCATTTTATTAGAATTCCCTTGATTGTTTGCTGTAGGCACATGGGCTAAAGTTTTAGGCTCAAAGCCATCTTTCTGAATCCATACCAACGCCTAGACTAAAACCCATCCCCTTCTAGTCACTTTTCCTCATTGTGTCCCCAAATGACATCTATTCAAGCCCAGGGTTGGGGCGGCTACCTGATTTCTTTTAATAAGACAAGTTGTCAACGTGTAATATGGCATGAGAGAAATCAGTCAACTGGAAACACTTGTAAAACCTTTCTGTTTGAATGTAGAAATCAATGTTAAGGCCATCTAGTTCTGTCAGTTTTTGTGCTTTTTCAAAATTCTGATTCACCAACAGTGAAGACTCTCCAAATGCTGACTTTCTCCTTTACTTTGCCCAGTTACATAATAAAATACAATAACAGATGGTGGAAACTATCTTTTAGGTAGGATTGTGCTTGGGAAGCAGTGGTATGCTAGAAGTGGCTGTACTGGCTCATAAGAGCTAATTGTTAAATTATCAGAAATTTTGTGAGCTGATTATTAAAAATAGCCATTAATAAAAAAGAAATTATATGCGTACAGTTATATTATAATAAAAAACAAAAGTCATACAGACTCAAAATTTATCACTTCCTAATTATTTTACTATACTTTACTGTTTCTGTACAGTGTTTCTTTGTATCATATCTCTATTTTGGAAATCTGGATGGCACAATGGTATGTATACGGTGTATTTCTTCCCACCTCCACCATTCATGAATATCACATGGATTGCTTGAAATCAGCCATGGTGAGAGTATTTACACCATGGAAATTGGCAAATGCTATAAACCAGAGCCTTTTTATTGTTGCTGTTCCTTAAAGAACAGGAATTTAAACTTTTACCAGTGCACTGCTGTGAAGAGTCCCATAACATTTTCTTGCTGCACACAAGTTCCCTGTGTTCACTCATTGTATAGATAAAACTTTTTCTAAGTAGTTGCTTTGTTAGAAAGCAGCCTCTCTATCCATAGAGGGAATGGCTTCTGTGTAGATTCAATAAGGAAACTTATCCTCACCATAGAGTGTTAGCTTCATGAAAGTAGGAACTTTATCCTGTTAACCACTGAATTCTCAGTGTCTATTGAATGCTTGGCTACATTGTAATGTATTGAATAATAGTATTATCAATATCAATAAACACTTACAAAGCTTTTACTATGTACCAGAGGCTGTTCTACATATACTAAGTCCATTAATCTTTACAGCAATTCTGTGGTGTGGGTAGTATTATGATTCCAATTTACAGATGAGGAAACTGAGGTGCCCAGAAACTAATTTTCCCATGATCACACATGAACAACTCTGCAGTTATCAGAAAGAAATATGTTTCTATAACATTGTAATGAAAAATAGCTTTCTTGTTAAAAAAAAAAAAACTGTATCACAGTCGCACAATTTTGTACCCCTAAATAAATATCTTAATTCTTTTCAGTTCAGGCTTTACTCAAATTACTTAAAATTTTAAAGTTTTTTTTTCTCTAAGACGGCCAATTTAAAAACTTATTTTTACTGTATAGAAATACTATTCATTTATATATTTTGATGCTTTTTGGAAGTCTTTTAAAATTCTATTTCTTGTGATCTGAAACCTTTCATTCTTCTTATGCCTGATCTTTATTTCATTCTAATGACCAGTGGCATTTTTCACCTCTGAGTATGATTTGTGAACTAACTAGTTCACAATTGGTTCTGAGGCTGAAAATCTTGGTAGGCATCATCCTTGGATAAAGTGTTTCTGTGATCAACAACTCTAAGCCAATGACAAAACAGTCATGGAGTTGTAAGCAGAGGGCTATACGTATGCCTACGGATTACAAACTGGAGATGTTTTTGAAAAAAGAAAAATATTCTAAATTAGAAAGTTTGTTCTTGGCTACTTTGGAGTTGTTAGATTATTTGGAGATTCATTAGGAGGAATGCTGCCTGTAATGAAGAACTTGGCATTGAGAAAATTACCCAATCACTTCCAAGTAGGTAGACCTACACACTTTCTGCATGAATATTGAAGCTACCTCTCAGTGAGCTGATGACAGTGACTTATCACGCTTCTCACAAAGGTTGAAAACTAAGCGAAAGACTTGATAAGTTAAAACCTTAATGTCATGAACTGGATTCAGTGAAAATTTCTTTAAAAGTTTTCAGCAAATGAGCATTTTGCAGACACTGTCTCATTTGACAGCTACATCCCCATGAAATGAGATTTTTATAATATGAGTTGGGTAGATATGACAGTTTAAGTAGGAAATGGCATTAAAACTTCTGATTTTTTTTCTTTCCAAAGACAAGAAATACAGTCAAGTGGGGCAAGGTAGAGCTAAAAAATGGGACTTCTGCATATAGTTACTGGTTACCAATATTTCTGCTTCCAAATGATCACGTGGAAAAATCTCTGGTTGTGATTTAGGGAGTGAAAGAAAATGATGAGGCTAGAAGGTAGCGAGCTTTCCACTTATACTTACATGTGTGAGAAAACCAGGAGAAGCAATTGTGCCACACTTGCATTTAAAAATTCTTAACACTATTTTCAACAACAACAACAATGACAACAAAACCACTAGGGACCAAGCAGTCAACTCTGTGCTCTTCTCACTTGAATATGTCGGTGCCCTCAGGAGTCCCCCATCATTTGGGTTTTCTTCCTCAACCAGTACATTGCCAGAGTAACTGAGCCTGTCTGAACCAAGTTTTCCTGAAAAGATGAATTGCTTTCAGAGCTAAGCAAGAAAAAAAAAGTGATTTCGTGTTTATATTTATGCCTAAAAAAAATTATATCTAATTTTTCATTCCCTTCAGATGGTATGCTTTTCCTAAATTAATTACTGTAGTTGGTGCATACTGAAAGCCTTTACTCTAGTGCATATTTGTTCATTAGTATCTATATGTCTTTTACTGAAAGATATTGATGAAGTGTCATCACTTGCTGAAGGTTAGAATTTCTCTGAAAATATCAGCACACAAACCTTATAATTCCCCTTTTCACATATCACTCTTAAATGCCTCTCTTGGCTACTTTTATGCAGCAGCACTGGGACAAATCGTGCCCTTGTGGTGGAGAACAGATATAGTGAGAGCCTTCATCCCACATGACGTGCCCTGGCAGGCCAAGCCGTGGACACTCCTCATCAGGTCTGACATGCTGGCCACATTTTCTGCAGGCTGGTTTTATGTGGTCGCCTCACAGATTCAGAGAAAAGGCCTCCACTGTACTCTCACTTCTATGTCAGTATCAAAACAGCATGCTCTAGTGAGTTGCTTGATAAAAGGTTGCAATAAAATTGAGGTTCTTGGTGATTTTCTGTCCCAGAGGAAGAGGCTCATGGCAATCCTGCTGAGTCACAATGAAGTTTATCAGAGTTGGGTTATAGTTCAAGTTAGAGAGTATAAATGAGCAATTAGGGCTATGTTTTCAATGGAAATTCAGAAACAGAAAGATTAGTAACTGAAGAGAAGTTATCTGAAACACAAGAGAATAGAAGCAAGTTGTGTGAGACCAAAGTAAAAAGCATAAGATGCCATATAAAATTGTAAAGTCAGGATAAGATGATTCTATGTCAGTGACAGGTGGCACTGGCTAAGGAGACCACTGTGTTTCAAAGTCAAGTGCAGAATATTTTGGGTCAAGAGAGTTTTCTTAGAGAGAGAGATAACTCAAGTTGTCTAATTGCTGAAGTCTGGTTAACAGATGCAAATTTACAGGTAAATTCATATGAATTCCATCCAGTTACTTCTAGTACTGTTAGAATATTCTATTGTAGATTCAGATGTATAATTCTGCATTAAATATGATATTATTTTTGACGTCTAAGCAAAGGGAAGATTGGAATTTTAAATATCATTCACATTTTATTAGAGGTGGAAAAATATTGGAATAATCACTGGTATTGATAGAGGACGCCCACTTTCTAGAAGGCAGGTTAAGTATCCCAGACCATACTTCTAGGCAGTATTACATTTCTGGATTTCTCCTATTCTGGCCAATTGCCTGTGAGTCTGTCTCAGTCTCCATTAATTTTTTTCTCCTGCAACACTATGAAGGTCCTCTGAGGAATATCACCAATTCTAACTGCGTTGTTTCTATTTCTTTGTTGCAAGTAACAGCTAAGAATAGATTAATATCTTTAACAATACAAGCAGTTTATTCTAACAATGTTAGATAAATTACAAAAAAGAAGGAAATGCTGAAAAATTAGACCCTTGGAAGACACAAAATCTAGAGAAGTCCTCCTAACTCAGCAGGATTACCTGGGCAAACTTTTTAAGGCTCTGTCTTCACCCTAACCTATTTCCAGCTATCTTATGTCCCTGAAAGCTTTTTAACCCCAAGAACCAAATTTCAGAGAAAGAGAGAGAGAGAGAGAGAGAGAGAGTTTGATTATCCTATTTAGATAACATGCTATGGGTTGAGGTTCACGTGGTTATCTATCTACTGAGATAATGATGGAGTAACAGAAGAATCCCTCCAAAGAACTACAGATCATTAAATGATCTGGAACATTGGGAACATTACTTAACAAATTAAAATTCTGTATGTAATTCCTTGTAAATATAATCTTTGTGTTTAAATGAGGTTAATCAAATGTGTTAAACTAAAAAGGGTCAGAGATAGTAGAAAGGAATTTAGTGATTCTTTAGCGTTCTCGATCCCTTCTCAAAATATATGTATTAAATGCCTGATTGTCTAGGAAATTCATAGAAAAATTAACTAATAGATTGTATGGGGCCCTAGTTAAGTGACAGGACAGGTAAGTTTACAAATGAAGTACCATGCTCACTTCTAACCACCATAAATTTAGAAACTTGTAATTAAATAATAGCAGTATAAAGCAGGGTTTAAATGCAATGACTTTGTAATCACAGGTGTAAATCTTGGCTCTGCCATTACTTGTAGGACACCGGGCAAATCTATCTCTCTGTACTTCCATTTCTTCATCTGTAAAATAGTGATCAATAATATCTTCTTTGCACTGATATTTTCAGTATAAAATTGGATAATAATATTTGTAAAGTTCTTGTGCTGAATAAATGGTAGGTATTATATTGTAATTAGTATTCTTAAGAGTGTGGACCAAAATCATGAGAAGACCAATTTATTACTATTCTAGGGCTACTGTAACAAAGTACCACAAACTAGGTGGATTAAACAACAGAAATTTATTACCTCACAGTTCTGTAGGCTGAAAGTCCAAAATCAAGGTGTTAGCGGGGTTGATTCCTTCTGAGGGCTGTGAGGGAAGGATCTCTTTCAGGCTTCTCTTCTTGGTTTGTACATGGCCATCTTCTCCTTTTGTCTCTTCACATAATCTTCCCTCTACATGTATTTCTTTGTCCAAATATCCCTTTTTAATAAAGATACCAGTCATAATGGAATAGAGCCTTCATTTTGACTGGATTACAATTGTAAAGACAAGCTCTCCAAGTAAGGTCACTTTCTGAGATACTGAGCGTTAGGGCTTTAACATATGAATTTTGGGCGGGGGGACATAATTCAACCCATGACAACAAGGTTACATTTGGAGTGGTTGAAACTCCATTGACTATTAAGTCTTGAAGAAGAAATACTGGAACATAGGGAGGAAGAAGTTTGATAAATGTGTTCAAATGAGATAATGCACAGCATTTAAGGAGGTTAATACAATGTTTAACATATTGTAAACATTTAATAATTGTTAACATTCCCTCTGTATCTCTGTCTCTCTCTCAGTCTCTGACAAACATTTATTGAGTATGTACTATGTATGAGCTACTAGTCTAGGTAATGGTGACATATTGTTGACCAGAGAAACCATGGATGCTGGATTAGACTTGCCTTGTGTGGCCCCATGATTAAAATTCCAACTAATGTGTACTAATTATAGAGCCAAAGGAGAACTAAGGTAACTCAGTAAGCTTTAGAATCCTTTCCTATGCTAAATCTCACTAATTAATGATTCATTTTAAAAGGGGCCAGGTCAAGGGTAGCAAGAAAGCTTAAGTGAACACAATCTTTGTTTTAAAGCAAAGTGCTCTAATCTCTTCTTATTTACATGGGAAGACTTTCTGTAACTCCAGGAATTCTTGAAATGATAGAAGACAATCAACTCAGCCAGTATTTTCTCTGGTCTTCCAACTTTGAATTTCAAGATAGGATTGCTGAATGAATGGGAAGTGTTCTGACAAAACCTCAGTCTAGTTGTTAATAAGACAGGAAAATGTTGCATAATAAGGCCAGGACTCTGGAAATAGCAAGTTCCTTCTAAGTAAGGAATTTGCTACTGTGACTTTTCAATAAAGGAAGATGTTAAACTTCTTTTTCTCTAAGCCAGTATTAAGGAATATTATACAACATAATATTCATGTCAAAATGAAAACAATTCAAAGACTGGTAAAATCCAAATTTTAGAAGAGTTCAAGGACACAGACAATAGTATGTATGAAGTTTTAGGTCTTTTAGGAAAAGTAAGTGAATGCAAATCAGTATCAAAACCCCATCACTTATAAAATGTTGATTTTAGAGTTTTTAATACTTAAGTTATAGGATAAGACTATAAAAGGAAACTGTCATGTTTTAAGGTTGTTTTGATCAAATTATACTGATACAGAAGCTGATGGAGAGTTTAGATTTGAATTTTAATAAATGATCAGACAACACAAGTATACAAATTAAAATGTCTATGGTAGACTTCCATTGGTGTCTCCTAAAGGCCATGCCTTACAGTTTCTAAGACTCTGTGTAGTTCTTTCACACATTGGTTTTGGGCTTGGCCATGTGGCTTGCTTTGGTTAATGGGACACATGCAAGTATGATACAGCAGAGTGCTTGAAAAAGCACTTGAATGTTGGGCTTGTTTCTTGGACCATATGCTATGCTGTAAAGAAGCTTGGGCTGGTCTATCATATGATGAGAGGACTATGTGCAATGAGATGATGGAGGATAAAGGCCATCTTGGATGTTCTAGCCATAACTGAGCTCCCAGTTGAATGTAGTCTTATGAATGACTTTAATTACAAAAGAACCATCCAGCTAATCCCAGTCAACTCACAGAGTCATGAGAAATAATTAATTATCATTGTTTGAAGCCAATAACTTTTGAGATGATTTGTTATTCAACAGACAACAGAAAAACTACCATTTAGGTTATTTATTTATAATGTCTGTATTCAGCTATTTTTTAAAATAGCTTCAGAAGAAAAATCCATTTAATGAAGCAATGGTTAAATTAAATATCCTCCGTTGAGTTACAGTGTCTTCCAAAATCCAAACAGGTAGTTTTTATGCAAGTTATATGAGCACAGTCTAATAAATAGCTCCCTAAGAAGAAAGGATTTTATGAAGAACTATAACATTTAAAGGCTTCTAAAAGAGCTTTCAGTAGTTTGCAACAATTTATTAAGTGATGTATTTAGTCATATATTTTAAAATTATGTAGCAGCTAATTATATTTGTGCTTATTCTCTATCATGAACAAAGTCATTCGTGATTTTCTTTTTCTTTCTTTCTTTCTTTCTTTCTTTCTTTCTTTCTTTCTTTCTTTCTTTCTTCCTTCCTTCCTTCCTTCCTTTTTTTTCTTTCTAACTTCCTTCCTTCCTTCCTTTTATTGGTGATATAGATAGGAATTTCTTTGGGAAAAAAAAAACTAGAGAATTTTTTTTTCACCAAACTGAAATTGAGGCTGATTATTTGTTGACAGATTATTCTCTGTTTAAAAGATTTTGCCTCAAGATTCCTTAAAATTGTAATTCCTTCCTTTGCTTATATGAACTACTGTTGAATTGAAAAAAAGATATTAAACTTAATAGAAGTCCTTCTCCATTATGTTATTCATTGTAAAAATCAATATATATTGTATATTTATATTGATCTAAAAAAAGAAGCACATATCTGTGTAGCTCATAAAATGTAAATAAATAGATGTAACATATAAAGGCAGTATAATTATAGTTTCAACAAACAAAATCAGAAAAGTTCTTTGGGTTACAGTTGTTTGTAAATTAAGCAAATAGTTGCACCTCTTCAAAAAAGAAGGTAGATAATAAATTGTCATCTGGGAAATTGTTATAATAAAATTTAAATTTTCTATGCCTACCTTTTACAAGAATTTCAGTAAGGTATATTGTAACTTTCAATTGTATAATGCTTAACAATTTACACAGTTCTTTCCCAGATGCTTTCATTGACTGGTTGCTAAATGCCAAGCACTATGAAGATTCTAAGGTATCCAACTTAAACCCAACAGATATATTGACATGGTTCTCAGAGTGTGGTGGTCAATATCATTATAATGTGGAAAGGGCCACAATGGGAGAAGTAACTGACTGTGAGAAGATTTCACAATGTGGGCACTTGTTCCAAACCTGGGGTAACAAAAGTCTACCTGGGGAGATAATCGAGTATTTAAAAATCTAGAGATGGGAAAATATAGTACATGAAAAAAAATAAAAGGGAAGGAAAATAATTCAAAATCATTAGTATAGAGCTTATAGCAGGGAAGTGGCAAGGGATGAGAGTAGAGAGATTAGTTACCATGTAGATGAAAATTGGCTTTTTAAACCAAACTTAATCTCAGGAAATTTAGATTGTATCCTAAGGAAACAGAGAAGGAAGACATAGGGAGCCACTGAAAAGTCTTAGAAGGAGGAAGGCATGATGAGATTGCATTTAGAAATATTACCCTGGCTTCCCAGAGATAACACGCAGACAGGGCTAAGGCTGCTTGCAAGGAGCCCAGTTAGGATGTTACTGGGGGAATGCAGACAATAGATGATTGAGAATGTAACTCAATATAACTATGATACTAGAGAGGAGTAAATAAGGTGCAGAGAGGTAGAATCAATAACACTTGGTGATGTAGTAAGTTAGTGGGTTAGGGAAGGGGAGATGTTGAGATCATCTCCCAAGGTTTATGGCTTGAGCAATAGGATACTGTTTCCTGTTGTACATACTCTTTCCTGGGAAATAAGAATATAAGAGAAAAAATTAGTATTGGGTTAATATTAATAAATTTCTGTTGAAGGAGATTGATGTGTAGGTAAGTCTTGCACAGATAAGAAGATTTATAGTAAAGTATTGTATGAAAAATAGGACATAGGGAGGGGAGAGAGAAATGAGGGCAGAGAGAGAGAGAGAGAGAGAAGGAGGAGAACAGGAGTATGTGGACAGCTCTTTTAAAAAATTGGCTCTAAAGGTGAAGAAGGAAACGAAAGATGCAAGAGGAAGTGTGGCTAAAAGAGAAATTAAGGTTAAAGTACTCTGAGCAGAAGAGAGAAACAAACTGAACACAAAGGAAGGAAATAATTGGGAAGTGAAGTGTCTGAGGATACAACAGGGAACGGATTAGAGAGCCTGTTGTCTCACTGAGGTGTCTCTTGGCTGTCTGTCTATAACACACACACAGTAATAATCACCATGATGTTATTAATTTGTGGATAGTATAATGAAGATGTATGGTTACATAACCTACAAAATGTCACTTACCTCATATATCTGAGAGCTAAAACTCAATTCCTAGTCTCCTGAGAGCTGAATCCAGAGTTTATTCCCCTAGAGGTAGTGGGGACCAGAACTGTTTAATTAGTAGCTAACATACATTATTAAACTCTAGCTGACAAATTAGTCAATCCATTAAAATAATTAGTCACAAGTAATCCTGCAGCTCCATAGTCAAACCTGTGTTTCCTTTTGAATCTAAATTTGTAGTAAGATAATTTTTGTATAATCTAGACTGGACTGAGGTAGCCTGACTTGTTTGAAGTAAAGAAGCATTAGTGACATGTGTAATAATGGAATTTGCATCTCTTGATTCCAGCTGTGTACACTTCCAACTGCCTCTGTCATTTTTTAACTTTGGTCTGTAATGACCCATTCATTAGCTGGTGTTCAAAAAATAAACACTTTGCCTTATAGTTTTAAGGTGGAATTCATTTATTTGAACAACTATGTGAATGAGTGGCAGGAAAAAATATAACAAGAGAGAGATAGAGACAATTATTTGACCTTATTTTTTTCTGTAACGCAGTAACTGCTGTTATTTCAAGGCATATATTATCAAGCACAGCAGTTTTATTCTTGTATTTAACGTAGACTATTAGATGTTTGGCATTTTTTCTTATTTTGGATTCAAGTTACATAGGACATGCATTATTCATAGAGGGAAAATGTGGTAGTATGCACACGTGCATAAACATCATATGTAGGGTATTTTAAAATTAGAAATAGTATTTCACCTTATGCTTCAGGAAACATCCTCCTAAATCATACAATGACTAAAGCATTTGATAGACATTTATCAGTCTACGGTAGGATGCATGCTGTGACAAGCTGTCTTTAGGAACCAGGGATTTGTGAAGATAAAGTTATACTGGGTTTGTTCTATAAAAGGGAAGTCACTGTAAATGTACTTGCATTGTAACCTAACAGCGTAGATCTTGCACTTGTTGGAACAGTTTTAAATTTGATTGTCCCAACTCCTAACACATGATATATGAAAAAAATCCTGAATTTTTGTTGGGCAAATAAAATCCCCATGCTGTGACTATACGTGCTGTTACCAACTTGTCTTCTTCAAACCTCTCCTGTATTCATTCTGATCCAAATTCTTCCCCACCCCTGAATTAAACAGCCCTACATCGATCACTACTGTCTATATAATGTCATATTCAATGACCGTTTCTCAGTCCTCATGAGAATGGACCCACCAGATGCATTTTGTAGTTTATCACGTTCTCCTTCTTCAAACCCTTTCTTCACATCGCCTCCAGGGTTCCATTTTCTTGGCTCCTCTGTACCTTACTAGGTTCTCTTTCTCAGCCGTATGATCTCTAGTCATTGGATTCCTCAGGGCTCAGTATGGGGACTTTATTCTCTATCTATATTCATTTTGTAAGTGACCTTGTTTACAACTAAGGCCTTTCACTATCTAAAGCTAATGGCTCCACATTTTCGATCTCTGGCATGGACTACTCACCTGCCATTCGAACTTGTATATTCACCCTCCCACTTGAATATCTAATAAGCATCACAAATTACCAGGTTCAAAACCAAAGTCTGAAGTCTCTTCTCCTAATCTGTCCCATCACAGACTATGGCAATCTGTTTTTCGGTTATGTCAAAACCCTCAGTCACCTTAGATTCCTTTCTTTCTGCCACACATCACATCCAATCTGTCATCATAGCGTGTCATTTTTGCCTTTGGCTATATGCACTATCAATGCACTTCTCACCTTCCACCACCGATTCGCTCATCTAAGACCCACATTTCTTGACAGGGTCCTTGTAGTTGCTTTCTAACTCTTTCGCCTGTATCCACCTTGGCTGCCCTACAGACTCCTTGCGACATAGCTTCTAGGGTGATTCTTTTAAAGTTCATCATTCCATATCTGTCCGTCACTCAAAATTTGCCAATGGCTTTCCGTTTCACTGCAGTGAAAAATTGAGAGATTTGGCTGTGATCCTCGTGGCCCTACAAGATCTGACCTTTCTCGCCCAATCACTATTCCCATGACCTAATCTCCTATCAGTTCCCTGCTCTTCTACCACTTCTTTCAAGCCCACCCAGCTCCGTTCCAGACACACCAATAACCTATGAGCTTTACAAATGTACCAAGCCTTCTCTCACTCCAGGGCTCGGGCACTTGCTACTTCTTCTTCCTGGGCTATTCTTTGCCTTATAAAACCTGGGCCACTCCCTGTCTTCTTCCAGGTACCTGTCACTTTATCTGAGAGACCTTCACTTATCTCTCAGTGATAAATGGTGCCCACGTTACCATACATCTATCTTTTTGTACTTACCACTATTTGATGGAATATTTGCTGGTGTATTTATTTATTGCCTATTGCTCTTAGACAGTTACGTATCTAAAATTTAGAATTGCATAATTTTATTTAGACAGGTAGAATAGTTATCTCCATGGAAATGGGGACTTCATCTGCTCAATACCCAACGACGGTGCCTGGTACATCGTGAGTTCTCAATAAATATTTGATGAATGGATAATTATATATGTATTCTTGCTTCCTGAATTGAACACATATTTTTCATAGATTTACAATCAGCCAGAACAAAACTCTCCAACACCTACTTACTATCGCTTCCTCTGTAAATCAGCTTCTTAGCTATCTGGCCTTGATTTCTGCATAGATGATGCTTAGCTGGAGAAGACAGGACTAGTAGCTACTGTCAACGCAGACTCTGATTCATAGAAATCTTAGTGCTGAACTATGAACACAAACAGACTTAACCCCTTGGTACCCAGGTTCTGAGTCATGATAATTGCACATATCACAGTAAAGGCACTGATCTGGCAAATTATGAATTATAACAGTGACTTGAGTTCTATTAATTATAGTACTTTCTTTCCAGGAGTGAAATTTGTTTAATATAACAAAAATATAATCACTTAGAAACGTCTTCTCCCAGATTTATACTTTTTATCCTACATGTTGAAGAATTCAGCAGTTAAAAAAAAAAAAAAAATTGCTGGCAGGCAGTCCTACAGAGTGACAGGGCCCGGGGTCTGGTCTGCCCTGACTAACTTTCTTTTTTTTTTTTTTTTTAATTTTATTTATTTATGGCTGTGGTGGATCTTCGTCTCTGTGCGAGGGCTTTCTCTAGCTGCGGCAAGCGGGGGCCACTCTTCATCGCGGTGCGCGGGCCTCTCACTGTCGCGGCCTCTCTTGTTGTGGAGCACAGGCTCCAGACGTGCAGGCTCAGTAATTGTGGCTCACGGGCCCAGTTGCTCCGCGGCATGTGGGATCCTCCCAGACCAGGGCTCGAACCTGTGTTCCCTGCATTGACAGGCAGACTCTCAACCACTGCGCCACCAGGGAAGCCGTGCCCTGGGTAACTTTCAATCACAGATATTCCAGGTACTAGTCCTGTGAATTTGATTGAGTTCTAACCTTTCTCCAGTTTAGTTTCCTTGGCTATAGCATGGAAAGAAGAGTAGCATTCACTCCCTAGGGCTGCCCTGAGGATTAAATGAGGCGATTCATGAAAAGCTCTTAGGAAAATTCCAGAGAAAGTTCTTGCAGCTTCTCTTTCTATTATTATTGTTAGCATGACATTTACTGGTTTCAGTGTCCCTGAGCTAAATGTCCTACCTCTAGGGGGCTTAGTTTTCCAGGAGATTGCAGGAAGAGTTACAAATGCAGTCTATTGTTCTGAGAACAGTTATGGGGAAACTGAGATTATTGCCTGTGTTTGAGAATTAATGTTTGTCAAGTTCTTTTTGAATTCTAAGGGGAAGTTAGGTTAAATTTTTGTGCAACGTTGGCTCAAAAGTGTGCAAGGATATTTTTTCCTCCACTAGAACAAAATAATTTTTAAAATGATTAAAATTAAAAAATTAATTTAAAATGTTTTAAAAACTGGGACTCATATGTCTTTATATTATAATTTATTTTCCACCTGCAAACTAATGCTACAGAGTTTGCATCATGTGTTAGTATTTCTGTAGGAAGGTGTTAATATTTCCTAAGTAGCATATGGGCTCTTAGATCTGATATATGAGAATGACTTGTGCAGCAATCTTCTGAAAGATGTTAAAGGATTTGTTACAAGAGAAACAGAATTTCTAGAACACAAAAATCAAAACACCAGCTTGAACATCATAATGACACTTTGTAGGTACATATCACCTTTCTCAAAATGCTTCACACCTATTTTCTCATTTAAATAACATTTCTGTACATTAGTAAAGGGCATGTATTAGACTTCTCTTCAATACTTCCTAATATATTATTAGGAAGTTAACTACTGTGTTTCAGTTTTTACCACTGAGTTCCTTTTGATTGAGTTTACTTATTCAGTATTTTAATATTTGTATTATTTTACTGAAAGTGAGAAGATTGCCAACTGCAGCATTATCTTCAAATATAGGAAATAGCAAATATTGAAAACACCCTGGTTAATTCAGGTCCTGCCATATATGCTAAAGATAAGGAGCTATTAGCACCAAAAATATTCAGAATATTCTACTGTACTATTTGGAAAAATAATTTACCTTGACTATAGGTGAGAGTATTGCATTTGGCAATCTAACTGCAGTGTACATCACTTGAACACTGGGTGTTGTCACACAGTACAAATTTTCCAGCGCTCTATTCAGTCTTCCACTGTCTACTTCTGGACCAGTTCAAAGGAACATCCCTTCTGAAATTGATGGGAGAACTTCTCAATTTTCTCTGTTCCTAACAACAAGAAACCCCCATATTCTCTCTCTCTCTCTCGCAGTCCAAGCTCAGCTGCCAACAAATACATCTCAGTCTCTTCCTGGTCTGGCATCATAGTTCCACAGTTAGAATCTCAAAACTTATATCCTTAGATGTGAATCCAAGATAAGTCCCTCTTGTTCCCTTAGCCCTTAGGGGAAAAACAGTACTCTCTAAATGTGTTTTTTGGGGTTATCTCTGATTACTGCACTTGGAAAAAAATGGATGACGGTTTTTTCAGTTGTGATGGGGAGAGAGGAAAGAGTTCAACTATGAAATTATTTACAGTAGTAAAGGTAAATATTTTAATGAAAAAATACTCCCTATTTTAACACCAATCCCCTTTTAGAAATAAGTCAAAAATTAGAGGGATAATTTCTTTCCCCCAAATTACCATATGGAGCATATAGCAATGTTTTTCACCACAAGATGTTGGACAAGTGCTGGCAATTGAGTTTTCAGTGATGTAGGAATAGAGGGATTGTCCTATGTGGACAGCTGATGAATTGGCAACTAAAACTGAAAAAAAAGCAAGAATTAGAACTGAAAAATTAAAACTATATGGTGAATTGATGTGCAAATTTGAGGTAAGAGCTAACTTCTAGACAAGGTTGACTAGAATGGCAAGTGACTGGTTATGTATTTGGAGGAGGTTCAGCTCAAGTTACCTGCATTTCATGGATTCCCAGAGTTGATTTCGTGTCATAGCAGGTTTGGCAACTGTTTCCTTTCTTTATCCAAACTCCATGTGTTTACCTCCTAAGGCGATGCATTAAGTCACAGTCAAGTTTATGAGACAAAAGATAAGAATCTCCAAACTAGCTCCCTGGTTGATGCTTTGAAAAGCAGACAGTTTGATTCAGTTCAAAGAACAATATTTGTGCTCTGTATCAACCAGTGTACTAGACAATGATACAAAGATAAAGACATGACTTCTGCCACTGAAGACACTGATCTATGGGTGAGACAGAACAGACAGTTGTGGAATTGTCCCTAACAGATTTGCAAAAAAAAGATTACAGGAAAGAGTAGTGTGTTTGAAATCCAAGCTGGGTTATTTTCTAAGAACGGTGCCCTCTGGGGTTGTGCAATGCAGAGGGCTTTGGCGATAATCAATTTTCAACAATTGCTTTAATATAAGTTTCTAAATATTTGAGGCAAAATTATTTCTACCATCTCCCTTTTTAGTTATAAAGACTTATTCTGGCAGGAATGGGGATGAGGATAACGGCCCTAGTGAAAATGGACTGACTTGTAGTTACTGCGATTTCAGTTAAAATTCATAGACTTTTTAAAAATACAGCTGTGAAAATCCTGTAGCAGTAGTCAATTAATCCCATTAAACAAAGATGGATGGAAGAATATGCTTTCCTTGAGAGAAAAAGTGTAATTCAAAACGAATTATATTTGATAGAATTTTGTCTTAGATTGCTGTTTATGTTTTACTCTTTGCAAATCAAATGGAATGGTCTCCCATATGAATTGGCTTAAACATGTGTTTAGTAAATACTAACTTCAGAATAATTGGTCACTAGATTGGATTCATCTGATGCTGGGTGAATACAGTCATGTATATATAGACTGGGAGTACTGCTTATTTCTCTCATTTAATAATCATATATTAATACAAAGTAGCTTGCTTCATTACTTATTTTATTTTATTGAAAAATTCCCAAGGAGTTGCACTATGTATACCTTTCTCTCTTTAATTTTTGATTTATTCGTATATTTTTTCTGGTTATTTTACTTTCTGTCAAATCTCAGGCTCAGAAATTAATGTCTAAACATTTTAAGAATATAATAAGATATGATTGCTGTGATGTCATATTTAAATTATGATAAACGAAATAACAGTAAGGTATTGGAAAATTGAAAATTGTGAGTTTATATTTAGGAGGTAAAATACTTTAGATAAGAGGAAAAGAATTTCACATAGGAGAAAAATAAAGGGACCAATGTAGGTATACCGGTTAGCGATTGGGCTGTCTACAAAGAACAGAAAACTCTACTGTGAATCTTTAAAACATAATAGTTTATTTTTTATCACGTTATAAGCAGTCTGAAGGTATGCTGTTGTGATAAATATGGGAACTTTAGTTACTGAAACATAATGAAAATAATTCAAATTTAAACGTAAATGATTTCCCCTGATTCACTAATTAGGGATACAATTGCTATATAACATTTATTATTATTATTATTATTTACATAACCAAGTCTTCATTACCTTTTTAAAAAATAAATTCAAGTTTTTTTCTTGACACCTCCTGCTTCTTCCCTGAATTATCCATAGTCTCTGGATCTCACTCTACCAAGTGGCTCAGTCCTACTTCTGGAAGATCTGCTCAGTTTTCCAGTTCTAAGCATTTGTTATTATTGCATAGTATACCAGTTGGTGATCTTGTGGAAAATGCTTGTACACTTATAGAATGAGTCTGTAGTTAGTCTAGGTCCTGGCTTGGTCACAGTGACCTCTGGTTTCAAGTTTCAGCCTATGTGGTTCAAATTTACATGCTCATCAGTTTTTCACAAGTCTGAAAGGAAATTAATCAAGAGAAAGTTGAGAAAACCAGAAATAATATGATGGTGTTAGTAAGAATGGAGAACAGACAAAATCAAAGGCTTTTTTTGTTGGTAGGATCAACAAGAAGACTTGGCATTTTCTTGGGAATGTTGGGTAAAAAGTGAAAGATGACTTCAGCATTTCTGTCTTGAGAAATTGGGTGGGTGAAGGTATTGTTTACAGCGGTAAGAAACACCAGAAGAAGAGCAGATATGGAGCAGGAGAGAATGGGTTTACTTTGAAACATACTGAATTTTAATTGCTTCTGAACAGTCTAAACATACAGAGGGATTAGTTGATATCTGGATATATAGTTCTGAAGGTTAGGTGAGAAACACTAGACTAAAATTCAGGCTTTGCCATAAATGTATATACATTATTTATTCCATAGGTATAGTTTTTAAGACGTTAGAAATTCACCTCACTGGAATTAAATGCCTTTAATGTACTGATCTCTTGTCATTGAAAGGCTTCAAGCAGAAGTTGAATGTTTTTTGGTCACTGTTATAGTAAATGGACTCATTGGGCAACTTCAAATTCTCTAATTTTCTTTCCACATTCTTTCTTAATTATGTAAAAATTGGGAAATTTCAAATGCTGGTAGATATAAACGTTTTTCACCACAAAAGTCAGTACTTATGTAATTCAGTAAAGGTCTTGTTCAAAGACCAGGAAGAGAGCGCTTATGCTACCGCCAGAGACAAGGCTCAGATCACATGCAATGTTTAACTGCTTAGAGAGATGACAGATGAGAAAAATATTGTCAGGGAAGTAGCAGAGTAGGAGGTGCAAAATGAAAAGTTCAGGGGAGGTGAGAGTCAGACAGATTTTTGTTCAAATCCTGGTCATGCAACTTATCTGCTACTTAACGCCAGACTACTTATGTAATCTTTTAAGTGTTCTCATGTTAGATCAGGGAAGTGAAATCTACTAGTTGTGATGATGAAATATAATATCTATAATGTACTTAGCATGGTGACTTTCATATATGTGGAGCCTAGTAATATAAAGTGGTCACTACTATCAGCAGTTTGCAGATTACGACTTAGATTAAACAAATTTTAAAAATTTGTACAAAATCTGCATTTTGAATAAACTCTGTAAGTGCAGGAAGTAAATTAAAAAATATATCTATATGTTTAGTTGAAAGTAAAATATGAACATGTGGAAACAATAAAAATTTTTACTAAAATTTTATGGTTACTTGACATGGAAGCATTTAAAGAAAACCTGCATTCATTCGTTTATTTTTTTCCTTGCTACGATTTGCATAAGTGATGAGAAATTCAATTTTGGACACCATTTGGAGTAAAAATAACTGGATTGGGTTTATGGTTAAACACAGAACATTTAATTATCTACATTCCCTGAACTGGAACTAATATTAAGATACAGTGCTCACTTTTAAGCTAGTTAAGGAAGGACGGAAGCCATGCACAACGTCATATTTTCTGTTATTAAGGGTGCCCTGATAGCAAATCATTGAAAGTCTGGAAAGACGGGGAAAATCAGTGTCCTTTAGTGCATCTTCCCTTAGTGGAAAGATGGAGGGTAAAGTTCTGAGAAGAGGAGGACATGCCTGATGATCAGAGCACAGGCTCCCAGACCAAAGCCTCCTGACTTCAACCCCTTCTGCCCTTTCACAAACCTGTACTCCTTCTGTACACTGCCAGGCAGTGTACACCACAGCAAAATTCTGCCATAAACCCACATGACAGAGAGCCCCTATGGAGTCTTAAGCTTGAGAAAGCATGCTGGGAAAAGCTGTGTTGGATAAAACTATACTGCCTTCTTTTGGATCTAGACAAATTATTCAATGAATCCATTACGATGAGTGGGTTATGTCCGTCCAAACTGATCCATGCAGCTTGCTGGGGCTGTAGTTACAAGGCTGTGGCTTGGCTCTCGTCATGATCAGATCTGTTCTGTTTACTTTGAATTTTCCCAGGTCTGAAGCTTGTTCTAGTTATAAGTGTTCAGTTGTAAGTGATATACCTCTGCACCTGAAATCCATTTAAATTCTCAGCTGCCCATGGGGGTACAACTCAGTCTCTACATTGTTTTGAAATGACCAGCTCCAGGACGCCAGGCCATGGAGATAGCTGGTGAGTAGTAGCTGATTATCTCACAAATGTTCCAGCCAGACACTTCCCAGCTTCAGGGCAGGAAATGGTATTTAAAAATGGAGATCTTACTTCCAGATACAGATACCCTAGCAGATACAGCTTCTTAGATATTCAAGAAAGAGCATGATCTAAAAAATATTTTTATGGGAACCAGGCACACAAACAATGAAGTATTCCAGCCAGCAAACACTCATTTTCAAGTTTTTCAAATACATGTTAAAACCTATGAAAAACTGCCAACTAGTTTTCAGTTGCATCTGGGGTGGGGGGTAGGGAGTTAGTCTACTTCTACTTTATTTCTCTATCCCATATAAATGTGGATATTCTCCAAGACTGTATATTAATTTCTTGTTTCTCTCTAACAAGAGTATCTTAAATTACATGGATCCTAGAACAATAACATGGACAGTGCTTGGACAGCATTGCTTTAGATAATAGGAAGACATTTCACTCCAGGGAGAGGCATTTTCATATGTCTAGCCACATTAAAAAAGTAAAAAAAAAAAGAAAATCAGGTGAAGTTAATTTAATGATATATTTAATTTAACCCAATAATATTCAATGTATTATCATGTCGACACGTAATTACTTTGGAAATTTTCAATACTTCACTTTTTTGGTACTAAGTCTTCAAAATCTGATGTGTATTTCACACTTTAAACATTTAAATTAGGATGCTAACCTTTTAGCCTTTAAAGTGAAATGAAGTCCTGCTTCCCAATCATTATGTTTAACAAGCAACAACACAAAATTTGCATTGCTTCAGCTTTGACATTTCAATTAACTGAAGAGAAGTATCAACAATTTAATTTCCAGTCACACTAGCCACATTTCAAATGCTCTGGAGCCACAGATGGCTGGTGGCTACTGTATTGGAAAGCTCACGTTTATAAGATAAAACTGAAACTCTGTTCTATGAGTTACGGAAAATGGCTCTTGCTGCCACCTCTTCCAACACACCTTCCAGCCATAGCAAACATTTTTCCATCGCCCATATGTACCGCGGTGTACTCATGCCTCCATGTCTGAATATCCTTGTCTCATATTTTTACAACTCTATTCACTCTCAAATATTTGGCTCTTATATTAAGTCTCTCATGACAACCCTTTTTATTCTGCTGCTGTCCCAGTCCAAATACGAACACAATTCTTCCTCTCTTCTCCCACGGAAATGTGCTGTTACTGAGTACCTGCAATGGGTATGTATGAGCCTCTTTCACATGTGTTTTCTCATATTAACCTGTCACTACAGGGAAAATTGAAACTCAGAGAAGTATTTTGTCCACAGTCATTTGTCTAGAAACTAGGGAAGGAAACAGAAGTCATTAGCAGGAATTACCAACATGTTCTGAACACCAAATGTATAAATCCATCTACATTTGTATACGCCTTCTCTTTTATCTTCTGTGACATTGGAGGAAATAAATCTCCAATATAAATGGTGGCTTGTATTATTACATTGTAAAATAGTACTATTATGTTACTTTCATAAGTGCTTTAGATAATATCACTTTTCTTATTATCAAGGACTGTGCTTGTTACTATAGCTTGCTATCATCTAAGACATAGAAGAAACATTTAGCAGTTGTCTAATCCACAATTTTCTCCTATCAACCTTCTCCACCTTCTATTTTGTTTTTGTTTTTAGCTCCAGAACATTTTGTTCAAACACAATGCTAAAGATATAAAAGCTAAAGGCATAAAAGAGTAAGAAGAAAGAAAAGATTAAAAAGAAGCAGGATATATTGTCCAAGATCATTAAGCATACCACTAGCAGAGCAAGGACAAAAACATGGACTTTTTAGTTCTTGGTTTGCTGCTGTTTCCATTTTGTTGTAGCTTTTTCTCCCAAAGCCTTTACTTCATGAAGAAGTAAAGTGTTCCCCTTAAACTTCAATGAGTAGAAAGATGTATTTGTGGAATTTCATCAAAAAAGCTAAGACAAAGCCCAAGAGTTATAAAAATCAAGTATTTGGCGCTAGGTACTGATGTTTTCAAACTGTAGGCAATTTAAATTTCTGCAACCATCAGGATACAATTATGTATTCAGCAGGGGTTAAAGAGGTAATATTTCTTTTATTACTATATTCCTTTGGCATCCAAGGTGTTCTTGTAATTATTTTCAAGAGTTAAAACTTAAATCTTATTTCTTTCTAATGCCTATAAAGTATTTCTCTTCATGTCTCTCCGTAATTTGTGTAGGAAAAGAAAGTGAAAATGATTAACTTGGTGAGTAAAGTACTTTCAGGATGTCCACTGTTAAAACATTTCCCAACTATCAGTACTTAAAATTAAGCTTTTAAGTGAATGAATTAGAAAGCATTCATGCATCGAAATAAATAGCAAGATCTTCTAACCAAACATTTTTTTCTTTTATTGAAAAAACGTATAAAATCTCTTTATATTTTTTAAACAGGTTTTAAAAATTTTTTATTGGAGTATAGTTGATTTACAATGTTGTGTTAGTTTCAGGTGTACAGCAAAGTGAATCAATTATACGTATACATATACTCTTCTTTAGATTGTTTTCCCATATAGACCATTACAGAGTATTGAGTAGAGTTCCCTGTGCTATACAATAGGTCTTCATTAGTTATCTGTTTTATACATAATAGCATGTATATGTCAATCCCAATGTTCCAATTTATCCCTCCCCCCACTTACCCCCTGATAACCGTAAGTTTGTTTTCTACATCTGTAACTCTATTTCTGTTTTGTAGATAAGTACCTTTTTTTAGATTCCACATATAAGTGATATTATATGATATTTGTCTTTCTCTGTCTGACTTACTGCACTTAGTATGACAATCTCTAGGTCTATTCATGTGGCTGCAAACGGCATTATTTCATTCTTTTATATGGCTGAGTAATACTCCATTGTAGATATGTACCACATCTTCTTTATCCATTCCTCTGTCAATGGACATTTAGGTTGTTTCCATGTCCTTGCTATTGTAAATAGTGCTGCAATGAACATTAGGGTGCATGTGTCTTTTCAAATTATGTTTTTCTCCAGCATTTTTTTTTGTCAGAGTGGAGTGTGTATTCTGGTTAAAGTCAATGAATAAAAGAAGAATGGAGACCATGTCAGATTGTCCATAAAAACGTTTTCAGAATTTTCTACATCATAAAGAGTATGGTCCTGCATATGGACTTATAATAACCAAAAGGGCTTTAAAATACATCTAAGAGATTATCTTGATTATTAATCTGTAAACCATATATACTATTTTATATTATTTAGGATATTGGGGTCAGACAAATTGACTGAATATGACATGGCTAAAACAGGAGAGATGTTGGCTACCTATGTTATCCAGGTATCATGGAGGATTTTTCCTGTCCTTCGTGACCAGATAAACCTGGCTTAAACTCTCAGTTTCTCAATTTATTAAATGTATGTCCTCCTGTGATTCTTACAAAGTTATAACCTTTAGATCACCTTCTTTTATGTTTCTCCTCGGGTACAGAACACTGCCACTTAAAAAAGAAAGTGGCACTTAAATATGGCCATTAAAAGAAACGTAATCACAACAGGCAGCACATTGTTTTACTTACTTCACTGGGACTACATGGCGGTTTATTTGCAGCAGGTAGAAATGAAATAGGAGCTACTGTTTTTCTGTTTGGCTTCATCCCTGTTTTCTCTTTTTGGAGACAATATGTATCCCACCTGCAGCATAAAACCACCTGGAAAGGGGCCAGAATTAGCTCCAGTGGCTCTTTTCATGGAACCTGCCTTATTAAAGCTTTAACATCTTTCCTAGCCAGCAACCACCCCCATTCACCCACTAACCCACCTGCCCTAGAATTCTGATGGAAAATATGTCTTCCTCCTGTGCAAATCCTGTGATCAGCCCTTGTTATAGCCCTTCTTAGCCCTGATTCTCACTTTTGTTTACAGAAAGACGGCTCTCAGTGTCATTAAGAAAAATCAATCTCTCTCTCTCTCTCCAATTCTATTCAACATACACACACACACAATTACCTTCTCTGACTTCTACATTACAGTGGATATTCAAAAGTTATGAGGCTATGAGAAATGGATATTATATGACACCACACCACTGTACAACTCAACGCAACATGATACAATACAATACAACTTAAGGTAAATAAGCAGCAAAGCCAACTCTCTCTGACTTTTAACATTCCTGACTGTTAACTGCCCAGAATAAGGAAAGGTTCATTATTTAATTCCACAAACATTTATTTAGAGTCTATCTAGATGTCCTGTCTTGCACTGCCCTGTGTTGGATGCAAGAAAGTGCAATGAGTTTGACTCACCCTCTTACCTTGAAGGAGTTCATGGTTTGATAAAAATTACAGATAATATCTTTCTATTAATTTACCATTAACAAACCAGTAGACACGATTGTTATCTTTGTTACCTTTACAACACCCTGTGGAGGAAACACCCTTATCCCAAATTTGCTTATGATAACAGCTCAGGGAGTTACTTTTATAACAAGGTGCTCATTCTCCCCAGTAACCTCTGGCTTCCCACTCCTCTCATACCTGTCAGTGTCAAAGGCCTCGGATTGCTTGGGACCAGTGGGAAGTTTACCAGCCTCACGCTTGATTTCTCCCTTCCTGCACACAGTAGAAGTTCCCAGAAAAATCTCATTCAAAGGGCACTGAAGCCTGGATCTGAACTAGTGAGTGTCTTGCCCTGCTTTTGTCATTTCACATGCCTGTTGTGTCTCTGGACTATGGGAAGACCATTTTATTTCATCTCCAGCAAAAGGTGGGTTACAAAAGAGAGGCTGAAATTTTAACCAACTTATAAAGCACTCTAAAGAGAATCTTAAAAACAAAACCAAAAACAAACAAACAAACAAAACCCTCTGTGCTAATAGAGGTTGAATCCATGAAATGAAGAGAGGCTTAGGTTTGTTAGCAGTCCTTCTGAACTGTTCCTGCAGCGTCAGGGAACCCAGAGTGCATGGAACCCTGGGACCAGGGAGAGAAGCACAAGGCAGGGAGCAGTGCGGCCACACAAACCAAATGCATATTGTTGGTGGAGAATAGTTGGGATGAGAAGTGAGAACAAATGGACAAGTAAGGACTTTCGGATTCTGGTTCTGCACGTGAGGAGCTTAGCCACTCCATCCTGATAAGCCCAAAGTTGAACAGATTGAAGAATCAGGAACTCTTCTTGGATCTGGAAGGGAGGGAGTACATAGGGCAGACCACTGCCCCCAGTATTGGAGAAACTGTCAAATACAGGAAGTCACGGCTTCTTTGAGTCCGTTAAACACACCAAGCTCTAATGAGGCTCAGAATATTCACACCTGCTCTTCTCTCTTTCCTCAGGGTGTTAACAATCATTCACCCTTCAGATCTCAGCTCACTCCCCAGTCGAATCTGAATCCACCCTTTTTATGCATTCTCATGGCACACTGAACGAATGAATGCACGGGAACATACTTCATTGCATTGCACCTCTCCTTTTTGCATACGACCCACAGTAGCCCCCTATTAACAAACTCATATTTAATGTACAGCAGTCATTTTTAGGCCTTGGACCTTGAATCTGTTTTCACTGTATGGCCTGTTTCTATTTACAAAGTGGTTTCATAAGTAGTATGCCATTTGATTCCTATGAAGTAGGCATTCGTTTTATTGCTGTTTTACAGGAAGGAAAAGCTTCAGAAATAGTCACATCCATTACCTGGTAAATAGAATCCTCTGTTCTGATAAAAATGCTGGTGTCTGCTCCTCAACATGAGGGATCTTTTGCAGCAGCGATGAGAGGTGTTACGGGACCCAGAGATGTAGTAGAGGAATACAAATCAAACAACCTAAGGGTATGTTACCAGGCTAGTGTAGGCTTTCGAAACAGCTACTGATATGTTTCAATATTGTCTTTTCCATCCTTTAAATTAGTTCATCAGTAAAAATGTAGCTGCAATGAAATCAAATACCAAAAACATTTTAAAAATGGAGATGAAAGCAATCTGGGGCCTGGATAACCTGAATTGTTGCTTCAACTCCACACTCTCCTTGAGTAGATAAAGCTAGTTTGAGTTTCAAAATGAATTTTCTTCTAAGCTATATGTGAAAAGATGCCAACCATTAGACCCAAGGAACAATTGAGGCAAATATCAGAAAACCCTCCATTTAAGCACTAAACACATGGTGACAATCATGAAAAAGACAACTCTTCTCCCACCTCTCTTGGAACCATCCCCTCACCACAAACACTCAAACAGGCCATTAAATAGGAGAGAAAATGCGTTCCAAATATTCTACTCCAATTTTGATTTCTCGATGTGATTATAGCAACGAGGAAATCACTCAGAACAGCTGTGTGGAAATTTCAGATGTTTATCAGCTTGGCATTTCTGGAAAAAAAAATACATCTCTGAAACCTAATCATTCTGTGTAACATGAGATTACACAGACCCCTAAGAAATAGTGGGGCCTTTAGGATTGTGATATCCATTAAAATTGGAATGTTATCTCCAAGTAGATTCAGCAAAGCAGGAAATAAAGGAAAGCTCATTATGATTTTCTCATATACATAATTTTCTCATTATCACTTGTATGTAAATTAAGTGTTAACATAAATAGTAAATAGATATTTTAATATGTAGGCTTTTATTTTTGTTTATTTTTTTTGAAGTAGGTAACTAATCTTGCTGGAAATGTTCAAGTAGAAAAATATGTTGAGTAATAACTACATAGTCTTGGGGATTTTCAATAATGTTTGACCATAAACCTAGATAATCCTCTTTGGTTTCAGAAGAGAAATAAGTTTCAAACAAGATGGAAACTACAGATTGAAAAAAAGAAAGCCAATTTTGCTCAGCTGTCAAAGTACAAAATAAATCAGAGGACCTTGTGTAATAATTCAGTCAACCACTTGCCATTCAGTCCAAATAGGTAGGCCAGACTCTCTTTTGGTGTAGAGTAAAAATTCTAAGTTTTCAAATGGATATTTTGTTATAAGCTAATGTAACCTGAAAACTAGGTTTATTCTAGCTTCTCTTGATGTCTTAAAAAGACATGTGTAGCAATTTCTACAGGAGATATTATCAAAAAGCTTATATATTCATATAAATACATGGAAAACACCTATGATATTTGCTACCATCTTTATTTTTTTAAAGGTAATATTCTTTTTTAAATAAATTTATTTATTTTTATTTATTTTTGGCTGCATTGGGTCTTCGTTGCTGCACGCTGGCTTTCTTTAGTTGCAGCTTGCGGGGGCTACTCTTGTTGTGGTGCACGTGCTTCTCACTGCGGTGGCTTCTCTTGTTGCGGAGCACGGGCTCTAGGTGTGCGGGCTTCAGTAGTTGTGGCACGTGGGCTCAGTAGTTGTCGCTCGCGGGCTCTAGAGCGCCGGCTCAGTAGTTGTGGTGCATGGGCTTAGTTGCTCTGTGACATGTGGGATCTCCCCAG
Source organism: Balaenoptera borealis (assembly GCF_965194805.1). Taxonomy (NCBI): domain Eukaryota; kingdom Metazoa; phylum Chordata; class Mammalia; order Artiodactyla; family Balaenopteridae; genus Balaenoptera; species Balaenoptera borealis. The sequence continues at coordinate 23,175,478 of NC_138876.1, forward strand.
ACCAGGGATCGAACCCGTGTCCCCTGCATTGGCAGGTGGATTCTTAACCACTGTGCCACCAGGGAAGTCCCACTACCATATTTAGATGACTTGCAGGTTTAAAGAATTCTGGTTGAGCTTATGACTACTTCAGCAGATAGAACATGGTTGAGGGGCTTCCCTGGTGGCGCAGTGGTTGACAGTCTGCCTGCCGATGCAGGGGGCACGGGTTCGAGCCCTGGTCTGGGAGGATCCCACATGCCGCGGAGCAACTGGGCCCGTGAGCCACAACTACTGAGCCTGCGCGTCTGGAGCCTGTGCTCCGCAACAAGAGAGGCCGCGATGGTGAGAGGCCCGCGCACGGCGATGAGGAGTGGCCCCCACTTGCCACAGCTGGAGAAAGCCCTCACACAGAAACGAAGACCCAACTCAGTCATAAATAAATAAATACAAATTTAAAACAAAAACAAAAACAAACAAACAAACAAAAAGAACATGGTTGAAGTGACACCATGTGGTTTATGAGACGGAATCAAAAAGGTAATGCTGTTTCTCCCTTATTCATTTAAATACTTGCAAAGGATAACCTCAGTTGCCATGTAAAAAATTCCAGCTACCCCAAAGCCACCATGCTGTGAGGACCCCAATCACATGGAGAAGCCATACATAACGGTAGGTGCTCCTGGTAGCATAAATCTGCCAGCCCAGGGGTGATACATGCGAGTGAACAAATCTTTATATGACTCCACCTCCCAGCCTGCAAGTCATCCTCAACCTCTAAGTTTTTCCAGGGAGGCCCCAGATATTGTGGACCAGAGACAGTCCGTTTCTGAGATTTCCTATCTAAATTCTTGTCCTACAGACTCTGTGACAATAATGAAATGATTGATTTGAGCCACTCAGCTTTGGGTTAATTTTGTGATGCAGAAATAGGAATTGGAAAAATGGGAGACTGGAATTTTTTTCCAGTGACCACAGCCTTCAGAATATAACCCAAATAGACTTCCCAACTCTTTGGCAGGCTTCCTCTTGGATGATGTTAGCAAAGAGGCCCAGCTGAGTTTGCAGAAGCAGAGGTGCTAATCCTGCCTTCCCTACAGAGGCACCAACAACGTACAAGTGAAATGGAGACTAGAGGAAACAATTCACATGATTGAAGGAATATTTTAAATAATATTGCTTCAATGACCTGGAGGTATCAGGCAAAGTTTTTATATAGTTTGAATTATCTTGATATTAGTTTAAAGTCTACTTCATTTTGCATGTATCATCTGATCATGGTATGACTACTACAGAAATGTCAGAATTAGCAAAGACCAAATGGAAAAGTCCTCATCTGTTAATAAATAATACTAGTCAGCTCTTACATGATCTTTGACATAGGGATTAGTAAAATGTGTGAAAGCATCTGGCACCCAGAGAATAACTCCACAATAACTATTCCACAATATTCATCAATCTGCTTTCTGAACTCTGTGACCAATGCCCAGATTAGGCCAACTCAGTAGCATGAAAGTGGAAGCGATATCATTTACTTCGTATCATTGGAAGGAATAGTAGTTTCTCCTCTCTTATCGTAATGATGTAAAGAGAGCAGGAAAAATCCCCTATGTTCATATTCAGCTTCCTCCTTTACCCACTCATTTCTGGAAACCAGCACCTCACTGGTTCCTCAAATACTATCAATACACGTCAAAGTCATTAAAGAACTGAGGCAACATTTAGGCTAAAAGAGGGTAAATATTCAGGAGTGAATTGATTCATACACTTACTTGCAATTCTCTTCTCTCCAAGAGAGGACAGAATAATCACTGTGGCCAAAATAAACTTATTTAAGAGTGGACATATATTATTTTAAAAATAGCTAAGTCCTTTTCCTTTTATTTGGAAGAAACTGTTTAGTGAGAATATGCTGGGAAGGATATACATTGAGTGTCTCCCTCCCACTAAGTATAAAATTTGATCTCCCAATAAAATAAAATTCCAACCATAAATCTTTGGTAAGGCAGGGTAACATTTGATTTTATTCTTGAGCTTAGTAATGTCTGCTTCTATAATGATAAAATTTGTGTTAAGTCACACATACATACACACACACACACACACACACACAGCCAAAAAAGGGGGTGGAGAATTAGTAAACTTTGTTCATTTCAGGCTGTGTAGACAGCTAAATTTGACAACTCAGGGACACACACTAAACCTATATTCATTGTAGCAAAGTGGGGGGTAAGCAAATTTTCAAATTCACTTTGGACAACTAGGTCACTTTAGCTCTACTAGGTGATTGCAAGTACCAGGCGAACCCAGGACGTTAGTGACTTCTGAATGTAGTGGAAGAGAAAATGGCCAGTCTACAGGGGTAATTAGTCATCAAGCAAAGATTTTATTGCTGTGACACTACAGGCATGGAGAGAGTCCATCATCAGGTTAAAACTGAGATCAGGCCTCTATTTTAGGTCAGTACAATGTAGACTTTTATACAGGCAACCTGTATAAACTTGTACTTCTAATGGATTCATTGAATGCTACAGGTATTTTGTGAAATAGACCTTTTTTTCAATTCAATAAAGAAAAGGAGTAGTTATATAACTCACTCATTCCTTAGTGGAATCTCTATAGGTAGATTTTATAAACAACTTATTTTTCAGCCTGTGTATAGCACGTGTATGTGTATGTGTGTGTGTGTGTGTGTGTGTGTGTGTGTGTGTGTGTAAGCATGCATAAACTCACACATAGATATAAAACAAACCAACCCCAACCAACTTTTGTAATTTTCCTTTTGTATAGATTTAAGAAATTTACCTGATCTGGAATAAGGAATTCTTATTGTTCATGAATAAAATCATTCTATAATAAGCCCATGAGTCTCATAAGGGTCATTATTGACCTCCATACATTTGTGTTTTGGGGAAGTGGTATCAGTCATAAATATTTTTTCCAATGTGGGCTTAGCTCAGTTGGTTTCAAAGATAACTTGGCAACCACACTTTCCTTCCCACACTATTCATTCAATATACAGACCCAATCTGCCTTCCTTTCTTTCACTCAACCTGTGTGTATGTGTGTGTGTGTGTGTGTGTATGTGTGTGTATGTGTGTGTGTGTGTGTTGGGACAAGAAGACTTTTTCTCAATTTCCCCTCCTTTACATAGCCTTGTAATAATTCATCTAATTAAGAACAATATGTATATGACACTGTTCCTTGCTTATATGAATCTACTTTAAAAATAAGTTCATGGAAAAATTTAAAAAGTTTCTTTTTTTTACTGCAAATAATAGCAGCTATTAACAAATATAAGCTTTGATTGTTAGTAAAATGGTTGAATAATCTGTGGTATATTTGTTTGATGAAATATTGTATAACACAAAATGAACAAACTTTTCCTCCCTGCAATGGCATGAATGGATCACACAAACCTAACATTGGGCAAAAGAAGTCAGAATCCAAAAGAATATATTCTGTATAATTCCACTTATATGCAATTTAAAATCTAATCTATGATGTTTGAAGGCAAGTTATGTTTACTCTTAGGGGTCTTAGGTGAGTAACATAGAGGGGGCTTCAGACTGGCTTTTAGGGTGCTGATAATGTTCTTGTTCTTGATCTGGGTGCTAGTCACCTGAGTGTGTTTACTTTACAAAAATTCACCAAGCTGTACACTTATTATTTGTGCATTTGTAAATAATATCTTAATAGTTTAGAAGAAGTTCAGAAAATAAACCAAAACCAAAAAACTTAAAATAGGGAATTCCCTGGCGGTCCAGTGGTTAGGACTTTGCCCTTTCACTGCAGGGGGCACTGGTTCTATCCCCGGTCGGGTATGGTACCCCCGCAAACCATGCAGCACAGCCAAAAAACAAAACAAAACAAAAACTACAAAAAGCTTAAAACAAGAAAACCGTTTAAGCCTATTTCTGCATCATTTTGTTCCTAATATAAGGTAATGTTCACCTTCTTGTGTTCCATTTTTGATATGAATTTTTTTTAAAGTTTCTTTTCACAAGGCCTGCAGAATGTTTCCCTACATCAGTGGTTTCCATCTGATGTTTGCCATTCAGGTAGGTAAATGGTGCCTTCAGAGCTTCCTGGGCCAGAACTACAACACATTTTCCTAGGATTAATCAATTTATCTGAGATTGGCCACTCTTGGCAGTAATTGAAGCAGGTGAAGTTAGTTTGCAGTCACTTTTTCCTCCTGCTTTTTCTCCCTTTCTTGTTCATATTTCCTTCCCTCTTTCCTTCCCTTTGCCATTTTTCCCAACTTGTTTTTCAGTACCTTTCTTGATCCCTGGGTTAAGTCCTTATAAGATATCAGAATTTACAAACCTTCTTTCTTTGATGGAAACCTACTTTGCTAATGGTGGATCCATGTTCTTACATTTGTCTAAATCCATAAAATGTACAAGCCCAAGAGTGAACTCTAATGGAAACTATGGACTTTGGATGATAACGATGGGCCCATGTAGGTTCTCAGTTGTAACAAACGTACCTCTCTTGTGGAAGATGTGACTAACAGGGGAGACTGCATGCAGGGAGAGCAGGGAGTATATAGGGAATCTTCGTATCTTCTGCTCGATTCTGCTGTGAACTTAAAACTGCTCTAAAAAATAAAGTCTATTTAAAAAAAAAAAACACCCTACTTTGCTAAAAGGAAAATTTCTAACAACTTTCCATGTGAATTAATGTATTTATACTCACAGTCCCTTTTTAAAAGAGACAAAAATCAAAGAAATACATGATGACTAAATGCATGATATGGGATGGAAAGAAGGATGATCAAGGTGTTTTGAGACCAACATAGGTAAATCATTTGGGGGAAAAGATTTGTAACTAACTCCCGCCATCTCCCTGCAACTACCCTCTTGCCCCTATACACACGTACAACATATTAGAGGTCAAGAGTGCAGAGAAGGTATGTTGCTTATCTTTGATCCCCAACATTGATCACCTTAACTGGTGCACAGTAGGAACTAAATAAATGTTGAACAAAGGATGAACGAATAGATAGATGGTATAGCCTGTTTCACCTATGTAAGTACAAAATGGCTCAATCTCTCTTATTTTTTCCAATCACTGGTCCAATAACTGTTTTTCTGAGTATCACATGCTCAATTAGAAACATATTTAGTATTTACATTAGTGGACCTTTTTTTCTAGCCCTCAGCTTTTTTCCTCTAAATAGCGGAAGACACAATCCAAAGAGGGTTATTCCAGTTTGCAAACAATAATGAGAAAAGACTGGACTATAATTAACCTGGGTGATGCCTCCTTTTGTAGGCATTAGACAAAGCGTTCCTTCCTCAAGTGAAAATGAAATTTGTTGGAAGTGAGGGTATTATTGCACAATCTGAACAGCCTGGTCCAGGAGAGCTTTTTAGAGCCATAGAGGCTGTGCACACATATATGCCCTCTCAAGTAAAGCAACCTGTCACATTCAAAGTAGGGCGAAAGTGAGTGAGCAGGTGGAATTGGATGTCCACAAGCTGAGACTGGACGACAGAAGCAACCTTAGGAGAGCAAGGGCCAGGAGCAGCTGCTCCAGTGAGTGGAAGGCTGTGATCCTCCAAATGTGTGCGCGTGGCCACGTGGATTCATATGTATTATGCTGGGGTCGCCTCTCTCCTGCTGCTCCGGCATCTAGCCAGGACGCCTGCATTTTACTCCATCATTGAAGAGATAAAAGGTGTCTCCCTAGAGGCTGGTGCCTTGCGAAACACTATCTTTTGAATGCCCTGTAAGAGGAGTCATGGCTCATAAATCCTGCTTCTCCTATTAACTGTCCTGCAGATCCAATGGACTCACTCCTGCTGGGGAATGTTGCTCTATATTAGGCACGGTGGAAGAATGTTACTTCATACTTCCATGCTCAGTCAATCTCCAGTCAATCTCATGGTATCTAAGTATATAAGAGCTTTCAACAATATGCATAAACTATGCCAAACCAAATCAACCATCTCCCACCAAATACACCCCTTTTCTTGAGCCTAGGTTACCAGCACAACCTCCTATTCCCTCAAGGTAATTTTATTTCAAGGAGCGTATTGACTTTTCCTAACTTTGGTGACAGTCACTAATAAGATCGAATATCGGTTCTTTTGCTTCCCAAATCCCCTCAGTTCTCTATGCAAATGGATTCACTTCCATGCTAGATTCCATTTGGAAAACCAGATATCTCAGAGTAGTTGTTTTGTTCAAGTCAGAAAATATTCTTAGCCTCACCCCTACTAATCTTTGCCAGTAAGTGCTTCCTTGACTTATATTTAAGTAATTAAGAGAGATGGTGCTAGTGTTTCATTCTGGAAAATGATCCACTTAAAGGTGCATAATATCTCCTTTAGCTCTAACTACACAGAGGAAAAAAATAGTTTGTTTTTTAAAGAAAATATAAAAAAATTCTGTCTTTGCTTTTAAAGGCATTTTATTAAAAAAAAGATTGTGCAAATGAGAGTTTGGAATAAAGAAGCTATAATGAGAAACTTTTTACAGAGTTATAGCTTGTTAGTTTCTATCAAATCAGAGGACATTTATTTCACTCAGACGAGCTGAACTGGTTAATCTTAATAAAATAGTTGCATTAGAAAGAGTAGATACATTTTTACTGATAGCCATCATTTGGAATGAAGTTGATTTTAGTCCACAGTTTATATTATTTTTTTCCTCACAATTTAGTTTAACATGCTCTGAATGACTTGCTATGACTAAATAATAAAACCATGATTTCTGCTGGCAATCACATTTTTTAAGTGCAAAATGTAGGAAATTAATTGACCACCTCTCTCCTCTTTTATCCCTACACTTGTATAATCTGGTTTTATTTTTAGAAACCAAATATCAGATTAGTTGAACATATTTTGATAGGTTTAAATGTCTTCAGCGCAAAGGAAATGTCTGAGGCTTTCTATTTTGAGTGAATTTTAAAGACAAGCTGGCTGGCATTAGGCAATCTGATAAATTCTTTTCCTGTGGAGAGCCGTAAGAAGGTCAGAGAAACAAAGCACTTACAAAACTCTTTCCCTGGAGAGAGAAGGGGAGGAGGGGGACAGCAAGAGAGCTGAGAGCCAGCTTGTTCAAGATGTTTCCATCCACTGGGTGTCACTGCTGATATGAGACTGAACAAACTGAAAGATATTCCTGTGGTAGCAAGAATTTCTGAGAGACAGGATGTGAAAATCCCAGAGGTTTAGATGCTATCACTTTGACCTGCTGCACAACTGAAAATACCTTGCATTTATTGTGTCAGAGTGGTGAGCATTCTGAAAAGGGTCATGGTACTATATATAAAAAAAGAATGAAATATTAGAATTCCTCCTTGTGGCTGAGTAAGCCTTGTTAATAGTTACATTCTTGCATGGATTAAATACGCTCTTATGATATGTGTCTGTTTTTCTCAGTTTAGCAAAAATGTGTTTAAGAGAACAGAGCTCCACTGAGGACTTTGGCATTGGAACATGCCTGTAGTTTATTCCTTGGGTTTTCCAGTTTGCAGGTAGTGAACTTAACAAGCCTCTGGGTTGCCCAGACAGACAAGAATTATGTTAACACTGGAGCTTTCTTCTTCTCATTTCGTTAAAGAGAGTTGGCATCTATTCATGACTTCCTCTGGAGGTTTTTTTCCCATTTTTTCTGTTTTTTTTTTTTAACCCATTAATCTTTTGCTAGAAATAGTTTTAAAAAGTAGATAGAAATTGAAACAATTTTCTCATTATGTGATGTTCTATGTCTTGCTTGTGATATAAGATTAAAGTACTGACATAAAATAATGAGGTACAAATTTGGTGATAGGAATGGAAGGAGTATCCATTAGAAGATGCAAGGCGGAGAGGAGTGTCTTTCAAATAAAGAAAGAAATATGGAAATAAATCAATAGAAGGAGGTGTAGGAAGAGGATAAGGGTTAAAAACAAAGGAAGTAACAAGACGAGAAGAAGAAAAAGAAGAAGAGGGGGAGGAGGAGGAGAAAGAAGAAGAAGAAAGAGAAGGAGAAGGAGGAGGAGGAGAAGGAAGAAGACAGAGGAGAGAAGCAGAAAGAGGGAAAAAAGGAGAGAGGAAAGCCAAGAGGAAAAAGAGGAAATATTTTCCCACCCTCTTATTTAATGATTTTGAAGTGGGTAATTTTTGGTGCTATGTGTGCTTAAGTTGGTGACAGGTTGGGGGACAGCAAATGGCACCACCTGTGACTTAAAGTAATTTAGAAACCCAAGAGTTGAATTGGTGATTAATCAGAGTAACCAGAGATGCAAGTTCAGGGCTGGCAGAGAGGAGACTAGTTTGAGAAAGAAATGAGGGATTCCATGACCATTTTCAAGGCACAGAATATTTGAAAGACTAACAGTTGAACTTCGAACTGAGGGCACTGCAAAATGCTCCCACGCTTATTTTATCCTTGCTAGCTTCTTGCATTCATATGAACAGAACTGCCATAGCCGACTGTGATGGTTGCTATTCCACAGAAATGCCTTCAGGTAAAAAGTGGATCCTATTTAGGGTTCCCTAGTAAGCTTCCTGGCATTTTGAAATAAGTTGATAAGGGTGGAGGTGACAGGTTTGTGTAGGATATTAGCTTCAGAAGATAGGTATTTACCTGGCTGGTTTGTTCACTGCTACGTTCTTAGCACTCAGCATGTAGGAGGTATTTAGTCAATTTCTATTCAATTGTTGAATTGACAAGTCTCCCAGAAGACTGAGTTTGGCACCTGTGACTCCCAAACATTTAGTTACATCTTGCCTTCCCCAGCATATGCCCTTGTCTCAGAAGTGGATACCCTTGTATATACTTCAGATGTGTCATTAGTACTGAGACTCTTGTATCCTATTGGATACTTCCTGGATCATTCAGCAGAGGGAGGCTTGAAAGTCTATTAATTAAGTCTCAGCAATGCTGGAACAATTGAAAGGGGAAGGAGCATGGTGTCAAGTCACCAGAAACGGTGCTACAAGTATCTTGTTAAAGGGTTATCTTGATGACTAGGTGATGCCGTAGACACAATGCTTCCTTTGTTCAAAGTTAGCACTCTTATTTTTAGAACACTGCTTAATATGCTGGTTATGCCTGCCGGAATATTTTTTCTTTCCAGAAAAATTAACCCATTCTTGTGCTTAAAAATTAGAACAAGCCTGGTACGGCCAACAAAAACTGTGAAGTCCAATTGCTTTTTAAATTAATTAATTAATTTTTAAAATTTATTTATTTTAGGCTGCTTTGGGTGTTCGTTGCTGTGCTCGGGCTTTCTCTAGTTGTGGCGCGAGGAGGCTACTCTTCGTTGCGGTGCGCGAGCTTCTCATTGAGGTGGCTTCTCTTGTTGCTTAATGTGGGCTCTAGGTGCGTGGGCTCAGGAGTTGTGGCTCGCGGGCTCTAGAGCGCAGGCTCAGTAGCTGTGGCGCACAGGCTTAGTTGCTCCGCGGCATGTGGGATCTTCCGGGACCAGGGCTGGGACCCGTGTCACCTGCCTTGGCAGGCGGATTCTTAACCATTGCGCCACCAGGGAAGTCCCCCAGTTGCTTTTTAATGTAATTTTGGTTTGGTTAAATGTAGGTACACACAGGTTGCAGCAAATAGATTGCTTTAATTCTATTCATTTAAGTTATGGTATTTAAAACCTTTACCCCTCCGTCCCCAAGTGGGCAACTCTTGTACAATTATTGGCATTGGAAACAGAAACGACAGAATGCCACCACCTCCTTTGCTCTCTGTTTTCCACAATGTGAGACTATGATTATCTTAACTGTACATCTTAACTGGAAATATTCTTGAGAGAAAAAATGTTTTCTCCTGCATGTTCTCAACCATAAATAATGTTGCAAACTTAATTGATATTAAAGTTTGCTCTGGTTGAAATCAGTAATACTGATTTCAATTTTTGTTTAGGCCTCTTTTCTATAAAGTATGTGTGTGCATGTGTGTAGGTGTGTATGTGTGAGTGTGTGTTTACAGGCATTATATAATATATGCACATGTTCATTTATATATATGTGTATATATGTATATATACATATTTTTTCTTTATTTGTCTGAATTGCATCAGAGGAATGGCAAGAAAACGTCATAAATATAAAAGAGCAGTAAACAGCAATGAGCAAAGCATTATTACCCAATGCCAGGGAAGTCAGAGCAGGATAGTTAGTTAAAATCTTTTGATACAGGCTTCCCTGGTGGCGCAGTGGTTGAGAATCTGCCTGCCAATGCAGGGGACACGGGTTCGAGCCCTGGTCTGGGAAGATCCCACATGCCGCGGAGCAACTAGGCCCGTGAGCCACAACTACTGAGCCTGCGCGTCTGGAGCCTGTGCTCCGCAACAAGAGAGGCCGCGACAGTGAGAGGCCCGCGCACCGTGATGAACAGGGGCCCCCGCTCGCCGCAGCTAGAGGAAGCCCTCGCACAGAAACGAAGACCCAACACAGCCATAAATAAATAAATAAATAAATAAAATTAAACTTAAAAAAAAAAAAAATCTTTTGATACTACTGATTGGTTTTTGAGACAATCTCCTGGGGGCAGAAGCAGAGACTTCACCACTAAAGACATATACAAACTAGATGACTGAAAACATCAGTGGCTGTATTATTGAAATAGTTCTCTATGGATGTGTGCCTGTATTAAAAGTCTCCGTAGTTTTTTAGGTTTACCTTGGGCTTTGTATTATTTTTATATTGTTTTGTTCTTCTCCACTTTTTTCCTATAATTGCTTGAAAAGGCTAGTCTTTCATTTTCATGCTTATTGTGCAATTTTCTTTAAGTGCATACATATCATTATTATGATGATTCAATGCATGTGATTAAATCAACACGATTAAAAGTTAATGAGAAAAAATTTCTAAGATCTTGTTTAATAATTTACACCTCGATTAGCTATTCTTGGTATATTGTCACATAATTCGTGAGGCAAAATATGTGTGTGTGTTTGTGTGCCTGTATGTGTTTTCACTGGCAAATAAGCATACGGTTGAAAAATGAATCTGTAAGCAATTCAGGGAAAATGAAGGAAACAAACAGTAGGGTAATAGTAAAGGAAAAGGAGATTGGGATTAACATATACACACTACGTATATAAAATAGATAACTAATAAGGACCTACTGTATAGCAGAGGGAACTCTACTCAATATTCTGTCATGGCCTATATGAGAAAAAAATCTACGTATATGTATAACTGATTCACTTTGCTGTACACCTGAAACTAACACAACATTGTAAATCAACTATACTCCAATAAAAATTAAGAAAAAGAAAAAACTTATTTTTTGGTACAGCAACACCATTATTCTGAATACTGAGCTGTTTCGCACACAGGGAGCTGACAGTTTCTATACATGGATCAGTATTTTCTATGAAGCACTATTTGGAACTGGTGAAAATGTGTCCCCATATAGATAGGAAGAATAAAGAGTTACCCTAATGTCCCTTTATGAAACTTCCTCTGTGAGAAATTGAGCCTATATTGCTGGGGTAAAAGCAATATGTTTCAGGCTGGAATGTGTATGCACAAGAGGCTTTACTGATATTTCATGGCAATTTAATGCAGCATAACTTGCAATCTCTAGTGCAGTGCTGCCCCAAAACATAATTTTCATTGCCTTCCTAGCATTTAAACTTCCTAACAATTTAAATCTTTTTAAGCAGGTCAGCATAAGAGAAAGCCTTATTGCCTACAAGTAGTTTCATGGTGGGCATAAACTTTAATTGCCTCTCTGTTGGTGAATATTTAGTAGTATTGCATGTTATGTGCAAAGAAAATTATAACCAACAGTAACACGAATAGTTACCTGTTAAAAAGAGTTATAGTTGTTCTGTTCTTTTTGGTTTGACTATATTAGATTATTAAATGCTCTGGTCTCTCAAATTTATTAGGTAGAGACCTTAAAGAAAACAAGTCTTAAAGATAATATTACTAGCTAAGATATTACAATCTCTATTTTTTCCTTCATTTGGACTTTCCCAGTCCATAAAAAAGATCATAAACCATGACATGAATTTAAATTTTTTATTTTTCCTCCCTCAGTCAGAAGACAATGTTAATGTGGTGAGTGTACTATGTATTTCTCCTATCTCATTTCATTGAACAAAGTGTTTCCTTTTGGATTTTAAAGAATAGTTTTTCTTATCTTTCATGAATAGTTAACCGTGTCTCTAAACAGTACACAAAATATTGCTGAAGAATTGGGATTTAAGATAAAGTTCATCTTATTTCCACCGAGCCAATGAACAACATAAAGTCTCCTGAATCTATTCATTTCACGTTCTCTCCTGTTATTCCCAGGTAAACATTCATTCTCTCAATTTGTCTAAATCGTCTCAGCAGACAGGAGATAATGGAATCCTTTAACCCAGTGGTATCACCCCTCTCCCTGGGAACACTGGGAAATATTGGAGAATGATTTTATCACATGCCTGGGGATTTCCACTGCCATTTCTTGGGTATTGGCCAGGGGGCGCTAAATGACCTGCCATACAAGGTACAGTTCTATTCAGTGAAGGCTATTCTCATCCAAAGTACCGACAGTGCTTTGTAGAGAACCAGTTAGCTTTATCCTTAATAAGACAGATACCTCTGGTCTTCTCTGATTCCCACCTAGGTCACGTTAAGTGTTCCTACTCAGTGTTTCCATAGTAGCTTTCACATATATTTATCACACTATTCCACATTTTAAAAAAATTGTCACTCTGTGACTATCTCCCGTGGATAATTTTTAGCCCTTGCAGCATATGGCTGTTCTTTGTTAATTTTCAAGGTGGGAACTCAGTGCAAAGATTTTTAATGGAATAAACTAGTGGGGCATCCAGGAAGCTTTTTAGACAGTATGATTTTAAAAGCACAAGAAATGTAAAATGTGTTAAAAAGTGAAATAGGATTTAACATTTAAAAAATTTTATTATTCAGATAAAAAGAGGAGTAATGTTATTTTTCTTGTGTTGAATCATGAAGCATCATATTTTGATGAAAATATGGTGTGTTTAGAACTTAAGGAAGAAGTTTCCTCCAAGATATTCGGATCATGATATATTGGTAGTTACCTAATCAATCTCATTTCACAAGTGACATTCCAAAATCAGAGTCTTTAACTGATGTGTTTAAGGTCACATGACTTCTTGTTCACATAGATACTTTATGATAGGGTTAGCACTAACATGTGGAAGTATTAAAACCCACAGGAACAGGGGCTGTGCTCCCCAACACCTAACATGGGGAGCCTGCCGTTTGTGAGAACTCTACAACATCAGTTGCATGAGTGATGCTTCTCAACTGTTAGTCCGCAGCTCATTCAATTACACCATATGGCCTCTCTGGGATGCAGCTGATGGATGATTTGAAGATAAAACAGATACCCATTGGTCTGGAAAAGATAGTTTTCTTTGAGCCAGGATAAATGTCTTCTGTTAACTAAAATCCTAGAGGGCGGTAAATCAAGCAGCTCCTTAATAGCAAATTCCACATACTGCAGTCAATTATATTATCAGTTGGACTCTGTTACATGATGACCAAAATAATCAAACTACATAAAAAAATTGCTATATGAAACTTGTTTCTTGGAATTCACCTGCACATGGTGGATGGATCAATTTATGTGAACGGGATGAGCCATGCTAATAATATTTTAGCAGCAATCTGGTTCCCTGCTGTGATTTATATTCTAATATATAAAACAAGACTATATGTTAACTATATATTATCTTCTTTTAGCTGCACATTTCCTCCCTCACAACAATGTAAAGTTGACAAAAGCAGTGGCTGATTATCTTTAATACAAATGATAAAGAGGAGTAGCTTCTCTTTATCCATGATTTATCAATGTATGAAGAGCAGCATTATGAATAAAAATATAAAAGTGCTTACATCTTATTAAGCATATTAACCTCCTCAATCATACTGTTTAGAGTTGTCTTTCAGCCATTCTCATTTATATTGTAAGCTTCATTACCTGCTGTGCTGTTCTTATATTTTCCCTTCTCTTATGGCTCAGAGCTCAATAGAGAGTAATTTGATGAGTGATATTTTGTACATAAAGCTGCACCAATTCTCTGGTTTGAAATTCAGGTTTCTCCAAATTTTGGTTGATCAAATTGCATAGGTAGAAAGGGAAAGAATTTCGTGGGTATTTCTAGCACATTTGAGGAGTAAATCTACATTCATATGGCTTGAAAAGGAAGTGATAGAAACAATGACAAATAGCAAGATATGACTAATATGCACTCATGTATATTTTGTCACTGTGATTGATACCATAAAGACTGTTTGAAATGAACATTAGTATTTCTGTTATCTTTTGATGTAAAGAGGGCCACCTCAAAACTTAGCAGCTTAAAACAATAATTGATTATTCTCTTCAGAGTTCCGTGGACTGATCAGGTTCAGCTTGACTCTTCTCACTAAGAGTCTGTCATGAGATTGCTGTAAAATGGTGGCTGAGACGAGTTATTTGAGGGCTCAGCTGAGCCAGACATCTAAGACGGATGCTATATCCACATGGCTGGTGCCTCAGATGGGCTGGCTCGAGCCCCTGGAAGGTTCCTGGGTAGCATGACCTCTCCACGTGGCTAGCTTGGCTTCCTCAATAAATGGCAGTCTCAAGAGAATTGAACTATGTATATGGTGACGTATTCTCCCCAGAATGTTTCAAGAAACCGAGGTAGAAGCTTGTGACTTAGCTTCAGAAACCAAGCAATTCTATTGTTTACACAGGGTCAGACCAAATTCACTGTGGGAGGCATAAATTGCAGGGAATGTGGTTCATTGGGGAAACTTCTTGTAAGAGACTTGCTATCTTAATTTGTTTAGGTCATCTGCTTTTGCTGTCTTAGTCACTTTCAGGACCCACCATGAAGTGTATTGGGTTATTACAGGTCAGTAATACTGTGTAAGTGGAAAATAAATAAAATTGTAAATTTCTTATTAACAAATTATTTTTCAGTTTTACATATTTCATGTGAATTCTTATTCTGATATTTCTTTAACTTTTATCTTTTCTAAGGCACCATGTCCAGATGATCTTTTCTCTCCTTGACCACTCTCAGTGCATAAATATGCCAGTTATTGATTTCCAGGGGCAATACATCGACAAGTCATGTAATAAACAGTTTAAAAATTCTGTCAAGGCATGAAAAGAAAATTTTACAACCTGCAGATATGAAAATAAAGACATATGTGGGCTTTAAAACTGCAGATAGTGCCACTGCTTGATCCCCACTTATTGCTTTATTGAACATTTATTAGACAGCTATAATATGCTGGAAAATCTGAATGCCAAGCTACATACAACATGGTTTCTGCCATGAAATAAATGCTTTTGTAAGGTGTTCTTCTATATCAGTGGTTCTCAAGCTTAATGTGCAGCAGAATCATTGGAAGGCTTATTAAAACACAGATGGCTGAGTCTTACCCCAAGTGTTTCTGATTCATTCAATCCAGGAGGGGATTTGAGGATTTGCATGTGAAACATACTCCCAGGGGATGCTGTTACTGCTGGTCTGGGGACCATACTTTGAGAACCACTCTGCTAGACAATAATCTCATGATGTCTGCTTCTCCCTTGATTCAGGACTAGATCAAGGTCAGGCAAATTGTGCCAGTTAGAAATAAACAACCAAACAGCCCTCTGTTCACCTCCAAAACGATGCTTGTGGACTGAGGACAATTCCTGGGTTCAGTTTTTCCTTGAGTAAACCCAGACTGACCCCAAGGGTTTTACACTCTTACTGAATCAGAGTCGGGAATGACTGAAAAAGTCAATTGGTCAAATTCAATTTTCAGTATTGGAAAACCCACCAACTGTTTCCTCATAATTGATTTACACAGACAAGGCCTTAGAGACAACCTAATTTCCAGAAAGGCAATAATATAATGGAAAGACCATGGAATTTCAAATTAGAAACCAGGATGAGAGTTTTGATTTTACCACTTACTGGCTATGGCACCTTGGGAGTATTTCCTTTCTTCCTGGGAATATTTGTTTCCCTTTCCAATAAAATTAAAAAAAACATAATAAAATTCACATTATAAAAGTTCTATGAAAATCAACTGAGGTGGCATATAGGAAAACTCCCTACAAGTTAGTATACAGGTCTACCAGATATTCGAGGTCATTATTGACTAGTAATTGAGTTAATGCTGTCTTGTTTTGCTGCTAATTGGAATCCAAAGGCCTTTTGGTCTTTACTCTCCATAGTTATTCAGGCAAACTCAGATGATTCATTGATTCATCCTAGAACATACTTTTTATCTCTCCTGTTCTTTTCTTTTCTATGATTGCATCAATGCTGTCAACTTCATTATTTCCAGTCTGGTTAAATGCAGTTTTCTGCCTGCAGGCCAATATCTCTTTAAAACCCACCCCCCCTGAGACCCCACATACATACCCAAATAAGTATTTATTTATACTATAAATGCTTCTCTCAGGAAGAAAGAGAAGAATGATAATAAAGATAATAATCAAGTCATTATTTACTAAATACTTACTATGTTCCAGTCATTGTGATCAAAAACTGTCTGTGCATTATCTTTTTTTAACATTTACAACAACTCTTTTAGGTAGACTCTATTATTTTCTTGATTTGATCATTGAGGAAGCTGAAATCTAAACAGATTTCCAAGATCAAGCACAAGTAAGGACTGAAACTAGAATGCAAATGCAGGTCTGTCTTAGTCCAGAGGCCTTACTTTTAACTACCCCATAGTTGACCCTAAGCCCTTCATGTCAGCCTCATCTGTACAGCTGGTGTTCAGAGGCTGAATAGTAAGATAAGAAAACAATCTAGGCTTTGGAAGGATCCTCCCAATTATAGTTCTCACCTCCTCTACTCACTCTGAGCTTGTTTCCTTACTGTTCCTTTAGCTATCATTAATTCACACATTCTTGAATGCTTTTATTCATTTAACAAACATATCTTGGAGCCAATAATGATAATGATGATGTTGATGATAATAATAATAATTCATCTTTATTGAGTACTTGTGATGTGCCAGAATTGTCTTGAGCTCTTTGTCTTTACTAATTTTGTATAGCAACATTTGGAAGTAAGTACTATTATCCCCATTTTGTACATGATTAAATTGAGGAACAGGGGTGTCTAGTAATTTATCCTAAGTCACATGCTAGTAGGTTGAGAAGCTGGTGTTCAAGACAGATTCTCTGACAGCAGTCCATGATCTTAATGCCTATATTATTTGGACCCACGGTGCCCCATAAGACCTACTACCTTTTCCCCTCATATATCTCCTCCATTTAAAAACACCATGCTCTTTTTTCTCTACCTATCAAAATCCAAAAATATTTTAAGGATTAAGCTAAAATTACCCTTTACAAGTTTCTTAGGCTGGACCACATCACCCAGCCTTTACACCATTCATTTTATCTGTGTATCTCCATAAGCAGATTTTTAAAATTTCTCTCAAGTTAATCACCAAACAAGTTTCAGTCACAGGGGATATTTTCTACTCCATTTCTATGAAGCTTTTTATAGATTCTTCCCCCTAGAGTGAATACCTTCATCTTTGATTGTATAGCAGTTGTTGTCACAACATACATTTGATTGTTCTGTTATAGTTTTATTACAAAAATTTCTGATATGAATTGACAGAATACCAATCAGTATTAAGCTCCTTAGGTGGCACTGGTTGCAGTTGTTTAGTCTTCTTTATGAAATACTCAGAAGATTACTAGCTTTAACTGCTAGTGATGTAGGTGCAAGAAAAAAAATTTACAAGAAAGTAAATTTCTGGAAAGGGTAGATATTAAAAGACACATGCAATAAGTCTGAAAATCCTATTAGGAACAGGATTATACTGCAGATACTTAACATTTATAATATCCCTCATATCCTAGAAATGAGAAGGAGAATTGATGGGTTTCAGTGCCATTACCAGTGAAATACTGTCTCCCACATTAAATGCAGGTTTCCCTGATCCTCTCCATGGTGTACTAGAACTGCTGCTGGCTTTTCAGTTCTTTCTCATTTTGCTTTTTTGAAAGTCATATTGAGAAAGAAAAGTCTGAAATCGACAATGCTAGTATTCACACCAAGAATACGGACAGATGGATATCCCAATCCATATTATTTACCATTTTAAGAAAACTAATATTGGTTAAAGTGAGATATCTGTAGAGCAGATGTCCATCTTTCCCCAACAGCTCTGAACACCAGCTGTTCAGATGAGGTTTTCATGAAGCGTAAAGTCTGAGTACTGCTGTTCTGTGTCTTGTATATTCTTTTTATTTTTTCACAGCAGTAAAAAAAAAAGAAAAAAGAAAAAAAATGGGCTTCAGGAAGAAAGTGAGGCAACTTATTGGAAAGGTATTGCACTCGTTTCATGCTTTTTCTCCATTCATACGTGTGCAAAGTCTCTAAGACAGGACTTAGGAGCAAAAAACTGAAGGGATAACAAATATTTCCTTTTCATGTATGAAATATGCAGAACCACTTTCCTTGCTTGATGGTAATTCAATTTTATAGGGTTAGCAAATATTTTTCTCTCCAAACTTTAATATCAAGAGGACTTTTCAATTTAGAAATAAATATCCTGCCTCTACCAAGGGCTTTCCCGTGATTAACCTTTCTAACTAGCTGGGGAGGTTGCTTACTATGAATGTGTTTGCATGTGAACTTCAAGCTGGTTTTATTGACATAAGACGTCAGTGTAACAAGGTCCTAGCATCAAGGGAGGAGAGCAGAGAAGCTATACTAATTGTGGCCATGAAGAGCATATAAGTTTTTTCATTAAAAGTCAATACTCATGCAGATTTTTAATTCACCATCTGGCCCTCTTTGCATTGATATTTGAAATGCAGGAAGCTGATTTAGTTACCAGATTTCTTCATCAATTTGTCATATATTTATAGACTACCTTTTTACCATTTTTAGGTAATGTAAGTGAAAGCAGGGTAACATATTTTCTATGTTTTATTTTGTATCTTTCTTTGGATATTTTGAATCCAAATTGCAAGATATTGCAAAAATATAGTTTTACTTTACTATTTAGGAAGAATTAACTTGACTATCTTATTAAAAATATACACTAATCGTAGGAACTGGAGAATCATTTGGAAATGTATGCTTAATATTTAACTAAGTTTATCTACAAAACTCTTGGTTTATGTGTGTTGGGGGTATGACAGGGGGGTTTGTTCTCAATTCTCAGATAGCTCTATGGAAATTACAAAGAGTTTAGCAGCTATATGTTAGAGCTACAATTGACTTCTGGTAGCATATATAATCAGAAATTCTTATTTCATAGCTGATTTTGTTATTTACTCTTTTACTGCTTGGTTCAACATGTGTGGCTCATATATGAGGGTGACACTGTTAACTAACATTCTTTGATCCATCTTTACTCTTTCGCCTGTTTTTTAAATAACAACAGTAACAACAACATGAGTCTTAATCAATAAGACTGAGAGATTTGGGACACTTAAAAATAATCATTCACTCAATTAATGGAAATATATTGGGAACTTAATATATGTTAGACACTGTTCTAGATGCTGGGAATTCCTCAGTAGGATATAATAAGAGCAGCTGATATATAATGAGAGTTTAAGTCCTTTACATGCATTGTCTTGTATAATAATCCCAAAAAACTCATGAGACAACCCTCCTCCTCCCATTTTACAGATAAGAAAACTAATTCTGAGAGGAGTTAAATAATTACCTAAGTTTTCAGAGCCAGGATGTAGCGACCTGGGATTTAAAACCATATTTTTCTGGCTTGGCTTCACTGTCCGTTTGTTCCTATGCTGACACTCAGAAAATGTTAGTGGAATTGGCATTTAATGTTCTGCCTTTTAGTAAAATTCAGCCAAATGCTGTATTTGTAAATTCCATCCCTATAGCAATTGTCATTTGTTCCACTTATCCCCTCTCGTTGTCCATGATCATACTTTTCTCTTTGTATCTGTGTTCTTGTGTTCACATAATTTATTTCAGTTGGATCGCTCACTGCTCGTCCCTTCACTCCTTAGGTAAATCTTATGCTCAGTATCCCTTTTTAAGTTCGGTGAAAACTCACTTATTCCTCCTCCAAATCTTCTCCGTCTTCAAATCTTACTGAGCTTCCTTTCCTCTGAACTTCTCTAGTACTGTCTGTTGTTCTACCAAATTGAGTGCTAAATTAGGTATTACGTTGTCATGCATTATTTGCTCATTCTCAATTATATTTTGACATTTTAAAATAAATAATTGTATCTTCTTTAGCATTTCCACCAAACAGTCAGACAGACAGACAGTAAATCAGGATGTTAATGCATGGTAGAGAACAAATTAACCGGAGATTGAGTGGATTAGTATATCAAAAAACATTAATCTATTCTAACAGGTCTGCTGAGTAATGTGAAAAAACCTGCTTTTTTTTTTACTTCTGTCAGTAAAATAGGGAATGAAAATATTAATTTGTGGAAAATGCCACTTTGCAGAACAAGAAACGACTGACAACAGATCAGGAAGTGAATAAGAAATCCATGTCAGGGAAGGGCATCTCTGCAATCTCAGCTAATCCAATCACCACGGGCAGGAAAACTACCCAGAAGTTATCATTCTTCAGCATAAATTGGAAATATTTTATTGATAAGATTAAGAACTTTCACAATGTCATCAGAGGCCTGGTCCCTTTAAATGCTATCAAGTTTAAATAATTTCAAAATGTGAAAATCACAATACATAACGAAGGTATTTTGCGAGGATTAACCTTGTTGCTTCAGGGACTATGGCAAATGTTTTGGGTGGTTATCATAAAGTCTAAAAAAAGGAAAGTTGGTAAGCATCTGTCAGTATGCCTCCCTCCCAGCTTTGATGACACTGTGCCCTGATCATAGACACAAGTATGCTTGCCTATAATGGAGGATGACTCATTAGGTTTCCATGGCATTATGAAAATATTATGTAATCCACACTTTATTGGGTATAAAGTGATTAAACAGAAAGTCTCCCAGCTACTGTTGCCTTGGGAAGTTTTAATGCTGCTATGCAGTAAGAGTTATGGTTGTTCCCCAAATGGAGAATCTATGCCTCCTTCAGTCTCCAAGCAGGAACAGACTACCCAGAGGGCCTTTAGAACCCCTTTCACACTTAGGTGAAGAGAGCACATCACTGAGGCAGAAAATGGCATTTTTCCCCACAGACAGACCAGGTGAGAAATGATAGACACAAAATGCTCTATTCAGAACAATGCAACAATGAGTTACATAGGTATTTGAGGGGTTAACAAATAAAGGTTTGGTTTTCAAAATTCCTACAGCAGGGGTTTATGTTAACAAAGAGCAAGTCTTGGTACGATGGACCCTGAAGCAAGAAGTGAAGGTCTCAGACCAGAGGAGAAAAATAAGGAACACAAAAGCAAGGTCAGATTTTACCATTACAGGGAATCTTCTGTGAGCCATAGTGGTTCACACTTACCACTAGCTCATTATAACTAATTAGACAAATTGTTATGTGCCAGACGCATGCTAGATAGATACTGAAAAATCAGGGGAATGCAAACAGATGTGATTCCTTACTCTTATGGGGTTTATGGATTAATAGAGAAGACAGTAAAATAAGAATCACCCAAACAAAGTATAACCACAGAGTATTTTAAGCATTATGAAGAAAAAGTACAAGGGAGAGGGAATGATTAGAGTTTTAACAAAGTGACTAACTAAAGCCTGGGAGAGGGAAGAGTAGGGAATTTTACTAAAAAACTACCATTTAGGCTGAGATCTGAAGGATGAGTGTGCATTACGAAGAAGGTAGTGGGGGTTTCCCTGGTGGCGCAGTGGTTGAGAATCTGCCTGCCAATGCAGGGGACACAGGTTCGAGCCCTGGTCTGGGAAGATCCCACATGCCACGGAGCGACTAGGCCCGTGTGCCACAACTACTGAGCCTGCGCATCTGGAGCCTGTGCTCCACAACAAGAGAGGCCGCAATAGTGAGAGGCCCGCACACCGCGATGAGGAGTGGCCCCCACTTGCCACAACTAGAGAAAGCCCTCGCACAGAAACAAAGACCCAACACAGCCATAAATAAATAAAAAAAAAAAAAAAAAAAAAAGTCTCCCTCCCAGGTTCATTTAAAAAAAAAAAAAAAAAAAGAAGGCAGTGAAGGGTGGAGAGAGTTGGACAGCCTACCAGCTGCCAAACCTTTGTGTTGCTTGGATCAGGAAGCTAGCCAGCATGGCTGGAACTGAGAAAGAAAGGGGAAAGGGAAGTGTGGAGGCAGATCTTCCAGGCCTTTATGGGTCTTGTTTAGTATTTTGGTCTTGATTCTAATGGGAAGTCACTAAACTCCTAAGATTAAGAGGATGACATTATGTACAATTTAAAAAAGTGTCTGTCCATAATGTAAACAATAGATTACATGGTACTGAATGAGTTAGAAAGGAACCAAACCAAAGGAAAACAGCCCTTCCTGACTCTGCTGTCAGCTGCAGGTGAAAGGAAACTGTACTGTGTTTTTCAAGGCATGTAAAGATGAGGTCATGTGGTCTACCAGGTAAAAGGAAGAGAAGGGAGCTACGAATCTGATGGAAGGTGGACAGAGTCATACCAAAGAGAAGTTTGGAGAGTTCTCCCTGGTAGTGGGGAGAGGAGGATAGTTTGCCAGTCCTGAGATTGGCATGGGTCCTGGCAAAGAAGCTGCTGAGAGACGACTGGATCTCTGCTGTAAGAGCTCATGAGTGTCAGTCTGTGTTGGTTATTCCTGATCAGTGAGGCGCTAGCCTTGGCAACATCAGGTTATCATGGGAGGTGGTGCCACTGCCTTTCTCAAAACACCCTGTGAGAATAAGCAAGGAGCATGGAGTAGACCAGCACGGTCAAAGTAAATTGCTCTCCTATAATTTCGTACCATACAAATTGGAAGAAAGAATCTTCAAAACTTGCAGGCTGAATTTCTCCTTGTTAGTTAGGTAGATGTAGGTAGGGAGAATTATGAGTTGGCATTTTAAGCCACTGTTGGTTATACAGCAAAAAACAACTGGAACGTCTAAAATTGCCTCTTCCCTACTCACTTATTAGAACCATCATCTTCCACAACTAATGGCAAATAGTGACTTTTCCACTTTCTCCCTCCTCCTCCCTTCTCGACTTTCTTTAAGTCTCCACTTGACTTGATGAGTAATATGTCATAAGAAATTGCCTTGCTTTGTATTGAACATGTTGTTGCATTTTAAAAATCGATTTATTTATTATTTTGTACCTGTCATGCTGTCTTATAAATGTCATGTTTCTATATATGTTTCTTAATAGCATATCATATTTGTTTAGAGACTAGTAAGTAATATATTATAACGTGTTAGTTGTATATAGGTGGGTGCTTTATATATGTATGTTTTACTTACGTTTTAGGAAATTGATTACAGGTTTAGTGTTCACATGCAACGTATTATAATTTTCCCATTTTAAATAATGGGAAATAAGTTCCTGTTTGGAATTTCTTACCCAGAATATTGGATTTTTCAGAAATGAATTACTGATAGTACGTGGGAGGTGCCTGTATTCAAGTTTTCCAATTTCCATAGTGGAGGAATCAAGAGAGAAAGGACTGCTCTGTTGGGTTACCACAGAATAATGTGTGCGAGTGGGTGGAAGATACTGAGTTTGTTTTGGATATGACAGTTGTCTGGTGTTTTCACACGTAGGTAGAGAAGCCAAGTAGACAATTTCTCAGTAAGAAAAAAAAATTAGAAACCACTGGAAGTGCTTTACAGTGAATCAGTTGCGTTCAGGTCAACTGATAAAATCATGAGAGGGAACTATACACATATAGTGGCCCAGGAGGTCCAGCTCCCAACTCACAGATGAACTCACTTATTTTATACAGATACCACCTAATATTCACTCCTTTGAAGCCAGAAATTGAGGACAGGTTGCTGCTGGTCATAGCAGTGGTTTACAGAATCTTCCAGTTTTAACTCATATAATAGAAACTCCTCCGGATAAGAGTTATATTTCATATGGGCAGAGCAATTGACTCGAGCTCCTAAAGAGATTAAATGTCCCTATGTATAGGAGAGAAATATAGCCGTACATTTCTGTGAAAATTCCATATATGTACAAGTGAGATGCAAAGAACATATGTTCAGCCAAAAATATGTTCATGTAAAGCAGACCAGTCCTCCTGTGAATAATCACATGCCAAGACATTTGAGGAAATGCAAATACAGCGCTCAGAAGCGTTCTTGGCACTTTGTAAGTGCTCAATAAATGTTAACTGCTGTAATAATATTATTTTTATTCTTTTCCTTCTGTTTCTACTCCTCTTCCTCCTTTTCTGCACTTTCTTCCTCCTCATATCCATTGTTTCTCTGATAATGCCATTACAGCTCTGCTACTGATTCACAGGCATCGACATTCAAAACCAGGGTCATGATTCATTCTCTTCCTTGCCTTTTTACTTTTCCAATTAACTTCCTTCTAAGGTCAATTTCACTCCCACATCCTTTAGTTTTCTCCACCATTTCATGCTCACTGCCACTCACATGTTTAATATTCCTATGACTTCTTTTTTTAAAAAATATCTTTACTGGAGTATAATTGCTTTACAATGTTGTGTTAGTTCCTGCTGTATAACAAAGTGAATCAGCTATATGCATAGGTATATCCCCATATCCCCTCCCTCTTGTGTCTCCCTCCCACCCTCCCTATCCCACCCCTCTAGGTGGTCACAAAGCGCCAAGCTGACCTCCCTGAGCTATGCAGCTGCTTCCCACTAGTTATCTATTTTGCATTTGGTAGTGTATATATGTCCATGCCTTTGATCTAGAAAGCACTAGCCCCAAACCTAGGGTGGGTTACTCAAAAGGCAGTCAAGCATAGCCTTAGAGCACCACAAAACAGGTATATCATAAAGTTCAGTTTTGGCGAAAGTTTCCAGGATTTTTCTATTAGAAAACCTAGAAAAATATATTGAAATTTTGCTACACATGTTTCATTCTTAATAGTTAAGCATTGATTTTTCTTTTTGACCCACAGTTAGGGGAGGTAATACCATAAAATGTTCAAGCTTTAGGGCTCCTAAGATCTTTTAATCTTACCCAGCTCCTGACTTATCTCTTCGATTCTAGCTGTTTCTTTCTCATGTGTACTCTTTTCAGGATAGTGAATGCCTCTGTAATGAAATTTCACTGTTCAAAAATTAACAGCGATTTATAGTGATTAAAAATACCCAGCAACCGTAGGGAAGTATATCAGAGAGAATTCCATAATGTTTAAGGGTCTGAGTATAAAGAATAGGCTTCGATAGGGAAACATATAGCAAGGTGAAGCAAGAGAAGACAGTCGTCTCCTGATGTCTCATTACCTCCTAGAGAGATTCTTTGAGGACAGGATCCTTCTGGATACAACAAGAGTTTGTGTTCCAGGTGGGCTTAACTGTCTCTCTGCTAGACTACCTCTTTGTTGTGCATGGGGAGAATCCCTTTGGGAGAGGTAAGAGTCAAAGTTCAATATGAGTATTCATGCCAGTTCTTCAGAGAGTTGTCTGGAAAATGCCAGTTGCTTGGGGAAGGGACTTAATTTAGACCCACAGGAAGCTGAGCTGGGGTTGCAGTCTCTGCCACCAAAACAGAGGAGTGGTTGGTCTCCGTCAGTCCTTTGCAAGGCAGTCTGAGCCTCAAGATTTATTCACTGGACAATCTTGCTTGTCTTTCTCCACAACCTCATAAGTACCACCAAGTTGGTTTTTTAAAAAAAAATTTTGGCCACGCTGCACGGCATGTGAGATCTTAGTTCCCTGAGCAGCAATCGAACCCGTGCCCGCTGCATTGGAAAAGTGGAGTCTTAACCACTGGACAGCCAGGGAAGTCCCAAGTACTGCCAAGTTTTGACCTAAAGCTACCTTTCTGATACTACCTCCTGCAATCCCCCTTCATGCATTCTGTGCTTTCCTTTTTTCTTTGAATATTTCCTGTTCTATCTTTCCTTGAAGGACTTGCTCATATTGGAATATCTTACCACTAGCTCTGAACTTGCACTTATCTCCTCCATCAACTTCACATTTCTACTACATAACTTTCAGAAACTGTATTAAAAGTTGTCCCCTTTATAGAGTCTCTCTTTCCACTCACCTAACATAGTCTGGATTTTGACAAGGAAGTACAACATTTAAAAAGCTAAGTGTACTATTTACAAATTAAAATATTTCTTGAGTAACTGTGTATTTTCATTATATTCATCAAAACTAAGTAATACAATATTGCCTTTGTTCAAAAATTCTATTTAATTAATTAAAAAATGCAAGGGACCCAAACTGACTCAGAAATGTCAGGATATTTTGTAGGAATTAAAGTTTTATGAACCATATGAAGAGGCCAAGCCAAGATATCAGTGTCAAACTTCTGGTAAAAGTGACTACAGACTTCTAAGCCACAATTTCCATGAAGCTTTGTCAGTCAGGCAATGAAATGTGAGCTTCCTTTAAAAAGTCTATAAAATTGTGTTATTCGCAAGTTTAGGAATATAGCGTATGTTAAATACAAATGATTTTTGATGCAAACTGCAAAACTCAAGCGGGACCTAAAAAGACTCCGAAGAAGAAAGACCATACCTGAGACAGACATTTATTAAACTTTGAGAAAGTATCAAACAAGAATTTAGGTAAAAACTCATGTGACACTTAACTGCACCCAAGTAGCTGGCACAGAGTGTATTTCAGAATGGTGTGAAATTGCTTCTTGGCTAGGAAAATGCATTAAATTAGTAAACAGGTAGAGTTTGCAAAATAATAATCTATATTTTGAGAGAACTAATAAATAAATGTATCATGCAACAGAATGTACTACTTGTGATTTGTTTTGTTGAATCATTACCATTGGAAAATGTTTCCTAAGTACTTATAATGTGTGAAGAACTCTCCACAACACAAAGACAGATGTGGCCTCAACCCAGTGGTTCTGCAACCTAAATAAAACTGGTAATAAAGCAGACATAAAAACACCAGAAGATAGATGACCTACACGGAGGTGATGCAGTTTGCATATGGTTTCATTTTTTGGGTTTCTACTTTAGGACCTCACCCATTGCTCTAGGATTTTAAAAGGCTGCCATGTGTGAGATCACAGAATTGGTCCTGTTTTCTGCTTCGTAAAGAGTCTAGTATGAGGCTAATGTTAAATCAGTATGTTACAACTCAGTGCATTCAAAGGTTCTAGTTAATAAGAAAAAGAAAATATTTTTCTACATATTTTCCCTTATTCTAGTTTTATTTGTTCGTACATGGCCAAAATATCATGTTTGCTAGGAATCTGTTATGTGATATCAACAATTTAGTAGAGGACTGTTTTTGATGATGGCCCTTAGAATATCTTTTTAAAGAGATTTTTTGGTCACTATCTTCAAGCATTTTGCTTTGTAAGTACACAACAGTTTTTTTTTTTTTTCTGCCAAAAAGCAAGATAACAAGAGAAATAAATTTGCTGAGAAACAGGTAGTCTTAGGAAAAATAGATCAAGCATTATTTCCTGGAGGAGCAGAGTCTCTGAGGAATATGCATCTCCTATACTAGAGGGTCTCAGGTTTGTTAATTAAATGTGTGATATAGGGAGATCTTATTGTACTACAGAACTGCACCTGCAGCCTTGAAATTTTAGAAGCGCAATGGCTCCTTGGAGGTGTCTCTTTATCAACAAGGATAGACTACCAAAAGACAAGAAAAATATAAAATGGACAAATCAGATCCAAGGAGGTGTTTGGTGAACATCTATTTCATTATTCATTCAGAAATCATATTTCTATTAGCTAACTCTGTGCTTAGAGATGAATTGAGTGCTTTCTAAAGCACCTATCAAACTAAGAAAATGAGGATCACTTTGTACAATTAAGAATTGCAACCGCATAGCACGTGGAGATCAGTTCTGTGCTTTGTGACCACCTAGAGGGGTGGGATAAGGAGGGTGGGAGGGAGGGAGATGCAAGAGGGAAGAGATATGGGAACATATGTATATGTATAACTGATTCAATTTGTCATAAAGCAGAAACTAACACACCATTGTAAAGCAATTATACTCCAATAAAGATGTTAAAAAAAAAAAAGATTTTACTCCTAAAAAAAAAAAAGAATTATAAAACTCTTAAACTTTATTGTCTTTTAAATTGTGCTTGTATTATAAATAGCTCTTTCTGAATCCCAGTCACAGAGAAGACTGAGAGATAGGAAGTAAGTAGGCTGACATTTCTGACATGCTATTAGATATTGAAGTTTCAAAGGATAAGAGTAATATCTATGCATCAACTAGGATAATGCTTGCGTATACTAGGTGCTCAATATTGCCAGGTGAATGAATGAATACACTGTGATAATTGATAGGGAGAAATGCTGGTGCCATAGAAGAACATAGATGATTCCTTGGGAAGAGGGAATCTGCTAATGTATCAACTAGTCAGCTGAGCAAAGCCACTGTAAGCATTTTTGAAGAAGCTGAGAATATTTTAGGTCTTAAGATAAAAATTTTCCAGGATGACCAGTGTTTATGCTTCAAAGGATGGAGAGGGAAGTGTTGGGTAGAGAGGGGGTTGAAAAGGTGGGCTGGACCCAGATCTAAAAGAGCTATAAGTCATGCAATTTTAATTAAAGGGGTGATGAGATCAGTGTTGCATCTCATAAGAAATCTGTTTGCTACCACTCTGGACGCCACTGTTATTTGAAAGCTTATTTAAAGAAATAATAGCCCCAAACTTCCCAAACTGGGGAGCGAAATAGACATTCAGATTCATGAAGCACAAAGTACATCAAATAGAATAAATCTAAGTAAGTCTATGCTGAGACACATTATAATCTAATTGACAAATTCAAAAACAAAGAATAAATTTTGAAAACAGTAGAGAAAAAAACTCATCACATACAAGGGAGTCCCCATAAGACTATCAGCAGATTTCTCAGCAGAAACCTTGTGGGCCAGAAGGGAGTAGGATGATATATTCAAAGTGCTGAATTAAAAAAAAAAAAATCCGAACAAGAATACTATACATATCAAAATGGTTCTCCAAAAATGAAGGAGAGATAAAGACTTTCCCAGACAAACAAAAGCTTAGGGAGTTCATCACTACTAATCTGTTTTACAAGAAATGCTAAAGGGAGTTTTTCAAATTGCAACAAAAGGATACTAAACAGCAATACAAAAGTACATGAAAGTATAAAATCCTGGTAATGGTACATATAAAAACAAATATAAAATTCTATAATTCTATAATGGTGGTGTGTAAATCATTTTTAATTTTACAATAAAGTTAAAAAACAAAAATATTAATAATGACTATAGCTACAAAAATTTGTTAATGGATTCACAATATAAAAAGATATAAATTGTGACATCAATAACATAGAGTGTGTTGGGCAGGAGAAGTAAAAGAATAGAGCTGTTGTATGCAAATGAAGTTAAATCGTTATTGACTTAAAATAGACTGCTATAACTATAAGATGTTTTATGTCAGCCTCAAGGGACATAAAAATGTACCTTATGGTACAAAAAATACATACAAATATGCACCAAAAAAGAAGAGAAAGAAATCAAAGAATATGATTACAGGAAATCAAGTAACACAAAAGAAGATAGCAAGAGAAGGAAAAGAGAACAAAAAACTGCAAAACAGACAAAACCCAAAATAGCAATAGTAAGTTTTTCCCTACGAAAAATTACTTTTAAAGTAATTGGATTAAGTGGATTACACTCCTCAATCAAAAGGCATAGCATGGCTGATGGATAATAAAACAAGACCCAACAACAGGCTGCCTACAATGGGACTTATTTTAGAATTAAGGACACACATAGTCTGAAAGTGAAGGGATGGGAAAAGATACTTAATGTAGACAGTAACCAAAAGAGAACAGAGGTGGCTATATTTATATCAGACAAAATAGGCTTTAAGTCAAAAACTGTCAAAAGGGACAAAGAAGAACATTTTATAATAATAAAAGGATCAATTCATCAGGAACATATGACAATTATAATATATATGCGCCCAACACCAGAGCCCCAAAATATATACAGCAAAAATTATAGGAACTCAAGGGAGAAATTCATAGCAATACAATAATTGTAGGAGATTTCAGTACCCAATTTTCAATAATGGATAGAACATCTGGGCAGAAAATCAGTAGGGAAAAAGGAGACTTGAACAAAACTGTAGCTCAAATGAACCTAACAGACATATTCAGAATATTGCACCCAATAGCAGCAGAATACACAATTTTTTTTAAAAATATACATGAAACATTGTCCAGGATAGATCCCATGTTAGGTCACAAAACAAATCTTAACAAATTTAAAGAGACTGAAATCATACTAAGTATTTTTTCCAACCACAATGGTATGAAATTAGAAATCAATAAGAGAAGGTAAATGAGAAAATATGCAAATATATGAATATTAAACAATACATTCCTGAACAACCAATGGGTTAAAGAAGAAATCAAATGAGAAATCAGAAAAATACCTTAAGACAAATGAAAATTGAAAAAACCACATGCCAAAACTTATGGGATGCAGCAAAAGCAATATTAAAAGGGAAGTTTATAGCAATAAACAGCCACATTGAAAAAGAAAGATCTCAAAAGAACAACTTAAATGTAAAGCTCAAGGAACTATAAGAAGAACAAACAAAGCCCAAAGTTAGCAGAAGCAAGGAAATAATATGTATTAGAGTAGAAATAAATGAAATAGGGACTATGGATACAGTAGAAAAGATAAATGAAACCTAGAGTGGTTTCTGAAAAAGAGAAAGAAATTGACAAATCTTTAGCTAGACTAACCAAGAAAAAAAGAAAACCCTCAAATTAATAAAATCAGAAATGAGAGAATAGACATTACAATTGATGCCACAGAAATAAGAAGAATTTTAGGTGGCTACTATGAGTTTTTCACCAACAAACTGGATAATCTAGAGGAAAAGTATAAATTGCTAGATACACACAAACTACCAAGTCTGAATCATGAAGAAAAAGAAAGTCTGAACAGAAGAGTAATGAGTAAGGAGATTTAATCAGTAATAAAAGCCTTCCAACAACTAAAAACCCTGGACCAGATGGCTTCACTAGTAAATTCTACCAAGCATTTAAAGAAGAATTAATGCCAATTCTTCTCAAACTCCTCCAAAAAACTGAAGAAGAGGGAATACTTTCAAACTCATTTTGTTAGGCCAGAACTATCCTGATATCAAAGCCAGACAAAACCACCACCACACAAAAGAAAAAAATTACAAGCCAATATTCCTGATGAACATAGATACAAAAATCCTCAACAAAATACTACCAAACCAAAACAACAGCACATTAAGAGTATCATACATTGTGATCAAGTGATGTTTATCTTTGAGATGCAAAAGTGTTTCAACATACACAAAGCAATAAATGTGACACACTACAGTAACAGAAAGAAGGATAAAAATCACAGGATTATCTCAATAGTTACAGAAGAATAATTTGACAAAATTCAACACTTTTCCACAAAAAAATGCTAAGCATAGATGCTATGAACCTCAATATAATAAAGGCCATATATGACAAGTCCACAGCTAACATCATACTCAATTGTAATAAACTGCAAGACTTGTACACTGAAAACTGAAAAACATTGATGAAAATAATTAAAGGAGACACAAACAAGTGGAAAGACATCCCATGTTTATGGATTAGAAAACTCAATATTGTTAAAATGTCCATACAACACAAAGCAATCTACAGATTCAAAGGGATCCACATCAAAATCTCAGCGACACTTTTTGCAAAAATATTCTAAAATTCTATATGGAACCATAGAAGACTCTGAATAGTCAAAGCAATACTGAAAGCAAAACAAAGCCTGAAGCATCACACATCCTGATTTTAAAATATATTACAAAGCTATGCTAATTAAAATAGTGTAGTACTGGCATGAAGGCTGACATATAGACCAATGAAACAGACTAGAGAACCCATAAATAAACCCATGCATATAAAGTCAACTGATCTTTGACAAGTGCACCAAGAACTCACAATGGGAAAGGATGCTCTTTTCAACAAATGGTGATGAGAAAACTAAATATCTACATGTAAATGAAAAAAATGTAATCAAAATGTTATCTTATACCATGTACAAAAATTATCTCAAAAAAATTAAAGACTAAACATAACACCTGAACCTAAAACTCTTAGAAGAAACCAGGGCAAAAGGCTTTTTACTTAGATCTTAGCAGTGATTTTTGGATATTATACCAAAAGCACAGGCAACAAAAGCAAAAATAGACAAGTGGGACTACATTGAACTAAAAAACTTCTGCATAGCAAAGGAAACAACCAACAGAATGAAAATCAACCTACTGAATGGGAGAAAGTATTTGCAAATCATATATCTGATAAGGAGTTAATTTTAAAAATATATAAGGAACTTCTACAACCCAATAGCAAAAAAGAAATAACTCTATTAAAAATGGACAATGGACTTGAACAGATGTTTCTCCAAGGAAGACATACAAATGGCCAACAGGTGTATGAAAAAACATCATTAATTGTCAGGGAAGTGTAAAACTACAATGAGATACCATTCATACCTGTTGGGATGGCTATTACCCCAAAAAACAAAGGATAAGTGTTGGTGAGCATGTGGAGAAATTTGAACCCTGTATGTTGTTGGTGGGAATGTCAAATACTGTAGCATCTGTGGAAAATAGGGCTTCCTCAAAAAATGAAAAATAGAACTACCATAAAATCTAGCAATCCTACTTCTGGATATATATCCAAAAGAATTGAAATCAGGATCTTAAAGAGATATCTGCACTCCCAAGTTAACTGCAGCATTATTTACAATTGCTAAGATATGGAAATGACCCAACTGAACATTGACAGATAAATGGATAAAGAAAATGTGGTATATACATACAATGGAATATTATTCAGCCTTAAAAAAGATGGGAATCTGCAATTTGCACAACAGAAGGACAAATACTGTAAGATTCCACTTGTATGAAGCATCTAAAATAGTCCAGCTCATAGAAATAGAGAAAACAATAGTGGTTGCTGGGGGCTGAGGGGAAGGGGAAGTGAGGCGTCATTCAATGGATATAAAGTTTCACTTATGCTGGAGGAACAAGTTCTAGAAATCTGCTGTACAACATAATGCCTTATAGTTAACAATATAGTGTTGTGAGCTTCAACATTTGTTCAGAAGTTAGAATTCATGTTAAGTGCTCTTCCAACAACAACAAAAAAATCAAGCAAAAACAATGGGGCACAAGGAAAGTTTGAGAGCAGCTGGATATGTCTATTACCTTGATTGAGGTGATGTTATCATGGATGTTTGCATATGTTCAAATTCATCAAATTATACATTTTAATTTTGTGCTATTCTTAATGTATTAATTATACCTTAATAAATGTATTTTAAAAAGAGCAGGGGCTCAGGTTTCACTAAGGGGCCATAGATTGTGGATCCCTGCTGTAAATCTTGACATAGGAGTTTTGTATGCTTGTTCATTGTCAAATTCCCACATCTAGAACAGGGTTCAGTACACATAGGCACTTAATAGATACTTGTTGAATGATCTAGGAAGTGAAAACACACTACAACCAGTAAACACTACAACCACTACAACATATTAGAACCAGAGAAATCCAGTAATGGTTAATTTATAAGAATACCTGTATTCATTCATGGATGTGAGAATTTTGTACGGGGAAGATTTCAAGATTTTATTTTCAATAGTTTTTGATTTTAAAAATCACTTTTTATAATATAAGTACAAGTCAAAAGACAATAAAGGTGAAGAGTTTTTATAATTCTTAATTGTATAATGTAATCATCATCATGGAAAAGTTGTTAATTTTATTGATTCTTGGAAAAGTTTGGATATGTTCCCTCCTCCTACTAGGAGTTGCAAATTGTACCACGTTTGAGCCAAGCATGGACTGTCTCTTCCTAAGTGTTAAGTAAGTTTTCCCATCAAGTTTTTCAAGTTTGTGGATGTCCTGTAAATTATCTCCCTTGACCAATCTTTTTTCCTACAAATAAAAGCTGATGAGAAAGTTTGACTCCAAA
Source organism: Balaenoptera borealis (assembly GCF_965194805.1). Lineage (NCBI taxonomy): Eukaryota > Metazoa > Chordata > Mammalia > Artiodactyla > Balaenopteridae > Balaenoptera > Balaenoptera borealis. The sequence goes on from NC_138876.1 coordinate 23,209,419, forward strand.
ATAATTTCCTATTATTTAATTTTTTTCTGCCCAACCCGAACAAAAATTAAACTATCTTAAAACTTTAGACTTAAACATGTATTTAAATGTAAGTGTAGTAAATTATGTTAATGAATTACATTATTTCACTAACTGGTCATATTAAGAAACACACACGCACACACACACTAACACCTGAAAACACAATACTTCTGACCCCCTTCTTCCCTTACCTAAAGGGAGAGAGAAAACTTTCCCTCACAGCAAAGCACATCTGATAGAGACATGAAGCAAAAATTTTCACTTGCCTGAAAGTTTTTAAGTATATTTCAATACTAGTATAAATGAATTATAACAAAGTTATATTTATAACCATCTGAGATTTTGACTTCTTAGCTGCAGGTCCCATGTACTGGAGAAAAAAAGAGTCTTAGATTATTCTATTGTTTATTGTGAAATAGTTTAATGGTATTGCTGTATAATACATGCACACTGTTACAATAACTGTATTATTAAAACCCTATCCAATCAAGGTCATAGCATGGAATCCTGGCTTCACCAGTTGGCCCATGAATGTGGTTTAGAATAATTAAATTACTCCATTCAAATAATAATACTAATGAAATAGATATTTACATAGTGCTTGCCCCAGAGTCTGCTATGATCAGTTTCCAGGGAAAAGAAAGATCTAATCAAGTATGTGTATTTTTCAAAGTATATATGTTAATTTGAAAGCTGAGTAAGTTGCAGAAGTGTTTCAGGATCAATGACTAAAAAGAGAGGACAAAAAGCTTGGTCCTTGGCAAAATAGAGTTGGGAATCATTAATCATTTTAAAGTAAATGTTTCTCTACCTGAATCTCTGCCAAAAGCCTTGACAGAATGCAGACTTCCAGAAGATCCAAACCTGCTGATGACAACAATGTTTGTTATACAGTATGCAATATTATAAAAGATCCTTTCAATGTTTGAGCTTTTGAAAAGATGCCTGTGTCTAGGATTTCTGATAAAACTTACAATTGCTTTGAGTGATATTCAGTTTTAATACATAAGGCTTCATGCCATTACATGCACCAGTTCCATCCTTCATGCTGCATTGGAAGGCTCAGTTAAACCAACTGGGGCCAATTCTAGAAGCCTTCTTGCCAATGATGACATGGCTTCCTGTCCAGAACCTCTAGGGTATTCTTGTGTAGTCTGACTTGCAGAGAAGCCAAAAATTATTGGAGACTCAGATATTTTTGAACCACACCTTGCTTTTTTAATCAGTAGAACTTGATAGAAGTAAGTGCTGTGAACTACTTCATGCTCATACTGCCTCATTCATAATGAGTCTGTCACATAAAATTAACCGCCCACACTTTACCAGGAAGAATCTTTGCCTGCTCCTTCATCCATCAGGAGAAAGCACTCCCAATATAAATTTCTTGGCTGCTTTACAGATCACTACCTATTTTGATCAAGAAAGTGGATGACAAAGCCTTTCAAGTAATGAAGGTTTCCATAAGACCATTTTAACTTGAAATGTTATGATCAAGATTTTGATATGCAGTCTTATGGAGGTCAAAATTTAGATAATAGAATTTTTAAAAAACAGAGATAAATAGAAAGAAATGTATACATTACATAATTACAGAACTTCCAAAGTACGGATATTTCTGCTGGGGAATCAATTTCCTATGCTCCTATCCAGAACACAAAACAAAACAAACAAATAAAGAAATACTGAACATTTATTGTCCTTTACATATCTGTATCTTACTTTTGTAGATAGCCAGCCAGAAAAAAAGCCTGACTTGATAACATTCTGAAAGAAGTACAGCTCTTTAGATCCAGACATCTACCTGTGATACTTCCTGGAGATACTCTTTAAATTGAGATGTTATATAGACTACAAAAAGATTGGTAAAAAAAAAATGACTGCGGGGGGCTTCCCTGGTGGTGCAGTGGTTGGGAGTCTGCCTGTCAATGCAGGGGACACGGGTTCGAGCCCTGGTCTGGGAAGATCCCACATGCCGTGGAGCAGCTAGGCCCGTGAGCCACAATTACTGAGCCTGCGCGTCTGGAGCCTGTGCTCCGCAACAAGAGAGGCCGCGATGGTGGGAGGCCCGCGCACCGCGATGAAGAGTGGTCCCCCACTTGCCAGAACTCTAGAAAGCCCTCGCACAGAAACGAAGACCCAACACAGCCATAAATGAATAAATAAATAAATAAAAAAGGTTAAAAAAAAAAAAATGACTGCGCTCAAATTAGAGTAAGGGAGTTATACATAATTTACTTTAAATTAATTAGAGTAGAATTATATAATGAAATTAAACTTGTGAATGATATAGAGTGAAATTGTAATGTTTCATCATTATGAAATTGGTAAAATCTTTAGTTATGAAACAAAGAATTTCTGGCAGGACTGGTTTCAATGTCTCCAATTTATCTTCTTTAATTATTAGCAGTGTTTTAATAGTCTTCTCTTTATTCCATCCCATTCTTGTACCACTACAGCTTAGGTTGAATTGTCATTTCTTTGAATAAGACACTTTATTATTGTTCTAGAGACACACTTTGTTTTCTATCCACAATTGCAAAAATTTCTCTTCAAGTACAGAGTTGATTTTTTAAATTCAGTTTTCAGTTGTACTTTGAGTCCCTGAAAAGCACACTGCAAAATTCTTGCCAGCACATATTTATTACAGAATAATAGTATCACTATTTCTGAGACCCTGGGGTAGGTTCATGAATTTACTTTCTGGTCAGGTTTGTTTTCACAAAGCGTCCTGTTCCACTTTGAATCAGACTTAGACTCAAACTCAATTTAAGCAATTTGTTTAGAAAATGTTGCATGTCTTGTTCTCTTTCCAGGGTTATAGCAGGTAGGGTTATTCAAACCAGTCCTCCCACTGAAACCAACAACAGATGCTGGATAAAATATTTTATGACTACCTTTCAAAAACCATCAAAAATCTGATGAGATAGTAAGGAATTACCAAGCCAAAGTCCAAGGAAAACCTGGAGTGCAAGAGGTAAAGGAGTACTGAAATTGTTTTTGCCTGAGATGCAATTATTAATCAAGGCTAATTTGTACTTTAGTTTTGATGGCTTAAACATGAGGGGAATAGAAGTCAAAGCCCAAAATCTGTCAACCACACAAATCTGATAAGAGATTTTCCCTACATTAAGCTAGGGCTTCAGAGAACTACAGCATTAGAGTAATAGTAAATCAGAAATGAATCTCCCTTCCATCCCCTGAACATTAGGGAAAGTTGCCTTAGAAATGTGTAGAACAGAGTGTGCGGGAAGCCCTAAGAAATGATAATTATAACCAACTTGAATAAAAGATTTGCAGCTCAAATTAATATCATCTGATAGTTATAAAATAACCTACAAACTATGAATACATTTCAAAGCGATCACAGAGTAGTAGCGCCCCTAGATGTCTGCAAGAAACCAATGCAAATCTCTAGAAAAGGATCCCTTTTTAAAAATTTTCAAAATATCCACATCTGTAAATTTTCAAGACCATGAGCAGCACACAGTTGAAAATACCAAGCATATAAGGATTCATAGCATTACATATCAGAATCAGCAAAAACAATAGATAACAGAAACATAGCCACAAAGATTAGAGATATTGTACTTTTCAGAGACAGAGTATAAAATATACTTACTGTGCTTAAAAAATAAAAAGATAAGCCTGAAAATATCTACATGTAGAAAAGTGAAAAAATGGCCAAAAGATTTTTTTTTTAAAAAACAGAGAACTTCTATCCAACAGGCACATGAAAAGATGCTCAATATCACTAACTACTAGAGAAATGCAAATCAAAACTACAGTGAGGTATCACCTCACACCAGTCAGAATGGCCATCATTAAAAAGTCTACAAATAATAAATACTGGAGAGGGTATGGAGAAAAAGGAACTCTCCTACATTGTTGGTGGAAATGTAAATTGGTACAACCACTATGGAGAACAGTATAGAGATTTCTTAAAAAACTAAAAATAGAGCTACCATATGATCCTGCAATCTCACTCCTGGGTGTATATCTGGAGAAAACTCTAATTCAAAAAGATACATGCACCCCAATGTTCATAGCAGTACTATTTACAATAGCCAAGACATAGAAGCAACCTAAATGTCCATTGAAAGATGAATTGTTAAAGAAGATGTGGTATAAATATACAATGGACTATTACTCAGCCATAAAAAGAATGAAAGAATGCTATTTGCAGCAACATGGATGGACTTAGATATTATCATATTATGTGAAGTAAGTCAGACAGAGAAAGACAAATATATCACTTATATGTGGAATCTAAAAAAAAAGATACAAATGAACTTATTTACAAAACAGAAATAGATTTGCAGACATAGAAAACAAACTTATGGTTACCAAAGGGGATAGTGGGGGCAGGGCGAGAGATAAATTAGGAGTTTGGGATTAACATATACACACTACTATACATAAAATAGATAAACAACAAGGACCTGCTGCATAGCACAGGGAACTATACTCAATATCTTCTAATAACCTATAATGGAAAAGAATCTGAAAAAGAATACATGTGTGTGTATATGTATATATATATATATATATACATATACACACACACACACATACGTATAACTGAATCACTTTGCTGTACGCTGAAACTAACACAAAATTGTAAATTAACTGTAATTCAATAAAAATAAATAAGAAAAAAAGGAAATCTAAAAAAAATAGAGAACTTCTTGAAATAAAAAATGCAGTAAATGAAAGTATAACCTCAACGGATAATTTTAAAAGAGGACTAAGTTGAAGAGAGAAGAGGAACTGAAAGATTAGTTAGAAAAAATTATCTTTAAGTTAACACAGAGAAATTTAAAGATGGAAAATATGTAGAACAGGTTAGAAGACAAAGGATGATTAAGTGGTATGATTAATTGGTTTTCCAGTAGAAGGTGGAGAGAATGGAGAAGAGGTAATACATAAAAACATAATGAATAAAACTTTATTGAACTATCTGAACTGAGAAAGAAACAGATTTAGGATTCCCAATGGATCTCAAAGAGGACTTGAAATAATAATTATTTCAACCTCAGTCACATTAAAATGAAATTTCAGCATATCAGAGACAAAGTGAACAATCTTAAAACTCATCCAGAGCAAAAAATACAGATTACCTTCAAAGAGTGGTGTGTGGATTAATATTTGACTTCTTAAAAGACATATAGAAGTCAGAGACATATTATAAAAGAAATGAAATAACTGATAACCCATTGAAACTATCCTTCAATAACGTTGGCAAAGTAGAGATTTTTTTTAAGACAAACAAAAACTGAGAAAGTGCAACGCCTGAGACATTGTAGATGCTTAGTAAATATTTGTTGGTAAGTCAGCTTCTTTGAAGCCTTAATTCAATAGCTCCTCTTTTCCTAATATTCTTAGAGGCAGGATCTCTTGCAAATCTAGGTCAGTTTGTATATTATTAAGATACATAAACCAACCATTTCATGGCCCAAATACCTGTGAGTTTGAAGAGTGGCAAGTTACATAGTAATCCCATATTTGAAGTGACTATGGTCCAGAAAACAATCATATGGTTATCTTCATCACAGATCCTAATGGCTTTGGACAATATTATACCAGTCTCTGGAATATAGGAAGCATAGTTTCACTTGCTTCCTATGTCAGAGTAGCAATATTTAAGCATTGTTGATTACCACTTGGTAGTGTTACTAAACACCAACGCCACATTGTCCACATCAACTCCTTTCATTATAATCAGATATTTGGGGAATCGTTCACACAAAATAACTAAAAGAATAAATAATAAACTTGACTTTTTGAATTTACAATAATTGCCTATACGTTACATTCAGGAGCAAATATTTGGTATGTATTATAATTTATGTGGACACATTCTCAAATATTACTATGATTTGGCTATATATTCAATTCAGACACTAGTTTTATGCTTGTGCTTGTACATGTGTGTGTGTCGTGTGTGTGTGTGTATGTGTGTGTCTATAATATAATGTATCCCAGAACAGAGGGGAGGAAGACATTTTGAAGCAAGTGATTTCTTTGTGCTTCTTGAATTACGTGGTTTCACAATATGTGTACACAACTCTACTCAATACTCTGTAAGGACCAATATGGGAAAAAAAATCTAAAAAAGAGTGACTATATGTATATGTATAACTGATTCACTCTGCTGTACAGCAGAAAGTAACACAACATTGTAAATCAAACATACTTCAATAAAAATTTTTTAAAAAGGAAAGAATTGACTTTTATATTGTATATCATACAAAGCAGCTTCATATTTGACTCATTTCATCTTTACCAAAATTCTTTATGACTGTCATGGAACTTATTGAAAATTCCATTTTTAGATAAGTAAGTAAGTAGCTATTCAGAGAGATTATGTGACTTGCACAAGGTCACACCACCACAAAATGAGGTGCTCAGAGTGATATGGCCGGACAGAGACTGGTTCCAAGGACATTTGGGAAAGAACAGTTGGAGTCAGGAGATTGCATTCAATGTGTGGGACCTTCTACTTGCCAAGTCTTATAGTCACTGGAGATATGGAAATAGACAAAGGCAGATACTTTCATTACGATGCTCTTATTCTTATAGGGCCCTCAAGACCAGGCAGCAGTGGAGAAATCACAGTGAAGCTCAGAGAGCCATTAGAGAAGGGAATGAAAATAACAAGTTCCTACATACCTACAGAATGGATAATATACAAACACTGACAATACCAAATGCTAATGAGGATATAGAGCAACAGGAAGTCTTACTCATTGCTGGTGGCACAATCGCTTTGGAAGAATGTTCAGAAGTTTCCTACAAAGCTAAACGTAGTTTTACCACACAATCCAACAACATGCTCCTAGGTGTTTACACAAGAGAGTTGAAAACTTATGTTCATAAAAAAGTTGCATACAAATGTTTATAGGCACTCTATTCATAAGTGCCCAAACTTGGAAGCAACCCAATGACCTCCAATAGATGAATGGATAAGCAAACTGTGGTACATCCATACCATGCAATATTTATTCACTGATAAAAAGAAATGAACTATCAAGTCACAAAAAGACATAGAAGAACCTTAACTGGAAATTGCTAAGTGAAAGGAGCCAATCTGCAAAGACTGCATACTTTATGATTCCAATTATACGACATTCTAGGAAAGGCAAAACTATACAGTAAAAAGATCAGTGGTCATCAATGATGGAGGGAATGAATAAGTGGATTTTATGGGGATTTTAGGGCAGTGACACTATTCTGTACGCCAGGGGTCCCCAACCCCTGGGCCAAGGACCACCACCGGTCCATGGCCTGTTAGGAACCCGGCCACACAGCAGGAGGTGAGCGGCAAGCGAGAGAAGCTTCATCTGTATTTACAGCCACTCCCCATCGCTCACATTACCTCCTGAGCTCCCCTTCCTGTCAGCATTATGGTGAGTTGTATAATTATTTCATTATATATTACAATGTAATAATAAAAGAAATAAAGAGCACAATAAATGTAATGCGCTTGAATCATCCCCAAACCATCCCCCCCGCTCCCGGTCTGTGGAAAAATTGTCTTCCATGAAACTGGTCCCTGGTGCCAAAACGGTTGGGGACCGCTGCTGTATGCTACTGTAATGTGGATACATGACAGTATGAATTTGACAAGATCCATAGAACTGTATAACACCGAGTGGACCCTAATGTAAACTATGGACTTTAGTTAATAATACTGTTCATCAATGATATTGGTCATATGTGATAACAAATATGACACTAATGCAAACTGTTAATGATAAAGGAAACTGTGAACGGGTTGGAGGACATGGGGTATATGGGAACTTTCCGTACTTTGTTCATTTTTTCTGTAAACCTAAAATGGCTCTAAGAAATAAAGTTTATTCAATAATAATTTTGCAAAAGATTATGGGCAAGTGCAAGGGGCAAACAGGAGAGAGTGGTAGGGGTCAGAAATGAGGGTGCGTGTCCCATACTTAGGGATAGTAGGGATATTACAGAGAACCTCTGTTGTCACACCAGAGTTTTTAATGGAGTCCCCACAAGTAATAGCATCTGTTCTGGACACAAAGAACACCAGTGTATCTCTGGTATTAAGGCAGGCAGATGAGAACTGGATTTTTATCCTCTGACTTCAAATCCTGGACCCCTTCCTCTACTGCAAGTTACTGATATAATTACCACCAATTATAAGGTAAATATAGAAAAGGAGGAGAGTTCTGGAGAAAACAGTAAAAGGCAAAAGTTATTCTGAAGGAGAACTTAAAAAGCAGATATGTGTTCAGAATGGACTTTGCTTTATACAGCTGGCCCATTGCTCTTTTTTCTTTAAAAACAATATTCTGCAAACAAATTCACATTTCAGGCAGTCAGACGCATTGCTCCCTGAGGATTTCATGATTAAGGGGAAACAATAAGGGAATGGAAGTTACTCTGGAGTGTAATTTTCCGAAGTGTAACTAGATCAGTGTTTTTAGTAAACTCCAGTAGATGGAGCAAGAGAGTAGGCAGCAACCTGTCCTTCAGGGTGCATTTTGAAATAAAGCAGCCGTATTTTCAACAGCCCTGCGTCTGTGTGACTCCTGGCAAGACATTTAGCAGAGGAGGAGAGCAGACAGTTTTATAGCCTCTGTCACTCTTCTTGGCAGAGCCAGAAGACCCTCTGGTCTATTGGACTTGAGGATTCCTTTCCTCGAGAAATGTCTGATGGCAGCCAAGTGATTGCACGTTCCAAGACCCTTGAAAAGGACTCTTCTGCGTCACTCAGATGGTCTTGTGTGCTAGAGGGCCTTTCCAGCTCTGTGACTGATGGCAGGCAGCTAGACTAAAATCTGTAGAGCTCTTCTGCTTTTGCCACAGGAAGCTACTAGAGCATTTTGATTTTTTCAAAGGCCACAAAAACAAACAAAAAATATGACTCACATCGAGACAGTGAAGCAATATTTTTATTCATAAGTGCAACATTCACTAGTAGCACATCTTAGTTTCTCTTTTTACAATTAACCACCTCCTAGAATGAGACAGAACAACATAATAGAGAATAGTATAATTAGAACTTAAGAAAATATCCAAGTGAATATATTATAAAGTGAGGCTGGTTACCTATATAGTGAAAGAATTACAATGCACTGGAAAGCTGTCCCTTCGCTCACCCCACCAAATTATAAAGGAAAAGTCAGCGGCCTCAGTGAATTTTCTGATTACCTACCACTTTCTCTGGGAGCCAAGAACCATGGAACTGTAAATTTTATATATATATATATATACATATATATATATATATATGTATATATATATATATATACATATATATATATATGTATATGTATATATATATATATATATATATATAAAATGTGTGTGTGTGTGTATAGTCAGTATTCTACATATGATAGTATCTGATTTTATAGAGTTTCAAGGATAATTTTACCTTCTCATTGAGTAAGTTATTCACTTGTTTCACTATCTGCCAAATCATACTTCTTTTTTTTTAAGGCAGCTTCTTGCTCTACCTTTCCTCTTACTGTAGCTTCCTTCTTATAAGGTCAACTTTTGATTAATCACATATAGATTATTTTTGGTTCCTTTCTGTAACGTGTAAATAAAGTTATTGCCCCAAAGTCACTCAGTCAGGAAACAGTATGAGGAAAATAAGCATATAAATGGATATATTAAGAGGTATTTAGTGCCTATTACATACTTGGTATGGAGGGATATAAAGGTGAAAAGAATAAGGTCCCTTTCCTCTGGAGGTTCGTGATCAATTATAGGACAAACCCATGTGAGTGAATTACACTCATATAAACATTGCTATAATCAAGGTGTGAATAGGACGTCATGGGAGGTCAGAGGAGAAAACACTTATCTGTGCTTGAGGATATCAAGAAAGGTGTTTCACTGGAAGTGATAGTGGGGCTGAGTTTTAAAGGATTAGCAGAAATTCATCAATTGGACCAGGGAATAAATGATGTTAATGACCATGAAAGCGATATGGACAAAGGTTAACTAATATCTGATTTGTGAAAGGGAAGTAATTTATAATGGTTAGAGTACTGGCTAGATGTGGCAGGAAGAGGGAAGTTAGATATAAAAACATAGAGGGGATAAAACTTGAAAGGCTTTAACAGAATGCCTAAGGATCTGGGCTTAATTCAGCATTGTCCAATAGCACTTTCTGAAATGATGGAAATATTCTATAATCTGTACTGTCCAACATGGCAGAGATTAGCCACATTAGCCTACTGAGCATTTGAAATGTAGCTAATGAGAGTGAGGCAATTCATTTTTTTGTTTTGCTTATTTAAATAGAGATTTAAATAGTCACATGTGTAGTAGTGACTATTGGACAGCACTGTTTGAATGATGGCAACTACTGAAAAATCATCATTAGTGGAATTTAATGATTTGACTTAAAATTAATGCAAAAATAACACAGATTTTAGTATTCCATTGGAATATATGGTGCTTTTAAAATTAAATATCACCACATATTAACTTATAATTATGTTCATTTGTGTAAGCAAAGCAATTGCAACTGTCCACTAACTAAGACAAGAATGCTTTTCTAGGCAAGTGAGCATGAGAAGATGCAAATAATCAAATACATTTAACTTAAGTCTGCAGTCCATACATAAGGAAGTTACGCACCCATATTTGGAGTGGGAAAAAAATATTATTAGAGAGAAGTGATTCCCACCAATTAAGGAATTTCTGCAGAAGAGAAACTTTTCCCAATAGTATGCAGATCTACCCAAATCACTTTGAAATCATTGACTTATTGAATGCATAGTATTTGTGTCTGAGTGATGAAAGAGACAAAGCTTGATGAAAATACGGCCTCTGAAATCCTAGAGCAGTAAGCCTGTGGCAACACTCAAGGCTGGCTTGCTCTTCAATTCCCTCAGTGGATTTCATTGGAATTGAGACTTTCTTTCTTCTCTGTGACTTGGCTGGCTGCCTGTTTCACGGGCTGGTAGGCCTAGCAGCACATCTCTTTTGGAAAGACAGGAAAGGCTTCAAGTCAGTATAACAGCGAGGGTCACAAGACAAGGCACTTAGAAGGGGCTTCTGATCAGTTTGGAAATTTGTCTTAAAATGAAACATTGGTAAATTCATTTTGAATTCCTCACCGTTCCTTTTCTACTCGTTTTCTATTGCTATATAATAAGTTATTACAGACTTCGCTTACATGGTCTTTAAACAATACCCCTTTATTATCTCAGTTTCTGTAGGTTGGAACTTGAGTCACAGTGTAGCTGAATTCTCATTTAGGGTTTCACAAGGTCAAAATCAGATATTGGAGAAGCTGCATTCTCATCTGGAGCTTAGAGTCTTTATCTATGCTCACTTAGATTGTGGGTAGAATTCAGTTCCTTGTGGTTATGGGACTGAGACTGTCACCTTCCAGAGAGGCCTGCAGTTTCCCGCCATGTGACCCTTTGCATAACATGGTGGTTGGCTTCTTCAAGGCCAGCAGAAGAGGAGGGTGTCTGTTGCTGTTTTGAGTAGTTGACTTCTGAGCTAATCTGATTAACTCAGGCCCACCTAGGATAATCTCCCTTTTGCTTAACTCAAAGTCAACAGATTCAGGATTAAGACTCAAGGGGAAGGGGTTATACAGGCATGTGCACCAGGGGATGGGCATCTAGGGATTCCATGAACCACACATGGTCAGGGCACTCTACTCATATCTGTATTCTAACACTTTATTTTCCCTCATATAACGACATATGCCTATACATCTGTCTTTTCCATTAAAGACGGGGATAATATTATAGTAACCTCATCTTTCACAATAGACTCTACAGTAGGGTTTTATAGAAGGAAGACTCTCTCTCTTTTTATGTAATCAGTATAGTGCCTTTTATATAGTAACTTCTCAATAGAAGGTAATTCTTTTTATCCTGTTTTTGTTTATGTCAAATCCTTAAAAAATATTCATGTATTTTTATGTGTGTACATATATATATATATACACACACACACACACACACACACACACACACACACATATATACATAAATCTCCCTGTGCAAAGAGAGAGTAAAGATTAATTTGTTGTGAAAACAAGACAAAAATACATTTTGAAGTCAACTGGGAGTTCTTGATGTATAAAAGAAACAGTGTTTTTTGATGAGTCTGATGGATTGAGATAGAACTAAGAAATGAACCACTGACATAAAGACAAAGGAGATGTAAATTTGTATAAAGATGAATCACCTCAAAGGATAAGCATTTTATAGCTAGATTTGGACTCTTGCAAAATAGTAACTTCCACAGTTTCCATCTGAGTCTTCTGTTTTTCCTCTTTGCCAATTAGTAGAACATAACTTGCTTTACGAAAAAAATTAGAAAATGTTTAATAATCATTCAGTCATTATTTTAGGTCTCCAATACATCTCAGAGTAGAGAAGTGTGTTACTGGAAATATGTGGAAGATGCTAAATTAGAGGATGAATTGTGTGTGTGTGTGTGTATTTGTTAAAAAATTTTTTAAATGATGTCAAATATTCACTTATGAGGAGGATAGTCTTCCTTAGCCTAAAGCACCTGTAATGGCCTCCTCTGCTGTAGCTACCTTACATAACACTGCTGCTTCTCCTCATGACCTACCGGCACCACCTGTCTTAGTTTCTAGACCTATAACTAGACTCAAGACCCAGGTGTTCGCAAAAGATGAGGAACAAAGTGTGACCTGCCAGGAAGTGCGCTGCACCACGTACCAAAAAAACTGCATAACTGCATTATTTTCAATTTATATAGATAGAAATCTGTGAAATATGTGTGGGAATGGATATTAAGGGTGTAATGGGGGAAGAAACATAACGTTGAATCAGGCTAAATTTATTCATCTGGGCTGTGTTAGTCAAGGTTCTCCAGGGAAACAGAAACTATAGAACTGATCTATCTATCTATCTATCTATCTATCTATCTATCTATCTATCTATCTATTTATCAACTATCTATCTATTCTGGGCCTTAAGTAGATACTAAATACTTAATCATGAGCCACAAAATTATCATGTGGACTGAGCTTTCCATTGGGAACTGGGTGTTGTTTGACCCATCAAACCATAAATTTGGGCATGTACAGTAACCATGACATGAAGGTGGTTATAAGAGATCACGCTTGAGCATGCCTTAAAGGTATAAGTAAGTTGCATGAAGAAGTAGCCCAAATACCCAAGGCCAATACTCCTGTTACATTGCCTTCTATCTTTTAGCTTGCACTTAGGACCTCATGGGGAATTCCCTGTGATGAATTGACTGAGGAAGGGAAAACTCAAGTCTGGTGGATAGATGGTTCTGCATGATATGCAGGCACCACCTGAAAGTGGTCAGTTCTATCACTACACCCCTTTCTGGGATATTCCTGAAGGACAGTGGTGAAGGGAAACTCTCCTAGTGGGCTGTGCTTAGAGCAATGTACGCGGTTGTTTATTTTGCCTGGAAGACTAAATGGCCAAAGTTATGAGTCTAGGCCTATTCATGGGCTCTGACCAATTATTTGGCTACATGGTCAGGGACTGGGAAGAAATATAATTAGAAAATTCATAACAAGGAAGACTGGGAAAGAGATTTATAGATAGCTCTTTCTGAATGAGCAAAGATTGCAAAGACATTTGTGTCCCTTGTTAATGCTCATCAAAGGGTGAACTCAGCAGAGGAAGATTTTAATAATACAGTGGATAGGAAGATCCATTCTGTGGATACCTGTCAGTCTCTTTCCCCAGCCACTCTTGTCACGTCCAATGGACCATCGTAGATGGAGGTTATTCTCAACAACATGGACTGCTACTCACTAAGGCTGACCTGACTATAGTCACTGATGAGTTCCCAGTCTGCCAGCAACAGACACCAATACTGTGTCTGCAACATGGTAGCATTTCTTGGGATGATCAGCCAGCTAGCTGATGGCAGATTGATAACATTGGACCACTTCCATTATGAAAAGGGCAGAATTTTGTTCTTATTAGAGTAGACACTTACTCTGGATATGGATTTGCTTTCCCTGCACACAATGCTTCTGTCAAAAATACCATTGGTGAACTTAGAAAATACATTATTCTCTATCACCATATTCTAAATAGCATTGCACTGATCAAAGAACTTACTTCACAGCAAAAGAAGTGGAGCAATGGGCCTATGCTCATGGAATTCACTGGTTTTATCATGTTCCCAACCAACCTAAAGCAGCTTTCTTGATAGAATTGTGAAATGACATTTTAAAGACTCTGTTGCAATGTCAGCTATGTGGCCATATTTTCAGTGTTGGGGCAGTACTCTGCAGGAGGCTGCATATACTCTGAATCAGCATCCAATATATGTTGCTATTTCTCCCTTAACCACAATCCACTGGTCCAGCAATGAAAACACAGAAATGGGAGTGGCTCCACTCTCTATTACTCCTAGTGTTCCACAGCAAAATCTTCACTTCCAGTCCTCACAACCTTAGGCTATGATGGTCTGGAGGACTTAGTTCCATTGGGAAGAATGCTTCCACCAGGAGACACAATTATTATTGTGGACTGAAAGTTAAGACTGTCACCCAGCCTCTTTACATCTTTGAATCAACAGGCAAAGAAGGGAGTTACAGTACTGTCTGGGATGATATTAATTGCCAAGGGAAAGTTGCTACTGAAAAATGGAAGTATGGAAGATTTTGTCTGGAACACTGGAGATCCCCTAGGATATATTTTAGTTCTACCATGTCCTATGATTAAAGTCAATGCGAAACTAAAACAACCCAATTCAGGCAGGAGTGCTAATGGTCCAGAACCTTCATGAATCATGGTTTGGGTCACTTTGCTATGCAAAGAATCATAATCAGCTTAGGTGGTTGCTGAATGAAAAGGGAATAAAAAATGGGCAGTGGAAGAAGGCAGTCATAAATGCCTACAACGACTGTGTTACTAGTTGCAGAAACACGGACTGTAATAATTATGAGTATTTCTTGATTATTTTGTTATAAATATGTTTGCATATATATTAACCAAGTAGTTTTGCTTTCTTCCCTCTCTTATCTCCTTATTATCTAACATAAGATATATTAATAATAGTTAATTGTATATCACAGTTTTTAAGTTACAGGATATCAAAAGAGAATAGTGAATATCAGGGAAGATCTTTGAATCCTCTTCTGGAGTTAAGTATTAATGTATTTTCAATTGTATGGAGGATAGCTGTATCATGTTAGATGGAAACATGACCTTGTTATTGTCTTCATTTGGATAGTAAGTATGGTTTAATAAAATGTATATGGGTGCCAAGTTGACAAGGGGGGGGCCATGATGTTTTTTTGGACCATCATCTTGTCTAGTCTTCAGTACCCAGTAATTCAATCAAGTGCTAACTTACGTGTTGCTATGAAGGTATTTTTCAGATGTGCTCAAATTCAGTTGACTGTAAATAAAAA
Organism: Balaenoptera borealis; assembly: GCF_965194805.1. Classification (NCBI taxonomy): domain Eukaryota; kingdom Metazoa; phylum Chordata; class Mammalia; order Artiodactyla; family Balaenopteridae; genus Balaenoptera; species Balaenoptera borealis. The sequence continues at coordinate 23,224,831 of NC_138876.1, forward strand.
AGACTTTAAGTAAAAGAAATTATCCCCGATAATCTTGGTTGGCCAATTCAATAGGATGAAAGGTCTTAAAAACAGGGCCTTAAAACCTGAAACTTTCCTTAAAGAAGATGGAATTCTGCCTGTGGAAAATAGCTTCAATCCATGCTGGAAAGTTCCAGCCTGACGTTTCTGATGGTCTGCCCTGTAGATATTAGACTTGCCTAGCTAGCCCATATGATCGTGTAAGCCACTTTACTGCAGTAAATCTCTTAATATATATCTCTTACTACTTCCATACTCTGAACCCAGACTGGTACCAACAGGCATTGAAGCATTTGAATGGAGAGTGGGAAGAAGAAAGGTTAGGATATAAAATAATCATATTTTACTTATTAGGTGATGTTCAAGACAGCTGATAGGCACAGAAATGTTTTATGAGCTAAAAAATTACTATTAGCTTGAGACAAGACTGGTAAAGAGGCTAAGAATAAGAAGGCAAGCATTTTTTATACAGAAAAGACTAAGAAGAGATTAAATAAAAGTGGTAAATTGATTGATAACAAAACAAATTTAATTTTCTCAGTAAGCCTCTTTTGCCTTCCATGCAAATATACTTTCTCTCATTTCCTCTTCATGAAGATGACTCTGAGGCCAATTTAAGAATGATCCTGAGCTGTTTGTGTTTCCATCAGGACTAATACTCCAGGATGTATAATTCCTAGGAGGTCTAAAGGAATTATGTGGGATGCATAATGTTTCCTGAAAAGATGTTGTTGAAGATTTAGCTCTGAGGTTTTTGGAGTTTTTGTCTATCAGCAGGTAGAAATAATTTCTTTGTCTTTTTGAGCTTACCTTGTGAAAGGTAGCAACTTTGTATTTTTGTCCCAAATAAAATTTCTCCCTCTTTTTATTACTACTCCCTATTAATTAGATTATTAACTACAATGCTATATTTTTTCTTCAGTCCATGTTTTATTAACTGAATCAAGGTTATGTCAAGATTTTTCCTCACTTTTTCCCCTTTACTTAGTACATTCTGTCTTACAATTAACATTAACTCCTCCCATATACTAGCAATTGGTAGCTCTCAGTTTTAATTTTCGAAGTCATTGTGAGATTGCTATTCCACTGAAAAGGCTTCTCATTGGTCATTTTGGTCCAGTTGAAGGAGACTTTCTTAGGAGTTACCCTATACTTCCCTTCTGAGGATAAGAAGAATTCATGTGGCTTCAACTAACATGACTACTTGCTTTTATTGAATTTTCCTAGTCCTTTCTCTTCTAAGCTCTGCTTCTGGCACTATTTCACTTTGACCACTTCTTTCCATTCCTATTTCTAAAATTACCCTACCCAGCTTAAGTGTCACTTCTTTCAGGAGACTTTTTAAAAATAATTATTTTATTTATTTAATTTATTTTTTTACATCTTTATTGGAGTATAATTGCTTTACAATGTTATATTAGTTTCTGCTCTACAACAAAGTGAATCAGCTATATGTATACATATATCCCCATATCCCCTCCCTCTTGAGCCTTCCTCCCATCCTCCCTATCCCACCCTTCTAGGTGGTCACAAAGCATCGAGCTGATCTCCCTAGGCTATGCAGCAGCTTCCCTTTGTCACTTCAACGAGAAGTGCTTTCTTTTTCCTGTGAATCCCTAGAGTAGTGGCGGCAAGTATGTTTCTGTTAAAAACATCACTAATAGTCATGGCGTTCTCCCATGCTGAGCTGTGGCCTCAGAATCCTTACTAACATAGCACCCTATGTAGTTAACACTGGAAATGAAGACTAACTGTGATCCTATCATATTTCTCAGACCTGAACTTCAAAGGAAGCTCTTTGAAGATAGGGCACAAATCATCTTTACTTTTATATTTCTCACAATATACAACACAACAATTTGAATGTATTAAATATCTAATTTAATACAGCTATCTGCCATTTATTAATAAGAACCTGTTCCTCAAAATCAGACAGTCTGAATGAAAATACTAACCAGAAGTTTACTTCCCATTATTTATATGGGAAAAAATATAGCAAGTTACTCATCAGCCCCACACTCCCAATTTCTTAAAAAACAGTACAATTTTTATACATGTCTATTAACTATTTAAAAAATTTCTTCCAGGTCACCAAATGTAATTGATATGCTTATTTAAAAAAAAACAAAACATTGGAGTAACATGGCCTTTCTTAGTGCCAGCAACATCTAAGATGAATATCCCCTTTGTTGAGATTTGTCCTGCTTCGCAAAATGTCTATGTGATTTTGACATTTTATCAATTTTATTTAGAAAATTACTTTTTCCCGTGTAATTTGTTTAAAGATGTCATATTGAGTTTTAGAGATACAAATGAAATTTTTCTATATAAATATTGGCCAAAAAAATACTGTGTTAAGAAATATATATTCTATAAAGTTATATTAAAAATGAGGCAGCCTTCTACAAGAAAAATAGTTAACTCTATAGATCTTCTGTGTATTTTTGCTTCATTTGTGTATTTAATTCATTGTTTATTCATCCATTCAACTCACATTTATTGATACCTACCATGGGCCAAATGTCATGTAGGCATTAGGTGTGCAAATATGAAAATCAATTCCTGAAAGTTAACTAATAGTCTAATGAAGGGTAAACACATATAGAAAAATAATTACAAGTTAACACAATCTCTAGTAGATTTGTGGGATCACAGTGGGAGAAGTTACTAATTTTCTTATAGTGATTATTGAGGACTCTTATAAGAGGTGGCACATGATTTACCTTAAAGAAATAATAAGAGTGTACCATGTAGACTGGTAAGAACAATTGCACAGAGTTATATTAAAAAAATGTTATGTTTGAGGAACTTCAAGAAGTGTTTAATGTCCACAATGCAAAATGTGTATAGGTGAATGGAGAGAGATGTGACTTAGAAGTTAGTTGGAGCCAGATTCTGAATAGTATATCAAATACTCTAGGAGTTTGGACTTTATCTCTTGGTGGTGAGGACCAAATGATGTAGGTGAGGACCAAATGATGTAGGCAATGTTGGGAAAGAGCTTTAATAAGGCCTCACTTTAGAAAGACAGCTGATAACATTGCTGATTATGGATCATAGCGGGAAGATATTATAGACAAATGTTTTTAATGCTCTAAGCCCCATGTACTATTGTAAAAGCCAGCGACATCAACATATTTTTATGAATTAGAGAATATCAGTAACTGATAATTCCAATTATAAGAAATTTCCAAAAATTTGTTTCCATGTAATGAAACCTCACTGCAAGAATGGGGCTACACAGTCACTGTGGAGGAGAATATTAATATTTTATGAGATGCTGAAGCCTTATGATTATGCCTTAGTGTCTCATGAAAATCTTTCAGGTTCTGCTCAGACAAGGATCCTTGGAGCTAGGCATCTGAAGCAAATTGGAGACACACCTCAGGCTCTTCTTTCTATCCTATTTCCCCAGGTATCCCTTCTTTCTCCTTCTACTGAAAGCCTCATTCAAATTCCTCAGTGGAACTAACCTCCTGCTACTGTTATTTAGTCATGCCTGGATATTCCCTCAACCCAGCGCTGGTCAAGGATAGGTCAGGCTGGTACCCCTGCCAGACTTTACACGCAGTGTCACAAGACTCTGGTTGAAGAGGCTCAGAGAGCCAGCCTTGTGCATGCCTTTTCTTGAATCTCTAAGAGATATAAATTTCAGGTGAGCAGTTCTTTATAAGAACACTTTTGGGCTTCCCTGGTGGCGCAGTGGTTGAGAATCTGCCTGCTAATGCAGGGGACACGGGTTCGAGCCCTGGTCTGGGAAGATCCCACAAGCCGCGGAGCAACTAGGCCCGTGAGCCACAACTACTGAGCCTGCGCGTCTGGAGCCTGTGCTCCGCAACAAGAGAGGCCACGATAGTGAGAGGTCCGCATACTGCGATGAAGAGTGGCCCCCGCTTGACGCAACTAGAGAAAGCCCTCACACAGAAACGAAGACCCAACACAGCCAAAAATAAATAAATAAATAAATTAAAGTTAATGGGTTATTTAAAAAAAAAGAACACTTTTGACACCCAAGGAGTTTCATTTAACTCTGATGCCTCATGCTTCCAAGTATGAGGTTAAAATGAATAGGGCTGTATCAGAGCAAACGCTACTCTGAATGTGTATTGATATGAAAAGAAATGTAAGAGAAAGTTAGCCAACCTAGAGAAAATAAAGTAGCAAATAAACATAATTGTGGGCAGTGGAATTTATCCACAACACATAGTTAAATATTCAAGAAGTTCTCTTCTCCTTGTTTGAAAATTTATTCCCATGTCTAATGGACAAACAGAAAAATATTAACACCTCAAAGGCATTCGGGATATTTTACATCCACATGGCTCTTTTGAATATAAAAACTTCATACGAAGGTATAATATGGCAAAAATGTATTTATCAACTTGATCAGTTTTAATTGATTAATTTTTAAATGTGATTTTGTTTAGAGGAAAATATTGTTAATAAGTAACTCTTAATCAGGTGTTGTAGTCTTGAAATTCCTCAGGTATTAAAGTTGAGAGTAAAGGTTTCTATGCAGAAGTCCACAAATTTGTTCCAAAAAATTACTAAAAGAATTAGTCATTGAAAGAGGAAAAGTTTTGCTGAAGATTTTTCTTTTAATCTCTAAGAGTGTACTTTATTTGGAGAAACTAAAGTCCCAGGTTTTCCTATTTTAGAAAAAAAGATAAAATACTGAGAAAATAACTAAATTGGGAAAAACAGAATATTTGATGTCTGTTGAATTATCTTTTTTTATGTAGAGTTTTTAAATTTAATTTAATTTTTTGTTTGTTTGTTTGTTTATTTATTTACTTATGGCTGTGTTGGGTCTTCGTTTCTGTGCGAGGGCTTTCTCTAGTTGCGGCAAGCGGGGGCCACTCTTCATCGCGGTGCGCGGGCCTCTCATTATCGCGGCCTCTCTTGTTGCGGAGCACAGGCTCCAGACGTGCAGGCTCAGTAGTTGTGGCTCACGGGCCTAGCCGCTCTGTGGCATGTGGGATCTTCCCAGACCAGGGCTCGAACCCGTGTCCCCTGCATTGGCAGGCAGATTCTCAACCACTGCGCCACCAGGGAAGCCCTAATTTTATTTATTTATTTATTTTGGGCTGCATTGGGTCTTCATTGCTGCACTTCGGTTTTCTCTAGTTGCGGCAAGCAGGGGCTATTCTTCCTTGTGGTGCACAGGCTTCTCATTGCGGTGGCTTCTCTTGCTGCAAAGCACGGGCTCTAGGCGCATGGGCTTCAGTAGTTGAGGCACACAGGCTCTAGAGCGCAGGCTCAGTAGTTGTGGCACACGGGCTTAGTTGCTCCGCAGCATGTGGATCTTACCAGACCAAGGCTTGAACCAGTGTCCCCTGCATTGGCAGGCAGATTCTTAACCACTACGCCACTGTTGAATAATCTTAAATTGATTACTAACATTCTCTACCTCATTACAATATAAATGAAGAACTGCATAGCTTTCTATGGATTATACTGTTTCCATTCATATTGAAGTTATTTTATTTTGGTTTATTTGCAATGATGCTGAAATTTGGAGAAAATTGTTAGTCTTACATAACTTGGCTTTGTGAAAAATGATGTCAGCTTATGCATTCAAAGAAAATTCAGATTTGGAGATTATATTTGGTTTTATTAAAAGGAAACATGCAAACCTTTCAATTCTAATTCATGTTTATATTTTTTTCTTTCTTTTCTTTAAATTTTGCAGTGGTAGGCAAATAAGTCTTCAGTTTGGTGACTTTCAAAATGGCTATAAATCAGTTCTAAACCCTATAGTGTGGATCTTTTATACTTTAAATGAGAGCATAAATTGATATAATTGTAATTAAATACATCTTTATCTAATCACAAATGTAAATGCATGTCCTCTGTCTCAGCAATTCAATTTCCAGGAATTTATCTTACAGATATACTTTCACATGCACAGAATAATGTATGTATAAGGATAGCCTTTGCAGCACTGAAAAATGTATATCAATGGGGATTGTTCAAATAAATTATTATAAATCCATGCTATGGAATGTTATGCAAATATAAAAAAGAATAAAGAAGTTTTATATGCAATGAAATTGAAAGATCTCCTATTTATATAAAGTGACAAAATTCAAGACAAAAAAAGGCTCCATATGCTAATATTTATATTAAAAAATCTACATATAAATACTTACTTGTATATAGAATATCTATAGAAGGATATCCAAGAAGCTAATAATAGCAGTTGCCTTTGGGGCAAAAGCTGGGCAGAAGTAAAAAAGAAAATTACTTTTAATCGTATATACATTAATATCATTTGAACTCTGTTCCCTGTACATTTATTACAACTTTAGAAAAATACATTCTAAAAATTAAAAAGAAAAGCTATGGTATTTATTCTTTTCTTTCTTGTTAATTTAAAATAATATATATATTTTTAACATCTTTATTGGAGTATAACTGCTCTATAATGGTGTGTTAGTTTCCACTTTATAACAAAGTGAATCAGCCATACATATACATATATCCCCATATCTCCTCCCTCTTGCGTCTCCCTCCCACCCTCCCTATCCCATCCCTCTAGGTGGTCACAAAGCACCGAGCTGATCTCCCTGTGCTATGCAGCTGCTTCCCACTAGCTATCTATTTTACTTTTGGAAATGTATATATGTCCATGTCACTCTCTCACTTCGTCCCAGCTTCCCCTTCCCCTTCCCCGGGTCCTCAAGTCCATTCTCTATGTCTGTGTCTTTATTCCTGTCCTGCCCCTAGGTTCTTCAGAACCTTTTTTTTTTTTAGATTCCATATACACGTGTTAGCATATGGTATTTGTTTTTCTCTTTCTGACTTACTTCACTCTGTATGACAGACTCTAGGTCCATCCATCTCACTACAAATAACTCAATTTCATTTCTTTTTATGGCTGAATAATATTCCATTGTATATATGTGCCACATCTTCTTTATCCATTCATCAGTTGATGGACACTTAGGTTGCTTCCATGTCCTGGTTATAAAATAATATTTTAAATATATTTGTTTGTGGTCTTGGGGAAGATACTAAAGTAAAAGTTTAATATTAAAACAACATAGAGCAATATTTATAGGGATTTTTTTTTTCCATTATATAGCCCTAAGTCAGGCTGCTTTTTCTTATGTGAGTAGAAATGTCAGGGTCAGCCCATTTATTTTAGTGACCTTGAGAACAAATGGACCACCTTGTGACTATTTCAGTCATGGTGATTGGGCTTTACTGTGAAGCCATTTAAATGTATAGGGAAAATGTCCTGATCTTTGTGATGTTTGCATATGGAGAAGTATAGCATAGTTTCACAACTGGTGAGTAGCCATCTGATTTCCTTACATATACTTCTGTAACCTTGAAACTTTATTTCAAAATATATGATCAATATTAACAGAAAAACTCTATCTCTCCAACTATAGCATAGTAGTTCTTCAAATTACTCTATTTTGAACGAGCTGTTGTCAGATAAATGAGGTTTTACTGAATATAGCTATTACAAATATTTTTCAAAATATTCAGGAAAGACTATATTTTTATAAGACTTGGCAATTGAAACATATGTTGGCAGAATATTTAAAACATATTTCTAGAGCACTGAAAATTGTCCATATGCAATTATGATCCTTTAGCTATTGGCATTGTTTCCCAACAGTCATTTTATTTAGTTTACATTTCTTATCAGAGTGTATTTGGTTCAAGACAACAATGTTTCAAACATTTGGAAAATAAAAATATATATCCCCTTTTCATTTTCTACCCACCCCCCCATTTTTTCATAGAATCCTGACAATTCTACACTTGGCATATAATCAAGTGATATGATTTTCTTTTTCATTGCCCTGCTTTTCACATAGTCAGAGTGAAGACTGAGTGATTTTTCAGGGTACCTATAGTAAGTCTTAATGAGTCTAAGAATTTGTAAAGTTAATGGAATAAAGGATTCCCTATCTGTGACTGAGAATTAGAATCATACTTTTAATTAGCACCAGTGTATAAGAGTAAGTCTCTTGAGTGTATTTAGTATCTTATTACAGACAATCTTGAGTTAATGGATTATGCTGCATAGTTAATATTTCTGATTCAATTTTTGTAACCTCATTTTAAATACATTCATAAGATTTTACGTAGTTAAAGAAGACATACAGGGCTTCCCTGGTGGCGCAGTGGTTGAGAATCTGCCTGCCAATGCAGGGGATACGGGTTCGAGCCCTGGTCTGGGAAGATCCCACATGCCGCGGAGCAACTAGGCCCGTGAGCCACAACTACTGAGTTTGCTTATCTGGAGCCTGTGCTCCGCAACAAGAAAAAGGCCGCGATAGTGAGAGGTCCGCGCACCGCGATGAAGAGTGGCCCCCACTTGCCGCAACTAGAGAAAGCCCTCGCACAGAAACAAAGACCCAACACAGCCAAAAATAAATAAATAAAGAAAAAATTAAAAAAAAAAAAAGAAAACATATATAATTTGACTATCCCTTAATATTTGTTCCTCTCCCAGGCAGTAAGTTGCAATATTTCCTTTGTAATATCAGATTCTCCTTCAACAGCTTGAGCTCCAGAATGTCACAAGCCTTTACGTTCACATTAAGGGATACCTTTATGCATCACTATCGTATGAAAGGTTGTGTTTTCTCTCATAGAAGCTATCACATTCCCCTAAATTCTCCCTATGAAAAGGAAGAAAAAAGAGAAATTAAAAGAGTTGGTTTTCTGTTCTAGCTATACATAGCGAAGAAGAGATGGTCCACGTAATTTGCTGCCATCCTGATCAACAGTCTCAGGGACGGGCATACTGCTCTGCAGAGATTTGTCATCTTTGCTGCTAGAAGTGGCAGCAGCCTGTAAGTTTTCAGTGATCCATTATCTCAGTAACAACAACAACAGCAACAAGAATAAATTAAAATTCCTTCTGCTAGATACCTTGATGCATATTTATAAGAGACTAGATATTTTGCAGTCACAATTCAGATGTGTACTTATTTAAGTTGATTTTGTCTTTATTTTTTAGTAAGTGAACTTAACGAGGTTGTGGAACTCCCATTTTCACAATGTAACATGCTTAATCTAGAAACTTCTAGAAAACGAAGTCACTTCTGGTTTGCCAACAATCTCGCTCCTGAGGGAGTCTGACATAAGTGCCATTGTCTGGACTTCCCTCTGCGACGGTATTTCTTGCTCTGTCTGATTCTGGGGCTCTGTAGACTGACATCCACAGCTACTTTCCCTAGTCCCTGTGGTCTCTGGTCATGTGGTCTCTCCACCTGTCCCAACTCCTTGCCAAAGTTCATTCAGTCTAAAGAAGACCCTGTGAATGTGCTTCTACCTCTCCTCACCCCTTGGGAGTTGTGTGATCTCATTTGCCCTCGCTAACACTCTTAGCCCCACTGGACTTTGTAAGGTGTGTCCTTAGGTTCATCCATGGAAACACCTCTTTTACCAGTTTTTAATCTCTCTCCAGGCGTGTCTTGACGTCCAGGCACCTCTCCAAATAAAGAATTTCAAAAAGCTTGAAATTTCCTTAGATGTTTCCTGTGATGTAAGGTATAAATTTTCTCTACTGGGATTTTGCCAATCCCTTCTGGGTATTTATATCCTATTTTCTTTTCTCCCCACGTCAACAGGTCAAGACTCAAAAGAGGGGATCTGGCGCTCTTCTCAGGAATCCAGAGAGCATCGAAACCTTAAATTATTACCTTCAAATATTCTCCAAACTCTTTCTTTGTCCAGAGGTCTGTGTGTGTTTAGCTATTCCCTGTGTAGCAGGGAAGCTGCTCTTTGGATACCATCCTCAGTTCTCCTTCACTCTGTGCTTGTTTCATAGACTTTATTTAGTCTTCTAGGCTCTGTCTCCTGTTCTTCCAAGACAAGTCTATTTTGTAATTCAAAACCACAAACTGAAAACTGTCCCCATAATAAATGCCTGGGGTCTAACATGTGAATAACTCTTTGGCTTTTAGACAGTTGTGTTTATGAATTTCAAAATCCATTTAGCTTCTCAGTTGAATTCTTTGTTCTAAGTGATACTTGGATGCCCTACTCAGGACCCCAAGGCTAATATTCCTACCATTTTAACAGTGCAGAAAAGGATAAGAGTAATAGGAATGGGGGAAAAAAGAGAGTTGAATGTCAAAGTGCCATTCACTACACATTCATGCATCTCATTTCAACAGTACATTCATGAAGAATACAGAAATCTTCATTACTACATCTTACAGACAAAGGAATAGAGTCTAAGACATTATTTTTCTCTAGGATCACACATCTGGCAAAAACAAACTAGAACCTAGAACAAACTAGAACTCCTTTGAGTTCCTGTAATATGTCATAGTAATCCTCTGATATACTTTACTCTGTTATCTATTTTATTTTTGTTTTAGCTGCCCTAGGTTCCCCAAGAATAGACTTTTATAAATTATTTACATGAACATTCTATATTTGGTGTGGCAGAGGAAAGGCACAAAATGACATAGTAAGTGAAATGGCAACATCCAGAATTTCAGATTTATGCACAACATACCTAATATAACTTCCCATGTTTTATCTTTTAAAACAAGATAACTCCTCTCTCTTAGTAAGCCACCTGAAATCCACATCGACAATATAGTTTATTAGATTTATGCATGTGTGTAGTACATTTAAAGAACAGAAGCCTAACACACTAACAACTCATCTTAACTTCAGCATTTCAGTGTTATACTGCAGTCCTGCAGGTTGTATATACATATGCTCAATAGAGAAAGAGGCAGGTGCTACACACATTGTAATATAGATTCTTGTAGGAATTGGATTTTATCCTAAGTGCAGTGAGAAGCTACTGGAAATTATAAGCTAGAGGATGAAGTGGTCTGATGACCATTTCTTAAAAGATAAATCGAACTGCTGAGGAGAGACCAAGTTGAGAAATTGCTGTGGTGGAGCAGGAACGTAAAGACGAGCAGCAGCAGAAAAGAGGCTGCTACAGCCGCCCATGCAAGAGATCCCTCCAGTCTGAAGGAGGGCAGTGGGAAAGGAGATAGAGGTAGCCAAGCTAGGATCTGTGCTGGAGATAGAGTATATGGGACTTTCTGTACTCCTTACCTGGGTTCAGACTACAGAGGGATAAGAGAGGTCAGAAACTCACTATAATTATCTCTTGTGGCTAAACACATATAATTTAGCTTCTCTGCTAATCTAATATGAAACCTGCGAAAAAAAAAATATAGAGCTCAATGTACAACAAATAGAAAATGCTTTAATACCACATACTCTAATAGTCTTAATTATTCATTATCATTTCAAAAGGCACAATGTTTAGAAAAATCATTCAACTAAATGTTGGCACACCAAAATAGACAGTTAATTTATGATTATCATTAATATTAGTATTGTTTTAAGGCCATTGGAATTGGACTTTCCTTTTTTTCCTAGTCCAAGAAGGGTTTATTTTTGCTGATCTTCTTGGCCTGGTGTAAAACCTATCTTTTGAGATTGGCATTCCCCAGTGACTAAGTGGTAAATTATGCTGTCTGGAAAGTTATTGTGAGTTCCACTGTGGTTTTGGTTCAGTAGGTTTTTATGTATTTTTACAAATTTTGTACATACACCCAGAGGCTTTTTGGCACTGGCTACATTTTGACATTCAAGAAAATAAATATGAGCCATTTAACAGTCTCCAATTCTAGATTCAGCATTTTAAATATACTGAAATATGTATATGAGGAATTTTCTGAAACATGGAACAGAGACTAATTTGGCAAACATTTTCCCTAATATTACAAAAAAGACCTTTCTTTGCAGCTCATTTGATTACATATTTTTTAGGTCATGAGGGGTATATTTTGATTTTGAGCTCTGGAACTTAAAGGAAGTGTACTTAATATTCTGGAGATATGTTTTGCATTTTCAGAGACTGGAGGAGACCAATGCTAATTGATTTAACCTATTCCTGGGAAAACTCTCAAGCTTATAGTCAACTTGAATTATAGTCAACAGTGTAGTGAAATGCAAAAAGGTTTATGTGGAAATGAAGAAAATTCACTTTTAAAATAAAGCATAGCTATTTCAGGAACATAAATGGATGTATTTGCTAATCTTCTTCCCCTCCCATTCATCAAACTAAAATAATCCACTGGCAAAGTAAAGCCAAATGGCATATTCTACTGAAAGTTCAGTTTATAGTGACATAAAACCCTATAATTCTCATATGCATAATTAACCTTCCAAATTGCCTGTTAATCACACAAGTAAATTTATAGCAACCAAAGGAATCTTATGGTTATTAAAGGTAAAAAATTACTAAATATTCAGACTTATATAACATACATACTGGAAATTACCCCTGACCTTGAAAATGTGTGCCTCATTCAGGAAGTTATGATACACACTGACACATAGGTAATGGCGGTACTTTAATAAAGGGGTATTATTTTGTACATAAAGACACCGAGACTATGTTACGACAGAGGTATACAAAAGTTTCAGAGGCAGCAGTAGTAGTTTGAGGCATAGGATTCTTGGTTCTGTTGTTATTTTCTGCCTCACAGTACCCTCATTTTGCCCACTGTTTTTTCATCCGTCAAGGGATGTCAGCAACTCTTGTCTCCTACCACCTTGAAATGTTGTCAAGGATCTCATATTTTGCTTGGTAATCCCTTGAGATCTTTGGATGAAAAGAACCATAAAAATCTAAAATGTTTTTCTAGGTGGGTGCTTCCAAAATTGGTCCTTTTCAGGGAGCCACCCACTTGGATATTGGATACCCTCCCTGTGTAATGTGGAAAAAGCGGTTGGTGAAAATGTACTCTTCTAGCATCACCAAAAAAACAGACGTCTTTATTGTTTAGAAACTGAAACACACCCATTGGGGAGCACTTCATCATTTTTTTTTTTTTAAGTGAATGAAAACATCACAAGTTGAATTGATGAAATGCAGGATAAGTGCAAACAGACTACACCCTTCCTCTTTCAGTCACAAGGAGTGGTGGTCCGCCAATTCTCCCCCATTGCACCCTCCCTATCTAGTAAAGAGTCCTAGTTGGCTCATAAACCATGCCCCTATCTGAGCTACAACTAATTATGCCACTGTTGAGTCACCAACAGAAAATCCCACAGACTGGTTGCTTTCCTCTTTGTGGTATAGGGCAGTGATCTGAAAGAGAATTTTTTCCCTGTCATTTTTTCTCTTTTCATCTGCATTATTTCCACCCCCCCTTTTCTTACTGATTTTCATTTCCTCCAATTTCTAATTATCATCCCTACTTTACCCATCCTTTTCTAATCTCAAGGGCTATTTTAAAAGTATGCTTGTTCACCAGATGCAACTCTCCAAGGGCTCATTTGGAAAAAATAACAATCTTTTCTGTCCCTCCAGCTGCCAAAAGTCATCTTGAGTCATGTTTTTGACTCAACTGACAGAAACACTTAACAGAAACGGTTGGCCTTTCCCAGAGTTTCTTCTTACTTGCCATTCCATCCTGTTGATTTCAACTGACTGATAGGATGCAGCATTTGACCAGAGTAGCTTACCTGGTCATCATATCCTTTGTATTTTTCCTGTCTCTGTTAAACCTGGCTAAACCAGTCAGATGGAGTGGGTTATAAGCAAAATAAGTGACTGGAGCTCTCATTTATGAGAGGTTTGCCCTCATGATCCAATCACTCCCCAAAAGATCCCACCTTCTAATACCATCAGCTTTGGGAGTTAAGATGCAATGTATGAATTTGGGGAGAACACACTCAGACCTTAGAATAGAGTCTATAAATATTCAGATATGGCTTTTGTGGTGTGTCAACTTGCCTAGGATAAACTACATTCTCCAGAATTGCCTTTCTAGTATGTTTCCAGATATGGTGGGCTACAGAGATATTCTCATAAATGAGATTGGTGTCCCATAAAAGAGGCTCCAGAGATATTCCTAGCTCCTTCTGCTGAGCAAGGACATGGTAAGATACAAACTGGTTAATGTTCAATAAGGCAACAAAACTATAACCTTTGGGGCAATCGGTTCTATCAGACAGAAGACAATTTACATCTCTACCAGACAAAAATCCACAAGTCAAGATGTAACTTCATAGACTTTGAGATTTAATTAATAATAAACAGCAAGTCAAATATAGGCCTAGATGATTAAATGATTTTTGTGTGGGTCTACTAGGCAATGTTTCAGTATAACCTCCTTTTGGTTTAGTTCCAAGTATAGTTTATTTTTCATAACAATTTATTAAATATTTCATCTTCTTTTATTACTAAATAATAACCTTTTCTTGAGAGTTTAGACTTCCTGAAATATTATATTCTATCTGCTTAAGCAGAAGTGAGTGTTCTTTTTGCAATTTAATGGTGATATCTTTTGGTCTTCTCAGATCTAGACACATATAACTTCTAACCCTTCCTGAGCTATAACTGGCTATCACAGGAGTTTCTCTGTGTACAAAAACGGGAAATGAGTTCTAGGTACATGGGTCCCTTGAATCTATAGGTCCCAAACAATTAGAAAGGAAGAAAGAAAAAAAGGGGAAAGAAGATCTTTATTTTACTTAAGGGCCTTGAATAAGGGTGATGGAAATATTAGGAAGGGAGAATAAAAAGACGAAAGAGGAGAATCATTAGTTTTAGTTGTGAAAATTTTTTTCTATGAGGAAATAAGACATAGACCCCAATTTAAAAATAATCAATTGACAATATACAAACAATAAGAGGAAAGAAAATGGTATGTCTATTGAAAATTCCATGCTATTAAAGCTATATATTACTATTTTGAATCCAACTGATTAACCTTTTTCTTTCCTAAACTGAGGACCATATCCTATAAACCAGTTATTAAGTAAATGTTTCTAAGTATACATTTCAAATACACCTTGAAGTTACAAATTTGGAGGAAAAACAAAAAAATCATCTATGCAAGTATTTTTCTTCATTTGACTTAAAAAAATTACTTTGTAATAGAGTCACTACATTCTTTACTGAGATCTTTAATACAATTGTTTAAGAGTTTTTACCTCTTATATCAATGAAGACATCACTAACGTTATAAATAATAGAAAATTCATATTTTAAACTACAAATACTTGTGCTCTGAACGCATTCATATTTATATGTATTCAAACTATTGTTTCACTTTAGATGTATTAGGAAGTTATTGCAAGAAATACATAATAAACGTCTAACACATTTCTCTCTCTTCGCTCTGACTCCTTTCCCAGTTATCAACTAATCAGCTGTCAACATCATTATTCTAAAATTTAAGGATCTTTGTTTTACTTTCTGGCTTAAAATGTTTCCATGATGCACAGTGCCTACCTACTGGATGAATGCCACCTACCTAAGCATGGTAGTCAAGGCCCTTCATGATCCAGACCTTATTATCTCTCTAATTTCAATTTCAGCCACGCACAGTCAGCTTCTATGTGCACTATACCTCCTCCAAAAGGAAAAAGACTTGTTATTTCCCAAATCCTCACATAAGCCTTGCTGTATCATATTTTCATGTACAATTACCCCTGCAAGAAATACCCTTCACCCACTGTCATTCTCTAAAGCTTCTATTCATCCTTAAAAACTCAGCTTAGATTCTCTTCCTCTGAGTAAGTTTTCACTATCCTTTCCTCTTCCACCCAGGCAGCTAAGTCAAACTCTTCTGGGTTCTAATGACACTCTCTGGGGATAACTCTTACAGCCCTCAGCTTATCAATGATTCAGAAGGCTTTTGTGCAAGTTTGTTTCACCCTGAGTGCTGATGCTTTTCTTTCTTTCTCTTGTTCCCAGAATCTAACTCAGGGTTTAATTAGGTAATAGTTGCCTATTCAAAATAAACATTTGTTGAATACTTAATATATTCAGGTCCTCTGATCTGATGCTGGTTTGGGGAAATTAAAGGAGGTAAGTAGAGAAGCCATTCATCTGAGGTCATGGACATTTTATTATCTTTATTTACTAGTGGGTCTCAAATTTTACCCTGGTTTGAATCTCCTTGTTAAAACACAGATTGCTTGGCCTCCTCCCAGAGTTTCAGATTATGTACGTCTAGCCTGGAGCCACAGAATTTGCATTTCTAACCAGCATCCAGTTGCTGTTTCTGCTGCTCAAGGACCACAATTTAAGAACTATTGCTCTATATCCACACAAAGACCAAGACACTAAAAGAAAATATGTATATTTAATAAAAGCTTATCTAACTGGTCTTGTTTTATTTATAAAGACAACCTTAGTACAGAATATGATTGATTCTGTTCCTTTCTAAATCAAGAGAAATAAAAAGATATTTTATTTTACATATTTATATATATTTTATTTTATTCAATAATGAAGATCAATATTCTGAGTTTTCCATCATAATCATATATTTCCCTCCCCCTTCCCCTTACCCCTTCCATTACTTTCCCATAGGTTTACCAGATGCATTTTTTTAAAAAAAGTTGACAATGTTAGTTTTCTTTTAAAATAGTGGAACTTAACTCTTTTGCTGGGAGGGAGAGATTATCATAACCCTGCATCTTCCCATGAAAGCAATTAACCCATTCTCCAGAAAATTGTATATATAGAATTGAGAGTACAAAAATAAAACATAGAGCTATGGCCAATTGCTTTTTGACAAGGATGCCAAGTCCACTCAATGGGAAAAGAATAATCTCTTCCGCAAATGGTGCTGGGACAATTGGAATTCTACGTGCAAAAGAATTTCATTGAACACCTACTTTATTTCATATACAAAAATTGACTAAAAATGGATCAACAATATAAGTGCTAAAAACTGTAAAATCTTAGAAGAAAACATAGGGGTAAATCTTCATGACCTTGGGATTGGCAATGGATTCTTAAATATGACACCAAAAGCACAGCAGCAACCACAAAAAAATAAGTTGAACTTTATCAAAATTTAAACATTTTGTGTATTAAAGGACATTATCAAGGAGTTGAAAAGACAGCCTAAAGAATGGGAGAAAATACTTGCAAATCCTAGATCTGATAAACATTTAAAATTCAATGTATTTAAAGAACTCTTAAAACTCAACAAAAGACAAACGATGGGCAAAGGACTTGAATAGACATTTCTTACAGGACATACAAATGGCCTGTAAGAACATGAAAAGACATTCAACATCGTTAGTCACTAGAGAAATGAAAATCAGAACCACAATAAGATATCATTTCACATGTACTAAGATGGATATAAGAAAATAAAATTTAAAAATGAAAATAACGAGTGTTAATGAGGATGTGGAGAAACTGGAATTTTGGTACATTATTGGTGGAAATGTAAAATGATGGAAAGGTAAAATGGGAAAAAAGTTAGGTTGTTCCTCAAAAAACTAAATATAGCATTGCCATATGACCTAGCCATTCTACTCCTAGGAATAGTCAGCAGTGCAGCCTAGGAAAATGGCCAGGAAGAAGCTGCAGAGGTTCCTGAGTGACCAGGGTGACAAAGAGTGTAGCCTGACCACAGAGATCCTGGATGTTTTGTCCCGTAGTTTTCATACCAGATTGAGGTGGTTTGGTATATGCTTTGTATGCAGCATTTTCTATTCTATCCTTGGAACTGGATTACTATGGCTTCCTGGTGGCATAAAACTTTTTGCAGTGTTTTAGAGCCTGGGAAATAATCCTGCATGAGTCAGTATGAATTTTTTAATGGGCTCTGTGAAGCAAATGAAGAAAATATTTGAAACAAGATTGCCTGCAACAATTATTAATTATTCTTTTTTGTTTGTTTCATATTTACACTGTGTGCTTATTTTTGGTGACATAAGAAGGAAATGAACATGTTGCAATTCTTGTGAAGAGCCTAATATAGTCTATCATGCATCTTATAGGCAAAAGGTGCAGTCATGAAATGCTATTTTTCTCTTCTAAGCTGAAAATCAGAAACTCTTTGAAAAGAGTTTGAAAGTTGATGCTGTGGTTTTGGTGAAGTATGATTTTCTTGATACAATAACCACTCCAAAAAAAATGCAATAATTTAAGACCATTTGTACTCTGGTACAAACTACATGGTTGATTAAACTGTTAAATGCTTCTAATTTTTTTTATATTTTTATACAGCAGGATCTTATTAGTCATCAATTTTATACACATCAGTGTATACATGTCAATCCCAATTGCCCAATTCATTACACCACCCCCGCACCCCCCCGCCACTTTCCCCCCTTGGGGTCCATACATTTGTTCTCTACATCTGTGTCTCAATTTCTGCCCTGCAAACCTGTTCAGCAGTAGCATTTTTCTAGGTTCCACATACATATGTTAATATACAATATTTGTTTTTCTCTCTGACTTACCTCACTCTGTATGATAGTCTCTAGACCCATCCACGTCTCAACAAATGACCCCATTTCGTTCCTTTTTATGGTTAAGTAATATTCCATTGTATATATATACCACATCTTCTTTATCCATTTGCCTGTCGATGGGCATTTAGGTTGCTTCCATGACCTGGCTATTGTAAATAGTGCTGCAATGAACATTGGGGTGCATGTGTCTTTTTCAATTATGGTTTTCTCTCGGTATATGCCCAGTAGTGGGATTGCTGGATCATATGGTAATTCTAGTTTTAGGTTTTTAAGGAACCTCCATACTGTTCTCCATAGTGGCTGTATCAATTTACATTCCCATCAACAGTGCAAGAGGGTTCCCTTTTCTCCACACCCTCTCCAGCATTTGTTATTTGTAGATTTTCTGATGATGCCCATTCTAACTGGTGTGAGGTGATACCTCATTGTAGTTTTGATTTGCATTTCTCTAATGATTAATGATGTTGAGCATTCTTTCATGTGTTTGTGGGCAATCTGTATGTCTTCTTTGGAGAAATGTCTGTTTAGGTCTTCTGCCCATTTTTGGATTGGGTTGTTTTTTTTTATATTGAGCTGCATGAGCTGTTTATATATTTTGGAGACTAATCCTTTGTCCGTTGATTAGTTTGCAAATATCTTCTCCCATTCTGAAGGTTGTCTTTTCGTATTTTTTATGGTTTCCTTTGCTGCTCAAAAGCTTTTAAGTTTCATTAGGTCCCATTTGTTTATTTTTGTTTTTATTTCCATTACTCTAGGTGGTGGATCATAAAAGATCTTGCTGTGATTTATGTCAAAGAATGTTCTTCTTGTGTTTCCTCTAAGAGTTTTATAGCATCTGGTCTTACATTTAGGTCCCTAATCCATTTGAGTTTATTTTTGTGTATGGTGTTAGGGAGTGTTCTAATTTCATTCTTTTAGATGTAGTTGTCCAGTTTTCCCAGCACCACTTATTGAAGAGACTGTCTTTTCTCCATTGTATATCTTTGCCTCCTTTGTCATAGATTAGATGACCATAGGTGCGTGGGTCTTTCTCTGGGCTTTCTATCCTGTTCCATTGATCTATATTTCTGTTTTTGTGCCAGTACCATATTATCTTGATTACTGTAGCTTTGTAGTATAGTCTGAAGTCAGGGAGTCTGATTCCTACAGCTCCGTTTTTTTCCCTCAAGACTGCTTGGGCTATTTGGGGTCTTTTGTGTCTCTATACAAATTTTAAGATTTTTTCTTCTAGTTCTGTAAAAAATGCCATTGGTAATTTGATAGGGATTGCATTGAATCTGTAGATTCCTTTGGGTAATATAGTCATTTTCACAATATTGATCCTTCCAATCCAAGAACATGGTATATCTCTCCATCTGTTGGTATCATCTTTAATTTCTTTCAGCAGTGTCTTATAGTTTTCTGCATACAGGTCTTTTGTCTCCCTAGGTAGGTTTATTCCTAGGTATTTTATTCTTTTTGTTGCAATGGTAAATGGGAGTGTTTCCATAATTTACCTTTCAGATTTTTCATCATTATTGTATAGGAATGCAAGATATTTCTGTGCATTAATTTTGTATCCTGCAACTTTACCACATTCATTGATTAGCTCTAGTCGTTTTCTGGTGGCATCTTTAGGATTCTCTATGTATAGTATCATGTCATCTGCAAACAGTGACAGTTTTACTTCTTCTTTTCCAATTTGTATTCCTTTTACTTCTTTTTCTTCTCTGATTGCCGTGGCTAGCACTTCCAAAACTATGTTGAATAATAGTGGTGAGAATGGACATCCTTGTCTTGTTCCTGATCTTAGAGGAAATGCTTTCAGTTTTTCACCATTGAGAATGATGTTTGCTGTGGGTTTGTTGTATATGGCCTTTATTATGTTGAGGTAGGTTCCCTCTATGTCCACATTCTGGAGAGTTTTTTATCATAAATGGGTGTTGAATTTTGTCAAAAGCTTTTTCTGTATCTAGTGAGATGATCATATGGTTTTTATTCTTGAATTTGTTAATATGGTGTATCACACTGATTGATTTGCGTATATTGAAGAATCCTTGCATCCCTGAGGTAAATCCCACTTGATCATGGTGTATGATCCTTTTAATGTGTTGTTGGATTCTGATTACTAGTATTTTGTTGAGGATTTTTGCATCTATATTCATCAGTGATATTGGTCTGTAATTTTTTTTTTTGTAGTATCTTTGTCTGGTTTTGGTATCAGGTGATGGTGGCCTCATAGAATGACTTTGGGAGTGTTCCTTCATCTGCAATTTTTTGGAAGAGTTTGAGAAGGATGGGTGTTAGCGCTTCTCTAAATGTTCGATAGAATTCACCTGTGAAACCATCTGGTCCTGGACTTTTGTTTGTTGGAAGATTTTTAATCACAGTTTCAATTTCATTACTTGTGATTGGTCTGTTCATATTTTCTAGTTTTTTCCTGGTTCAGTCTTGGAAGGTTATACGTCTCTAAGAATTTGTCCATTTCTTCCAGGTTGTCCATTTTATTGGCATAGAGTTGCTTGTAGTATTCTCTTAGGATGCTTTATATTTCTGCGGTGTCTGTTGCAACTTCTCTGTTTTCATTTCTAATTTTATTGATTTGAGTCCTCTCCCTCTTTTTCTTGATGAGTCTGGCTAATGGTTTATCAATTTTGTTTATCTTCTCAAAGAACCAGCTTTTAGTTTTATTGATCTTTGCTATTGTTTTGTTTCTATTTCATTTATTTCTGCTCTGATCTTTATGATTTCTTTCCTTCTGCTAACTCTGGGTTTTGTTTGTTCTTCTTTCTCTAGTTCCTTTAGGTGTAAGGTTAGATTGTTTGAGATTTTTCTTGTTTCTTGAGGTAGGCTTGTATAGCTATAAACTTCCCTCTTAGAACTGCTTTTGCTGCATCCCATAGGTTTTGGATCATCGTGTTTTCATTGTCACTTGTCTCTAGGTACTTTTTGATTTCCTCTCTGATTTCTTCAGTGATCTCTTGCTTATTTAGTGACGTATTGTTTAGCCTCCATGTGCTTGTGTTTTTTACGTTTTTTCCCCTGTAATTCATTTCTAATCTCATAGCGTAGTGGTCAGAAAAGATGCTTGATATGATTTCTATTTTCTTAAATTTACCGAGGCTTGATTTGTAACACAAGATGTGATCTATTCTTGAGGATGTTCCGTGCGCAGTTGAGAAGAAAGTGTAATCTGCTATTTTTGGATGGAATGTCCTATAAATATCAATTAAATCTACCTGGTCTATTGTGTCATTTAAAGCTTCTGTTTCCTTATTTATTTTCATTTTGGGTGATCTGCCCATTGGTGTAAGTGAGGTGTTAAAGACCCCCACTATTATTGTGTTACTGTCAATTTCCTCTTTTATAGCATTTATGTTGGGTGAATATATATTGATAATTGTTATATCTTCTTTTTGGATTGACCCCTTGATCGTTATGTAGTGTCCTTCCTTGTCTCTTGTAACATTCTTTACTGTAAAGTCTATTTACCTGATATGAGTATTGCTACTCCAGCTTTCTTTTGATTTCCATTTGCATGGAAAATCTTTTTCCATCCCCTCACTTTCAGTCTGTATGTGTCCCTAGGTCTGAAGTGGGTCTCTTGTAGACAGCATATAATATACATGGGTCTTGTTTTTGTATCCATTCAGCCAGTCTATGTCTTTCGTTTGGAGAATTTAATTCATTTACATTTAAGGTAATTAATGACATGTATGTTCCTATTACCATTTTCTTTTGTGTTTGTTTTGGGTTTGTTATTGTAGGTCTTTTCCTTCTATTGTGTTTCCTGCATAGAGAAGTTACTTTAGCATTTGTTGTAAAGCTGGTTTGGTGGTGCTGAATTCTCTTAGCTTTTGCTTGTCTGTAAAGGTTTTAATTTCTCCGTTGAATCTGAATGAGATGCTTGTTGGGTAGCATAATCTTGGTTGTAGGTTCTTTCCTTTCATCAATTTAAATATGTCCTTCCACTCCCTTCTGGCATGCAGAGTTTCTGCTGAAAGTTCAGCTGTTAACCTCATGGGGATTCCCTTGTATGTTATTTGCTGTTTTTCCCTTGCTGCTTTTAGTATTTTCCTTTGTATTTAATTTTTGATCATTTGATTAATATGTGTCTTAGCATGTTTCTCCTTGGATTTATCCTGTATGGGACTCTGTGTGCTTCCTGGACTTGATTGACTATTTCCTTTCCCATATTAGGGAAGTTTCAAATATAATCTATTCAAATATTTTCTCCATCCCTTTCTTTTTCTCTTCTGCTGTGACCCCTATAATTCGAATGTTGGTGCATTTAATGTTGTCCCAGTGGTCTCTAAGACTGTCCTCAATTCTTTTCATTCTTTTTTCTTTATTCTGCTCTGCAGTAATTATCTCACTATTTTATGTTCCAGGTCACTTATCCGTTCTTCTGTCTAAGTTATTCTCCTATTGATTCCTTCTAGAGAATTTTTAATTTCATTTATTGTGTTGTTCATCATTGTTTGTTTGCTCTTTAGTTCTTCTAGGTCCTTGTGAAATGTGTCTTGTATTTTCTCCATTCTATTTCCAAGATTTTGGATCATCTTTACTATCATTACTCTGAATTCTTTTTCAGGTAGACTGCCTATTTCCTCTTCATTTGTTAGGTCTGGTGGGTTTTTTCCTTGCTCCTTCATGTGCTGTGTGTTTCTCTGTCTTCTCATTTTGCTTAACTTACTGTGCTTGTGGTCTCCTTTTTGCAGGCTGCAGGTTCGTCATTCCCGTTGTTTTTGGTGTCTGCCCCCAGTGCCTAAGGTTGGTTTGGTGGGTTGTGTAGGCTTCCTGGTGGAGGGGACTAGTGCCAGTGTTCTGGTCCATGAGGCTGGATCTTGTCTTTCTGGTGGGCAGGACCACGTCCAGTGGTGTGTTTTGTGGTGTGTGTGACCTTATTTTGATTTTAGGCAGCCTCTCTGCCAATGGGTGGGGTTGTGTTTCTGTCTTCCTAGCTGTTTGGCATAGGGTGTTCAGCACTGTAGCTTGCTGGTCGTTGAGTTGAGCTGGGTCTTAGCGTTGAGATGGAGATCTCTGGGAGAGCTTTCGCCGTTTGATATTATATGGAGCCGGGGGCGGGGGTCTCTGGTGGACCAGTGTCCTGAACTTGGCTCTCCCACCTCAGAGGCACAGGCCTGACACCTGGCTAGAGCACCAAGATCCTGTCAGCCTCATGGCTCAGAAGAAAAGGGAGAAAAACAGAAACAAAGAAAGAAAGAAAGATAGTAAGAAAGAGAGAAAGAAAGAAAGAAAAGAAAGTTATTAAATAAAAAATAAATAATTATTAAAAAGTAATTAAAAAAAAAGAAAAAAAAGAAGGAAAGAAAGAAAGAAGAGAGCAACCAAACCAAAAAACAAATCCACCAATGATAACAAGCACTAAAAACTATACTAAAAAAAACACCCAAAAACAAAAACAACAACAAAAAAAAACGGACAGATAGAACCCTAGGACAAATGGTGAAAGCAAAGCTATACAGACAAAATCACACAAAGAAGCATACACATACACACTCAGAAAAAGAGAAAAAGGAAAAAATTATGTATATCGTTGCTCCCAAAGTCCACCACCACAATTCTGGGATGATTCGTTGTCTGTTCAGGTATTCCACAGATGCAGGTACATCAAGTTGATTGTGAAAATTTAATCTGCTGCTCCTGAGCCTGCTGGAAGAGATTTCTCTTTCTCTTCTTTGTTCGCACAGCTCCTGGGGTTCAGCTTTGGATTGGCCCTGCCTCTGCGTATAGGTCACCTGAGGGTGTCTGTTCTTCACTCAGATAGGAGTCGGTTAAAGTAGCCACTGATTAGGGGGCTCTGGCTCACTCAGGCCGGGGGGAGGGAGGGTTACAGAATGTGGGGCGAGCCTGCGGCAGCAGAGGCCAGTGTGACGCTGAAGCCGCCTGAGGTGCACTGTGTGTTCTCCCAGAGAAATTGTCCCTGGATCATGGGATCCTGGCAGTTGCGGGCTGCACAGGTTCCCGGGAAGGGAGGTGTGGATAGTGACCTGTGCTTGCACACAGGCTTCTTGGTGGCTGCAGCAGCAGCCTTAGCATCTCATGCCCCTCTCTGGTGTCCGTGCTGATAGCCGTGGCTCGCACCTGTCTCTGGAGCTCGTTTAGGCAGTGCTCTGAATCCCCTCTCCTCATGCACCCCAAAACAATGGTCTCTTGCCTCTTATGCAGTTCCAGACATTTTCCCGGACTCCCTCCCGGCTAGCCGTGGCGCATTAGCCCCTTCAGGTTGTGTTCACGCCACCAACCCCAGTCCTCTCCCTGGGATCCGACCGAAGCCCGAGCCTCAGCTCCCAGCCCCCGCCCGCCCCGGTGGGTAAGCAGACAAGCCTCTCGGGCTGGTTGGCACCGATCCTCTGTGCGGGAATCTCTCCGCTTTGCCCTCCACACCCCTGTTGCTGCGCTCTCCTCCATGGTTCCGAAGCTCCCCCCCTCCGCCACCTGCAGTCTCCGCCTGCGAAGGGGCTTCCTAGTGTGTGGAAACCTTTCCTCCTTCACAGCTCCCTCCCACTGGTGCACGTCCCGTCCCTATTTTTTTGTCTCTGTTTTTTCTTTTTTCTTTTGCCCTACCCAGGTATGTGGGGAGTTTCTTGCCTTTTGGGAAGTCTGAGGTCTTCTGCTAGTGTTCAGTAGGTGTTCTGTAGGAGTTGTTCCACATGTACATGTATTTCTGTTGTATTTGTGGGCAGGAAGGTGATCTCCATGTCTTACCTTCTGCCATCTTGAAGGTCTCTCCTCTGTTAAGTTTTAATAACCCTATTTTCATATACACCAAAACAGCAATACTTTTTAAAATATAAGTACACTCTGTTAAGTTTTAATAACCCTAGTATGAGATTTAAAATATTTTATGCACAACTCAGAGAAACTTTATATGCTGTGAGCCAATGATGTAAGAAGAGCAGCTCTGGCCTTTTATTAGCAGTTATGATTTGTAGCAATCTTTATTGCCAATTTTCATAACTCTCCTTCCTCTTTTTTTCTTTTCTTTTCTTTTGTTTTCCCTCCTACAATTAAATCTTCAACTAGAGAGTTTGGCTCCTGGGATCAATCTCCACCAGACAACATGACGCAAAACTTCCATCTTGTTCCACACTTAAGCTGTTCCTGGCTGGAATTCAATCATATATAACACACATGGCTATTTCAAATTCAATAGAATTTGAAAAGAAAAGTTTGCTTCTGAGGAGACACTTGTTGTATACTAATAGGTATTACTTGAGGCTAGAAATATTGGAATTTAGAAGAATCCCTTGATAACTTCTCTTTTTCATATGTAACCAGGTTATTGAGGAATCTGAATGATAGGTGTAGGATATAAACAAGGTATTAATCAGTCTTTCATCAACCATTGTCTTCAATTCCATTTTAGATTTTCCTTCTTGAGTCCTGAGTCCATCTGAGTAGAAATGACAGCTTTATGTGTCAATTAGTCTGAGTCAAATAAATTCATTCTCACTTCAATTGAAAGACTTTATTTCCCCATTTTTCCTGCCGCTGAGATTGAGCTGACCTACAGTGTGGATGGTATAATCTGTTCTTTCATTCTTGCTATCCTCTTTCCTTGTATTCCTGGCTCCTACTGGGGTAAAGAAGTCATGGAGGAAAGAGGAGTAATCATTTGGAGCCTGAGGTGCTGTTACAAGTGTTTAAAAGCTGAGTTTCTTTTGATTTGAACTTGTGGGCTTATGGAGACTGTCTATTGGCATCCTTATATTGAACAGTTTATGATATGGAAATATACTCCATCTAACCACAGAAACCCTTCTTTAGCTCTCTCCACTTCACCTTCACCCACAGGTATACACTCTAATGTCTCATTGCTGAATCTCCTCACTGTGGAGGATGCCTTCTTTGACAAGTTCCTCTAAAGAAACTTTGGGTGAAGCTTATTTCCAGACTTTCCACTGGTACATGGGAACGTACTGCATTAGAAATTGGTTAGTTGTGTATCAAACCCATTTCTTTTCCTTTCTGGAAACAAAGCTATTCTGCATTTCCCAGATTTCTTTGAAACTGATATGGATATGGATGAGTTCTAGCCAATGAAATGTGAGTGTAAGTGCCATTTCCAGGCCTGGTGCACTAAAACTTCCTATCTACAATCCTCCATGTCCTTTTCACATTTCACAAAATGAAATAAATCTGGATCCAATTAACGAAAAGCTCCTTTGTAATTTTCATAAGCAAGAAATAAATTCTATCATACTGGAAGTATAATACACTTTGGAGTTTGTCATAGTAGCTAGCAGTACTTTAACTAATTTACACATGCCTTCTAGCTAGGCTTCTCTGATTTAGCAGATAAAAATAAAAGGCATCAACTTAAATTTGAATTTCAGATAAACAAGAAATCATATTTAAGATAAGTATGTCCCATGCAATTTTTAGGACATGTTTACACTAGACATTATTTGTTGTCTAACTGAAATTCAAAATTAACGGGCATCCTGTATTTTATGTCAACCCTAATTCTTACTCCACTAAAAATGGACTTATATGGCACTCCCAATGCTTCTCTCTCTTGTCATCTCATTGTATGTGGTTACTCCATCTGGAATCTAATTTTCAGAAATGTGTAGAAGAGAATCAGCTTTCAGCCTCTACATTCATATATGCCTTGAAACTCCAAGGGGATACCTGGCAGTCTAACCAAAAACTCTTCTACCCAAGTCCACCTTGACAAGTTTCTCCAGCTCAGCAACCATCCATCTGGGGAATGTTATGTGAGCTTTGCTTTCAGTAGGCTCCCCAATTTCTATGCATGATTTTCTTGGAGCCCAATTAGCTTTGCTTGGGATAGAAAGTACCACCATGTTTCTTAATAGTAACTGAACACTCAGAAGAATTCTTTCCTCTGACAAATTTGAGTCATTTTTAAATTTGGGTTAGAAGGAGTAATGGGAGTGAAGGAAGCAGAAGGTCTGGTCAAATATGAGTAAATCCTGTGACTATGTGTCTCAAAGCTCCTCTTCAGAATGTGGAGAAGCTTATTAGCTAATGTTCTTTTTTATCTTCAGCAGGAATTCTGAGACAACGGAAAAGATTCCATTCTATTATGATCCACTGAAGTTCCATTCCATTACATATCTTTAGATGATCCCCAAAATTGGGAAAATGCATTTATTTGCATACACTTAACTTCACTTCCAAAAGACAGCATTAGACAATCAAATGTAAAATAATATTTCTTTTGGCTAACAAAATTTTATGTCCTTGAGTTCACATCTTCTTAAATTAAGGTTATCAATTGGCTCAGAGTTTACCAAAGTCTTTGGCAACCCACATACTATGTGGTCTGTGCTTTTGTTAAGTGCTTTGTATTATTCTTTCTTGTGTCATTATAATATGATATTTGGCAAAATATAACACTAAATATTAGGCTAGAGTTTTGTTTCTTCATTTGTTTTAAATAATTTGACATATATTTCCCCCAAAGTTTGATTTCTTTCTAAGAAGGGTATTATATGTCTTCAGTAAGTGCAGTACAAATTAGTGCACTGAAAGAGTATTTAATAAAATAATTTTTTCAGGGTTAAAAGGAAATAATGCCTCTGAAAAATGAGAGCAACACAAATTTTCAAATCAGTTTGAAGAAAATGAAGTATTATTTAAAAAATAATATATGAGAGAGAAGAAACTGAAACTCCAGCAAAACTGATTACAAGGTGGACAACAAGCTTAGGTCAGAGACAAACATTTATAATACTATTTTTAATTTTTCAGCATCAGTTCCATCCATGAGTAGAAAAATGAAAGTAGAAAAAGAAAGGGATGCAAATCACATAATCATATTTTATGTTATTTATATCATACAGTGTTCTGTTTTCTCAATCTAATTTTCTGTAATTAGTATCAGAAATATTTGGTTTAATAAAACAATACCGTTTATTATAGGATAGAGGCTAAAAACAAAAACAAAATGTATGGTGATCTAATATCTATTTCGCAAAAAGGAAGGAAGCCATTCAATGGAAATCAAATTTGATATTTTACATTACATGTTTCACTCAATATGAAGAAAATATTGAAAACATCTACAAAAAAAGGTAAATAAAACAGAATATATGGAGTTTTATTCTTAACCCTACATAGGTAATATTAGTTTAGAACAGGGTTGGCAAACTTCTTCTGTAAAGGTCCAGATGGTAAATATTTTAGGATTTGTGAGCCTTAAGGTCTTTAAAGCAACTGCTCAACTCTGCTGTTGTAGTGAGAAAGCAAAGAACACATAAATGAATAAGTATGGGTGTGTTTCAATAAAACTATTTATAACTCCAGACTGTTGGTTAGATTTGTCCCAAGGGCCAGAGTTTGTTCACCTCTGTTCTAGAATAAGTATATAATGTATTATTGCCACTCTCAAGCACAAAGACTGTCTTCTGACCCTGATTAATGTCTCAGTTTGCAAATAATTGCCAGTTCTGGTTCATGCCAGTCTTAATTTCACAGCAAGCCTTGCCCTCCTTTGAAAGTTATGATTGGTATATTGAAAGGTCTATTAATTTCTTCATAGCTAGAGATTTTAAAGAGAATGGACTCTAAGTCAGATCTAATCATTTGCCAAGCTCCTTGTAGTTTTAAACTGATGAAAATGTTGAGACAACGAAGTCTACTATTCAAAAGCAAAATGATTCTTTCCAGAAGGATTATGCTTTTCTTAATTGATTTGGTTTTATTTTTAATTTGATTCAGGGAGAATTCAAGTATAGGACCTAGGTAATTTTGCTTTGAACAGCTGAGATTTCTTCTCAAATATTTATAATTTATTTACAGGCAATAAAAGGCATTTTGGGATTTATCCCAGGGATGCAAAGATTCTTCAATATACGCAAATCAATCAATGTGATACAACATATTAACAAATTGAAGAATAAAAACCATATGATCATCTCAATAGGTGCAGAAAAAGCTTTTGACAAAATTCAACACCCATTTATGATAAAAACTCTCCAGAGAGTGGGCATAGAGGGAACCTACCTCAACATAATAAAGGCCATATACGACAAACCCACAGCAAACATCATTCTCAATGGTGAAAAATTGAAAGCATTTTCTCTAAGATCAGGAACGAGACAAGGATGTCTACCCTCACCACTATTATTCAACAGAGTTTTGGAAGCCCTAGCCACGGCAATCAGAGAAGAAAAAGAAATAAAAGGAATACAAATTGGAAAAGAAGTAAAACTGTCACTGTTTGCAGATGACATGATACTATACATAGAGAATCCTAAAAATGCCACCAGAAAATGACTAGAGCTAATCAATGAATTTGGTAAAGTTGCAGGATACAAAATTAATGCACAGAAATCTCTTGCATTCCTATACACTAATGATGAAAAATCTGAAAGAGAAATTAAGGAAACACTCCCATTTACCATTGCAAAAAAAAGAATAAAATACCTAGGAATAAACCTACCTAGGGAGACAAAAGACCTGTATGCAGAAAACTATAAGACACTGCTGAAAGAAATTAAAGATGATATCAACAGATGGAGAGATATACCATGTTCTTGGATTGGAAGAACCAATATTGTGAAAATGACCATACCACCCAAAGCAATCTACAGATTCAATGCAATCCCTATCAAATTACCAATGGCATTTTTTTACGGAACTAGAACAAATCATCTTAAAATTTGCATGGAGACACAAAAGACCCCGAACAGCCAAAGCAGTCTTGAGGGAAAAAAACGGAGCTGGAGGAATCAGACTCCCTGACTTCAGACTATACTACAAAGCTACAGTAATCAAGATAATATGGTACTGGCACAAAAACAGAAACATAGATCAATGGAACAAGATAGAAAGCCCAGACATAAACCCACGCACCTACGGTCAACTAATCTATGACAAAGGAGGCAAAGATATACAATGGAGAAAAGACAGTCTCTTCAATAAGTGGTGCTGGGAAAACTGGACAGCTACACATAAAAGAATGAAATTAGAATACTCCCTAACACCATACACAAAAATAAACTCAAAATGGATTCGAGACCTAAATGTAAGACCGGACACTATAAAACTCTTAGAGGAAAACATAGGAAAAACACTCTCTGACATAAATCACAGCAAGATCTTTTTTGATTCACCTCCTAGAGTAATGGAAATAAAAACAAAAATAAACAAATGGGACCTAATGAAACTTCAAAGCGTTTGCACAGCAAAGGAAACCATAAACAAGACCAAAAGACAACCCTCAGAATGGGAGAAAATGTTTGCAAACAAATCAACGGACAACGGATTAATCTCCAAAATATATAAACAGCTCCTTTAGCTCAATATTAAAGAAACAAACAACCCAATCCAAAAATGGGCAGAAGACCTAAATAGACATTTCTCCAAAGAAGACATACAGATGGTCAAGAAGCACATGAAAAGATGCTCAACATCACTAATTATTAGAGAAATGCAAATCAAAACTACAATGAGGTATCACCTCACACCAGTTAGAATGGGCATCATCAGAAAATCTACAAACAACAAATGCTGGAGAGGGTGTGGAGAAAAGGGAACCCTCTTGCACTGTTGGTGGGAATGTAAATTGATACAGCCACTATGGAGAACAATATGGAGGTTCCTTAAAAAACTAAAAATAGAATTACCATATGATCCAGCAATCCCACTACTGGGCATATACCCAGAGAAAACCGTAATTCAAAAAGACACATGCACCCCAATGTTCATTGCAGCACTATTTACAATAGCCAGGTCATGGAAGCAACCTAAATGCCCATCGACAGAGGAATGGATAAAGAAGAAGTGGTACATATATACAATGGAATATTACTCAGCCATAAAAAGGAACGAAATTGAGTCATTTGTTGAGACATTGATGGATCTAGAGACTGTCATACAGAGTGAAGTAAGTCAGAAAGAGAAAAACAAATATTGTATATTAACATATGTATGTGGAACCTAGAAAAATGTTACAGATGAACCGGTTTGCAGGATAGAAGTTGAGACACAGATGTAGAGAACAAACGTATGGACACCAAGGGGGGAAAACCACGGTGGGGTGGGGATGGTGGTGTGGTGAATTGGGCGATTGGGATTGACATGTATACACTGATTGTATAAAATTGATGACTGATAAGAACCTGCAATACAAACAAACAAATAAAACAACTAATACTAAAAAAAAAAAAAAAAAAAAAAAGGAATGAAATAGTGACACACACTACAGCATGGCTGAACCTTGAAAGCATGGTCTCACTGAAAGAAGCCAGACACGACAGGCCACATATTGAATGATTCCATTTCTATGAAATGACCCAAAGAGGTAAATCCATGGAGACAGAAAGCAGAGCAGTGGTGACCAGGGACAGGGGTGACAGGAATGAGGAATGACTGCTTATGGGGGGTGGGATTATCTCTTGTGTTGATGAAAATGTTCTAAAATTGGTTCTGGTGTTGGTTGCACGAGTCTGTGAATATACTAAAAACAACTGAATGGTGTACTTTAAAAAAAAAAAAAAGGCATTTTAATTATCTTACTTTTGGCTGGAGCTCTCTCTGCCTAGCAGATCACTTCCTTGAAATGACTTTCCTGATGCACTGCTTCATTTATGGGATGAATAGTATTATGACTTTGAAAATAGCCTCTTGATGGCCAGGCACATCTGTCTCCACCTCTGAATCCCAAATGTATGTAATTCATTTTTCACTAATTCATAAATATTCATCAGCTATTTGTAGAGACCTAGTGTGTACAGCATGTACTTGATGTTAAGCATTGGATGAATTTTGGCTACATATATAGATAGGGTTGAGTTGCTATTTGTGAAATCAATTTTAAAAAAAGCATAAACCCTCCAACTGAATAAAAACACAAAATAAATGTATTCTTATGCATAAGGAAATATTTCTAGCATCAATATCTTAAACTACCCAGGGTGAGATAATGACGAATCCTATGGGAACTGAATGCCCTTTTGAAGATTTCTAGTAAACTTTCTTCAAGTAGAGAACTTCAGACTAGTTTCCAAAGTTATTTAAAGATTTAGATGCCTCAGTTTCAATTTTCTCTTCCTCTGGTCCCCCTAGAGACAAATCCTTGCTGCATTTTATTCTGTCTCTGATCCACTTTTGGTTTGGTTTCTTTTTTTTTTAACATCTTTATTGGAGTATAATTGCTTTACAATGGTGTGTTAGTTTCTGCTTTATAACAAAGTGAATCAGTTATACATATACATATGTTCCCATATCTCTTCCCTCTTGCGTCTCCCTCCCACCCACCCTCTTTATCCCACCCTTCTAGGTGGTCACAAAGCACCGAGCTGAACTCCCTGTGCAATGTGGCTGCTTCCCACTAGCTATCTATTTTACGTTTGATAGTGTATATATGTCCATGCCACTCTCTCACTTTGTCACAGCTTACCCTTCCCCCTTCCCATATCCTCAAGTCCATTCTCTAGTACGTCTGTGTCTTTATTCCCATCTTGCCCATAGGTTCTTCATGACCATTTTTCTTTTTCCTTAGATTCCATATATATGTGTTAGCATACGGTATTTGTTTTTCTCCTTCTGACTTACTTCACTCTGTATGACAGACTCTAGGTCCATCCACCTCACTACAAATAACTCAATTTCGTTTCTTTTTATGGCTAAAAAATATTCCATTGTATACATGTGCCACATCTTCTTTATGCATTCATCTGTGGATGGACACTTAGGTTGCATCCATGTCCTGGCTATTGTAAATAGAGCTGCAATGAACATTTTGGTACATGACTCTTTTTGAATTATGGTTTTCTCAGGGTATATGCCCAGTAGTGGGATTGCTGGGTCATATGGTAGTTCTATTTTAAGATTTTTAAGGAACCTCCATACTGTTCTCCAGAGTAGCTGTATCAATTTACATCCCCACCAACACTGCAAGAGGGTTCCCTTTTCTCCACACCCTCTCCAGGATTTATTGTTTGTAGATTTTTTGATGATGGCCATTCTGACTGGTGTGAGTTGATACCTCATTGTAGTTTTGATTTGCATTTCTCTAATGATTAATGATGTTGACCATTCTTTCATGTGTTTGTTGGCAATCTGTATATCTTCTTTGGAGAAATGTATATTTAGGTCTTCTGCCCATTTTTGGATTGGGTTGTTTTTTTGATATTGAGCTGCATGAGCTGCTTGTATATTTTGGAGATTAATCCTTTGTCAGTTGCTTCATTTGCAAATATTTTCTCCCATTCTGAGGGTTGTCTTTTGGTCTTGTTTATGGTTTCCTTTGCTGTGCAAAAGCTTTTAAGTTTCATTAGGTCCCATTTGTTTTTGTTTTTATTTCCATTTCTCTAGGAGGAGGGTCAAAAAGGATCTTGCTGTGATTTATGTCATAGAGTGTTCTGCCTATGTTTTCCTCTAAGAGTTTGATAGTGTCTGGCCTTACATTTAGGTCTTTAATCCAATTTGAGTTTATTTTTCTGTATGGCGTTAGGGAGTGTTCTAATTTCATACTTTTACATGTACCTGTCCAATTTTCCCAGCACCACTTATTGAAGAGGTTGTCTTTTCTCCACTGTATATTCTTGCCTCCTTTATCAAAGATAAGGTGACCATATGTGCGTGGGTTTATCTCTGGGCTTTCTATCCTGTTCCATTGATCAATATTTTTTTTTGTGCCAGTACCATACTGTCTTGATTACTGTAGCTTTGTATTATAGTCTGAAGTCAGGGCACCGGATTCCTCCAGCTCCGTTTTTCTTTCTCAAGATTGCTTTGGCTATTTGGGGTCTTTTGTGTTTCCATACAAATTGTGAAATTTTTTGTTCTAGTTCTGTGAAAAATGTCAGAGGTAGTTTGATAGCGATTGCACTGAATCTGTAGATTGCTTTGGGTAGTATAATCATTTTGACAATATTGACTCTTCCAATCCAACAACATGGTATATCTCTCCATCTTTTTGCATTACCTTTAATTTCTTTCATCAGTGTCTTATTGTTTTCTGCATGCAGGCCTTTTGTCTCCTTAGGTAGGTTTATTCCTAGATATTTTATTCTTTTTGTTGCAATGGTAAATGGGAGTGTTTTCTTAATTTTACTTTCAGATTTTTCATCATTAGTGTATAGGAATGCTAGAGATTTCTGTGCATTAATTTTGCATCTTGCTACTTTACCAAATTCATTGAGTAGCTCTAGTAGTTTTCTGGTAGCATCTTTAGGATTCTCTATGTATAGTATCATGTCATCTGCAAACAGTGACAGCTTTCATTCTTCTTTTCTGATTTGGATTCCTTTTCTTTCTTTTTCTTCTCTGATTGCTGTGGCTAAAACTTCCAAAACTATGTTGAATAATAGTGGTGAGAGTGGGCAACCTTGTCTTGTTCCTGATCTTAGTGGAAATGGTTTCTGTTTTTCACTGTTGAGGACGATGTTGGCTGTGGGTTTGTCATATATGGCCTTTATTATGTTGAGGAAAGTTCCCTCTATGCCTACTTTCTGGAGGGTTTTTATCATAAATGTGTGTTGAATTTTGTCAAAAGCTTTCTCTGCATCTATTGAGATGATCATATGGTTTTTCTCCTTCAATTTGTTAATATGGTGTATCACATTGATTGATTTGCGTATATTGAAGAATCCTTGCATTCCTGGGATAAACCCCACTTGATCATGGTGTATGATCCTTTTAACATGCTGTTGGATTCTGTTTGCGAGTATTTTGTTGAGGATTTTTGCATCTATGTTCATCAATGATATTGGCCTGTAGTTTTCTTTCTTTGTGACATCTTTGTCTGGTTTTGGTATCAGAGTGATGGTGGCCTCGTAGAATGAGTTGGGGACTGTCCCTCCCTCTGCTATATTTTGGAAGAGTTTGAGAAGGATGGCTGTTAGCTCTTCTCTAAATGTTTATAGAAGTCGCCCGTGAAGCCATCTGGTTCTGGGCTTTTGTTTGTTGGAAGATTTTTGATCACAGTTTCAATTTCAGTGCTTGTGATTGGTCTGTTCATATTTTCTATTTCTTCCTGGTTCAGTCTCGGAAGGTTGTGCATTTCTAAGACTTTGTCCATTTCTTCCAGGTTGTCCATTTTATTGGCATATAGTTGCTTGTAGTAATCTCTCATGATCCTTTGTATTTCTGCAGTGTCAGTTGTTACTTCTCCTTTTTCAATTCTAATTCTAGTGATTTGAGTCTTCTCCCTTGTTTTCTTGATGAGTCTGGCTAATGGTTTATCACTTTTGTTTATCTTCTCAAAGAACCAGCTTTTAGTTTTATTGATCTTTGCTATTGTTTCCTTCATTTCTTTTTCATTTATTTCTGATCTGATCTTTATGGTTTCTTTCCTTCTGCTAACTTTGGAGTTTTTTTTGTTCTTCTTTCTCTAATTGGGTTAGGTGTAATGTTAGGTTGTTTATTTGAGATTTTTCTTGTTGCTTAAGGTAGGATTGTATTCCTATAAACTTTCCTCTTAGAACTGCTTTTGCTGCATCCCATAGGTTTTGGGTCATTGTGTTTTCATTGTCATTTGTTTCTAGGCATTTTTTGATTTCCTCTTTGATTTCTTCAGTGATCTCTTGGTTATTAAGTAGTGTATTGTTTAGCCTCCATGTGTTTGTATTTTTTTACAGATTTTTTCCTGTAATTGATATCTAGTCTCATAGCGTTGTGGTTGGAAAAGATACTTGATACAATTTCAATTTTCTTAAATTTACCAAGGCTTGATTTGTGACCCAATATATTATCTATCCTGGAGAATGTTCCAAGAGCACTTGAGAATAGTGTGTATTCTGGTGTTTTTGGATGGGAAGTCCTATAAATATCAATTAAGTCCATCTTGTTTAATATATCATTTAAAGCTTGTGTTTCCTTATTTATTTTCATTTTCACTGATCTGTCCATTGGTGAAAGTGGGGTGTTGAAGTCCCCTACTATGATTGTGTTACTGTCAATTTCCGCTTTCATGGCTGTTAGTATTTGCCTTATGTATTGAGGTGCTCCTATGTTGGGTGCATAAATATTTACAATTGTTATATCTTATTCTTGGATCGATCCCTTGATCATTATGTAGTTTCCTTCTTTGTCTCTTGTAATAGTCTTTATTTTAAAGTCTATTTTGTCTGATATGAGAATTGCTACTCCAGCTTTCTTTTGATTTCCAATTGCATGGAATATCTTTTTCCATCCCCTCACTTTCAGTCTGTATGTGTGCCTAGGTGTGAAGTAGGTCTCTTGTAGACAGTATATATACGGGTCTTGTTTTTGTATCCATTCAGCCAGTCTATGTCTTTTGGTTGGAGCATTTAATCCATTTACATTTAAGGTAATTATCGATATGTATGTTCCTATTACCATTTTCTTAATTGTTTTGGGTTTGTTATTGTAGGTCTTTTCCTTCTCTTGTGTTTCCTGCCTAGAGAAGTTCCTTTAGCATTTGTTGTAAAGCTGGTTTGGTGGTGCTGAATTCTCTTAGCTTTTGCTTGTCTGTAAAGGTTTTAATTTCTCCATCAAATCTGAATGAGGTCCTTGTTGAGTAGAGTAATCTTGGTTGTATGTTTTTCTCTTTCATCACTTTAAATATGTCCTGCCACTCCCTTCTGGCTTGCAGAGTTTTTGCTGAAATATCAGCTGTTAACCTTATGGGGATTCCCTTGTGTGTTATTTGTTGGTTTTCCCTTGCTGCTTTTAATATTTTTTCTTTGTATTTAATTTTTGATAGCTTGATTAATATGTGTCTTGACGTGTTTCTACTTGGGTTTATCCTGTATGGGACTCTCTGCACTTCCTGGACTTGATTATTTCCATTCCCATATTAGGGAAATTTTCAACTATAATCTCTTCAAATATTTTCTCAGTCCCTTTCTTTTTCTCTTCTTCTTCTGGGACCCATATAATTAGAATGTTGGTGCATTTAATGTTGTCCCAGAGGTCTCTGAGACTGTCCTCGATTGTTTTCATTCTGTTTTCTTTATTCTGCTCTGCAGTAGTTATTTCCACTCTTTTATCTTCCAGGTCACTTATCCGTTCTTCTGCCTCAGTTATTCTGTTACTGATCCCTTCTAGAGAATTTTTAATTTCATTTATTGTGTTGTTCATCATTGTTTGTTTGCTCTTTAGTTCTTCTAGGTCCTTGTGAAATGTGTCTTGTATTTCTCCATTCTATTTTCAAGATTTTGGATCATCTTTACTATCATTATTCTGAATTCTTTTTCAGGAAGACTGCCTATTTCCTCTTCATTTGTTTGGTCTGGTGGGTTTTTGCCTTGCTCTTTCATCTGCTGTGTGTTTTTCTGTCTTCTCATTTTGCTTAACTTACTGTGTTTGTGGTCTTCTTTTCGCAGGCTGCAGGTTCATAGTTCCCGTTGTTTTTGGTGTCTGCCCCCAGTGCCTAAGGTTGGTTTAGTGGGTTGTGTAGGCTTCCTGGTGGAGGGGACTAGTGCCTGTATTCTGGTGGATGAGGCTGGATCTTGTCTTTCTGGTGGGCAGGTCCACGTCTGGTTGTGTGTTTTGGAGTGTCTGTGGCCTTTTTATGATTTTAGGCAGCCTCTCTGCTGATGGATGGGGTTGTGTTCCTGTCTTGCTAGTTGTTCGGCATAGGGTGTCCAGCACTATAGCTTACTGGTCATTGAGTGAAGCTGCGTCTTGGCGTTGAGATGGAGATCTCTGGCAGTTTTTCACCAGATGCGGGGCGAGCCTGCAGCGGCAGAGGCCAGCGTGAAGTTGCAGCAGCCTGAGGCGCACCATATGTTCTCCCGGGGAAGTTGTCCCTGGATCACGGGACCCTGGCAGTGGCGGGCTGCACAGGCTCCCAGGAGGGGAGGTGTGGATAGTGACCTGTGCTTGCACACAGGCTTCTTGGTGGCAGCAGCAGCAGCCTTAGAATCTCATGCCTGTCTCTGCTGTCCGTGCTGATAGTTGCAGCTCGCGCCCGTCTCTGGAGCTCCTTTAAGCAGCGCTCTTAATCCCCTCTCCTCACGCACCATGAAACAAAGAGGCAAGAAAAAGTCTCTTGCCTCTTCGGCAGGTCCAGACTTTTTCCTGGACTCCCTCCCGGCTAGCCGTGGCGCACTAGCCCCCTTCAGGCTGTGCTCACGCCGCCAACCCCAGTCCTCTCCCTGCGATCCGACCTCCGAAGCCCGAGCCTCAGCTCCCAGCCCCCGCTCATCCCAGCGGGTGAGCAGACAGGCCTCTCGGGCTGGTGAGTGCTGGTTGGCACCGATCCTCTGTGTGGAAATCTCTCCGCTTTGCCCTCCGCACCCCTGTTGCTGCGCTCTCCTCCGTGGCTCTGAAGTTTCCTCCCTCTGCCACCCACAGTCTCCGCCCGCGAAGGGGCTTCCTAGTGTGTGGAAAGCTTTCCTCCTTCACAGCTCCCTCCTACTGGTGCAGGTCCCATCACTATTGTTTAGTCTCTGTTTTTTCTTTTTTCTTTTGCCCTACCCAGGTACATGGGGAGTTTTTTGCCTTTTGGGAGGTCTGAGGTGTTCTGCCAGCGTCAGTAAGTGTTCTGTAGGAGCTGTTCCACATGTAGATGTATTTCTGATGTATCTGTGGAGAGGAAGGTGATCTCCGCATCTTACTCTTCTGCCATCTTGAAGCTCCTCCTGGTTTGGTTTCTTTCATTAAGTGTAACAAGAAAAATTTGGGGGCTAAAATTAGGTGCTCATAAGTACTGTCATGTATAGACTTATCAGATGCTCACCAAACTTCTGTCTTCCTATCTCCTATTAAAGTGCAACTTATTCTCATTATTCATGGTAGTTATATTTTATAAAGTTGCTGTGAGCACCAAATTAGTGAACACTGAATCACATTGCTCTTAGGGGAAATTCAGGGTTAGATTTCTGGGAGTTGCTGTCACATTTTTTGTCAGTCAATCAGTACAGAATCTCATTTTATGTGTGTTTTTTTTGATACTCTGCATGTCTGCAAATGAGCATGAAACTGCTTTGAATATTGATATTGGGGTTACAAAAGCATTTTAGTGAGTAGGTGAATTTGTTAATATGGAATCTGTAATAAGAAGACTGACTGTACTTTTTTCCTATTTTCTTCCTTTATGTTTTCTACTTAGTTTTTTTTTCAAGTTATAACA
Source organism: Balaenoptera borealis (assembly GCF_965194805.1). Lineage (NCBI taxonomy): Eukaryota > Metazoa > Chordata > Mammalia > Artiodactyla > Balaenopteridae > Balaenoptera > Balaenoptera borealis. The sequence goes on from NC_138876.1 coordinate 23,264,123, forward strand.
AGATGGAAAGGAAATAAATCCTTTTTATTATTTGATTTATATGTTTTCTCCACTTAATTTGGCAGGCTGTCTAACTGTTATTCTTATACTGATATATTAATATTTATTGATACTTATTATGAGGGCTTACTTTCCCACTTGGTAAGGAATAGAAAAAAAAGTTGACCAGTAGATATAGCAGGCAATCATATACAATCTGTCTTAAGGTGCAACTCTCATAAGGTGATATTAAGAAATGGAATAAAGTATATTATTGAATTGCCTTACAATATTTTTAGCTTCTGCTTAGATTATGCAAATCTGTGCAAACTTAACTCCAGTAATAATAATTTCTGACTATTTTAAGTAATGTATTTTCAAAGTCCAAATTCTATGCTACGTAAAAAATAATTATGTCCACAAGTGGTTAAGTCTTCTTCACATGCTAGAAAAAGTTATGATTGTAAAATTTGAGTTTATTAAAAGAAAAGTATATGGTACTATATCATTTTTATTTTTCCTAAGGAAGACTTAGAATATATCCACAGTTATTCTGTTCAGATCAGACCCAAACAAAATAGCATAATGCTTGGCACACAGTAGGTGCTCAACAAATGTTGGCCAAATAAATAAGCAAATGATTCAGTTTATAAATATTACAACCTAAAGAATTAGGAAAGATTTATCCTCCAAAATTCATCACTCTAGGGATTTAGAACCTTTAAAAAAATTTTTTAAAATACCTTTATTTTTTCCTATCATGCTGATTTCAACATACTTTGATAACTAATCTCATAGAATAACAAATAATCATATTTCACTATAAATCAGTATGGGTTAAAAAAACACAAAACACTGTTTTGGCTTTTCTATGCAATCCCAATATCATTAACAGCTTACTGACATCTAACTAGCTAACCATTCAGTTTATGTCTCTATACTTTCTCATTAACTTTACATTCTTCTTCTAGTCCAAGAAAAACTGAAATCAATACAAATAAGCTATAAATCAATAAAAGAACATTACTAGAAAATCCGTAAATATTTGGAAATTAAAAAATATATTTCTACAATAATGTATGGGTCAAAGAATGAATTAAAACGAAAATGAGAAAATATTTTGACCTGAGTGACAACAAAACATTATATATTAAAACTCTGGAGTGCAATGAAAACTATGATTCAAAAAATATGTATAGCCTTGTGTCGGAAAAGGTGAATAGGTAAAAATTAATGAGTTAAGCATTGCTTTTAATACCTTGGGAAAATTTCAGCAAATGACACCTAAAGAAAATATAAGGAAATAAATTACAAATATAAACCCCAAAATTATTAAGATGGAAAACAAACACATATTATACAGCCCTAACAAAATTAAAACCTGATTCTTTGAAAAGACAAAAACACTGATAAGCACCTGAATAAACTGAAGAATAATAAAAAACAAAGGAGACATAACAATCAATAAGGAATGGAAAAGGAAACATCACTAAAAATCTTACAGTCATTTAAAAAGTATCATATATTTATTAAAAAAAAGTATCATATACAATAACTTCAAAAATATTAAAAGAGCAGAACATAAGAATAAATTTCACTAAAATGTGCAAGATCTCTACAAGGATACACATAAACTATAATGAACAGAAAATGTAAAAAAAAAACCTTAATATTAAATAAAACTGTTCATGGATTGAAAGATTCAATACCGTGAAATGTCAGTTCTTCTCAAATTGGTTGGTAGATTCAGTGCAATCTCAACCAAAATCTCAACATTTTTTTTTTCAAAACTTAAAAAGCTTATTCTAAAATTTATATAGAATTATTAAGATTCAAGACTAGCAGGACAGTCTGAAGTAGAAGAAAAAAAGGAAGAACTTGCTCTATTAAATATTAAGACTTTTTCTTTTTTTTTTACAAAACTAGTGTAGTTAAGACAGTTGTTGGTGGAAGGATAGACACATAGAGAAAAGAAGCAGAATTAGAGTTCATTAACAGACATAGACAATATATAACAAAGGTAAATTTTCAGAGCAGTTGGAACATAATAGGTATTTAATAAATCATGTTGGATTAGTCAGATATGCAAGTGAAAAAAAGGTAAAGTAAATTTAACCCCTACCTCACACTCTATACTGAGTGGACTGAAACTCTAAATGTGAAAGGGAAATCAATAAGTCCACTATAAAATAATATAGAAAAGTGCCTCCCTTTTGGAGGAGTTAAGAAAACATTTCTTTAACAGAACACAAAAGATAACTAACCATAAAGGAAAATATTCATAAGCTAGAGTACTTTGAAATTAAGAAATTCTGTTTATTCAAAGACACAACTAAGATAGTGAAAAGGAAAGCCACAGTGTAGGAGAAGATATTTACAATACATATAATAAAAAGTGCCTATTTTCTGAAAATATAAACTTTACATAGTTAAGAAAAAATAGAAATTTTAAAAGAAAAATGGCTGTAAGAAATAAAGTCACTTCAAAGGAGAGTTCATAAAAATGCCCAAGAAACATTTAAAATGTTGCTTAATCTCATTGATACCCAATTAACAATAATTATAAGAATGTAAGTTAATCAAGAAGAAGATATGATTACATCACTACCAGAACAGTTAAAAATAGCATTACTAATAATGCCATGTGGATCACCATAACTCCACACACTGTTGATATAAGTTTCAGCTACTTTTGAAAACTATATGATATGTACTAAATAGAACAGATACTCTATGATCCTTGAAAATCAACAAGAAAAAGTTTCACTTGCTCAAGGAAATGGACGTTCCCAATAAGTAGATGAAACTGTGATATGTTTGTTACTGGGTTATCTGCAAAAGGAATTCTCATTACCAGACAAGAGTGGAGACTGAAAGGAGAAAATTTCTAGTTCCATTTAATAATGGAAGACAATTCTAAGCAATGAACTGCTGGTGTGAAAGATTCATGCATAGTGTAGAACTATCATTAAGGCATCAAATATCAATCTGACAGAAAATTCTTGCTGACTTTCAACAAAGGCTGCAAAGCCTTCAGCAACATGTGACTCAACTGGTGAAAAAATAAAACCGTTAGTTTAGACAAATAGGAAATGCTAACAAAACTTTATCTGCCATAGCACAAAATTATACTGAAAATGCCCAAGCTGATTGGGTCATATATCATTTATGTCTTAATAAGTCTAAAGTAGTACCAGAAATAAGTCTAATAAAAATTGTGTCCTAAGAAGGCATTTTGTCAAATTTTAATTTTTTTCTCTTTAAGTACTTCATAAAATAATTCTGCACATTACAAACATTGGCATCTTAGATTTGATGATGTTCCATGTGATGTTGCCTCCCTATGATAATTCTCATATATATTCATAGAACAAAAAAAAGACAAAAAATATACCTACAGAAAAATATTAAAAGTATTTTTAAGAATTTCATGTTAATTATAAGATCCTTCTGCGTTTCTGTACTTAAAAATTTTAATCCTGGGCACGCATCAAAAAGTCTAAAATCTGACCAATGCTAAGGGACATGGAAGGAGGCTTGCTTGTAAAGGGACCTCGGATAACTTAAATGTCTAGAGCCACTGTTCCCAGGAAATTGGTTAAAAAATGATCAGTGTATCAAGGTTTAGAGACGCAACCTCAGAATTTCTGATTCTACTTGTCAGATATAATTTGGAAATTTGCTTTTAAAGAACTACACAGGTGATTCTGATGCAAAATTATGTTGGGGAACTACTACTGCATAGCACGTTAAATGATTTTCCATAACGCGAGTAGTACTCATGTCAAATTAAGAGGTGATTACACACAATAGTCACAATTTTTTGAACATCTCCTGGACAGTACTAGCCGCTATACTCATTTAATTTACAGAAATAATGAAGTAGATATTAAAACTGTTTTTATAGATATGTACTCTTACTCTACAGTTGTCTCTATGTTTATGCCAATGAACTTGTCAGCAATTAGAGATCATATTTTAATTATGAACTCTATGTTGTACTTAAAAGTCAATAGCCCACACACTCTATTTCTTCCTTCTTCTTGTTTTCTGTATTCGGGCTAAGTCTGACTTTGCAAAACAAAAACAAAGACAAGAGCTGTTATCGATTCCCTATGAATTTTGTCTTGTACACCAAGCTTATTAAATAATGGGAAACATCATTCAGGCTACTCAGATGACTTTGAATATAGGGAAGGACATTTCATTCCTTCACTGTAGCATGCAACAGTATAGCAAAAAAAAAAAAAAAAAAATGAGTAAAAGCAAATTTCAAAAATCACTCTCTGATAATTTTTTCTCTATCCCAAGTTTTTTTTAAAACTCCAATTTTTAAATTATTCCATGCTTTCTACAGTAATGACGCAAAGGAAATGTGGATATTAAGCATAGTTTTTAAGCCACAAAAATAATTAAAGAATTTAATATAGAATATACTCTAATGTTTGTTTTGAGCAGACTTTGAACAGAGTAGAAGATATCTTCCTATGTTTTCATTGAGATAAACTTTAAGAGCAGTGTTCTCAGACAAGATAAATACACAGACAAACAAATAAAGGTGAACGATAGTTTGCTACTGTTACTTAATAACTTTGCTGGAAATTATGTCACTTCATAACATAAGAAATTTACGTGACCAAGAAATCATTGTGGTTCAAAAAGCTTTTCTTATCCTTTTATTTAGTAATATGAAAATGCATTACGATCCCAGGTGTTCTATGAATTCTTACTTCATTTGGTCAGTGAGGAACGGATATAACAAGTTCTCACATAATGAAACATGAAATCTTATTCTTTTGCATGCTAACAAATGTGATTATTTAATTTGTTATTATTTAATCTAGGATGAGATGGACAGAAGTGTTTTCTTTTTATTGTCTATAAAGAATAGTTTTGGGGCTTCCCTCGTGGTGCAGTGGTTAGGAATCTGCCTGCCAATGCAGGGGACACGGGTTCAATCCCTGGTCCTGGAAGATCCCACATGCCGCGGAGCAGCTAAGCCCGTGTACCACAACTGCTGAGCCTGCGCTCTAGAGCCCGCGAGCCGCAACTACTGAAGGCCTTGCACCTAGAGCCCATGCTCTGTAACAGGAGAAGCCACCGCAATGAGAAGCCCACGCTCCACAATGAAGAGTAGCCCCTGCTCGCCGCAACTAAAGAAAGCCCGCGCACATTATCGAAGACCCAATGCAGCAATGGATGAGAATTGGATGAGAATTTCCCCTTACTTTGTCAACCAGAAGAAGGGATAATTGTGATGGAGGAGGTAAGAAAGGAAATCCTGTGTGGTACCTTCACTGGAAGTACATGACTAGGCAGCACATGTCTGAGGTTCTGGAAATTGACTTTCTTAAACCACCCATGCTGTGCCCTTGGAAAGACTCTATGTATACTCAGGAATCCAAGTTTTAAGATCATTGATTTAGAAAATTTCAATAATTTGCAAAAGGCCACACAGATTAATTGTAGTTCAAAATTCTTGACTTCAGAAACCAAGTTCTTAACCACTGTACTACGGTCCATTTATTTTTATTAAATTCTATGCAGAAAGAAATGCCCTTAACTCTTTACTATTTGCAAGTATCACACTGTCTCATTTACATCTCTCATTGTACAATGATGCTATTTTAATAGCTTTTATCTGTAACTATGCCTTTTTACTGGGATTTTTTTTTCACACAGTTTTAATTTCTGGAAATTAAATTTAAGCCTCAAGAAATAGTATATCAATTGGAAATATCAAATAAACTTTCTACATTTCAATTTAGGAAATTTTATAGTAGCGAGGTAATGATGTTTAAAAGCAATTTTTTTTTCAGTGTTCAGATTTCATAGTTTGGCTACTCTATGCTTCTCTAGTTTTTTTGTTCCACTTATATTAATACAATGCTACAACATTATTATAAAATAAATATTTCGGCTTCACTTATTAGGAAAACCTCACAATTTTGTTCTAAAAACATTAATCATAGTAATTGCACTAAATTAATACTGTACATTCAAAATAATCTGTTTGCCTCTGCCAGCTGGAAATCTATTTCTCATTAGGGAACAACATACAACCGCTATAGAGGCACAAAGCTGATGTTCCTCTTCTGCAGTATTTTAACTGTTTTGCACTGTTGACAATGGACGTTATAATATTTTCCTTGTATTTTCTCAAAATATTGTGGCTTACCACCCGTAATCGTCTGGAGGTATAGAAAATATTGCAGTTACCTTTAAAATCCAGAAAAAGGGGGATAGAGTGAGGGAAAGTGGAAGGAAGGAAGGGAGAAAGGGAGGAAAGGGGAGAGGAAGGAAGGAAGGAAGGAAAGAAGCAAAGAAGTGAGACATGTAGTTAGAAAAGAAATTTAGATTTGGAAGGAAGATTAGATAACAACCAGGTGAATTATTTCATTTTCTGGATTGGCATATCATCATCCAGGGCAAATTTGGGACTACAACCCATATATCTTATTGAATTTCAGAGAAACAATGAATCAATTTTCCATTAGATAAGACGAGATGAGAGAAATATATATTGATATTAAGGTTGTTTGTAAAGAAGCAGTTAAAATGATATATCATGTAATTTCAGTTGAGCAACATGAGAAGTACAGACAGTTTTGTAGGTCTATAGGTTGGAGTATTACTGAGATTGAAGAATTTGTGCAATGAGATATTTGAATAAATGAGCTGGAGGAAGAGGAAAAAAAATTCCCGAAGATATACCTTCTTTGTTGTGAAATAGTCTCTTTCTTACAATCACGTTTTGACGGCTGTCTGGTTTCTCCATATTTTATTTTGACTTTTTTTCTCTCAGAGTTATTACAAATAATTCTACAACAGTTGTGAAATAAACAATAAAAACCTGTGAGCTTTGGGTGCCATAGTGGATATTGTAGAAATTTAATGATGTCAAAGGAAGAGCTGTGGTGTCCTGGTTTCTGCCCAACGGGTGACCCACTGTAGCTCAAATCCTAACCTGGAAATCATTTTTCCTGTCCCAAAGGGAGTAATATATAAATGCCCATCTACCAATCTAGAACTTTGAACACAGATGCAGGAGACAATAATAGAAAGAGATAGTTGTAGTACCAGGTAAGTATAAAAAGAAGCCTTTTCTAGTAACTAATAACTCATGATAAGTATTTTTCAGAGCTTATTACAGGCAAGGAATTCTCCCTAGCAATAACACTACTAAGACTGAATGCTACAATAAATAATCAGAAACGTAAGCTTTGTGCACATAAGGTATATCCTTACTGTTTGACAGAGGGTCTCCAAGTCCTTCAACCAGCTGGAGTCACTGTCTCTTTTTAAATATGACTTTATCTCCAATCCCATACTTTTGGGTGGTCTTTACCAAAAATTTTTGTGACTAATCAAGGGAATGCCTTGTTCTCAAGAGTCAGGACATACCTCATTCTTCTTCCCATTCTTCTATAAAGTTTATTCCTGCTAAACACTGCCTCACTTTTTCTGTTTTCCAAAGAACCACTACAAAGGCTAGTGTAGGTAGCAATCTTTACTGTAAATTTTCTTGGGATGTAGCCTATTGTAGGATGACACACAAATCATTTAGTGTCAAAGCAAAATTGTATCAGCCAGAGTTAAATACTCAAGAAAGACTTTACTTGACTAATGCAATAGGAGACTGAAGTCTACTCTACTGAAACAGAAGGTGGGAGAGTGTTTAAGTACTAGGGGAAGCTAGTGGGAAAGTACTGGAGGTCTTAAGAAGGGAAGTTTGTCAATGTGATTAGGCCACTTTGTGTTTATTAATTGATTGATGTGTGCTTGTCAAAGTTAGGCTCCTACCCTCCCATAAAGACTGGGGTTGAGGGGCTCTATCTTAATGATTATATTTCAAAGGCTTGACTTCCAGGTCCGTAAGAAAGACATTCCTAGTTGTTAAATAGGCCATAGGATGGGAGAAGCTTTACATCTCAAAGAGGCAGAGAAAGAATTTAGAATTTTCTAAAGTAAAAGCTCTAAAAGAGAAGTCAGGGAACTAAAGTCAGGAAGAAGGCTGTCTAAAGTTTAGTGAAGCCTGGGAGAATGTTGAAGACATTTTGGCAATCATTATCCTAGTGTCAATCTCGTTGCTCAGCCATTTTCTCTTCTCAAATTTTCCACATTTCTTTTTCTTTCTTTCTTTCCTCTTTCTTTCTTTTTCTTTCTTTTCTTTCTTTCTTTCTTTCTTTCTTTCTTTCTTTCTTTCTTTCTTTCTTTCTTTCTTTCTTTCTTTCTTTCTCTCTCTCTTCCTTCCTTCCTTCCTTCCTTCCTTCCTTCCTTCCTTCCTTCCTTCCTTCCTTCCTTCCTTCTTTCCTTCCTTCCTTCTTCCCTCCCTCCCTTCCTTCCTTCCTTTCTTTTCTTTCTTTCCTTATACATTATTCTTGGGTATGGTCGAAAACCACGTTCCACTTCATTTAGTATGCAGAAAAAATCAATTCTGTTTTCTCCTTTTCTTTCAGAAAATAGTATATGCTGAATGAGTAGGGTGAGGAAAATTTCATCTTTCCACCTCAAGGGCTCTTTTCCTAAGCAAGGTGTTATTCATACTGATATAAATTGAGTCAATTCTTTGTCTATGAAATCTGCTGCAGTTTGTTCTTTATTCAAACAATATATTTCCTTCATCACAAGAAAATAATGGTCAAGACTCCAATGGAACTAAGATGAGAGCAGAAAAAACACAGTTCAAATATGCTCCCAAACTTGCCCTTGGGCAAGTGAGTTTCATGCATCTGCGTCTGTGCCTTTAATAAATGCAGAGGAGCCATAGGAAAAGGTAAATAACTCAGATATCTTTGTTTCTGGAAAAGTTCTTCTTTGTTCATGTAATGTGGGTTTTACACTATTCTCTCAGGGATATATAAGTTTGTGTGCAGTCCCTTTACTTACTAAGCATTCATTAAGCTGATTACCAAATGCATGCATTTTAGTGTTTAAAGTCTGAGATTTTTATAGTTTTTCCAACTCTGCATTGCTATTTTTATGAAGCCACAAAAGCACACACCTCTCAAAGGAGAGTTAATGGACTAGTTTTGCCTGTTTTCTAGTTCAGAAGGGTATTCCCCATAGGGAAAAATCATAGTTTCATTAACCATTGCTGGAGCACTCTCCTGCTTTAGAATGCTGCCTTGGGACTTTGAGTGGGTGTCTGTGAAGAAAAGTGACAGAGGATTTGATGCCATTAAGTCCAACCTTCACTTCATGGGTATAGCTGCTGCTCATTACAGAATGTCATTGTACACTAGGTTGAGGAATTTTCTCTCCTCCCTGAGGGCTCTCATGTAGGGGTAATAACGGGTCTTGATTTTTTACCTCCTTTATTAAACTAGCAGACTGATATCTGGAAGGAGACTTTGACAATCTAATGAATGACGTGTTATAATTATGCTGAAACCACTGGTCCCATGTTAACTTTTCATCAGTCACTATGTTACTGTAGAACTCATCAAAGTTGAAATGCAGATAATAGGGAATAGACTGATTGTGAGTCTCTATTAGTCAAAAATTATATCAGCAGCTGGAAGAATGCATTTTTAATTTTTTAGAAACATTGCTGTGATAGTATTATGACTTCTAAACTTCCCTTTAAATCTTGTAGGATATCTCTGTCAATTTTACTATTTTATAATCTTATTGCTTTGTAAAATTTTCCATTTGTCACTTTGACTCCATTACTCCATTGGAGAAGAATGTGTTGACGTAATAGGTACACTGGTAAATCATTTGTGAGTAAATTGTAATATTACTCAATTTGTAATATTCAGACTGAATATTGTAGATCCTCATTCTTTACACTGGATAATTGAAATGTGGGCTAAGTTACAATGAATGTGACTGCAACAGGTATAGATTAATAAGCATAAGATATATCATAACTAACTTATTATGAACAATATCTTCATATTGGTGATTTGTTTCTTCTCTATTTTTTTTTTTATTTATCAGTCTGGCTAGAAGCTTATCAATTTTATTAATTATTTTAAAAAGGATCAATTTTTGTTTGTATCAATTTTCTCTACTGATTTACTGTTTTCAGTTGAACTGATTCCTGTTCTTTATTATCCTCTTCTTTCTGCTTACTTTGAGTTTATTTTGTATTTCTTTTCCTAGTTTCTTTAGGTAGAAACTTAGATTGCTGATTTGAGAACTTTTCTTCTTTTATAATATAAACATGTAATACTGTACTGTAATTTTCTTACTAAGCACTGCTTGGCTGCATACCACAAATTTTGATTTTTTATAGTTTCCTTTTACTTCAGTTCAAAATGTTTTCTAATTTCCTATGAGCCTTCCTCATTGACCCATGAATTATTAAAAAGTATGTTTAATTCTTTTATTTAAAATATTGTTTAGTTCCAATTATCTTCCTATTATTGGTTTGTTTTTACTTTGTGGTCAGAGAACATATTTTGTATTTTTCATTTTTCTTACATCTATTAAGACTTGTTTTATGCCTTGAGATAGGGTCTATTTTGCTATATGTTACATGTGCACTTGAGAAAAATGTGTATTTTTCTGTTATTTTTCAGAGTATTTATAAATGTTATTTGATCCAATTAGCTGATGATGTTGTTTTATGCAGTTCTTCTATATTTTTGCTGATTTCTGTCTACTTGTTCTGTTGATTACTGAGACAGGAATGTTGAAGCGTCCAAATATAATTGTAAATTTTCCCATATCTCTTTTCAGTTTTACCAGTTTTGCTTCATGTATTTTGAAACCTGTTTTTAAGTGCATACATCTTTAGATTGCTATGTATTCTTTGTGAAATGGTCATTTTATTATTATGTAATGTTTCCCTTTACCTGTGGTCATTTTCCTTGCTCTAAAGTTTACTTTATCTAATATTAGTGGAGCCATTTCAGCTTTCTTTTAATTAGTGCTTGCATGAGATATCAATTTCCATCCTTTTACTTTTAACTTACTTACATCATTAGATTTATAGTGGGTTTTTTTGTAGGCAGCATACAATTGAATTTTTAAAAAAAAATCAATCAGACTATATCTTTTAATTGGTATATTTATATCATTTACATTTACTGTATGTTTTGATGTGTTTCATTTGCTACCAACATTTTAGTATTTGTTTTTTGGTTTGCTACACTTCCTTTTATTTTTGTTCTATTTCTCTTTTCCAGTCTTTTTCTATGTTATTAAATTTTTTCAGCTTTCCACTTTAGTTTATATTTTGAGTTTCCTTGCCCCGCTCTGCACTTTCTATTACTGTAGTGCGAGGACAGAGAAAGGAAAAAGCAACAGGAATTTGCCTCATGTTCTTTGAATCATAGTTTCTCTCATCAGAGAGAAGAATCCTCCCCCCTTAAAGTTTTAGGTAACTACCCATCATCTCTGCCATGACTTTGCTATCACTGCTGCCATGCTATTGCCAAGGTGTTGGGGTGGTAGGGAAGGGGAAGAAAAATAAGCAGATTTCCTTCACTCTCTATAACTCATAGATAAACCCTTTCCTGTTACTTGGACCAGAAATAAAGAGCTTCTCCTGGAGTTTATTTTATCTGTATCCAGTACACATGTCTGGGTTCTTAGCTACCCTTAGGGAAAGAAAAGAAAATAAACTCACTTCCATTTCAAGGGAACTTAAAAGTTCTCATCTCCATCTCCCTTCCTGCTGCTACCATTTACTTTTTGGAGTTCTCAGATAGCTGTTCTATGCATTCTATCCAGGATTTATATTTGCATTCACTGAGAAAAACAGGGTGGGGTATATGTATTTCATTTTCTCCAAACCAGAATCCTTGAAAATGATATATAACACATAAAAAATGTCACATTTTCTTAAGGAAAAAGAAAATAGAATTTGATGAGCATTATTATACCTCAACAAACCATACATTAATTTCCTGAAATTGAAAGTTATCTAGGAAAAAATTTTTTGAAGAGGGGCAGATTAATGTAATTGCTAAGATCCTGGTGTTTTGGAACAGACTACGTGATACTCACTGATTCTCTGTGCAACCACTCTATGCCTTAGTTTCTATATGTATAAAATTGGATACTTGAAATACCTACATCTTAGAATAAGAAGTACATTAAAAATTAAAAGGACACAGAGCAGTACTTAGCACATAGTAAACACTATATAAGTGATAGCAATTTTTAGTGTGTGATCGTGCAGTGCATGTTAGAATCCGGAAACTAAGTGGAGAATATATTAAAATAGAGAGAAAACAAATCTAAAATCTAAAATGTGGGTGTGACAGTATAGTCAGAAATTCCTTACAATTTTGAGTATTAGGAGGAGAGTAAATTGCTAAACTTAAGACACAAAAAGAAAGAATATTATGTGAGAATCTATTTAATATAATTTGGGGACAAATTATGATAAAATATAAATCTATATTTTATTTTTGTGAAATTTTTGATGAAGTGATGCTTCTTCCTATTGCTTACATTTGCTTAAATGGTACAATATGCACCTGTTCGAAACAGTTTCTTCCACACAAAAGGATTACCATGAATTACAATCACAATAAACACTGTTATATATGGTCATTATATCTATGGCTATGGTTAGAATACTTTCTTCTTTCTTTAGTTTCTTACATTAAAAATATGTATATTTATTGAGAATGTATGCAAAATTCTATGCTAGGTTTTGACTGAGCAATTAAATTCTGCTCAAAAATTTTACTCAAAATTCATCTCAGTGAGGTGGGCTCTGTCCTCTCTATCAAAAAATTTCATGCACTGACTTCATGTTAAACAGGAACACCTTTCCTGTTTAACTGTTTTCTTCTTAGCATTTATCTCTATATAACCCATCTAACATGCCATGTATTTTACTTATTTTATTTTATTGTCTGTTTCCTTCCCTAGGATATAAGCTCCATGAAAAAAGGAATTACTGTTTTATTTAGTACTTTACCACCAGCATCTTGATAATAAGTGCTTAGCACATATTAGAAGCTCAAAGACTTTGGGGAATAAATGGTTTAATGGACAGTTATGATTTTTACTTCTTAATATGTACAGTGATTATGAAAGATCAAGTATACATATCTGAATTTAATAATAACCCACATTGGTGCATTCAGAATGTAAAGAATAATGCTTATGGGGAGGCAGTATGGTGCAGTAGTAAGAGCAGGTCTGAGTTCACATCCTTGCTCCAATACTCATTAGTTATATAACCTTGAGAAAATTATTTCCTCTCTCTCAGTTTCCTAATATGCATAAACAGTAATGTGAAAAACAATCCTTGTTTTAAGTATTAATTAAGTGAATGCATTCAAAGATTTTTAACAGTGACTAGTACACAGGAGACTCTTAACAATAGTTAGCAATTATACATAATATCATTAGTTACTCAAAACTCTCTGCATAGTAAATAGAACAGGCATTCTTTTACTACTTATTATTCTTTAGCACTCTTTTATTTCAGATAATTGATGATTGACCAAACTGGAACTTGCAAACAAATTCTTATAAATTTAAAGCCATGTAATTTCTTTTATATTGTATCATTTTCAAATATTTACTGAGTTTCACTGCAGGGCATATTAATGTGTTCCATACTGCGGAGGGTATAAAAAAATCCTGATACACTGATGTTCATCATGGCATGTTTATAATGAGAAACCACCACCAGCAACCACCCAAGTGTCTGATAAAAGAGATTATTGCTGAATAAAAGTGATGAGAGTGGACATCCTTGTCTTGTACCTGATCTTAGAGGAAATGCTTTCAACCTTTCACCACTGAGTATGATGTTAGCTGTGGGTTTCTCATATGTGGACTTTATTATGTTGAGGTAGGTTCCCTCTATATCCACTATATCCACTTTCTGGAGAGATTTTTACCATAAATGGGTGTTGAATTTTGTCAAAAGCTTCTTCTGTATCTATTGAGATGATCATATGGTTTTGCTTTTTTTTGAATTTTATTTTTTTATACAGCAGGTTCTTATTAGTTTTCCATTTTATACATATTAGTATATATATGTCAATTCCAATCTTTTATTCTTCAATTTGTTAATGTGATATATCACACTGATTGATTTGCAGATATTAAAAAATCCTTGCATCCCTGGGATAAATCCCACTTGATCATGGTGTATGAGCCTTTTAATGTATTGTTGGATTCCGTTTGCTAGTATTTTGTTGAGGATTTTTGCGTCTATGTTCATCAGTGATACTGGCCTATAATTTTCTTTTTTTGTGGTATCTTTGGTTTTGGTGACCTCATAGAAAAAATTTGGGAGTGTTCCGTCCTCTGCAATTTTTGGGAATAGTTTCAGAAGGTTAGGTGCTACCTCTTCTCTAAATGTTTGATAGAATTCGCCTGTGAAGCCATCCAAGGAAGACATACAGATGGCTAAGAAGCACATGAAAAGATACTCAACATTGCTAATTATTAGAGAAATGCAAATCAAAACTACAGTGAGCTATCACCTCACACTGGTCAAAATGGCCATCATCAAAAAGTCTATAAACAATAAATGCTGGAGAGGGTGTGGAGAAAAGGCAACCTGCCTACACCGTTGGTAGAAATGGTACAACCACTATGGAGAACAGTATGGAGGTTCCTTAAAAAACTAAAAATAGAACTACTGTATGATCCAGCAATCCCACTCCTGGGCATATATCTGGAGAAAACCATAATTTGAAAAGATACATGCACCCTAATGTTCATTGCAGCACTGTTTACAATAGCCAAGATATGGAAGCAACCGAAGTGTCCATCAGCAGATGAACGGATAAAGAAGATGTGGTACATATATACAATGGAATATTACTCTGCCATAAAAAGAACAAAATAATGGCATTTGCAGCAACAAGGATGGACCTAGAGATTATTATACTAAGGGAAGTAAGTCAGACAAAGACAAATATCATATGATATCACTTATATGTGGAATCTAAAAAGATAATACAAATAAACTTATTTACAAAACAGAAACAGACTCACAGATATAGAAAACAAACTTATGGTTACCAAAGGGGAAAGGTGGGGGAGGAAGGATAAATTAGGAGTTTGGGATTAACATATACACACTACTATATATAAAATAGATAATCAACAAGGACCTGCTGCGGCGCAGGGACCTCTACTCAATATTCTGTAATAACCTATATGGGAAAATAATCTGAAAAAGAATGGATATATATATATGTATAACTAAATCACTTTGCTGTGCACCTGAAACTAACACAACATTGTAAATCAGCTATACCCCAATATAAAATAAACATTAAATTAAGAGATTATTACTTAAAATATGAGCATTAATAGAATGAGGCAATGCATTTTCATGAACATTAGATGCATATAAAATATCAGTAATTGAACATGGGGCTCTGTATATAAAGGATATTTCTAGGAAGTAGGTTTGGAGCACTGAGCTGTGTGGTAGATACAGTAATGCACTATCTAGGTCTCCCTTTGAGGAAGGATTCTTTTATTTTGGCTTAACAGAATGGAGTCAGATGACAGCTCCTGCAGGGTTTCCCCTGCTGCAGAAAGCTGCCTTGCCCCTGGTCACACCCTTAGGGAGACCCACAGCCAGTGATAGAGCTGGAGGTATAAAAGGCCAGCCATTTTGACCCATCGCACAACACACCTGATGGGTCATTTTCAATCCTGAGCTGTTTTGTGGAGTTGCCATTGAAGCTTGACTTCTCTCTGCCCAGTTCTTTCTTCTTCTCCCTTCTTCCACAGGTATTGATCTCAAGGATCCTTCTTAGTAAACACTCTGCATTAGCTGTTTACAGTCTCATTCTCAGAGTCTGATTTTCAGAGAATACATACTGTGGCAGGACATATGAAAGGGGACTTTGCTGGCAGCTCAGCCTTTTACTCTTAGTCAGAAAACTGCAAAACTTTTCCCTAGATAAATCGAACCAACTTGTAGTATTCTTGGAAGTTGAATAATGCTCTCTGTATAGCCTTTCCCATCCTGGAATTTGAGGGCCCTGTATTTTGAAGCCCAGAAGCCCCCTATGTTTTAACCTAAAAATAAAATATTTAGGTTGACATGCTGATAAGCCAGTTATCTTTACAGAGACCCTGGTCAGTCTTCTACTCTTAGGAAACAACCACCAGAAAATAAACTTTAAATAATTCATGTGTGTCACTAAGGAAAAAAAATCAAATTTACTAAGACATGCTAGATTATCACAGTATTAGCAAAAAATTTAGATAAGCTAATGCCTAGCTACTAGAGTAGTTATCCCAGGCAAAACTATATATTCAGTTTCTAGTATTTAGTGTTGTCAAAAATCATAGCAAAAACCTTAGTGTATGAAGAGAGAGAGGCTATTTGAAGGAAAACTTCAATTTCTCTTCACCAAGATACCAGCCAGTATGGATCACTACTTTAGATTACATGATCTGTGACCTTACATTGTGATATTTCTCCAAACAGGAGGCTGACAATGACCCTGTTTATTTCCTATATCTGCAGATGAAATTCAACTATCTATAAGACTCCTTTTTATTAGAAACAATTGAGACTTTGCTATTCTTGCAAAGTTTATAAATTTGTAAGAGTGGAAAACTTGAGAATTTTCTTTTTCTTTCTTTTCCATTTCTAGAAGCTTACTAAACTTCTAATTTTTTGTTTTTCTATCAGTCTCATTTTCCTCAAACTGTAGTGCTCTATCTGTTTTGAGAGCTGATTAATGATAGTTTCTCGTGGCTGGTGTTCTTAGTGCACAATGCTGTTTGCACTGTCTCTTGCTCTGGAATTTCTTAGGTTAATGAAATCTGCCACTTAAGGAAGGATTCCCCTTCACATTATTTTCCCCATCAAAACACTTGTTCTTAGCAGAATCTTCACCTGAAGCTATATTTATTGCTTCTCAAAACCTAGTGAAGATGAAAACTGTCAAAACCCTTGTATCTCATCATCTACTTTTTATGAACATTTTGTCTGGAGTAGTTTTAGATATACAGAAAAGTTGTAAAGATAGTGCAGAGAGTTGCTTTATACTCTTCATACAGTTTATGTTGTTGTTATCATTTTACATTATTGTGGTACAATTCTCAAAACTAAGAAATTCACATTGGTACGTTACTATGAACTAAACTCCAGACTTTATTTGAATTTCACTACTTTTTCATCAATGTCCTCCTTTTCTTCCAGAATCACATCCAGGTACCACATTAAATATAACTGTCTTGTTTTGCCATTTTCCTTTGTGACAGTTTCTTAGCCTTTCCTTGTCTTCTGTGACGTAGACGGTTTTGAGGAGTCTGGTCAGGTATTTTGTTGAATATCCCTTCATTTGTGGTTGTTTGATGTTTTTCTCATAATTAAACTGGAGATCAGTCAGTCAAGATGGTCCTTGTCAGGTTTCTCCACCGTAAGATTACTCTTTCTCCTCCTCTCCTTTATGGAACGAAGTCTCTAGGCACAGCCCACACTTAAGAGATAGGAATTATGTTCTACCTCCTGGAGAGGGAGATGACTACATATATATGATTTGGAATTCATCTATAAGGAAGATATTACTCCCTCTTCCCCTATTTATTTCTTTACTCAATCATGCATTTATATTATTATGAATGAATATATATTTCATTTTATGTTATATTATTTATTCTGTTAAATTGTTTCAGCTTTGACCAATGGGAGCTCTTTCATGTTAGCTACTACAGGTGTATATCTCTTTGAAATGTCTCCGTATTTTTTTTTTTTTTTGAGCCTTTCCTACTTTTTGATACCACAAAATTCTTCTGGCTCATCTTGTGTTATCCCTGCTACATTTTTTTCCCCCCAAACCAGCCATTTTTTCCTAAGAAGCCCTAGTTCTTTTTATTAGAGCATGGTATTTAGAAACCAAGATCTGGGTAATGGGTGTGTTTGTTGCCACTGAATGTCATTGCTCCGAGTCCTTCCAGCACACAGCTAGGTAATATATACTTGTATACTAACCCACAAATCTATAACTGTTTCTGTATCTCTTCACCTGTATATATATATAATGTTAAAGATGCATACTATGTCTCTCATTCCAATTCAATACCACAGGGTTCATTCTAGTCTTCTTTCCTTCCCTCTCTGACAGTAAGAAACCTAGTTTGCAGTCACTATAATTCATTTACCTATTTATTCAATCTCTGTATACATGTAAAGCAGTTTTAGAATTGTTATCTGCATCTCTGTGAAATATGGTGTTGGTGTACACTTCCGTTGTCTATAGTTTTACAGTTTCCAGTGAAAATATTGTTTTCCAAAATTATTTACCCAAGCTCCTTTTTAAAAAATTTTCACTCCCCTTAGGATAGCTATGTTTATATTCATAATATATTTAAATTCATTTACCACTGTCTACATTCCATCCTGGAAGCTATTCATTCATTGATGGACATATAGTTTTTTCCCCATAGTTAGCTCTTGCAAATAGTGCTGCAATGAACATGAGAGTGCAGATATTTCTTTGATATCCTCAATTCTTTTGGATACATACCCGGAAGTGGGGTTGCTGGGTCATAGTTCCTTTTTAAATTTTTTGAGGAACTGCCATATTGTTTTCCATAGCAGCTGCATGATTTTGCACTTCCACCAATAGTATGCGAGGGTTTAAATTTCTCCACAACCTCGTGATTTTGAGCATATTTTCATACACTTGTTGGCCATTTGTATATTTGGAGAAATAATGTGTGCTGTGGAAGTGGATTCATAATTCAACCCATTTCTCAAAACTTAAAGAAAGACAACCTATGGAACAGGAGAAAATATTTGCAAACCATATATCTGATAAGGGGTTAATCTGCAAAATATATAACAAACTCCTATAACTCAATAGCAAAAAAATTGTAACCAAATTAAAAAGTAGGCTAGGGAGGGGTTGTGCTTAGCATATTCAGTTTTCCTTTCCAGACTTGCTTATCAAATAAGTCATTGATCCTTTGGTGAGAAGTTAGAGAGGCGATGGAGAGAGGTCAATATTTTAGGGCAGGTCTTTCCAAATGAAAACCATGGGGAGTAAATATTTCCCCTAAAAGTTCTGTTTATTTGCTTTCAACTTTCAGAATAAACCTACAGACCAAATGTTGAATTCTTAAAATATGATTAGAGAAGAGAATGTAAATGTTATCTATCATGGCATTTTTAAAAGTAAAGGTTCACCTAAAAATATGACAAATGGGATAGGATAAGTAAAATATGTCTAAGGAGTGGTGCACTATAATTTTCATAATTGAACACAGTGATCAACTAAACAAAAGACTGGGCAGAGTTGATGGAGAAGCACTGGGATTTAAAATACCAACTTTGGGAAGGGACAAGACATTGTGTGAGATATTGATAAATCCTTTTCTTTAAAAAAAATCAAGTAGAGTTCCCTGTGCTATACAGTAAGTCCTCTGTAATGGCCTATATGGGAAAAGAATCTGAAAAACAGTGGATATATGTATACGTATAAATGATTCACTTTGCTGTACACCTGAAACTAACACAACATTGTAAATCAACTATACTCCAATAAAAAAATTTAAAAATCTTAAAATGACAAAGGAAGAAATAAAAATCTATGTTGGTTATTAGAATTAAGGAGTTAACTACCAAAAGAAACTCAAAACAGAGATAGTTGAAAGTAGTTGCTACAGGAAAAGAAGACTTGGGTTTGTGAGGCATAGGATGTGTTATAAATCCTCTGTAAAATTTTATTTCTACCATGTGCATTTATTACTTGCCTAAAAATTGGAAGTGGAAAAGCAATTGGTTCAAACTTTATGTGATGTGCAATTCCAATATTACAAAAATTTCCTATCTCTAACTTTATGACCATACACTGACAAAAAATTTTTTTATTAAAAATGTCATAAAATAATGGGCAGAATGGAATGCAAACATTTGATAATAAATTGTAAATTACTGACATCTTAAAAAAATAACATTTATTAAGTTCCAGTAGTTTTTGCTTACTCTGAATCTTGAGTTTTTCTTAAGAAAATTTATTTTATTTTTTCGGATTTTTATTTTAACAATGATCTTAGTTATTATATCTGAGTTATATATTGAAAAAATGTTTAAATCTGATATTCTATGTGGCTATTTCCTTTTCTATAAATTAAAATAAAGCTTTTACTACAGTGCTTTAGAGAAGTTTAAGGAACACATATATTCAGCTTTGGCCTTAATATTATGGATGAGGACTTCAGATTAGAGTTTTATTGGAAAAAGTCTCAGCCTTCCTGGAAGTCCTCTTCACTTTGCTATTTCAGTGATTCAGAAGAACAAAAAGTACTTTAGTTACTTCTTATTTTATTAGCTTAATTGTTAGAGTAGATTGACTGCCTGGGGCTAATTTCTTTTTTGAAAAAAAGTTCACTTGACAAAGTGATAATGTTTTCAGTAGAAAGCAAAACTATTATCATTTACTGTTTTAGAAGGCATGACTGCTCCCGCTAGCATTTCTGAACCTCCTAAGTGAATCCTCGTAAAACCATCCCAGCATCAGCTATTGCAAGCTAGGTATTGAAACATAACTACTGATTCAGTTTTTGTTGTTGCTGGTGTTTTGTTTGTTTCACAGCATAAAATTTGACTAAGCAGGTAGCTGCTTAAAACCTAAAGTCACTGACTATTAAATACTTGAGCATGAGAATCAAGTTGTTAAGAGAGCTTAGTTAGGCTCCCCAAAATTATTATTCAGGATGCAATTATTTAATTCAGAATAATGACTGTCTGATCTGATCTAACCACACCCAAAGATAAGGATTTCCTAATGCCATGGAAGGTAAGAAGAGATTCAGTCCTAATTCATCACAGGTTCATTTGCTGAGCGTCCTAAAGCCATCATTACCTATGAATTTAGCCCCCCCCCCCAAATATAGTTTTATTTGTAATAGTAAAAATGGAATTTGTCAGAGTGACATTTTCTGGAAAATTTTTATGATGTAATTCCAGTTGGTTATCCTGACGTTGCATAGGTTTTATATATTATCTGCATAACATGTTCTTCATTATGTATATTTTACAAGACTATTCATTTTGGCTCACTGGTGAATTTTTAGGGGATATATCTGACCCCAAAAATCCAATTAAAGTTTCAAGATATTCCATATTAGATTAGAGATGTAAATGGAAACAATGATTTCAACAGTGCAAGATCTCATATTAAAGGGAAGACACCAATAGAAAAACACACTAATTGTCAGAAGTAAATACAATTATTTTTCTAAACACTGATTCCCCTTAAATCTCTAACTAACAGCAATCACATCAGGGGAAATTTCTCTTGACACTGGTTATTTAAAAAAATGCTCAATCATATTTAACTCAAAAAATTGGAAGCTAGAATATAGCCATATAAAACTATAAATATATTAGTGGTGGACTTACACATTGACCTGTCTAAAGTTTAGAACAGTATTACCTTAACTAATGAGTATATCAAAGTGTATCAGATTGGTTTTCAGCTGCAAAATTGATTTTTTTATGCTATATTAGCATGCCCCAAAATTTTATTCAGTCAATGTGATTTCTGTGATTTTGTTTAAAATAAGAGAGCACCAGAGTATAGATATTCTTCTTCTAGTTGAGTGTGACATGCTCAAAATAAAATTAGTTCAACTGATTCTATTACATTTACTAGTCTGGCACTAATTTTTGAAGAGGTAATGTATAGACTCTAAAGGAATTTTTTTTTTAAGTTAAATTTTATACTCTCTTACACTGAATGCACTGAATCATCCTTTTCCTCCATCCCTACCACTGGCTTCTATACTTTCCTAATGAAAATTGCAAATGATTACCATCTACCCTGTCTACAAATTAACAATATTTTACTCCAATTCCACCTTCAGAGTTTCTATGACCTTTATTTGACTCCCACCATTACAGGTGGGTAAGGACATCGATTATTTGTGGCCACTCAAAATTTTTTGAAAATTCTGTTTATATTTGAGAGTTTCTCAGAATACACTTTGGGCCTTCAAACAAACAAAGAAAAAAATAGAAAACTAAACTCTCTATTTCCTAGCTTCCCTTTCCCCTGGGGAGCAGATATGCGATCATGTGATTTGGGTTCTCTCACTCAGATATACATGGAGATACTGGTTCACGACAAAATTATACTGCAGCAAAGGGCAAGCATGGAGCCTTTAATTTACTGGCATTGGGGAGTGGCAGAGGCAGTGAGCTCTTTAGTGCTGGCAACCATTTTCTGACTGTGACAGAGTTATTGTGATACTAGGTTCTCCCCAGCACCTCCACCAAAATTCTTTCTAGAAGCCCAGCAAAGAGTAGTAGTACAGAGTCTGAGATTCTGTAGTCTACCTAATGCTGTAGGATAAATCTCTCCCTTCCTGCTTATTAGCTAGGTGGAGTCCATTATGTGATCTGAAGGTTGGAGAGAAGCAAGAAGGTCAACTATGAATACACTGGTTCTTTTTCAATGTATATTCCTAACTTCACTTCATCTACCTCCCCAAATCTTGGTGCTCTCCAGACTTGTTCAGCTTTATAAGAACTCTTTTGCATTCTCACCAGCAATGATTGAGAATGAGCTCCTGTTGATTTACAGCCTCACTGGCTATTGGTATTATCAGTTTTATTTTATTGTTTTGTTTTTAGCCACCTGCAAGTATATAGTGGTATTACATTGTTGTTTTAATTTGTATTTCCCTAGTGACAAATGAGGTTGAGTATTTTTTTGTTTATTTGCCATCTGTATGTGTATTTTCTTTAGTGAGATGTGTGCTTAGATCTTTTAAGCTTTTTAAAATTGGACTGTTTGTTTTCTTTCTTTTTATTTTTTAATATCTTTATTGGAGTATAATTGCTTTACAATGGTGTGTTAGTTTCTGCTTTATAACAAAGTGAATCAGCTATACATATACATATATCCCCATATCTCCTACCTCTTGGTTCTCCCTCCCATCTTCCCTATCCCACTCCTCTAGGTGGTCACAAAACACCGAGCTGATCTCCCTGTGCTATGCAGCTGCTTCCCACTAGCTATCTATTTTACATTTGGTAGTGTGTATATGTCCATGTCACTCTCTTTGTCCCAGCTTCCCCTTCTCCCTCCCTGTGTCCTCAAGTCCATTCTCTACATTTGCACCTTTATTCCTGTCCTGCCCCTAGGTTCTTCAGAACCATTTTTTCTTTTTTTAGATTCCATATAGATGTGTTAGCATACGGTATTTGTTTTTCTCTTCCTGACTTACTTCACTCTGTATGACAGACTCTAGGTCCATCCACCTCAGTACAAATAACTCAATTTCGTTTCTTTTTATGGCTGAGTAATATTCCATTGTATATATGTGCCACATCTTCTTTATCCATTCATCTGTTGATGGACACTTAGGTTGCTTCCATGTCCTGGCTATTGTAAATAGAGCTGCAATGAACATTGTGGTACACGACTTTTTGAATTATGGTTTTCTCAGGGTATATGCCCAGTAGTGGGATTGCTGGGTCATATGGTAGTTCTATTTTTAGTTTATTAAGGAACCTCCATACTCTTCTCCATAGAGACTGTATCAATTTACATTCCCACCAACAGTGCTGTTTTCTTAATGTTGAGTTTTAAGTGTTCTTTTTGTATTTTTATCTTATTTTCTCTCAGCTTTATTGAGGTATAATTGCCAAAAAAAATTGTATATATTTAAGATGTATGAGATGATGTTGTGATATACATATACATTGTGAAGTGTTTACCACAATCAAGCTAATTTACATATCCATCACATCACATAATTATTGTTTATTGTATATTTTGGATGCAAGTTTTTACCACAATTATGTTTTGCAATTTTTTTTCTCCCAGGCTGACTTGTCTTTTCATTCTCTTAACACTGTTTTTACAGAGAAGAAGTTTTTAATTTTTTAAAAAAGTCCAAATAATCAACTTGTTCTGTCATTGGTTATGTTTTTGGTATCGTAGCTAAAAATTGATCACAAAACCCAAGGTCACATAGATTTTCCTTTATGTTTTCTTCTAGAAATTTTACAGTTTTATGTTTCACATTTAGGTCTATATTCCATTTTGAGTCAATTTTTATATAGGGAATAAGGTGGTAAGGTTGGTGTCTAGGTTCTTACTTTTTGTTTTGCATATGGATATCCAATTGACTTTAGCCCACTTTTTTACAACTATAGCAAGTGGAGTCCTTCACGTTCTGAATCTCATCTGCTTACTTCTCTCTACTAGCCATCTTCCTCTCTCAACCACCTCCCATCTGTATTTCATTTATTCATTCATTTCCTCACATTCATTCGTATAAAAGGAAAATACAAAGGACCTATCATGTTTGGACATTTTGCTGGATTCTACTGCTCTACTTGCTCTTTTCAGATATTTCATTCACATTTATCCCTCCCAGGCATTACTTGTACTGTCTCCTCTCATCTCTTCCTCAGTCTTTACTTTTACTTCAGTTCATAGCTCAGATGTTGCTATCTCTGTGGAATCTTCCAGATTACCTTCCCTGCCTCAGCAAAATTAATTCTTTTCCTTATTGGCACTGCAATCCGGTAACCGTTTGTTCAAGTCACCATTATATTAGAATATCAATCTTTTCACATTTTATCATTTAGCTTTATATTTGACTATCTCTCCTTACTTTCAATACGTACTAGATTGAGGAGTCTTTGTGGGCAGTGGTTATGGCTTACACATCTCCTTTCCATAACATCTAACATAGTGTTTGGTCCATGTTAATCAATCACATACCACTTGGTAAACCATTACATTTAAAAAATAAATACAAACAACTTGATTAAAAATGAGTGGAGGATCTGAATAGACAAAATGACATACAGATGGAGATTCTTCAAAAAAATTAAAAATAGAGCTACCATATGATCCAGCAATTCCATTCCTGAGTATTTATCTGAGGAAAATGAAAACACTAATTATAAAAGATATAATCCCCCTTATGTTCATTGAATCATTATTTATAATAGCCAAGATATGAAGCAACTTAAGTGCCCATCAGTAGATGAATGGATAAAGAAGATGTGGTATATATATATAAAATTCCATAAAAAAGAATGGACTCTTGCCAGTTGCAACAACATGGATGGACCTAGAGGGTATTATGCTAAGTGGAATAAGTCAGAGAAACACAAATACTGTATGATTTCACTTATATGTGGAAAATAAAAGACAAAACAAATGAACTAACATAACAAAACAGAAAGTTATATATACAGAGAACAAACGGGTGGTTGCCATAGCGGAGGGAGCTGGGGACAGGAAAGAAATAGGTGAAGGAGATTAAGAGGTACAAACTTCCAGTTGTGAAATAAATGTCTCCCATATGAAATGTACAGTATGGAGAAAAGAGTCAATAACTCTGTAATATCTTAGTATGGTGACATATTTTAACTAGACTTATGGTGATCATTTTGAAATGTATAGAAATAGCAAATCACTATGTTAACAGGAACTAACATAGTGTTGTAGGTCAATTATACTTCAAAAACAAACAAACAAACAAACTCATAGAAAAAGAGATCAGATTTGTGGTTACCAGAGGTGGGGGTGGGAGAAGGGGGAATTGGATGAAGGCAGTCAAAATGTACAAACTTACAGTTATAAGATAAATAAGTACTAGGGATATTACGTACAACATGATAAATATGATTAACACTGCTGTATGTTATATATTAAAGTTGTTAAGAGAGCAAATTCTAAGAGTTCTCATCACAAGGAAAACCCTTTTTCTATTTTTAAAAAATGTTTACGTATATGAGGTGATGGATTTCTACTAAACTTATTGTGACAATCACTTCATGACGTATATAAGTGAAATCATAATGCCAGACACCTTAAATTTATACAGTGCTGTATGTCAATTATATCTCAATAAAACAGGAAGAAAAAGGGAATAAAATATAATAATTTAAGATATTTTTACTGATAACTTCATTTCATAAATAACATTTTTTTGTTATTCTTCAATTCATGTTAAACACAGCCCACATATTATCAAGAGAATTAATTCTGCAATTTTTCAGTACAGGTTTGTTATTGATTTCTTTTCATGGTATAAATTCAAGGGATGATTAAAAATCAGAAAACATAATCTTTATAATCGGGAAGCTAGATGAAAGAACCATGTCAATGGGTATGCTTGTGTGCATGTGCGCGCGCATGCATGCACACACACACACACACACACACACACACACACTCCTTATAATTCACTTTCTCATTCAATTTGATGTCCCAAGGAGAATTAGAAACTTGATTCTATTCTTTGTATTCTGTACATTCTCTGCTGGTGACATCTAGCTTGCCACTGAGCTTCAAGTCAGACCACATCTTCAAATTCCTCGTACAATTTGGATGACTTACCTACTCCTACGAACGTAGGAGGCTTTGAACGTTTTGAACGTTAATGGCATACATCTTCATTTAAGAAGGAAATCTATTCATTTAATAAAGTAATGCCATTTGCAGCAACATGGATGGACCTAGATATTATTATACTAAGTGAAGTAAGCCAGACAAAGACAAATATCACATGATATTGCTTATATGTGGAATCTAAAAAAAAAATAAAATGATACAAATGAACTTATTTACAAGAGAGAAATAGATTCACAGAAATAGAAAACAAACTTACGGTTACCAAAGGGGAAGGGGAGGAATAAATTAGGAGTTTGGGATTAAAATGTACACACTGTTATATAGAAAATAGATAACCATCAAGGGCCTACAGGGAACTGTATATATATATATACAGGGAACTATATACATAGCACAGAGAACTATACTCAATATCGTATAATAACCTATGATGGAAGAGAATGTTAAAAAAGAATATATATATTTACATACTATGTATAACTGGATTACTGTGCTGTACACCTGAAACTAGCACATTGTAAATCAACTATATTTCAATAAAATGTTTTTAAAAAAGAAAGAAGTCTATTTATTTAGGTATTGCATAAAGTCCTAACAATTATTCAGAAAAATACTGACAAAATTTAGGGGATTAGGAAGAATGGGGTGGGGCAAAGATAAGTCCTTGAAACATGTAAGATAGGATCTCAGTAGGGACATGGATGGAGAAGGGCATTCTGAGGAGCAGAAGGTGAAGTTCTCGCTTGAGAGAAGTGTGATTCGGTACTCAGGTGAACTGAGGGAAGATGGGTAGTCAGTGGTGATATGTCTCTAAATCAGTGTCTTCTGAATAGGTGACCCATGGGATCTTGATTTTATTAGTTTCTCTGACGAAGCATGTTCTAAAATAAAATAATTTGGGAAACACCTCATCAGCACACACTCATAGTGAAAGACAATACCTGTCAGTACATTCAAGATCCTCAGAAGTTTCCTATACTGAGGCAACTTGTATTATTTGTTTTTCTCAGAATTTTCCAAACTTTTTTTTTCCCCATGGTATACTCCTAGTCCATGTAACGAGCCTTGGAAAATGTTCTTGTATTTCCTTACTTTTTTTTTTTTCATTCTCGTCATTTGTCTTTTCCATTTTCCAGCAGAGCTTGGACTGAATGTCTCTTGCTTTTCTGTTAACAGAGTCCCAAAAGGCCAACAGAATTTATTTTTTTTCCCCTTCTTTCCTGGAGAGTAGTGCTACATCATGAATTGTGTAACACTTAATCATAATAGTGCCAAAGGCTGTACTAAACATGTGCAAAGAAACAGTCCCATGTTATTCTTAGGAATGTGCCAAATCAGGGTGAATTTCATGTACTTTATTTTGGCTGGAGATTCCTGATATATTTAAAAGCCTCAATATTGTTTTCCAACATTAAACTTCCAATAATTATTTATTATAACAAGAATATGCACTCATACAAAAATTCAGGCAATTTACCATTCTATATTTTAGTGCTTAGACTTTGAATGAAATGGTATGATTATTGTTACTTAAATTATGTGTTTTTGCTCCATGGAGAAACCTCTGCTTTATGTTCATTGAGTTGTCTCTCTTAGATGTAGCCTCAGATTTTTTCAGCAATCCTAGTTTCATTATTTCAACCAACACTGAGTTTTAGCATTTTGGAATTAGGCTTCATTTTTAATTTTAGTTTTTTCTCCTAAAAGTGCTTAGATCTTGTCATACAGGCTAATGGTTTTCCCCAATGTCTGTTTCAATTTTCTTCCATTATCAGAATTTTAGCTGCAAATACAGCTATATAAAAATGGAGACTTTATTTCATAGTCTTTCTTCCATCTAGATGTGGTTATGTGGCTAAATTCAGGCCAAGAAGGATGTCAGTAGAAGCTCCATATATTAGCTGCCAGAAGTCTTCCTTTGCTCTCATCTTTATCCATCTCTCTAAACTAATGCCTGGAGCTTGGAATCATTTTGAACTATGAGGAGTGCCATCCGGGAGACGTGGAAGTTGCCTGGATCCCTGACAGAATCTCTAAGGAGCATGACATAGCACTGGACCACCTTCTCAGATTGTGACATGCAATATGGAGAAAAATACACTTCTATCTTGCTTAGGCCACTTATTTATTTATTTATTCACTAGCAGCCAAACCCGATAATACACATACGGATGGGGAATGTTTAGGAAAGTGGAGAAGAGGAAAGCCTCATTGGGCTTATAGCTCTACTACAGGAGAAAACATTTCTTAGAATAGTGTATGCTGTACCATGCCATTGTTTTTCCTATTAATGATTTATGATCATTGTTTAAATATCAATAATTTTTAATGAATACATAAATAAGATCCAAACAAGTGTCATGGAAAAACCATAGGGTAAAATCTTTAAAACCATAGGCTACAAGATTCAAAAACTAGTTTTGCTGCTTACTTAAGTGTTATTATAGCTTCCTTCTCAGAGCTTCAGGTTCCTTAGCGTATAAAGCAGCTAAAAGAAGAGCTCTGAAGACTAAATAGATGATGTATTTTAAGTGTATAATAAAGTGCTTGCACATGGTAGGCCCCTAATACTTGTTAGTTCTCATTTTTCTCTCTCTACTGCATAACATATTTTGTACCAAATACTGGAAGTTAGAGTAGGATAACAGTGATGATGATGATCATGATTATGATGATGATACCAACAACACAGAAGTATAATTTCTACCTTTAAGAAATCCATAACCTGTTTAGGGGAAGAAAGACAAAAATTTGTCTTCACCTTTTATGAAAAATCACCCAACACTTATTGAGATGAGTGAGGACTTCCATCATTCCAAAGTTTTTTTCTCTCTTTAGACCTCCCTACAAATGACCACCACCATGGTAAATTTACAGAGAGGTATTTACAGAGTTGTCCTAAATGTGGACACATGCATTTCCTTTAATCCTAAGTCAGACCAAGTTGTTTTTTCTAAACAATTCTTTACTGAAGAATAACCTAATAGAGATCTACAATAATTTGCAACTTTAGTTGTAACATTCAATGTGGCTTCTCTCTGGAGCTCATTGCCCAGAACTTACATGCAGTTCTCAAATTAGCCTCCAAATCACCTGTGGCACGATTGCAAAGCTAGATGCTTGCCCTACCAAATTCAAAACTCCTGGGGTAAGAAATTTCTATTATATTAAGGTGTAAGGACGTGCAGCTCAATATTAAAAAAACAAACAACCCAATCCAGAAATGGGCAGAAGACCTAAATAGACATTTCTCCAAAGAAGACATACAGATGGCCAAGAAGCATATGAAAAGCTGCTCAACATCACTAATTATTAGAGAAATGCAAATCAAAACTACAATGAGGTATCACCTCACACCAGTTAGAATGGGCATCCTCAGAAAATCTACAAACAACAAATGCTGAAGAGGGTGTGGAGAAAAGGGAACCCTCTTGCAATGTTGGTGGGAATGTAAATTGTTACAGCCACTATGGAGAACAGTATGGAGGTTCCTTAAAAAACTAAAAATAGGATTACCATATGATCCAGCAATCCCACTACTGGGCATATACCCAGAGAAAACCATAATTCAAAAAGACACATGCACCCCAATATTCATTGCAGCACTATTTACAATAGCCAGGTCATGGAAGCAACCTAAATGCCCATCGACAGATGAATGGGTAAAGAAGATTTTGCACATATATACAATGGAATATTACTCAGCCATTAAAAAAGAACAAAAAGAACACCTTTTTAAGATGTTTAACACTGTAATTTCCCCTCCTTCAAGGGAAGGCCTTTTTCTGTAGCAAGTATATAACCTATCAATTTAATCACAAAAGGTTAGTATATATGTATATGTATATGTGTATATTATATAGGTAGGAAAGAACAAATTCCTTATATGGTATGGTACAATGGCTCTTATGCTTTGTCATGCTTCAGAATCACCTGGAGGATTTGTTAACTCTTGTTTGCTCTGCCTCACCCCAGAGTTTCTAATTTAGGGGCTCGGGATGGGGCCTTAAAATTTTATATTTTTAACAAGTTAACAAGTACCTAGATGATGCTGATACTTTGTGTCTAAGTGCTACAATTTAAGAACCACTGAAAAATAAACCCAATAAACACAACATCACATGTGATAAATGAGTATAGTTTGTGCAAAAGTGAGAGTTATTATAGTTGCTCTATTGATCAAAGGATATATCCCAGATAAGGGAAACTTGCAAAGAAATTTGTGATTGGCTCCGAGGAGAAGCAAGAGATGGAGATGAAAATTTCAAGTAGAGGGAACAGTGTGAGTGGAAGCTGTGTGTATTTCAGACATGTATCAAAGGAGTCTGGATGAAGGGTAAAGTTTGCAAAAGGAAGAAATGGGAGACATTGCAAACTAGACTGATGCAAGATTTAGCTGTAATGATGAAGAGTATTAAGTAAATACAAGCACAAAGGACAGAAAAACTGACAGACTTTGAAGTCAGATTAACAAAAATCTCAGTTATAATTGCCTGATCTTGGGCAAATTCCTCAACTTTTGTGGATCTCAATATATTCTTCAGTAAAATGGATCTACTTCTTATGGCCATTGGGAAGATTTAATGATAAAATACATTTTTAGCACTTGACACAATGTCTAGCCCATAGTACTCAGTAAGTTTCAACTTTGTTGCTATTTTTTACTATCCTGATTATATAGTTTTTCACCTCTGATCTTCACTTGGGGGGTCAAGGACCAGTTATGAACCAGAGAGTCTGGTATTTGAGATTTCATATTATTGTGGTCTACTAGCCAGGCAGTATTTTACCATAAATTAGTGCTTATTTTCCTTTTAAAAATGCCTAATTCACAACCTTGTTTTGCATTGTCTAGGTTTCATGATTCTAACATTTTAAAATACCTCTTTTAAGGTGAGACTATTTCATAGTTTAATACTTAATAGTTTAGTGCAAAAGAAGACTCCTTTAAATAGATAATTTAATATATTAATTTGGTTAATATATACCTCAAAAAAAGAAAAAGGATATATTTTAGTTTTGGAAGTTACTTAGTAAAAGAAGAAAGACCATTTCTTTCATTATCTTTGAAGTATTGAATGTATTCAGAGGAATCATTAAGTATCTGAAGAAGGGCTCCCCTTTAAAGTGAAAATTCTCTGTATTGTGATTTGAATGAAATGAGCTTGGCTAATTTTATATATTTATTGAACAAATTAAATTATTGGGGAAAATAAAAGCGATCTTCCAATTCTCTTTATTTTGTGTAATGCAGGTTCATTTTGTAAAATGAACCTTTGATATGTGGAAAAAAATATTTTCCTTTAATAAACTATCAGCCTATTTTTTAAGGGGTTAAAGAGCTATATTTTAGACAACATAGAGGAACAGATAATGTAAAGACTAGAAAACCCCTAGGATTTCTGGACATAAACAATGGGTGCTAGAGCCAGCTAATACTGGTTTAGAGAGTTGATTATAAAATCTTCAGATTTAAAAAAAAAATTTTGAGAGCCAATTGTGAAAACAGCTATTATATTAAAGATTTTAAGTTACATTAAATGTGTTATATTAGAAACAAAGATAATAAATACTCAAAACTCATTAATTCTTATATTTTTTACTATTATCTATACTTTTGAAGTTATGTCTATTGTATATGTACAATGGTCATACTATATAATGATGTGTACTGTGCTTTTCCCAACTCAGCATTCAGTGATATCATGTTGGCACCTTGGAATTGGCAATGCTGAGAGTAACAAACCTTTTATAGCACAGAAGTTCTCAACTGTTACAAATCAGGGCTGATACCTCTTCTTCCACCCACCTGGTTGTTAAACATTTACCAGTTAACATATTACTGAATACAACATGATATAACATGCTATGTTATGAAAAAATATTATATATAATATAAATATGATGTTAAATAAAAATGTTAAAAGTCCGAGAGCATAAATAAAAAAGAAGCCAAAGGCAGAGCAGGGAACTCATAAATTGATGTGTCAGCCACTGAGTCTTTTTGCTAATCTCTCTTCGGCTTGATTTTTATGCCCTGGCAAGATAGAAAAACAAGGAATTGGGCACACACAATGTAAGATGGTATGAGACCGTTGCAAACAAGAACAACACAAAAACAAAATAAACAAACAAAAAACAGGACAATCAAAGGACAAATACCTAAGTGAAAAAGGAAAAAAAAACCCACTCTCTTATATAATGAGACTAGGAAGAAGCTTGTTTGTCAT
The DNA here is from genome assembly GCF_965194805.1 of Balaenoptera borealis. Taxonomy (NCBI): domain Eukaryota; kingdom Metazoa; phylum Chordata; class Mammalia; order Artiodactyla; family Balaenopteridae; genus Balaenoptera; species Balaenoptera borealis. The sequence continues at coordinate 23,296,623 of NC_138876.1, forward strand.
GGCCTAGAATCTGGGTGAAACATTTTTTTAAAATTTCTTTTGAGAATATGAAGGCACTGGTCTTCCCTCTCTTGGGTTTTGGGATTCAAATTTACACTACATGTGCCTTCTGGCATAAAGCAAATCTCAAAAAATGCTGAACACTGATTCACAAAGATTATACTTTTGGGACACAATTGAGTTAAATTAAAAATCAGTAACAAAGCTAACTTTAAAAAAATATACTGTGAATTAAAAACATTTATAAATAATCCATGCCCAAACCAGAAGTTGTGTTATAAATTTTAAAACATTTAGACCTGTTGGTAAAGAAAATATTTTACATCAACTGTATATAGATATCTCTGCAGAGAAAGCCTAGAATCAATAATCCCCCCGGCCAGCAACAAGCATTCTAGACCCATTCTTGATTATTTCTGACCAGCACTCTCTGATGAAAAGATCCAGAGTTCGTTAGAGAAATGGATGAGTTGATGACTGAAATAGAGAAAATATGAGAACAGAATGGTGTGGAACATCTTTGTAGGCTAGATGGGAAGTACTCAAAAAAAAAAAAAAAAAGAAAAGGAAATTACTGAAAAAAGTGTACATGTCAAAAAGACACATAAGCATGGTTAAACGGGCTTCCACTGGCCAATTTGAGTATTGAAATCAATAAGGACGGATAGGGGTTATAACTCACTGAATGAAATGGGAATCCTTGGGACAATACTGATATAGATAGATAGATAGATAATAGATGATAGATAGATAGATAATAGATGATAGATAGATAGATAGATAATAGATGATAGATAGATAGATAATAGATGATAGATAGATAGATAGATAGATAGATAGATAGATAGATAGATAGATAGACAGACAGATAGATAGATGATACTTGCTGGAACAAGATGTTCCATGCCAACTAATAGATAGAGAAGAAAAGATGAAACTCAAAAAAATCTCCATTTGTCACTCTTCATAATGATGACTGATTCACTCAAGAATTTCAATGAATGCTAAAACAAATTAATTATTAATTAGAAAGGAGAAAGGAGAAACTTTACAATGGAAAAATCTCATGTACTCCACGTTCACCAAGAGATCAAAGTTAACATTAATGGGACAGACGAATATTATGCTCCTTTCTTTTTGATTCAGTTCTGTTAATACGTACTTGATCATGTCCTGTTTTCTGTTTTCTTTTCTCTTTCAATTACTCCAATTATGTATCAATTTCATTCTCATAGACTGGTCCTCTACTTTTCTTCTGTTTTATTTTCCTCCTTTCTTTTGCTCTTTCCTATTTTGTTCTTTCTGGAAGATTTCCTAAACACTACTATCCAAATACATTAGTTTTTCATTTCCACTATAACAATTTTTATTTTACAGAGCTCTTTTTTGTTTTATTTTCTGCACATTGTTTTATAATAACATTTTGTTGTTGTTTCATGCATGCAATATCTTCTCATATTTCTGAGGTATGTAATAATAGGGTTTTTGGAAAGTTGTCTTCATTTTGCATTGTATATGTTTTCTCCAAATTTCTTTTGTTTATTTGTTTTGGTTTCTGTCTTTCATACCAAATGCTTGATATTTGGCAATCCTCTACTGTCTATTTATAATTAAGATGATATGTAAAGAAGCTGATTGGAAACTATGTGCCCAGAAGGACTTTGGGCTTACCTGGAAGATAATTTGGGTCATTTGTGGGGGGTATTTTTTTTTCCCAATCTCCTTCCTTTAACTTGTCAGATTAACCACAAAAGACTGTATCAATCTTCTGCTTGGAAGTACAGCTGCCAAAGTTTCAGGAGATAAAGGAGGGAAGGAAGTTAGAAGGCTCAATATTTAGTAGTAAAATTTACTTCAATCCTTTTGCTTTTAGTTTAATACTCCAACTATTAAAACCCAAAAACTTTTGTTTTATTATCTCTAGACACCGAATTTTGGGTCTTACATCATGGTGGAAGACTGACAGTCAATAGCTATGAAGAGTTGGTGTCTAATTACCTTATAAATTGACATTTAAACAATCCACCTAGGGGGCTTTCCTGGTGGCGCAGTGGTTGAGAATCTGCCTGCTAATGCAGGGGACATGGGTTCGAGCCCTGGTCTGGGAAGATCCCACATGCTGCTGAGCAACTGGGCCCATGAGCCACAACTACTGAGCCTGTGCATCTGGAGCCTGTGCTCCGCAACGAGAGAGGCTGCGACAGTGAGAGGCCCATGCACCGCAATAAAGAGTGGCCCCCGCTCTCTGCAACTAGAGAAAGCCCTCGCACAGAAACGAAGACCCAACAGAGCTAAAAAGATAAATAAAATAAATAAATTTATAAAAAAAAAAACTCCAAATAAAATTTACAACAATAGATTTAAAAAAAACAAAAACAAAAAACAATCCACCTATTTTTTGGTCACCCTCTTCATGATTGCTTCTCGATGGACTTGATGCCATGGACTTCTGAGCCTTTAGGGGTCTCTTCAACATAAATTGGGTAATTTCTTGGTTTTACCACTAGATAGGGAATCAGCTTCCTTTGATCTTATTACTGAGTTACTACCCATCTACCTACTTTTTAGCTTTCAAAATTTTGTTTTGCTTTCTCCTTTCCTCTGTCCTTTGCCATTGTTGGTTCATGCTTTTAAAAATCAATTTGTTAAACAAATGGGACCTAATCAAACGTACAAGCTTCTGTAAGGCAAAGGAAACCATAAACAAAATGAAAAGACAATCTACAGACTGGGAGGAGATATTTGCAAATGATGCAACTGACAAGGGCTTAATATCCAAAATATGCAAACAGCTCATACAATTCAACAACAAAAAAAACAACACAATTGAAAAATGGGCAGAAGACAGAGGCACATGAAAAGATGCTCAACATGGTTAATTATTAGAGAAATGCAAATCGAAACTACAATGAGATACTACCTCATGCCAGTCAGAATGGCCATCATTAAAAAGTCTACAAATAACAAATGCTGGAGAAGGTGTGGAGAAAAGGGAATCCTCTGACACTGTTGGTGGGAATGTAAGCTGGTGCAACCACTATGGAAAACAGTATGGAGGTTCCTCAAAAAATTAAAAATAGAATTGCCATATGATCCAGCAATCCCACTCCTGGGCATATACCCAGACAAAACTATAATTTAAAAAGATACATACACCCCTATGTTCATAGCAGCACTATTCACAAGAGCCAAGACATGGAAACCACCTAAATGTCCATTGATAGATGAATGGTTAAAGAAGATGTGGTAGGTATATACAATAGAATATTACATAGCCATAAAAAGAATGAAATAATGCCATTTGCAGCAACATGGATGGCCTTAAAGATTATCATACAAAGTGAAGTAAGTCAGAGAGAAAAAGACAAATACCATGTGATATCACTTATATGTGGAATCTAAAATATGACACAAATGAACCTATCTATGAAACAGAAACAGACTCACAGACGTAGAGAAGAGACTTGTGGTTGCCAAAGGGGAGGGGGGTGGGGGAGAGAGCAATGGGAGTTTGGGGTTAGCAGATGCAGATGCAAACTATTTTACATAGAATGGATAAAAAAAGGTCTTACTGTATAGCACTGGGAACTATATTCAATATGCTGTGATAACCATAATGGAAAATAATATAAAAAAGGATGTATATATGTATGTATGTGTATATATATATATATAACTGAATCACTTTGGTGTACAGCAGAAATTAACACAGCATGGTAAATCAACTATACTTCAATAAAATAAATAAATAAATAAAATAAAAATCAATTTGTTGCCACTTTAGTTAGAAGTTTTGGAATACTAGGGCTTAATGCATATTTTCAAACTGAAAACATAAAGTGGATATTGAAAGGCAAACTGGAAAAAATTAAAGTCCCTAGAATCTGTGATCCTAAAGAAACTTGGAGGGAGGTTTCTGCAAGATGCTTTCTTTACACATCTTTAATTTAGTTTTTCCTTAAATTGGCAAGATCTAAGGAATGGGAAAGCCTGAGGAAAGCTGTCTTTTTTACTGTGAGCAAAGTGCCGTATCTGGAGAAGGAAGCAATTAGCTAACCTCTGACAAGGTGTAGAAACCTACATAGAAACCAAAAACAAATTGTGCTAATAACTGCTCTGAGCATTTTAGATACATTATTTCAATTAATTCTTATAACATATCTGTGAGATAATCATGTTTATTTTCATTCTATTGATGAGAAAATTGTGGTGGGAGAGGTGAATTAATTGACCTGGTATTACCTAACTGGATTAAAAAAATTCAGATATCAAGAAATACCTAAAAAAATAATTATTTCAAGTTAGTGAAGTTTTCATTTTAAGTGTTTGTTTTGCTCTCACATTACATACTTATGAAAAATCCTTTAGGGATGCCATATGTTGGTCATTTAGAAATACTATATATTTTATAAATAAACATATATATATATGTAACATTGAGTTTTTATTTTTAACATTTAAACTTTTGTAATGTGCCTTTAAAATGTATGATAGGGACTTCCCTGGTGGTCCAGTGGTAAAGAATCCACCTTCCAATGCAGATTCGATCCCTGGTCAGGGAACTAAGACCCCACATGCCACAGGGCAGCTAAGCTCGTGCACCACAACTACTGAGCCTGAGCGCCTCAACTAGAGAGCCTGTGTGCTGCAAACTACAAGAGCCCACATGCTCTGGAGCCTGCGTGCCACAACTAGAGAAGAGAAAACCCACACGCCACAACTAGAGAGAAGCCCACATGCCACAGTGAAAGATCCCACATGCCACAACGAAGATCCCATGTGCCTCAACTAAGACCTGACATAGCCCCCCCCAAAAATAAATAAATAATAAAAAATAATAAATGAATAAAATAAATATTTAAAATGTATGATAACTAATTTGGATGTAGAATCATGTTTCACAGAAGTTTAAATGGCAGCAAAATCTTAAAAGCAAAATCATAATTATAATTTTAATTCTAAAGTTATTAGAATTTTAGTTCTAAAATTAGTTTGTAAGAAAACCTCTACTGAATTTTTTTTCCAAGTCAGTTCAGTCATTGTATTTTCAGCTTCCACTAATTATTTCAGTTTAATGTTCACCCTTAGTATAAAAATCCAACTTCTGTTTTTGGAGGAAATTATCTAGAGGGTGTGACCACCAGTTGACCTTCTAGCTGTACCTAGGCAATTGGAGGCTCCTCATCCCCTCCCCCATCTTTGGAATGTATGTTCTGCCCATGGTTCCCACAGTGGGATCCATTTTCAGGGACACAGCCTTGAGAGAGCAATGCGTTGTTGAGACCTTCTGGATGGTGAGTGTGACTGAACCCAGTTAAGGCCTCTACATAAACTTACGATTCTGGCCGGTAGTATAGAGACCTACTCGTCTTGCAGCCACAAAAGACAAGGTTTGTAAATTCCCTTGCTTATTAAAACTGCCACCTACCAATCTGGAGGAATCTGCCTCTTTCTTAAGTTTCTCCTTGACCTCCAAGTACTGAGGCCAGTTTCAGATTTCACGCTGGAAGCTTCCGAGTTTGCAAACCAACATTTGTGTGTTTGTATAGTTTTTTTCATGGTGAAGAAACTGAATGAAAAACTTGATATTCCCTATTACCCAAAAAAGATTTCTAGAGCATATGAAAAACTTTGTAACCTTTAAGCTGTCTGAATTTGCTATTGTGCTGAGACTGGTTCTTTTAACATATTTCCTGTATAAATAGTTTAAGTTTTGGCTCTGAATTCAGTAGTTTAAGTGTGTTTTCTGATTACTCTGTTCAATTTAAGTCTTTATAAACTAGTCTGTGGCTAAGAGAAAATTTCAAGCACAGTCTCTGTGAGAAGGTCTTATCATCTTGTAGAGTTGAAGTGTCATTTCAATACACTACAGAGAACCTCATGATCACTTTGTTATAGTCATTGTTTCTCTTACTACTGTGGTGGCTTTTACACTGGAGTTTGCATTTCAAGTTATTGTGACCTGGAGACCAGTAGAGCATATATACTTTTTAACTGTTATTTATAAAATGAAAACAAATTACTTTTTACATACTAGGTTTTAAAATGTACTTTAGTCTAAAGACCATATAGTAATTAGCAATTCACAAGGCATATTTATTGCAAATATTTAAAACACAGAGAAAGAGGGATGGAGAGAGAGTGAGAAAGAGAAAACTTTTCATTGAATGATAAATCTAATCTGGTCTCTTCAGTATCTCACTCTCATCAGCATAAGGCCAATCACCATCTAATTTGTTGCAGCTAACCTAAGATTTTCCTTACTGCCTGAACTCCAGCTCATCTCATTCTTATTTCCTGCAAACATGAGTATTGATTATATTGTAAGCTGGGATTCACAATTAGCTGTTTTGATTATCAGTTTAATTTTGGCAGCAAAAATATAACTGATTCAAGCTGAAAATTGCTTTGCATTATAGATCCATGTCTACTTCACCATGGAAGGATTGAAATTGTCCTCAACCTTGAATTCACTCTTGGTCATTCGATGACCATGAAACGTTTACAGATGAGGGAGTACGTGGTAAGATACGAATAATCCAGTGATGGTCCTGATGACCAACAGCACAGTTTCTCAACTTCAGTACTATTGATATTTTAGACTGAGAACTTTTATTGTCAGGGGGGGGGGGCTATGCATTGTAAGATGTTTAGCAACATCTAAGTCTTCTACCCAATAGCCAGTACCATCCCCCTTCTCCCAAGATGTGACAATCCAAAATATCTCCAGACATTGCCAAATGTTCTCTGGATGGCAAAATTGTCCCCAGTTAAGAACAACTGGTCTTATCTTTGGCTACCGTGTATGGTATTCCAGGCACAACACTATGGGTTTGTTTGTTCTTTCTTTCTTTGCTTCCTTCTTTCTTTTGTTTTCTTTTGAGAAAGGTAATATATTTTTCTGGTTTAAGAAACACGTGGTTATAACTGTTGTTTTTCCTTGTGGTATACTCACATAGAGAAAATGTTATTTGACATTGGCTGGAGAAAAATAATGTAGCCCCCTGTAATTCAATCTTTACATAACAGTCAGGATGTTATTTTTAAAATAATATTCTTTATTGGATACTATTAGTACAAAAGATGTCTTTTAGTAATTGTAATTTAAAAGAATGTAACATGGCCTTCAAGACTGTCTAATTCAGCTTCTGCTTCTCTACTCAAATTCTTCTCACATCACTCCCCCACTTGTTCAACTGAAAAGGGTCACTTTGAGCTTCTCTAATGCACTAACCTCTTTGATCTAGCAGTACATTTGCATAAGACTTTCCCTCCAATAAGAATGAATCTTCCTCAATCCCTGTATCTTCCCTTCAGCCAATAATTACCATTGGCTAATTCCTATTCAACTTGAAGACTTCAGCTTACATATCATTACTCAGAAATTTTAACCTAAATTTGGCCTCATATTATTATATTTTTGGATAAAGCCCTGTTTTTCCAATTTGCATTTGAAACAATATACATGCTATTCATTAATATATTTAAACTTTATATATCTGTCTCCCCCACTAGACATTATATGAGTAGGGACTATGTTTGGAGAACTTGTGAATATTCACTGTTCAGCATTATGTTAAATCTGTTAGAGAAACATTTGGAGACTGATCATTGATGCTTAGAGTCTCTTCTCTCCTCAATTTTAAACCTTATAGAATTTATGATTCCTATACTTCTAGTTCAAGAGGTCTGGGAAAATACTTTTTCATGTCTGAGTCATTGGGCATAAAAATAAAATTGAAATATTTGTATAAGTCAGAGGCTACAGGTGAGATAAATTCTCAGTAAAAGGTCCAAGATTATGTTGGTTATAGATAAAATATTAAGTGAGAATTTGATGTGAAATAGTGTCTACTTCCAGGAGAGGGATGGAGGGGTTTTCTTTATTTTTCAACACAGAATAAGCTGTCAAAGATAATGTCCATCTTTCTTCTGTCCTCAGGGTCCATCACTGTGGGTAGAGAGACACAAAGCCTAATTATGATTCTTGATTTGTTCCTAAATTTCCCTGGATGAAACTGTTAGCTACAGAGGAAAATGAAGGAACAATAGTATCTTATATTCAAACCCAAGATGCTGACACTTGCATATAAAATACATGTTTATTGGATGAATAGGCGGAAGGAAGGAAGATAGGAATAAAGGAAGGAATAAAGGAAGGGATAAAGGAAAGAAAGTAGGAAGGAAGGAGGGAAGGAAAGAGAAATAATAATGACTAAATACATGTTATTCTCTTGAACAGAAGCACTCTGACAAACCTCAATGAATATTTGGTAGCTCAGGCACACAGCCTGCTCTTCTTCTAGAAAGAATGTAAGACTTGGTACAAATGCATGATGTACAGAAGAAATCTGAAAAGAAAAACTTATTTACTTTTTTTTTTTTTTACAGATTAAAAACAAAAACTGTTACTCATTTAAATTTCTACAATCTCATTAAAATTTTTAAGAAACTTTGTATGGAGAAACATATCACAAAACGACACACATCATCCTCAGTGTGAATTATTATTGAGTTGTTAACCTCAGTCCTCTTTGTTTTGACTGGAGTTAGAGGCTGAAAGGGATTGAGATTCTCATTAGTCTTTCAACTCACTGCTTATACATTTCTTAGTTTAGCTTTAATTTCTCTTACTTCCGTGCCTCTCTCTTGCTTTTTTGAGGTATCATTGACATCTAGATGCTTAATTTTAGCTCCAGTCTCCCCACCCACCAGTCCTCTCCCCAAGTGTGAGGATTTGTAATATTGCCTCACTTTTCCTTCCCAAAGGAACATTCTATCTTTATATTTTCTCATCTAAATTCTCTGCTATTTCTGTGAGTTATGTTAATTAGAGGTTTGGAAAAGTTGTTTTGTTTGTTTCTTATTGGAAGAGTGGAAAGGGTGGATATTTCTTTGTAGCATCTATAACACTTTAGGAGGGATTAGAATGCAAAGAGCACATTATCCCAACTTTGCTTACAGGAATGGTTTTAGAATGCACTGCATACAGAGAAAGCATTTATCTTCCAAAATTATTTATCATAGAAATCAATCAGATCACCAGTGCACTGTTATCACGGGCCATCTGCTGGAGAGAGACATAGCTTTGTCACACATAACCCTGATTTATATCAGCATTCCTTTCAGGGAATTTTAACTGTGATCATCTCTCAACAGGGGATTCTTAGGTCATCAGTAGGTTAGTTGTTGTCTAGAGAAAATGAGAGAGAGGAAGAACATTCAAATAAAATTAGTACCTAAATTGTAGCCTTTTTCCTGAATTAAATTGACTCAATTTAACTACAGATGGGATTTAACCAGTTAAATTCTTGTGTTTAAGCCCTCATGAGTCACCAAGGTTCTACAGATTAGAATTCACAGATCCTGAAATTTCCTGCTCATTGTTTAACCTGATGAGTCGTACTGTTTCTTTATTATTCTATACACGAGAACCATGGTACACAGTGATGCTGTTCTAGTGTATACTCCACATCTGCAGGTAGGCATTAAAAGTTGGTGTAATCAGATTGAAATTAACACAGAAATCTGGCAAGCCAGAGTTTGTGTTAAGGTGACAATACCCCTTCCTCTTTTTATAAATTACCATTACTGATAAAACTTGGTTTACTCAACCAATTTTAAGAAAGTGCTAAGGGCTTTACTGAAACAAAAACTCCAGTATAGAATGAGATATATTTGTTTCTGGAGTAGTGTGGTAGAAAGAAACCAGTATTGTCAGGAGACCTGATTTGATACTTATATTGCTAACTTGTGTTGTGTGATCTTAAAGAAGTCATTTAATCATTTGGTTTTAAATTTCCTCATCTATAAAACAAGACTGGCAATACCTACACTATCTATCTGATAAACTTACTGTAATACTAGTGTTATGTTATAAATACTTTATAAAGTGAAGCAGTGCTATACTATATTAAGTTGAAATACAATTAAATGTGAGCACTTTTGTTTCTGTAGCTATGATCTAAACTTTCCCTCGATTTATGAAAAGTCCTGGATGTACTGAGCTGAAAGTTAGATACAGTAATGATGTTCATTGTTACTGTTTATCATCAGAAACATTGAGGAATATTGAATTATATGCTATCAAGAGAACTTAAAAATATATAAAATAGATAACTAATAAGGACCTACTGTATAGCACAGGGAACTCTACTCAATACTCTGTAATGGCCTATATGGGGAAATGAATCTAAAAAAGAGTGGATATATGTATATGTATAAACGATTCACTTTGCTGTATACCGGAGACTAACACAACATTGTAAATCAACTATACTCCAGTAAAAAATAAAAAAAAAAAGATAGAGTACATAATAGATGTTATGTTTAATGAAGGATAGTATTTGTCCCACAAATAATCTCAAAGTAACATTCTGAATTCATGGTTTTGAATATATTTTCTAATATATATCTGGCACATTAAAATATTTTGCAACATGGTTTTAAGCCAAGATAATCAAAAGTCTTGTTTGTTTTCATACCGCTTGGCAATGTTCAGAAGATTGTTACACTCCATTGTGGAGAATTTGAAAATGACTTTATGCTATGAAACTCTGAAGATATTATTATTGGCATATGGGATGAATTTTGGTGGTTGAACAATCAGTTGAAATTTCAAATGTAGTCAAAGCGATTCCCTTTAAGACTGAAATGCATGACTGTAAATGCCTTTCTTTTAAATTTCTGCATAGTTTTTCTACAATTTGGTAAATGTAGGAAGATGGGAAAATCTAATTATAATTTGCAGTCATCAGATTAGGCCCCAAATATCTTTACAGTAACATTTCTAGAATGTACCAATTTGAGTTGCAGCTCTTGAAAGGTGCCAATGTTTTTATCATCTATTATTTTGTTAAATGACATTTGTCTGGCAATTGAAATATATTGACAAGGATGTCCTGTCAACTTTTTTTTGCTTGTGAATGGAAAACGTTTTTATGTGACCAAATAATTATTTTCCTTTTATTTTTATTTTTTTTATTTTTATTTTTTAATTTATTTATTTATTTATGGCTGTGTTGGGTCTTCGTTTCTGTGCGAGGGCTTTCTCTAGTTGTGGCAAGCGGGGGCCACTCTTCATTGCGGTGCGCGGGCCTCTGACTATCGCGGCCTCTCTTGTTGCGGAGCACAGGCTCCAGACGCGCAGGCTCAGTAATTGTGGCTCACGGGCCCAGTTGCTCCGTGGCATGTGGGATCTTTCCAGACCAGGGCTCAAACCCGTGTCCCCTGCATTGGCAGGCAGATTCTCAGCCACTGCGCCACCAGGGAAGCCCCTCCTTTTATTTTTAATTGTGGATTATCACCATTTTATCTTTGATATTGTTTTCTCTTTTTTGTTCCTGAATAGAATAGTTTGTGGTTTGTCTATTTAATTTGTATTTCCAAAAATTTACCCTTGGATTTATTATTGTTTCTGCTGTTCATTTGCCAACTAGTTTATTAACACGTATTTAGATCTTTATTAATTACCTTGTGTTTTTAAAAATAATTTCATTTTGTGTATGTGTTTTTTTAAGGAATATATTTAAATGTGCTTTCAATCACTGTTTTATTTTTTATTTTATTATTTATTTATTTGAAAAAAAAATGTTAATTTATTATATTTTTGGCTGCACTGGGTCTTCATTGCTGCTCGCCAGCTTTTCTCTAGTTGCGGCGAGCAGGAGATACTCTTCGTTGCGGTGCACAGGCTTCTCATTGCAGTGGCTTCTCTTGTTGTGGAGCACGGGTTCTAGGAATGCAGGCTTCAGTAGTTGTGGCACACGGGCTCAGTAGTTGTGGCTCACGGGCTCTAGAGCGCAGGCCCAGTAGTTGTGGCGCACGGGCTTAGCTGCTGCACAGCATGTGGGATCTTCCCGGACCAGGGCTCAAACCCATGTCCCCTGCACTGGCAGGCGGATTCTTAACCACTGAGCCAACAGGGAAGCCCTCAATCACTGTTTTAATTTTTGCTTTGATACAAATTTATTTAATGTAGTGTGAAAATATGTTGGTAGTTGGACTTTTTATTTTTCTTACTGTAAATAGTGCATATATTTTCCCTCAGATTCTTATTTGCTTTACATTTCCAGGTTATAACGTTATTTTATTAATTTCCATATTATTTGTATTTTCCTGAAAGACACAACATTGTGTCTTTCATTAATAAAACATGAACAATTATAATGAACACTTATTTGTCCATGTGCATGATTTATACTCATTTTCTTTTGTAAAGAACTTTTGTAACTTTCATTTGTAAATTATATCTTTGTTTATACATTTAATTTTGTCTTTTTTTTTTGATCCAGATTTTATTTATTTTTTGATACAGCACGCTCTTATTAATCATCAATTTTATACACATCAGTGTATACATGTCAATCCCAATCGCCCAATTCATCCCACCACCACCCCCACCCCACTGCGACTTTCCCCCCTTGGTGTCCATACGTTTGTTCTCTACATCTGTGTCTCCATTTCTGCCCTGCAAACCGGTTCACCTGTACTATTTTTCTAGGTTCCACATATGTGTGTTAATATACGATATTTGTTTTTCTCTTTCTGACTTGCTTCACTCTGTATGACAGCCTCTAGATCCATCCACGTCTCAACAAATGACCCAATTTTGTTCCTTTTTATGGGTGAGTAATATTCCATTGTATATACGTACCACATCTTCTTTATCCATTCGTCTGTCGATGGGCATTTAGGTTGCTTCCATGACCTGACTATTGTAAATAGTGATGCAATGAACATTGGGGTGTATGTGTCTTTTTGAATTACGGTTTTCTCTGCATATATGCCCAGAAGTGGGATTGCTGGGTCATATGGTAATTCTACTTTTAGTTTTTTAAGGAACCTCCATGCTGTTCTCCATAGAGGCTGTATCAATTTACATTCCCACCAACAGTGCAAGAGGGTTCCCTTTTCTCCACACCCTCTTCAGCATTTGTTGTTTTCAGTTTTTGTTGTTTTTTCAGCATTTGTAGATTTTCTGATGATGCCCATTCTAACTGGGGTGAGGTGATAACTCATTGTACTTTTGATATTCATTTCTCTAATAATTAGTGATGTTGAGCAGCTATTCATGTGCATCTTGGCCATTTGTATATCTTCTTTGGAGAAATGTCTATTTAGGTCTTCTGCCCATTTTTGGATTGGGTTTTTTGTTTTTTTAATATTGAGCTGCATGAGCTCTTTATATATTTTGGAGACTAATCCTTTCTCCATCGAATAGTTTGCAAGTATTTTCTACCATTTTGAGGGTTGTCTTTTCGTCTTTTTTATGGTTTCCTTTGCTGTGCAAAAGCTTTTAAATTTCATTAGGTTCCATTTGTTTATTTTTGTTTTTATTTCCATTACTCTAGGAGGTGGATCAAAAAAGATCTTGATGTGATTTATGTCAAAGAATGTTCTTCCTATGTTTTCCTCTAAGAGTTTTATAGTGTTTGGTCTTACATTTATGTCTCTAATCCATTTTGAGTTTATTTCTGTGTATGCTGTTAAGGAGTGTTCTAATTTGATTCTTTTACATGTAGCTGTCCAGTTTTCTGAGCACCACTTAGTGAAGAGACTGTCTTTTTTCAATTGTATATCCTTGCCTCCTTTGTCATAAATTACTTGACCACAGGTGAGTGGGTTTATCTCTGGGCTTTCCTTCCTTTTCCATTGACCTATATTTCTGTTTTTATGTCAGTACCACATTGTCTTGATTACTGTAGCTCTGTAGTATAGTCTAAAGTCAGGGAGTCTGATTCCTCCAGCTCTGTTTTTTCCCCTCAAGACTGCTTTTGCTATTCAGGGTCTTTTGTGTCTCCATATAAATTTTAAGATTTTTTGTTCTAGTTCTGTAAAAAATGCCATTGGTAATTTGATAGGGGTTGAATTGAATCTGTAGATTGTTTTGGGTAGTCATTATAGTCATTGTCACAATATTGATTATTCCAATCTAAGAACATGGTATCTCTCTCCATCTGTTGGTATCATCTTTAATTTCTTTCATTAGTGTCTTATAGTTTTCTGCATACAAGTGTTTTGTCTCCCTAGGTTGGCTTTTTCCTAGGTATTTTATTCTTTTTTTTGCAATGGTAAATGGGAGTGTTTCCTTAATTTCTCTTTCAGATTCTTCATCATTAGTGTATAGGAATGCAAGAGATTTCTGTGCATTAATTTTGTATCCTGCAACTTTACCAAATTCATTGATTAGCTCTAGTCGTTTTCTGGTGGCATCTTTAGGATTCTTTATGTATAGAATCATGTCATCTGCAAACAGTGACAGTTTTACTTCTTCTTTTCTGATTTGGATTCCTTTTATTTCTTTTTCTTCTCTGATTGCTGTGTCTAGGACTTCCAACACTATGTTGAATAACAGTGGTGAGAGTGGATATCCTTGTCCCATTCCTGATTTTAGTGGAAATGTTTTCAGTTTTTCACCATTGAAAATGATGTTTGCTGTGGGTTTGTCATATATGGCCTTTATTATGTTGAGGTAGGTTCCCTCTATGCCCACTTTCTGGAGAGTTTTTATCATAAATGGGTGTTGAATTTTGTCAAAAGCTTTTTCTGCATCTACTGGGATGATCATATGGGTTTATTCTTGAATTTGTTAATATGGTGTATCACATTGATTGATTTGCATATATTGAAGAATCCTTGCATCCCTGGGATAAATCCCACTTGATCATGGTGTATGGTCCTTTTAATGTGTTGTTGGATTCTGTTTGCTAGTATTTTGTTGAGGATTTTTGCATCTATATTCATCAGTGATATTGGTCTGTAATTTTCTTTTTTTGTAGTGTCTTTGTCTGGTTTTGGAATCAGGGTGATGGTGGCCTCATAGAATGAGTTTGGGAGTGTTCCTTCCTCCACAATTTTTTGAAAGAGTTTGAGAAGGATGGGTGTTAGCTCTTCTCTAAATGTTTGATAGAATTCACCTGTGAAGCCATCTGGTTCTGGACTTTTGTTTGTTGGAAGATTTTTAATCACAGTTTCATTTCATTACTTGTGATTGGTCTGTTCATATTTTCTGTTTCTTCCAGGTTCAGTCTTGGAAGGTTATACCTTTCTAAGAATTTGTCCATTTCTTCCAGGTTGTCCATTTTATTGGCATAGGGTTGCTTGTAGTAGTCTCTTAGGATGCTTTGTATTTCTGTGGTGTCTCTTTTAACTTCTCCTTTTTAATTTCTAATTTTATTGATTTGAGTCCTCTCCCTCTTTTTCTTGATGAGTCTGGCTAATGGTTTATCAATTTTGTTTATCTTCTCAAAGAACCAGCTTTTAGTTTTATTGATCTTTGCTATTGTTTTCTTTGTTTCTATTCCTTTTATTTCTGCTCTGATCTATATGATTTCTTTCCTTCTGCTAACTTTGGGTTTTGTCCGTTCCTCTTTCTCTAGTTCCTTTAGGTATAAGGTTAGATTGTTTATTTGAGATTTTTCTTATTTCTTGAGGCAGGCTTGTATAGCTATAAACTTCCCTCTCAGAACTGCTTTTGCTGCATCCCATAGGTTTTGGATTGTCATGTTCTCATTGTCATTTGTCTCTAGGTATTTTTTGATTTCCTCTTTTATTTCTTCAGTGATCTCTTGCTTATTTAGTGACGTATTGTTTAGCCTCCAAGTGTTTGTGTTTTTTATGTTTTTTTCCCCTGTAATCGATTTCTAATCTCATAACGTTGTGGTCAGAAAAGATGGTTGATATGATTTCAATTTTCTTAAATTTACTGAGGCTTGATTTGTGACCCAAGATGTGATCTATCCTTGAGAATGTTCCGTGCACACTTGAGAAGAAAGTGTAATCTGCTGTTTTGGGATGGAATGTCCTATAAATATCAATTAAATCTATCTGGTCTACTGTGTCTTTTAAAGCTTGTGTTTCCTTATTTATTTTCTGTTTGGATGATCTGTCCATTGGTGTAAGTGAGGTGTTAAAGTCCCCCACTATTGTTGGGTTACTGTTGATTTCCTCTTTTATAGCTGTTAGCAGTTGCCTTATGTATTGAGGTGCTCCTATGTTGGGTGCATATATACTGATAATTGTTATATCTTCTTCTTGGATTGATCCCTTTTTCATTATGTAGTGTCCTTCCTTGTCTCTTGTAACATTCTTTATTTAAAAGTCTATTTTATCTGATATGAGTATTGCTACTCCAGCTTTCTTTGAATTCCCTTTGCATGGAATATCTTTTTCCATCCCCTCACTTTCAGTCTGTACGTGTCCTTTGGTCTGAAGTGGGTCTCTTGTAGACAGCATATATAGGGGTCTTGTTTTTGTATCCATTCAGCAAGCCTGTGTCTTTTGGTTGGAGCATTTAATCCCTTCACATTTAAGGTAATTATTGATATGTATGTTCCTATTACCATTTTCTTAACTGTTTTGGGTTTGTTTTTGTAGGTCCTTTTCTTCTCTTGTGTTTCCCACTTAGAGAAGTTCCTTTAGCATTTGTTGTAGAGCTGGTTTCGTGGTGCTGAATTCTCTTAGCTTTTGCTTGTCTGTAAAGCTTTTGATTTCTCCATCAAATGTGAATGAGATCCTTGCCGGGCAGAGTAATCTTGGTTGTAGGTTCTTCCCTTTCATTACTTTAAGTACATCATGCCACTCCCTTCTGGCTTGTAGAGCTTCTGCTGAGAAATCAGCTGTTAATCTTATGGGAGTTTCCTTGTGTGTCATTTGTCGTTTTTCCCTTGCTGCTATCAATAATTTTTCTTTGTCTTTAATTTTTACCAATTTGATTACTATATGTCTCGGTGTGTTTCTCCTTGGGTTTATCCTGTATGGGACTCTCTGTGCTTCTTGGATTTGGGTGGCTATTTCCTTTCCCGTGTTAGGGAAGTTTTCGACTATAATCTCTTCAAATATTTTCTCGGGTCCTTTCTCTCTCTCTTCTTGTGAGACCCCTATAATGCAAATGTTGTTGTGTTTAATGTTGTCCCAGAGGTCTCTTAGGCTGTCTTCATTTCTTTTCATTCTTTTTTCTTTATTCTGTTCTGCAGCAGTGAATTCCACCATTCTGCCTTCCAGGTCACTTATCTGTTCTTCTGCCTCAGTTATTCTGCTATTGATTCCTTCTAGTGCAGTTTTCACTTCAGTTATTGTATTGTTCATCTCTGTTTTTTTGTTCTTTAATTCTTCCAGATCTTTGTTAAACATTTCTTGCATCTTCTCGATCTTGGTCTCCATTCTTTTTCCGAGGTTCTTCACTATTATTATTCTGAATTCTTTTTCTGGAAGGTTGCCTATCTCCACTTCATTTAGTTGTTTTTCTGGGGTTTTATCTTGTTCCTTCATCTGGTACATAGCCATCTGCCTTTCCATCTTGTCTATCTTTCTGTGAATGTGGTTTTTGTTCCACAGGCTTCAGGACTGTAGTTCTTGCTTCTGCTGTCTGCCCTCTGGTGGATAAGGCTACCTAAGAGCCTTGTGCAAGTTTCCTGATGGGAGGGACTGGTGGTGGGTAGAGCTGGGTGTTGCTCTGGTGGGTAGAGCTCAGTAAAACTTTAATCCCCTTCTCTGCTGATTTGTGGGGCTGGGTTCCCTCCCTGTTGGTTGTTTGGCCTGAGGCAACCCAACACTGGAGCCTACCTGGGCTCTTTGGTGGGGTAATCACGGACTCTGGGAGGGCTCTCACCAAGGAGTACTTCCCAGAACTTCTGCTGCCAGTGTCCTTGTCCTTACAGTGAGCCACAGCCACTCCCCACCTCTGCAGGAGTCCCTCCAACACTAGCAGGTAGCTCTGGTTCAGTCTCCTATGGGGTCTCTGCTCCTTCCCCTGGGTCCTGATGCACATACTACTCTGTGTGTGCCCTCCAAGAGTGGAGTCTCTGTTTCCTCCAGTCCTGTCAAAGTCCTGCAATCAAATCCCACTAGCCTTCAAAGTCTGATTCTCCAGGAAATCCTCCTCCCGTTGTTGGACCCCCAGGTTTGGAAGCCTGATGTGGGCCTGAGAACCTTCACTCCAGTGGGTGGACTTCTGTTGTATAAGTGTTCTCCAGTTGGTGAGTCACTCACCCAGCAGTTATAGGATTTGATTTTATCATGATTGTGCCCGTCCTACTGTCTCATTGTGGCTTCTCCTTTGTCTTTGGATGTGGGGTATCTTTTTTGGTGAGTTCCAGTGTCTTCCTGTTGACGACTGTTCAGCAGTTAGTTGCGATTCTGGTGTTCTCACAAGAGGGAGTGAGAGCACTTCCTTCTACTCCGGCATCTTGAACCAATCCTACTTTTTTATCTTTAAGGGTCACACTTTTTTAGGTAATTTTCTTAAAGGAGAATAAAGCTGAATCTTATTTTCTGAGTTAAATCTGTAATTTTCATCTTTAGTAGACCCATTTAACATGTAGTTACATAAGGTTATATTTAGTTTTCCCTCTCTCATTTAATTGAGTTTTTTCCTTCAAGACAATTTCTTTGTTATTTCATCTGTTTTAGTTTTCTTGTAGAATTGAGAAGCCATACAGACTGAGTTAGATCTACAATACTTATTGTCACAGTTCTACACAATACATTTACATCTGTATTTCTCAGGCTAACAACTAAAATAATTAAGTGAAATTTTATTTTTTATCCCTTTGGGAAAATTATTATGATCTATGTTTTCTCCTGATTATCCCTCTCTCAAATAAAAAACCAAACCAAACCAAACAAAACTGCTCAGGGATTTTTGCCTTAATGTATTCATATTAAATTAAATTTATTTTAATTTACTATCATAATTCCAATAATAAAAATGAATTCCCCAGCAGCAATAAGCATACCTAGCAGATCATTTCTCAGTAAAAGTACTGAATCTATGAGTCTTTAAAGAAAGGCTTATTTGGGGTCTTGGACAAGAGAAGTATAAGATGAGATTTTTTTGTGTGCAAGAATGGAAAAAAACAAGTGCTCAAATTCTGGTAGAGAAAATAAAAAGACATAAGAGCCAGTATAATGGGCCTCACTGGCCAAATTACTGACAGTTTGAGCATCAAAAAGTATAATAACACTTTTATATAACAAAGTACATATAAAATAATCTATAATTTAATAATAGTACTAAAAATAGTGTTAAGGGCAGGCAGAAGAGAAAGCTCTTTATACAAAATACAAACTTAATAAATTAAGAAGGAATGGTAGAAATAAGAAATAACTGCAGCTCTCATTGAAATAATTGACTCAGATAAGGCTCGTCAATGGATACTAAAATTGAGTGAAAGATTGAGTAACAAATTATTTCCATAGTCTCAAAGTGTTACTCCACAGATCACATTATTAAAAGTATCTTTACAATGAAGAAAACTACAGACTCACCAAATGATTACATTTAGCGTCACTAATATCGTGTCAAACTGACATCAAGCTTCTAATGAAAAGCACTGAGAAGGCACAGCATCACGTATGTAACAGTGTTGCCAGCAATGAGGAAGGAACAACTGAGCAAATATAAGTTAAGGAACATTTAGCAAAACTACTAGCTTAGATTTTTTAAAAGTCACTGTTGTGAAGAAAATAAATATATAAAATGATGGGTGCTGAGTACTGTTATATTTTAAAGAGGCATGACAACTAAATTCAGTTTTGTAATCCTTGGTTGGATCTTGTATACAGAAACAGAAAAGCCCTTATAAGAATATTAGGAAACAATGTGTGATATTTGAGCATTAAATTTATACTACATAACTGAATTGTACAATACTAAATTTCTTGAGAGGATTATGCACTTATGTATTTTGGTTATGTAGAAAATGCGCTCTCCATATGTGTGTATATATATATATATACACACACACATATGGAGAGAGAGCGCAATTTTGTGTTTATAGCAGTTTTCCTTGTAATTGCCAGAGCTTGGAAGCAACCAAAATATCCTTTAGTAGGTGAAGGGTTAAATAAACTTCCATACATACAGAGAATGGAATATTATTCAGCACTAAAAAGAAATGATCTATCAAGCCATGAAACGATACAGAGGAAACTTAATATTACTAAGTGAAAGAAACCTAACTGAAAAGGCTACATGCTGTATGATTCTAACTATATGACATTATGGAAAAGGCAAAATGATAGAGACAATAAGAGGATTTGTCAGGAGTTGGGGGAAGGTGGGGTGAATAGGCAGAACACGGAGGATTTTTAGGGCAGAGAAAAAATTCTGTATAATGCTATAATAATGGACACATGTCATTGTAAATACATTTGTTAAAATCCATAGAATATACAATACCAAAAGTGAACCCTAATGTAAATTATGAATTTAGGCGACATTGATGTGTCAGTGTAGGTCATCAATTACACCAAAAGTATAACTCTGGTGCAGGGTGGTCATGGTGGCAAAGGTGGTGCATGCTGGGGGCAGGGAGTATATGGAAACCAAGTACTTTGTGTTCAATTTTTCTGTGAACCTAAAACTGCTCTAAAAAAATAGTGTCTTAAAAAAATTAAAATCTAAACTACCTATTTTTTTTCGTAACATCATTAGGAATTAAAAATAATTTTTAAACTTTGCTAATCTGACTGGTTACTAAAAAGTTTCATTTTACTTTACATATTTTAAAATTATTATTTATGTTGACTAAGAGGTTTGCCATTTGTATTACTTCACTTGTTAATTGCCAATTTGTTTCCTTTGTCCCTTTTTATTCTAATGACCTATAAAGAATCTTTATATAGTAATGATAGATTCCCTCTGGTACACTCAATATTTGTCCTGTTTGTTATCTTTTAACTTTGTTCATGTTTAGCTTTTGCCACAAAAGTTATAATACATAGTCAAGGCTGTCTCTTTGTTTCGTTGTGTTTTGTTTTTGTCTTTTGTTTCACATCCAGATTACATTTATCCTTTTTAAGCACTTTTGTGGTTTGAATCGATTTGGAATTTTGTGTATGTTTCTATCCTACGATCTTATGTTTTTCATGTTGTTTTTCCAAATAGTTACACCATTTATTGAATAAAGTTTTTCCATTAATTTAAAATGTCTTGTCAAATTTTATATAAAGTGTCCTTTTCTAGATTCTCAAAAAAAAAAAAAAAGTATTAAATACTTCTTGGACCTAAACTTCCTTACCAATGGAATTTCAGTTAAGTGATGTCTGATTTTTGTTTTTGTTTTTTTTCTGCCAAAATATTTGCAAAATTCTTCAACATTAAAAATTTCAATAGAAAATAGATATTGACTATTTTAAATTAATACTTTACACAAGTCTGTAATAATTTACATATCACCTCTGTCATCATAATGATGAGCATAAGCATGTATTAAACACTTTTAATTTACCAAAAACTTGACTAAGCTATTTATAAACATGATCTCATTCAATCCTCAGTACAACCTGATGTTTACATATGAGAAAAGTGAAGCCTTGACGATTTTAATAACTTACTTAAAGCCACACCAGTAATAATGATGAAACGGGATTCAACACAACTATCTCTAGCTCAAAATTCTACTTCTTAACCATTATATAATATTAAGTCCTTTTTTTTTTTTTTTTAATAAATTTATTTATTTATTTATTTTAGCTGTGTTGGGTCTTCATTTCTGTGTGAGGGCTTTCTCTAGTTGCGGCAAGCGGGGGTCACTCTTCATCGCGGTGTGCGGGCCTCTCTTGTTGCGGAGCACAGGCTCCAGACGCACAGGCTCAGTAGTTGTGGCTCACGGGCCCAGTTGCTCCCCGGCATGTGGGATCTTCCCAGACCAGGGCTCGAACCCGTGTCCCCTGCATTGGCAGGCAGATTCTCAACCACTGCGCCACCAGGGAAGCCCTATTAAGTCCTTTTGATCTGCAGATTCAGGTCTTTTTCAGTCAGTGGTTTTATTTTCATTATGTCTTTGAACATTTTGTTTTAATTGTTTTATTCCCTTCTTCAGAGGCATCCATTATTTACATATTGAATTTCTTTGTCCTTGCCTCTCTCTTTAACTTTCACATCCTTGTTTTGTTTCCCTTAACATTTCTGGAATTTTTTTTTTTTCTTATCTGTGTTTTTCTTGATGCTATGAATTTGGTTTTTCAGGCTTGAGTATTCAGGAATTTGATTTGAACTACCTACATACTATTAATTTATAACATGACATGGGTTTGAATAATCAAAATTTAAACACTATATTACAACTGATTTTTAAATAACAGAATACACCTCAGATAATACAATATGGCTAAAACATAGGAAATGATATTCACAGATGAGTTATATATATTTAATAATTGAACAATTAAAAAAACTAATATATCTAAACAAGTAAAGGACAGAATTCAATAGCAGAGAAATGATTGTGTAGTTTTTAAATAATTGTGAGATTAATTAAAAATTACACATTCATAATCTTGAAAATCAGAAATCCAAAACTGAAATGGCATGGCATTTGGATCTGATCTTAAATACAAGTCCTGATAGTGTGACTTTGAACAAGTATCTTAGCCTTTCTGAACGTATTTCATATCTACAAAATGGGAAAATTAATATCTTCCCCATAATAATGTTTTAAAATAAAATAATGTTTAAAGGAAATTTTAAGTTGTGAAATATGCAAAACATATACCACCCTATATTAAAACTATTATTATTTTGATATAAAATTATCATCTTTAGTTGTCAGCACCTAGAAAAACTATAATTCTTTGTCTAGCTATTTCAATTTGTCATTGTTGAAAGAAACCAAGAATGTGCTATGTCATATCTCTGTAGAAGGGGCTATAACCAGTATCTTTCCTTTGAATTGTTTACACCCAATAATAGATGCCTCTCTCAAATCATAGGGGCATTAACAAAATACCATTTCAGATATGCAAATTCTCAAGGTCATGTTTCTGAATAGATACCGTACTGCCTTAAAGATACTGTACTGCCATAAGAAGAAATGTGAATGCAGTAGCTGGGATTTGAGCCAGTGAGGGCTCCCATTTCAGCAGCATGGGGTGTACGCTGAGCTTGGCTTAGTGGCAGTTAGCAGTAGCAACTCATGAATGTAGACAGATTCATGCAGGGTGACCTTCATGACTCAGTGTGCATGGTAGCTTTGTGACTTCCACAGGGGTTACTAACAGGACATTCCACTAGAACCACAGTGAGTGTTCTAGCTCCCTGGCATTTTTAGAGCATAACTTTATGCAACAGAAAACCCCAGCCTTGCACAGTGTTGCTTTCTAAAGAGACACACTGCTGGATGAATTTTGCAAAGGATAAAGTTTATCTGCATACTCGTCATTTAGCTAGCCACAACTTCAGGGACTTTTTGTTTTTTCCCCCCAGTATTTTGCTACTTTACTGCCACAATGCACATCCAAAACTGTGTTTCTGTGATATAAATGATTAAATCAATGTTAGGCTCAAAGTGGATATGTTCTGTGATAGCTCTTTGTAGGGGGTTTTAGAATGACACTTGATCTCAGAATCAAAGGGCATTGGGGTGCTGCAGTAATGACAAAGCATATCGAAATACCTTCATTTTCTTTATGGAAAAACGTTACTATTCAAGTAGATTAGTGAAATGCAATAGGCGTATTACAACTAGACTTCAACAAGACATTTCTCAAACCCAATATTAATTTCGTTTTGGAAAATTTGGAATAATTCCAGGACTTCTCTGGTGGTGCAGTGGTTAAGGATCCACCTGCCAATGCAGGGGACATGGGTTCGAGCCCTGGTCCTGGAAGATTCCACATGCCACGGAGCAACTAAGCCCATGTGCCACAACTACTGAGCCTGCGCTCTAGAGCCCACGAGCCACACTACTGAGCCCTCGCAATCTAGAGCCCATGCTCCACAACAAGAGAAGCCACCGCAATGAGAAGCCCGCGCACCGCAATGAAGAGTAGCCCCGCTCGCCACAACTAGAGAAAGCCTGCGCGCAGCAACGAAGACCCAACGCAGCCAAAGGTAATAAATAAATTTAAAAATAAATTAATCTAAGAGTCTCACTACTTAAAAAAAAAAAAGTTGGAATAATTCCAGTGTCCAGAAATCAAGCTAAGAATTGAATTGATTTCAGTTGCAAAGCAGGCATCCAAAGATGTGCACCAGGATCCAACCTGTTCTTGTCTTACTCCCTTTGATTTATTGGATGATATTATAAAAATATTCTCAGCAAATTTACAGAAGGGGGAAATGTTCAATTATAATCAAGTTCCAAAATGACTTCTGTATGCTGAAAGAGTTATCTAAAGCTAATATGATAATATTTAGCAGCAAGAAATATGTCTGATTGCTAGTGAAATTGGGAGTATTTAGCTTGGAAAAGAAGAATAATTTAGAAGTAGAGGAAGAGTAATTAAAAAATATTCAATGATCTGTTCAGCAGAAGAAGAGATACCAGAGATAGAAGAGATGGAAGTGAAATCAAAGATATAGTACATAGAGACACTAATTAGGACTGTATATAAAGAACACATTCAAATACAACTTTTCAAAGATGTTTATTCAGGATGTGCAGAGTGCACCTTGATTGATGATGTCTCAGCAGATGTTGCAGGACAGTTGGATTCTCTATGTGTGGGGGACATGGAATGTGTTTGCCTAGATTGATCTTTTATATTTATGAATTATTTTAAACAACTTCTAAAATCTTTAAAAAGGTGTTTATTTTTTTCTTTGATCTAAACTCTTTGCACCTGGTTGGACATTCTGATTGCTCTTAACATGTGACAGAGTATACTTTTGCAGGTTTTCAACATAAATCACTTTATTGTTCTGATGTATTAATCCATATTTGTCATCATTTTAGATGTAATTTCTCTTCTGATACTTCTGTGTCTTAAGCTTTTAGAGAAACTGAGTTAATTTGTTTTTACCACTTCAAAATAAGAAATATGTTTGACCATATTTTTAATGATTTCCACAGAAAATTGTATATATTTCAAAATACTTTCTACATACTTATGACAATTGAATGCATTATATTTTCTTATATAATGGATTTGAGATAGCCATGTAGTAGCAGAGTTCTAAAATGGACCTCAGGATTTACTGCTTCCTGGTGAACATGCCCTGAATAAACTCCATGGTTTTTGCATATGATGAATTTCACTCCCGTGATTAGGATATGTTACTGGACAAAATAGATTTTGCAGATATAATTAAGGTCCTAAATCAGTTGACCTTGTGACAGAGAGATTATTTCAGTGGGCCTGAGCTAATCACATAAGTCCTTTCAAAGCAGAGTTTTCTCCAGGCAGGTATCAGAAGAAGTGGTTAGTGATTGCCTCCAGGTGTTCTGGAAGGAAGCACACATTCATGTTGTGAATTGCTTCTGATGGTCACATGGTAAAGAACTTTGGGCAGCATCTAGGAGCGGAGCACTGACCCCAGCCAGCAGCTAGAAGGATAAATGGAGACTTCAGTCCTAGAGTTGTAGGAAAGGAAATCTGCCAACAACCAGTGAACTTGGAAGAGAATCCTGAGCCAACCCCAGCCAACATCTTGATTTCAGCCCATGAGACGCTGAACAGAGAATCCAGCCACACCATGTCCAGACATATGACCTACAGAACATCTCTGAGGTAATCCACTTGTGTTGACTTAAGCCACCCCATTTGTGGTATTTTGTTACACAACAATAGAAAACGTAAAACTCAGGAAATTTGTCATTTGAAATTCACCAGAATTGTGAGTCAAAAGCTTTCCAAAATTTTTTCTGAGGGAAATCTCAAGGAATGTGCAAGTTTCAGATTCAGTAGAGATCATCTATCCTAATCCAGTTAAGGAAGCCGACAGTCAGATAGATTAAATACCATTTTCCTAAATAATTCATAAACATAATCAGGAATGGAACAAAGATCCCATAACTCCAAATCAATGCTCTTTTCCACAGTACACAGCTAATATATTTATTCATGACTACAAAAGGAAAACATGATGCCAGTGGGAATTGTGGATTTTTAACAGTTAATATATCCCTAAAATACTTTGCAGCTATCCTTCCTTTCTTCTTTCTTTCTTTCTCTCCTTCCTTCCTTCCTTTCTTCTTCTCTCATTTTTATTATCCAGGATCCAATCAAAGTTCACACAGTATATTTGACAGTGATATCTCTGTATTACCTTTTTTTTTTAAAATTAATTAATTTATTTTTGGCTGTGTTGGGTCTTCGTTTCTGTGCGAGGGCTTTCTCTAGTTGTGGCAAGTGGGGGCCACTCTTCATCGCGGTGTGAGGGCCTCTCACTATCCCGGCCTCTCTTGTTGCGGAGCACAGGCTCCAGATGCGCAGGCTCAGTAGTTGTGGCTCACGGGCCTAGTTGCTCCGCGGCATGTGGGATCTTCCCAGACCAGGGCTCGAACCCGTGTCCCCTGCATTAGCAGGCAGACTCTCAACCACTGCGCCACCAGGGAAGCCCTGTATTACCTTTTAACTCAGAACAGACCCTCTACTTTTCTCCCTATTACACTGACTTTTTGAAGACAGCAGGCCAATTTTCTTATAGTGTTATCTCATATTCTGGATGTGACTGTTTATTCATATTTTTAAATTTTTTTCTGAATTTCCTATAAATATAAGGAAGTTAGGCCTATAGGTGTTATTAAACCCAGATAAAACATTTGGTAAGAATACTTTACATGGATGTTTTGAACTCCATAGAGCATCACATCAAGAAACACATGCTATAAGAACATCCCCTGATTAAAGATGCTAAGTTTGAGCTCTTGATTATAATGGTAAATGCCATTCCATCCCATTGTAAAGGTACATCCTTTTTTTTTTGTAATTAATGAGTGATCTGTAGGGTGATGCTCTGGCACCATGTGACTATCCTATTACTCAACAACATTTTATCCAAAGCTTTTAATATCCATTGCTGAGCCTTGCTGAATCAATTGTTATATAGTAGTTGAATTACCTTTCTGTTGCTACCATAACAAATTACCACAAATTTAGTATCTTAAAATAACACAAACTTATTATCTTACAGTTCTGAAGGTCAGAAGTCAGACACAGGTCTCACTGGGCTACAGTCTATGCATTAGCTGGGCCACATTCCTTTCTGGAGGCTCTGGGGAGACTATGTCTTCTTGACTTTTTACAACTTCTAGAGGCTACTCTTATTCCATGGCTCATAGTCTTCTTGCTTCATCTTCAAAACTAGTGACAAAGATTGAGTCCTTTTCACATCACACTTCTCTGACACTCTTTTCATAGTCACATCTCCCAGTGACCACAGGTGGCAAAGTTTCTCTGCTTTTGAGGACTCATGTGATTAGATTGTGCCCATACAGATAATCCAAGAAACTCTCCCCATCTCTGGGTTCTTAATTATATTTGTAAAGTCTCTCTTGCCTTGTAAAGTAACATATTCAAAGACTCCAGGTATTAGAATCTAGACATATTTGGGGAGCAATTATTTTTCCCTCCACAGGAATTATAAAATGTTGATTTAAAAAATTCTACTATTGCTTCTACATATGATATCTGGCATTCTTATGTAAAGAAACCCTGCCCTCTCCTCTTCTTTCTGTGGATTCAGAGATTATTTTACATTTCAATGTGGTATATTCAATTCTTTATTTTCTTTTTTGTTGCTCAAATTGACTCACACTGGGGAGGTTGGTTTAAGGATATTAGATAATGTTATAAAATTATTGTAATTTTCTTAGATGTAATATAACATTGTGGTTATGTATGCTGAATTATTTAGGGTAATGTCACCATAACTGAAACTTCCTAAAAACAAGGAAATCATAGAATATTACACTATTTATTATAAATGGAAGGTATAAAGATCTCACTTTATTATTCTTTCAAAATTTTACGTATACTTGAAAAATTTTAAACAAATGTAGAAATTAATATATCAGAGATACATTGTTGTAATGTCAAAACCACTCATCATAATATAAAGAAACCTAATCTGTTTTTCACATTTGAATTCCAATTAACACAAATCTTGAAGAGATTTTAAGAAAGTAAAATAAAGTCCACTGTCTGGCTTCCCATACTGAAGGAAAGGAGAAAGTCTAGTTTTGCAATCAAGAGTACTTCTGCTTTTATCTGATTTCCAAACAGATGTCAGAATACTCAAAAGCATTTGAATACAGTTCAGTGTTAGAAATCAAACTTTTGCATGTTAGATTAAAAACACAATTCTTAAAGAAAAAAATAAGAGAATAGGGACACATGAGAACTATAATACAATATGGTACTACAGAGCCTACCAAAAGGTCAACATAATTGGAGAACTTTCTTGTATGAAAGTAATGACCAGGATGAAGCTTGCAAAGGAAGCACTATGTTTACAGCAGAATTCTGATGCCTGTCATATGAGCATCTCTGAGCCTCCAAGGTTAGGCAAGAATACCTCTTGTTTGTATACTGCATTATTATTTCTAAAGTAATGCCAACAATTTGATGTTCACAATCTTCAAAAATAGACAAGAACACTTATTTATGCCTTTAACAAATACTTATTGAGACCTTGTACTATATGCCAGGTACTGTGCTAATTAAAGTTTCCATGCATGCATTGAACACTTACTATATTCTGGCTACTAATACTTTGTGTGCATTAACTCACAAAACACTCATCATTACCACATGAGGTAGACTGCCCCCATTTTACATATGAGGAAACTATAATGACAGAGCAACACAGTCATGGCATTCAAACTTTTAAATTATGACCCCAGAACTCAAACTGTCAGGTACTAGTGCCAAAATTTCTTAATCAGGAGTCCATAGAACATTATAATTGTGTTTCAAGTTTCCTGGGGAAAAGAGTCTATAGTTCATATCCGTTTCTCAAAAGATAAAAAATTCATGATCATCTTAGTAGATGAAGGAAAATCATTTGAAAGCATCCATTTATGATGAAAAACTACAAAGTGGATACAGAGGAAACATACTTTAACATTGCAAAGGCCATTTATGACAAGCCCACAGCTAACATCAGACTCAATTGTGAAAAGCTGAAAGCTTTTCTTCTAAGTCAGGAACAAGGCAGGATGCCCACTCTCACCACATTTATTCAACATAGTACTGGAAGTTCTAGCCACAGCAATCAGACAAGATAAATAAATAAATAAATAAATAAATAAATAAATAAATAAATAAATAAATAAATAAATAAAATGTATCCAAATTGGACGGGAAGAAGTAACTGTCACTATTCTGTCACTATTTGCAGATGACATGATACTATGTATAGAAAACCCCAAAGACTCCACCCAAAAAACTAAAAGTAATAAATGAATTCAGTGAAGTTGCAGGATACAAAATTAATACACAGAAATCTGTTTCATTTCTATACACTAATAATGAACTATCAGGACAAATCAAGAAAACAATCCCATTTATAACTGCATCAAAAAGAATAACATACCTAGGGATAAATTTAACCAAGTAGGTAAAAGACCTGTATTCTGAAAACTATAAAAGCATTGATGAAAATATTCAAGATGACACAAATAAATGGAAAGATACACCATGCTCATGGATCAGAAGAACTAATATTGTTAAAATATCCATACTACACAAAGCAATTTCCAGATTCAGTGCAATCCCTATTAAAATACCCATGGCATTTTTCACAGAAAATGAAAACACTAATTCAAAAAGATATATGCACCACAATGTTCATAGCAGCATTATTTAAAGTAGCCAGATATAGACACAACCTTAGTGTCCATTGACAGATGAATGAATAAAGAAGATGTGGTATACATATACAATGGAACATTACTCAGCCATAAAAAAAAAAATGAAATCTTGCCATTTGTGGCAACTTGGATAGACGTAGAGGGCATTATGCTAAGTGAAATAAGTCAGGGAAAGACAAATACTGTATGTTTTCACTTATATGTGAAATCTAAAAAACAAAACAAATGAGCAAATATAACAAAACTGAAACAGACTCACAGATACAGAGAACAAACTAGTGCTTGCCCAGGGGGAGAAGACTGGGGAGAGGGGCGAAAATGATAAAGGGTACAAACCAACAGTTATAAAAAAATTAAGTCACAGGATGTAATGCACAGCACAGGAAATATAGTCAACAATATTATAACTTTGTATTATGTGTAACCTATAAAATATAGAATCAATATGTTTTACACCTGAGACTAATACAATATTGTAAGTCAACTATACATCAATTTAAAAAAAAGAATATCAGTGATGTGAGTAAATTTAAAAAAAAATTACTCTTGCTATTTCCCCCACTTCCTTCTCCTTTGCCCCCCTTCCCTCGTAGCTATCATTTAGTCCTTTAGGAATTAAATTTTAGATGTAAGAATTGCTGGCTTTGTACTTTCTTAATCACTTGTTTGATTGAGAAGTACAAAAAAGGAGTTGAGGCTACCCGTAGCTGTTGTCATCAAGCAGTTTCTAAGTTTATTGGATATTTTGACCTGTGGGGATTCTCTCATTTTTCACATTCCTTTGATTGGTAGGAAGTTATCCAGGGTTTTCCTTGTATGAGAAAATCAGCTTAAACAAAATAATGTGACTTGCCTACGAAGTCTTCCGCCTGCCATTTTATTCTAGCAGAATTAGTCTCACAAGATGTTTTTCTCATTCCTCCTATGATGTGTTTACTCCCCAGCCTCTCCCTAACTAGGAGCTCCTGGTAGACCCCTTCAGAACTCTTTTTCTCATTTTTTACACTATACATTCTTCCCAACTGTGGATATGTCTATGATAATCAGAGTCTCTCAGCTTGATTCAAATGTTTTTAGAACTGACTGATATTTTTCAGAGTTTACTGTATGGGGTTATGATATGTATGATAAGCATACAGGCAGTCTTTTACTTCTAATTATTTTCATTCATTTCAGTAGGTTTTGGGCAGGGAAGCCATGAAAACACGTATTTACTCTGCCATCTTTCATGAAACTCTCTGCATTAAATTTTTATTTTTATAAAGCATTAGAGAAATGTGCTTGAACTGAATAAGTTGGATATGACAGCAAAGTGCTCTTGATCTTGGCTAGATGCCAGAATGTGAGCACATTCATGTATTCTTTAGCTGAAGGGAATGGTACTATGGATCTACACCAGTAAATTCTACACTGCCACCTGCTTGCAGGACAATCATTTTTACCCTCTCTTGCTGAATGAAGTGGCTTAGAAAAGGTTTTTCTTAGAGTACATTTGTAATTTTAAAACTCTGTTCTTCATAGTTGAAGGGAAGTTCTTAGCATTTTAAGTGCATGCTCTAAATGTATAGGCTCCCAGAAATCACAGGTGCAAATCTAGATGGGGTTAACTCATAAAGCAGATAAACTATCTTACACGCAGCTTATTTTGTGGGATTCTTAGGAATCAGAGTCAAGTCTATACTTTGTTGACCTTTAAGAGCCAAGATCAATTTTCCTAATAAAAGGCAGACCTTTGCACAATTTCTGAAAAGTCACTGAAAACCTTTACCAACTGAGACACCAGATTCTATGCCCCAGTCACCCTCAAAGGAATAGTTTTTTAGTTGACATAAAAACACCAAGAGCAACGTTTGCTTTCTTCCCCAGTGGCAGCAACCTTTAGAAATGGTGAAGCCATTATTGTTGCATACCCTTTTGAGTATTCAGATGTTTTAAGCACTGCATGTATCACCACGCTCAGGAAAGTTAAGGAAGTATGATATGTCTAAATGAATAACAGTCATAATAATCAGCTAACATTCTTTAATACTTACATTGTACCATCCATTGTGCTTTAAATTGGATTATATTAAGCCTTAAAATAACTGAAGATTAGATATAATTATTGTCCCCTTATTACAGAGCGTGTAACTTAGATTAAAAAAATAAAGACCTTGCTCAGGTTAACTCAGCTGGTGAGTCATTCAGAATTCAAATTCCTAAATTCTAATTCCAGAAATGTACAATAACTACTATTCTGTACCATTTATTCAATGCATTTGCATTTTAAAAAAATTCAAGTACGTAGTTTGAAGCAAAGTGCCTACTTTGGGCATAATATGCCAGTGTTACATTAATTTTATGAAGTGTACATTTTACTAATTTTATATACTAAGTGTACATCTTAGTACCTCCTGTGCCTTTCATTTTCTTTAAAAAAAGAAAAATTAAACAGTAAAATGTTTATATTTTCACAAGTTCTACTGTAAAAAGATTAGAATGTTGCAAAAATTGAACCACAGGCAGGCATGAGAATTTATCATGCAATATGTAACTACTTAGTTTATATACTTAAGTCATAATTAGGATGGTTTTAGAATCATGCTGTATAAAACGTAGAAGTGCTTGATGCAAAGATAACTAATATAATTTAATAAAGATCTGTCTCTACTCTGAGTTATCTACCTAGCTGATGAATAGGAAATAAAATATATGTGACTTGCATATTTGGGGGAGTCTCTCTTGCAATAAAGTAGGAAACTTTACTATTTCAACCAGCTGAACCATTCTAAATGGATTAATCTGTAGATGTCCCTGAATATACTTATATGCTATGTTTCTACTTTTTAATATTAAATAATTTTTTAAAGTTAAGAAAATCATGCCATAATTCAATCATGCTCCCTTTCTGTTTTTATGATTATGTAACATAGGATCTTTAACACAGGATCTTGCTCGGCTGCTCATAGTTATATAATGACCTGCAGGCAGTTCATGCAATGGGGCTTACCCTCAGGCAATGGGATTTGTAATTTGTCAACAGATGTTTCTTCTCCTTTATCCTCTAAAAGGACAATTTTGAGTTTCATATGTTTTCTCAGAGGCTTTCCAGTAGGATTAAGACCCAGCTGTTGATAGCCATAACCTGATAGTAATCATGCCAAGCTCTGTCTACTCTCACGACATTTGCACATCATTATTGTCTCTGCCTAGAATGCTCTTTCCCAAATTTGTCCTATATTTGGCTTCTTCTCATTCAGGTTTTAGTTCATATTTTCTTTCCTCAGAAAGTCTATTTCATATCATATCCTCTCACATAGGTTCCTCCTCCTGCAACTATTTCCTCAATTATTTGTTTATTTACATGTGTGTTCTGTCTTTTCCACTTCAACATAAGTCCTTAAAGGAGAAGGGTTTTGCTGCCTTATTTACTGTAGTATGCCCATTGCCTAGAACATAAATATATTCTAGGAAAATTGCTCAATAATTATTTATTGATTCATGGGCAGCACCAGCAGGATTAATTGGAAACCCCAATGTCATCAGATAACCCAAACACCAAACTAACACTGCAAAGGCTCTGAAAATTAAACAACTATTGGAACCATAGCCCTCAACAGTTGTCCAGGACATGTGTACTAAATCTAAACCAGTATGAGCCTGCTAAAATAAAAGATTTAAGTAGGACCCAAAGTCTTTTCACATAATAGGCAAAATGTTAAAGATACAATTAAAAAAATCACTCATCATAACAAGAAGCAGGAACATCTCAACTTAATAAGAAAAGACAATCAACAACCAGATTAATCAGATGTTGGAATTATCTGACAAGAGTTTAAAAGGAGCCATTATAAAAATGCTTCAGTAACAAATGACAAATTCTCTGGAAATAAATGAAAAATGAAAAGTCTCAACAAAGAAAGATAAGTTATAAAAATGGTAATTATAAAACTAAAAACATAGTAGAAATAAGAAAAAAACTTGCTGGGTGGTCTCATTCTTAGAGTGGGGATGACAGAGTATAGATTAGATGACTTTGAGGACAGATCAATAGAATTTACCCAATCTCAACAAAGGAGACTAAATATATTAGAGAGAGAAAAAAAAGAATAGAGTCTCAGGTGAAATACAAAAGACCCAACAGTCATATCATAGAAGAGGAGAGGTGAAAGAGTAGAGCTACAAGAGTATTCAAAAAATAATGGCTAAAACTTTCCAAATTTGATGAAACACATAAATCTACAGATACAAGAAGTTGAGCAAATCACAAATAGATAAAACCAAAGAAATCCATGCCAAGACACACTATAATTAAACTTTTGCATACTAAACAAACAGAAAATATTGCAAGCATCCAGAGAGAAATGTTACTGAATACCCATCTAAATAATCATAGTTTGCCAATTATCTTTTCAAGTGAAAATAGTGTTCCATTGGAAAAAAAAACCAAAACTGTTCAGCTATGAACTTCAACCACCACAGAAGTACTTTTCCTTGAGACAACCATCATATCTTGGTATGCATCAGAACTCTTTTGTGAGTCCTTCCCACTTCTCCCATAGAATGAAAAAAAATTTAGCACAGGATTGCTATTTTTTTTTCCCTTGTGAGTGTGTGGTGATGAAGATGCAATGAGTATTGCTATAGTTTCATGCTATTTTCTCAGTCTGAGCTAATACATGATCAGTTTTACTCACCACTGTTTTTGTATCACCAATGTAACGGTTAACAGTGAAAAGGGCAAATAAGTTCTTACTGTAAAGGCTTCATGAACTACTTGCAGTTTCTGAGGGATCCCTAAAAGCCCCTATGCTTTTAGAGTAATTCATGTAGTTTTAAGAATCAATTATGTAGGCATGTATAGCAGCAGAGCTGAATACAGAGTTTAAATATAGATTATAAATGTATACTTTCAATCGATTTTCTAAAAGGTGCCAAAGTGATTAAATTAGAGAAATTCTTTTCAACAAATGTGGTTGAACAAATAGATATTTATATTTTTAAAAACACCTTTCTTTATCTTTCCCAATTCACAAAATAGAATTTTAAAGGATTATAAACCTAAAAGTAAGGATAACACATAGAAGGTTCGAGTGGGCAAAGCTTTCCTAATTAAGATACAAAAGAAAAAAACAAAAAAAGTGATAAACTGCATTTTATCAAAATTTAAATTTTCTGCACTTCATACACCACCATTAGGAAAATAAACAGACAAACTACAGAGAAGGAGAAAATGTTCCCCACACATAAATATGACCCAAAACTTTATTCAGAATATATGAAGGAATTTTACAAGTCAATAAGAAGACAAATAATGCATTTTTAAAATGGGCAGTGGAAGATGCTTAATACCATTAGTAATATGGGAAGTATAAATTAAAATCCCAATGGGATGTCCCTCATGGTGTGAACCCATAAGAATGGCTAACATTAAACAAGATAGCAATAATAAGTGTTTGCAAGAATGAAAACAACTAGAACTGTCATGTATTGTTGGTAAGATTGCAAAATAGTAGAGCCACTTTGGAAGAGATTTTGGAAGTTACTTGTAAATTTAAATATTTACTTACCTTTGAACCAGGGATTTCATTCTTAGGAATTTACTTGGAGAAATAAAACATATCCAACAAAATGTTTTACATGATTATCCAAACTATTCTTATTCATGTTTGTCAAAAGTCTAAAAAGTCTAAAAAGTCTAAAAATAAACCAAATATCCATCAACAGATAATGGAAATAATGGTTGTGTATCCACTGAAGTTGAATACTAATCAGCAACAAAAAAGAACATCTCACCAACACATGCAATTACATGGATGAATCTCAAAAACATACTGAATGAAAGAAATCAGATATTTATGTGAAATTCTAGAGCAGGCAAGCTGGTTAATGTGACAAAGCAGATTAGAGTTTGTGTTAATCCAAGAGTGGGAATGGGGAATGGATGAATTTTATTATATATAAATTTTACCTCATCTAAATTGATTAAATCTTAAAATGCATTTACTGCAAAAAATTATTAGAATGACTTTAATTACTTTATAACCCAACCATGCTGACACATTAAGTGGTTTCATTTTGACATGTAGTTTTCCAGTTTATTTTCATTTGAGCATATAATTTTTACACAGTTGTAATCATAAATTAGGTTCAAGTTAGCACTTGGCTTATTGTTTCTTTACATTTTCCATGTTGCTACACAGTTTTCATAATTATCTGTTTTTCTCATTCTATAATAATCCATTATATCACATTTTAAATTGGAATCTTTTTGAACACTTATGTTTTTAATTATGTAATCTGTTAAAAATAACGGCATGCCCCAACTGAAAGCAAACCACATGCCCATGAAGTGTGGAATGTATAAATAAATTACGGTATACTTAGCAAATGGAATACTCAATACAGTTAAAAAGAGGAAACCTACTGCACTCAAATAAAACATGAATGAAAAGGACAGCCATAATGTTCAGTGGAAGAATTAATACACAAAAAGTACATTTATATGAAGTTTGAGAACTAATATTTGATGATGAAAGTCAGATAAAGGGTTAACTCTGAGGACGTGTTACTGATTGGTAAAAGGGGAGCTGTTGGTGTGCAGAAAATGATCTTTTTCTTAATCAGGGTGGTGATTACGTAAGTGTGCATATGTGCAAAAAGTCATCAAGCTGTAAACTTAAGATTTGTGTATTTTTATGTATGCCTGTTATACTTCAGTATAGAGGTAAAAACCATTTAAAAAAAACAATATAGTGAAAAACACCCCAGCTATTTTTTGTAAATTTTGTTTTAATTTTTTATAATTTCCTTAGACCTAATTTCCTAAGTGCTATAATTATGTTTATAATTCCCTACACAATTTTTTTTGTTTGTTTGCTTGCTTTTCTTTTAAACTGGAAGAAAATGTTTTCTTCTAATTTCAATTGCCACCACTGATGCCTAAATACCACTTTCTATATATCCTTGCCAACAAATATTATTGAATCGTTTTCCCCTAACCTAAAGGCTATAGAGTCTATTTCTTCTAGTAAGTGCACTCCAGCTGGAGTGGGAAAATCTCTGTTTATTATCATACAGGTTTTTCCAGTCATGGGGACGTTCCTAACAAGAAATACTTCAGTGGTATTGGGAACAATGTTCAATTCACCCATATTCCAATATATTTTTTAAATCTGATAAAAGTGACTTCTAGATAAATGCTCATTTTTACTGGTGGGAGAGAGGCTAAGTGCCTTTTTTCAGCTTTCCCTTTTTGAGGAGAAAGTGTGATTGACTGACTTTGATAGAGTTCTTGGGATATATGCTGATTGCATTGTGCTTTGAGAATCAAACAAGAATATTGTTCATGAAAAGAACGATTTTTGCCCACACAGCCAAATGCTTG
This sequence comes from Balaenoptera borealis, assembly GCF_965194805.1. Taxonomy (NCBI): domain Eukaryota; kingdom Metazoa; phylum Chordata; class Mammalia; order Artiodactyla; family Balaenopteridae; genus Balaenoptera; species Balaenoptera borealis. The sequence goes on from NC_138876.1 coordinate 23,333,529, forward strand.
TGGACTCAACTGAAACCTTTGTTCCAATTTTGAGTAAGTCACTCAAACTTTGACATTAAGGCTAGTAAAAGGGAAAGCAATTTAGATATCATTTTGTGTTACTCCTATGCAATAAAAGCCCGTGTTGAAATAAAGGTTTTCTCATTCTCTAACTGCATATTTATGCACACTTTCTACTTCTAGTACTATGCTATGGACTTGAAAACCTACAATTCATGAATGATAGTTGGAAAAACTTTGGGAATGATGATAAAACCATGCATTTAAAATAGCACTCTATCTGGGGACTATAGGCAGGGATTTATGGTTTTTCAGTCGAGCACAATTGCTATTCTAAATGGTCTACTCTGATGAGATTTACTATTTATTATGGAAACCACTTCCCTGTATTTATCACTGACTCTGCCATGGCATATAAAGAAGGAACGTAGTAAAAATAATACATAGAATAAGTTATCACATTTTAATTAGTCTTTATCTATTTCCTGAGGGAAATGATAAAAATTTATTGATGAAGATTCAGAGTAATTTAACGGTATAAAGCAAACATCAGAAATTACTTGGAAATGATTATCATGCATCAGTAAACCACAAAAGAGGTGACAGAAATCTGTATGCCTTACATCCAAATATACGCTAAGTATATATTTTAAGGAATTTGAAAAGAGGTTCACTTTCTTTTTCTTCTTCTTCCCTTTCTTCTTTTCCTTTTTCTTCTTTAATGATTAAGGGCTAAGGAAATAATCTCAATGCTACTTATCATTAATAATAAAATGGACATATATATGCATGGACCAGAAAGTGAACTGGCTTTGCTTTATTCCTTCAATATAAGGTATAGTTTGGTTCTCTGAAATGTGATTTAAAAAAAAAAAATAGAAAGAGAGAAAACAAGACTCCCCTTTTCACTGCTCTCAGGCATCTGGATACACTGTTCTCTCTTCCTGAGACACTCTTTCCCCAGGTTTTCCCCAGTTAAACTTAAATTTCAAATTGTAGGTCTCAATTTAGATGTCACTCCCTGAACCCCTAGACTGGTTCTATGTTTTCATAATATCCTGTGTTGGTTAGTTGCATCTTTCTTCTCAGATCCACTTCCTATCCTTCGCTTGTTCTATTGTGTATTTCAAGAGTTCACTTTTGAAACATATATTTTCTTATTCCTTTTTCAAAAATCTCCCAGTTGGGTTCCTCCAATAGAGGTGCTAATGGAAGCTTGGAGGAGGAAACAGGATATCTCTCCTCCTCTCTCTGCTCTGGGAAACGTTTCTTCAGGTGAACAGGTCTCTTACAAGGTCACAGTTCTCACCAACTAGCCCCATCCATGGAGGTTTTTTTATTCACCTTCCTCCATTGGTCTCTGCAACTCTAGCGTGATAGGAGCTTCCTGTTGTGGCTCATCTTTGGTTGACTCACAGTCTTGACTTCTCATCTTTAATATCATTGTGCTCAATTCCCTGTATTAAAGTCCCTCTCTTGAACTGGTATTCATAGGACTGGTTTTCCTGGCAGAAATCTGACTGATACGTATATTGTATTTTCCATATCTACAATACCAATCTCACTTTTACATAATTATTTAATCTGTTCTCCCAGCTAGACTAAATTGCAAAAAAAAAAAAAAAAGAATTGTGTTGGCCTCTTCCTTTTTATATTTCCAGTCCCTAGCAAGGATGTTGGCTTATAGAAGTCAGATAGTATTTGCTGAAGGAAGAAAGAAACAAAAAGTGGAAGGAAGAAGGGAGAAAGGAAAGAAGAAAGAAGGAAGAAAATTCTATTTTCAGATTTATATTTCATATTAATAAAAGTGGATTTGAATTGATGTAATTCAGGACAAAATACCTTCCCCTTAAACAATCACATAATTGAGATCAGGATTACGCATGGGAGTGACAAAGGAAAAGAGTAATCTTTCCTGAGTTCGACAAGCCTAAGGTTGTGATTAAAGAGGCAAAGTGGAAAATATAAATGTATATTTGTATTAATCAAGTGATAAAATATACATATATATTTTCTTGGAATGTGTGAAAAATAATTATCCTGATTTCAAAATGTGTATCTTTATTTTAAAAAGAAATTTTGTATTTGGCCATTCTTTTTTTTACTGTCCAAGATAGCAACTCTACTGCAGAGGCTGGAAAACTTTCAGCTACATCTAAATTTCTCAGAATCCCTTGTCATAGGCTTCCAATGTCTTGTGCAAAATCTGAATTAGGAACTGAGTTCAATGGGAAGAGAGGGGAAGCTCTAGCACATCTTGCAGGTGCAGATTGACTGCAAGTCAATGTAACTGGTATGACTTCTGATCATCAGGCCATGGTTAATTTGGTGTAACCTGGAATTAGCACCAGAATCAGTAGTTTTCTGACTGTGGCAGAGATAACAGTTTCCTACATGAGCCTCTTCTTGGATAAGATCTGAAAGTTAAACCTGGAACCTGCTGCTCCATCCTTATCAACCATTTTTACACACTAGATTCCCTAAACTAAATCCATTTGTACTTAAAATAGCTAGAGTATTTCCTGTTACCCAGAACTCTAAACCCTGTTCAGACAAGATCAATTTGCATTATTATCTCTATATCATGGTATACAACTCAACACCAAAAAAACAAACAACCTGATTAAAAAATGGGCAGAAAAACTGAGTAGACATTTTCCCAGAGAACACACAGATGGCCAACAAGTACATGAAAAGGTGCTGAACATCGCTAATCATCAGGGAAATGCAAATCAAAACCACAGTGAAGTATCACCTCACACCTGTTAGAATGGCTATCATCAAAAAGAAAACAAGTAACAAATGTTAGCAAGGATGTGGAGAAACAGTTGGGGGGAATGTAAATTGGTGCAGCCGCTGTGGAAAACAGTATGGTGGTTTCTCAAAAAAATTAAAAATAGAACTATCATACGACCCAGCAATTCCACTCCTGAGGATATAACCAAAAAAACAAAAACACTAATTTAAAAAGATACATTCACCCCGTTCATAGCAGGATTATATTGGGTTGGCTAAAAAGTGCCATCGGTTTCTAAGTAAAAAGAAAAGACACATTTTTCATTTTCACCAAGAACTTTATTGAACAATGTCTTCACCCTTTTGTTCCACTACCTTCTGCCATTTTTCAGGCAACTTCATAATTCCATCTTCCCAAAACTTTTTATCTTTTTGAGCAAAGAACTGTTCCAGGTGCCTTTTACAGTCTTCCAGGGAATTGAAAATTTTTTCCATTAAAAGAATTTTGTAAAGACCGAAATCAATGGAAATCCAAAGGTGCAATGTCTGGTGAATATGGCAGAAGAATCAGAACTTCCCAGCCAAGCTGTAACAGTTTTGGTCTGGTCATCAAAGAAACATGCGGTCTTGCGCTATCCTGATGGAAGATTATGCGTCTTCTATTGACTAATTCTGGGCACTTTCCATCGAGTGCTGCTTTCAGTTGGTCTAATTGGAGCAGCAGTTGTTGGAATTAATCATTTGGTTTTCGAGAAGGAGCTCATAATAGAGGACTCCCTTCCAATCCCACCATATACACAGCATCACCTTCTTTGGATGAAGACCGGACTTTGGCATGGTTGGCGGTGGTTCATTTCACTTGCCCCAAGATCTCTTCCATTCCACATTATTGTACAGTATACACTTTTCATTGCCCGTCACAATTTGTTTTAAAAATGGAACTTTTTCATTACGTTTAAGTAGAGAATCACATGTGGAAATATGGTCAAGAAGTTTTTTTCTCTTATGTGGAACCCAAACATCAAAGTGATTAACATAACCAAGCTGGTCCAAAAGATTTTCAGCTCTTGATTTGGATATTTTGAGTATGTCAGCTATCTCCCACGTGGTATAACATTGATTGTTCTCAATTAATGTCTCGATTTGTTCGCTGTCAACTTCAACTGGTCTACCCTACTGTGGAGCATCATCCAGCGAGAAATCTCTAACACAAAACTTCGCAAACCACTTTTGACACGTTCGATCAGTCACAACACCTTCTCCATACACTGCACAAATCTTTTTTTTTGCATTTCAGTTGCGTTTTTACCTTTCTTGAAATAATAAGGCATAATATGCTGAAAATGTTGCTTTTTTTCCTTCCATCTACAATATTAAAATGTCTACACAAAAATTCACCAATTTTGATAAGGTTTTTTAAAAATGCATGCTGATATGACAGCTGTCACAACACAATCTAACAAAATTGTTTCGAATGACGTTAAAGACAACTAAGTGCTACTAGAGCCATCTTACGGAAAAACTAACGAACTTTTTGGCCAACCCAGTACATAACTGCCAAGATATGGAAGCAACCTAAGTGTCCATTAACAGATGAATGGATAAAAAAGATGTGGTATAAATACACACACACACACACAATGGAATACTAGTCAGCCATAAAAAAGAATGAAATTTTGCCATTTGCAGCAACATGAATGGACTTGGAAAGCATTATGCTACATGAAATGTCAGACAGAGAAAGACAAATACTGTATGATATCACTTATATGTGGAACCAAGCAGATATGGTCCTTTTCTTGTCATATATCTGTTTATAAAGATATATACATATATACACATTCAAACTTAGAGAATCTTCAATTCTTAGAATCATAGAGAATAACACAATTAAGTGTAAAACTGCAATCAATAATGTATGAGGGAAATTTAGTTTGATATAAGGATGTTTAATGGAATGGTTTGACTACTTGAGGGTCAAAAAATAGTACCTTCAGGAAAAGATTATTAAGCTAATATGTAAGCATAATTTGGACTTAACTAGAAAACATGAAGGGAGTAGGGAGAGGGAATGCCAGGCAGGGTTACCATGTGTAAAAGTGCCATATCAACAAGAACATGATATGCTCCAGGAGGTGAAGTTAACCCATTGTTAGAGCACAAGAAACAGGGGGACCTGAATGAAGCTGAGACTAGAGAGACAAGGCCAGGTAAAGTCCAGTTGGTTCAGGGTCATGGTGGTCTTGCTAATAATTTATGCCCTATTCTAAGAGCAATGGAGAAGAGAATAATCAAGAAAGGCATTTCCCTGTTTCTGTATTATATATTATAAAGGAAAACAGAGTAGTAATTTTAAGAGTTGCTTCACATGGTAAATAATTATTGGAAAGAAGTTAGGAGGAGTATTTTTATTTTAAGCACATTTGGGGCTAAATGACAAACAGATTCTTCTTTTACTTTTTGTCTTGGTTTGGTTTGCTCTGCCTTAACCACCTTGCTCTTTTAGTTTTGCTATTGTTGTCTTGTTTTAATATACTTTCCCTAATTGGCTCTTCCTGTCACTAGCTTCCATATCATTGACTCCTGAATACTCATTTTGAATCAAACATTTATTTTATATCTACTCTTCTGCTTCTCTACACTTTTAACTGTTTCAATCCATATTTCTATCTCTTAGTTTTGTCCTTAATGATATTTCAAATTTGTTTTATTCTTACTACTCCGTTGGCCATAGTTAAAAAAAAAAAAAGAGAATGCTTTGGTGGTCTGCAGATCAGCTGGTGGTAAAGGTTTTCAGAGGTAAGAAAAATGGATTCCTGGAATTTAATAAGCACTTGGTTACTTTGGAACATAAATCATCATTGAGGATGGACACAAGAAAAATGTAGTATTGTAGATGTTTTAAATAGTGACAGATTTTATATCATATCCTGTGGTTGTCTCCTTGTTATTATGAAACATAGATCTTAGTATTTGCTCTACTATAGCTTTGTTATACATTCCCTAAAGCCTTATAAACAGATTTTAGATTCTTGTTAATCTTTTTAATCACTGGTCAATGTAAAATATCAGGGCTATTTTAAGCAGAATGCAATTCAGTGAATCATATGTGAGGCTTTCTGTATTATTACTTCAAAAAACAATGTAGTCAAAAAAACCAAAACAACAACAACAAAACAAAAACCAAAATTATTTCCATAGATAGCTCAATCCAAAACAAAAAATGTGAACTTATTATATATATTGGTTAATTTCTTTCACAAAGAAAACTAACAAAGTAGCATTGAGAATACTTTTTCTGCTTCTATTTGAACAGCAGCAATATCCAATATTCTGAAGTTTAACCTTCAATTTCAATTGATTAAATGCATGTAATTGTTTAAAATAACTTCAACTATAGTGAAATTTAGAACAAATTTCAGAGAAATTAGACTAAGAGCAAGTAGAATTTTCTCATACCTTGTGTTCTGTCTAAGAAAAAAGTGAAAATAATGTTAAAGATAGTTGATGCACATAATGGTATTACAATATTTGTTTAAATAATCATTCATCTATTAACATAAATTTATTAATACTAATAGTTTGTTATTATTTAAAATATATATTTTGATATACATAGTATATTAAGAATAAAAGTAATGTAAAAACTTGTGTACTCAAAACCCAGGTTGCAAGCATAGACCATTTTAAATTAAATTTCTGAACAGTATCAATTCTGGAAGCACAAGGTAACTATTTCTCATTGCTCACATACATCAACAGAAATAGTACCCACTTGGTAAAGTTATGCCAGGGGAATTTTGTTTGTTTGTTTTATTGTTCAGCTCACATTGATATAATATTGATATAAGCAAGTACCTTTGAATTTATCACTTTTGTTTACAATAACTTTGATCAGTTGGCTTGATAATTGAGAACCAAAGATCCAGAGCTTTTCAGGTGTTACTTTGCATAAAACATGAGGTGATAGATTGTATTTCCTGGTGGACATATAATCTGGTTATTTGTGACTTTTATATATTTTTAATTGATTTACCAATGGCAATATAATTAGAGTTACTTTAATTTTGCTATCGTTTTACATTATCTTTGTTCTTCTGTGTTTTACTTTGAAAAATTTTAACACTTCAGAAAAGCTACAATAAATGGTACAATAAACGACATATGCTCTTCACCTATATTCATCAGTTTTTAACAGTTTTCCTCTCATTTGCATTCTCACTCTGTGCATGTGTGTGTGTGTGTGTGTGTGTGTGTGTGTGTGTAGGTATAGGTGCATGTCTGAGTCTGTATGAGTATGTGTATGAATTTGAAAGTTTCATACATCAGGAGTTTTCACTCTTAAATACTGTGGCATATACTGACTAAAAAGAAAACATAACTGCAATACATTCTTTGTATTAAAGAAATTTAACACTGATGCAATATTTTCTCTAATATGGAGTCCAAATTTAAAATTCCACATTTGGGGTTTCCCTGGTGGCAGAGTGGATAAGAATCAGTCTGCCAATGCAGGGAACATGGGTTCGAGCCCTGGTCTGGGAAGATCCCACATGCTACATAGCAACTAAGCCTGTGAGCCACAACTACTGATCCTGCACGCCACAACTACTGAAGCCTGTGCGCCTAGAGCCTTGCTCTGCAACAAGAGAAGCCACTGCAATGAGAAGCCCGCACACTGCAATGAAGAGTAGTCCCCGCTCGTCACAAGTAGAGAAAGCCTGCGCACAGCAACGAAGACCCAGTGTAGCCAAAAAAATAAAAATACAAAAATAATAAATAAAATAAAAATAAAGAAATAAAATGAAGTAAATAAAATAAAGAAATAAAAAATTAAATTAAATTAAAAAAGTTTTAATTAAAAAATAAAATAAAAATAAAATAAAATTCTGCATTCGTCTCAATATTATCCTTTATACCTGCATTATTTTACTATGTCTTTAGTGATCCAGAATCTACTATGTCATATCTTATTTCAGTTGTCATGTTTCATTGGTCTCTTTGATCTAGATTTTCCCAGGCTTTTCTTATTCTAAATATTTCTAAAATTGACATTTTTACAGAGTCCAAGACAGATTTTTGGCCAAACTTTCTTCAAGTTGGTTTTTTCTAATTGTTTCCTCATGATTGGAATCGAGTTAAATATTTTGGCATGAATGCTGCATAAATGATGTGCTGTCTTGGTCCATCATGTCAGGGACCTCTGCTGTAATTTGGCCCTTTTTTTGTGAGGTTAAATTTTGTCCTTTAGTTAAGGAGGTATCCACCTCTGTCCCGACCTTCTCATTTTGTTCTAACAGGGTAGCCATTTCTTCAAATTTAATCTTGATTCTTGGTCAGTTACTCAAGTCCCAGCATCCATCTCATTGCTCTCCCTTCTAATCTCAAATTTTGAGGTTCCAGTATATTCTAAACCACAGTCTTCCCCTATTATAATCCCCCAAATTTGTTCAGTAAAGATAAAGATACTCAGTCAACTCGAATAGCCAAAACAATCTTGAGAATAAAAGAACAGAGCTGGAAGAATCACACTTCCTGACTTCAGATTATAGTACACAAAGCTACAGCCATCAAAATAGCATGGTACCAGCACAAAATCAGACACATAGATCATTAGAACAGAATAGAGAGCACAAAAATAAGCCCACATGCTTATGGTCAGTTAATCTATGACAAAGGAGGCAAAAATATACAATGGAGAAAAGACATAAGTTATGCTGGGAAAACTGGACAGCTACTTGTAAAAGAATGAAATTAGAACATTCTCTAACACCATATACAAAAATAAACACAAAATGGATTAAAGACCTAAATGTAAGGCTGGATACTAAAGGAAAACACAGGCAGAACACTCTTTGACATAAATCTCAACAATTTTTTTTGGCTCAGTCACCTAAAGCAAAGGAAATAGAAGCAAAAAGAAACAAATGGGACATAATTAAAATTAAAAGCTGTTGCCCAACAAAGGAAACCACTGACAACACAAAAAGACAACCTATTGAATGTGAGAAGATATTTGCAAATGATATGACTGATATGGGGTTAATATCCAACATACATAAACAGCTCAATAACTCAACATCAAAAAAACAAACAACCTGATTAAAAAATGGGCAGAAGAACTGATTAAAAAATGGGCAGAAGAACTGAATTGACATTTTTCCAAAGAAGAAATGCAGATCGCCAACAGGCACATGAAAAGATGCTCAACATTGTTAATCATCAGGAAAAGGCAAATCAAAACCACCATTAGATATCATTTCACACCTGTCAGGATGGCAATCATCAAAAAGAACACAAATAACAAATGTTGGCAAGGATATGGAGAAAAGGGAACCCTTGCACAATCTTGGTGGAAATGTATATTGGTGAAGCCACTGTGGAAAACATAATGGAAGTTTCTGAAAAACCTAAAAATATAATTACCATGTGACCCAGCAATCCCACTCCTGGGTATATATCTGAAAAAAACGGAAACACTAATTCAAAAAGATACACTCACCCCAGTGTTCATAGCAGCATTTTTATAATTGCCAAGGTATGGAAGCAACCTAAGTACCCAGCAACAGATGAATGGATAAAGAAGATGTGTTATACACACACACACACACACACAATGGAATACTACTCAGCCATAAAAATAATGAAATTTTGCTATTTGCAGTAACATGGATGGACTTGGAGGGCATTATGCTAAGTGAAATAAGTCAGACAAAGAAAGACAAATACTGTATGATATCACCTTTATGTGGAATCTAAAAAATATAACAAACTAGTGAATACAGCAGAAAAGAAGCAGGCTCACAGATATAAAGAACAAACTAATGGTTACCAGTGGGGAGAGGGAAGTGGGGGAGGGGCAATATAGGAGTAGGGGATTAAAAAAAAGTTTATTAAGGGATTATATGAAATAATCTGTGTGAAACTTTTGAAAATTTTAAAGCACTACAAGAATTTAAAGAAGCTTTCATTCAATTAAAAAATATTAAAATATAGTCAAGTAATTCACAAGTATATGCTGAAGAATCTGAGCAATACAGGCTTTGCTGATGATAAGATTTTCCTTCTAAACTAAAATATATTGAGTGAAAAAAGCACCATTAATAATATCACCAGTGCAGACCCTAATACAAATATCTGTACCTGTTACATAATTGAATTCATTTTAGACAAGACAACAGAGCTTTCTTACAAGTGATTAAAAGTCTTATAGAACCATTGGGTGGCCTGGAGAAGCAGAGTCTAGGTTGAGCTTTCAGGGTAAGTACTCAAAGCTCCAAAGCATCGGAGGAAGCAATGGTAGCTGCTGCTTCTTTGTGACCAGGAAGCTGCCATCACTTCAGTCAGATCAGTGGTGCATTGCTCCTGTAACAATCCACACCAGCCATGTGGGTGCCTTGTACTCTACCTCTGGACATCCATAGAGATACTAAGTGCTGAACTCTCGGACTTCATTAATCCTGCTAAAAAATTTAAAAGCCCATGTGACTTTGCTTGCCAACAGAAACAAAAAGAGCAGAAACAAAAAAAGGAGCATAAACAGCAGACACATTCTGCTTACACCATTAGAAATTCTGAAATAAAATTTACCCTCCAGTGTTTTCCTGTCAAATCACCCTGAAGCTACTCTTGGGAACACCGCCAACATTGCACATTTGCTTGGCTTCTTCTTCTCTATCCTCCTTTCCCAACCACAAATGTTACCGAAAGTGGGGTCTGGCTGCTCGCTGTTCAAAATCCAATAAAGAGGCAAGGTTGGTGGAAAGGAAAGTTTGCTTTATTTTGAAGGCTGGCAACCTGGGGGGAGGGCAGACTCCTGTCCAAAGGCCGACTCCCCCCCACTGACAATCAAGAACTTTTATAGATGGAGGGAGGGGTCTACATGCAGAAACAGCATAGTCAGCTCTGACAGTCATCTTGAAATTAGTCATGCAGTGGTCTGATCAGTGTCAGCTTGATTGTTTTAAGCACAGTTAGTCTTTAGTTTCAGGGTCGGTTTGTTTCCATTTCTTAGATGCCAGTTCTCAGAATTGTGGCTGCTTATGTCATGGCTACAGTCTGGTCATAATGTAATTAACTTCTTCTTCAGTGTCTATAAGACAGCTCAAAGGATATGGCTCAGAATATTATCTATAGCCTTTGAGGAGGAACTAAAGGTCCTTAACTTTGCTTAATGACTAAACTACTATTATATGGTCTCATTTGACTGTTTTCCTTTGTTTTTGCTTTTTCTCACTTCGATTAAACTTATTGTTTGGCTAAAGGCAGGATGAGAACATGGAGAGGGGGAAGACCATAGAGTCCTGCTTCTTTTCAATCTCCCTTTTTCTTTGATATTCCTCAATCTTGAGGAGGGGCATGTACAGAAAAAGACATGGAATAAAGTTTTGGATAGAGAGCTTAATCATAAACTTGGCAGAGGAAATCGATTTTAGTTCTATTTTGTTCCAATTTTCCCCAGCTCTTTAGGGAATGGGGTGATGACTACTGTGGCTACTTCCTGTTCAAGTGGGGCACAGTCCTGCCTAATTTGTGGAATGGACACAGAGTTGGAAATAATCTCAAGTTCCAAGCTTAGGATCAATATTTTGTATTACGAAAACATTACCTCTCTCTTTGATTACTTTGTCATAGTACCTGGACAAATATTTGAAAATTAATAGACATATTACAGTGAGGATAATAATCAAAATGCATCTTTGTATTTTTCTCTGAATGTATTTTTTACCCTTAATGGTTTTACAATGTATGTTTAATAGGCTACAGTCTGTTTTGTTTCGCCTAAAGTTCAAATTAAATCATGCATAAGCCAGAATAACTTCCCCATACCTCAATGTGTGAAAATTTCTTCCATCATTCTCCCCTTTTAATTGCAAATCTTTCCACAGAAAGTATTGATAATCAATATATTTTTCCAACATTTCCAGATTGACTCAGTTGCCTACTCTGGGTCCGTTCATGTCCCTTGGTGCTAGGCTTACTTTTTTGTTTATATATTTGCCTAGTCATCCACATTGGGCAAAAACTAATCAGACTTAACAAACAAGCACATAGGTATTGCTGATGGGGAAACACTTTATAGGCTATACATTTTATCAATTATACTCAACTGTCACACAAACATTGTACGTGTACTTCAAGCAGTAGACTTAAAGCCAGCAGTGATACACATCATGAGTAGTTATACTCTGTGACAACTTCATTAGATATTTTTTTCCATCCTAAACACTGGCATCAAAAATATGGTTGAGAGCAAAACAATAATTTTCCATTAGAATTCTTTAAATTTTTTACTCAGTTTAGCAGTATTATCTGAAAGTTATCAAAAACCTGTCTTTCTTTAATAGCTTTTAGAACACTTATATTAATGACATTTACCCATACAGTATAACCTGAGTGTTTATCATTATTACTTGACAATGTTTTCCATGTAATTTAATATATCATATAATCCTAGTTACTTTAATATTTCTTCTGAGATGCCTCAGGGACCTTCTGAAATACTCAAAGTTAGCTAGAGGAGAAACTTTGTTATCAAAAGCAGTTCAATATTCCAGGAAAACTTTGTTCTCTTAACAGAGAGAGAAAACCAAATTCCAGTCTTGTACCAGCTTATTATTAATAACAAAATTCATTTATCTAATTAAATTCAATCTAATTTTAATCCTGCCAATGTACAAAATTCTTTTCTCAAAGTTCCTTTTTCACAAACCTTTTATCACTTTCTGGACCCATATTAATTTTTCCCTTATTTTCCCCATACATAAGCAACAAGCTCTAGGACAAAATTATTCTCCTTTTTACCTCAAAAAAAAAATATCTCCAGTCTTTATACCTTCTCTCGCCAGCAACATATATCCTACTTGCTTTGCACAATGAAATGTTTTCCTTATCATTTTTGTAGCTTTAATTACGTATTATAATTTTTAACCTTTAAAAGACCTTAACAAAACCAAGAAACAAGTAATTGAACTGTTATACTAGCATTTTCTGATTGGCAAACTTAAGAACATATTCCATAACCTCTAAAAACACACATTGTTCTCAGAGCACAATTTCTCTTTAATGTGGTATAAGATGTGTGTTTAATGCACGCAAACATTTTGAAGTTTCACTAATTAACCAAAGGCTGAAGGCTCAGGAAAATGGGTTGTGTTTGTATTTCAAGGACATGATAAGAGTTAACTTCAAGCTTTCTCCTAGGCATATTTTTGTTCTCTCAGGGTCAGAATTTTGAAAACTGTTTTATCAAGCTAGCTTTCTCTAACTGCATATTCAAAAAGAAACAGTTTTGGAATTTCAAAAGAGTTTCATCTTGACCAATTTTCTCTGGAGTCTAAAGAATACTGTTGCTATACATTGCTAAAAAATCATCTTTCTTTTGCCTTAGTCATAATTTCACAGCTAAAATTTTTCTAATGAATTGAACCTGAATTTCCCATTTTACAACAAAGATATCAATCATACAAATGGAGTACACATTCACACATCAGAAGACAGAACTGTCACAAATCCTCTAAGAGGATGACTGATACAGAGCCCCAAACAAATGCTTCCCCAACACAAATGACCCTCAACGTCAGACACATGTCAGAACCAATTGGAAATGGTGCTTTGTGCTCACAAACAGTCCTCAACGGTAGACACACATCTGACCCAACTGGCAAAATGCTCATTCATGCTTTCGTTCCACCAAGGAAAAGCGTAAGTTGGCAGCTAGTGCTGGGCAGGGGAGAAACAGGGAGGATCTCCAAAACAAATGATTTCAGCAGCTGCTAGGAATATCCCCCCAAATCCCCCTCTCAGGAACAGCTAGTCACGAGCAGCTGGCTCATCACAACCATCCCAGTGAGTTGTCATGGCCAGTGGCTCTATTCAGGAAAACCCCAGGGAGCCAGATGTCATGAGAGCACAGCCTCACACTGGGTGCCAAAAAACTGTGAACAAAAGTGGGGGTCCAGCTGCTCACCACTGAAAAGCCAATAAAGAGGCAAGTTTGGTGGAAAGGAAAGTTTGCTTTATTTTGGAGACTAGTAACTTGGGGGTAGGGTAGACTCCTGTCCAAAGGACAACTCCCCCACACTGACAATCAGTGGGCAAGAGCTTTTATAAATGGAGGGAGGGGGATTAACTAAAAGTCCTTAACTTTGCTTAATGACTAAACTATTATTATTTGGTATCATTAGACTGTTTTCCTTTGTTTCTGCATTTTCTCCCTTCTCTGATTAAACTTATTGTTTGGCTAAAGTTTTTCCACAAACAAAAGGCAGGCTGAGGACATGGCGTGGGGTGGGGTAGGGGAGGGACCATAGGGTCTTGCTCCATTTCACCAGCAGCTTTCTCCTGGGAGCATTTCTATAATTAGATACTTGCCACCTCAGGAAAAACTTGTCTAAAAAATGACCTTGACAAAGAGTACTTCCACAAGCCTCTAGACCAAATTTACCCACTTACATATAATGATCCCCCTATGCTCAGCTGTCATTATTATTATTATTTCCCTGTGCTCCTACTATTATTATGCTGAATTATTTATGTTCCTATCTAAAGCCAAACACTTAATTTATTTTCTAAATCCTATTTTCCTTGCCTACTAAAGACATCACTTCAGCATTTCCCTCTATCTTCCCCCTTCTCTCTCCTCTCTCATTATTAAATCATTCCTATCATACAAATATGTTATTTTTCCTAATTAAATAAAGAAAACACTCCAGTTGACTCCACTGCACTTTCCAGCCACCACTGGAGCTCATTTTTCTGTTTTCCTTTATAGGAAATCTCAAGAATATCACTTCCTCACCTCCTAATCTCTCATCTCTAAACACTGAAGTGCCCCTGAGCCCAAACCTTAGATCTTTTTTATTCTATCTACATCCCCTAATGAGGTGATTTTATCAGCCTCTTTAGCTTAAATTACCATCTATATGCTGAGGACTCCCAAATGCGACTCTGCAGCTTAAACTCCTTTCCTGGCCACCTACGTGATGTTTCCACATGGACGTCTACTAAATATCTAAAGCTAACGTGTCCAAATATGAGCTCCTCATCTTGTTCCATCCCTCCTCCCCAAGTGCTCCTCCTACAGATTTCCCTGTCTTTGTAAACCCATGTCTATCTTTCTACTTATTTAACCAAAAGCCTTGGAACAATTTTTATATCCAGACTGTCACTGGATGATTTTCAGTAGAAAAGTAACAAATTTTGTTAGATTCACCTTCAAATTATATCCAGAATTTGACTACTGCTCACCTTTCTCATTATTTCTCATTCAAACCACCACCTCTTGTCTGGATTAATGAGAAAGCCTTCCTGCTGTTCTAACTCATTACACTTTAATACCCTAGAACTAATTCTCAGTAAGCAGCCTGATCGATTCTTTTACGATAAACTGAAATCATATAATTTCCTTGCTCAGAACCCACCCACCCACTTGCTCAGTGGGTTTCCATTTTATTTAGAATAATAGCTGAAATCTTGACAGTATGGTTACAAATTCTGCCCTCGTGGTTTGTTACTTCATCGTCTTCAAGTCATTTGCTCTAATATCTTTTCAAAGAGACTTTCCCTGACTACTCTATTTAAAGATTGTAAGGTCCCCCCTTCCCCACCAAAAACTGATATAACCAGGAAAATTCCAGCTTTTTCTACCCCCTTCCTTTATAATTGTTACCTTCTGACATCCCATGTTTCACTTATATTTGTAATGTAAGCTCCACAGAGTTAGGGAGTTTGGTCTATTTGATTCACGGCTATATCCCCAGTATCAATAACTGTCAGTCACATTGTCATACTCAACAAATATTCGTATTACAAATGTATTCTTGAATAATTTTTTCAGACCACTTCCTCCTTCCCTCCTGACCAAAAATTATCTCAAAAGGATATCATTCTTTACACTGCCCTCTGATCTACATACTTATAATCCCTTGCCAAACTCATTTTTTCCACATCTATTTTTCTTCTTCTGATTTTACTTCCTTCTCTATCCAGTCGTAACTATAATCTGACAATCTAGTCTAAACCCTCCTAAGATCCAAAATCAGATGGACTTTAAATTAATCAAAAGTGTAAGCCTGACCAAATCACTGAAGTCTGTTAAAAGAGTCTTCAGGTATTTCTTGAAAGAAGAGACTCAAGCAGGAAAGATTCTATCTTTCCATGACAGGATGGAAGAGATCAAAATGTTGGAATAGTTAAATATGTTCTGATTTTATATCATTTCATATCGATTCTACACTCTTTGGAGCTTGCCAGTATATTCCAGAATATTTGCAAATTCATGCAAAGGTGCTTAATATAAAGCCTTTAGAAATGCATTTGGCCTGCTCCCCTTCTTTCCTTCCTCGGAACCAAACGTATTCAGATAGTATAGTCAGCTTCATTCATTCCATATAACCAGTAAAATGATCCAGGATTCTTGAAGCCTCTCTCTTATCTCTAATATGTATGTGAATAAAAACATTATGTCATTTCCAGGACAGATGGAAAGCTATTTGTATCAAAGCTTTCAGAAATTAGTCGCTGTTGATATGGAGATATACTAATTAGTTTTCATGAGACCAGCATCAACAGGAGGAATTGAACTGTGAAAGGAGATGGGACAAATTAGTTGGTTCAATAACAAGAGAGAGCAAAATGTGAAGAATAAAGTAAATTCAAAGTGGACAAGTCCTTCAAATTATATATTTTCATTTTTCAAGCTATCATTTCATCTTACATTTTGCTTATTTCACATTTTAATTGCTCTTTGAGATAGCTAGTAAAATTTATATAAATCAATGAAATTATGATTATGTTCTTTTTTCTTTTAATTTTCTCACACAGAAGGCAATTCACACTAATTCAAAGTAGTAATTGGAGATTAGTTTTGGAGTAGAATTAGCCAGAAATAGAATAAAGAGTATTGAGGCAAGAACTAGGGAATGTTTACATGATTTATAATCAAATATATTTATATAAATATAAATGCACATATCAGATGCAATGCTATGTGTTTAATATATGATTTTATTTTTTTCCTGAGCTCAAATAGAGACCACATTTCCCCAGTCCCTTTCCACCTAGGTGAATCAGGTAAAAATTTCTAGTCAAAAGTATTTTTAATCAATACAATGTGGTTAGTAGTGATGTATATTACTTCTAGTTCTGTCTCTAAAACCTCTATACAATTCTCTATGATTCTTTTTTTCTGCCTATGGACTGGCCAGATGCAAAAGATCCAGCTCAGGAGTCTGATTACTTAATGGATGGTGGTAGGAAAAGATGAAAGAGCACAGACTCTTGAAATTACATTTCAAAGGAGAGCTATCCAATCAGAAACATCACACTGGACTTTGCATTGGTTAAGAAAACTTTCTGTTTGTATATACTATATGTACATTATGTGCATGTGTGTATATGCATATGTAGAGGCCTGTGTATGCATGTATATATACACTCACACATATATACACACTTTTTTTATGGCAAGTCACTGAGATTTTGAGGAGGCATTCTTTTTGGTGACAAATAAAAAAATTGTTACTTTGAAGTAGTATAGTCTCTCTATCAGAATTCTGTAATAGTTGCAATCCATTTAACAGTAGAAAACAATATTGTAGAAATTAGTTTTTTAAATTTGTATTTAATCATTATTATAGAAAACAACAGTAAAAAAAAAATTGGCAAAATTATTGCCTGCAATAATTTGGGAAGCAGATTATAGGGATACTGATCTGTTAGCTCTTGGTAAGAAAGAAACAGAATAGTGTATGTTGATTATTACTGGCTACGTTTAGCAAGCGAATAAAGGCAAGAGTTGAGCTTGAGAAAGGATTACCCAGTTTACAAGCAGATATAAAAGGACACAGAGAGAAGACAGACATTTTGAACTTCATAGGGTTTAAGAAATCAACATCTTCCAGACCCTAAATATTAAGAAATATGGTTTTAAAAGACTTTGTGAAACAAAAGTGAGGTAAACCAACTGGCTACATAAAACAATAAAGTGACTCAGCCAAGAGATCAAAAAGATCAAGGGTCTTCCCAATTATTATTCCAGAGAGTTTCAGGGTAGCTGCTATTAATTTCAAAGAAAGGGAATGAGAGTAGGAAGAAAAAGGGATCAGGACTGGGAGTCTGGAAAGGTCTAAGAAAGAACTTTGGGTGTGATTATCAGCACACGGCAGACACAAAAAGCAAATAGATCATAGGCCAACTAAGTCTGAATCAACCATTTTTCAAAACAAACAAAAAAAGTATACCCAGTTTTATAAAGCTATTAATTCTTCAAATTTAAAAATCCCTTGGGTCTGCAACTTTCCATGAGTAGTGGCGGGCTTTGAAAATTCCATGGCCGTGAGGTGAAAATGCCCACCAACTCACACATATCATATATGACTAATGAAAATAACGGACAAGTGGGAACCTACTGTAGAGCAGGACCAGGAGCCGTCAGGGAATGATGGACTGAGGTGTTCCTTCCAATGAACAGAATCAAAGTATTATTAAAGGACATCCTTGGTCTCAGGATAGGAGGATTCTTGATGGTTTCCCAGTGGGATTTCATAACTACTGTGGGTTAATAACTGTAACGTATCTTCCAATCTTATTTTGCCAAAATCAAGTGTTCTTATAGTAGATCTGTTCCCATTCCGTCCTTGTGTGCTGAGTCTATGTGGGGAGGGTATTTTTTTTTTTTTTTGACACAGTAACTAGAAATGTTTGAGAAGGCAGTTGCTACATTAGCCTGAGTCCCTGATTAGTCAACATGATCGACATGCAGTGTGAACAAGAAAACATCCTTATGCTTCTAAGCCTCTGAGAACTTGTGGTTGTACTATTGTAGCACTGCTTAGCCTAGCCTAGTATAACTCTGCAACAAACAACCTTTCCTTGAGCCTCTTCAAGCTGCCACTCCATCTCCTTTGTTTTTCTCTTTCAAATTGATTGAAAAGTAGTATAGACTTTTTCTTCACTCTTATTCACTTCTCATTTTGTTATTCTCTGATATTCTTCTTTATCTATTATTGAAACCCCTCACTAAGTTCTGTTGCCAGGTACTAGAGACACTGTTCTCTAAGGAATGGACCTTCAGGTCTTAACTGCTTATCTAGACACTGGAGAAGCTTTAAAATTTTGCCTTGAGCAAATTTTGGGGTATGCTTTTCTGTAATCCTTACTCCTATCTCAGAATCTAAGTAGGGTAGCTTTTCCTCCAGCAATCTCAATTTTGAAAACACAAGCTAAATCCTACTAAGTGACATCCAAAGAATATGAATCCTCCCCAGGTCAGGAACCCAGAGCCCTAAAATCACAGCCTTCTGTGAAAGAGTCTACCTTGACTTGTTATCATTCTACTCCCATATAAATCTGGCTGGCAGAAGCTGTGTTTAAGAAAGACAGTCCAATGGAAAGGTGTTCATCAATTCCACATAAGCAAAGCTATATGCTAATCTCAGTTCCGATTAGTAAAATGTTTCATAACTAGATGATATTAGCTTAGCTCCCACAGAATTTTCACTATTAGAATCTACACCGGAAACAGCCATGTTAAAAATCTTCTTGAATTTACAGAACACAAATAAAAAAAGATAAACTAAGAGAAAACATTATGGAAAGTATTCAGCAGAACAGTATACGGAAAAGGAAATACATAAATAGAAAAGAATGCTAAATGATTATCTCCAGTCAGTGACACTATGGGGAATTTTAATTGTTTTAATTTATACTTTTATTTTCAAAAAATTATTTTAAAATTGGTTTAGGAAGGAGTGTATTTGAACACTTAGTCCTCAAGTGTTAATTTGATTTTTACTGTAAATTTGTTTTGAGCCATTAGTGTGGGGATTATCGAAAGTAAATTAAATGAAGCATGCTTTGTAGGATCGATTTCTGTTTCAAGCTTCAAATGTCATTTAGCATAGGACAAATTTAACTCAAAACCGGTAGGAGTAAAAAATAAAAATCAGAATGATGAATGAGGGAAATAGACAGGAAAATGGTAAAATCTTCGTCACAAGGAATCAGAAAAGAGAATATGACATATAATCAAAGATGAAGAATGATCCGAGAGACCTAAACTTACTCCTGATTCAATGTTCACTGTTTAGTTCTAAAAGTGGAAAAGAAATTTGAAGGTTGGTATATTGGCTGTGCATGTTTATTCTTTAAGATTTTTATTCAAAGTTAATAAATCTAATAAGCTTGTTTAATAGATTTTTTTAAAATCAAGGACTATAAAACAAAATTTAAATAACACTTAAGTGCAGGGTACAAAAATGCAAGTTAAAGGAATTCAGACTATGGTTTTCAGACAGTTCCATATGACTATATCACATACTGCAATATTGGAGAAAAAAAAAGAACAAAACAAATTACTTTTAAAAACTTTTTCTCACTGAAGTTAGGTGAGGTGATTTTGGATTTGAAAGTCAATTTGAAGAGAAATAGTAATGTTTTACTATAGGTTTTGGTGTAGAAGCTGAAGGACATGACAGTATATGATATGCCTAGAGCAGAAAAGAATAAGAGTTATTTCTGGTTCCTCCTTTTAGGTTTAGAGCAGATTTACAAATCACAGTTTCTACACTCAAATCTGCAAAGATATAACTGTATTTATTTCTCTGCTCATATTATTCACTCAGCTGTTGAGCCCCAATTTCTGCCCCACAGTAAAATCAAATTAATTAAAGCAAATTAAAAATAGCTTGGTTATTTCCAGGTTAACTCAGTCTCTTTGGTGTAAACAACATTTTTAGGCTTCTTTCCGCAGTTTTTCCTTCTCCTTGCCCTCAGTGAAATCTGTGTTTAGCAGAAGCTTATATAACAAACATCATGGCAACTGGGCAATGCCATCTGGTTCCCCATGTTCTTCTTTGGTAATTTTAAGGCCAGTGCTGTGGGGACAATTTCTGCCTAAGTTTACCCATGTTCCCACTGCATCCACCAATGTTGTAACTTATTATTTACACTGCTCAGCAAGGGTAATTCATGGTGCTTGTCCCTGGGGGCTTGGCCATTTCTGCCTGCATCTCTCTCACCTGACTA
This sequence comes from Balaenoptera borealis, assembly GCF_965194805.1. Taxonomy (NCBI): domain Eukaryota; kingdom Metazoa; phylum Chordata; class Mammalia; order Artiodactyla; family Balaenopteridae; genus Balaenoptera; species Balaenoptera borealis. The sequence goes on from NC_138876.1 coordinate 23,354,292, forward strand.
GGACTCTGCCCTGACATACAGCAGTGACACAAAACCCCTGAGGTGTGACTCAACTCCCACCCTATCTCTAGCTCTGGCAACCCAAGGTCCTCAGCTAAATGGTGCATCCCTTCCCCCTCGCCTACACGCCCAGAGGCACTTGATAGCCAGCACTCTCAACTCTCTTCTGAATACTCCGTTAGGGCCTGTGGGGATGCTCGGATATCCAAGCATATATAGAACCCAGGGGAAAGGAAATATCGGAACAAAGTGTGGGGTGAATGCTAAACCAGACTCTTCATGACCTATCTTACCAACACTTCTCCTCCATTTCGGCCATATCAACATGGCCCATTGAGAGTCTTCATACTTCAGGATTCCAGGCAAAGTGGGACCTAATTCCTTTTCCTTGAACATCTTTGAAACACCACGTCAGTTTCTCTATTCCAGGACCTCATGCTAAAACATTAAGTACTGAATGAGAGCTAAGGATTAGACTATCTCAAGGCAATATTGGTTTAATTCCTTTTTCCCTTCTCATATTCTCTCTATCCATTCAACAACCTTTTGAGTCATATATATATATATATATATATATATATATATATATATATTTTTTTTTTTTTTTTTTTTTTTTTTTTTTTTCTTTTAGAAGCTGGGAAACTGATTCTATGCCCTATCTTGTATTCTTTTCTGCTTACTAATAACCTTATTGCTCAGAAATTCAGACTCTATCTCTGTCTGGAGTCAAGCCAAGCCAAGTCAAGCCCTTTTTAAAACTCAAAGCAAATTTTTCTTTTTCTCAAGTGTCTAGCTATTGCAAACCAAAAGCTCTTTGCCTTCGGTCTACTGTGTCTGATGTGAGTTGAAAATCCATTCAACAACTCACAGATACCTTTGTTCTAGTGTGTAACTAACTTCTTCCTAAAGCATGAATAGCTGTGATTAAATAGATTGGGAATGTTAGACTAAGCAGGAGCAACTATGACCACGGAGATCAACAATTATTGGTTAGTATTTCAAAAATTTCACCCAGACACAGATATGCTGACTATTAAAATAGCCAAAGCCAAAAACCATAAAACAAACTGATTTTATTGAGTCACATTTATATTATAGATCCAAATGTGAAAGGCAAAACAATAAACCTTCTGAAGAAAATAGAGAAAAATATCCTCAATATCCTCACAACCCTAAACCAGGAAAAACGTTTTAAGCAGCTCCCCCCCCCCAAAAAAAATTAACCATAGGGTGAAATGTTGATCAATTAGACTAAACTAAATTATAAAATTTCTGTTAATCAAAACATACCAATAACAGAGTGAAAAGACAAGCTCTAAAGCAAAAGATGAACTTACAGCTCATGTATATGACATAGAACTTATATCCAAAGTGGAAAAAGATACCTATGGATTAATAAGAAAAAGAAAGATTTCCAATACAATGATGGACAAAATATTTGAATAGGCACTTCACAAAAGAAGACATCCAAAGAGTTAATAAACATAAAAAGATACTCAGCCTCATTACTAGTCAGGGAAATGCTGATTAAAAGCAATGAGATACCATGTCACAATCACCACTGACTCATGTCCTAATTAAAAGAATGACAATACCAAGTATTGGTAAACACATGGAATGCCGGGAACTCTCATACACTACTGGAGAGAATGCAAGTTGTTACAACTTTGAAAAACAGGTTGGCTTATGACCTATGACATAAGGTTGATCATATGACCTATGACACATAATTCCAGTCTTAGGTGTAAGCCCAACAAGAGGTTTACACATGTATAAACCTTGTGTCTTGTACCAGAATGTGCATACCTGAAATATCCTTAATAGCCCAAATTGGAAGAAAACCCAAACATTAGGAGTAGAATAGATTTTTAAAAATGTAATGGCCCATTCATAAAATGTAATCATATGCAAGAATGGCAAAAAAATTAATTGCAGCTACAAAGAGCAACATTTACAGATTTTACAAATATAATGTTGAAAGAAAAAACCAGACACAAAATAAAACAAGCCTTATGAAGATGACAGAGATAAGATATAAAAATATCTATATAAGACAACAAGGATGCTGTCACACCCAAAAAAGACAGTGAGAAGGTGGCTCTCTGAAAGCCAAGAAGAGAGGCCTCAGAAAACTCTCTGTAGTCTTGAATTTCTGGCCTCCAGAACTGAAAGAAAATAAATGTATGTTATTAAAGCCACCCAGTCTGTGGAATTTTCCTTTGGCTGCCAAAGCAAATTAATACAAATTATATGTTTTATATAGATAAGGGAGACAATGTTAAAAATCAGACAGAACTAATCCACAGTTTAAGAATTCAAGATAGTTGTTGCTTCTGGAGAAAAGAGAAAGTAGTGACTTAGCACAGGCACAAGGAAAGTTTATGGGCAGCACAGACATTCCACTTGCAATAATTCATTTAGCCACATGTATATCTGTCTGTTTTTCTGTATATATACTATATATTAGTAGAAATTTGTACCTTATCTATATCTATCTATATGTATCTATCCATCTATCTCACAGAAATGGCAATATAATAAAATGTTAAAGAGCACTTGTTCTGTAGTTCGGGTCTATTCCAGGATTTAATACAGATTTATCTTGGAAAAACAAACCAGATCAGTAAGCTCATAATATTTTGAAAACAGAAGTAGAAATGTGTACCGGCTCTTCTAGATATTCACATATAATTAAAAGATATATTACACAGTCATCAGAGCACATAAGTGTTTTGATCCATGATATATAATTGCCCAGATAAAATTCTAGTGTTTAAAATACTTTAATTACAGGCAAGAATTACTAATTAATAGGTAATGGGTGTGTGATAAAATAAATAGCACTGAAAAATTAATCCATTATTAACAATTAATTTATATCCCAACTTTGCAGCATACATTGAAATAAATGTCAGGTAGGTTTTCTTAAGCAAGTTTAGAGCTCAAAGTATTAAAACATTTTTTAACAACCCGACATGGATATTAACATAATCAGATGGCAAGTGATGTTCTAGTGATAAATACAATGTAAAATATTCAAGAAAAAAAATGTTTGATATAGTTAAAAACAAAAACTCCAGACTGCAACTTGAATAATAGCTTTTAATAGGCATGAATGAGAAATGATAACATCCTTAATATTTAAAGAATTTATACAAAAAAACAGTATAGAGTACAGTTTCAGAGCTCTGATTTAAAAATGAGCAAGTCTGAATTGCAGCTTTACTACATGTTTACCATTTAACCATGGAAAAGTTACTTAACCTCTTAAATATTAATAGCTCATGTGTCATGTACATATAATAGTACCAACTTCTTAGATTTGTGAGAAAGATCAAATAAAGTAATGCAGTGCTTGGCATATTTTAAGCATTCAGCTATTATTGATACTATCACAATTTCTATTATTATATTATAAATCTATAAATTTTCATCGTGTAAGTAAAGACATAAATATAATATTCCATTTTTCTTTTCCAAGTAGGTGAGGTTTGGAAAGAAAAAAATTTGTGTTGTTGATATGAATACAAATTGCTACAAGTTTCTCATACATAGTTTAGTCAAGAACCTGAATGTTAAATGTCCTTTCTTCCAGAGATATGCATTTTTAAAACTAATCTCCTTCCTTCTTAGATAGCCTTTTATTTGGCTTGACTGTGTTACTTCACTCAATGTCTATCATTTCCTTCATTGGTTTAAAATATTCATTCTGTTTCTCTTTCTCTTTTTATCTTTTCAAGTTTGGTTTTAGTTTGTTAATTCAAATTCTATATTTAAAGTTTTATCATTATTGCTTTTAATACAGGTTATAGTTTTCCCTTTTTTGCCCTCTATTTATTGGGGTATTTGTTTTTCCAGACTTTTTTGACCTACTAATCTTCCAATATCCCCAAAGCAGTCAAAAAGTGTGTTTTAAAAATGGCTGGACCATGTCACTCTCATTCTTAAAATTTATTCAACTCCTAGAGTAATGAAAATAAAAATAAAAATAAACAAATGTGACCTAATTAAACTTAAAAACTTCTGCACAGCAAAGGAAACCATAAACAAAATGAAAAGACAACCCACAGAATGGGAGAATTTGCAAACAAAGCAACCGACCAGGGATTAATCTCCAAAATATACAAACAGCTCATGCAGCTCTATATCAATAAAAAAAAAAAAAATCAAAAAATGGGCAGAAGATCTAAGTAGGCATTTCTCAAAGAAGACATGCAGATAGCCAAAAACAACATGAAAAGATGCTTAACATCACTAATTATCAGAGAAATGCAAATCAAAACTGCAGTGAGGTATCACTGGTCAGAAAGGCCATCATCAAAATGTCTACAAACAATAAATGCTGGAGAGGCTGTGGAGAAAAGGGAACCCTCCTACACTGTTGCTGGGAATGTAAATTGGTACAACAACTACGGAGAACAGCATGGAGGTTCCTTAAAAAACTAAAAATAGAATGACTATATGATCCAGCAATACCACTCCTGGGTAGATAACTGGAGAAAACCATAATTCGAAAAGATACATGCACCACAATGTTCACTGCAGCACTATTTACAATAACCAAGACACAGAAGCAACCTAAATGTCCACCATAGGGGAATGGGTAAAGAAGATGTGGTACATATATACAGTGGAATATTACTCTGCAGTAAAAAGAACAAAATAATGCCATTTGCAGGAACATGGATGGAACTAGAGATTATCATACTAAGTGAAGTAAGTCAGACAGAGAAAGACAAATATCATACATCACTCACATGTGGAATCGAATTAAGAAACATGATACAAATGAACTTATTTACAAAACAGAAACAGACTTACAGATACTGAATGAAAGAAACTTACAGTTACCAAAGGGGAAACGTGGGGTGGGGGGAGGGATAAATCAGGAGCTTGGGATTAATGTACACACACTACTATATACAAGATAGACAACCGACAAGGACCTACTGTATAGCACAGGGAACTCTACTCAAGATTTTGTGATAACCTATACGAGAAAAGAATCTGAAAAAGAATGACTGTATGTATATATATAAGTGAATCACTTTGCTGTACATCTGAAAGTAACACAAGGTTGTAAATCAACTATACTCCAATAAAATTTAAAAAAATAAACTCACAATGTTCCCCTTTCACTAATAATAACATGCAAAATTATGAACATAGCCTTCATAATTTACCTCTTGCACTCTTCTTCATCTCATGCCCTATTTCTCCTATCTCATTTTACTCCAACCATACTTGCTTTGAATTCTCAAAACGTGCAGAGCCTTTGCTAATTCAATTACCTTTGAAAATGTTTATCCCTCTGAAACATCCACTATTCCTTCATATTTTATATGTCAGTTTAAATATCACTTCTGGGAAGTCTTCCACAAATCACACAAAATAAAAGAGTTCCTCACTCATTTGTATCTCTATTTATTCACCTTATATTCCCTATATGTTTCTTTACTGTCATTTATCATACTTTGTCATTATTCATTTATTTTTAAAGTTTACAGTATTTGTCTTATCAACTAGGTTCCATAAGGTGAATTCTAGGAAGTCAGGGGCTTACCACTGAATATGCCTCAAAAGACTGGGCAAACAATCAGCATGCAATAAATATTTCTTATACAAATGAATTAACCTCATGGAAAGGTAACATAAAATTATGGAAAAGTATCCATACTGATAGGGATTTGAGTTTTATCTTGAAAATGTATAAATATGCATAGCTCTACCATAGGAGTTTGAGTCTTCTTGAAGTCCAAAATACTCTACTTTAGTAGGCAAAAGGCATCAAGGCAATCAGACAGTGATCAGTCTTGTGTGCCTTCTGTTTCAAGAAAATCTCAGTAAGAATGATTTATCCCAGGGGTTCTGGTCTGATTAGACATCATAACACTCAAAATAACTCTTTATGGAAGTTTCTATTTTAAGTTAGGATATTGTAGGAGGGACTCATTATATTGGTTTTTAAGGACTGATTTTTGTTAACAAGCTATGGCCCTCCAGTTCCATTGTGCATATGCTCTTATGCTAGGGAGTATTTAGAATGATTAACTATATGGGGATATAAACAACATTTTTGAATGTCATGGTCAAAATAAAAAAAAATTACCATGGTAAAAAATATACAGTTGTAAAAATATTTTACTTTTTTTCTGTAAATTTAAATAATCATGCAGATCTTCTGTATAATCAGTAACTTCTAGAAAACACTATGGTGGCACTTAACCTCAACCTTTCACAAACACTGTCTCTCAGCAAACCTCCATCCTTCCACTTATATGTAGAATTTTCTAATATGTAAATCTATTACAATGACCATTTTTTGATAGGTGGTTCATACACAACAAAAGCATGAAGATTATCTTCCAAATATTTTTCCAACTACATTAACACTGATTCCTTAGTATCAACAGTTTCCTGTGCTACTGCAGTACTTTTATACATTCTTTGACTATTTTTGGCATTCTTTTACAAAGTGTGCTCTATGATTGCTTGCCCTTGAAATGTATGGTTGACTCAACAATTCAATAGTGTAAAATTGTGTAATATGTTGCATTTACTCTGTCTTCCTTGGAAATTTGGGATCCACAACAGCATATTAAAATCTCTGAGAAGCCTCTGTTGGGTCTCCAAATCCATTGTATTTGTTTTGGTTTACTCCAGAAATAACTAACCAAGAAGAAAAAGGTAAATATAAGGGAAAGTTTCAGGGATGGAGTAGATCTCTGTGGACTCCTCCAGTTGGCACAACTAGGTCAGCGGTCCTGGCAGCACACATGGACCAAAACATTTGCCAGGTCAGAGGAGCCAGAAGAGCAAACGCACTACTGTTACATCCCTAACCTTATCAGTACCTGGAGACAATTTGTGCCGTCCTATAAGGCAGTGATACTGCTTCTCAGCAAGCCACCGGTCAATGCTCTAATGGCCTGGTTCTACACCTTGAAAGTCTTGCTGTGTCAGTACAAGGGGCAGCTCCACTTATCTACTTCCTCAAAATAGGGCCAGCAGTTTTCCATTTATATTCCCTTAGGGCTTTTTATTACACACTGCCCACTAAAGCTCTAAAGTAAAGCAATCTGTTTAATTTTGCTTAACCCAGTGTTCCCAAACACATCTGACTAGAGAACACTTTTTTTCCAGCTTCCAGCTGGTGTCTGGTACAAATATCATGTAGAGAATGCTGACCTATCAATGCTCTTCCTATATTTATTTGCCTACATGACTTCTACTAAGAATAATGGATTAAAAGAGCTGAGACACCATTTCTGTGATCTCTCTGGGCTAAAACCACAAGGTTGCAGCTGGATACTTTTTTATGGAGCGTATTTTAATGAGAACACTCTACAGCATAATATAGATACCAATATAAAGTTAAATATATAGGGCAGAGTGTGGCTTCTGATATGTTTTCTGTTTTTCTTCACCAAGGAACTTGTTAACAACCTTTAACCAGCTGGCCTAAGGAGAGAGTTCCAGTACAATTCCAGAACTTCCTGAGTGTTTCATTTAGTTTGTGTTGGGATATTTCTTTCTTTCTACTTATCAATTTTTGATGAATATGTTCAGCATTTTACTTGCATTTGTTCAGTTATTTCTGAAAGTACTAAGACCACCTGCTCCCACACTGGCTGATTTTCTCTTCTTCCCTCATTATTTCATGAACTGATTTCAGTAAGTTGGTATGTATTCTCCTATAACTTTGTCTATACTTAGGTAATCACATCTCTATCTATACCTATGTGAACTTTATATTTATTTTAAATAAATTATATAATATATATGATCTGAATATTTCTTACTTAGCAGCTTATTGCTGTAATTCATTATATATAATTGGGCATGGTTTGCATGCAGCAGTATTGTGAAGTATCATATAGTGATACTTATGGCTGGTGGGAATATAGAGGGAAAGTATACTTAATACATTGCAGAAGAAAATGGGAACTGATACTGCTTTTTTTGAAGAGAGATCTGCTGATATCTATTAAAATGATAAAAGCATAAATGATTTGACCCATAAGAATAAAATCAATACAGTGTTTTATATATATATAGTTCTGTCTTATACAATTTATGGTACTACAGAAACTATAAATAGATTAAATACATATCAGTGATTGTGTTTAAAAAATGATGGTGCAATATTCTTTTAATTCAATGTTTACCTTTCCCTCTAATCTATCCTTAAGCTTACTAAAAAAGAAAAAAGAAACAAAAACTTTCTGACTTAAGATGGTGCTAAAACCATAATTTCTCTCCAACTTTCCCTTAAAATTGGTAAAATGGCATCATGTCAAGAGGTAGTTGAATAGTTGAATATATAAATTTAGAACTCAAAAATAAGTCCCGGGCTGAATATTCAAAGTTAGGAGGATATTGCTAGGGTCCTGGCAACATTTTGTGTTTGAGTTCTGGTTCCCTAGATGTGTTTATTTTGAATTTTTTCAGAAACTGCACAGTTATGGTTTGTGTACTTTTCTCTATGTATGTTAATCTCAGTAAAATTTGGAATAAAAGATACGCCTACTTGTAAAATTTAACTTTCCACAGTACACTAGATTTTTAAAAAATGAATAGAATGTACATTATCCCTCCCCTATTCTTTATCTTTTTATTATAACCATGCTGCTAATTGTCAACCATTTGGGCAGGAGAATGGGGAAATTTAGATCTAGATCAGGGTTTCTCAACCTCAGCACTGTTGACATTTTTTTGCTGAATAATTCCTTGTTGTGGGGAGCTTTCCTGCGCATTGGAGGATGTTGTAACAGCATTCCTGTCCTCCACCCACAAGATGCCAGGAGCATCCTCCCAGCTGTAGTCATCAAAAATATATCCAGACATTGTCAAGTATCCTCTGGAGAGGAAAATTGCCTCTGATTGAGAATAACTGGTCTAGATAAACTAGATATGACAAAGAAGAAAGCTTGGGCAGAATCTGGAGAAATGAAACTAGATCCCTACCCAGGTTAAAACTCATATGGCAAACATGATGAAAACTGGTCAATGAAAGGAATTAGATCAAATTTCAGGAAGCTTGAACAAAATTCCTGAATTAGAATTTGTACCACAGGTTTGTAAAACCAAGACTGGATACCAGTGTTCTCAGACATGAAACCAATGTTTGAAATTCAAGAGAAGACTAAGTTGCCATGCACTGTTACTTTGAAAACAGAAAGACCCATAAACTCATCATTATGATCACTGTATATATTCCTGATATCTAGCAATGCATACCATTTAATATCAACTATAAAAAGTGATCTTTGTGTTTTTGTTTATTTTGTATTGGTTGGGTTTGGTTTTTTTGGCCGCACTGCGGGGCACGTGGGATCTTAGTTCCCCAACCAGGGAGGATGGAAACTGTGCCCCCTGCAGTGGAAGTGCAGAGTCTTGACCCCTGGACCACCAGGGAATTGCCATGATCTTTGTTTTTCTAGCTTCATCTGTATTTGGTCAGTTTCAGTTTTCTTTGACATTATGACCTATACCCATGATTTTTAAGAACCAAGTTTCACGCACAAAATAAAGTTATCCTTTATAATTAGGTAAGTTCTTAGGTGAACAGTTCTTGGCCAGCTTGTACTAATATTTTATACCTGCTATTATAGTGAATGGAGTAGCACCCAATTACTTCTTATTTCCTGTAGCATCTTTAAGGAAAAGTGTGATCCATCAGCTACTCTACAATGTTTTGATCTAAATGATTATGTTAACCCAGATGACCCTGGAAAGTAAGGAAATGAGTGCATCAGTAAGGGTGTAACTGCTGGCAATTTGTTAAGATTTTTATAGCTTATATAGTTAAAATTTCCCATATTATTATGAACTGTTGTACTTTAAAGGATAAAGTATTTTCAACAGAGACGGCTCTTGTTGTGTGAAATGCCTTCAGGGGACAAACTCTACATAATACAAAACCCTATGAATGAAGTATTCACTATAGTAGAAGAGCAGCAGACTTCCTCTTGGATTTACAGAATAACTGCAGGGCAATACACCCCCAGATGCAGACAGGATTAAATTTATCATGATCCTTCAGGGGTGAGAGACATGTTTAGAACACCTTATATGTACTCTGGCTTGAATTAATATACGCTTCTAATTAGTCTACCTTTCAGAAAACCTGAGAGAGAGTCAAATCCCTAAGATGTTTAAGCACAAAGAATGTTTAAGCGAACACACTGTCAAAACAATACTACTTTTATCGTATGGATATTAAAAAGCTTACAGAATTATTTTTCAAGCTGTACCAGGAATCATCTTATTACTTAAAACATGTTTTGGGAAAGCAAATAATGCTTAGGCTTAACATATGTTCTCCTTTCTCTTTTATCTTTTGCCTACCCCCCCCACCATATTAATTTTACAACTATAACTACAATCTGTTTTGCCCAGGTATTAATATTCTTGAGTTTTCTATGTTGCTATATAAAGAGTGGAAAATCTTGCACAGGAAAATCCCAGCTGATAAAACATTTCACTCAGCCCTGAGTAAAGTTACTACCCCGCATTAAGGGAATCTCTCTATTCCAACTCTGGACTTATCATGTATACACACGTAGGGTTGTAGGAATTCTCAGGGTTTCTGAGCAATCTGGCTTGTTGTGTGATTAGATGATCTTCCATGTGTGAAATGTCGTATATGATCAGAGCATGGGGGAAATATTCTGAACCCCAGTCAGTGCCAAGAGAAGTTCCAGGTTTTGAATACATTTTTCCTGTGTAAACAGACTGTCCAAGGAAAATTCAATCCCATCGCTGTGGTTGGTAATCCCCATGGCTACAAGTGAATACAGGGCATTTTAGCGTTATGTCTATTTGTGGGCGGGGGCAGTCAATATTTTTTAAATGTTTTACAAGATTTACTAGTCTTTTATGATCAAAGATACTTTGCTGTGATCATAAAAGACTGTGGTTATGAGAACAGCCTATAGACCAGAGTTGGCCCTCAGGTCTTGAGGTGTCTGAAACGCTTTACTAAATTGAATTTATTACATGAGTAATTATGTGCAGCTGACTCTTCTCCCTCCCTGGATCAACTACGTGTGTGACAATAGGAGGCCTGGCTGGGATTTGGAATCAGTAGTAGTTTTAGGCTAGGAGCCCTGATAAGGAGTAGGATTGGTTTAGAAAGAATGGAGAGGAGAGATACTGACAGAAGGTTTTGTAACTCGTGTCTTTATATTTATAGGGAGCTGACTTTTGCTGACATTTGATGATGTTAATATTATCAAAGATTATGGAATCATAAAGACCTGTTTTCTAATACTGGGTCTTTCCTTACTGGCATTTTTACCTTTGCTAATTAATCTCCTAGTGCTCAAAGTTCTTATTTATAATGGGGAATAGTAATTCTTGACATAATTATTTTAATGGTGAATATAAGCACTAAGTACCATTAAAACAACTAAGTGGCTAGCAAGGAATTCTAGTTGAATGTTGAGGTCATTCTCCTCTATGTATGACACAGAAGACAATGGATCCATAGAAATAGATTCAATGTGTTAGGCTGTGACATCCTGAGGACAGGATCTATATCTAAATGCACTTTGCACAACAGCATTCAACAAAGTGCTTAGTATATAGTGAATATCATGTGCGTTGAATAAATCGAATGATTGATGATGTAGGTCCATTTCTAAGGAGAAAGGAAAACCTGGCAGGATATTGTTATACCCAGTTGTGTGCTGTGGAGTGAAATCACTGGTTCTACAATTTTCTCATCATCATAAATGCAAATTATTAGATCACTGACCCCAGTCTTAATTCTACACATAGGAATTATATTCTTGCCATACTTTTAACTTGAAATGTATCAGTATCACATTTAAGATAATTTGAGGAATAAAAAACTCATTATAAATAGGTAGCAGATAATTTATTGCCACAATATTACTCTAATATTGAAGAATCGTTGCCAGTTATAGTTTAGTACTTATAAAAACATCTTTTAAGCACTAAAAAGTTCTATTAATAGATGCCGATAATGCTTTACACACTTAGGAAAAAGATTCCTCTATTCTCCCTCCAAAAAGGAAATACTATATTCAACTGAGTTACAAATGAAAAATGTACTTTTAAATGTGAGATTATAATGGGTAATTCATAAAATTTGTTTCTACTTATTTGGATGTTCTTCTCATATGCACATCTGTTGTTTAAAATTGGGATTCACTGTCGTTTTTATTTTATTGGCTTCAAAAATCTTTGATCTATTAGCAAAGCACTAAAACATTGGCATATTGCTAATAAAGGAATTATATTTCCTAGAGAAGTAACCATTTTAGCTACTTTTTTTTCTTCCAGTTTTACTGTGATATAATCAACATACAGCACTGCATAAGTTTAAGAGGTATGGAATAATGATTTGACTTACATGCATACATGATGAAATGTTGACCACAATAAGGTTAATGAACATCCATCACCTCATATAGATACAAAATTTTTTTGAAAGTTTGTAATTCATATTTTTAAATTTATAAACACTAAATATAGTTTTCTACATTTGAGATTTCAATATAACTTAAAGTTTAGGTCCTCTAAATACGTTAAAAATTTCTCCCACTTAGACTTTTAGAATAACACAGTAAAAGTCTAATACTAGTTTATTTCTAAAGAAGATGTTTAGCTCTATAATCTGCCAAATTTATGTGAACTATCTGGGCCAATGTGAAAAATATATATAATATATATTTTATATGTATAATATATATTAAATATATACTTATATATATTTATCTGAATTTAGCAATTTATTTGAACGATCTAGGCCAATGTGGAAAATATATATAATATATATTTTATATATTTATATATAATATATATTATAGATATATTAAATATATATTGAATTTATTTTAAAACTGGCTACATCTCCCTTTGGAGGTCAGTTATTCCAGACATTAAAACACCTCCTGGTTTACCTGGGATCTTTTCAAGCTTGGAGGGGTATATGTGGGCTTCTGATTCTAAGTTAAATAAACTAATACATAAATAAACAAACAAGAACGGAACACAATATTTTTTTTAACGTCTTTATTGGAGTATAATTGCTTTACAATGGTGTGTTAGTTTCTGCTTTATAACAAAGTGAATCAGCTATACATATACATATATCCCCATATCCCCTGCCTCTTGCGTCTCCCTCCCACCCTCCCTATCCCACCCCTCTAGGTGGTCACAAAGCACGGAGCTGATTTCCCTGTGCTATGCGGCTGCTTCCCACTAGCTATCACGTTTACATTCATTTGGTAGTGTATATATGTCCATGCCACTCTCTCACTTTGTCCCAGTTTACCCTTCCCCCTCCTCGTGTCCTCAAGTCCATTCTCTAGGAGGGTTGCGTCTTTATTCCGGTCCTGCCCCTAGGTTCTTCATGATTTTTTTTTTTTTTTTTAGATTCCATATATATGTGTTAGCATATGGTATTTGTTTTTCTCTTTCTGACTTACTTCACTCTGTATGACAGAATCTAGGTCCATCCACCTCACTACAAATAACTCAATTTCGTTTCTTTTTATGGCTGAGTAATATTCCATTGTATATATGTGCCACATCTTCTTTATCCATTCATGGACACTGTCAATGGACACTTAGGTTGCTTCCATGTCCTGGCTATTGTAAATAGAGCTGCAATGAACATTGTGGTACATGACTCTTTTTGAATTATGGTTTTCTCAGGGTATATGCCAGTAGTAGGATTGCTGGGTCATATGGCAGTTCTATTTTTTGTTTTTTAAGGAACCTCCATACTGTTCTCCATAGGGGCTGTATCAATCTACATTCCCACCAACAGTGCAAGAGGCTTCCCTTTTCTCCACACCCTCTCCAGCATTTATTGTTTGTAGATTTTTTGATGATGGCCATTCTGACTGGTGTGAGGTGATATCTCATTGTACTTTTGATTTTCATTTCTCTAATGATTAATGATGTTGAGCATTCTTTCATGTGTTTGTCATCAATCTGTATATCTCCTTTGGAGAAATGTCTATTTAGGTCTTCTGCCCATTTTTGGATCAGGTTGTTTGTTTTTTTGATATTGAGCTGCATGAGCTGCTTGTAAATTTTGGAGAATAATCCTTTGTCAGTTGCTCCATTTGCAAATATTTTCTCCCATTCTGAGGTTTGTCTTTTTTATGGTTTCCTTTGCTGTGCAAAAGCTTCTAAGTTTCATTAGGTCCCATTTGTTTATTTTTGTTTTTACTTCCATTTCCCTAGGAGGTGGGTCAAAAAGGATCTTGCTGTGATTTGTCATAGTGTTCCGCCTATGTTTTCCTCTAAGAGTTTTATACTGTCTGGCCTTACATTTAAGACTTTAATGCATTTTTAGTTTATTTTTGTGTTATGGTGTTAGGGAGTGTTCTAATTTCATTCTTTTACATGTAGCTGTCCAGTTTTCCCAGCACCACTTATTGAAGAGGCTGTCTTTTCTCCATTGCATATTCTTGCCTCCTTTATCAAAAATAAGGTGACCATATGGGTGTGGGTTGATCTCTGGGCTTTCTAGCCTGTTCCATTGATCTATATTTCTGTTTTTGTGACAGTACCATACTGTCTTGATGACTGTAGCTTTGTAGTATAGTCTGAAGTCAGGAAGCCTGATTCCTCCAGCTCCATTTTTCTTTCTCAAGATTGCTTTGGCTATTTGGGGTCTTTTGTGTTTCCATACAAATTGTGAAATTTTTTGTTTTAGTTCTGTGAAAAATGCCAGTGGTAGTTTGATAGGGATTGCATTGCATCTGTAGATTGGTTTGGGTAGTAGAGTCATTTTCACAATGTTGATTCTTCCAATGCAAGAATATGGTATATCTCTCTAACTGTTTGTATCATCTTTAATTTCTTTCATCAGTGTCTTATAGTTTTCTGCATACAGGTCTTTTGTCTCCTTAGGTAGGTCTATTCCTAGACATTTTATTCTTTTTGTTGCAGTGGTAAATGGGAGTGTTTCCTTAATTTCTCATTCAGATTTTTCGTCGTTAGTGTATAGGAATGCAACACATTTCTGTGCATTAATTTTGTATCCAGCTACTTAACCAAATTCATTGATTAGCTCTAGTAGTTTTCTGGTAACATCTTTAGGATTCTCTATGTATAGTATCATGTCATCTGCAAACAGGGACAGCTTTAATTCTTTTCTGATTTGGATTCCTTTTATTTCTTTTTCTTCTCTGATTGCTGTGGCTAAAAATTCCAAAACGATGTTGAATAATTGTGATGAGAGTGGGCAACCTTGTCTTATTCCTGATCTTAGTGGAAATGGTTTCAGTTTTTCACCATTGAGGATGATGTTGGCTGTGGGTTTGTCATATATGGCCTTTATTATGTTGAGGAAAGTTCTCTCTATTCCTACTTTCTGGAGGGTTTTTGTCATAAATGGGTGTTGAATTTTGTCAAAAGCTTTTTCTGCATCTATTGAGATGATCATATGGCTTTTATTCTTCAATTTGTTAATATGGTGTGTCACATTGATTGATTTACATATATTGAAGAATCCTTGCACTCCTGGGATAAACCCCACTTGATCATGGTGTATGATCCTTTTAATGTGCTGTTGGATTCTGTTTGCTAGTATTTTGTTGAGGATTTTTGCATCTATGTTCATCAGTGATATTGGCCTGTAGTTTTCTTTCTTTGTGACATCTTTGTCTGGTTTTGGTATCAGGGTGATGGTGGCCTCGTAGAATGAATTTGGGAGCATTCCTCCCTCTGCTATATTTTGGAAGAGTTTGAGAAGGACAGGTTTTAGCTCTTCTCTAAATGTTTGGTAGAATTCGCCTGTGAAGCCATCTGGTCCTGGGCTTTGTTTTTTGGCAGATTTTTAATCACAGTTTTAACTTCAGTGCTTGTGATTGGTCTGTTTATATTTCCTATTTCTTCCTGGTTCAGTCTCAGAAGGTTGTGCTTTTCTAAGAATTTGTCAGTTTCTTCCAGGTTGTCCATTTTATAGGCATAGAGTTGTTTGTAGTAATCTCTCATGATCTTTTGTATTTCTGCAGTGTCAGTTGTTACTTCTCCTTTTTCATTCCTAATTCCACTGATTTGAGTCTTCTCCCTTTTTTTCTTGATGAGTCTGGCTAATGGTATATCACTTTTGTTTATCTTCTCAAAGAACCAGCTTTTAGTTTTATTGATCTTTGCTATTGTTTCCTTCATTTCTTTTTCATTTATTTCTGATCTGATCTTTACGGTTTCTTTCCTTCTGCTAACTTTGGGTTCTTTTTTTATATTCTTTCTCTACTTGCTTTAGGTGTAAGGTTAGGTTGTTTATTTGAGATGTTTCTTGTTTCTTAAGGTAGGATTGTATTGCTATAAACTTCCCTCTTAGAACTGCTTTTGCTGCATCCCATAGGTTTTGAGTCATCGTGTTTTCATTGTCATTTGTTTCTAGGTATTTTTTGATTTCCTCTTTGATTGGAACTTAATATTTATCATGGAGAATACTACTGGTCAGTTACACATATGAGGTAGACAAGGAAAAGATCCCCTGTTTCTTAAAAGTAGATTCCTAAAGATTAGGATGACAAGGTCTTTTTAGAAATCGTCAGATAGAGGCAAAGAACCTGGGAGAACATAGTTTTAACAAAAGAAGACAAGGAAAGATACCCAAGGCAAAGCACTTCATTTTTTAATACTCTCAGTATTTTGGATATTTGTTATCCGTGGATATAACAACAATGTGGCTCACAACCATGGAGAAAACATCACACCTGCTGCAGAGCTCTAAACTCAACTAATTGATTGGTATCAATTACATGGTATCTGTGAAAGCAGTTTCCAAATAGGAAAATCCCATATCAATGTGATTCTCTTGTATCAGGTTACACAGACTCAATTTTGCTTCACTTACTTCCAGAGATTTCCTAGAGACTGGGATATACTTTGGGATCTCTCCTTTGCAAAGACTTCTCCCAATACCCTTCAAATAATCTTTCATTCTACTTTCCAGAGAAAATTGAAGCGATCATTTTCTACTTACCACTACAAAACTATAAAGCTACTAGAATCTAACCTATCATTACACTTTTAACTTTTATACATACATTAATTTTTTGCTCCTATATATTTTCCCCACTGTGCTTTAGACATATCTCCTCCAGATTCCTACCAAGTATCAATGCTCTCTGAGTGGAATCCTTTTCACTAGTATGTAAATATGCTCATTTTTTCAAACTCCCCAAATCCTCCTTGATTCCATATTCTTTTTTTGCTTTTCAAACTTTATACTCCATTTCCCCTTAACAGCCAAACTTTTCAAAAACTCTTCTCAATTTTTTTCTAATTTCATTTTCTTCTCAATCTATTGAAGGTTGACTCTTCTTCCACCACTGCTGAAGTAGTTCTCCCTAAAGTTAGCAATCCTCTCTATGATGCTAAATCTAAAGAACAGTTTTCAAAATGGGTCTAACTTAATTCTCAGTGGTATTCAGTATTCCATTCTTCCATGGGCTTCCATTATACTGCACTTTCTGGTAGTTTTATTTCTATTTATCTGGCAATTCTTTGTCAATCACTCACTCTTGGCAGTTCATTTTCCTCTAACTGGTAATTAAATATGTATTTTATCATGATAATTTTTAATAAGTTTATGTAGGGGAAGAAAAAGCATTAACTCTAAATTCAGTTCTATCTTAATTCTAACCCAGATCCATCACTTACTAACCATGGGTCCATGAGCAAGCTACTTATCTTTTTGAGTCATAAATTAATTAACTATATCATGGAGAGTCATTCATCACCAGGTATTTATTGAGTCAGAAGCTGCAGTCTAAGATCTAGGGTAAAATAGGCAACAAAATCAATATTGACCCTTCATTCTTGTGAAGCTTACAGTCCAACAGAGGAAATAGATATAAGTCAAGTTAACAAAGAAATTTTAAAAATAATAATCTAGTTAATATGTCATTGTTTGAATTAGACATATGTAAAATACCCTGTAAAATAATCAATACAAGGTTATTGTTAGTATTAAGCTTTTAACTTCCACACTAAAATCTATTCTACTGCACAGAGTGGATATCTTATTGCAACCATCTTGAAAGTGTGTATAGTCACAAGGAATCACAAGAACTTGACACCCTAACTTTGATGGCTTAACTCTGTGGAAGCCATCAGCACCTCTGAGATTTTAAATATATATTCACACAGATGTGAAAGCAAATTCATACATGTACACTAACACACACAAACACAGAATAATATTACTGAAAACATTCAGAACTCCTTTTTGTCACGTCAAATTACTTAGCTTGTTCTAGCACATATTTTCAATCAACTCACTTTTCCTGTGTTTATTTTCTGTATTCAATTTAAGAGAGTCTAGTAAAGCCATAATAAACTTTGTGAACTTTGTAACATAAACTCCTTTATGAACTCTCTAACAATCCGAAATGTGTATGTTCTTTTCAAACATAATATCAAATCACATGTCTTGGTGTATGCTCTGAAACCACAATTCCATGCACAATATTTGGATTAAATCTCTTGGTGGTATCTGGCTACTTCCGATTCTAACCATGGAGGGTCTCTTGGTGATAGGGCTTTTATGTTGGAACCACAAAGAAAAACAAATCTAACCACTCTTATAGTTAAACACAGTATTACATAATAGACACTAGAGAAGAGCAATAAACATTTGAATTCTAAGACTAGAATAATATATTTCTGGCAAATGGCAGAGCTTTATGAACCCAAACATTCTCAGTATTGCAACCTTATTTTAGCATAGTATAATATACTTGTACTGCTGGCAAAACAAGAGGTCCTGAATCATTCTGATCAGCTAACTATAAATTCCGACAATGGAATAACTACCAATCCCCTTCTTCCTTTGTGCTATGCTGACATATGTAAGTATTCCAACAGTCATTTATTACGTGAACTAGATCTATGGTTTCAGGCTTCCAAAAACACTGCAGTGACACCTCTTAATGTGCTCACTTGAATGATGTTTTCCTTTGCACATCATTTATTTAGCCTTCAGTGTTTTCAGGTGGTTCCCGTATAAAGATGCTAATAAAGTCAAGATTTTCCAACAAAATATTCTATCAAATTTAACAAACCAATTCTATCTGCTATTAAGCTTTTAAAAAACTCAAAACAATTACAATATATTATTAGTGTTAGACCATGGTTACATGTGGCCTAAGTACATCAGTGTTCATATATTATGAATGTATCACATTCAACCTTTTTCTCATAATAGTTTGCAATGTGTTTTTCTAACTTGTACTCTTTCTAATTTTGGAGCATGGAAACCCCTTGTAATTTGGGGAAATACCCCTCTTCATTCCAAACATATAATTCTAATAGGGGTATAAAATCTTATTCTGAGAGCCCCTGATTGTTAGCATTTCTAGGCACTTACATTAACTCATTTATCTCACAACGATTGTATTGGATAGACACTATTGTTATCTACATTTTACTGCTGGGAATAATAAGGCCTAGAAAAATTAAGTAACTTTCCAAAGTCATATGGTTCATAAGTATTAGAGGTGGGATTTGAACAAAATAATCAGTTTTCTGAGTCCAGTCTTTTACACACTTCAAGCCAAGCTAGTTGCTTAGCCTGCTTGGGCTGCTGTAACAAATTACCACAGACTGGGTGGCTTAAACCACAAACTTTTTTCTTCCAGTTCTGTACCCTGTAAAGTCCAAAATCAAGATGAAAGCAAATTTAGTTTTTGGTGAGAGTTCTTCAGGTGGCCGTCTTCTCCTTGTCTCTTCACATGATGGAGAGCAGAGAGAGAAGCAAGCTCTCTCCTGTCTCTTCATATTGTAATATAAGGTCACTAATCCTATCTTGCAGTCTCCACCCTCATGACCTAATTACCTCCCACAGTCCCAGTCTCCAAATACCATCACAATGGGGAAAAGTGTTTCAACATATAAATTTGAGGGGATACAAATGAAGTCCATAACACTAGTCAAAGGTCTCCCTTTAATTTTCCACATTAGAGCTCAACTTGGGAAGGTCTGAGTCTAGGAACTGTCAGGAAGTTATATCTCCCACCTGGTGGAGAAAGGCAGTCTGAAAAAATGAAGCCAATGAGGAAAAATAAATAGTGTTGACAGAGTGAGTACTGAGAGCATTGACAATTTGTCCTGATTGATCCCAAGACAACCTCCACTCTAGCATTTTCTGTGGTTTGGCTGGTCAGTAAATTTCCCTTCTCCCTAGGCAATCAAATAGGTTTTCCAATACAACTTTTCTAAAACAATGTTTTCATGGTGGCAGGTAGGCTTGTTGGTCCACTAAAAATGGTATAAGGGTATCTGGAGGTGAGGTTAGAGAGGCAACAGGAATAGGGGATAGATGTTGCAGGGCTTCATATAGCATCGTATATGCATTAATAATGTGCCATGTACATTGCACAGAAGGGAAAAGCTCAGGATTTTAAGAGTAAATGACTAGGAGGAGGGGTCAGGACTATCAAATTCTATGCAGTTATTATAAAAAATAAAGGCCAAAAAATATCAGAGAGCTTTATTATTAATGGTGAATTTGTGGGAGCTGATGCAGTGCAGTGGTAAGATACCAGATTGCAAAATCAGAAAAAACAAATGATAGATAAGGATCTAGAAATAGTGATGAAAGTCATCTTTTTAAAGAAATGGAGATAAAATTGTAGGTAGAGGAGGACAGAGAACTGGGGGAGGATTATTAAGCATAATTTTATAGAAACAGAAAATAATTTCTTACATGTTTCAAAATACATTTCATTACATCATATTTACATTTCTTGTATGTGTGCAATGCATATGGCTGTAATTTAACTCTGAGAAATGTAAAAGTATTTCTCTTTTCAGAATATTCATCTCAGGATGAGTTAAATCAGGAGCAATTTTCTGTGAACATGACTTTTTCACCTTAACAAATTATAAGGGAAATATATTTTCTTGGGTACTATCCAATATGATTAAGATAATGAAATGTAATATCTGTGAGAACATCTATTTTCCTCTACCTATTACTTTGTGTTTCCTGAAACTCTGGCACTCCTCAAAAGTGTTTGCTATCAGCTAGATACAGAATACTTTTTAAAAAATTAATAACAATCCATTAGTGACACACTCCTTTGTCTTAGTTATATGTTTTATTACATTACATTCTCTTAGGTGATCAATTTTTTCTAAATGATGTTAGAATAATTCATACTAACTCTTCCCTAAAGTTCCTATGTTGAATGTGACATTTTAAAGCTCACTACTGTTATTTTTAAAGCAGGTACACAAAAATTGTTACTTCCCCCTGTGTGATGAAGATGGATGGCTGAACCGAATAGCTGTTTTCTCCTTCTCTCAAAGCAAAAGAACTCTCAGTATTTTAGATGGGCACATGACCACCCAAAGTAAATCTTTTATTTCCCAAACTTATTTGTTTCAAGTGATTGATATGTGACTAATTTTGAGCCAATGGCCTGAATAGAAATAGCCTTATGGACGTTTCTCAGGACTTTCCTTAAATGACATGTGCCTCATGCCTTTTTTCCTTTCTCTTTATTCCTTCCTCTGCTCTACTGCTAAAATAGGTTATTGTTATCATAGTTTTAGCCATTATCATATGCCATGAGGACAGAGTCCATACCTTAGGAATGGGAAGTAATCATCTAGAAGGAGCTGGCTCCCTGAGGACTTTGGGAAGCAGAGCTAACATGCCACCCCTGAACTTTTTACCTCTAAATTCTTGCATGAGCTAGAAATAAAATTAAGCTACTGTTGGTGGTCTCTGTAATTTATGACTGAACCTTAAGTGATACATCATGATTCTATTTATGAAATTTTATAACTAAGTGCAGAATAATATGCCTTTTAAGTAAAATAATTTATAATTACTATATTTCTACCATCAGTTTCATAGTCATATTTTAACACTTTCTTAAAAAGATTTTTTTAAAGTATTATATACACCGAGGAAAATATGCAGTCCTTAAGGGAATATATACGTGTAACCTTCACCCAAATAAAGAAATAGAACATAAACAACACACCAGAAGACTTCCTCATATGAACCTTAGGCCTTAACCATTTGAAGATAATATATTGACTTCCAACAATGTTGACTGGTTTTGCCTGCTTTTGAAATGCATATATTTGGAATCATTCTATATATAGTCTTCTTTTGTTTGTTGGGGGAGGGTCTAACCTCCTTCACTCAACATTATACTTATGAGATTCATGTGATTTCGCATAGCAGTTGTTTGTTCATTCTTACTCTTATATAGCTTTTGGTTGTGTGAAAAAAACTGATAATTAATATGGAGGTGTGCCACCTAGATCTCCCTTCAAGAAAGGGTTTGTTGTCTGGCTGCTGGGAGTATGGTCAGCATACAGCCTCTAGCTCTCAGCATATTCAGAGTCTGCTTTAGTTGCAGAGAGCCACTTTTTACAGAGTTCACATTTTTCTCCAAGGAAACTCGCATCTGCTGATAGAGAGGGTCAGCGATATAAAGACATGGCCATTTGGTCCCTATAGTGGACAATCCAATGTCCTCCATATCCCCCCCTCCCCAGGGTTGGCGGGGGTTATGTCAGACCTGTATTATAGTTCAATTCTTCTTCTTCCCAATCATGCTTCTTTCCACTACCTTTAACAAATATTGACCCCTAATAAACATCTGTCTCAGTATCTGTTTCCAAATAGCCCAGCCAGTGATAGTTGGAACCAAGAAAGCAAGGGATAAGATAGAATTTCAGTGCTGGATCACTACTGTCTGTCTGGCAATGAAAACTCTCTTACTGGTGATAAGTGGGGCACAATCTCAGATACAAGGTCATAATCTAATTAATGAAATGTTCACCAGTAGTGAATTGAGAGGGTATCACCAGTAGAAGAGAAAGTATCAGGTA
Source organism: Balaenoptera borealis (assembly GCF_965194805.1). NCBI lineage: Eukaryota > Metazoa > Chordata > Mammalia > Artiodactyla > Balaenopteridae > Balaenoptera > Balaenoptera borealis. Next base: position 23,377,149 of record NC_138876.1, read on the forward strand.
TTGCAGATGTATCAAGAAAAGAGTAACACTAAGAAAAATGGACCCAATAGCTATTGCTAATTGTCAACACTACTCTAGAAGAGTGGTTCCCCACTAGGGACAAGTTTGCTCCTGCCTTCCACCCACTGCCATCCGTTCATGGTGATCATGAAGTGAGCTCTGTCAGATCCATCATTTCATAAGGTTGAGGGGCCCAGAAGTAAGTCATTGTGAAATGGAAGTGGTTTATCTGAGATCAAGCACAAGCAGGACCAGAGGGCCCAAACAAGCTGCATGAGCAGACAACAAAGACTCCCATGACACATATCAAGGCTGCTCCAGTGCCCCTCCCTCCACTTACACATAGCCATATGGGGAGTCTCTTGCAACTAGCTAAAAAAAGGGAGAAAAATGAACATTTGGTTGACAGATGATTGGCTTGACATTGGATAGTAACTGCAGTACAGCCTCATTTAGGTGTGGCCATAAAAAGATTAGTGAGAAATAATCCTCCCATTTGGCAGAATTTCAGGTCATGTATCTTGCCATCAAATTTGTGTGAAATAAGAAATGTCCCAAGGTTAGAGTATATATAGACTCATGGGCAGCGACAAATGAAATTGAGGGCTACTCAGGAACCTGAAATAAAATAAAATAAAATAAAATAAAGAATTAGGAAGTATGGGTTAAAGGCATATATATGGACATAAGAGAATGGTAATAAAGAGTGAAGAATTTGTATAGCATATAAATGCCTATCAGAATGCACAAAGCCCTAAACGACTATGTAAACAACAACAACAAAAGCCAGCTGACCAGCCAGCATTGCCATTGACAACCCCAGTACTGGAACAAGGGGTGCACAACAGAAGTAGTCATGATGGCAGAGATGGAGGCTATGCATGGGTTCCATGACAAGTGCTCCCACTTTCCAAGGCTGATCTAGTTATCACTGCTACCAAATATCCAACCTTCCAGGAACAGAGAACACCACTGAGTTACAAATATGTCACTATTCCTTGAGGGGGCAAACTGGCTAGTTGGTTGCAAGTTGACTACTTGTGTCTTTCCATCTTGGAAGAGTCAATGGTTCATTGTCATAGAAATAGACATGGATTTTGAGTATAAATTTTCCTTGTCTGCCTGCATGTCCTCACTCAACCAGCACTACTATTCAAGGGCTTTTGAAGCAGTTGATCCACGTACAAGGGATTCCACATAATATTTCTTCAGATGAAGAGACACTGTTTATAGCAAACTGGACACAGAATTGGGTCCTATGACAGTCCAACTGATCAATTTTTCTCATTATAATTAGTGTGCTTTGAGTACTAGTTAAGAAATTCTGTGTATTCCGAAGTCATGAAGATATTCTCCTAGGTATTTACTAAAATCTTTATTGTTTTACATTTCATATTTAGATATACAACAGACCTGGAACTGATTTTCTGTGAATGGTATAAAGTAGGGGTTTTTTTTTCTTTTTTCCATATGGAAATTCAATTGACCAACCACCATTATTGAAAATTTTATTCCTTCATCTCTATACCACTTTGTTACTTTTAAGTTAAAAATCTGAACATGTGTTGGAATTCTATTTTTCTCCATTGTTCGATAACACAATCCTGTGCAAAAACACACTGTCTTAATTCTCACAGTTTTACTAAGTTTAGATAACAGGTGGTATAAGTTATCCAGCCTCTTTAAGTTCATCTTGACTTTTGGGGTCCTTTTCATTTCCCTAAAAATTATACATTGAGTTTCCTAATTTCTAGACAGAAAGAAAAACATAATGGGATTTTTATTCAGATTTTATTTAATATATAGATCAATTTGAGGATAATTAACATGTTTTACAACACCCAGTCTCCATCAACATTTATTAGGTCCTCTTAATTTCTTAATTCTTTAATGAATTAAAATCTATCTACAATAAAAATTTCCATGTTCTTATCTCCTAAGTTTTTCTCATTCAGTTGAAATCTGTACTTTACCACTTAAGAATTGCCTGAAAATTTTCTAATATGTTCACCGATGTTTGTATCTATACACAGAACACTTTTTTTCTTATTTTGCTTAGCTACAGGTATTTGATACTGTTTTTTAACTACTCCATTATGAAAAATTTCTTCCTTTCGCTTCCAGTCATAATCCTCTTCTGGATTTCTTTCTACTGCTAGGACGCTCTTTCTTATTTTCCTTTTCTGGTTCTTTGCCATCCTTTAAAAGTCATTATAATATAGGATTCTATCTTAAATTCTGTTCTTTTCTCATTGTACCTATGCTGCTGGGTCATTCAACCTATTCAGTTTGTTTGCATTATTAATAAGGTGCAGATTGTTCCCAGTTTTAAAAATATCCTGTTCAAGTCTCTTCCTAGGCATTAGACCATATATCAAACTAACTTCCTAAATAGATGTCTCAAGGGATATCAAGATCAATACATCCAAAAAGAAACCTTTAATCTAATCTTCTCAAGCTAAGCCTTCTCATGTGTTTCTCATTTCTGTTAATGACACCTCAGCTATCTCATTTACAGAAATATTAACATAATCATGGCCAGTTTCTCCTCTTCCTCAAACTCAAAAATCCAATGAATCACTTGATAATTTCCCTCATATATATTCAATATATGTAATGGATTTGAGCAACACTACAAACAGGGTTTCCTGTCTTCAGACTTGATCCTGTTGATATTGAAGATTGTGCTAACTGGGAGAGTTTACCTCACACCAGGATCTAAACACTTAGAATTCTACTTGAGAATGCTATGTATTAAAATAATTTAGAATGTATTTTTAAGTTCAAAAGCAAGAATGATAAATTATCAAATATCAGAAATAAAAAGTTAACTCAAATGTAATGTTGAAAGGTTGCTGAAGCTGAATGGATAATAAAATTAGGAAAGTTAATATAAGGGTAAGAATTTGGAGATTCAAGATCCTTGGAGCAATAGAAATTGAGACCTTAGGTTTATATGAGGCAAGAAACTGCAACTGAGTTTCAGTAATACAGATAACAGCCCAAAGTAATGTCCCACTTATGAAATAGGAATTTTAAAATACAGCCTTGTATACTACAAAGAAGCCTGATATTTATTGAGATCTAGAGTAGAACAAGAGTCTCCTGGGACTATTTTGCAATATCAAATTTGGATCATTCATGGACATGAGAATAAAATACATACTAAGACATTGACATGAAAACAGATACCAAACCACTAGTGAACTCCATTAGTCTCCCATTAAAAATAAACACAAAAAGGCTCTGCCGAATAATATTTACAACATAGAACGCGCAGGATTTCTTCAAATATCCCAGCCCACACTCTCAATAACACACACTCCAGATAAGCTCACAGTTAAAAAATAAAAATAAAAAACATAGCATGACAAAATAGAAAAGTCTTGAGTTGAAAGTCAGAATATTTAAGAATAATTTATATTCAGATCTAGAAATAATAATCTAAATGTTTAAGAAAGTTATATTTAAAATATTTTAAAATGATGGCAGAAAATAATTAGGTAAGAACAGAATTAAATGCACAGCAAATGGCCTATTACATCAAGAAAACAAATAGAAACTCTAAGAATAAAAAGTATTATTATTACAACAAATGTACTAAATGGATGGGTTAAAGAGTAGACTAGATAAAGGAAGAGATTTTCCTAATGACAAAATATAACCAAGGAAGTTACCTAGGAAATAATACAAAGAAGTAAAGAGATAAAAAATTTAAAGAAAGATAATTTGGGGGTTACAGAAGCAAACAAGAGAAAATATGGCAGAAAGATAGTATTCCAAGTGATGATGGCTGAATATTTTTCAGAATTGAAGAAATATTTTCCATTTGAAATATGTGTTTAAATTTTGAAAGATCACACATGAACCTGAACAAGGTACATTTAAAAAATCCATACCTGGACACATTACAGTTATACTGCAAAAATCTTTAAAAAAACAAACAAACCTTAAAAGCACCAGAAAAAATAAACTGTCTACCTATATGGTAAAGGCAAATAGATTTACAGCCAACTTCTCATGAGCAACAACATACCACAGAAGACAATGGGATGACTTCTTAACAGTGCTCATAGATAGTAACTAACAATCCAGACAAGTTTTATGCAGAGAAAATCTGTCAGTGCTTCAAGAGTCAGGGTGAAATAATATTACCAATTCAGCAAAATAAAACAAAAAATTATTATGCAAAGAAAAGAATGACAAATTTAATCAAGATTAAATGTGAATAGACTGAATGACCAGCAGAATGAATTGATAAAGTAACAAATTTAATCAAGAAGAGCAAAGAAATGCAAATGTTGGGAAATCAAAATATGCACATACAGGAATTCTAAAAGAATACTTATTCTAGGGCTTTAACATCAAGGTAAAAACAAAATAAACCTAGAAAGAGGGAGGAGAGGAGTTCAAAGCCAACATACTACAATGCCATTCTGGATTCTGAAGGAGGGCAAATATATCACCATTCCTCGGTATCTGGTATCCCTGGGGGAATTGGTTTCAGGACTCCTATAGATACCAAAGTCTGTAGATTCTCAAGTCTTTTATACCAAATACGGTAGTACAATTGGTCCTCCACATCTGTGGGTTCCATACTCAGTGGTTCCTCATCCATGGATACAAAGAACTGACTGTACTGATTAACTTTAAACTCTATTAAATATGCATATTATAAATATAAGGGAACCAAAATGAAAGCAATTGAATGTAACATTTCCAAAGCAGTAAGAAAAAGAAAGGGACTAAAGAATGCTTCATCAATCTAATAAAAGGCAAGAAATTTGAAAAAAATGCAAATAAAATTCATAGTATATTGAAAATATAAAAGATGATAAAAAAAAAATAAAAAAAATAAAAAAAATAAAAAAAAATTAAAAAAAAGATGATAGAAATTATACAAATTATATCAATACTCACAATAAAAATTAATTTAGAAATAATATATTAAGAAGAAAAAAGATAATTTCATATATACATGGAGATACCATTTATCTGAAGATTTTAACTCCAAAATAATACTAAATATTATTAATGGTACATACATGTGAAATAAACGCATAAAAACATAGGTGAAAATAATATACACATACATCCCCAAAACTCTTTTCTCTGGAGGAGAAAGAAGGGCTAGGAATGTGATTGGGAAAGAGAACAAATGACCCTGAATTGAATCTCTAGTGGTTTATTAAAAGACATTGTGAAGAGAGGAAGAGTTTCTTAAAAAGAAAACTCCAAAACACATATATTTAACATTATGTGTTAAAAAGATCACAACTTTGAAACAAATAAAAATAAACTCTTTTTAAGAAAGGAATGGACTTAATCTGCTTAAAATGTTTAAATGGTTTTCTTTGCCTCCACAGATTTCAAATCCTTCATTTAGGTTAAAATTGCCTTTATGAACTACTTTCTGCTTATTTCTCCAGTTAATCTTTGCTAATCTTTGCCAACTCCCTTCCTTCCTTCCTTGCCAACTCCCTTCCAACATTCTCTAGGTTTCAGTTTGAATGACTCTTCCTCTTAAAAACCTTCCTTGACGATTCAGGCCATTTTCAGGTTACCTAAACCTTCCACATTCTACAGTTTTATGTCTTGTTATGGTTCTAATTGATTGCTTCTTCTACCAGATCTAAAACTCTCTTAGGGAAGAGCTTGCATCTATCATATTCACATTTATTCCAAGTACCTCACATGGTGAATGACATATACATGCTCAATTTTTTTGTTATTAAATGAACAGATGACTAAATAAATCACATAAGCAAAATCAAGAAGTTATCTCCAAAGATTCTTTTAGAAATAAGATTCATAATTTTTAAAATCCATGTACTGATTTCTGAATAATCAATGAATATATACAAGTCTTAAATATTACTGAAGATTTGTTTTAATTTTGAAGTCAATAATTAGATACAGGAGATTCATATGTTTAGAAATTTAGTCGAGAAACTGGAAGAGACAATTCCTTTATCTCTTTACATTAAATTTCAATTAAAATATACAATGTTCTTTCTTTCCTGTTTTTCCTCCTGTTTACAAATTAGAAAATTAAGAGGTGTCACAATGGTGAGTCATGAAATTGTCCATGGCTTGCAAAGAGAAAAACTTTTTTTTCTCTTAATGTGTCTCCTTCATTCCTATCACACATTTTGGCATGCTGAGTCTTATATCCCATGATAAAATAAGGTGATTCAGCTACATGAATAGTAGTAACTATGATCAAGTTCCCCATAAAGTTCATACATAATGACTGTATATATTCATATCTCATACTTTGGGAGGCTAAAATACCTTGTAAAACACAGTCTAACCACAAATTCATATCCAATAACACAGAGATAAATTAATACTAATAATGTATTTGATCAGCAATTATTAACCATTTTGTATGAGTCAATGGGTTTTCTCAAACATTTTATTCCCTAGACTTCTTAAGGAATTTCTGGAACAGGATTCTTATCATTTTAAAAGCAATTATCCTCTATCAGAAAGTGGTTTCTGTTTTGAAGCAGAAGGCAGAAGCCAGAAATCCAGAGTTTAATTTATGTGAGTGAAGAGAAGTAGCCTCATATGAGTTTCATGAAGTAGTGAGTGGCAGGGAAGGATTGGATGTACCGGCTGCAGTTAACCCAGAGTTGTGGTGTGAGAAGTAACTCTGAGGTTTCAGTCAAGGGACTCATCAATGTCCTTGTGCTCCCTAAACTGGTGAGGAAGTTGAAAGGGTTCAGAAAGTAGTGGGGAAACTTTTATTCCATTTCCATATCAAATTTTTTATGGTAGCTCTTTCAAACATTTTACTGTCTTAAAATTGTCTGACACTCTTTGTCTTGGAACATGACCTCAAAGATGTTTTACTATTAAGTGTAAGTTCATCTCACTTGAACTAATTCCATTTTTCCTTCCCTCTCTTTACAAGTTTCCTCAGGCTCATGATTTATTCCTGACTCCTCTATTTCTTTCACGCCTCATATCAAAACTTTCAGTAAATCCTGGGAGCTTTAAAATGAAAATATATCCAGAATCTTACCACTTCTGACCATCTCCATGGCTACCATCTGGGTCCAAGCCACAATCTTCTCTCACTTGCATTATCATAATAGTCTCCTAACTGGTCTCCCTGCCTCTATCCTTGACCTCTTACAATCTCTTCTGCATACAAGAGATAAAGTAATCCTTCTCATGTAACTTACGTTCAAAACCCTCCAACAGTTACTCATTTCACTTAGGATGAAAGCCGAAAATCTTAAAATGGCCAATCATATCCTCCAAGGACTAGACCCTCATTAACCACCCTGACCTCATCCTCCACTACACGGTCCCTTGTTCATCCTAGGCTGTCTCACTGCCTGCCTTGCTTTTGCTGTAACACATTAGCTAGGATGCCACCTTAGGGCCTGGGCACTGGCCATTTCCTTTGCCTGGAATTCTCTTCCCTCAGATTTTTACATAGTAACCCTTGTCTTCATTCAGGTCTTTGTTCAAATTTCTTGTTAGTAAACCTTTTTAAAATTTAAAGTTGGGCTATCATTCCCTATAATGTTTACCATATTTATCACTTCTTCCTCTTTCCCTTTCTCTCTCTCTTTCTGCTGTTTTTCTTCCTTCCTCCCTCCCTTCTTTCCTTCCTTTCTTCCTTCCTTCCTTCCTTTCCTTCCTTCCTTCCTCCCTCCCTCTCTCCCTCCCTTCTTATCCATTGGACTGAGTGATTACTTTGAATGACTGATAGTTGCTTTTCCCAACTAGAATATAAGGCCCAAGGGCAAGGAGTTTTGGCTGTTGTGATCATCACTTTTCTCCAAGAGTCTAGTTATAGCTATGCAGACATTAAATTAATTTTGATTAAAGGAATTAATTATATTTTTCTTTTTTACAGTATTGGGTGTTGAAATAATACCTTTCCAAAGCTAAATTGTTTGTTTGTGCCCTAGATCCTTTACAATATATGCCGTATAAGTATTATTTTACCCTTTCCTTCAGTCTTTACCTTTGCTTAGCTCATGAACGCATTCAGATTTTTTGCTAATCCAGAGAAGGCCTACTGCTCCAAACCTGCCATATTTTCTGGCACACTAATTTACAGTCAGCAATTTTATCATGGTTCTCTCCTTTCACATTTCCTTTTTGTAATTTGTATCTGTTTCTTACATGTCCTGAAATTGCTTAAATGACTGTCATTATTGGCCTATTTTTATCATCAATTCATTGTTTCACTTTCAGTCCCCAGGTTGTTTTACCTCTGAATAATATTTTGAGCCTGGGATCATTCTGTCCTTTGGAAAACTTCTCTTTTGATTAATGAAGTGGTTGAATTATTTATGGCCAGATTTATTCTTACTTTTGGCTTTCAAAGTAGGAAGAATTCTCAGGGCATTTTCCCTAACTCTGAAATATTCCTGGAGCTTTTAAGAGAAAAGAAACTAAGGTTAACAATATTAGTTTAAAGCAAATACAAAAGTGGTTTTCTTAATATAATTGTCTAGTTAATACAGATTTATTGAAAATATACTATGAACATGGAAAGAAATAATTACTTAGTGCAAGGAAAGGAAAGTAGACTTTCTCTTGCTAAATTAGTATTTGATTTACTGTAGTCATTTCTTATAACATCACAGATAATATAGGAGTGGAAATGACAATTTGTAATTACATGACATACATGTGGAAATAACAGGAACTAGGTTCCCAAAGATAAACCTATCAAAAATTTGTTGCAGTGAAGCTACAAGGTTCATGATAGGTTAAAAAAGTGAGTGATCACAAAAAATGTTTACAGGAAATTTACAGTTTATAAAGAGTTTTGACTTCTATTATTTGACCTCTAAATAAGCCTTTGGTATACTGATTTTATCACCATTCTGAGGAAGCTTAACTTCAGAAGGTTTATGGGACTTAAAAAGAATTATTCAGCACATGGATTATTCCTTTTAGTCCAGAGCTCCAGCTTTTTCTATAGTACTGTTGTATGTGTTTATGGACATTAGTATTCCCCTAGTCTCCAGTTTCTATGTGGCAAGATTTACACGGGTTTCTTGGCTCTCAAAGTGCAGTCCAAGGACCACTGAAGATTTCTGAGACCCTTTCACTGGATCCATTAGACCAAAACTCTTTTCACAATATTAAGTTATTTGCCTTTTTTCACTCTTGTTCTCTTATGAATATAGAGATTTCCACAGATTATCTGACATGTGATATTGAAACAGATTGAATGCAGAAGCAGATATAACATTCTAGATGTCTTCTATTACATATCAAAGAGATATGCGGAAATATAAAACAATGCCACCACCCCAACACTATTTTTTGTTTTGTAAAAGATAGATATTTTTCATAAAAACATGTTCTTTATTTTAACAAGTAATGGGTCTGTTATTATTTTATATAATTAATTTATATAATTGATTAATTTTTATTTTAATTAATTAAAAATTACTTAAAATATTTCTCAGTCTTAAATTTCCAATATAGTGTCAATGGATTTAACCTACTTAGATGAAATCTCTTTGGGATACCCAGTAATTTTAAGAGTCTAAAGGAGTCCTGAGGTGAAATATTTGAGAGCTACTGCACTACAGCAATCATTCTAGAAACGGTTCCCACTCCTTATTCACAGTTCCCCGTGCAAGAAGAGTGGGTTATTGGACCAGTATGTTACCTCCATTATACCATCTTTTGACTGCCATTTGTCACGGCTTGTGCCTGATTAAGAAATTGGTTGAATTTAAGAAAAGGATGGAGGGAGGTTTTCTATTACCCTCTCATGAAGTACATGTGATTAGGAGACCAGAAGGATCTGAATTTATTTCTTTCTGGCCTTTGAATATTAGAAGAATCACTCTTCTCAGGGCATAAGTTTTCTTATCTGTAAAATGAAAATGTTGGAGTGAATTAAAGTCTTTCTAGCTGTACATTCTACCATGTTTTATTTTAAACAAACCCATTTATATGATGATTATATTATACCAAAACATGATACTTTCTGTCCTCCTTTATCTTAGGTTCTATTTCTCATGGGTATACTTAGAAAAACATACCCCTGCCCCTAGCAATTATACCTCTAGATATAAACTCTGAAATGCCAAGAAGTTTCAGTCAGAAAGATAGTTTGTCAACTATTAATGTAATTTAATATTAGTGCTTTTAAAATAATCTGGTGATTATTTGCAGAAAATTATCTGCTTAATGAAGAAGAAAATCATTGTGATGTTCTTTACCTTTGATCAACATTTGAGATTTGAAGAAAATCACTAGTGAATAAAGTTGGCATAAAAATCACTTACATAATTCACCTTTATATACTGTGCAAAAATTTGTTGAAAGTTATGGAAAAATAATCTTAGAATGTTAAACATATTCCCACGGGTTCCCTCAGGCTCTGAAAAATATTTATCCTGAAGAATTTCAAAGGAAAATTCCAAAACTGTCGTGTGGATGGGAATATTTGTAAATCAACTTAGACAAAGGTAAAAATACACCAAAAAATTAACCTGAGGATTAATTTCCAGATATATTCTGTGAACGATTTTCTGTATATGATTAGGGTAAGCTGTTCTGGAATTAATCTCATGTAAATATTTTTAAACTAAGGAAATGTTATATTAACTATTTATTGAATAGAAACATATATCCGTGTTCAAAATACTTGGCCAACATTTGTGATTTCAAAGGTTAAGATGATTATGTTTTTTCCAAGTTGACTTTCATTGAACACTATGTACATACTGGGTAATATATAGATAAATGCAAATCCAAAATCTTTAAAAATAGTACTTTGAAAACTTCTTTAAGAAATCAAAATTAGCAGGTAACTTCTGAGTGATTTTAAAACATAGATAAATACTATTAATTTTTGGTAAAATGAAAAGACTTATGAATAACATGCTAAGAGAGTATAAGTGAAAAAGTAAATAATTTTTCACAGAGGATCTAGAAAGGTTGATAGAAAAAATTGTATGTAAGACAGGCTTTTTAGAATATGAGTTCTCCCATTAGAGACTAAAATGAAGGGATTCAATGAAGACTAAACAGCTTTCAACAAAGGCATGACAAATTAAAATCCCTTTAATTTGTCAAATTAGATTTAAATATGTCCAAATATAAGTAGCATTAAGAAAAGATAAGTAGACTACCATGGTGCTTGGTCACGTTTCCTCGGTTTGTGTATTTTAGTGCATCTTGACCTATTTTCAACTGGCCGAGGGCTCTCTCTGGTGGCTGAAGACTGCCCTGGAAGTAAAATACTGGAGAATAAATGCCTACTGGGAGCTACCTTCTGCTAGTGATTGAAGGTAATTATCGTATTAATACTCCAGCTCCCCCACCTTTGGCTGGATAACTCTAAGGCACATATTCTACACTGATTCTTTGAGTTCCACAGCATGGCAAGGTTCTAGGTGCCTTGTGATAATGGACTTGAGAATGCATTCTTTATTGGCTGCCTTCCCTTCCCTGTTTCACTTTCCTTCTTCCATGTTGGTCTTGCTTAGGATTATATCAAAATGAACTAAACACGGGGCTTCCCTGGTGGCGCAGTGGTTGAGAATCCGCCTGCCAATGCAGGGGACACGGGTTCAAGCCCTGGTCTGGGAAGATCCCACATGCCACGGAGCAGCTGGGCCCGTGAGCCACAATTACTGAGCCTGCGCGTCTGGAGCCTGTGCTCTGCAACAAGAGAGGCCGCGATAGTGAGAGGCCCGCGCACCGCGATGAAAAGTGGCCCCCGTTGCCACAACTAGAGAAAGCCCTCGCACAGAAACGAAGACCCAACACAGCCAAAAATAAATAAATTAATTAATTAAAAAAAAATAAACTAAACACACTCAACTGACTCTCATAGTGTTACTGGTCGAATATAAACTAAGACACATGGATTTAATTGATATATAATACATTCTAAGAACCACTGTATCTTCTCATATCCCGTGGAATGATTCTGTACCAGTATGTTGCTTTCTCCTCTTTCCAGCTCACCAAGCAAGGTACATATGACAAATAATAGAAGCATGTAATTTAATGTAATGCAGAAGTAGAACATTTTAGTACATCTTAGACATTATAGTCCATGAAATTTGATCTTCGCTTCAACACCTCTTTGTTAAAAAAGGCCATTGAACAGGTTGCTTGAGAGCGAAGAATTGGGAGTCAGGTCAATTTGAAGGTTTGTGCCTTATTTCTCCATTTTCTAACCATGTGAACTTTGGCAATTATCGACTTCACTAAGTCTGCTTTTATAATAGGAAAAAATAAGAAAATTATTAAAGTAAAATGAAATATTCTAACCCTTAACAGAGTTCCTACTACAGAGAAGAATACTCATTAATTATCACTTGATATTGTCGTTCTTTTGTTGATTTGATTTTATTGTTAGGCTAGGTGTTGAGGTACTCAATAGGCAGCAAAATGTAAGATTGAAATTAGTGAACTTTACTCTGTATGTGCCAAACTGTGTGTTAAGGGATGTTCAAATATTTTCTCATTTATGATTCAACTTCATAAAAATTTTATGAGGATATTCTATTTTGCCAATGGGGAAATTAGGGTAACCAACTTTCCTTCCTTGTTTGCCTGGGACTGAAGGGTTTCCTGTTACATGGGATTTTCAGTGCTAAAACAGGGAAAATCTCAAGCAAACCAGGATGATTTGCTCATCCAAGAATAGAGCATCAGTGAGAATAATTAACTTGTTCAATATCATAGATCTTGCAGTGAAATTTTTGGGCTTGAACCTTACTTGTCTGATTTAAGAAAACTGCATGCTTCACTGCCTCTTTATAATAGCCTCATCCACATTGTCTCTACTCTGACAAAAATTTCCATGTTACATTGGCATAACCATCAGGAAGGAGCTCAAGATATCTTACAGCTGTATTCTCAACATGGAAGATCTATTTTCTGTACCACTTGCATGTTATGCCATCACATACAGAATAACGTAGATGCTTTCTCCAAAGAAGACATACAGATGGCCAAGAAGCACATGAAAAGATGTTCAACATCGATAATTATTAGAGAAATGCAAATCAAAACTACATTGAGATATCACCTCACACCAGTCAGAATGGCTGTCATCAAAAAAATCTACAAACAATAAATGCTGGAGAGGGTGTGGAGAAAAGGGAATCCTCTTGCACTGTTGGTGGGAATGTAAATTGATACAGCCACTATGGAGAACAGTATGCAGGTCCCTTAAAAAACTAAAAATAGAGCTACCATATGACCCTGCAATCCCACTTCTGGGCATATATCCAGAGAAAAACATGGTCCGAAAGGATACATGTACCCCAGTGTTCATTGCAGCACTGTTTACAATAGCCAAGACATGGAAGCAACCTAAGTGTCCATCAACAGAGGAATGGATAAAGAAGATGTGGTACATATATACAAGGGGATATTACTCAGCCATTAAAAAGAATGAAATAATGCTATTTGCAGCAACATGGATGGACCTAGAGATTGTCTTACTGAGTGAAGTATGACACTTCACTAAGACAGAGAAAGAGAAATATACATCACTTATATGCAGAATCTAAAAAGAAATGATACAAATGAACTTATTTACAAAACAGAATCAGACTCACAGACTTAGAGAAGGAACTTATGGTTACCAGGGGGAAAGGGTGGAGGAAAGAGATTGTTAGGGAGTTTGGGATCAACATGTACACACTGCTATATTTAAAGTGGATAACCAACAAGGACATACTGTATAGCACAGGGAACTCTGCTCAATATTATGTAACAATCTAAATGGGAAAATGTATAACTGAATCACTTTGCTGTACACCTGAAACTATCACATTGTTAATCAACTATACTCCAATATGAAATAAAAAGTTAAAAAAAATTACATAGATGCTACCTTTATCAATAAGGTCATTTAAGACAACATGATGTTTCTTGCTTGTTCCACTTTATTTTTTTAATTTTTTAAATTTTTTATGTGTTTGCATGTTAAGTAGTACAGTTTTTTTTTTAAAACATCTTTATTAAGGTATAATTGCTTTACACTGTTGTGTTAGTTGCTGCTGTATAACAAAGTGAATCAACTATACATATACATATATCCCCACATGCCCTCCCTCTTGCGTCTCCCTCCTACCCTCCCTATCCCACCCCTCTAGGTGGTCACAAAGCACCGAGCTGATCTCCCCGTGCTACGTGGCTGCTTCTCACTATCCATTTTACATTTGGTAGTGTATATATGTCAATGCCACTCTCTCACTTCGTCTCAGCTTACCCTTCCCCCTCCGTGTCCGCAAGTCCATTCTCTACGTCTGCATCTTTATTCCTGTCCTGCCCGTAGGTTCATCAGAACCTTTTTTTTTTTTTTTAGATTCCATATATGTGTTAGCATATGGTATTTGTTTTTCTCTTTCTGACTTACTTCACTCTGTATGATAGACTCTAGGTCCATCCACCTCACTACAAGTAACTCAGTTTCATTTCTTTTTATGGCTGAGGAATATTCCATTGTATATATGTGCCACATCTTCTTTATCCATTCATCTGTCAATGGACACTTAGGTTGCCTCCATGTCCTGGCTATTGTAAAGAGTGCTGCAATGAACACTGTGGTGCATGTCTCTTTTTGAATTATGGTTTTCTCAGGGTATATGCCCAGTAGTGGGATTGCTGTGTCATATGGTAGTTCTGTTTTTTAGTTTTCTAAGGAAACTCCATACTGTTCTCCATAGTAGCTGTATCAATTTACATTCCCACCAACAGTGCAAGAGGGTTCCCTTTTCTCCACACCCTCTCCAGCATTTATTATTTGTAGATTTTTGGATGACGGCCACTCTGAGCGGTGTGAGGTGATACCTCATTGTAGTTTTGATTTGCATTTCTCTAATGATTAGTGATGTTGAGCATTCTTTCATGTGTTTGTGGGCAGTCTGTATATCTTCTTTGGAGAAATGTCTATTTAGGTCTTCTGTCCATTTTTGGATTGGGTTGTTTACTTTTTTGATATTGAGCTGCATGAGCTGCTTGTATATTTTGGAGATTAATCCTTTGTCAGTTGCTTTATTTACAAATATTTTCTCCCATTCTGAGGGTGTCTTTTCGTCTTTTTTATGGTTTCATTTGTTGTGCAAAAGCTTTTAAGTTTCATTAGGTCCCATTTGTTTATTTTTGTTTTTATTTCCAATTCTCTAGGTGGTGGGTAAAAAAGGAACTTGCTGTGATTTATGTCATAGAGTGTTCTGCCTATTTTTTCCTCTAAGAGTTTTAAAGTGTCTGGCCTTATATTTAGGTCTTTAATCCATTTTGAGTTTATTTCTGTGTATAGTGTTAGGAAGTGTTCTAATTTCATTCTTTTACATGTAGCTGTCCAGTTTTTCCAGCACCACTTGTTGAAGCGCTGTCTTTTCTCCATTGCATATTCTTGCCTCCTTTGTCAAAGATAAGGTGACCATATGTATGTGGGTTTATCTCTGGGCTTTCTAGCCTGTTCCATTGATCTATATTTCTGTTTTTGTCCCAGTACCATACTGTCTTGATGACTGTAGCTTTGTAATATAGTCTGAAGTCAGGGAACCTGATTCCTCCAGCTCCGTTTTTCTTTCTCAAGACTGCTTTGGCTATTCGGGGTCTTTTGTGTTTCCATACAAATTGTGAAATTTTTTGTTCTAGTTCTGTGAAAAATGCCAGTGGTAGTTTGATAGGGACTGCATTGAATCTGTAGATTGGTTTGGGTAGTATAGTCACTTTCACAATGTTGATTCTTCCAATCCAAGAACATGGTATATCTCTCCATCTGTTTGTATTGTCTTTAATTTCTTTCATCAGTGTCTTATTGTTTTCTGCATACAGGTCTTTTGTCTCCTTAGGTAAGTTTATTCCTAGGTATTTTATTCTTTTTGTTGCAATGGTAAATGGGAGTGTTTCCTTAATTTCCCTTTCAGATTTTTCATCATTAGTGTATAGGAATGCAAGAGATTTCTGTGCATTAATTTTGTATCCAGCTACTTTACCAAATTCATTGATTAGCTCTAGTAGTTTTCTGGTAGCATCTTTAAGATTCTCTATGTACAGTACCATGTCATCTGCAAACAGTGACAGTTTTACTTCTTTTCTGATTTGGATTCCTTTTATTTCTTTTTCTTCTCTAATTGCCACGCCTAAAGCTTCCAAAACTGTGTTGAATAATAGTGGTGAAAGTGGGCAATTTTGTCTTGTTCCTGATCTTAGAGGAAATCATTTCAGTTTTTCACCATTGAGAACGATGTGCTTGCTCCACTTTAAAAGTCCTTAACTTGTCTGTAACATTTTATTTCTACTTAAATTGAAACTATTTTTCCTCTTTTTCTTACCAAACACAGAAACAAACAAGAAATTCTTGTTCATTATTAACTTACTGAAACAGCAGTTCTTATTCTAATATCAATCTTTTTAACTGGAATTGCTTCTAATATTTCTTCTCATAACATGTAGGTATATACAAATATGTGGTCATGTAATTTTGTTTTCCAGTGTGGTGATATCTGAGCATTTATAAGGTTCATATAATTTAATTATAAATTACTTCTTTTATTCTCCATTATATTATATATGGTAGACATCACTATTGTTTAAAAATCATGTATGTGGGCAGGCTATATTATCTTCTAGCTTAATTTTAGAACAGTAGAGTTAGAATTATGGTATATTTGGTTTTTTTAGTGGAGCCATCAAGTTAGCTAGAGTGGAAAACACTGACATAGACATTTTATGTGGTTGCCTTCAACAAAGGAAAGCGATTATTTACAAATAATAATAATGATAGTTCCTAAGAAGCATAAGAACTTGATATAATCACCTTTCTTTCTCCAGTAATAACTGGGTTTAAGTTTTAGGAATTCCATTTAGATATGTAAATATATTCTTGACTACCTAAAACTTAAGATATATTTCACAGGGAGATTTTCAAATTTTGAAACACAGCAAAACATGGTCTCTGAATGTGCCAGAGAAAAACACTTTTGGAGCCAACTGGGAAGGAAAGTATGAAAGGAAGTGTGGATAAGCTACAACTATAAAGCTTTACAGAATCTTGTTAAAAGAGAAGGAGAAGGCAGGCGAACAAAGACCATGATGCTGGGAAATGAATTTCTGAAGAATAGTAGAAATAATGAGGTATATATGTGTGTAAGATAACACAGTAGAAGAGATTAAGAAACAGAAAAAGATTAAAGTTGGAATTCACATTTTTAAGAAACTGAGTTGTGATTAATTGAGCGTTCATTGAAATAGCTTTGTTTAGTGATAGGGAAGGTTGTAATTTGGAATCTAAGGAAGACCATGGCCCAATGAAACACTTGTGAAATATTTATTTATTTTTATTCCTCCAGCAGAGAAAAACTGACCATCCCACTACGATTTAGCTGTGTTCTAGGAAATAGGAATATGAACTCACTGAGAAATTTTTCAAGGTCTTTTCTAGCATGAACTGTAAATATTATCTAACGAATACTTATTTCGTGCTAGACATGCTGGCCAGGAGTTTTAATGTGATGATCTTTATTCTTTTCAATGACCTCATGAGAAGTATTATTTTACCTACTTTAAACTTGACAAAATTGAGCACAAACCAGTAATTTGACTAATATCAGATTATATGTGGTGGAAGTAGAGTTCACATATTGACATAAACGTTATTTCTTTGAGTATTCCTTTATAAGTTCTACACACCTGTGCTTAAAGTAGGCCATGTCTAAAAACGTACTGATAGATTTTACTGATGTTAAGCAAAATTCAGCTTGCTTTTTATAATAAGGTCCCATGATTGTGAAACTTAACTAAAAGTATCTCCAAAAAATCTCAACTCAGTGTTTCTCCACTCTCCCTTCCTTTTTCTCTTATTTTTGTGTCATTTGCATTAAAACAGACTCTTCTATTGATCTAATATCAACAATGAACAATCATGTACCAAATTTGCTTATAATTGATGATTGCTCTGTGTCCATGTCCATTTTATTATTTAACCAATTAGTATATTAAGCAAATGTTCAAAGATTGCATCATACCTTACAGTTTTTTCTGGAATGATATGCTATTTGAATCTCTCTTTTAAATTATTTGAAATTTTTATTATTTAAAATTTGACTTAGCTATTAACTTATTATACATTATCATAATACTATCCTTGAACTATTAGGTTGATGCTGTACTTGGCTAATCATTGTCACAGATTTTTCCTTTACTAGTACACCTGCCTCTCTGCTCTAAGAGGGAACATACTATATTACAAATCGAGTTATGCTCCTTCATTGCTTTAAAACTTTAAATGTTTTCTTAATTGCTTATGGATGATGTTAAAATTCCTCCCTAAGTCATATAATGCTAATACTTGCTGATCCATGTCCAGCTCATCACCATAGATTCTCCCTAACGCATCTTGTGTAATAAATGCTTAACTATTTTTCCTAACTTTGTCACATTTTTTTCAACTATTCCTGTTTTACCTAATTTATTCCTTTCACTCTTGCACATGCACAAATGCTTCCAGACCCAGTTCAAATATTACTACTCTGTGAAATCTTCTTCAGTCTTTCCTGGTTAAATTGGTCGATGTCCTTTTCGGTATTTTCTCAGTCATTTTATATTCATGTCTTTGTTACATTGGTTCACATTCTTCTTGTTTGCACATATGCCTTTCCTTTTAGTGTGTGAGCGCCTCCATTGATTATTTCAGACTGTGACTTCATTGTCTAAGCATTTCCTTAAATAAAGCCAGGACTTTATTACATGGGCTGATATACTTGTATTTTGGATGTAGTGTCTTATACAATAGACATCCATATTTCATTAAACATAGAAAGATTAATATTGAAACCAGTATTATCCTTTGGCAAAATTAAATCTTCAATTTCTAGAAATACCTATGTCTCCTTAACAGGTTACCATTAAAACTCTCTGTTTATGGGAGAATCAAAGCATTTGAACTCTATGGGATGAAGTAGACAACACACACTAGAGACGTGAAGATATAATAGGATAAAAGACCAAGTTTATTTAGACTATTTTTACCTTTAGCTCAGAAACTTGAGTCCTCTCCAAACTTTTCAAATATATGGTTAGTTGAGGTGGTTATTTTAAAAGGATATTAACAGTAATACACTGTTTGTATTACAGCCCTCAGAGTTGACAGGTATGAAGGGGAGTGATATTCACATGTTAGAGATTTAAGAAACTAATAACTCAGTTGTGGAAAGACTATAAAATGTCTTCAGGTATTTTATAAAATGCATTGTGTTTGTAGAATAGTATACAAATCCCTTGGTTTGTTATCTGGTGTAGTGTTAGAGATAGTTTTTGTTGAATTTAGGAGGTGGTAGTAGAAAGGGAGCTGAAAAACATTTGTCATCCAAAATGGAAACTAGTTGCATAATAAATATGAAATGGAGAGGCAGGACGGTGATGGAGTAATCAGGAGTAAAGGAGTAACAAGCAAATGCAAATTATGATTCTGCAACCTAAAGGGAACAAACGACCTAGATAAAAACACATATCATCTGAGGGTATCAGAATTTGTAAGCAGCAAACATGTAGCATTATTTCTCAAAAAGGGATTGTCTTCTCACTTGTTCTCACCTATTTGAAAAACAAAATTTTCTTTATTTCTTGTTAGCCAGTATTTAACAACAGACTCTTTTAATTTAACTTCCAAACTACCTTACCAGCTTCAACTTGTCTCATGTACCTTATGGCTTCATCACATTGAATCATCGAACATTTTTCAAACATAGCAAATGCCAAAAGTTCTCTTTGCCTTTACTCATGCTTTTTCCACAGCCAAGAAATATTTCTCCCCTATTTTCATCAATAGAACACTTAACCCTCTTTCAAGATTAAGTTCAAAGTCACTACTACCATGAAACTGACCAGCTTCCCCTCCCAGGATTAACCTTTGTCTACTCTAAACTCCTATAGCATCTTATTACTATGTATTATCACATATCTTGTTCTATTCTTTCATCTCAGATACGTTTTGAAGGAAGACACCTTGATTTATTCAACATAGTTTCACAGTGAAGACCTAAATTTCATTGCTCACTTTGGAAATTCAGTAATATCAAGTTACTACCCACCAAGAATTGCATAATCTTAGGATATAGTTTGAAGGTAGAGCTTACAGGATATTCTGATATTGAATATGGGTGTGAGAGAGGACAAGGAATTAGGAATAAATCTGAGATCGTTGGCTTGAACAACTTGAAGGATGGTGTTGATATTTCCTAAAATTGGGAGGGGTGTTTGTTTGTTCGTTTTTGGTGGTGGGGCGACTTGAAGTTTGTTTGAGACACACTACATTTGAAATGCTTGCCAGACATCGAAAGAGTGATAGTGAATAGGTAATTACCCCTAAAATTTAGGAGTTCATGTGAGATGTCTAGGCTAGAAATGTAAGTTTGTAAATCATAATTTTAGATATTATTTAATGTCATGTGGCTGAATGAGATCATCTAGGAAGAAAAGATATCTGAAGTTTGTGTCCCAGATGAGAAAAATCTAGCAAAACAAAACAAAACAGAAAACACTGAAAAAGAGGTAGAAGAATAATCAAGAGGGATAGTATCCTGGAATCACATAAGGGCAGTGTCAAGTGTTGCTGATGGGTTAAGCAAGATGAAAGTCAAACATTGATGGTGGATATAACAACATGGTAGCCTACTGACAACCTTGACAAAGGTCGTTTAATAGATTGATAGAGTTGATTGCCTGATTTAAGTGGAAGAATGGGAGGAGTTAAAAACTGGTGATACCAAATATAGGCAATTATTTGCTATAAAGCAACCAAGGATGATAACAACGAGAGCAATGAATAACCAAATGACAATGACCAAATTGTATTTTCATTTTGTTTCATAGGTCTTTGTATCATCAGAGAGCACTGAATGGAGATTCAGAGCCAAACAAAATTGTATTTATCTTTGATACCCTGGATGTTCTCAAGGATGTTATGTCAAGTGTCAAGGGAAAATAGTTGTCATATTTGTATTCTCTCTGTTGCCTATCATGGTAACTTAATAAAGTGAGTCCTTCATAAGTGTATATTGACACTTTGTGTGGATGATGGATGGATGTGCAGATGAATAAAAAGTGAGTCTTATGCATATGGTTATATGAAGGTAATTTCCCAGCTGCCACGTAAGACTTTGAAGTGTTCCTAAGAACTAGACAAGTAATGTATCTTAAATACATGAAATATTGGACTTTAGAAATAAAAAGAAAATAATCATTCTTTAAAAAGTTAAAAAATCTTACACATTGTAAAATTTTCATTATTGGAGAGATTCTCAGGCTCTTGAAAAACTGTAAATTTAGGGAAATTGTTATCAGAACCCTCCATCTTGGTGCTATTATTTTACCCTTTGCCCTAACCCTGTATTTCTCTAGCTTCTGAAAATTGTCTCTGGTGTCTCACTAACCACAAGAGTTATGTGCTCCTCTTGTCTGTGTCCCATTCATATAAGAATTTACTTACTTTTAGGTAACAGTGGGGGAGAGTAAGTCAAGTTATTGCTGTGATCCATTACCAATACTTGGAAAACATCCTCACTTTGCTTGGCATCAGAAACCTGTTGTGAAACTTTGCCACCACTCTACACGGATGCCCTACTCAGCCTACATGTGATCAGTGTTTGCCACTGTTGTACAGTGGGAAACATTACCCTGCAGAGTTTTGACATTCCATACTGGGTTACTGGCCTCTCCTACTCCCTACCTTCAACATAGACACATAGCTTCATACCATACATAGAGTTACCTAATAACTTTGCTCTGAATTATTCAAGAAAGAAGAAAACTGGCAAGAAGGATGGAGGTTAGAAAGGGAGAAAAGCAAGGAGTAAATCAAGAGGGAACATACAAATGAAAGAATAAAACTGCTCCAGTATTCTTATGCTTACTGCTTTCATGGTGTATGAATTTCCTTCTTTTGTAAGGCTGAATAATATCCCACTATATGTATATACCATATTTTTTTATCCAGCCATCTATCGATGAACATTTGGATTGATTCCACTTACATTCATCCTGTGTGCTATTTTATCCTCTATATTATATTTAAATTCATAATAAACTGCATGCTATCATGTTACAAGTTTTGCTTTAGAGAAAATTCTGAACAAAATTAAGAAAATAATATATATGATATTTACATTTATTCACATATTCTTCATTTTTGATGTTTTTCCCTTTTCTGTAGATCTGTGTTTCCTCCTGATGTCATTTTCCTTTACCCAGAATGACTTTAATGTGTTTTGAAGTTCAAGTTTGCTGATAATAGATTCTTTCATTTTTATTGATCTTAAAATTTTTGTTTTCATTTTTGAGGTATATTTTCAGTTATTTAGAATTTGGGATTGAAAGGGGTTTTTTTTGTTGTTGTTTGCTTTTTAATTTCAGAGCTTTAATGATGTTATTCCATTGTATTTGGCCTCAATTGTTTTTTTTTTTTTTAAAGATTTTATTTATTTATTTATTTATTTATTTATTTATTTTTGGCTTTGTTGGGTCTTCGTTTCTGTGCGTGGGCCTTCTCTAGTTGCGGCAAGTGGGGGCCACTCCTCATCGCGGTGCGCAGGCCTCTCACTGTCGCGGCCTCTCCCGTTGCGGAGCACAAGCTCCAGACGTGCAGGCTCAGTAGTTGTGGCTCACGGGCCCAGTCGCTCCGTGGCATGTGGGATCCTCCCAGACCAGGGCTCGAACCCGTGTCCCCTGCATTGGCAGGCAGATTCTCAACCACTGCGCCACCAGGGAAGCCCGCCTCAATTGTTTTTAATGAGAAGTTAGTTACATGTGTATTATTGTTGCTATATATATAAAATATATGATTTTCTCTGGCAGCGTTCAAGATTTTCTATTTATCTTTGGTTATCAGCAGTATAACTGTCCCTAACTGTTTTCTTTCTATTCTTGGATCTGAAATTTTATAATTTTTATCAAATACAGGAAATTTTTGTTATTACTTACTAAAACATTGTGCCCATTCTAGTTCTTCTCTCCTTCTGGGACTGTTAGACTGCTTTGTATTGTCTCACAAATCACTAGTGTTTAATATTATTATTTTTTCTCTGTTCTTCAGGTTGGGAAATCTGGTTGGTTGGTAGTAGTTGAATCTCTGTTAAGTACTTTCAGCTTTCTGGCTGTTGCTTATCAATGGATTACTTGAAATTTCAGTGGGTTTCATGAAATACCCCTTACAAAGGCAAAGTTAGGAGACAAACAAGGATTTCGATGAAGTTTACATGCAGATTTCAGAGCTTATGATTCTTTTTTTTCTGGGTTACCCCTTCCTATTCTCACTCTTCAAGCTAAACAGACTGAAATTTCTGTTTAAATTCTTTCCTTGAATGGACTCGAGACTGCCCTCATTGAAAGGACATATAAACTTATATCTCTCTTATTATTTTCTTCTTTCAAGGGTCAAATACTGCTTAGTTTCAGTTCTCTTTTGTTTACTCTTCAATGACAGTTGTATTTGTATATTTGATCCAGGGTTCATAATTTTTATCTGCAAGAGGGTTTGCTGAATAGAAGTTACTTTGCCATTATTGGAGCAAGACTTTGTTTCATTATTTTTAAACTTTAAATACATAGTATACGTATTCATTTGTATGTATAATCTATTTCTCAATAACATTAAAAATTCTAGCAATGTAATTCATCATACTAACTCACCAAACAAGAAATTTGATTATATCTCAAAAGAAGAAGAAAAATAATCTGAAAATGTTATCTATTAGTGATAAGAAAATGAGAACTAGGAATAGCAAGGAAACTCCCCAACGTGATAAACTAGCTATGAAAAATTTACATTAAATATCATACTTAAAAAAGAAAGTTTAGCTATATTCTCTTTAATTTGGGGGGAAAAGCAATAAAAGATGGCATTTTCACTGCTAATATACAACATGATTGTGGTTGTTACGGTTAAAATAATACAACAAAAAAGAGGCCAAAGATTGGAAGGGAAGTAATAAAACTCTCTTTAATTAGAGACGATGTAATTAATAATATATAATACCAAAAAAAATCAATGTATAATTCATTTAAGTTAGTTAAAATAATAGTGGATTTAGGCAATTTTTCTGAAAATATGAACTTATAAAACATAATGAATTTTTTTGTACCATCAATGTACATCTAGAAATAAAATATAAAATAAAGTAAGTACCATTTATCCAGGTGGTAAAATATCAACTTTTCCCATGGCTTATTTGGAAATAATTTAGAAGAAGATATGACAAAACAGGTAATGAAGAATTGTTATAGATGAGGCAACAGAATTTTAATGTAATTTCAGTGCAATCTAATCCAAATTCATCCAAGATATTTTGTGAAATTAAATAAACATGTTCTAAGCTTTTTGTGGAAATGGATGTCTGCTAATAACTAAGTTTAGTTCTAAGAAACAGAGCTAAAGGGGAAGAATTACCCCATCAGAAACTAATATATAACAGTTTTTTAAAAAAGCGCTAGAATAGATTTGCAGGAAATGAAAAGCAGAATGTAGAGTTTAGTAACATTTTATTATAAATAATAAATGTGGCACAATAATTCAATGAGAAAATTGTTCAATATATGGTGCAGTTAATATTGGCTTACTCCCTATATTCCTGTGCAAACACCTCATTAACAAACATAAGTTATATTTCTGAAACAGGAGGGAAGGGGGCAGGTCACAATGTTTAAAAGAATGACATAGCCCGAGGATACGACATAAACTGGTCAGAACCAAATAGGTCCAAGACGGTGGACAAGTTGACTTCCACTAGACCTTGAGCCTATGCTCATTGTAACACATCAGCAAGCTAAATGAGACACCCATAGGCCACATGACAATTCCAAGGCCAACCATAAAGGTCAAAAAGTAGGCGGTGGCCTAATTTCTGGAAATCTCCACCCCTTCCCCAAATTGCTGGAATATTCCACCCACTCATTGGCCTATGAAATTACCCAACCCTATAAAAACTGACAACCCCATACCCTGGGGCCACTCCCACCTTCTGAGATGACCCACCCTCTGTCTGTGGAGTGTGTTTCTCTCTAAATAAATCCACTTCTTACCTCTCACTTTGTCTCTCACTGAATTCATGAGACATCAAGAACCTGAGCTTCATTAAGTCCTGAGACCAGGTGTGTGATCTCAGTTAAAAGACTGTGGGTTCATGTCCCAGTCTGGGTTTTGGCTGGGTTCGAGTCCCAATCTGAGTTACTCAGTTTCACTTCTACTTTGCATTGATGGGGTTCAGGACACACCATACCAAAATATGGCATCTTGGAATATTAATACTATAAGCTGAAAGAGGTTGAGAAAACAGTAGATGCGGGAAGGTCACTCTGACCTTCCCCCAACCCTTCTCCCCTGAAACAGATCATAAGACCCTCATGTGAGAGGTGCCTCCCTATTCCTGG
Organism: Balaenoptera borealis; assembly: GCF_965194805.1. Taxonomy (NCBI): domain Eukaryota; kingdom Metazoa; phylum Chordata; class Mammalia; order Artiodactyla; family Balaenopteridae; genus Balaenoptera; species Balaenoptera borealis. Next base: position 23,402,544 of record NC_138876.1, read on the forward strand.
AGGAAAGGAGTGTCCTTATCTCTAAAGACAAAGGAACACCTAGAAGAATCTAAACAAATAGGCCTTGCTAACTTCCCCCCAGTTTACTACACTTAACTTATACTCTTAAGCCTATTATATTCCTCCATGACTGTTCACTCTATCAAACAAAGCTTAAAGGTACTAGGTCTACCTGTTTCTTTAGGTCTTTGCTTCCTTATGACATCTCTTGTCATGTAAAACTTATATTAAATAAAATTTGTCTGCTTTCCTCCTATTAATCTGTCTTTGTCAGTTTAGTTTTCAGACCCAGTGAGGGACCTGAAGAGGGTTGAGGAAACCTTTTCCTCCCTTATAGCATCATATAATGTAATTGAATAAATTATATTAAGTGTCAAAATTAAGTAGGTAAAATTACCAGACTAATAGAAGAATGTGTAGGAGGAGAATATATCTGCTATCTAGAGTTTGCAAAAGGAAACCTAATGAAGACTTCAAAAGCATGTAATAGACAGTGAAATATGAATTTGATTATCTCAAAATTAAGAATTTCTATTGAATAATGACACAAAATATCAGTTAAGTGACAACTGATGAACTTTGGGAAAAACAACTTGCTGTAACTGAAACCATTAAGTAATACTGTGTTTTATCAACTTTAAGATGCCTTTGATTCTTGGAAATATTATTAGTTTATGTTTATGTTGCTAAGAAAGAAAAAAATGCTACTAAATAAATTATGGTACAACAGTTTACTCAGAATTCTAAATTTACAAATATTGAAATCACTCATTTAAATGTCTTTGGATATAAAAGTTATGTCTATGTGAACAATGGCCAACTTCATACATGTTAGATATGTCTTGATTTCAGAAATGTTTTAATGTGTGAATATGGTGCATCTTATTTTTGACATATGATAATATCTAGAATAAATAAGAATTCCTGTAAATCAACAAGAAATACATTGATATCTAATTGGAGAATAGGAAAAGGATTTGGATAAGCAGTTCACAGAAAGGAAAGCCTAATTGGCTATTTTAATACAAAGAGCTATGTCAACATGTTAGCACCAGATAATTGCAAATTTAAAAACTAGACACTTTTTAAAGCCATCAGATAGGCAACAATTAGAAAGTCATATAATACAATAATATGCTAGTATATATTTAACCTAAATATTCATATATACTGTAATCTATATTCTAGTTCTTGGTATATATATGAACTCACATAAGCCCTGACGTTTGAGTGAGAACATTCTTTACAATGCATACTAACAAAGAACTGAAAGCAACCCGTGTGTACATCATTAGGGGAATGGGTAAATAAAATGTGGTAGTGACACACTGTGGAATATTCTTCAGATAACAGAAAGAAAGAACTAGTTGGTGTACAGCAACATAGACAGAATTTAATAAAACGTGTGTAAAATGAGAGTAAACCAGTTTATAGCAAGTACATTTATCTAAGTCAAAAAGTGTGTACATATTAAAGAAAATACATATTTTGCAAAGATACAGGCATATTCAAGGCCATATTACAAAGATATTAGTGGGGTACAGATGAAATGACAAATAAAAACAAAAGTAAATAAATAAAAGTCAAAAAATCCTCCAGCTTTATGGACAGAGGATGGAAGTATCCCATAAAACCAGAGGCATGTGGTTTGTACCTTAACCATTCATAACTTCACAGCCATATTCCTCCTCATGATTCTCAAGTCTCCTATTACCTCTGCAACTACTTTTTTTTCTTGAAGAAAACTGTGCAGACATAGGTGGGTTAAGATTCACTGATCTGGACACATTAATATTTGTTATATGTGCATCTTGACTAACCAAAATTTTCTAACTGCTTAAATTTTCACTTTGCTTCATTCTGTATAAGTATTACCATTAGAAAAATATACATATATGTGATCTGCTCTCTCACAGTCAATTAAACAATTAAAGCCTGCTTGTAATTATCAGTATTCTCAGATTTTACACTCTTTTATAGGAAATGGTATGGTTCATTCCCTAAATGGGCTAACAAGGAATATGGGATTATAGGCATGAAATTTCTTTGCACTATTAGGATGTAAAGTGTTTCACTAAACTAAGATATTATATTTAGTTTTAGATAGTTTGATCAATATAATTAAAGTGTCAAGAGAATTAACAAATAAAAGTTGAACAAATAATTCTGATGAAATTTAATTAGGAAAACTTGCTTCAAATTCTTTTATTTTTTTCAAGGAGAAAGTGCCTACCAGGTCAGACAAGGGGAAAAGAGTAGACTAAATTTATAGTAATATTATATCTGTTTGATAAATGTACAGTGTACAGAATTTGCAAATTAGATGCGTATAGACAGTAAAATTTTAAATCTTCCTAAACATTTGTCCAAGTTCCCAAGTTTTCTTTCTCTGAGGGAATTACTACTACTAGAGTTTTATTTTCTTTTTAAAGATGTTTGATGAATATACCCACATGTTTGTGTACATATGTATTTGAGTATAGATAGGTATAACTTTTAAAACATATGACGGATTACTTGACGTTTTACTCATCAAAAATAAGTCTCTGTTAAATGAGATAAAATGAAAAGTTTTAAGTGACTGTAGAAACACTTTTCCAACTATAGGAAACAGATAATATGAGACCACTAGGTGTTGGTTACCTGGTTTAGTGTCTTACGTCAGTCAGTCATTACATATTGATTATCCCAAACCACTTCTTGTTTTCAGGTCATCCAAATGGAAGTTCATTAACAGACCTGTTAAACTTTCACACTAAGGGTATAAACCCTACTATTATTTGAAAAGTTTATACCCTGACTGCAACAAAACCTCCTGAAACTTTAACTAGCAATGTATTTAGGGACCAAGTTCCTTTTAAGCCTTAAGAAGCACAGATCTAACCCTCATGGATTGCAAAGAGATTTCAGGAATAGAAAAGTCTCTTGTTGTTGAGACTTAATAGAAAGCTTAAATTAAATATTTCTAACCTATGACTAGAAATTTCTTTCCAAATTAATGTATATAGTCTTTCTACACTGCAAAAGGATAAAGAGTAGAAATTTATTCCTTGTAATAATATTTGACTATAAAATTGATATCTGAAACTAATAATATGTTGTCTCTCTTTAAACATATGTATATATATATATATGGTTGTTGCATATATGATGAAAATAGACTTTTAGTGTGATGACATTATTGGAGTTTACAGAAGACAAAATGCATCAAAGCAATAAAAATTATCATTCTGAAGTTATAACAACTTTTTACTGAATGCACAAGGTATTTCTAAAAGGTTTTAAATAACTATCTCATTTGACATTAGTAATATACCACTTCTCTACCAAGATGGGCATTCTTTTTTAGTTGTTTACACTGATATCAAAAATATTTAATTATCTCCTGTGCTCTTAGGACATTTAAATTGAAAAAAAAGAAATCTGGGAAATTGACCATAAACTTATATTCCAAGAGAATAAAATCCCTAAAAAGACAAGCTGTGAAGCTTCTAGTAGCTAAAACAATAACATGTAAGTTTTCCAATTAGTTTTAATAGGAAAGAATCTGTCTTTCCCCAGAAAAATTAAATATAATCATTATCAAAAAAGTGTTTCACCTCGATGTCATTTGATTGAATTGCGGAGAACATTTCTTTTGACATTTAAGCTTCCAGTAAAATAAAAACTGCGGAGCAGTAAGTAATTCCCACCCAGCCCTTGCTAGCTTACTGCATCATCTGATAAATGTGTGCAACCAGAGAAGAGACACAAGTGTGGAGCAGCTCATGAATTCTCAATCATGTGCAAGCTTCCACAGAAGTCCTTGAAGCAGTCATATAGAATCTGCCATATGCTGAAAACTGCATTCAGAAAACTCACTCATCATAAGAAAGGATGATGAATAGTTATGCTGAGTCAATGGTTACAAGTTGGCAATAAACTTGAAGAAAACTGAGGTCATTTGTTAGACTGTATAGTACCAAGCTCTGCCTTGAGACTCAAAAAAATTTCATTGATAAAGTAGAATTGAATTGAAAAAAGCAGTTATAGAATACTTTTCCTAGGGCTGCATTCTGCCAAATGGTATACAGGAAGCAAGAGATGAAAAAGGGCAAACCCAACACTTCATTTCTAAGAGATAGGTATTGTGTCAACAATAGGATCTCAAATTTCAGAATGAACCAAATAGCCACAATAACACAAATTTTACCTTCTTTTCTGGAGTTTAGTCAGAAACAAAAAACGTGATTTTGAATCTCAAAATTGTTTTATTGATATTTTGATGTTTTAAATAACATTATTCTGATTAAATTCAACAGCTGTGTATTGAACAACCACTAGAGATTATAATGTAAATGATATGAGTTTTGCTTTCAAGAAAGGAATATGCTTACTAACTCCCATTGCTTTCTCTTGGGACATGATCCAACATACTGTTGATATTTAAATCCATATTCTTCATTCTCATTTGAGTATAAAATATTCTAGTTCAGGAATCCATTGGTATTCATCCTTATTACATTCTAAGTTCCTAAGACAGTACCTTATAAAATAGGCACACTTTGGAAGTGTTATGGTTCCGCATAATACAAATTCATCACTTCACTTTGCTCCAACCAACCATAGACTTCTGTTTCTTATAAAGGGAATATTGCCCACACGTGGCTCCTCTTCCTCTGATCTTTTTTTCTATTTTCTTTCTTCCTTCCCAGCCCTTTCCCTACCTTACACTTTCTTCTTCTTTTTTTTTTTTTTTTTTCCCCACAGTGGATTAACTTCCTCCGATAACTAGCTGGCTTCAAATATTCCATAGCTACTTCTATGTAAGTGATTTATAACACAAATTTTTAACTCTCAGTGTGTTTCTTTGTTTAATTTTGAAAGTTTTTGATTACTGATGAACATCTTTGCTTGGATATCAAAATTATATTAATTACTCAATATATTATTAACTGAATTTGTAATTTTCTTCTCTTGCTTGTATACACACAAAGAAGCTTTTACCACCTATGTGTTTATTTTTGTTATTGGCATCACTATTCAGTAAGTTTGAAATATAACAAGTTCATGAACTATAAAGTTTACTGCAGACATAATGTTATCCAATACCACATTGCGCTGTATTTCACAAATTCTTAATCTTTTCACCGTACCGTGTAGTGGCTTTATTTAAAGGTACAGGCTTTGCGGTTAGACAGACATGGATTCCCATCCAAGTACCTCCTTGTACTAGTTATGTGACCAGATTTAAGTCTCAGTTTTCTCATCTATAATATAGATATTAAAATAACTGCTTTACCTTGTTGTAATGATTAAGTGAGATAATAGAGAGAAAAAGAGAGAATTGTTAACAATTGGTAAGTAGTAAACGTCAATAAATTACAGTTAATATTATTCATTAGCATTGTTACCCATGTTTACCAACTCATCAATTCTTTATTCTGAATACTTTAATCAGAAAAACTTTTAAAATACAGCAATTGGGATAAATTTCACAGTGAAAACCCACATGCCTGATACCTAATTTCTGCCATTAACATTTTACTATAGTTGTTTATGGCATATTTATCTATCCATCCTTCAATCCATTCATCATTTGTTTTAAGGTAAATTGCAAATGTAAGTACATTATCTGTTTTTTTATACTCCAGCATGCGTACCTAGAGTTTATATTTGTTTCTTTTTGCTTTTGGTGTTATATACACACACACACACACGATACAGAAGTCTTAAGAATAAAAACAAAAACTCTGTGTAATCCAAACTTCTATCAAGATACTGAACATTAGCATCAACACAGAAAGGGCCCTCATGCTTCTTCCCAGTCAATCCCCATTCTCATAGTTCAGAGGTAACCATTGTTCTAATTTTTTTCCCACTATAATAGTTTTGCCTTTAGGATTATTAACTATGTACTCTGTGTAAGACACCTTTCATTCAGCAAAATATTGTTGAGATTTATCCATGCTCTTGTTTGTATCTGTGATTCACTCTATGAACAATGACATTTTGTTTATCCATTCTCTTATTGATGGACACTGAGGATGTTTACAGTTTCGGACTATTATAAATGAGGCTCTATGAAAATTATTATAAAATCTTGGGGACATATGTTTTCATTTTTCCTGCATATATACTTAGCAATGGAACTGCTAGATTATAGGGTAGATAAATGTTTAAGAATATAAAAAACGACTAGATTTTTTCCCAAAGTGTTTGTACAATTAACATTCCTATAAACTACATATGAGATTTCAGTTGCCCTGTAAGTTGTTCACATTTGGTTTTATCTGTCTTTCAGTTAGTTTCCAGTGGCTGAGGTTGCTCTGAAGTCTCTCTTCTGGTTTTGAAGTTCACAAAAATCTTCAGTTTTATTTTAGTTTCCCCAACTAAAACTGACTTGGCTTGCCCTCAGACTAACAGTCATAAAAATGGTTACTCACGCAGTGTCATTCCCTTTTTCCAATTTTAGACTCCCCTTTAGAATCTGTCTGCTTTTGATCATGTACCAGTTGCTTTAAGCTTCATTTGTTTCCATAGAATGTATAATTATCTGTGAGAGGGTTGTGCCCCGTAGGAACTAACTCAGCCATATGGGGAACTGTATGTATCGAGTCTTAAAAGCCTATTTTGATACTATCCTAGTTGCTCTCCTGTATTTTAGTTTTCAAAAATTTCCCACCCATCATTAACATCAATCCCAGATGAAACATACTAATGCACAAAACCATTCTTCTGTTAAAAATGTCTTTAATGGCCCCTCTGCTCCTGGAAAAAGAGTCCCAAATCCTACAGTCTTAGCTTGGTGTTCAGGGTTTTCCATTATCTGAATACATGTCTGTTTTCAATTTAGTTTCTCACAATATAAATAGCATATGAGAGAAAAGTTCTACAGAAAAGTTATTTTTTCGAAATGTGCAACACTTTTATCATTGAGATGTTACGTAAAATTTTGACCCTTAAATTTAATCTCCTAGATTGTTTGGGCTTGAATTCCAGCTTTATCATTTACAAGTACACCTTGTTTTATTGAGCTTTGCTTTATTGTGCCTCACAGATATTGCTTTTTTACAAATTGAAGGTTTGTGGCAACTTTGCATCGAGGAAGTCTATCAGCACCATTTTTTCAACAGCATTTAGTCACTTTGTATCTCTTTGTCACATTTTGGTAATTCTCATAATATTTCAAACTCTTTCATTATTATTATATTTGTTATGATGATCTGTGATCAGTGAGCTTTGATGTTACTATTGTGATTGTTTAGGGGCTCCTCGAACCATGCCAATATAAGACGGTGAACTTAATTGATAAAGTTGTTTGTGTTCTTACTGCTCCACCATTTACAGTGTCCCTCTCCTTGGGCCTCTTTATTTCCTGAGACACTGTATGCCCTTTCACAATATTAAAATTAGGAAAATTAATGATCCTACAATGGTCTCTAAAAGTGAAAGGAAGAGTCCCATGTCTCTCACTTTCACTCAAAAGCTGCAGATGATAAAGCTTAGTGAGGAAGTCACGCAAAAGATGAGATAGGCCAAGAGCTGGGTCTTTTGTGCCAGTTCACCAAGTTGTGAATGCAAAGGAAAAGTTTCTGAAGGAAATTAAATGTGCTACACAGTGAACACACAATTAATAAGAATGTAAAACAGATTTGTGGCTGTTATGGAGGAAGTTTTAGTCATCTGGATAAAAGATCAAGCCAGCCACAACATTCCCTTAAACCAAAGCCTGCTTCAGAGCAAGACCCTAATTCTCTTCAATTCTTGAAGGCTGAGAGAGGTGAGGAAGCTGCAAAGAAAGGTTTGAAGGTAGCAAATGTTGGTTCTTGAGGTCTAAGGAAAGAAGACATCTTTATAACACAGAAGTGAAAGGTGAAGCAGCAAGTGCTGATGTAGAAGCTGCAGCAGGTTTTCCATCTGTTGTTTATCTTCTACTGAAGATAATTAATGAAGGTGACTACACTAAACAACAGATTTTCTGTGTAAACGAAACAGCCTTATATTGGAAAAGATGACTTTTATAGCTAGAGAGGATAAGTCAGTGCCTGACTTCAAAAGTTCAAAGGACAGGGGATTGTTAGGGGCTAACACAGCTGGTGACTTTAAGCTGAAGTCAATGCTCAATTACCATTCCAAAAAGTTGAGGGCCTTTAAGAATTATGCTGAATCTACTCTGCTTGTACTCTAAAAATGGAACAACAAAGCCTGGATGACAGCATGTCTGTTTGCAACATAGTTTACTGAATATTTTAAGTCCACTGTTGAGAACTACTACTGAGGAAAAAAAAAAGATTTCTTTCAAAATATTGACTGCTCATTGACAATACACCTGGTCACCGAAGACCTCTGATGGAGGTGTACAACGAGATGAATGTTGTTTACATGCCCACTAACACAACATCCATTCTTCAGCCCATGGATCGAGGAGTCATTTTGATTTTCAAGTCTTATTTTTTTAGGAAATACATTTTGTAAGGTTATAGCTGCTATAGACACTGATTCCTCTGGTGAATTTGGGCAAAATAAATGGAAGACCTTCTGGCAAGAATTCACCATTCTAAATGCCATTAAGAAACTTTATAATTCATGGGAAGATGCCAAAATAACAAAATTCACAGGAATTTGGAAGAAGTTCATTCCAACCCTCACGGATGACTTTGAGGGGTTCAAAACTTGAGTGAAGGGAGTACCTGAAGATGTGGCGGAAATAGCAAGAGAAGTAGAATTAGAAGTGGAGCATAAAGATGGGACTGAATTGCTATAATCTAATGATAAAACTTGAATGGATCAGGAGTTGTTTTTATGGATGAGCAAAGAAAGTGATGAAATCTTTCTTGAGATGAAATCTACTTCTGGTGAAGATGCTATGAATATTGTTGAAATGACAACAGAGGATTTAGAATATGACATAAACTTAGTTGATAAAGCAGTGGCAAGTTTTGGGAAGACTGACGCCAATTTTGAGAGTTGTACTGTGGGTAAAATGCTATCAAAAAGCATTTCATGCTACAGAGAAATCGTTTGTGAAAGAGTCAACCAATGCAGCAAACTTCATTGTTTTCATATTTTAAGAAATTTCCACAGCCACCCCAACTGTCAGCAGCCACTACCCTAATCAGTAAGCAGCCATCAATATCGAGGCAAGACCCTTTGCCAGCAAAAAGATTACAACTTGCTGAAGGTTCAGATGATGGTTAGCATTTTTTAGCAGTAAAATATTTTCAACTAAAGTATGCACTTATTTTTGAGACATAATGCTGTTGTACACTTAATAGACTATAGTATAACATAATTTTATGTGCACTGGGAAACAAAAAAAATTGTGTGACTTGCTTTATTGTAATATTGACTTTACTGTCGTGGTCTGGAACCAGATCCACGATATCTCCAAGGTAAGCCTGTATTAGCTATGTACTCTTTGGCAGAAAGAAAATACCTACATCAAAATGAGTAGGAAAGACTTAGACACACTCTTGCCAAAAAAACCTCACCCTTGGCACAGGGACATATAATCCGGAGGGAACTCCCCAATCCCAACTTTTCCCTAGGGAATCCATAAGCACTTATACAATGCTGTATGTCAATTATATCTCACTAAAACTGGAAAAAAAATAAATAAATGTGAGTTTCCAGGATATGCTCCGGAGGAGGTTATCTATGAATCTCAGAAATTTATGTGATTAATAATCTCTTTGAAAATAAGTGGGAAGTTGAATTTGTACATAAAAATTCACTTAGTAAATAAATTCCTTAAATTTTAGAACAATATAACTAAACCAGAACAATATAACTAAAGCATTATTTCAGCAAAGGGAGGCTGGAGATATCAGTAACTTCTCTGTGTGTCCATACTATCGAAATCTGTGATAAAGATAGTTTGTACAAATATAAAGGAGATATTGCTTAATATATCCAGTGTATAGATCCACATCACTCTACAGAGACACTTGAAAGGATCCTCTCTTAAGAAATTTTTCTGAATTAAGAAAAAAATCAAGTTACAAGGGAGGATGGCTTTTCTTATGTTAACTATTTTCTGGCTATCCATTATGGAGCTCAGTTGGAGACATTCATGAATTCATTACCATGCTATTCTTCAAGACAAGATACTATACATAAAATTCCCTATAATTGAGAAAGAATAACTGATCTAACTTCCTTTTATTTATCACAATTTCCAAATGGTCATGCTACTGTAAAGGTGCTTTGGCATTGGTAAAAACAATGTAGTACATTTATTTACATTTTATGCATAAAGAAGGCTTTTTCACATAAATTTTTAGCTACATTTTATTAATGAATTCTATCAAAGAAATAGTTAAAAACAAATGATATCCATTGCTTTTCTGTTTGAATTGTCAAGGAGGAAGAAATTTTCCTCTACCTTTTTTGGTCCTCTGGCTGATCTAAGAATTAATTTGACATGAGACAGATTAGCAGGAGAAAATCAAACAAAAGTTTCATAATATGTATACATGAGAGAGACCTAGGAAAACTGAGTAACTCACCAAAATGGCCTAAGCCCTCACCTTAAATACCATCTTCAGCTAAAGATAAGAGGATATTGGGGTAGTGGTTTGGGACTTCAAAGGGGATGCAAACAATTGACATGGAGATGGAAAAGCAAATGTTTGGTAAACAAATGTTTGCTGAGCCACACAGAGACATGAGGGACACCAAGCAGACTCTGGTTTCTAGGTCCCATCACACCTAGCCCATACTTTTAAATATATCTCTTTAATATAGCTCTGTTCTAGGAAAAGGTCCTTTATCTAAATTCTTCTGGCAGCTAAGAGAGAGGTAAAAAGAAAGACTTCTGAGTCTTCTGTTTCTTAAAAATAATCAGCCTAGATGAATTCTTATGCCAAAGAGACATTTTAGAATGGCAAATTTTGTTTCCCTACATATACAAATAATGTATAAAGTATTTAAAAGCATGTTGCCAATGTGCTAAGAAAAAAGACCTAAATAATAAAAGTAATTACTATGAAGCCTTAAAATATACTCTGTACCCCCAATAATAATAATATTTTTAAAGTCTTTAACCTTTTTAAAGGAATTAAAATAAAAGTTGTTATTTAAAAAAAGATATGATTTTTTACAGGCAAGATAGGAATATTCAGTAACTTTGGCTCTGCATTAATTGAACACTTTGTTTGGTTTAATGTTTCATAATAGAAGGTGATTAATTCTTGATGCATTAATGTAAATTTATGTTTTTCATCCACTGGTTATTACTGAGCATTTAATATAGTGACATTTTCTATGGGCTTAAAAACAGAACTGAGAAAAATGCATTAAAAAGTTTGGTCTTTTTGTATGGTGCATAGTGTCAGTGACTTCCTGAATTACTGCCACTCATTTATTCCCATTTATTGATCATCTGTGCTTGTCAGACTATAATTAGCAATATGTAAAAATGCAATTAAAAAAAAAAGACATGGCCAACTGTCTTTGTAGACTCACATCCATGAGTCTACATGGACTCATGGTCCAACATGTTATTTAACAAACTATTGATACTTCGAAGGAAAATCTTTGTTTCTCAATGCCTCAGCCTTATTTATTTTGAGCTTAAAGTTTTAAAAACTCTCTTATCTAGTATTACCAGATTTTTTTGGTCTATGCATTTATTAATTTATTCAAATAACAATGTATTGCGCATCATCAACCATGCATTAAGAATAATTACGCATAAAAATATTTTTTTAGTTTGAAGGAATTAAGAAAGCACAACAAAGATTCTTCCATTATAGGAGTATATAGTCTAGTGAAAAATACCATCGTTTTATAGATCCTGTTTCATTGTTGGGCACACATAAAGATAGGTAAAATTGTCTTTTCACAAGCAATATCAAATCAACAGAAAAATCATAATACGTGTTGGGCTGTGGACTAAGTGCTATGAATACAAAAATAATAACAATGACATCAGTAGAAACAATGATGACAATGAATATTTGCTGGTAATGATTAAATGCTGATACTCTGCTAGATGATAGATTAATCATTTAATACACATTATTTATTTCAAATCTTTGTCTCTTTATTTGCTGTTGGATTCAGTTTTATTATATTGTTTAGAAGTTCTACATCTATATTCATAAGAATTATGATCTGTTGCTTTTGTGTGTGTGTATGTTATCCTTGTCCGGCTTTGGTACCAGTATCAGAGTAACAGTGGCCTCAGAGAATGAGTTAAGATGTGTTCCCTCCTCTCTTACTTTTATTGGAAGAGTTTGAGAAGGATTGCTGCTAAAATTCTTTAAATGTTTGGTATAATTCACCAATGAGCCTACTGGACTTGGACTTTTCTTTGTCAGGAGATTTTTGATGACTGATTCAATGTTTTTATTTGTCATAAGTCTGTTCAGATTTCCTATTTCTTCTTGAGTTTTGCTAATTACTGTGTTCTTAAGGAATTCGTCATCCCATCTAGCTTCCCTAGTTTGTTGGTATATAATGTTTTATAGAATTCTCTTATATTAATTTTTACCTCTCTAGGTCAGTATTGAGCTAGGAAAAGTATGTTTGAAAAGAAGAATCGAGTCATCTAAGACAGATCATTCATCAGTCCTGATATAGATGCATGAATCAGATCTTACATGGAAATCTGGAAGCAATGCACAAGCAGGTGCCAGAGTAAGACGGAGATACAGGGATAGGTACAAAGTCCACGGAAAGTTGTTGGCTATTCTGGATTTACCTCTGTAAATTTGCAGTGAAACAGTTGATGGTGGGCTTCAGTTTGCTGTTGGTTGGCCTGGCTGGCAGTTAGGAAGGAGATATAAGCACCAAACTTAGGAAGAGTAAGACTAAAATGACACCACTTTGTCTGTCTCTCACCACTTTTAACCAATGGCAACCTTCAGAATTTAATGGCTCTTATTTCACTTTCATTTTGCAAATATTGTGCAACTTTACCTTTGGCCAATTCTAACTTGGAATCATACAAGAAAGGAGATTCTGGAAACCAGGTTGATAATACTGTAACCAACCCAATATGTTAGTTCCAAACTAAAGTTTTAACAGGAGATAATACTGTTGCACCAATTTTTCTTATAAGTTTTAGCTGTCATACCAAAATGAAAAGCCTTCCAGTGATGATTTGGACAAAAAGCAGATATTAATGAAAGTCAAATTGAAAGACAGATTCCTTAAACATACTCTCTAGTAGCTGCGCCTTCCTGGACGTTGATTATATAAGAAAAATAAAGCCATATATGGTTATGGCAGTGTAATTTGGTTGTCCAATATATGCAGCAAAAGATAATGCTAATGGATAGACAATTTGGTACTGGAAATGAAGTACTAAGAAGGGTGGCAACTTCACCAGAGATTTAGGCCCTAGCTTCAAGATCATGGTGCCCGAAAAAAAGAATATGAGAGGTTATTGCTTTCTGAAAGTCATCTGAGTATCAGAGTGACAGCTCTTGGAAGAAGATCTAGATAGAACAAGGTATCATTAGAAAAATAGAAATAAAAATCAGAAATATAAATCAGGGTAGAAGAGATGGACTTTTATCATAAGCAATATTAAGACTCAAACCCAATGGTTGACCCCATCTTTCAAGGTCTTTGATGGTAACTAGTACTGAAGAGTTTGTTAGTATTAGAATAAGTGATGTAAGACATTGGCAATTGCCTGCAGAGATATAATATCAAAAGAATAGGAATATGAAATGTACATATCTAATTAATGAAGGAGCTTGTATACTTCATCAGTCTCAAAGATGCAAATTGGAGTGTTGATTTAAGAAAGTGTGAGGTGGATGGACCTAGAGACTGTCATACAGAATGAAGTAAGTCAGAAAGAGAAAAACAAATACCATATGCTAACACATATATATGGAATCTAAAAAAAAATGGTTCTGAAGAACCTAGGGGCAGGACAGGAATAAAGACACAGACGTAGAGAATGGACTTGAGGACACGGGGAGAGGGAAGGGTAAGCTGGGATGAAGTGACAGAGTGGCATGGACATATATACACTACCAAATGTAAAATAGATAGCTAGTGGGAAGCAGCCGCATAGCACAGGGAAATCAGCTCGCGGTGCTTTGTGACCACCTAGAGGGGTGGGATAGGGAGGGTGGGAGGGAGACGCAAGAGGGAGAAGATACGGGGACATATGTATATGTATAGCTGATTCACTTTGTTATACAACAGAAACTAACACACCATTGTAAAGCAATTATACTCCAAAAAAGATTTAAAAAAAAAAAAGAAAGTGTGAATGTCAAAGTTTACTGATGGATTGGAGTCTGCAGTCCTAAACATGTCTCCAGAGGTGGTGGCCCTAAATTGAGGATTAGAGATCAGAATAATCAGGCTAGCTCTGTTGTTTCAATGTAAAATAACTGTCTTTGAATTAAATAATTTCTGCCAACTGAAGAAGTCATGTTTCTCTCTACGAATCAGAGGGAGGGTTGATGAACAGAAACAAGATGAAAGGTAATGTTAATATACAGGAATGATATTTAACTCAATTCTTAAGTGATAAAAAGGACTATATTTAAGTGAATGGAATGGAAATGTATATATTAAGCTTTCTGTGCCTATTCAAATAATTATCAAGTGATCTATTATTTTAATTTTTATGATATCTTCCAGTCCTTAATTATTTATTACTCTAGTAGCACCTTCTCACAACTCAAATATAACTGATAATAGTAGGAAGGCAGGATGATATGGCAGCATATGCCTAGATATGGATTTGATCCTTACCTCTACCATACATTGGTTATATGATCTTGGGGGAATTTATTAACCTTTTTGAGTCTCAGTTTCCTATATTGTAAAATTAAACAGTAACATATAGGCAAGTTTTCATGTGGATTTCATGAACAAATGTATGTAACACAATAGGCTATTTTAAAAAAAATATTAGTTATAGAAAGCTTAATTCCACACTTTTTTGTTTTTTTTGGAAATGTCAATGTTTTATAAACCTTCCTGGTGAAGGAATCTGGGGAATGGAGGGATGCCAAGCAGGAATATATCTCTGCTATAATAGCTTTACTTTGATCTGGTTTTAATCTTGAGATTTCATGTAAGATTTTGTGTAAAATAGGGATTAGTGATAGACGTGTAATACACATTTGGATTTGATCTTTCCAGTTAACAGTATTCAGTGCCCTTGTTTCCTTTTTAGTTCCTATAACTGTTTGAAGAGATGTTTTTAATCTCTGTATTATAGAAAAATAAAATGAAGCTTTGAGTTTCCAGAGTTATAACTAACACCTGGATCTTCCAACCCTAAGACTGGGCTTTTGATCCTTTAAATATCACAATAGCCTTATAAGATAGAAAAGGCAGCACCGGAATCTAACAAGAAACCTCAGACTGAAGGATGTGGTGCAAATTAATTGGGTTCACCACTTGAACACAGAACTTTCACTACTGGACCAATACTCTCTCCTTTTCGGCATTCTGGGAGCCAAATTAATATCATACTATGTTATAATGTATATGGTAAGTTTATTAAATGATTTCCTATCCTAGACACTTTGCTTTTAACATTATGATCTGAGCATCAACATTTTAGATGATAGAGGTATTTAATTTATCATGCTTTGACTTGAAAATAAATACATTTCCCTTTAAGTACTATTGAATTTCATTTTACCTGGCTTTTAAAATTTGAGAAGTAATTTATAAAATATTTTCAAATTTGTTTTTCTATTTGCTAAACTTTGAGTGCTGGTCTTTTAATCAGTTATATATATATATATATATATATTTTTTTTTTTTTTTTAAACGCTATTTATTTATTTTATTTTTGGCTGTGTTGGGTCTTCGTTTCTGTGCGAGGGCTTTCTCTAGTTGCGGCGAGCGGGGGCCAGTTATATTTTTGATAGAAAAAAATGCCTCAAACATAGTCAAAGCCCTCTAATAATTTCATATTATTGAGAGTCTTTAAATAGTTGACTTATGTACATATTAAAGAAAACAATTTTATAGGTAGAAAATAAAATCGTTCTCTATACATCAAGTCCATGTGTTTATATTTGTATGTGTGGATGTTTCTGTGTGTGCATATAGAATACGATTTATTACTCTTTGTGTTGTTATTCAAGATTAGATTACTATTTTTATATTATTTTCAGACTCAACACCAGTTTATTTTTCCCATAGTCAAACACAAACTGAAGAATAAGTTTATCTAAAACCTCCCACACCAACTAGGGTATACGTGAAATTAATTACCTTGAAAGAATGTGCATTTTCACACTTCTCTGCACAGATGATAAACGTTTGTATTTTTTTCTGCATATAACGTTGTTATACATCTAACTTTACCTCTTAGTTTTTCCATCCTTGAGTTGCTGTGCCTCGTTTTCTAAATTCTCGTGGTATTTGAAGCTTTGCCCCTTAACATGCCTAGAATAACTCTCATACCTATAAGGAATTTTCATTAGTTTTGAATGTGTGTTCTAAAAGAACACAAATTCTTAGACTCTAATGTATAAAATATTAACTAAGTATTTTGTAAGAAAATGTGTTTGATGAATAATGGGAATAATAACATTAAACATTTAAGTCTTAGAGTCTTACTATTTTTCAGGGGGCATCTCAACCTAATAATGTTTCATGGACAGAGTTTGAGAAATTCTGATATACTCTACGAAATGTTTTTCTGTTATATGTACTTGGAAGGATGTGCTCAATTAAAAGGGAAAGTGGAATGAACAATGTAAGTTTTGAAATTGTATTTATAGTCCTCCATCATACTGTGAGAAAAATAGCTTTTCTTCACTAGAAATAGTTATTTGGCCAGGATCCTTGTAAAGCATGATCCAGAAAAGTAGGACACTATCTTTGCCTTGTTCATGCATACTAATCCAAAGCAATTATAATGCATCTCAGTTCTTAGATAAAGATTTAACTGAAAGCAAGAAAACAAAGGGATATTTAAATAGTATCTGTTATAGATCTCTAGGCAGATCCTTCTCCCCTCCAGTTGCCTTCATTTCCCTGGTATTCTTTCAGTTTACACATCTGACTTCTCATAATGTTTTTCATGTCAGCTAGAACACAAAACTATATTCTTCTTGAAAAGACACTATGCCTGTCACTCAAACCACAGCAGAATTCCTTCCAGGACTTTGTACTTTTATAACTGCTTTTATCCATGGATCTCATAAAACCTGGCAAACATGATCTCATTAATTCTTTAGACTATTCCTGTAAAGTTGGTGGGTGGCCAGTATTATTATCCCAGTGTTATAAGGCATTTTATCCAGTTTACATAAAGCATTACTCTCTGTGTTATGCAGCTTTTATAAGTGAGTAATGTGACCAATGACATAGGAAATAAATGCAGACCTAAGAAAAGAACCTGTGCTAACAAGAAAGGCCCAGCACATCATCCCTTTAGATGTTGCTTCTCTTCTGTGTTGTAACAGACTCTATTGCTCAATTCTGACATATCAACTTTACCATTATTTTTTTTAATTGCTACAGTTCTTATGAGGATTATGTTATTCTTCAGTTATTTTTTCTCTATGTCCTAGAGATGAATAATCTGCATAAAATAAAGTGTAGCTTACAAGGTGTATCTTAAACCCTATTATAAACCTACTAAATAACAGTTTTGTTTATATAAAGTATACATCAGGAATCACTGAGTTTATTAACCCTATTAATATGGCACACTTTGTCATTAAGAAAGAATAACCTTTAACTTCAGGATAATGGTTACTTACTTCTAGGTTTAGGAAGGGTAATACAATACAGGAGGGGGTATACAGATGGCTTTAGTAATTTTATAATATTTATTCCTTAAATTAGGTGTGAGTATATGTTTTATATTATTATTTGTGTTTTTAAAAAATGTATCTAATATTACATAATAAGTAGAAAGGAAGGAAAAATGTGTTCAAGATGTTACCAAGCAATGAGATAGATCTTGTAAAAAAAGAATTTGGTGATGGGGTGCTTGAATAGTTGAATAATTTTTAGATGTATTATGTTGAATCATCTGTTACATAGAGGAGGTATTGAATAGCATGTGGAGATCTGAAGCCCAGAGACACAACTGAAATGGAGTTCTTGATTTGGAAGTCATTGACATATCAATTTTCATTGAGGCTAAAGGAGTAGATAAGATCTCCTTGAGAGTTCAGCTTATAGATGAGGGAGAAGAAGATAATCCCTAAGATTTTTTGGTGAGATAAAGCAACTTCAATGAGAGAAGGCAAAGGAAGGGGAGTGAAGTAAAGAAAATTATATAAAGGGCTTTCAGCTCAGAGTGCAACCATGTGCCCCAGGTTTTGTCCCTGTCCCTCTTCTAGGGGTATAATCATTCTCTTGTGGCTTTGAAGTATCCTAGGATATTGCTGATAGACGTTCTTCAGCCATTTTTAAATTGGTTTGGTTGTGAAGGACAGAGAGACTAGAGATAGGGTGATAGCTGGAGGGGATATAGATGTGTTTCTTTCTTTTTATTTTTGAAACAGATTGGAGAAATGGGAACATGTGCAAATAGCCAATCAAGAAAAATAGGTAAGAAGAAATTGATGACATAAGACTACAGTAGCTAGTCTGCTACTTTGCTATGGAGCAACAGATAGTAGAACCAAATAGAAATCTGTTAGAAATAAAAAGGGCAATATCATGTAGAATTCCATAATTAATAATACAGTAAAAATTATTGTTCAAAATTTTATACTTAACATATGCCAGGCACTATTCTAACCACATTAAATATGTTGTCGTTTTCATCTCATAATTCTATGAGATAGTACTATTCTTATCCTCCCAATTAACATATAAGAAATTGAGACACAAAAAGGATGAAGAACTTAGATGAGATTTCAACTTAGGACATCTGCTTTCATATTCTGGACTCAATTACTATGCCATGCTGTCATTCTAGGGCCAGGTCATTGAGACAGAACAAAGAGATAAAGGAGATTAAGATATGTCCATTAACTGATGAATGGATAAAGAATATGTGGTATGAATATGCAAGGTAATACTATTCAGCCATAAAAAAGAACAGAGGTTTGCCATTTTCAGCAACATAGATGGACCTGGAGGACATTATGCTAAGTGAAATAAGTCAGAAAAGGACAAATACTGTATGATACACTTACATGTGGAATCTAAAAAATACAACAAACTAATGAACATAGCAAAAAAGAAGCAGACTTACAGATACAGAGAAGAAACTAGTGGTTACTAGCGGTGGGGGGAGAGGGGCAATATAGGGGTGGGAAAGTGGAAGGTACAAACTATTGTGTGTAAGATAGGCTCAAGGATGTATTGTACAACATGGGGAATATAGTCAATATTTCATAATAACCATAAACGGAAAGTAACCTTTAAAAATTGTATAAAAATTTTTTTAAAAATAGGGATACTATACAAAGTAAATTATTTCTAACTTGTTTTTAAAAAAAAAAAAGAGAGAGAGAAGAAGAAGATAGGTAAGGAATCATAGGTTCATTGAGAGTTGAAACTTGGAGCCCAAAGTAACAATCAGATTAGGCTCATCATGAAATGGTGAGGATGATGAGGGGCAAAAGTATGTTGATTAATCTAGTAAAGCCACACATGATTTTCTGGGTTACTCCTTTTGGAAATATTTTCTAAAAATGCTAACATACAAGGCAAGATGTTCTTCCAATGATATTATAGGAAAATTGGTTCACTGAGATAAACAGCCACCTACACACATTAATTCTAATAACCTCACAAGTAATCCAATGAAGCAATCACCTAGATTTTTCTCTTATAGCTCTTTCTAGTATACTTCTGAAATGCACCATGTTTAAACAATTTTCATAAAAGATGTCCTAAAGTTAGGTAGTATTTACAGAGTTGAGATGTCTTTTCACTTGTTTATAACATTCACTATTAAGTTTTAACAGACGTATAGAGGACATTTTCAAATTAGAATAAAAGATGAAATATAGGTGTTTTTGCCAATTATGACACTAAATGCCTTTTCTGACCTGAATATAGAGAACAAACAAGAACTGTAGGTACAGACTGAGGGTGATAAATGACCCAGCAGATGCACTGGAGAAATAAACATATGTGTCTCTGACAGAAATTTGCAGTTCAAACTGAAATGATAAAACCAAACTGATCTTTGATTTCAAGAACCAAAAATCCTCCTCCTTCCTGTGTCTTTATGAAGATAAAAGCATATAACACCTCATTGAAAAGGAAACTTATAATCTGTGTCATTCCATGCACATTATCTGCATATGGAAGCAATGTTGAGATTAAGGTAGTTTTCTGTTCTTTTATTTTTTAAATAGAACTTTTTTTAAAGACAAATCAATTTATAACAACAGTGAAGCATAAATTATTTCTAAAAGTTTTCAAAAGATGATGCTTTAAAAATGTTTAAAAAGCATACTTACAGTAGAGCTCTCTTTTCTTTTTAAATAAATTGTCTTTACAAGTTCTTCATCTTAGTTGAAATCTCATACTGTACTTTCTACTCAGGTATTATACATCTATGTCCTTTTCAAGGTTTTCTTTCTAGATTTGTGTTCCCTTATTAACTAATATAGACTATAAATTAGTTTTAAAATATATTTTAAATGAAATTTTAATATAATTAATTCGTACATGACTCACATACAAAATTTTGACAGCATATAAAAAATAAATTTATTTCTCATAATCACTGTGTTCAGAGATAAACGCTGTTAATACTTTTGCATATAGCTTTTAAATATTTTTCTATAAAAATGTGTTCTTTTAAAGGAGTAATTATACTGTATGTACTTTAAAAACACTTTATTTGAAATCATTTCAAGCCCCCACAAAAGTGCTAAGAATAAAAACGTTACAGAGAATATTTGGATGCCCTTTACCCAAATTTAACTACTGTTAACACTTTGCTTCATTTACTTTATGTACATATTATTTTAACTCTATCTTTTGTCATTCAATCTCTTCTGAATACTTTAAATATCACTAAATAGTCTTCTATAGCTTAAGGGACGAAATATTTAATTGCATTTTTATAATATGGCAAAACCCGATGTAAATGCTTTCCATGTATCATCTTATAAAATCTAAAAATAATTCCATTTATGTCTATCTATGCATATTTTATGCTTGATTTTCTTTCATGCGTGTTCTACAGATGAAGAAACTGAGGGTGAAAGAACAGCTAAGTAACATGTCTAAGAACATCCAGCTCGTAAGAGGACAAACTAGGATTTAAGGACAGGTGCGTTAGCTGCTTCTTGCTGTGTAACAAATTACCGTAAAACTTGTGATCAGAAAGTACAAATGTTTATTATCTTTCTGTTTCTGTGGCTCAGGAATCTGGCAGTGGCTTTGGTGGGTGGCTCTGGCTCAGGCTATCCCATGAGATTGCAATCAACATCTCAGTCAGGACTGCAGTAATCTCAGGGTTCACCAGACGGGGCTCTGCTTCCAAGTTGACACACATGGTGTATATCAGGCTTCAGAAGACCTGCTTCCAAGCTCACCATATCATTCATCTATCTACCTTATGTCATAAGGCACGTATTTTTCAAAAAAGTATTGAATTTATACTAAAAAGGTCTGTTTGTGTGATAAATGAAAATTCATTTCACTTCTAAAACTCAGTTTTTTCACCTACCGACAATTCTTGAAGAGCAGAAAATGTCCCTTGTTCCCCTGTGGATCCCCAGGTCTTTTCACAATGCCTGATTTTTTGTAAGCATTCAGAACACCTTTTATATCAGAATGCTCATAAAATGTATGTAAGATATTGAATGAGAAATCATTTGGCAAATTATAAGAGGCTATGAAAATTTAAAGTCTTAGAAAAAATTTAAGAACCAGTTTTGGTTAATTGCCAGAAGAATTCTTACTGTCATTATTTCAGCATTTAAAAAATTTTTTAAATCCTACTTTGACTTGTTTTAGGTTCTGATATCAGACAGCTTCATTATTTACTTCTTTATTTGTTTATGTGTTTATTTTGTTAGTTAATTTATTTTTTGATAATGCCATCCAATTCTCATATTCAGTTCTGCATTAGGTACAACCACTGCAATTTGTTTTAGATTTTATGTATTTTCATCATTTGATCACATTATAATCAGATCACCTCTATTTCTCCCATTCAATACTCTATGGTGTTTTGATTGGTATTTCAACAGTCAAAAGTGCCTTTCTACCTGCAAGTTTACTTCTTTAAACATTTTTCTGAAATCATCATGTCCTAAAATATTGTCTCTTCTAACTGAATTACAGGCTCAAAAAACTACCCCTTTCAGGCTCCAGCTGTTAATCTGTACAAAGGTATTTGTATTAATTTAATTTATTTCAACATGTTAGTTTTTCTAAAATCTATTCATTGTAATTGCCATTTGTCAAGTTTATGTCCAAATATATTCTTTTTGAAAGTTGCCTGTGTTTGAAAAAGCTTTTTATTATTATAAAACTTAGCATTCCAGATGAATGAATGAAATGTTCATGATATACTCATTTACTATAATTTAAATCAATTATTTATTTAAATTATTTAAATCTAATATTTTACTGGGAAAAAAGGTATTCTTTCCAATAGAAGAAATATTTGTTGAGTTCTCACGATGTGCTAGGCACTGTCTTTGGTTTTAGGACTGTAATATTGACCACATAAAGGTCATGTTCTCATGAAGCAACATCCTAACTTCTGGAGGTAGATGATAAACAAATAAACCTGTAATATTTATTTTGGTAATAAGTACTACCAATAAAAGTTAAGGTACATTTCCATTAGCTATGTTAAGAACTGGATATGTAGAAATAAAATAAATGAGTTTTCCGTTCAAAATCTTTCAACTTTGCAAGTTATTAGATTTGTAATGTATATGGCTCACTTTATAACTGATCCATCTCTCAAAACATTGATTCTTAGACATTATATTTATATTACATTAATAAATAACAAGGAGACAAAACAATAAACATGGATTTTTCATGTGACCTCGGAAACCATAGGGGCTTCTATCCACTAATTCAAGTAGCTAATCATGCTGTATTTAGTTACTTAATTGTGTGAAATAATATTCTACTTATATATTCAATTTACCAATGGTGTAAATACTTGTTCAGATTCAAATAATGGTTGAACCATGTTTTTTGACATTCACCCAGTGCCCTAGAAATGACAAAAGGGTAACTTTCCCTTTCTTTTCCATCAGGGTTGTGCCTAACTATAGATGTAAGGATTTCATATCTAACTGAAGAGAACTTCAGTAATATAGATATATCAAATTAGTAGCTTTATTTGTTTTTATCACATGCAATGCAGATAAAACATTGAGCACTAGCTATAGAACCCCCTTGGACAACTGCCGATGAAAACTGTTTTGACAAGAAACTTTTCCTCTATATTACTGAAAGCTTCATTTTTTTTTGAAATGTACAATGTTTCCTACATGGGTTTGCTGCTTGTCAAAATATTTGTTTTCAATTATGCCGACACAAATGATGTGTTCTCTGATTTGATAAAAACTAATGATCTTATCATAAAAGGTAAGCATTTTGACATTTTAGTTTTTATGTTTTTATTAAACTTTTTATTAAAGGCATGTTGCTACTTATAAACTGTACACTTGGCAAACAGGACATCTAGCATCTTGCTCAGCAGTAAAAGCAAATCATTATTTTATTTCAATTGATTTTGCAGCTATAAAAGGAAAAAAAAAAGTCACAAGTCGATAATAAATTAAACATAAAAGCAGAGACCCAAAGTCTAGTAATGACAAGAGATGGTACTTTACAGTGTTATATTTGGAATGAATAAATAAAAATTACAGTAAGCCAGGCATGTTAGTTTGAACTTGAGACAAATTAAATGTTTTGTTTTTCTTTTCCCAAGTAAACAAATCATTATAACCCTTGGTTTGCAAAATTATGGTAGGTATTTTATGTTTTACAATATCATAGTTACTGACTAAAATCCAATAAAATTTTATTTGTAGAGGACCTTGAGGCAGCTTGCATTTTTTCAATAAACCTTAATAAAAAAAATTTCTGTTATTTATGTTTATACACATAAAGATTTTAAGAGTGAGGCTCAGCCATCTGGTGAAGTAAAAAATAGTCTCATAACCAAGGTGAACTAGGGTGAATGTCTCCATGAATGAGGTTCGAATTTGCCATCTTAAAGGTTATTATTCACTCAAAAGAATCATTTGCTCAATTAGATGTTTCCACCCAAAGATCCACAGTGTGCTGGAAAGAGAAACAGACTTATGTTCGAACAGCTCAGTTTAAATCTGTCTCTGCCACTGTTGTGTCTCAGCCAAGCCACTGAATAGTTTTCTTATTAATAAAACATAATTTTGTGAAAATTTAATAAATTGTGAGAAGACATTCTGAAAAATGTAAATCTATATATAATTGTAAATGTTGTTTAAAGTATGTACTGATTATTTAGCTATTTTAAGTTATTAATAACTATATGTTAGAAATAAAATCATAGACTTTATACTGACTTGGATCTTCTAAACAATACATTTTTAATTTCTGAGTCTGGAAGATAATGACAGTAACCAGAATCTCCACCCTTACATATTCAGAAGGAAAGAGAGATAGAAGAGACACAGAGAGAAAGAGACAGAGAGACAGAGAGACCGAGAGATCAGCCCAGGAAATAAATACACATGATCTACTTTTTAAAAGAAGCCAGAGGCAGAGTTTACTACAAACACCAACTCCACTAGAGCTCTTACCCAGATCCCAGTATGTCAGGGGAGAGGGGGCTTAGGAGAATATGAGAAAAGAGGAGAGGAAGGAGGAGGACATAGATGAAACAGGCAAGATCACTACTTGGAAGACCAAGCTCAACATTTAATATTTTAAAGACCATAGGTCTAGGAATTTTTACTTCACAACTCACTACAAGGTAGGGGCTTGAAGGTGTGGCGGATAAAGGTGAGAGTCTCGAAGAAGTATTGCCACTGGAGAAACCAGACACATAGGGGAGTGGTAGTACCCCATGCTTAAGTGGCAGTGAGAGAGAAGAAGAAAGTAAGAGGGGAAAGTTGTTAAATTCTTACAGGAATGAAAGAAACAAGATACCCTTCACCACTCACCAATCAATAAAATTATTATACTTCACTATACTGACAGAAGATGGTATACTTGAACTAAAACCAGTGTCAAGAAACTTCTAGAAACAGAAAAAACATCAATTCAAATCATACAAATATACTGTAAAAAAATTCAAATCAAAACATTTCAGCTGATGAAATCTTCCCACCATAAAAGAAGAAAAAAAAATCAACCAAGTGTTAAAAGAAAATTGAGTGTCACACAACACTCAAACTTGAATTTAAAACCCTCAAATGAGTGTTTGGAGGTATTATGAAAAGAGGATCAGGAATTCAAAATCATAATGGAAAGGGACCAAAACTTATCAGGAAGAATTGCAATTAGATTCAATCAAACAGAGGAAAATAATAACTGGAGGATACTAATAACTGACAGCTCCCCTAATTTTCGTCCTCTTTTCCAACTTAGGACCAACTAGAGAAAGCCAAATACACATTGCTAACCAAGCACATAGGATGCCTTGCTTCTAGTTAATCCTCTACAGCTTCCCTATGCCAATGGCCTTCCATGAGAGCACACCTGAAGCCTTCTCTTTTTTCCACCATAAGTTTTCCCACTCCTCTGCTTAATTTTGAGTCTCTGACAAAATGTGACAATGGCTGATCCCTCTAGAGCACGGTCTGAATAAATGGCCTTTGCCTGTTCAAAAACAAACAAATAAACAAACAAATAAAAATGGAGAAAAGAAGATAGTAATCAAGGGACTTCCCTGGTGCCGCATTGGTTAAGACTCCGCACTCCCAATTCAGGGGGCCCGGGTTCAATCCCTGATCTGGGAACTAGATCACACATGCATGCTGCAACTAAGAGTTCACATGCCACAACTAAGGAGCCTGCTGGCTACAACTAAGGAGCCCACATGCCGCAACTAAGACTCGACGCAACCAAATAAAAAAAAAGAAAAAAGAAGATAGCAATCAAGACAGTGTGGTATTGGTGAAAGAATAGACAAATAGGTTAATGGAACACAATAGAAAGCCCAGAAATAGACTGACACAAATATAGTAAATTGAACTTTGACAAAGAAGCAGAAGCAATACAATGGAGTAAAGACTGTCTTTGCAACAGATGGTGCTGAAATAACTGGACATTCACATGCAAAAATATGAATCTTGATACAGACCTCCTCACACCATTCACAAAAATTAGCACAAAATGGATAACAGATCTAAATGTAAAACACAAAACCATAAAATTCCTAGAAAACGTTGGAGAAAATCTAGATGACCTTGGGGTACGGTGATGACTTTTTAGATATGACACCAAAGGCATGATACATGAAGTGAAGAATTGATAAGACAGAATTCATTAAAATTAAAAATTTTGCTATGTGAACGACAATGTCAAGAGAATGAGAAAACAAGCCACTGACTGGGAGATAATATTTGCAAAAGACACCTCTGATAAAAGACTGTTATCCAAAATATACAAAAAACTCTTAAAATTCAACAATAACAAAACAAACAAGCCAATTTAAAAATGGGCCAAAGAGTTTAACAGAAACCTCACCAAAGAAGAAACACAAATGGCAAATAAGCATATGAAGAGATACTTCACATTATATGTCATCAGAGAAATGCAAATTAAAACAATGAGATACCCCTACACACCTATTAGAATGGCCCCTACACACCTATTGGAATGGCCAAAATCAGGAACCCTGACAACATCAAATGCTGGCAAGGATGTGGAGCAGGAGGAACTCTCATTCATTGCTGATGGGACTGCAAAATGGTACAGTCACTTTGAAAGACAGTTTGGTGGTTTCTTACGAAATGCAACATACTCTTACCACATGACTCAACAATCAAGCTTCTTGGTATTTACCCAAAGGAGTTGAAAACATGACCACACAGAAACCTGCACATGGGTGTTTTAGCAGCTTTATTTATAATTTCCAAAACTTAGAAGCAACCAAGATTTCCTTCAGTAGGTAAATGAATAAATATACTCTGGTACACCTAGACACCAGAATGCTATTCTACACTTTAGCCATTCATCTGTCAATGAACAGGTTGTTTCTGTATCTTGGCCATTGTGAATAATGCTGACATAAACACAGTACTGCAGATATTGCTTCAAGGTCGATCCCAATTTTATTTTCTTTGGATATATGCCCATAAGTGGGAGTCCTGGATTATAACCTACTCCTACCAATGTAGTCATTGACCTTTTATCCTACAATGATTAAACTCCTATAATCCCATCCAGTTATTACTTTTAGATATTGTATTCTTTTTATTCTATAGAAATTCTTGTAGTTCCCATTTTGTATTTCCACTTCTTTGTGTATTATGTTCATGTTTTTATTTAAATAGAGGCATATTATTGTAAGAGCTTTTCTAATATCTCTAGCTGTTATTCTATTATTTCTGGGTTTCTTTCTATTGACTGATTTTTCTCCCAGGTATTCATTACATTCTCTTGCTTCTTCAAGTTGGATATTTTGAATTTTATGTTTTTGTGTGTCTGGGTTTTGTTATCTTCCTTGAAAGTGAATGACAGTTAGTTCTGGCAGGCAGTTAAGTGACTTTGGCTCAGCTTTATCCTTTGGAGGCTGGTTTTTAAGCCATATGATGATATGTGCAGAGAGAGTAGCCTTTACTATAAGGGTAGTTTAGCCAAAACACTAGGGTGTTGTCTTTCTGGGATCTCTATTAAATGTCCCAAGTGATCATTGAGGACTATCCACTCTGATTAATTGATATTCAAACAGTTCTCAGCCCTATAGTTGCTCTGGGAATCATTTAGCTCCCAATACTCTGATCACTCTTGATCAGACTGCTGGAGTTTCATCCCATGCATATTCTTCTTTGTATTCAGCAAAGATTTAAGGGGACTCCCTAGAGTTGTTTTATTGCATACTCTCTCCTAATATCCCACCACACAATTTCCATCTGCTTCAGCCTACTTGATTCATTAAAACTACTATGCCCTGTTTGGTTTTCCCCTCCCTGCTTACACATCACAGAAATTGAATCCAGAGAGAAAGCTAGAGAAATTGCATGACTAATCTTATTTGTTTCCCTTTACTTAGGGATCACAATCCTGTGATGTCTCTTGTTCAATGTTTGACAACTGTAGTTTCATATGTCTGCCTTGTTTCTAGTTTTTTATGACTAGAGGGAAATTACTCCCTGATACCTCGCCATGTCCAGAAGCAAAATTCTATCATCTATCTATTTATCTATCTGATATTTATTAATTTTAAACACAACTATTTCACTTACATGCTCATCAGTGTTCATTAAACGTTCTTTTCCCACTTCTGTTATGTAAATTGAACAAATATAGATTTTTATGCAATCCTGGGACTTTTATCTTATCTGAGCTTATTTCCTTTATTTGCTACTTAATTTAAAATGTTTGCTTTCAAAAACTTTTTCACCTCTGTTTTTGTGATTTTTTAAAAACAGTTTCTCTCTGTTATGGTTTCCCTCTCATTTCCAGATTTAGCAATCTACATGAAAACTTTTTGTTAATAAGTTATTCATGGTATAATTTGTTTATAAGATTTCTAATAATAAAACTTTTTGTAAGAGAGAATTGAAGATATAATTGAGTCTGTGGTTCACATTAACAATCACCATGTTAGTGTGGTCAAGCTTGAAAGACTTTGACATTTAACATTATTTTGATAAGAAAGTCATTTTTCTGGCATGATGCAGATTAAATAAAAATTACTATCTACCTATAATTTGCCTACCAATGCATGATAGTTAAATTATATTAAGAAAAGATAAAAATAAATTAAGAAGGATTTTCTTTCCCTTCAATAAAACATTTGATTACTTGGTTTGATTGACAAAGTGAGAATAAATTGCTTTCTCTTGTACTCTTCAGATATTGGTAATCATTGGATGATTAGCTGATAACTTTACATTTGGAATGTGCTGATTAGCTTGTTTTACCTTAATAACCCTATGATAGTGACCATCTTATCTTGCCTTTTAATTTTAAAATTAATGAGGTAATCATTTATTGTAGTCTTTTCCGCTGTTCTGCCCAGTTACTTTAGTGCTGAATGGTACTTTGCATTTTTGTTGGTTCATTATTCCCATATCATGCTCTTTCTCAACTTCCATATTCAACTACAAGATAATTAAATGCTGTCTTTTAGCATCTTATAACCTTGACACATAAATTCTCTTTTCTCAGTGGTTCAAATTAATGGATAAATGACAACATACTGGAAATTGTAATGAGACATTACTATTTATACAATGTAAATGCACATTAAATCCTAATAATCAATAATATATAGCCATTACTCCATATAACTGAATGATATGGGGTATTAAGTGAATACTAAACTTTTAAATTATCATTCATGTCATATATATATATAGAGAGAGAGAGAAAGAGATATGGCATATATATGTATAAGGTATACATATATATTACATTTAAGATAAATGCTTTAGAAACTAAAACTTTGTTAATTTTCCGTTTTTTTCAAAACCCTGTGGTTACACACACACACACAGTGTGTATGTACATATGCATACACACACACAAACGCACGTATATATCTCACATACTATGTAGGACACATGGCAAGAGGAACTTTACTTATTGATGTTGTTAGAATGGGTCAGTATAAATGTTGCTGAAGAAATGAAATATGAATTATGATTTGAATTATGAATAGATGTTAACCAAGGAGAAAATATTTAAGGAAGCAAAGTAAAAAAAGAAGGGTATTTGTGGAGATCTGGAGTAGCGAATATACAAGACGATGTTGAAGAAGTAGGCTAGGGGGATTTTATAAATATAGAACAACAAAAATAAAGGGAATGTAAAATTTTCATGTATTTATTTAATCATTCATTTAACATCTGAAGGGTGCTTATTATGCTCTGTATTTTGAAGTTAAAAAATAAATAAGGCATGACCCATTATTTCAAAGAAATGATGAGCCTAATGGAAGAAAAAGCACAAATACTAAAATGCAATGAGTTAATAATGCAGTGAGGTGTCACATGATACATGGCATTATTCTCCAAACTATTTGTATCCCTAGGGATATACCAAGATTATTCAGATATGTTATTTCTGTATTTACTCTTTCTTACTAATATTATACCATACAAAATTGCAAATATTTAAGCATCTTCAATCTAAAAAAATGGCAGTTATTTATGGTTCAATCCGATACAATTGATTACCTATTACACCTATGGTTGGTATATCATGCAATTCTTCTTTCCAATTTATTTTATTAAAATCACTTATCTCCCCCTTTTCAAAGAAAGGTATATCTCTGACTCAACTAGAATTCTATCATGGCACTTGCCCCAGGTGGGGAAAAAAAATGAGATAATCAAAAGTTTAATTAGAAGTCATTTTACACCAAAATTCATGATAAGGCTTAAATTCTTTTTTGATATGGGCAAATAATAGTGTTAGAAACAAGATAGTTTAGCCCAAGATAAGATATTCTGCATCCATATATGCCTGTTACTGGCTTGTTGACACTTTCATCATTACATATCCTTCACCTCTAGTAAAAATGTTTGTCAGTGTATTTTGCCTGTAATTAACACCACCATTCCAGGCGTCTTTTGGGTGTATCTTTTTCTAACCTTTCACTTTAAATTTATTTATGTAGAGTTTCCTTTTTTTTTTTTTCCCCATTCTGCCAATCTCTGTCTTTTGATTAGTCTGTTTAGTGCATTTATTTTAATGTATTTACTGCTAAAGAAGGATGTATAGTTTCTGATTTTCTGTGTGTCATGTCTTTTTGATCCTCTAATCCTCCCTTACTGACTTTGTGTTAAGTAAATATTTACTTGTACGACACTTTAATTATATTATTATTTAGTTTACTATATTCTTTGAAATGGAGACAACCCCTAGAAATGGAACTTCTCTAGGGAATTTTCAAACAAGTCAGATAGTGACAATTCTCTGGGGATGGTGCTTTTGGACAACTCCAAATCCACCTGTCCCACCCTCCCAAGGGCTACTAGGTTCCTGATTTTCTTAACTTCTGTAGCTGTGAGACTGTTGGCTGTCAAGGCTACTATGGACCTGGGGTGGGGGAGGATATGATCAGGACAGGGTAAAATAACACAAGATTAGCTGTTCTTACAGAGATTCTGCTGTTTCCTTGAATAATCCTTGGATTCTGTCATGCTTTTTGTTAATTTTCAGATTACAGAAAAAGTTGAATTTGACAGTATGTACAAGTGTTCTCATCGTTTTTATGGAGGGGCAGATTTTCAGAAATGCTTACTCCATAACCTCAGAAGTTTTTTCTCTGAATACTTTATAATTCAATTTAATTTGTGCTTACATTGAAAATGGTAAACATCTCTACCAAATAAACATCTCTACCAATGTAGCTGATCGTACATTAGACTGACTTTCTTGCTCACATCCATGCTATAAACCATCCTGCAAGAGAAAATTCTGCTTTATTCATAAACAAGCTAAGGTTGCCAAAAAGTTGTGTTCTGATTTGCACAGAGCATTGAAATTTGCCATAAAATGATAAATATCTTTATATCTAGGGAACTAAAGTTGCATCTCTTCAACATGTTATATGAAGAAATGGAATTATCTAAGTCTCACATTGTGTTCAGTAATGCTGTGATTGTTATAGAAATGCACACTAATCACTAATTTGAATATAAAAGTCTTACTTTTTTACCCTGACAAAAAATGTCTAATTTAGCCCGTAGGTTTTTCAACAAAAAATGGGCCTTTTAAATTATTTATATAGTCAGTATTTATAATTGATGATCATTAATTCAAAGTATTGATATTGAATTTTGGTATCCTTTGAAGAAACTGAGCACATGAATGATTAATAACTGGGCAAAATTTCTGCAAAATCAGGTAAGTTCCAATTCTTTTCTTTAAAGAATGATTGAAGGAAGATGTAATCAACCTAATTATTCTTCCCTGTCACAATCTTTCAGAGTTCAAAGAATTAAATGACAATGCCACATCACAGCTCTTTATATTCTCTGTTATTTTTGCAAATAAGTTTCCATAGCCCTTCCAGCTATAAAATGAAAAACTGTAATACAATTGGTGAGTCTTATCTCCTAGAAACAATAAATAATTCATGAGTACATGAATTAATTGGAGAAAAAACTCATTGCTTTATGTTTAATAAATATTTATCAAGTTGTAATAATACTAATATTATTTTGACCATTTTAATTAATAGCCATAATAATTCAATATATAACATTTTGACACTCAAATCTTTGTTGTAATAAAAATTTTGAAACCAATTAAAAATTAATTTTATATTTATTTTCATTGTAAAGGAGTATGATAGGGAACCAATAAAGAACATTAATTATGACATTTATTCTACATGGAATTATAAATAAAAGCTCAAATATTAAAGCAATGTATAAACAAAGGTAAACTTATTTAGATTTCACAGGGAAAAAGGTAAATGCAATATCGCTGTGAGATTTAGATTTCATTGAATATATTTATATATTTTATTGAATATATTGAAAATTAATTTTTTAAACATTAATTTCTCAGATATGCTGGAAAATAGATTCTTTGAATCTATTTCAATTTTATTTTCAATTTTCAATAAGAATTTTTAGATGTTCATCTAAATATATGTCAAGTGGTATAAAGTTTATTGAAATACTTGAAATTCTTAGGGTACTGAACATAAAGGATTTGAAGACCAATAATTTAGGATACAAGCAAGTCATAACTAATTTTGCTTAAAAATTAATTTTTAAGAGTGAGCCAAAAAACCCAAGTGAAGGATATTTTCTAAACCATTAGCAGCTGAAAATCTATAAATATAGTAAAATATTCAAGTAAAAAAGTATATGAGGGCTTCCCTGGTGGCACAGTGGTTAAGAATCTGCCTGCCAGTGCAGGGGACACGGGTTCCAGCCCTGGTCTGGGAGGATCCTGCATGCCGCGGAGCAACTAGACCCGTGTGCCACAACTGCTGAGCCTGCGCTCTAGAGCCCATGAGCCACAGCTGCTGGGCCTGTGTGCCACAACTACTGAAGCCCATACACTTAGAGCCCATGCTCCGCAGCAGGAGAGGTCACTGCAATGAGAGGCCTACGCACCGCAACTAAGAGTAGCCCTCACTTGCTGCAACTAGAGAAAGCCCTTGCGCAGCAACGAAGACCTAACGCAGCCAAAAATTAATTAATTAATTAATTAAATTTAAAAAAAAGTATATGAAAAGAAATATCTCCATCCTACCTAAGATCCTAGTACTGTTAGTGCTTTCTTCAGCATTCTAATAAAAATGTGTGTGTGAGTATTCCTGCCTCTAATTCTTTAGTTCCATAATATTTTATTGCAATATTCCAAACTATTTAGATTTTTCTCAGTATTTGACTAAGAAAACTGGATTTATAGTTAACCTTCAAGGATGAGGAGTAGCTTTTCAGTTGGGCTTGGTGGTAAAAGGCATTGAAGATAGAGAGAACCATCATGGGCACAACACTTTGTTCCTTGTACCTCCCATGGAACCACAGCACCATGGAAATTTAAAACTCTTGCGAATCTGAAATCTAAAACCCTCATTTTATGAAGAATTGATTCTCAGGAAGATTAAGCTACCCACCTCAGGTCATACAACAAGTGGACATCAAAATTGAGATTACAATCCAAGATTCTTGTCCCAAGTTGAGAGCTTTGAGAAGCTGTAGCAAAATTCCATTCCTTTTGTTAAATGTTACATAAACCAACATGGAATTACCAATAAATCTAAAATGGATAAATAATATACTTTCACATTTTAACAAAATACTAACAGTTATTCATTGTTTGGTCTCATTAATCTCTTTGCGGCCTTTCAGTTCCTCATTTAGTCAGGACTGCTCCAAGACTGAGTCAGTTCTGAAGAGTAAAGTATAACACCAGTATTTAATCCCAGACCCTCTATACTTTGAACTGCATAGAAAGTATCTCCTTCAGCAAAAATGAAGCCTACAAGAACTCTTCCACCTACTTTTCAGAAGATGCGCATTTATACATTGAAAAGGGAGGTTGAGGTTAAATCAATTGTATGTGTTACTGTGATTGTTTAAGTAACAAAAAATTGGTGTGTGAGTCACAGTTCTCACCTGTGGCTAGTCTGCCTCCGGAGTGCCTGGGGGACAGCTAGAAATGCCACAAAACAAACAGTTCCTCTAGATAAACAAGTTCAAGGGAAATAAGTGCAAACAGGGGACTGACTCTAACACAATAGAGGATGAGGACTTCTGCATGCGTGGGTGGAGGAAAGTAGGTAAAGGTCATAGTCATAGGCAATAGGCAATGGACAGTAAGTTATTTAAGATTCCTAATTACAGGGCTGCTTCAGACACAACAGATACATCTAATGAGCATGGGGCAGGACTGATCAAGGATGGAGAAAACCTGCTGTCTACCTGTACCTCTAGTGAATCTTTACTCATACAATTAAGAACATCATGGGAGGACACGGCATGTGTCTGAGAAAGAGGAAGCCAGAGGAGAGTCAGAGGGATTTAGTAGGTTGTCCTCATTATCGTTGTGTCACTCTGGAGAATATATCTTTGAAAAAGTCAACAGACTTTGTACAAGTCTCAAAAATTTGTAATCTTTCCTATTTTAAAATATCCTAGCATGATAATTACATTTTATAACGAAAAGAAAATTGAGTACAAAATTTAAGAAAATTTGACTTGAAGTAATATCATTTCTCCACACATAAGACAGATCTCCTTTTCTTATTGACATAGAAAATTGTCATTGTATCTAAATCAGATGACAGAATATTTATTCCTAGGTGACATATGTTTTATAAAGCATTTATATGTTACTTATTGGTAACTTTCATAGAAAGAGGTAATAAACTGCTTTATAACTGTTATGGGTGTTAGCTACATATTTGATTAATATTTTTTGTCTTCCATTTTATAAAATGCAATAGACTCTACCTGTGACCAGGACTAATAGACAAGATTAATTTTATGCTTATAAGAAGAATTTTATGCCTATGAAACCCAAGATCCCCTGATGCCTTGAAAAAAAAATGTATATAAACATATAAGATCTGATGAAAGAAAAACGAGTAATAAGGGTAGAAGTTTCTATAAATTCAGATACGCATTTGAATATAGTATCATGAGGGAAATGAATGGTAGGTCAAATGATTTTCCTTAAAGTGACACATCTATGACCAAGGGGGTAATAATAAGGGGGGTAAATTACAAATTCTTGTACCGCTCTCTTTTGACTACAACATCCTTCTTTCTCAACCATCATCACCATTACTACCACACCCTTTCTCTAGGGGAAGGGAACTTCCCAGGATATATTAGAAAACCACATTACACAATGTGATATTTAGGTCTCTCTCCTCTGCATTATCTATCTTGTCTTCTGTATAAATTCTAGGTCAAGACAGAATTTTTAAAGGTGTTTTTTAACCTTGAATCAAAGGAATCAAAGATTAAGTTGCTGCACATTTTGAGGGCAATTTGCACCTAAAGTATACATTTCTTTTAGGCTTTTCTAAAAGGAAGAAATTATAGTAAAATTGAAAATTGCAATTTTCCAGCTAAGTTAAATTTCAAATCCATCATTTTTTCAAAAAAAAATTACAGTCTTAAGTTTTAAAAGCAAACATTTTGCAACTCTAATTCTGAGTGGGCAAAATACGCAACAAAAGTTACTTATGAACACTGTCATAAAATTACTTTTTCAAAAGCAATATAGCAAAGACAACTTTTGTAAATATTTAACCTTGGCCATGTAAAAAAATTAATAGAGAAACCTCAATTAGAGTTGGGGGACCAGATGGGGGAGCTCTTACTCCCTGTAATGACAGCAGAGCCCAACAGGAAAAAGAAAGACTCCTCTTCTTTCCTGGCAAGGACTCAGCCAATAAAAAGCCACGGACTCTTTGTTTACTACTGCCCTCCCAACTTCCTTTTTCTCTCTCTATAAAATAGTGCTCTCCTTCCTTTGTGTGGGGACTTGCACAAGGCTTACCATGTTTGAAGACCCTGGATTGCAATTTCCTGCTGATCCTGAATAAACTCATTTTTTGCTGGAGAAATATCTGGCAGTCTATTTGTTTTAGGTCAACGTTTTGGTAACCCAGACAGGGGCCAGAGAAGACGCCCAATGGCTTTGGGACTGGTGAGTAAACAGGTGTGGTACTCACACCCAAGCCCATTGTCACTCACTGCTTTTCTTGCCAACCCTGGAGTTTGAAAGCGTATCTTTCTCCTGGATCTGAGCTCATACTCTCTTTGCATTTTAAGCTCTCCAGGCTTTATTCAGAATCTATTTTAAGATTTTTATCTTTTTGGTATGTAAGAACTCTTATGGCACTTTGGTCTGATTTTGAGATCAGACAGGTTCAACCAAAGCTGGCTGAGAAGCCATTCACCCATTCTTTCAATGGAAGGAAACTATTTTTTGGAAACTAGCTGGAAAAGCCTTTGGCCTGGTTCTTCTAGGACCAAGCTGTTTTCTTAGAAGTGGCTGGTATTAGCTAGCAATCAGTTTGAACTGAGCTGTTTGAGCTGTAAGCTGTTTGAAAAATATTCTTTTACTATAGAGAAAAATCTGAGAGTGGGATTTCAGTTACCTATTTTGAGGGCATTTTCCTCCCATCCCCCGACACAGACATACAGGGATTCTGGCTGATTTTAAGTTTAAAAACTGAGGTTCTTCCTCATGTGCCTTTCTAACTAAATGGACTGATGGGACCAAAGGCAATTTAGAATATCAATGGCCATTATGGGAAAATTTTGAAATCGCAAACAATTTTCTTAAAATCAAATTGGACTGTAATAGCTCAAAAATTTCCAGAACTGAGTGGAATGCTTATTTCGATTGGTATTTTGAGGCTTCCCAATGTTATCAGGAGTCTAAAATTGCCTCTCTGCAAAATGGGATTTTAAGATTAATTAAGGCAGACAAACAATTAAAGAAAGACAAAATGGCTCCTGAAGCCTCAGGCTCTTCCTTGGTTTCTTTGTTTCAAGCTCCATCTCCAGTGCCATTTTGTCTCTCCCTCTCAGTTCTTCATGGCCAGACTCTGCCTCTGGCACCATCTCCCTCTTTTCCTTTTATACTGCCTATGCCTCCTTTATGACCTCAATTCCCTCAATTCTTTCACCAAACTTCCCCTTTTTTCTGAAACTCTCCCTTTCCCCTTTTCCTCTGAACTTATCAAAACCTGTCCCTTTAAAATTAAGCTTTCTGAGGATCTGGAGGCTAAACCCTTAATTTCCTATATTCCTTGGACTAAAGCTGAACCGTGAGCCATGTTCAAAGATGTTCCCTAAGTAATCGAAGATCCTCACAGATTTGCTGAGGAATTTAATATAGTCATTCAACTGTATCAACCCAGTTTCTCTGACTTTATCAGCTAGTTCTTATATTGTTGGTGAAGGCCAGGCCCAGTATTGAATGAAAACGGC
Organism: Balaenoptera borealis; assembly: GCF_965194805.1. Lineage (NCBI taxonomy): Eukaryota > Metazoa > Chordata > Mammalia > Artiodactyla > Balaenopteridae > Balaenoptera > Balaenoptera borealis. Next base: position 23,440,010 of record NC_138876.1, read on the forward strand.
TGACTGGGAAAATCCTGGAAGGTCTCTAGAACCAACCAGGAGATCAACCTGATGATTTATTATTATATGATCAGGCTTGAACAATTGTTGGGCGACTTCATCAAGCAATTCCTTGGGCTTTTCCAAAGGCTGTTAACTGGAACAAAATTCAGTCTTGCACACAAAAATCTGACGAATCTGTTCATGACTATTATAATTGACTTCAAATTATTTCTAAAGAAAATACTGATCTTCCTTCAGATGTTGATTCCACCTGGGTAGCTTTTAACTCTGTTTATTAATGGGCTGAACTGAGACTTTTCCTGTCGAGTAAAAAGAAGCAGGATGGAATGGGAAACTATGTCCACTCCAGTTTTAGTTAATCTGGCAAATCACATGTCTCCCACTCTAGTTAAATCACCTAAAGGGAAGATCACCAAAATTCTTAATCTTCAACTCTAGCAAATGAAGGCTCCTAGATGAAAGCAAAACCCTCCTAGTTTTTGCTATTATTGCAAAAAAGAGACAGGACATTGGAAGAGATTGTTACACGTTTAAGTGCTTCGGGCACCTAACCAGGTGTGAAATAGGGTGAAATAGAATTCATATTTTATGGCAAGACAAGAAAAATTTAAACATAAAAATTCTTCTCTGCTCTTCGGCCTCCTCTCTTCCCCCACTGCACTGTGTGTCTGCATTATGCATCTACCGAACCTCTCCCATCAGCAGGAATACCTGCTTAACCATAAAAAGCAACATTCTCCCAGAATCAACAAGACAACTTCTTAAAAGATAACATTCCTTCTTGACCTTGTAAAGGGTCACATGACCCACCACGATAGCCCTTAGATCTGGATTATGTAAACTGTCATTTGATGTACAGCCTTGTCTCAAAAAACTTATATAAACTGTGTCTTGACTTTTGACAGGCAGAACAGTTTTCAGAGCTGTCTGAGATGCTCTTCCTGGGTTATAATCCTCAAATTTGGCTCAAATAAAATTTTCTAACTCTTTCTTAGATTGACTGATTAATTTTTCATCAACACAGGCTTTCCAACATCCTCCCAATTCTCAATGACAGGGTTCTGAGGAGCTACAGGGCCTCTTCCCAATTCTCCCTCTAAGTTGGCTTGGAGAAACATTTCTCCAGATTGGGGATGAATCTCTCCCAGTACTAATTGACACTAACCTGACACTCTTGGTACTCAATCCCTCTACTATAAAACAGCCCCCCAGCTCAAAGTAATCCAGCAGTTCAAATAGTGGGGATCTCTAATGAGCCTTAAAGAGGTGCCTGTCTTTGAATCTATTCCCTTTTATTTACGCCCTTTGAGAAATGCACACCCTTTTCTCCATACTTCCTCCGCCCCATCCATTTACTAGGCCAAGACTTCTTAGAGAAGTATCATGCTGGAATTGTTTTTTTCTGAAAATAAGGAAATATTTATAGAATTTGACAGTAGTCATCAAAGTAACCAACTAGGTAAATTCAATGACCCTTTGACATCTTTGTCATCTCTGATGATACCAGAGCTGACTTTGGAAATGTTGATCCTTTGTCCCTATTGAATCAGCTACTATCCTCCTTAAGGGCGAAATCTACAACTGATATTGGCAAAATTCACAGTGAACTTTCCATCAAGATTCAAATAAATCTCTCAAAGCCTCTCCTTAGAATTAGTCAATACCCTATAAGTAACAAAGCCCTTCAACGCAATAGAGCCCATAGATTACAAGTCTCAAGGCCTCATTATCTCTTGTATTAGCCCTTGTAACACTCTTATTTACCAATGAGACAACATAAGGGCCAAGGGTGGAGGTCTGTCCCTGGCCTCTGAGCAATAAGCAACATTGCTATTCCTCACACCCTACGTTCCTAGCCCTGTTACGTTACTAACATCCATTCCCACTGGAAGTAAATTCTTTACTGTAATTGATGTATGCATTGCATTCTTTAGTATTCCAATTAATGAAGCTAGCCAATACCTTTTGGCCTTCATTTGGGAAGAAATCATTCACCTGGACAGTAATGCCTCAGAGTTTTACTGAGAGTCCTTGTTATTTCTCACAAATCCTGGAGGCTGATCTGGGTGATATAAATTTCACCCAGGGATATATCCACACTCCTGCTCTTGTGGTAATATGTGGATAATTTGCTTCTTTACTCTCCTTCTCAAGCCTCTTCACAGGACGTCAGCATCCATTTGCTGAAGTTTTTAGCATTAATGGGGCATAAACTGGCCAAAGAAAAATTGTAGTTTGCCCAAACCCAGGTTTGATATTTAGGGCATCTGATATCAGAACAAGGTCTACACCTAGATCCAGGTAGGCTTCATGGTGTCCTAAGTTTCCCCAAACCCCAAACTAAGTACCGACTGTGAGGTTTTCTTGGGCTAGTTGCCAAAATTGGATTCCAAATTTCTCTCTTTCAGCCAAATCTCTTTATTTTTTGCTAAACAATAGCAACCAAACCCAATTTTATCAGAAAAACCAGACAACATAGCTTTTAAAGTATTAGAGTTTGATGAGCTCACCTGCTTTTGGGTATCCCAAATATCAGATTACCTTTTTCCATTTTGTACCAGCATCCCTTGGAGAAATAGCAGGCTGGGTACCAGGTCACTGCAAAAAATGAGTACCACAATAAAGTAAGTCACACAAATTTGTTGGTTTCCCAGTACGTATAGAAGTTATGTTTACACTATACTGTAGTCTATTAAGTGTGCAATAGCATTATCTCTAAAAAAACAATGTACATACCTTAATTTAAAAATACTTCATTGCTAAAAAGTGCCCAATTACAATAGCAACATCAAAGATCACTGATTATAGATCACCATAACAAATGTAATAATAATAAAATTTTTAAATATTGAGAGAATTACCAAAATGTTACAGAGACAAATAGTGAGCAAATGCTATTGGAAAAATGGCACCAATAGACTTGCTTGCCACAAACCTTCAATTTGAAAAAAAAAAAGCATAATATCTGTGAAGTGTAATAGAGCAAAGTGGAATAAAATGAGGTATGCTTTTATATGAAAAGGAAGGGAATGCCCTTGGAATACTCACCCAAAAACATGAGGACCACCATTGACCCATAAGGTATTATAGATGGCAACTGGACTCTATGATGTGTGTATAACCCCTTTGCCTTAGAGCCATTACAGTCACTGCCATTTTGGTTAAGACCACCGAAAAAATCATTGTGGGATCACCTTTAACCATTGTTGTACATCATGCAGTAGAAGCTCTCCCAAATTCTCATCACACTCAATGCTTCTCAGTCAGCCACCTCACCTCCTATAAAGTCCTTTTAACTACTCCTCACGTAACTGTTTTATTTTGTAATAACCTTAACCTTGCTGCTTTTTTCCTCCTCCATCACTGATGAATTTCCTCATGACTGCTTAACACAGATGGATCCTCTCCTGACTCCTCGTGATGATCTTCAGGAGATTATTTGGGTAATGCTGACTTCTCATGGTTCACTGATGGTTTCTTATTTAAAAGTTGATATTATAAATACTGTGCTGAGCCTTCTATTGCAACTCCTTTTGATGCTGTTTAGGTAGCATCTTTACCTATGGATACTTCATCCCAATAGGCTGAATTTTATACTCTTGCACAAGCTTGTACTTTATCCAAAGACCAAACTGCCAATATTTATACTGATAATATATATGCTTTTGGAGTAGCTCATGATTTTGGAATATCATGGACACAAATGGCTTCCTTACTTCCAGTGGAATTAAAATTTAAAACGGTCCCTGTGATCAGAAATTATTAGATACAGTACTTTTACCTGACACTTGAGCTGTTCTTAAAATTCTGGGGCACTCTAAACTTGTCTCTGGAAGCTAAGGGAAACTACCTTGCTCATATTTCCATGAGGAATGCTGCCACTAAAGAGACCAACAGAGGCCAAACCTCTGTCATGGTCTAAAGGGATGTTTCCCAAAATGATCATTTTAAAAAACTGACTAGAGAAATCCAACAGTTGACCTCAGAAGAGGAAAAACATGATTGGAAATTCAGCAATTGTTGGTTTGATAAAAAGAGAAAGGTCTGGTTTGGACCAAATAACAACCCAGTCCTATGAGAGACTCTAAAATTTCTTCTCCTCACTACTGTACATGTATTAAACTATTGGTCAACTGACCGAATGATAGGCTTCCTGAATCAGTATTGGTGGGGGACCATTAACAAGGTCACAGAAATTGCCTACCTACTCATCCCACTTGTTTGAAATACAACCCAGAAAAGCCTGTTTGAACTGTTCCCAGACATTTTAAACTGCCTAATGGACAATTCAAGGTCTGTCAAATGGATTTTGTACAACTTCCTATGTGTCATGGATATCAATATATTTTAGTGATCGTCTGTATGTTTTCATACTGGTCTGAAACCTTCCCTTTCAAACAGGTTACTGCTTCTTCTGTGGAAGTCTTTTTCTTTTGGAAAAGATTATTTCTACATGGGGAACTCCTCTCAAACTTCATAGTGATTGAGGACGCATTTTACTGGCCAGGTACTTAGACAAGTCTGTGTCATTTGGCCGGTTTTACAACACTTTTCACTGCACTAACCGCCCTCAATCCTCTGGTTTAGCTGAACACACTAATGGCATTAAGATGCAAATGGAAAAATTTGTAGAGGCCCTCCAAATACCTTGGCCAAAAGCATTGCCATTGTTTCTTCTAAATGTCAGATCCACCCTTTTTGGAATTCATAAAATCTCACCCTTTGAGGTAGTCACAGGATACCCAATGCACTTGACTCCTACTTTTTTTGACCCACGACTGATAGATATTTCAATCTCAATACTGCAAAGGCCTAATTTCGTCTATGAAAAATAATCATGTTTTGGTAGAGCAATCTTCTCACAGTGTACTCTTGGAAGACAAGTACCTCATGTATCACACCTTGCTGGAGATTTTGTTTATTGGAAAAGACACTTCCAGAAGAACTCTCTTCAACCTCACTGGAGAAGCCCCTATCAGATACTGCTAACAAACCCTTGTGCTGCCAATCTCCAAGAAATAGACTCTTGGATTAATGTGACACATCTAAAGAAAGTGCCAGACCCTGACTGAACATGAATATCATCAGGTACCTAAAAGTAAAAAAAATTTCCCAGAATTGAAGCAGATGACATCTGATGAGACAGCTTTCCCAAGGTATCCAAACCAGGTCTATTGGAAGTTTGTCATCAAAACTTTGATGATGACATAACCTTTCAAATGATCTCCAATGTCTATGATCTTGATAACATAAGAACTTTAGCTCCTGAGAGTTCTGCCTCCTATCCTTCCATGTTACTTGAATGTGACCTCAATAGGTTTCCAGTCTGGGCACTTTCCCTTTAACATGAGACACTACACCTAGGAAATGTCCTTACTGGCTTTGAGGGACAAAGAGCCACTAACACTTGAAAACCTGAATCTTGATCAGTGATGCTTTCAGAGAAAGTTCTTGATCAAAAGGGAGAAATATAAAATAAAAATTAATAAAGAGAAATTTCAATTAAATAGAGTTAGGAGACCAGAAGGGGGGCTCTCACACCCTGTGATGATAGCAGAGCCCAACAGGAAAAAAAGATTCCTTTCCTCCAAGGACTCAGCCAATGAAAAGCCATGGACTCTTGGTTTACTATAGCCCTCCCAATTTCCTTTTCCTTTCTATTAAAGCATCCTCCGGGCTTCCCTGGTGGCACAGTGGTTAAGAATCCACCTGCCAGTGCAGGGGACACGGGTTTGAGCCCTGGCCCGGGAAGATCCCACATGCCGCAGAGCAAATAAGCCCGTTTGCCACAATTACTGAGCCTATGCCCTAGAGCCCGTGAGCCACAACTACTGAAGCCCACACACCTAGAGCCCGTGCTCCTCAACAAGAGAAGCCACCGCAATGAGAAGCCTGGCACCGCAATGAAGAGTAGCCCCTGCTCGCTGCAGCTAAAGAAATCCCGTGCACAGCAACAAAGACCCAATGCAGCCACAAATAAATAATAAAATAAAATAAATAAATTTATTTAAAAAAAAGCATCCTCCTTCCTTTGTCATGTAGGGACTTGCACGTGGCTCACCATGGTTGCAAACCTCGAGTTGCAATTCTCTGCTGATCCCAAATAAACCCATTTTCACTGGAGAAATATCAGGCAGTCTATTTGTTTTAGGTCAAGAGCCACATGATAGGAAAAGGTTTTATAGTAAAGTAGTATATCTATTACAATTTTCTGATGATTAATCAGATACACTTGCTTGAAAAATTTTTCTTACATTTTCTTTACATTTTTGTCAAAGTTGGACAATAGATTTAGTAGCAAATGACCTAAGTAATGACAGGAAAGATTGCTTCAAAGGTAAAGCCAGCCCCTGGAGGAAAAATGCTTTTCAGACAGCATAAAGATTCTTTCCCCAACCTGTGGCTCTGGCTTTTGCTTCAAAATGCCATGACATTGTCCCTCATGTCTTATGTATTCACTACCATGTGTGTGTCCTGCAAAGACGAGAGACTCCCTTGTGGTGTGTGTAATTCCTCCAGCCATCTGCTTTTTCAGTATTGATTCTGATGTGTCTCCATATCAGAAACAAATGCACTGGTTAAAAATCTTCCCTCCAATGAACCAAATTAGAAATGAACATTTTGAGGAACTGTTTCACAGAGGATATGTTTTTGCATGAAGAAAATGCCATCCAGAGTTGAATGTCAGGGATGTTGTGGCAATGAGAGAAAGTGCCAAACTCATTTTCCAAGGTAACTATTCTTCAAAAGAAGGCTAAAGGAAATGACATCTTTAGCCTATAAAATGTAAGGCTAAACAAAATTATGTTTGCTCTTGTAACAGGCTACTATTAAATAGCTTAATTAAAGAAACATGTATGAAGATGCTTTTTAAGCAGACTTTCTATTTGGTTATAAAAAATTGATTATATGGATGAGCTTTGAAATCTGACTGATTGAAATTCGTGTTCTGACCCAACCACCTACTAGCTTTATGGCTTGACCAATGAATAACTTTTTACTGAAGTTACTTTTGAAACTTTTCAAATAAAAAATTGGGCGTGGGGTGTGTACTAACATAGAATTTTTGTTTAAAAAAGGCTCTGTATCTTAGCTCTCTGTCTTGCCTTATTTTTAGATGTTCTTGCAAGAACATGATGTAAGAGATGAGGAAAACATAAAGAGGAATTGTTCTTCCTGAAATGGGATGTAAGAAATTAATAGCAGGTGCCCTGGCATATGAACAAACAACCCCTGGAGGCCCAGTATGAAGCAGCTTTTTTACAAAAAGACTAACTTGCCTGTTATTGAATTCCTCCAAGGGAGTTAACACATTTTCACTCCACAGGTATTCTCTTGTTCATGTTGCTGTTATTTTCTTATCTATTTTTAATTTATTTTTCTACGATAAAGTTTAGAGGATTGAGCATCCCTTTGCTCAGCAGTAGCTCCTGTAGTGAAGTGAAAAGCTTTCTGCAGCCCTAAATATCACATGCTCTCTTACCAGGACGTTGTTTATTACCAGACAAAAGTTTGTAGATTATCTTCCTAGCACAACACAGAGGACCACTACTTATCCTTATCGCATCCCATTCTTATTCTGTGATCATACAAAGTGCATCCTTTTACACAGAAATCTCGAAGGGTATATTAACATCTGCCAGGCTTTTTGCAAGTAGTCAGCTTCATAACTCTATTTGTATCTTAAAAGCATATTTACCAGATGTTATTTATAAACACAGCCATCATTAAACTTCATGAGAAATGATTACGTGGGATAAATAACATGTTGAAATACATTCTTACCATTCCTGTGGAAGGCTTGGGATCCATTTGAGGTTTCTCAGTGGAGAAGTTTAATTATATTTCCTCCAGTGCTTTTTTTTTTTTAATTTATTTATTTTTGGCTGTGTTGGGTCTTCATGCTGCACGTGGGCTTTCTCTAGTTGCGGCAAGCGGAGGCTACTCTTCGCTGTGGCACGCAGGCTTCTCATTGCGGTGGCTTCTCTTGTTGCGGAGCACGGGCTCTAGGCGCGTGGGCTTCGGTAGTTGTGGCATGCGGGCTCTAGAGCGCGGGCTCAGTAGTTGTGGCACATGGGCTTAGTTGCTCCGCGGCATGTGGGATCTTCGGGGACCAGAGCTCGAAACTGTGTCCCCTGCATTGGCAGGCGGATTCTTAGCCACTGCGCCACCAGGGAAGTCCCTCCTCCAGTGCTTTAACTGTTGCTGCTAGTGGTGTTGCCAGCATTCTGGAGGAAAAATAGACATAACGCTGCAAATATTATCATTAATGTTTTAATATCGGTAAAGGGTAAAGGTTACGATGTATCTTTATATGCTATTAATTGAAATGTTGCTAATATCTTGGCTTAGGGAGTCTCTCTAGAGATAAATAAGAGCAAAATGTGATACAATGGTTTTCATAATTTAAGATTTTACTGCAAGTACAATAGCCAATCCCAATAGATGCAATATTAGAATTCTGACGAGAGCTCAAATCTTATTAATCTTATTTGTCTAATCAAGCCCAATTAGTTATTCAACTCTTTGCTTTTAGGAACTCAGGTGCTTTCATAAAAATTTTAAAAGAGAGTTTGGTTTACTTATCCTATTTCATAGACTGGAATTCTTTTATTTTAGACACGAGTTTTTCTTCATTTTCAATATTTTCTCAATATGAACAAATTATATAAGAATGACTATAAAATTTTCCGGAATTAAAGAGAATTAAATTGAGGTATTGTTTTTAACACATTATTTTGATAAAACATGACCAGTGACTCATTCTAAATTATAAGCCCACAAGGCAGTAGGGACTTCAGAATGGAGAGTTTAATAAGAGAATTAATAATGTTGTCACTGTCTTTAGATGGCTGGTTTTACAATTCACCTCCATGTTTGACATTTTTACCTGTATTACAAAATACGTTAAATATGATTCTATTATTCTTTTATTATTCTATGGAAAATGTGGTTCTAAAGCAATTCTTGCCTGTGAACTTTTTTTCCAGTCTATAACAATATTAATACAAAAATTGTAATTAAATATTTGTACATTATTATAGAAATTTCAGAGAGTAATTTTGTGTCTGTTGTCTAAAAGGTCTGGACTTGTATTTGCTGTTTTTTTTTTGTTATTATTTCTCTAATAATTAATTTTGTTGTGTTTTACAAAGGTATTGCTCCATGATAGATTAATCATGGTGGAAATAAACTTGGTCTTTTACCACAAACAGCTTAAGAAACGCTGTTCTAGAAGATCCTTGAAATTTGAGACAACATAGACTCAATTTCAATTTCCTTCTCTCTGCTTGCTCTTATAAGAAAATGTCTTAATATCCAGGTTCCTCAGAAGGGTAACAGAGTCACATGTTCTCTGCCTTCAAGTAGATTACAACCAAAAGGAGATCAAGAAGCCTAGGGACTCCAGGAGGACAGAAGAGCAGTTTCCAGATTCCAAGTCCCTGGATCACTCTCAGGCAACAACACAAAGTGAATTTCCTTAATCGTGATACTTGCCTATAGAGATCCCTGCCCAGACTGCAGAGTTTATGTTTAAAGTGAAATGAAAAAATGACATTTGGAGGATAACACCAAGGCAGCTGCAGAAGCAAAGACAGACCTCTCAAAGTTCAGGGTTTCTTGTTTTTTTGTTTCCTTATGTGTTGATGCTAATACAATATTCCTTGTATTTCTCTGGACTTTATTACATAGACATTCCATTAGTCAACTGACCTGGCAAAACCAAAAGGGAAGTATTCTATAAGTTGGCTTTGGTGGGACAGAGTCGTTCCACCATTTACTGAGAAAAACTTTAAGGAGTCAGATATAACTCAGAATTCATGGTGTGGGACTGAGTTACTCTAGCCGTCTTAAGAAACTGCAAGATATTATTGGTCAGCAGATAAACAAAGAAATGTCAAGAGTAAGGTGGCAGGTATGTGCAAGGAGTGGCGATCAGAGAGACTATATCTGGAAAACCCTTACAGAATAAAATTATTAAATAGCTTCTTATTTAGTTTCTCAGCTTCCAGTCTCTTTCCCCCTTCAATCTATTTACCAAAACAGTGCTGCTAGAGTTTCACTTTTAAGAACCTAATTTGATCACAAGATTCTTTCTTTTAAGACTATAGCTTTCAGAATTAAAGCTTAAGTCTTTGACACGAGATAGAAGTCCCTTAACTGGGTTCCTGCCAATCTCCCCCACCATCTCCTTTACCCCCTCCACACACCCTTCATCATCTCTCCTTCCCCTTCTCACTATATACACATCTTTGCTTTGAACTTTATTAAACTACTTTCAGCTCCAAAATAATCCATGCCTTCTTAAGGACTGGGTCTTAGTAGCTTACCAATGCTTATTTTTTTTGCTCAAGTGCATGTCCATTGTGGGTAGGCCGTGGTCCTGCTCCACATCCTCTATATTCTGGGATCTAGGATTAAGAAATGACTTTTTTTCTAGCATATTTTGGGTCCCACAACAGGCAGAAAAAAAAAATTGTAGAATTACACTGTGTCTTATAAAACTTCGCCTGTCACTTTTTTCTACATTTTATTGCAAAAATAAGTCACATAGCCAAGGTTATTGGGATAAGAAGGGGTATCAAGAAAGGGCCAGTATTGTTTACAAATAGCTATTTGTAAACAATACTGCAATCTGTCATATCATCCTTCAAGATTTAATGTTCTGCCATAACACCGTATGCTTGCCTCTGTCATACCCTCTGACTCTGTAATGGAAACATCTGTGTCTATTTCTTTCCTACTAGCTTGGAGATGATTGCAAATCTGACTGTGTATTTTGATAATTGGCATATAATTGGCACTCAAAATATTTGTGAATGAAAAGAGAAGGGAAGTAAGGGAGGAGGGAAGATAGGTTAGGAGTAGAAATAGCTGTAATATACTTGTAGCTTTTAATCCATTTAAGGGAAAAGTCAAGCTTGTACAAGTCAATAGCTTATTTACTGATTATTGGGGGGATCAGAACACATAAATATCTGAAAATACATATTTGATTTAAACAGTAGGTTTATGATGTTTTTATCATGTAGTTTATAAAAGGCTCAATTACCTTTCGGGACCAATAGAGTCTTTCTCTTCTTTCTCCCTCAATCTCTCCCTCTCTCTCTCTCTCCTGCTCTCTCTCCATGGGTAGTATAATATATTTAAAAGTATTGCCTTTGGGGGCTTCCCTGGTGGCGCAGTGGTTGAGAATCTGCCTGCCAATGCAGGGGACACGGGTTCGAGCCCTGGTCTGGGAAGATCCCACATGCTGCGGAGCAACTAGGCCCGTGAGCCACAACTACTGAGCCTGCGCGTCTGGAGCCTGTGCTCCACAACAAGAGAGGCCGCGATAGTGAGAGGCCCGCGCACAGCGATGAAGAGTGGCCCCCGCTTGCCACAACTAGAGAAAGCCCTCGCACAGAAATGAAGACCCAACGCAACCAAAAATAAATAATAAATAAATAAATAAATAAGTATATATATTAAAAAAAAAAAAAAAAGTATTGCCTTTGGAGTCAAATGGCCCTGATTTTACTCCCTCTCTCTCTCTCTCTCTCTCTCTATATATATATATACCTGAGAACGTCTCCATTGGCTATTTAAATCTTTCCAACTCTCACACTATATCAGCAATCTCCTGACTCTCCATTTAACTTAGAGGTGGTTATTGGTTTTATCATTAAATTGATCACTTATAGTACTCAAAAAAGCCTTTCCAATACTTCTCCACTATATGTAACTGTTACTCTCTTTAAGGCAATTAGCAAATAATTCTGCATCCCACTTACTGAAATTCTGTGGCTATTTGACTAAATTTCCTTTTTTTTTTCTTTTTTCTCTCCTCTGCACCAGAAATTGCTTATTATGTCCAAGCTTCCTCTTTCATACCCTCTGTTTCAAAGATACATCTCTGCTTTGGAAAGCTTACACCTCCATCAGGTCAACTGAAGAAAAAAATTCTTCCTCTACAACTTCCCATCACCAATTATTGTCGGTTTTCTGTCTTTAATTTTATGCTTTCTACTATGATCTACAAATACACACACACACACTTCACGTAAGTAACAAACAAATAGACCAAGCTCTCTCAAACTTTGCATCCAACAAAATTAAACTTCTATCTCACATATTATGAAAGCAAAATGTATGTGAATCTCCTCCATATTCAAAATATCAACTTATTTTTGTGCTTCTCTCACTAATTTTTTTTCTGCTTCTCTAAGATACCAACCAAATTAACAAGCTTAGTAATAATTAAATGGTTTTTATTTTACTTTTTAACTTCCTTAAATTCCAAAGTATGAGGCTAATTTCTTCTTATCCTTCACAAGTAAAACTTCATACAATGGAAGTAATTAACAGATTTTTTTTTTTTTAATTTTGGAGAATCTTTAAAAAAGTCTAAGAACTGGAAAACTGACTTGGTGTCTCATTTATGTTTCAGTACTGAACTTATGTTGACAGCTTTTATTCTTCAATAGGAATATCTAATAGTAATACTCTTACCTCAGTATTTGCCCAAACTGTATTCCTGTACTTCTATGCTACTTCATGCAATGACAAAATTTGATAATAATTAAATAAACATAAGCATGCTGCATATGTAGAAAGGTGGAGGAAGAGATAAATTGATTGATATAGATTATTGATAGATGGATACAATTGGAAGGATAAATGAGTGAATAAATGGATAGATTTACAATAAATGGTGGGCATTTGTTGATGCATCCCTGTATCCCATTTCTTTTCTTTACAAAAGTACTTAGATTTTCCTTTGGAGAAGCAAGTCACACGCTCTGTTTCAGATGGCTATTGAGTTTTGATTCTATTCCAAGCTCCAAGGGAAGGCCCTGACTGGCTTAAGCCAATCATAGTAATCCTATTGTTGCTGTTGTTCTTGATGTTTGTCACTGTGATTAGTCCAGGGTTGGCAATGATTTAAAACTAAGACAAGCTAACAGATGGTGTTCCTTTAGCCCCAGTGATTGGTTCAAGAGATATAAGTTAGTCAACTGGAAGGAAGCCAAAACTTTTCTTAAATAATTGCAAACTTGATACAATGCCCTTCTCTTAGATAAAAAAATTAATGCATGTAGTCCAAATGGAGAGCCATCTGGCCAACATGAGGAAAAACAGGCTAAGGATGAAGCCAACATAGTGAGGAAGACAGAGCTGAAAGAATCACAAACAAATGGATATGCAGCCTTAAAGATACCATCGACCTGTGGATCAGACAAAGTACTTATTCTCTAGCTCTAGACTTTTCAGCTAGTGAGCCAATAAATTCCCTTTATTACTTAAATGAGTTAGTTGAATTTTATGTTATTTTCTCTGATGGATATCCTAAATATTCTAAGTAATATGGATAGATGATAGATAAATAAAGAAGTAAATAGATATATACATAGATGATAGATAGATAAATAGATAGAGCATGAACATCATGACACAGGATAAAGAAATAGGTGTATTTGCCCTTAGAATAAACTGGGATAACTTACTGGAATGAATATTTATCTGTGTGATCTATGAAAAATCTATCTGATTTACTGGTTGCTAGAATACTTTAGTTTTGTAAATGCTCAAAGCAACCAAACTTTTATATATGACCATCTCGATTATCAAAACAGTTCATGTAGGTGACAGTTGGTGATCAACCTTCCAATGCAATATTCAAAAGAACACTATACCATATGTTAGCTGATCCAGTTGAGTTGCATATAAATTGTTACATTTATTCTGAAATTTTAGTTTTCATAAAGCAAAAAAAATTTTTTTGTTTTTGATTTTATAACCTCCAAAGGACAGCAAAAGGAAATATTTAGTTTTTAGAGGATAAACTAACAGTAGTCTCAGTACAGTGTGAAGCTAGCAAACTATCATTTGAATTAGAGCATTTTATGCCTAAAGAATAAAATTAAATACCTAAAATTTGCCAACCAAAATTTAAATAAGATTTTTTGTTCTTTTTTTCTCCAAATGTAATAATGGCATTGTTTATGGTATAGCAAAATAATTTATATGGATTCAGAATAGGGTTGAATTCTTGCTCTGCCATTTAACCATTGGTGATCTTAAGCAAGCTATTAAACCTCTGTAAATTCCATAGATATTATTGTTAACCAGTATTGAATAGTGATTGTATATACACCTGTGGGTATGTGTGAATATATATTATGCATATAAACTAATGTTAACCAACACTGAGTCCTGATATAAAGATATATATGTGTGCATACATATTTATTAAATAAGCATTATATATTATGTAAAATAAGTTAATAAATAAACCTTTCATTGTTTACATAAATTTGATTTGATATAATAACTATCTTGCCAAAGTTTTGAGTTCTGTACATCTGGAGACCTGTGGATTTATTTCTGGAAGTGACATTCCTAAAGTGAGCCAGCCACCTTGCAAATAACTTCACTGATGAAAAGTAAAACTTTATGATAGAGAAAAAAAAACTCAAGGGACTTTGAGTGAAATATTTAGTTTAGCCCCTGCTCAATTCACAAATGACTTGTGTTATGCTAGTCAAACTGTGTAACCTTATGGAGCTTCATTTATCTTACCTATAAAATAGGGATAATAAACCTAACTCAGAGATGTTCAGAATAAATTATATTACATATGTTTTAGAAGCACATTTGAATTTCAAAGGCACCACATAAAAGATTACTACCAGGAACTAAGTACATCTGTGATGGAAGAGCATCCTAATTAGTGGAAAAGTAATTGGGGAATTCTATCTAGTAGTGGTACATATTAGTTTAAATTTAGATAGTCTATTTTTCTGTAAATGTTCGTACTATGTTTCTGTTGCATGTACTATTTTCTCATAATAAGAGGATATACTCTAATCCAAATAGAACTTTTGAGAACCTCCAAAATAAGGGAAAATAAAGCTTTTAGTGCCTAAGAACAGATCTTTAAGGAACCACATGCATGTAAACTTTTTCATCTAAAAAAATAAACAACAGATAGTATTATGTAACTTCATTTGAGAAGCTACAATGTATGTTTTTTAAAGAACCTCCAGTAATCTGTTGCAATGTCAGTGTACCCCAACATCAATATTTTCTCTAAGTATATGACTGAGGAACTTTTTTCTAGAATTAAGTAAGCGATACAAGGTAAAAGATGGGAAATATGTGTGTCACACTGAATCAAGATTACAGGAACCTATAACAATAATATTCCCTCCCCCAATAAGATTCATTAAAAAAAAAAAAAAAGATGGGGTAGGTAGGATGAAAATCAATGTTATGGACTCTATAATTCTAAGTTTTTTCTTAATTCCCAAATTCAGACCTATTTAACCCAGTTCTCAAATAGACATCTTCACACTGACATTTCAAAGTTACTGAAAATGAAACTTCAGTAACTAAATTCACCATGATCCTCCCCAGAACTGCCATTCCCTTGATCTCTCCCTCAGTAAATGCATCAATTACACAGGAAGACTGAACATTAGTTTCTTTTTCCCCTCTTACTTCAACCTAATCAAACACCAAATTGTATTAATTCTGCCACCTAAATATTTCCCAGATCTGCTGTTCACTACTCTTACTGCCACTGCCACATCCCTAAATCAGATCTCCTTTATTCCTTACCTATTTTCCTTCAATAGTCTTCATCTCTCTGGCCCTATTCACATTAAAATGGTCTTCCTAAAATGTAAATCTTATCCCATCATTCACTCGCCCATCATTAGCTCCTATTGTTTTCAAGAAAAGTGCAAACTCTTTCTTCACATGGTTTATACGGAGCTTCATGATCATGTCCAGCTTATCTCTCCAGTCTCTCTGCTAACCCTCTCCAACCATAAGGGGACTAAATTACTTCAGTGTACTTCCTCTCTTGTAATACTACCATCCTTCAGCCATGCATCATTAAGGTCACCCAGCCTGTTCAAATCATACATGCTGCACCCTGGTAGCTCAAAATTTAGCTCAAGAATTTTTCCTGCATAAACAACCTACTCTGTTGTGTTGCCACTTGATAGCCTATAATCCCAAACAGCCCATGAGCTTCCTGAACATAAGAAACATGCTGACCTGTTCACATTACATTCTCATCACCTAGAGCAGTGCCTAGAGCATTCACAGCAGATTTTCAAAAGACATTTGGTGAAATGATGAAAATTTATAGTTTTAATAAATTTAATTTGATTATCTAAACCTTTCAGGAGAAAGTGTTGTATGTTAGCTGGATACTATCACATATTTTTCTCTTCACTTGAGTTGAATTGAAACACACATGGAATGAAATCCTTATAGCTCAGAGGAAAGGTTGTGATTGAGTCTTGGCAAGGCTGATTCCTGGATATAACCTGGCTTTTAACACCTACATTTTTGGTTCCCAAAACAGAGTTGTATCTTGCAGCAGAACTTAAAGAGAGGCAAGAACTGAGTTGAGCATAGTCCCTGAATTCTACACCACAGCAGAAGCAGAAATTCTGTTTGAGAAGCATATGTGAAAGAAATATTGCCTGAGAATTCCTCTGAGCTTCCAATACTGAACCATAGTGCTATTTTATTTAATATTTCTGACTAAGCAGACTATTTATTTATGAAGGAATGTTAGAAAAAGTCATTAAATCTTTGTTTGCAGCCCATTCATATGGGATAACCCAAGAGCACTAACTGTTCAGAAAAAAATAGTGGGAAAAGAACTGAAGTTACTAATTAGCATAAATTATTAAACTACTGTCATCTAAAGCAGCATTTATTACCAAAATTTTTTATTTATTATTTTTTAAAAGTTGAATATATTCCCATGAAAGATGCATAAGCAGCCTAAATAATTATATTCTGCTCATATTTATAAAAATCAAAACAGTTTTTTCTGCTTTCCCTAAAATCGAAAGCATATTAATTATTTCTTTCACTTTATTTTTAATATCTTTAGTGAAGATTAGTTGAAGAATAAGAGATATTGTAAGAAAAGCTTTTAGGAAGTAAGGTATACAAGAAAAGATTGGTAACTAGCATGGACATACTCTCTGTTAAAGGTAAAATTTGCACTCAAAAATTTTTAAAAAATCTTCAGAATTGGGAATGCACACCAAAGAGATTATGAAGTCTAAAGAATGTAAAAATCAGAAATATTAATTAGAGCTAATTTGAGTCTATGAGAGAAAATTAGTTTGGCCTGGATAAATGAGAAGAAAAATGGCTCAAGCTGATTTTTATTTTAGTGATTCAGTTCTCTAAACTTTGAAACTCATTTCTGAAAAGATGGCTTGGCAATTGTTCTGTGTACCAGATACAATACTACTGAGGGACTATCTTCTTTCTTCATGCCCCTCAATAAATTAGATAGATGCCTACAACATACACAAGAAAAAAATCATTTCCCTCTTTCTCCATTTCTTCTTCTTTTTTCCAGGTGGTATAGTCCATATAGCAACACATATCACAAAAAAAAAGAAGGCTAGTATTTTAGTCTTTTTTTTTGATTCTTTTGTTACAGGCTATGGAAGACTAACTCTGCTAAAAATAATATCTATTCAATGAGGGGATCATTACACACTGGCAACAGACAGTAACTCTGTGGCCAGCCTGTGCAAAGAGAGTCTTAAAATACATACATCCTCCAAATGGTGCATATTTTGAGTAACTGCAATTTATTGCTTCAGGCAAAGTACTTAAAGACTTAAAACCAGACTAACTGGCAAAATGTGGTGAACAATTAAATTTGTATTAAGTTAAATCTACTTTCTTTTAATTTCAGTTGATCATAAGGCATACAACATGAAGAAGTTAAAAAATAACTGAAGGGTTTATGACAGAAAAAAAAGAAAAACAATTTCTTCACTGTTTCAAATTTACTAGTAGTTAAGACAGCTGTATGAATAATGAAACATGCACAAGTCAGTCTTCCCTACCACCACAGATTGAGGGAATTTTTGACCTGAATTTATAAAAAAAAATCATAAATTCACACAAAAAAAGTTGGATTTTTTTAATTTAAGGAAAATATCATTGTAAATTCCTGTTTATAACTCTATTTGTTAATTACAGAGAAGTTAAATAATATGGTATTTTTAAAGAAGAAAATTAAAGTTGCCCAGTATCTAACAAACCCAGCAATTACTATCTTTAAAGTTTGGATTTTGTTCTATTCTATACAAATTTACTCAAAATTACATTCCAATTTGATTCTATATGAATGGATTCAAATTAAAAGTGGGATAATGATATATGTACTATTTTGTTAACTCTTTAAACTGCAAACACAAATGTAGCATTGTATGTTAAGAACAATTAAGTCTCAAATTATGAATTTAAGATTTGTATAATATTCCATATTATGATTACTTACTATTGAAATGTTTGTTTTTAACATTTTACTATTCTAAACAACACTGTAGTTTGAACATGCTTATTCATAAATCTATGATTATTACTTTTGAATGTATTCCTAAAATACATAAAACTGAAACTATATATATATATACCTAAAACTATATACTTAAAACTACATATATACCCAAAACTCAATTATCTAAAACTACATATATATATACAATGTTACATATGTATAACATTATATATGTAACAAGATATAACATATTATATACAGTTATCCCTCAATAAGGTGGCAGATTTGCTCCAGGAGTCCTTGCATATATTAAAATCTGCAAATGCCCAATTCTCTTATATAAACTGGCACACATGGCATGTCCAATGAATACAGTCTGCCCTCTATATATGCAGGTTTTGCACCCGAGGAGTCAATCAACTGTGCATGGAAATTTCCATCCGCAGTTGGATAAACTTCTGAATGTGAAATTCAAGAATTCGGAGGGCCAACTTTATATTTACTGAAAAAACAACAGTGTATACATGGACTCATACAGTTCAATCCTGTGTTGTTCAAGAGCCAACTGTATAAATATATATAAATTATAAGGCACAACTCATTTTACTGAGCTTCACTTTATTGTGCTTCACAGATATCGCATTTTTTTATAGATTGAAAGTCTGTGGCAACTTGCTTCCAGCAAGTCTATCAGCACCATTTTTCCAAGAGCATTTGCTCACTTCATGTCTCTGTGGCACATTTTGGTAATCCTTGTAATATATCAAACTTTTTATTATTATTATATTTGTTATAGTGATCTGTGATCAGTGATCTTTAATGTTATTACAGTAATCGCCTTGGGCCACTACAGAATGTGCCCATATAAGGCAGTGAACTTAATTGATGATAAACGTTGTGTGTATTCTGACAGCTCTACTGACCTGCTATTCTCTCTCCCTCTTCTCAGGCCTCCCTATTTCCTGAGACACAAAAATATAGAAATTAGTCCAATTATAACCCTGAAATGACCCCTAAGTGTTCAAATGAAGAGTCACACATGTCTCTCACTTTAAATCAAAATCTATAAATAATAAAGCTTAGTGAAGAATGAGTATCAAAAGGCAAGAAAGACTGAAAGTTGGGCCTTTTTCACCAGTTAGCCTAGTTGTGAATGAAAAGGAAAACTTCTTGAAGAAAATCAGAAGTGCTACTCCAGGGAACACATGAATGATAAGAAAGTAAAATAGCTTTATTATTAATATGGGGTAGGTATTAGTGGTGTGGATAGATCATACCAGCCACAACATTCCTTTAGTAGCTACAGCTGCCATAGATAGTGAATCCTCTGATGAATCAGAGCAAAACAAATGAAAACCTTCTGGAAATAAGTCACCATTCTAGATGCTATTAAGAACTTCTGTGATTCATGGGAAGAGGTCAAAACATCAACATTAACAGGAGTTTGGAAGAAGTTGATCTGAACCCTCACGGATGACTTTGAAAGGTTCAAAACTTCAGTGGAGGAAGTAACTGCAGATGTGGTGGAAATAGCAAGAGAACTAGAATTAGAAGTGGAGCCCAAAGATGGAACTGAATTGCTGCAATCTCATAATAAAATTTTAACAGAAGAGGAATTTCTTCTTATGGATGAGTTAAGAAAGTGGTTTCTTAAGATGGAATCTATACCTCATAACAATGCTGTAAAGATTGTTGAAATTACAACAAAAGATTTAGAACATGACATCAACTTAGTTGATAAAGCACAGGTTTGAGAGGATTGACTCCAATTTTGAAAGAAGTTCTACTGTGGGTAAATTGCTATCAAACAGCACTGTGTGCTACAGAGAAATAGATCATGAAAGGAAGAGTGAATCATTGCAGCAAACTTCGTTGTTATCTTATTTTAAGAAATTGCTACAGCCACCCCAACCTTCAGCACTACCACCCCTAATCAGTCAGCAGCCATCAACATCAAGGCAAGACCCTACACTAGCAAAAAGATTAGGACTTGCTGAAGACTCAGGTAATGGTTAGCATTTTTTAGTATAAGGTATTTTTTTTAATTAAGGTATATACATTGCTTTTTAGGCATAATTCTATTGCACACTTAATAGACACCATATATATACATATATATATATATATCCCTGGTCCAGGAAGATCCCACATGCCGCGGAGCAACTAAGTCCATGCACCACAACTACTGAGCCTGCGCTCTAGAGCCCAGGAGCCACAACTACTGAGCCTGCGAGCCACAACTACTGACCCTGTGCTCTAGAGCCCGTGCTCCGCAACAAGAGAAGCCACTGCAATGAGAAGCCCGTGCACTGCAATGAAGAGTAACCCCCGCTTGCCACAACTAGAGAACGCCCATGTGCAGCAACGAAGACCCAACACAGCCAAAGATAAATAAAATAAAAAATGAATAAATTTTTTAAGAATGCTGTGAATTCGTAACACAATGATAAAAAAAATTATATATATAAAAAAAGGACTATTCAATAGTATTGTGAAAGGGGTCAAGACTAATTGCAGTAAGTGAGAGAGACTGAACTCAACTCTGTTGAAACGAAAGGTGGGAGGTTTTTTAAGCACTGGGTGAGCAAGTAGAAAAATCCTGTAGGACAGTAAAGGGAAAGTTGGTCGGTGTGATTAGGCCATCTGTTTGCTAGTTGGCACTTATCAAAGATAGGCTCCTAACCTCCCCATGGAGACTGGGAGGTAAGGATATCTTTCTCAAAGATTATATTTCAAAGGCATGGTTTCTAGGTCCTTAAGAAAGACATTCTTAGATTGTAACACTGGCAAGAGGCTGTGAGAAGATGTCTAAAATGTATTCAAGCTGAGAACATAAAGGCCATGTTGGAATATAAACAAACAAACAAGTAAACCAACAAATCAAGATTGCATTGATACAATTTATATTTTCATATATTATGCCACCATCATCACTAGCCTACATACTTTCTTCTATCCCTAACCCTTCTAACTTTGTGAATTTTAGTATTATAATTTGGGAACTAATGTTTATATGATACATCTTCTCATTCAATACTTATTTTAACACATTGCTTGGTCTGTCATCACATTTACATTATAAAACTGCAGTCTTTCTAGCTTCAGATACATGCTTTAAAATTTAAAGATTTCTGTGTAACTGGAACTAATGGGTAGATTTGTATAAACTCTTCAATATAACTTTTAATAAAAATACAAACAAATATTTCCATGTAAAGCAGAAATGTAAAGCCCTTTTGTGGAACTAAGTAACAAACACATGTTTTTATTAGATTGCGAGACAAATAACAGCCCTTAGATTTCACCACTGTAGTGCAATACAAATCAGTTTTCATGGGAGAAAGATTGACAACAGATACAAAATTAATAGAAAAGCATGCACATAATATTAGTATGACCAAACAGTAGGTATTCATTTAAAGGGGTGGCATCCAGAAATTACAGATCTTTACACTATAGTTATAGTTCTCATCAAGGAAAATGAAATTGCTAAGTACTTTGTGTAAATTCTTACAAATTCATGCTTCTGGGTTTATATCTCTGCCACTGGGGTGTTAAGTGACCTTACACAAGCTAATTAATCTTTTCTCTTTGCCCTGGCCTTTTCATCCATTACATGTGCCTGTAGGGAGATTTGTTAGACTAGCACATAAAATAGTTCCATCAAAGCATCAAATTTCAAGCCAGAGGAAGAATACAAAATAACAATGATGCCCAACAGCTCTGCTTTCAGGAACACTTTTATTTCTTAACATCTGCACTTCACATCAAATTGCAACATCCAGTTGCCTCTGGGACTATCTGGGGAATGAAAGTGTTAATGCCAACTCTTCAGCATTTTGGGATCATAATGTGGACAAAATTGTAATTATTGTTGCAATGCCACTTGAAATAGGCATCCTCCAACAAATTGTCATTAGTTGGAGGTGGGCGGTAGTGTCATGGGATAATATGAGGAATATCACACAGAGGGGGGGAAACCCGTAAATAAGGAAGAGCAATTCCCAAAATGGATGGGTATTATTGTCTGTTTAGAAAAGAAAGGGAGCAAGACATGGTAATGTGTAGGAAAAATAAATACTGGCATGCATAGAAATGAATTGTTATTTTTTCTCAATACTCTCCTTTTAGTCTATGAGATGTGACTGCCAGATGTCAAATTACCTTATTGAGACAACCACATAGACAAGGACATGTTGCAGATCCGTGATGATCAGTAGCATATCCACTAACCTTGTATGTCCACTTTGCACTTAAAATGTGGTTAATCTGAATTGAGAAGTGGTGTAGATATGAAATACACACCAAATTCGAAGACTTGAAAAGAATGTAAAAGATCTGTCTTTGTCCCTTAGGCTGTTATAACAGAATACCACAGACTGGGTTGCTTATAAACAAGCTAAATTTGTTTTTCACAATTCTGGAGGCAGGATCAGGCATGGATAGATTCAGTGTCTGATGAGAGCCTACTTCCTGGTTCATAGACAGGCTGTCTTCTTGCTGTGTGCCCACATAGGAGGAGGGGTGGGGGATCTCTTTGGGGTCTCTTTTATAAAGGCACTAATCCCATTCACAAGGGCTCCACCCTCATGACCTAATCATTTCCCAAAGATCCCACCTTCAAATACCATCATATAGGTCTCAACATATGAATTTTGAGGGGACACAAACATTCAATCTGTAGGAAGATCTCACTCATAATTGTTTTATATTGACTACATATTGAAATGCTGTTTTAGACATGGGTTAAAATATTATTAAAATTAAATTTGTCTCATTTTACTTTTTAATGTGGTTATTACAAAATTTAAAATATGTTGCCCTCATTGTATTTCTGCTGTATAGTGGTATTATAGAGAGTAGAGGTGCCTGTGGGTACTGCCTAAATGCTGAAAATAAGAAACTATGAAAGTGAAAATTTTGCCAATCCCTCAGCACATCAACAGCAGGCAAAAAGTGGAGGCAAGACTGTCTTTTCTTCCCCTCAGCTATCATTGATGAAAATTGTCCATAGATTGAAATATCATGGCCAGGAAAAGATCAGCTCTAATATTCTTCCTACTAGCTTAAATTTCTTTTTTTTAAAAAATTGAGATTATAATTGACATATAACATTGTGCAAGTTTAAGGTGTACACCATGTTGATTTGATACATTTATGTATTGCAATTGCAATATGATTGCCACCTAGCATTAGCTAACACCTTTATCACGTCACATAGTTGTCATTTTTTGTGTGTGATGAGAACATTTTAAAAAAATATTTATTTATTTATTTGGCTTTGCCGGGTCTTAGTTGCAGCATGCCGGATCTTCGTTGCCACATGCAGGATCTTTTGCTTGTGACATACGGGCTCTTAGTTGCAGCATGCGGGATCTAGTTCCCTGACCAGCAATCGAACCCAGGCCCCCTGCATTGGGAGTGAGGAGTCTTAACCACTGGACCACCAGGGAAGTCCCCAGTCTTGTAGCAACTTTGGAATATATAATACAGTGTGGTTGACTATAACCACTATGCTGTGCATTAGATGTCTAGAACTTATTCATCTTCTAACTGCAAGTTTGGAGCCTTTGACCAACATCTTTCAATTCCCCCACCACTCAGCCCCTGGTATCCACCATTCTATCCTGTTTCCATGAGTTAGGCTTTTTTAGATTCCACATATAGGTAATATCATACAGTATTTATCTTTCTCTGTCTGACATATCTCTCTTAGCATAATGCCCTCAAGGTCCACCTATGTAGTCACAAATGACAGGATTTCCTTCTTCCTCATGGCTGAATTATATATATATATACATATATATATATGTATATATATGTATATATATATATACTTTTCATAAAACTTGACTAGAAAATTCAGTCTTCATCTTTTCCTCTCATTCACCTTTTCTCTAATATTTTTCTTTAATATGAAACTGCTAAATGTTTCTCAACGCTTTTCCACTGCCAACCAGATAACTTCCAACATTGTTAATCTTTTTTAACCTGGTCCCAGCTGACTTTCCAAATATTCATACATTATATTATTTTTCTACAGTTTTCAGCTATTCACTTTAATGCATGCTATTTTGTGTTTTTCTTTTCTTTTTTTTTTTTTTTTATTTTGTGTTTTTCTATAAATCAGTTCACATCACATTTTGCCCCCCAGGAATCTCTCATACTGCTCTCTGACTAGTCAGTTGAATGGTGGAAAAAAAATGTTCATATCCCAACCCATACAACCTGTAAATGTAATTTTATTTGGAAAGAAAGGGTCTTTGCAGATGTAATTAATTTAAGAATCTTGAGATGAGCTCATCCTGGGTGGACCCTATGGCCAATGACAATGACCTTATAAGAGACAGAAGAGGAGAAGCTAGAGATTAGGGGAGAAGGCCATGTGAAAACAGGCAGAGATTGGATTTATGCAGCCACGAGCCAAAGAAGATCTGGAAAGACCAAAAGTTGGAAGAAGCAAAAAAATATTCTTCCCTACAGCCTTCAGAAGAAGTGTGGTCCAGCCAATACCTTGACATTGGACTTCTGTCCTCCAGAACCATAAGAGAAAAAATTTCTGGTATTTTAAACAACAAATGTTGTGGGAGTTTGTTATAGCAGTCATAGAAAACTAATACACTGACCAAATTACCAGATTCTATTCATATTGCCAATAAAGTATTCTCATCCTCAAAAAGTAATCCTATCCCCTTCCATAGTATTTTTTACATATTTCTTGTCATATCTATTATTTTCTACTATATATAGTACATATTCACTAATCTTCCATATTTAACTTCCTAGAATGTTTGTGCATTGAGGAAAGTGATAATACTTTATACATATCTTTGTTCCCATAGTACCTACCACGGTGCCTCATATATGATGTAAAAATGCTAATAAATATTTTGCAAATATTTTGTAGACAAAATTTTAAAATCTGTTTTGAAAAATTATTTGATTTTTCTAAGTCCTCAGTGTTTCAACAGGAAGTGCAGTGGTTTTTATTTTAGTATAAAGAATACCTCTGAAACGCAGCATTGAAATATATATTATATATATTTCACCTCTCTCTCTCTCTCTCTCTCTCTCTATATATATATATATATATATATCCTCAAGATACAGTGCATGGAAAAATTTATATGATTATTTGTTCTTTTTTAATGGAATACTTCAGTGGGAATTTTATTTTCTTAATCTTGGTTCTGCATAACAATGATATCAAAGCTAGCACGGGCTTGGAATTAAAACATATCTTGAAATATAATCATAATTTTTAAGCACATTCTATCTGAAATATGAGCTGTTGAAACAACATTTGTGTTAAGAAAGTAAACTGTGTAATTTAGGTGAGGTAACTTTTTGTAAGACTATTTAAAGGAAAGGTGTAGGTTGTATTTTCTTTTAATAATATTGTATACCGGTATCCTTTTGCAAAGCTGCATAAGTAGAACTTCTCTTATGAAATATGTTTTTGGAGAGAATAATTGCTAAGAGAAGACTGGTGACAACATAATTATATAATGTATCAGACAACGTCTTAGTAAATGTTTATATAATAGCTGATTACTGCAATAAGAATACACAAAATGAAAATAGAACTCTCACCTCACTTTAAAAAATAAATGTCAACATATTTGAATGGAAGTTCAATAATTTCAGGTTATATAACTTAACATAGTATCTGTACAAAGTGGAAGCTACCATTTTCATTAATACAGATCTTCCCCCCCAAAAAAAGTGTGTCTTGATCTTATCCTCATAGTAAATATATTATCTCACTGAAGTTCCTACACAATCCCTCCACCTCAGGGAATTAAATGTTATTCAAGAAATACTGGTACTAGAGTTAAAAAATAAATAAATAAAAGAAAGAAATTAAATTGTCAAACATTTACCTTTATTCAATTAACATACTGTATTGAGTATCTGGTGGCATACAGTAGGGTCCTTCATAAATGCTTATCAAATAAATCAATCTTGCATGTGATAGTTTCTTTTTTTACAATTAATTTTAATTTTAGAAGACAAAGCTCAATCTGTTTCTTTTTTTTGAAACAATTATAAGACATTTTTATAAAATAAATTTGCCAGCACATTACTCTTGTAATAATTACCTAGTATTTGAGTAACTACATGTTTTTTGGTATACTTCAATAGCACAAATATATTATTGTTAATTATCTGCATTAATGCTCCACCTTCTTTCCTTCTGTCACAGAGGAAGGTTTTGCTTTTATGTTTTCTGGTTTTCTCTCCTTCCACTTGAAGAGGATTATCACCCCATTACTGAGTCCCAACTCACCTGTATACATAGTTGTTCCCTACTTATAACGCAATTTCTATGTCTTTACATAGGTTGAAGTTTATTCTATACTCTTAAACCTCCCTTAACTTAACATCCTGTTCTGGGACTTCCCTGGTGGCACAGTAGTTGAGAATCTGCCTGCCAATGCATGGGACATGGGTTCGAGCCCTGGTCCAGGAAGATCCCACATGCTGTGGAGCAACAAAGCCCATGAGCCACAACTACTGAGCCTGCACTCTAGAGCCTGTGAACTACAACTACTGAGCCTGTGTGCCACAACTACTGAAGCCCGCACGCCTAGAGCCCGTGCTCTGCAACAAGAGAAGCCACTGCAATGAGAAGCCCGCGCATCACAACGAAGAATAACCCCCGTCACCACAACTAGAGAAAGCCTGCATGCAGCAATGAAGACCCAACATGGCCAAAAATAAATAAATAAATAAAGTTATTTAAAAAAAAAAACAAAAAACATTCTATTCTGGTTACCACTCTTTGTTACAGTCTATTCCATTTTAACTCATTTCTAATTTTCCCATGGTCTTTAGAGATAAGAGCCTCAAGGGTATGGAACAGTTTGATAGTAATTCCTCATCTTGAAGATTCACATGCAATGTCAGTTGTGTAAATTAGCAATCCACTGCTACATGTGTCTGAGGCCTGTGATTTCAGTTTCTCACTGGTGAATTATTTATTTTCAAGTCATTGTCTTGAAATGTTTTCAAGCTCCCTCTCTCTCACTCGGGCTTGTGGATGGAATTTTACTAGCTCTCTTTTAATGAAGGCACAACCTCTCAAGACTCTTTGTTTTCTTCAGGAAGATCAGCTCCAGCTCCTTATACTACATAGCCTACTGCCTCAAATCTGGAATGACTCAAAACCTCAAAGCTCCATGCTCCAACCTGGGCTGGTTGTTCTGCCATTCTGTTTCAAATTTGCTATTTTTGGATTTTTTATTCTTATCCCCTTGAGACACCTATTCTCTTATCTCTTGTAGATCCTCTATTGCCTGGCTCTTTTTTTTTTTTTTTTTTTTTTTTGGTTTACTCTTATTTTAGTGCTGCACATTCTTCACTAACTCCCTTAGAAAGGAATAAAAGGTGAATAAAAAGTGAATTTTTGAGACCTTGGATACCTAGCAATATCCTTATACAATATGAATATTTTATGGAATAGTTGTCTTGGGATAAAATGTTGGATTGGATAGTTCCCTATAAATGTTTAAGGCTTTTCTCAATTTCTACTTTAGACGTGGTTATAGAAGATTCTTATATCATTCTTATTTGTGAAATTTTATTATTGTCTCCCTTCCCTTCCCTTCTTGTAAGCTTTAAGATCCTTTATTCATAATATTTGGAACACTCTGTGTCTTGGTATGAAGGTTTTTTAAGTGTTGGGCTGGTTAATGGTGGGTTGATCCTTTCAGTTTAGAAAATGATGATTTTTGGTTATGGTAACTTTTTGTATTATTTATTTCATTAACTATTTTAAGGAATTACTTTCTTGCAGAGTGTTTTGGATAGTTTGAACTATATGAGAGAATAAAACAGGGAAAATCAGTTCCTTCATGTAGTTTATATTCTTACGAAGGTAGACAGATTTTTTTTTTTAAGTACATTTCAAAGAATGGTAGAAGGTGATCAATGGCAAAGGAAAAAAATAGAACAGGGTAAAGGAGATTGGGAGGTCTTGGGTAGCAGAAGCAGACTGCAATTTTCAATAGGGTGGTTAAGATGGGTTGTTCTGGGAAAGAGAAATTTGACAAAAAGATATGAAAGAGGTGAGTGAGAAAGTTATTTGATTATCTGGGTGAAAAGATTTCCAGGAAGAGGGAACAGTCACCATAAGACCCCATGTGGGACCATGTTACATTGTTCAATGGGATAACTGTGATATAAGCAATACTCAAGAGGGAAATTTTAAAAAAAGAGGGAAATTAAAGGGAAGTGATCAAGTGGACAGATAGTATGTACACTAATAATAACCGTGCAAGGAAAATAGGCATAATCTGAAATGTTCCAGGGGAAATCAGGAAATATGTTCACCTTAATTGTATGTAATTTTAATAAATTTCATGTTACTTTGAATGAACTGGGGTCACAGTCCTTCTTTAAGAAGATGAGTGACAGGATCTGATTTAATTTTGAAAGGGATGATCACTGTTGCTGTGTTGAGCCCAGATGGAAGAAAATTAAAGGTGAGAAAAAGGAGACAAGTTAGCAATCCACTGCAGTACTTTAGGTGAGAAAAGACTGTGGCTCTTACCAGGGTGATGGCAGTGGAGGTGCTGAAAAGTAATTGACTTCTAAATATATTTTAAAGCTGTAAGTGCAGGTTATCCTGCTAGATAGGTGAAGGCAATGAGTAGGCAGTTAACTGGGATTCTGGTTTTTCCATGTGAGTATGAGGAAGCACAGAAGGAGCAAGAGAGTTAAGGATGCATTCAAGGAAACTATCATAGTTAACTATTGAACTGGCTAAAGAGGGAAGAAAGGCACTAAGGGGGCATGCAACATTGAAAAGTGAAAGTATAATGGTGTAAGATCCTGAAGGATTTTACAGATTATCAGAGTTGGACTGACAACTAGAGGAAGTTAGCCAGATAATAAACAAACAAACAAACATATGAAAATTGGATTTAAAAAATTGCTGAGTTGCCATTATTGGTAATGACAAGGTTTAGGACAGTGTGACACTGGCAGTGAATGGTTGAGATTGAATCACAAGAAAGAAGTTAAGGAACTGAGAGGCTAGGATTGTAGCAGAATCATCTCGCCTGTACTGAAATAACCAATAATTAAGATAAAAGTAGGGTTGGAGAAAATTACAAAAAGGCAGGTGCTAACCTAGTTTGGAAGTAAGAGGAAATGGCTTGAAAGTCGCTGAATGAGTTTTTTGTTGTTGTTGTTGTTGTTTTAAGTGACATAATTTGACCACATGAGATTCAATGCTGGGGTTTTTTCTGGAGAAGGAAACACAAATGACTAGAATCAACAATGAGCCCAGTTGCCTTGAGGGCATTTATCAAACTTGGTGAATTTAAGTATCACTTTTCATGGCCCTGTGGAGCTTGGGGAACCAAAGGTTAAGGAAGAACCAACTCATGGAAGGAAGGCTAAAGGGTAAACTTGTATAAGGGTAGACTCAATAATATTGCTCTGAAAAATAAAATGAGCTAGTAATATACTCATACATCTATCACCATCCCCATACATTTCCCCTTCACTGTCACTCAGCACAAGGGCAAAATAAATTCTCCCCTGTGAATCTGTAAAGTTATCAAGAAGATTTGAAGACAAAACTCATAACACTTGTATAGCTTAATTATTTTTTATTTTGTTTTGTTTAAGGTGGCGGCCCCTTTTTTATGTTGTTTTTTCAACACATGTTATAGGTTTTGTCATCAAATGTGAATGGTGACCTGCATAGAATCATGGTACATCAGTTTTTAGAGTCATTAGAAGTTAGAAATTATCTATTATTCTACTGATAAGAAAATCAAGGTGTAGAAATGGAAAATAGTTATGGAATTATGAACTGCTGGTAACCTTACTGTGAATATTATTTGTTTAAGCTACATATTCTTACTTCCTATAAAAAGCAGAATTTTTTTATTTATTATTATTTTTTGGTCAGGCTGCATGGCTTGTGGGATCTTAGTTCCCCAACCAGGGACTGAACCCATGCCTCAGCAGTGAAAGCGCAGAATCCTAACCACTGGACCGCCATGGAATTCCCAAAAGCAGAATTTTGAATTCAAAGTTTATCAATTCAATTTCTAACACAATTATTTACTAGCTTTGTGACCTTATATAAGTTAATTAACATCTCTGAGCATTGGTTTCTTCCTGTGAATACTACTAGCTAGTATGCAATTTTGTATTAGGAGAAAATATATAATATATATGAAAGCTTTATTAGAAGCTAATAAATATTTTTAGCATATTATTACCAGCAACCAAAATTAAAGCAAAATATTTCAATTTATAAGCATTCATAAAGTGAGTTTCCTTTAAACACTGAATCACTATGCGAGTTGGGAAATGAATTTCAGCATTTTCCTTTTAATTTCATTCAGAGAAGGCTATCTTTGAAACATATAGCTATGAACTCCAGAAATTACTTTTCCAAAGTCAGCATAGACACAAATAAGAACACATGATATAATTAAAAAGGAAAGCACCATGCTGTTACATCAGAAGCAGAGTATGAACAAAAAAAGAACTATGGATGTCATTTCCTAATGGAAAGCAGGAGGAAACAACTTAAAAAAAATTAAGAAAAAAATGAAGACGATGAAATAGCACTCAGCTTGCAACGTCATCAGAGCAGTTTAAAATTTTTTTATGTTACTATTATGAACCAGCAGAGGAGTCACCAAGAAGTGCCTGCAGGATTTAATGACAATATTTTCCACAGTGCACGTTTGAAA
The DNA here is from genome assembly GCF_965194805.1 of Balaenoptera borealis. Taxonomy (NCBI): domain Eukaryota; kingdom Metazoa; phylum Chordata; class Mammalia; order Artiodactyla; family Balaenopteridae; genus Balaenoptera; species Balaenoptera borealis. The sequence continues at coordinate 23,471,051 of NC_138876.1, forward strand.
AACACACATTTCCCAATTTCTAGAATTTAAATTTATCTGTGCAACAATTAATAGGAAGAGAACTAACCAGAGTACCTTTCATGATACTTAGATTTTTTACCACTACCTTTGTAAGTGGGAGGATTGGTAGTAAGTACTCCAGTAACCAGTATATAATTTTATGTGCAGTTGTGGATAAATATGTAAATGTACTAGTTAGCTTTTGCTGGATAATAAAGTATTTCAAAATGGAGTGGCTTAAAACAACTATCTGTTATATCACAAGTTTCTGTTGCTCAGGAATTCAGCCACATCTTGCCTGGGTTTTCTGGTTCAGGGTCCCTTAAAAGACTGCAATCAAGGTAATGGCCAAAGCTGTGATCTCAATTAAAGGCTCAACAGAGTTGGAAGACTTGGAAGCAGGGAAGGATCAGCTTTCCAGCTCAGTCATTGTCATTGGCAGGATTCATTTCCTCATGGGTAGTTGAATCGAGGGACTCAGTTTCTCATTGGCTGTTTGCTAGAGGCCGCCCTCAGTTCCTTGACACATGGCCTCTCTACAGGGCAGTTCACAATAAGGAAGCTGGCTTCAGTCAAGGAAGCGAGAGAGCAGAGAAGATGCACAAGGAAGAAGCCAGTCTTTTCATTGCCTAATCTGCGAGATTTTCGTCATAGTCTACTCATTAGAAGTAAGTCCCTGGGTCCAGTCCACATTCAGAAGCATGGATTATGCATACTCCTAGAACACTAGAAGGTGAGGGTCACTGAGAGCTTTCTTAGAAGCTGACTGCCACAACAGACCATACATAGATACGTACATATACCTAAATACACATACACAAGAATATACAAAGAGAAATATATGTCCATGTTAAATACTTAGTAACCTATACATTTTATTTATTTATTTATTTATTTTTGGCTGTGCTAGGTCTTCATTGCTTCACATGGGCTTTCCCTAGTTGCTGCGAGCAGGGCCTACTCTTCATTGCGGTGCGCAGGCTTCTCATTGCGGTAACTTTTCTTGTTGCTGAACATGGGCTCTAGGAGCGCAGGCTTCAGTAGTTGTGGCACATGGCCTCAGCAGTTGTGGCTCACAGGCTCTAGAGCACAGGCTCTGTAGTTGTGGCACACGGGTTTAGTGGCTCCACGGTACATTTTAAAATTTAGGTTTATTTCTTCTAAATTAATCTGTTTGGTTGCATTTTAAATGTTCAGATTTAGATATTGTCAAATACTGCTAGAGTGTTCTTGAAAATTTATATTTCCTAATTTCACTTTTAATCAGGGATATAATGCCTAAAATTTGTAGAGAAAATGAAGAGTAATGCTTATTTCCAGAATAGTGGCTAGACAAAGGGTAACCTAATTTTGGTTGGCTAGAGATTATTGTATCTTTGATATATTTATTTGCAATTATTTATGTTTTTCTGAAAAGATTGTTCTATTTTTTCAAATATTTTGACAAAGGATTTTTAAAACATTAATTTCTTTACATATTCTCCAAGCACTATTTCCAAGTTATGAGGCTCTAGTAACGTGCTTAGTGACAACTGATTAATTTCTAAATAAGTATGTGTAGAACTCCTTTTTTCATATAATATGAAAATAAGGAAAAAGAGTAATAAGTTAAGGTTAAATTATTATCAAAGGGAATAGAGGAAAAAATTAACAAACTGAGTATATTGGCTATCTTACAACAAAAAGAAGTATAAGATAAACATTACTATGATTAATATATTTCAAAGAAATCATATAGTTATATTTTAGCATTAAAAATAGCTTACTGCCATTGAATGTTGAATAATCATCTCATATTCCTCTGAGGGAATTCTAATAGCAAAGGTATCTTATATTTCTTCTACTAAGGGAATTCACGTTTTCTGGCTCATGGCTAATGCTACCGATAATAAGAGCAAGTTTCAAATGAATGTCAAGTTTGCTACATTTACAGAGGCACTTTGGAAGACCAAGCTAGAGAGGCTAATATCAGTTCATTCTGAGCAATTCTCTTTTGCGTTCTGATAAGTCAACTATTAAATAAAGTAATTATTCAAAAGCTGAGGTGAAATTCAAAATGCCATATTTAATGAGCAGTATTGCACTGCCAGTCATCAATGAGAATAAAGTTAACTCCATATAGCCAAGAGATACTGTTTGAATGACAGCCTAGGATAACAGAGCAGTCTACAGCAGTTATAGGTGCTCTACAAATTACTTTCAATCAATGACTGCATGAACATGTTAATTTTCACAGTGTTATTCTACGGAATTGTATCGTGGTAGAGAAAAAAGTTTGAAAAAATAAAATTTAACTTAGAGATAAAAGTTGATAAACATGATAAATATACATAGCCATATTTTTATGATAGATACAGCACATACTAATTTAAAAATACCACTTAGGATATGGAACTTGAGAAACACAATATACAGTTTAGTCTGTATTGTGACTAAACAATGATAGTTTAGTCACTCTCCTTGCTTCAAGGGCACTATAGTCTTTTTTATTTACTGTTCCTTATTTACTAAAATTTTTAGAGATGCAAGTCATCATCACAACTAAATCTAGAGACTTAACAGCACAATCACTTTAGCCCCTGACTTACCATTTTCAATCAGATTGCCACACGTGGCAAAGACATGGGGGAAAAAGTATTTTATACAAAAGTGTACAGAATACAATAATACAAAAAATATAATAATTCTGAAAGGCACATCATGAAATTTCTGGGAAAAAACACTTTCCAGGCAAAAGGAAAGTTGAGAGCAAAGACTTTGAGTATGGAGTGTGTTTGGTAGACTCAAAGATCAGCAAGGAGCTTACCGTGGCTGAACTGGGAGAGAAGACTAGCTAGAACAAGAAGGAGGAGAAGTAAAGAGGCTCAGACCAAGCACGGTCTTAGAAGCCATTGGGGGCTTCCCTGGTGGCGCAGTGGCTGAGAATCTGCCTGCCAATGCAGGGGACACGGGTTCGAGCCCTGGTCTGGGAGGATCCCACATGCCGCGGAACGGCTAGGCCCATGAGCCACAATTACTGAGCCTGCGCGTCTGGAGCCTGTGCTCCGCAACACGAGAGGCCGCGATAGTGAGAGGCCCGCGCATCGCGATGAAGAGTGGTCCCCGCTTGCCACAACTAGAGAAAACCCTCGCACAGAAACGAAGACCCAACACAGCCAAAAATAAATAATAAATAAATAACAAATAAATTTAAAAAAAAAAGCCATTGGAAGATATTGGCTTATATCGTATTTGCTCAACCTTACTTATATCAGAGAAATTAAAGTTAAAACCAAAACAAATATTATTTCATGCCACTAGAGTAGAAAGAATGGTTCACAATTATAAAACGTTGGTGAGGAGGTGAATGAACACCAATTGCTGCTGGTAAAATTCTAAATTCTAGAGCAATCATGGAAAGAAATTCATTTACCCGTGACCCAGTAATTGCATTTCTAAATTTATAGAGAAACACTTTTATATGTGCTCCAGGAGAAATACACAGGAGGATGTTCACGATGGTATTATTTACTGTATCAAAAACTGGAAACAACCCAAAGGACTTAAAAGTCACACAATAAAATGTTGTACAGCAGAGAAAATAAATGAACTAAAGCTGTGGGAAAGACAAATTTTGAATCTATAATACTAAATAATAATAATGTTGCAGGAGACTATATTCAGAATAATATCATTTAAAAATGTTTACAAAGGGGTGAACATTTATCTTGTTTATGGAAATATAAATATGGAATAAAGGATAAGAAATGACTATCACAAATCTCTTGATAATAATAACCTATTGGGAGATGTCAGAGGGATGAAATGGGGGAGGAGCAAATAAAAATATGTAGTTATCATTACTGTTCTAGTTCCAAAACTGAGTAAAAGTTTGTTATATATATCAAATATTGTTAAGTAGATACCTTAAATATAAGTAATAACACAAGCATAATAAAATTTATGTAATGTCAAATGGTTCAATTATATCATATTACTGTAGATTCAGATTTAACATTTTACTAAAGCATGCTATTAGTTTCCTGTGGCTTTTGTAACACATTACTACAACCTCAATGGCTTAAAACAACAGAAATTTATTCTCACAATTGTGCAAGCTGGAAATCCTAAATCTGGCAGGGCCTCACTCTCACTGGAGGTCTAGGGGAGAAACTATTCTTGGCTTCTTCCAGTTTCTGGTGGCTGCAGAAGCTGGGCTTTCCTTGGCATGTGGCTGCATCATTCCAATCTCTGCCTTTGTCTGCATATTGCTTTCTCCTCTGTCTATGTGTTTTCTCCTCTTCTTTCTATCTCCAGTCCCCTCTGTCTTTTTATTATAAGGACATTTGTGATTGGATTTAAAGCTCACCTTAATAATCCAGGATTATGTCCTCATTTCAAAATCCTTAATTTAATCACATCTGCAAAGACCTTTTTTCCAAATAAGAGTAACAATCACAAGCTCCAGGGATTTGATTTGCATGTCTTTTGCGGGGACATTTTTCATCTTACCACACATAATTATGATATTCAATGATTATTACCTGACTATTAAATCAATTTAACAAATTGAGACTAAGGCTTTTATAGTTCATTAAAAATACATTCCTTAAATGTACTGTATAGGTTAGGCAAATTTTATAAATTTCATAACTGTGTAAAGATCCACTAGATGGTATATCTACCTACTACTCTGAAATTCTGCACATCCATTTCATAAATCATAGAGCTTAAAAGTTTCTCAGTTACTGGAGGTCAGTTACTGTCTTTCCTTGCCTTTGGGCACAGCTACATTTAAACTAGCAGGGAAGAGGTATCTATTCCGTTCTTAAAGGTCTCTAGCAAAAGGGATTATATAACCTCTCCCAGCAACACATTTTGACATTTCAAGCAATGAATATTTAAAATCTAACTCTTACGTTCCAGAGACATGGGAAATAGTAAAACCTTTACAACTTGCACATTTACTGAAAAGTTCCAGCAGTTGATGCAGTGGACAGCAAATATGAGGCAAATAAGAAAAACTAGAACGATGAACAGATTTCATTTTTATATTATCACTGATACTATGAAACTCAGATACAGTTTGGCATAGGGATAAATTATGATCTTGACTTTTTTAGTCTTTTTGAGAAAAAAATGAGTTTTCCTTTAAAAAAAAAAAACTTTAGCCTGAGGTGACTGAAAAATATATGAAGAAAATCTTTCAGGTTCATCTTACTCCTGCAAATTTTTTTCTCTAATGCAGAGTAGAGGGAATGATGCTGGGGTAAAGGAAGGACCGAAAGCAAATACGGAAATGAAAATTAAGCACAAAACAATCCGGTTGTTCTAACTCTTAAACTACACAGAAAGTTTGATAATTTCACTTGATAAGATATAAAATGAGGATAGATATATTATGTTAAAAACCTCTGATATTTTATGGTAGGGAAGAGATTTAATCCAGATGGAATTAGCAAAGCAACCTTGCTCACAAAGTATTTTATCTCCTTTACATTCTCAGGTACATTTTTACTGACATCATTTCCAAGGATACATGGTTTAAACAACATTCCACATTTTACCAAGTCAAGGATAGCATGTGATTCATTGTCTTTGGAAATCAGTGATTTTGTAAGTAACTGCTTTGCTATGTTATTTCAGAGATTGTGCAGGGTGTGGTATGGCTATTCCACCCTCAGAATAAAAAGCAGAAAAGGAATATTCTAGGTGGATCTGGGCCACCACCTAAGTGTGGTAAAAGTGGAAAAACAGCTTTTCTACATTTCTGTACCCTTGAGATGCCAACACTTAATATAAATATGGTAATACAATCTACTTATCTGTAAAGCCAGGACATAAAACTCTCTTAGAAGTTTTTCTGGGAACTTTCTTTTGAGTAGGAATTGAGTTGAATCCCAAATGGTTCTCGATTATTAGGGTAAATTATCTAGAATTTCTTGTATATTTCCTGCTTACAATCACTGTATTTAATGCAACGTAATTCAACTCTCTTGACTTTTTAAAAATGATCATGGTTTGGCAATGTGCCTAATCTTTGGTGAAACTGCTTAATCACTGTACTTTAAAGAATGGTGGGGCTTCCCTGGTGGCGCAGTGGTTGAGAATCTGCCTGCCAATGCAGGGCACACGGGTTCGAGCCCTGGTCTGGGAGGATCCCACATGCCGCGGAGCGGCTGGGCCCGTGGGCCACAATTGCTGAGCTTGTACGTCTGGAGCCTGTGCTCTGCAGCAAGAGAGGCCCGCGCACCGCGATGAAGAGTGGCCCCCGCTTGCCGCAACTGGAGAAAGCCCTCGCACAGAAACGAAGACCCAACACAGCCATAAATAAATAAATAAATAAATAATGTTAGCTGTTAAAAAAAAAAAAAATTAAAAAAAAAAAAAAGAATGGTGTATAGGTAGCATGCATAATTATCCCTCAGGAATCATTAGCATATGATAAATTTAAGATTTAGTCAAATGTAAGTACTGTATAGAGTCTGATATAAGACACTACTGCTTGGAAAAATGATGTCAAACCAAGGAATTGCAGCAATCTAGCAGCTGCTAGAAAAAAACTGACCTGCAGAAAATGAATCAGGAATGGAGGGAGCATCTTAAAATGTGGGCATTCTGGTAAAGGTCACACTGCATTTTGATCTCCTTGAATCTATTTCAAGATGCAGAATAATATCTCAAGAGGGTTGAATAGTATGTGATTTTTACTAAACAGTTTCTTTCCTAATACAGAATTGTTAGGTGAGTACAACTGTTTCATTCTTCAACCTTGAATTTATAAGAACTGACAATTTGTTCTTTGCCAGAAGTTTTGTCTTTTCTACTTGTCTCTTTGAGGATTTCACGAGCTGAAGTACGCCAGAGAAGGGAAATTTTCTTCAATCAGGTAATGGTGAATAATGTCTAATAGATTAGTCTGGATGTGGAGGGATAGGAAAGGAGAGAGAGGAGGGTAACAAACTGTGAACAATGGAATAGATTTTTTCATGATAATGATCTTAGGAAAAATGTACATTTCTACCTTAATGTTAGGTATAGATGAAAATGTTTTGAATTGCAAAAATAAAAGACATGCAGTCAATTCTTCAGCTGCAAAGTCTCTGCTTTAAAAGTTATTCTGTAAATTGTTAGTTTAGGATAACAGAGTATTTTAAATCATGGCAAATTTCCCAACAAAATAGGAAAACTTATTTTAAGTGGGGAAAAAAATGTTTTTACTTACTAAAGTCTCTGAGTACAGAAAATAATCCAGGACAAATCTCTATCCATTGTTCACTTTTTAATATCTTTCTTTTTAAATCCTTTATCTTGAGAACCCAAAGGATTGGCCAGCCTGTTTCCCTTTCACTTTCCTTATTATGTTTGACCAGGGATGTTTTCTGAAGTAGGGTGAGTAGATAGAACTGGAATAGTAAACACAGGCAATGCGACTTAGAAATTTACACGGAGGGAGCAGCATTTGGGGAAATGACAACGAGTGACCATGAGGGTTTTCTAGTCCATCATCCCTTTCCTTCAAGCACCACCACTCTGCACTCGACATTACAATTTTGGGTCATTTTTTAATGTTGTTTTGCAAGCAGTGGTATCTGTATTAGTAGAAAGAAGGGGAAAATAAAAAGAAAATCCTAAATGGTGTTTATGGGGAATAAGCAAAATGCGTGTAGGTCCTTGATTAACTGCTCACTCTGCTTGGGAAGTCATGTCTCAGAGCCATTGACGTGCAAGGACTATTTGGTTGGAGCCAAACTACACAAATACACTGTAAGCAGTTCATGGTCTTGAATGCCAAGTCATTGGTCCAAAATAAATTGCTTTGTATACAAAATGTTAATGGAAAGAATGATAATAAATCATGTAAACATGAGATTTTAAAAATTTTAATATAGATTGTGATTTCTTTTCAAAATGAATGGAACTTTTGTTTTGAGTCATTTTGATAGACTATCAGAGAAAATTATACTATAATGACATTTAAATGCAGGTAATATTGAATAAAACATTTGTTATCACTAGGAGAATAGACGTTGTTCACATGTCAGGATCATGTAATGAGGATCCAGGAATGATTTATACAAAGAATGCGCTCCTTAACAAATTAAGGGAAAACTGATACTACAGGAAGAATGTTTATCACCTAGGGCAGCTTCACAAAATGATGAAAGTGACTTCACAAATGGTAAAAGTATAAGAAGGAAATATTTAAGGGGTCAAACTAATTCTTTTATATACAGTCTTGGTTCCATGACTCAAATATATAAATTACTGAACATACACTCACGTCATCTGAGTAACCCAAATGTCTCAGTACAGGTTCTAGAATTGTTATGTTTTGCAATCATGGCAATTCACATGTTGAAATTATTTTCACTTCAGTGTGTTATTTTATTAAGGGTTGTCTTAAGAAATAAAATTCATCGAAGAAGGGAGGTGAAATGACAGATATGGCAGTCAGCTTGATCCCTTAATTCCTAAGTTAGAGGTTAGGATTTGGCTAATTGCCTTTTCCTACAACCTATGAAATAGAGAGTATAAAATTTTTATAAAGTTCATTAATTGAACATTTGAGATTTCATTTTAGTGCTCCTTCTACTTGGTCATTTTCTGGAGAACTGAGGTTCTAGGGATGAATCAAGGACTGCAGCATTGTGTTAGTAGGTTCTAACTAACCTGGGGGGGGGCAATGGAATTAGATTTATTCAGACAGAAAATATTTTAAATACGCATGCAATGCTTACAAAAAGCATAGGAAATGAAACATTAGGCTAACCACCTAGACGTTAGGAAGAAACTGTTTCTGCGATGGATCTTTTCTTACCTCTTTTGATCACCAAAAATAAGGTATGGTCATGAAAAGCCAGGGGAAAGAGAGCCTACTTTTAATTTAAGCTTTAAGCCAGAAGAATGAAAGGATCTTTTGTAGCTGATATGTGGAGTAAATCAGCTCAGTAGGTCTAGGGGTTTCTGCATTGGAGATGGGGCTGAAGACTTACAAATATATGAAGTGATTTTTGTTTTTTTCCAGCATCACCTCTTCACATTTTTCTTCTTAAGGAACAGGGGCAGTAGATGCCTGAACAAGGTCTTTTAATATTCTCAAAACTAAAGGATACACACAAAAAGAAAGGACTTTTTTTACATGACATATTATGGGAATATCTCCAATAATAAGGTTGAAATAATGCTAAGTCATGAACTTCTTGACAGTTATCCTACTTAGGTACTGCATTGTTCTCAATGCTAAGGCAAAGTTTACCTAACAGAGGAAAAGAATAACCAGTTCAAAATTTAAAAGTGAATAGCAAGCAAAAATAGCAAAAAATATTCATCTTCTTCAGGGAAAACAGGCAATTTGAAGGTAAGTAGACAGTATCATTGAGGTGAGAAGGTTGCAAATTCTTTTGAAAATATCTAAGAATACTTTCTGTTCACATTTCTCAAAAAATATTTAAAGTTTTGTTTTCTAGATTTAAAATTTAATGGCTTACCCTGAAGAAAATTTCTTGACACTTCTGGAGATCTTAGAGACAGATATGATCAATGAGAAAAATTTGATGATTCTACCAGAGACACTTTGGAAACTTCTAGTCATGTCTAAAAAATTTTTGCCAAAGTTTTTCCTTTAAAAAGTAAGCAAACTAGGCAAACAGAACAGTAATTCATTGAATTCTAAGTCAGTTATAAAATTATATAGCATGGAATGCTAAAACAAGACCATTCAAATGAAAAAAAAATCACACAGAACTTTCTTAGCAAGAGCCAGATTGGCCATGGAAGTTGTAATAGAGAAATGATAGCTCCTTGGACCAAACAATTGTCATGCAGATGAAATATGCCAACAACAGAAGAGAAAATTAGTGGACAAAACTGGAAGAAATATTTAGCATTATTACTACAAAGCCTAATAAAGACTTCCATGATTAAAGTAATAACCATTCATTCTGTAGTGGCATGTTGCAGGTGATACTTTATTGTACGAAAATTGATAAAATTTTAGCAATGCAAATATTTATATATAAAATAAACTTAAACATTTATTTTTTAAGTTAAAAATGTCTTTAGAAAGTAATATTCCCTAAACTTGCTTGCACTTCAGATCTATCATTTTTTTAAAAATAACTATTCTGAGGTTCCACTACAGGTCTGATGACTCAAAATTTCCTTGGGTGAAAGTCTGATTTTAAGTCTGTGGTTTAAAACCAAACAACCAGCAAACAAATAACAACAAAAACTCTCCAGGGACCAATGTTCTTAAGCTCATTTCTTCTGTAGTTCTTTATTTCTCCATGTCTTCTAGGTTTTATATCTGTATATAGTTAGATTGCCATAGTTTCTTGAAATAGCTTGCTGTGCCTCTGATAAATTTGCTTTCACAATACTAGAAACTTAGTATTATATCTTCTCAGACACTGTACCTACTGCTATCCAAGTGAAAATAAAACAAGAAAACAAAAACCCAAAACTAACTACAGATAATTTGTTGTTACAGACACTTTTTCAAGGTATCTTTCTTTTGTGAAAAATAAAGGGTCAAGAGTGAAGTTGCCATAGAATGTGCTTTAGAAATATTTCAAGTCCTTCAGGAAGGTATTGTTTAATTAATCAATTATTTTTTTTACTCTACAAGATCTATGGAACTCCTGAACTATGGCAGGTGCCAGGGTATGTGTTGCGTATAAGCCACATAATACTCCCTTCTCCCATGGAGTTTTCATTGCAGCTCAGTGGGTGGGTGGGTGTATTTTTTGTATGGAGATGAGTGCAGGCTTCTTTACAAATCTTAAGAATGCCATTGGTGTTGTTTTTTTTTGGTTTTTATTTTCCTAAACCTGAGGCTGATTGAAGAAGCAGTATGTAGCCAGCAGTATCTGTAACATAAATTAGTTATAAGGTCTGTGATTTGACCGACAGCAAAAGCAGATCACATCAGTGTTTGCTAGTTTGTGTCACAGTTGGCAGTATTCTGACTCCAGAGCAAGCAAATACTCTCACAACTTTAGACCAGTGTTCCCTATCTAGCAGATGTTTTCTGGCAGCTATAATGTGATGTAACTTCCAGTGTATATACACATGCACTTGAATATATACATACTATAGTGTGTGTGTGTGTGTGTGTGTGTGTGTGTGTGTGTGTGTAAAACTCTCTTCTGTCCCTGCTTTGCTTGTTCTTTTCCATACTTAAGCGGGTTTTTTGTTTTGTTTTTCACTTTCCACATGATCATTTCAGTGGACAAAAATGCTGCCACATCGGATTGACATGTCTGTCTATAGGGTGATGCTAGGCCACTGGAGAAATATAATCAAGGAGGCAACATGATCGGGTTTGCGTTTTGGGAATCACTTTGGCAGCGGTATGAAGGATGGAGTAGAGGGGTATGGGATAAAAGTCAGGGAAACATTTAGTCTCTATTTGATTGTCCAAGTGAGAAATAACGCAAATCTGTGGAGCTGGAGAGAATGTTTCTCAAGATATTTTTATGAGACAGACCTAATAGTTGTTAGGGAATAAAATTATGAGGTGGGTGGAGTTTTGCAGGGAGGGCTTTTACTATAAAGGAGGGTTTTAACAGCTCTCCTCTTGAATAAACAGGCATATGAAGTCACTCACTCAAGAAGAGTATGGGTGGAAAAAGGGAGAGTTGGTCTTGAGGAGAGAGTGGCAAAGACAATTTCGAGCTTGTGAAATTTGTGATTGTTTTTTTAATTAATTTATTTATTTTTGGCTGTGTTGGGTCTTCGTTTCTGTGCGAGGGCTTTCTCTAGTTGGGGCGAGCGGGGGCCACTCTTCATCGCTGTGCGCGGGCCTCTCACTATCGCGGCCTCTCTTGTTGCGGAGCACAGGCTCCAGAAGCGCAGGCTCAGTAGTTGTGGCTCACGGGCCTAGTTGCTCCACGGCTTGTGGGATCTTCCCAGACCAGGGCTCGAACCCGTGTTCCCTGCATTGGCAGGCAGATTCTCAACCACTGCGCCACCAGGGAAGCCCAAATTTGTGATTTTTATATGGCAGTAATTGATTAAATGAATGAATGTTGAGCAAGCACTTGATTAAAGGAGTCTCAGTCTCAAAAAGGGAAGTCCATCAGAAATAATAGATTTGGGGGTTACCAGAGTACAAATAGAAATTAAAATCATAGGTGCAGTTGAAGTCAACAAGGAAAAATATAACCCAAGGACAGGAATTTGGAGAACAAGAACATGAACAAAGAGGAACTTTTGTGTTGGCTGAAGTTTATGAAAAAATGTGTTGTTGAAAAAGGTTTGAATTGCTGAAAAAAAGTTGAGAGAGTACTTGAATGTAGCTGAAAAAGTAAGAGATATTTTAATAGCCTTTTCAGAAAAGTGTGAATATTTCTTACTTCATACCATACCAACTGTTATAGTAGAACCTTAAGTCATATCAAGAAAATGTTATATTAAAATGCATTGGTCTTTCTTTCACTCTCATTGTATTATTTACATGATTACATGTAAATTGATTACTCAATTACATGATTTTTTATATGAAATGATCATCACTGATCATTTGTAAAACAATGGTTCACAGTCATGCATATCTTCCAAATGTAGTCACATTTTAATATAGACTGTGGAAAATTACTTTTCTTGATATCACTACCAATTTGATCGGAAAATTCTTTAAGTGTTGGCAAGCTGTCAGAGTGGCAGATATAAGTTTTTCAAAACTCTTTCACTTAAAATATCAAATTTTACAATTAGCAATAATTCTGTTTAAGTCAGTTGCTTTCCTTGAAGTGACAGGCTTACTTTGTTCTTTTATGAGAAAATATCTGCCAGATACCCAAATCTGAATAACCATTGTTTGCCAGCCATTCTTTTAAGTAAGAACGCTTCCCATTGCAAAAGAAGCAGCTAGTTCTGCTAGCAACTCAACCGCACATGTGCTTTTCCTCCAGACAACTCTCATATTTTTGTACCTGAAGACAACGTTCATATTTCCATACCTGGCAGAAGCACTTTATATGTACTTTCCATTTCATTATAAAGAATTTTAAAAAGACATATACGTAGGAATTCAGATTTAGTATACTGTGTAAGTTTTACTGCTTCATCAGGACATTCCTAAGTAAGCTTTATTGTTGTTTTCAAGTGAATATGGTAAAGTGAAAAATAAAATGTCTCCTACTATGATTTGGTAACACAGTCACAATTCATGCCCTTTTCCTTCAGCAATTCTTTTTCCAACATCACTACATCCAGTACGAAAAAGCAGTGACATCCTAGTATTGTGATAAAAATAGTTTTGACTTTATGGAACCCTGAAAACATCTCAGAGACACGCAGGAATCCATTCACCACACTATGGAAACCACTGAAAAATAATCTAGACAAGATGAGAATATTAAACACAGACAGAAGGAACCAAAGAAACATGTGAACATCTTTTGCTCTTTACATACAGAATAAAGTAAAGAGATTATATCTAGGTGAAAACTTATCTTAAGGCGGAGTAATAGAAAACATGACTTTACTAGGTGCCTTTCAGGAATAAGATTGTTATTTAAACGTAAAGATAAAAGCTAACAGCTTTTTAAAAATGAAAGTAAAACAGGCAGTGATGATATATTCTGTGTGTTCTTTATTCTATCATCTTGATTTTATGACATGTAGTAATGCTAAATGTTTCCAGGCTTCTCTGACTTTTCTATTCTTTTGAATGTGCTGAGTATGCCTTCATCTAGAGCTGGTATTATATACTATTCATTACTGTCAACGTTACATGGAAAAGCTATTTGGACATCTTAGGCAGCTGCCTCATCATCTCTCAGATATTATCGTCTCCTGAGTTCTTTAAAAAGAAAAATGTCAATTGTTGATCCATTCTCAACCCAATTCCCTATATTGGGCTGATTACTCAGCTCCATTAAAATGTGTTCAGAGAGCTCACAATGGCCAATAACATTAAGCAAATGCTAGCTAGAAAAAGACCCTTGTGCGTGTGTATGTGCTTATCCTGCACATAAACACACGTGCTTGTGTACTGAGACTAGTACAAAAGGATTTCTGCCCACATTATTTGTGTTTTGAGGTCAAGTGTATCTACAGTGTTCAGGTTACTTGCAGAGGTAAAAAAGAGAATGTTTCGTGATTTTTTTTTACAATCTGCTCTTTTACGGTTAACACATATAATTATTGGACACTTTGAGTAGCTATCTATATTAGCCATGGCTTTCCAGAAAAAAATAACCCATGGTAGATATATAAATACACACACACACACACACACACACACACACACACATACAGAGAGAGAGGGAGAGAGAGATTTTAAAGAGTTGGCTCGCACAGTTGTGGGAGTTAGCAAGTCCAAAATTTGTAGGACAAGTCAGCATACTGGAAACTCAGTCAGCCTTTGATGCTGCAGTATTGAAACATAATTTCTTCTCTGGGAAAAGTGTTTTGCTCTTAAGGCCTTCAACTGATTGGATGAGGCCCACCTTCACAATCAAGGGTAATCTCCTTTACTTAAAGTCGACTGACTGTGCAATAGAAGTTAACCACATCTGCAAAACACTTTCACAGCAATACTACATTAGTGGGGTTTTTTTGTAATTTATTTTAACCTGCTGCTTTTTTTTTTTTTTCTTTATTTTTTTGGCTGCATCGGGTCTTAGTTGTGACACATGCGGTCTTCATTGAGGCGAGCAGGCTTCTCCCTAGTTGTGGTGCACGGACTTTTCTCTAGTTGTGGTGTGTGAGTTTTCTCTCTCTAGTTGTGGCGTGTGGGGCTCCAGGGCTCGTGGGCTCTGTAGTTTGCGGCACGCGGGCTCTCTTGTTGAGGCGTGCGAGCTCAGTAGCTGCGGCGCGCAGGCTTAATTGCCCTGGGGCATGTGGGATCTTAGTTCCCCAACCAGGAATTGAACCCGCGTCCCCTGCATTGGAAGGCATATTCTTTACCACTGGACCACCGGGGAAGTCCCTACATTAGGGTTTAATTAAACAACTGGGTACTATTTTGTAGTCAAGTTGCTACATGAGACTAATCATCACACCATCAATGGGATCCGTGCTGGACAGGAGCATCTCCAGCAATATTTCTTGGTTGTTACATATACATTCCAATTTCACTTTTTAATCCAGGACAAGGGCTAAAACTAGACTTTGAGATAATTGCACCCCAAGGGGAATGCAGTAGGGCACACTTTGGGTCATGTATTGTTTGGCTTTATTTTGAGAAAGAGGATTTGAGCTGGCAAAACTCTATCTCACATGAGGCTATGGAGACTATTCTCAAGATTAAATCCTAAATTTCTGTCCTCACAGTACCTTGTCCTGGTCAGATACAGTTATAATAAATCCCTCAGGGTATCGGAATAATTTTGTCAAACGAATGTTTTATTTTAATAAATAGAGCTAGGGCAGCCCAGTGAGAGAGATTCCTTGATGGAGAGAGTGAAGAGACAAGAAAAATAGAACAGCAAGGAACTTTATGTTGTCTGCTAATAATGATCCATTTATCCTTTTTCTCCCTTGCAGGAGTTCTCTGCTTAGTTTCCTTTTATTCTTAATCCCAGAAAGTGTCCCATTTCCGGCTGACATACTTTTCTTCCTCTGGGAAACAAAGTACCTCTTAAAGAATCTGCCTGGAAATCTCATGCTTGTTTTCCTTGCTAGCCTTGGCTTTGAATTGTGTTCTTGGCCCTCTCCACTGACACTCAAACCTCAGGAAGATTACAACTGCTCAATTTGGAGCCACAAAGCATTTATGGTTTTGTTTTTATTATTAGAAAGTGAGAGATTTATGATTTGCAATATTAAAACATTATTTTTTTTGGTTACCAAGTAACAGAAAAAAACATTAATGACCTAAAACAAATTTCACATTAAGTTGGACAAACCACTCAGAAGTCACGAATCAGCACTTTGAAAACAATATGTTCTAGGGAAGAGTGTCTAGATATAGCAATGTAAATGATATTATTTATTCTCATTATATAAATTATTAACTCATGTATACTAAATTACATTTTAAAGATATTGAATTTTAATACAATAATTGCTAAATTATGTTCTAAAAATAGCAATTGTGGCTCAAGACTTTAAGGTACCATAATTGAGATCAGTAGCAGTCCAGCCAGCCAGTTTATGCAAACTAAAAAGTGAGAGCATGGTAGTCACTCAAAATTTGCAAGAACTTGGGGTTCTGAAGTTTTAGGTTAACAACAGTGTCATGATTTCATCCTTTCAAAATGACCAAGAAACAAGGTTTTCTCAACTCATACAGATGATTGTAAGTGTTCTCTTACTTGGTATGACAACAGTCTTAACTGAAGAATTAAATTGGCATCACAGATGTATTTAGAGTCTCATTGGTAAAATACACAAAAATCAGCAGTGGCACGTGATATGAATGCAGACAACACACCTCCACACAAGACCTGCTGAATTAGATTTTTGGTTCAAACACTGTTATTCTTACCCATCATGACATGTTGAGAAACAATGTGCCTAAATTTTACACCAATAATTATCTCCTCAGGATCATAAATATAATTTAACCTATGCCATCAAATTATGGTTATTGCTTGTTTTGCTGTAAACTAAATGTTATAGTTTTTGTCACATTACCTAAAATATTTTATTACATTATTCTCCATATTAAAACAGCCTAAATACTATTCAAATCAATTTATATATAAAAATTATTTTATAATTTAAATAAGCATTAATAATAATTATTATTAAAAATAAATTAATATAAATTATAGGTGATTATTTAAAGCAATATTAAGGAAAATAAAACTAAAGTGGCAGCTTGTGACAACTCTTTTTCACTAATTCTTGATTAAATTTCACATATCTTTCACTATTATTCATAACCTTATTATATTGCACACAAGTTAGGATATCTACTGCTTTAGAATTTAGTAATTTATATTGAAGCATTGCAAAAACTTCTTTATAATTTTTTCACACAAGTTTTGAAGGTCATTAGTTGTATACTCGGTGTTATTAAATTCAGGAACAGAGTTAGTTGTTTTAAAATTTAAAAATTACTTTTTGTCTCTATTTGCTAACAGTTTTAAAACAACTAAGAGTTTTTACCTTGTGGGGATTTTTTTTCCCCAAGGAATCTGTTAAGTGTATTATATAGAGCATCTACTTAATTGTTATATTGCAGTTATAAGATCAAAGCAACAATGCTCTAGAAACTTAAAGAAATTCCATTAAGTAAACCAGTAAGGAGCTTTTTGAGAGAGCTTCTAAATTCAGTTCATTTTTCTGTCTTAGTCTGGGTTCCTCAGAAGCAGAAGTGGGACAAGGATTTGTACGCACGTGATTTACTAAAGTACTCTCAAGGGCAAATCTATGTGTGACCAGAGAAGGCAGGAAAAGGAAGGGGGAAAATCCCAGCAAGGACAAGATGTCAGGTGAAGTCGTAGCCTCTGATTAATCTCACAGGCAGCTCTGGAGTTCATGGCATGGGAGCCTGGTTTTATTTTTTTATTTTTTTCTGTAACCAGTAAGTCATTAGCTGAGCACCTGGCATCTTTCTTTTAGCAAAATACATTAAAAATTCATTCATGTTGTTGTATGAATAAATAGTTATTCCTTTTATTCCTGACTACTATTGCATTCTACAGATGCACCACAGTCTGTTTATTCATTCTCCTGTTTACCTTGGTTGTTTCCAGTTTTTGACAATTATGAATAAAGCAGCGATGACAGTATGCATACAGGCTTTTATGTGAACATAAAATTTAAATTCATTTGCTTAAACACAAGGAATAAGATGACTAGGTAATATAATAACTGTATGTTTAATTTTATAATAAACTTCCTTTCCATTTCAAAAATAGCTTCACCATTTTTGCATTTCTGCCATTGGTGAATAAGAATTTTATCCGCATCCTCATCAGTATGACATTTTGTCATTTTAAAATTTTTTAAATGATTTTAATGGGTGTATAGTGTTATGTCTTTGTGGTCTTAATTAGGATTTACTTAATGACATTTACCTAATTTTGGACATCTTTTCATATGCTTATTTACCATATTTACCATTTCTCTATATTTTTTCATAAAGGGTCTTTAGGATTTTGGTATTTTGTTTTTAAAATGCATTGCTTTTAAATGCATTGCATTGCTTTTATGATTTTGAGTCTTAGGTGTTATTTTTATATTCTGGATAAAATTCTTTTATAAAATAAATGAGTTGCACATATTTTTTCTCAGTCTATGTATTATTGTCTTTTCATTTTCTTAACAGTATCCTTTGAAGAACAAATGTTTTAGTTCAACAGGATTTAACAAGCCTTACCCGGATTGTGTTTCCAAACTTGGCTTTGTGTCTTCTGTTTGCACTGCTCCCAAGAGTGAATCTGTACTCCAATATCATTTTTACTCAACACTTGTTAGATTGGTAGTGGGTTAGGAGGGTTTACCTGATATCGTGATTAAACTTCAATCTGAGGTAGGCATTGTGAACCTGTATTGAGAGTATAGTCTTCACAGGTGTTCTTGTCCAGCCTTCCATAATTATGCTGGATTACTAGTTACTAGTTACTAGTAATTACTAGTTGAATATTATGGTAACTGAGCAGGACCCTATGGGGCCTACCCTGAACTGACTCCCTGCCCATCCACATCCTCTACCTGCCTCTGGTCTGTGGAAACCCTGTAGCCTCCTAGGCCTTCCCTGAGTTCCAAAGAGTCAATTTAATCAGAGAAGCGGGACAATCCAGAAGGAAAGGAAAATAGTCAAGCAAGACAAAATAGTAACAGTTTAGCCATTAAACAAAGTCAAGGACCTTTAGTTCTCCTCCAGGGCTATAGATACTATTCTAAGCCGTGTCCTTTGAGCCGTTTTGTGGATACTGAAACCCCACCAGGTGGGAGAAGTTAACTATGCAGACTACAAGCATGTAGGCCCCAGACCGGTTGGAACCAGAAGGTTGATGATGTTGACTCCTAGTTACCTCACCACCAACCCATCAGAAGAAGGTCCACGAGCTGATCTCACACACCCCACAACTACCCTCCCTCACCCTGTCTTTAAAAACCTTTCCCTGCAAGCCTTTGGGGAGTTCGGATCTTTTAAGCACCAGCTGTCCAGGACTCCTTGCTTGGCGCCCTGCAATAAACGCTGCCCTTTCCTTCACTGCAAACCCTGTAAGTAGATTGGCTGTACTGCGCACAGGCAAACGAACCCAAGTTTGGTTCAGTAATGTTATTACTGACTTACATAGCACTGGTCTCAAGTCTGACCCAAGTTAGCAAATGCTGCAATCCTAGCTCTGCAATTTCTTCTAGTCACCTCACTCTATTGAGATTTTGGATGAGTTCTTTGCCCTATCACTGTAGTTCTCAGATGGTTTTAAGAAAAATGATTAATTTGAAGTTTTTCCAGCTATTTTCCCCCAATTTTAGCAGTAGTAATGCTGTTTTCAGCTATCTATATCTCCAATATTAAATGAAAAATTGCTATATTGGTTATAAAATTCCAATTATAATTATTATTGCTATTGCAGTAAATTCACAGATTTGGAGAAAATAATATTCTAAAATTATGTAATTTTTTACAATATATTTTATCTTTTGAATTAGAGTTCAATTGGAGAATAGAACCAGTAGGACAGATATGTATTAAAATATTTATTGCAGGGCTTCCGTGGTGGCGCAGTGGTTGAGAATCTGCCTGCCAATGCAGGGGACACGGGTTCGAGCCCTGGTCTGGGAAGATCCCACATGCTGCGGAGCGAGTGGGCCCGTGAGCCACAACTGCTGAGCCTGCGCGTCTGGAGCCTCTGCTCCGCAACAAGAGAGGCCGCGATAGTGAGAGGCCCGCGCACCGCGATGAAGAGTGGTCCCCGCTTGCCACAACTAGAGAGAGCCCTCGCACAGAAACGAAGACCCAACAGAGCCATAAATAAATAAATAAATAAAAATTAAACTTAAAAAAAAAAATTTATTGCAAGGAATTGACTTACATGAAAATGGGGACTGGCAGGGCAAGTCTAAAATCCAACGGATAGGTCATCAGGAATGGGAGGTTAAGACTCTTAGGCATGAGCTGAAACTTCTATCAACAAGTAAAATTTCTTCTTCATCAAGAAAGACTCAATATAAAATTAAGGACTTTAAACTGATTAAATTAGGCTCATCTATTTATCTAGATAATCTCCCTTACTTAAAGTCAAATGATTCTGAACGTTAATCACATCTACAAAATACCTTCACAGCAACACCTGAAGTCGTGTTTGAAGAGCTGGAAACTATAGCCTAGCTAAGTTGGCCATCACCTCAGCTTTTATTTTCATTTTTCTTTATACTGTTCATTAAGTTAATGGAAATTTCTTTATATTTGATTGATATATATTCTATTGCATTTGTTACCAAATAATAAATATTTAATTTTCAGATTAGTCTTCTTTATATTTTTTTGTCTGACTACTGTATGTATAAACAGGAAATTTATTTTTCTAATTATTTTGTAATTGTTTTGTGAGATGTTATGCTTTTTCACTTTTTAAGCAGTGACCATTATATCCCATACGCACTTCAAATGAGCTTTAAAAATACAGAACTGAATACTTAAAGTTTATCCAAAGATCTCTGTTCATAATTTGCTTATTTTATTTCATTATTGTCAATTAATTATCTAATTCTTAACTTAGCCAGACTGCACAGCTCTTAAAGTGACAAATGTTTTGTTTTTATTTTCCCTTTAGACAATTTAAAAGTTTATTAATATCTTAGGCAGATTTTCAATCATATGGAAGAGTTAGAATCAGCACATATATCAGTCCCAAGATAATTTAGTTTACTCTGGCAATTCAGAGACTACTCAATCAACATAGCAGGCACAAAATTTATACATATTGCATCAGGACAAGGTAAGTACCACTATGTTTTTATCTGAATGCTATGGCATATGGTTGTAGTTTCGAGAAAATGGCTATTGTAATAAATAATTCATAATAGTGAATTTGTTATGTTTAGTTCAACAAAAGTAGAGTGGTATAGAAGTGTGACACAAAGTTTTTGAAATGTTCCATTTTAATACTTATTACACTATAAATTTTACTTTTTATTTTCTGTAAACATTAATGACAGCTGGGTAGATAATTAGAACGGGTATTTATTTCAGAGTTTAAGCTGAACAAAATTGTAAAGAACATGAATTTTAACTCAGAATCTCACTATTTATTTTCTATTATTTTCTCCTTCATTTTATCCCATAATTGTATACCAGATTCTCAATGGATGCATGCTAATCTCAGTTATTGTACTTCTTATCCTCTTCCCTTCTTGATCACATTCCTTAAGCTCTTTCTACCACTCAAAATTAGCCTTTGTCAATTCCCTTATGGCCTTGATGTGTGTTAGGCAAGTTAGCCCGATAAGTTAATTTGTACTAAGGTGTCAGTTGCTCATATTTCCTCTGCTGAATTTATGAGTCTTCAAAGGAACAATTAATATGCATTCTTGGTAATTGTTCTTCCCTTGCGAAAGTTCTCACTCTGCAGAAAGAATGTGCTTTTTTAGTCTTCTCATTTTTTTAATTTAACTGCTATATATGATTGAATTTGTTTATTAGTGTAACATTATCAACCTAGGTGATACTCCTTAAGAGGCTGGATAGTAAATGATAAGTCAAATAATTTAACTTTAATATCGTATCAATGACAACTTTGGAAAAATGTGAAACACAATATATATTTATAAGTAAAATTATTTTGTTGCTCTGATAATGTAGATTATGACAAAGCTTGATAGAACCACTGAATATATGGATTATTTTTAGTTTTCATCAAATATACATGGAGGATTATTTCTCCTAATGAATGTTGAGCAAGGCATGAGGGAGCCAGTATTAAGAAGGATAAACTTAGGGCCGTTATAAGAGTATGTTGTTTATATAGACCTAAATGTATAAGAGAGAGATTCATCACTTATATCTCCCCTAAGCATACTTCCTAGATGCATAATTAATGGATACCTGAATAATACTTTGTGATTTTAATTGCATTTCAAGTGCTTGTTATTTTACAGACTGGCGATTGTATGTTTTTCAATTTTCAAGTTTTTTGGATTAATATGTACTAAATTGGAAAGGTGTGGTTTATAAAATTTAGTTATTTTTTGCTGAAATTGTTATAGTTCAACAACTGTATATTTTAATTCTTAGACAACTTCCAAAGGAATTTAACATAACACAGAGTATTAAAATTGTTTATAATTGTGAATAAATACAAAATCTAGTATCTCCAGCTTTTTTTTTTTCTCTCCTTACTACTCCTCACCAAATCCATGTGGTTCATTAAAGACATTGGTTTTACTCATTTAAGTAACTGAGTTCTGTGTGACACAATGTCTAAGAATGATTACTAAGTGCTACACACACACAAACACACACACACACACACATACAAAGTCCATGGTCAAGTAAGATCATAAAATATGTTACACAGGCAGAAATGCTGTTTTTATTTTTTTGAATTTTATTTATTTTTATACAGCAGGTTCTTATTAGTTAATATTTTGTACATATTAGAGTATATATGTCAATCCCAATCTCCCAATTCATCCCACCACCACTACCCCACCGCCACTTTCCACCCTTGGTGTCCATACGTTTGTTCTCTACATCTGTGTCTCTATTTTGGCCCTGCAAACTGGTTCATCTGTACCATTTTTCTAGGTTCCAATAAATGCGTTAATATACGATATTTTTCTCTTTCTGACTTACTTCACTCTGTATGACACTCTCTAGGTCCATCCACATCTCTACAAATGACCCTATTTCGTTCCTTTTTATGGCTAAGTAATATTCCACTGTATGTATGTACCACATCTTCTTTATCCATTCATCTGTAGATGGGCATTTAGGTTGCTTCCATGACCTGGATATTTTAAATAGTGCTGCAATGAATATTGGGGTGCATGTGTCTTTTTGAATTATGGTTTTCTCTGGGTATATGCCCAGTAGAGGGATTGCTGGGTGGTATGGTAGTTATATTTATAGTTTTTTAAGGAACCTCCATACTGTTCTCCATAGTGGCTGTATCAATTCACATTCCCACCAACAGTGCAAGAGGGTTCCCTTTTCTCCACACCCTCTCCAGCATTTGTTGTTTGTAGATTTTCTGATGATGCCCATTCTAACTGGGGTGAGGTGATACCTCATTGTAGTTTTGAATTGCATTTCTCTAATAATTAGTGATGCTGAGCAGCTTTTCATGTCCTTCTTGGCCACCTGTATGTCTTCTTTCGAGAAATGTCTATTTAGGTCTTCTGCCCATTTTTGGATTGGGTTGTTTGTTTTTTTTAATAGTGAGCTGCATGAGCTGTTTATATATTTTGGAGATTAATCCTTTGTTTGTTGATTCGTTTGCAAATATTTTCTCCCATTCTGAGGGTTGTCTTTTCGTCCTGTTTATGGTTTCCTTTGCTGTGCAAAAGCTTTGAAGTTTCATTAGGTCCCATTTGTTTTTATTTCCATTACTCTAGGAGATGGATCAAAAAAGATCTTGCTCTGACTTATGTCAAAGAGTGTTCTTCCTATGTTTTCCTCTAAGAATTTTATACTGTCCAGTATTACATTTAGGTCTCTAATACATTTTGAGTTTATTTTTGTGTATGGTGTTAGGGAGTGTTCTAATTTCATTCTTTTACATGTAGCTGTCCAGTTTTCCCAGCACCACTTATTGAAGAGACTGTTTTTCTCCATTGTATATCCTTGCTACTTTGTCATAGATTAGTTGACCATAGGTGCATGGCTTTATCTCCGGGCTTTTTATCCTGTTGCATTGATCTATGTTTCTGTTTTTGTGCCAGTACCATATTGTCTTGATTACTGTAGCTCTGTAGTATAGTCTGAAGTCAGGGAGTCTGATACCTCCAGCTCCATTTTTTTCCCTCAAGACTGCTTTAGCTATGTGGGGTCTCTTCTGTCTCCATACAAATTTTAAGATTTTTGTTCTAGTTGTGTACAAATGCCATTGGTAATTTGATAGGGATTGCATTGAAACTGTAGATTGCTTTGGGTAGTAGAGTCATTTTCACAATATTGATTCTTCCAATCCAAGAACATGGTATATCTCTCCATCTGTTGGTATCATCTTTAATTTCTTTCAACAGTGTCTTATAGTTTTCCTCATACAGGTCTCTTGTCTCCTTAGGTAGGTTTATTCCTAGGTATTTTATTCTTTTTGTTGCAACGGTAAATGGGAGTGTTTCCTTAATTTCTCTTTCAGATTTTTCATCATTAGTGTATAGAAAGGCAAGGGATTTCTGTGCATTAATTTTGTATACTGCTACTTTACCCAATTCATTGATTAGCTCTAGCAGTTTTCTGGTGGCATCTTTAGGATTCTCTATGTATAGTATCATGTCATCTTCAAACAGTGACAGCTTTACATCTTCTTTTCCAGTTTGTATTCCTTTTATTTCGTTTTCTTCTCTGATTGCCATGGCCAGGACTTCCAAATCTATGTTGAATAATAGTGGTGAGAGTGGACATCCTTGTCTTGTTCCAGATCTTAGAGGAAATGCTTTCAGTTTTTCACCATTGAGAATGATGTTTGCTGTGGGTTTTCGTATATGGCCTTTATTATGTTGAGGTAGGTTCCCTCTATGCCCACTTTCTGGAGAGGTTTTTTTTTTTTTTCTTTTTTTTTAATTTTTATTTATTTGTATTTATTTTTGGCTGTGTTGGGTCTTCGTTTCTGTGCGAGAGCTTTCCCTAGTTGCGGCAAGCGGGGGCCACTCTTCATCGCGGTGCGCGGGCCTCTCACTGTCGTGGCCTCTCCTGTTGCGGAGCACAAGCTCCAGACGCGCAGGCTCAGTAATTGTGGCTCATGGGCCTATTTGCTCCGCGGCATGTGGGATCTTCCCAGACCAGGGCTCGAACCCGTGTCCCCTGCATTGGCAGGCAGATTCTCAACCGCTGCGCCACCAGGGAAGCCCTCTGGAGAGTTTTTATCATAAATCAGTGTTGAATTTTGTCAAAAGCTTTTTCTGCATCTATTGAGATGATCATATGGTTTTTCTTCTTCAGTTTGTTAATATGGTGTATCACATTGATTGATTTGCGTATACTGAAGAATCCTTGCATCCCTGGGATTAATCCCACTTGGTCATGGTGTATGATTCTTTTAATGTGTTGATGGATTCTGTTTCCTAGTATTTGGTTGAGGATTTTTGCACCTGTATTCATCAGTGATATTGGTCTGTAATTTTTTTTTGTCTGGTTTTGGTATCAGGGTGATGGGGGCCTCATAGAATGAGTTTGGGAGTGTTCCTTCCTCTGCAATTTTTTGGAAGAGTTTGAGAAGGATGGGTGTTATCTCTACTCTAAATGTTTGATAGAATTCACCTGTGAAGCCATCTGGTCCTGGACTTTTGTTTGTTGGAAGATTTTTAATCACAGTTTCAATTTCATTACTTGTGATTGCTCTGTTCATATTTTCTGTTTCTTCCTGGTTCAGTCTTGGAAGGTTATACGTCTCTAAGAATTTGTCCATTTCTTCCAGGTTGTCCATTTTATTGGCATAGAGTTGCTTGTAGTAGTCTCTTAGGATGCTTTGTATTTCTGCGGTGTCTGTTGTAACTTCTCCTTTTTCATTTCTAATTTTATTGATTTGAGTCCTCTCCCTCTTTTTCTTGATGAGTCTGGCTAATGGTTTATCAATTTTATCTTCTCAGAGAACCAGCTTTTAGTTTTATTGATCTTTGTTATTGTTTTTTATTTCTATTTCATTTATTTCTGCTCTGATATTTATGATTTCTTTCCTTCTGCTAACCTTGGGTTTTGTTTGTTCTTCTTTCTCTAGTTCCTTTAGGTGTAAGGTTAGATTGTTTATTTGAAATTTTTGATTCTTTAGGGTGGCTTGTATTGCTATAAACTTCACTCTTAGAACTGCTTTTGCTGCATCCCATCAGTTTTGGATTGTCCTGTTTTCATTGTAATTTGTCTCTAGGTATTTTTTGATTTCCTCTTTGATTTCTTCAGTGATCTCTTGGTTATTTAGTAACATATTGTTTATCCTCCATGTGTTTGTGTTTTTACGTTTTTTTCCCTGTAATTCATTTCTAATCTCATAGCGTTGTGGTCAGAAAAGATGCTTGATATGATTTCAATTTTCTTAAATTTACTGAGGCTTGATTTGTGACCTAAGATGTGATCTATCCTGGAGAATGTTCCATGTGCACTTGAGAAGAAAGTGTAATCTGCTGTTTTTGGATGGAATGTCCTATAAATATCAATTAAATCTATCTGGTCTATTGTGTTATTTAAAGCTTGCATTTCCTTATTACTTTTCTGTTTGGATGATCTGTCCAATGGTGTGAGGTGTTAAAAGTCCCCCACTATTATTGTGTTACTATCAATTTCCTCTTTTATAGCTGTTAGCAGTTGCCTTATGTATTGAGGTGCTCCTATGTTGGGTGCATATATATTGATAATTGTTATATCTTCTTCTTGGATTGATCCCTTGATCATTATGTAGTGTCCTTCATTGTCTCTTGTAACATTCTTTATTTTAAAGTCTATTTTATCTGATATGAGTATTGCTACTCCAGCTTTCTTTTGATTTCCATTTGCATGGAGTATCTTTTTCCATCCCCTCACTTTCAGTCTGTATGTATCCCTATTTCTGAAGTGGGTCTCTTGTAGACAGCATATATATGGGTTTTGTTTTTGTATCTATTCAGGGAGCCTGTGTCTTTTGGTTGGAGCATTTAATCCATTCAAATTTAAGGTAATTATCGATATGTATGTACCTATTACCATTTTCTTAATTGTATGGGTTTGTTTTTGTAGGTCCTTTTCTTCTCTTGTGTTTCCCACTTAGAGAAGTTGCTTTAGCATTTGTTGTAGAGCTGGTTTCGTGGTGTTGAATTCTTATCTTTTGCTTGTCTGCAAAGCTTTTGATTTTGCTGTCAAATCTCAATGAGATCCTTGCCGAGGCAGAGTAATCTTGGTTGTAGGTTCTTCCCTTTCATCACTTTAAATATATCATGCCACTCCCTTGTGGCTTGTAGAGTTTCTGCTGAGAAATCAGCTGTTAACCTTATGGGTGTTCTTTTGTATGTTAATTGTCGTTTTTCCCTTGTTACTTTCAATAATTTTCCTTTGTCTTTAATTTTTGTCAATTTGATTACTATGTGTCTTGGTGTGTTTCTCCTTGGGTTTATCCTGCCTGCGACTCTCTGTGCTTCCTGGACTTGGGTAATTATTTCCTTTCCCATGTTAGGGATGTTTTAGACTCTAATCTCTTCAAATATTTTCTCCGGTCCTTTCTCTCTCTCTTCTCCTTCTGGGACCCCTATAATGCAAATGTTGTTGTGTTTAATGTTGTCCCAAAGGTCTCTTAGGCTGTCTTCATTTCTTTTCATTCTTTTTTCTTTATTCAGTTCTGCGGCAGTGAATTCCACCATTCTGTCTTCCAGGTCACTTATCCGTTCTTCTGCCTCAGTTATTCTGCTATTGATTCCTTCTAGTGTATTTTTCATTTCAATTATTGTATTGTTCATCTCTGTTTGTTTGTTCTTTAATTCTTCTAGGTGTTTGTTCTTTATTTCTTCTAGGTCTTTGTTAAACATTTCTTGCATGTTCTTGATCTTTGCCTCCATTCTTTTTCTGAGGTCCCGGATCATCTTCACTATCATTATTCTGAATTCTTTTTCTGGAAGGTTGCCTATCTCCACTTCATTTAGTTGTCTTTCAGTGGTTTTATCTTGTTCCGTCATTTTGTACAAAGTCCTCTGCCTTTTCATTTTGCCTGTCTTTCTGTGAATGTGGTTTTCGTTCCACAGGCTGCAGAATTGTAGTTCTTCATGCCTCTGCTGTCTGCCCTCTAGTGAGAAATGCTCTTCTTAAAGGGAAGTCTCATGAAACATACAACTTGCAAGATTTCCACGATTTAAAGTAGGTAAGCAAGAAATTCAAATAACAACCATATAAACAAATGTAAGAAAAAAGACGTAAATATTGTAAATGAGTCTATCTACTGATCTTCTCCATTTGCTCCAGAATAAAATGGAAGAAGGAGATAGGCATTTGGTTTTGGCTGAACTGGTCTAAATTGCCACACATTTTTCAATGTGGAAGCATCTGGCCATGCTGCATGTGAAACTAGTGTTTAAAAATACACATTTTCAGCACAATTAGGCTTCTAAGTTCAAGCGAAACATTCCATGTAATTCTTTACCAAGAAAACAATACAGTGGAGTTAGACTACTTATTATCCTCCAACATGAGCTATAAATTGAGCCATGTATATTATATCTCGTAGAAGATTTAGGACACTTTTAAGGGTCATTTTGAGTATTCTTATTTTTGCCCTTTGAAACCTAACTCCTAAAGAAGATGCTATCCCAAATATGAGAAAATACACTTTTTTTTTTTTTAATATTTATTTATTTATTTATTTTTGGCTGTGTTGGGTCTTCGTTTGTGCGCGAGGGCTTTCTGTAGTTGCGGCGAGCGGGGGCCACTCTTCATCGCGGTGTGCGGGCCTCTCACTATCGCGGCCTCTCCTGTTGCGGAGCACAGGCTCCAGACGCGCAGGCTCAGTAGTTGTGGCTCACGGGCCCAGTTGCTCCGCGGCATGTGGGATCCTCCCAGACCGGGGCTCGAACCCGTGTGCCCTGCATTGGCAGGCAGACTCTCAACCACTGCACCACCAGGGAAGCCCCGAGAAAATACACTTTAAGAGAGTGAGTGAAAACAATTTTTCTAAATTTATTTGATGATGAAACACTATGTTCTCAAAATATCTCATTATTTTTCTTAGAATTAGTTCTATGTAGAACATAGGTCAAGAAATGCCTTATTAAATCATAATCTCCTTGCAGATAGGATGAGGTCCTGTCCATTATTGTATTTCTAGTGACTAAATATAGTACCTTTAACATATCTCACTACATATTTATTTACATAATGAATAAATAAATGCATTGAGTAAATCAACTATACTTCAATAAAAGTTTTTTTTAAAATAAATGCATTGATTTCCAGTAATTTTCAGCTCTGATTATAACAGAAAAAAATGATATATTGATATGACAAGGTATTTGGAAATTATTTATTTCAGATTCAGGTTATTACTACTTCTTGTATTATTTCAGTTTTAAATTTAGTTGATTTTATCCCATTTGAATTTATTTGATTACAGAAAAATAACATATGCCTTCTTCTTTGACTGAAGAAAATTTATCTCTGTTCTTGTTTTCCACTTTATTTTTTTTTTAAATTTTTTTATTGGAGTATAGTTGCTTTACAATGTTGTGTTAATTTCTGCTGTACAGCAAAGTGAATCAGCCACATGTATACTATATATCCCCTCTTCCTTGAATTTCTTTCCCATTTAGGTGACCACACAGCATTGAGTAGAGTTCCCCGTGCTATATAGTCGGTTCTCATTAGTTATTTATTTTATACATAATAGTGTATATATGTCAATCCCAATCTCCCAATCCATCACAACTGCCCTTCCCTCCTTGTTAACCATATGTTTGTTCTTTGCTTCTGTGTCTCTATTTCTGCTTTGCAATAAGTTCATCTATACCATTTTTCTAGATTCCACATATATACATTAATATACGATATTTGTTTTTCTCTTTCTGACTTACTTCACTCTGTATGACAGTCTCTAGGTCCATCCACATCTCTGTAAATGGCACAATTTAATTCCTTTTTATGGCTGAGTAATATTCCATTGTATATATGTACCACATCTTCTTTATCCATTCCTCTGTTGATGGACATTTAGGTTGCTTCCATGTCCTGGCTATTTTAGATAGTGATGCAATGAACATTGTGGTTCATGTATCTTTTTGAATTATGGTTTTCTCCAGGTATTGTTTTCCACTTTAATATAGACATTTAATATTCCCTAATTTTGTTCACTATGTAAGTATGTCATTGTAAACATTTTTTTGCATATGACTATAGTCGTTTTTTCACTTATTATTCACTACTATTCCAGTAGACATATTTATATTTCTTCTCAGAATAGTGTTTTAATTAAATCTGGGTTTCAAGTTACAACTAATTGGAATGAATTTCTAAATTGTATTGGTTGCCAACACCAGAGCTTCTGTTCCTATTCCTTTTCTTTCCATTAAACACTCATTAAAATATAATCATCTTTCCTGGCATAAAATGAAAAAAAAAAAGACTGATTTTATCTGTGCATTACTGTATATTCTCTGGCTCCTATAAAGTCTTGTATTATAGTCACATGTCATGTATTACTTAGGGGCAATACTATACTGAACATGAGCCTAGTCTTCCAAAATAGTAACAATGTCTATACACCTACATTTCTTCTACATTCTCAATAGGTACTGAGAAAATATTCAGCTGTGCTAGTCAACAGATTTGAGACACTAAGACTCATTCTTTAGAAAGTGAATATGTATACATAACAGTGATTTTTTTTCCTCAAAGTTGACAAATGTGATACAATATTCCCTAGTTTACTTCTCATAGATCAGCCATTCTTTCAATTGCTTCTCTTAAGCAATTATTTGAATGAAACAGACTCTTATGAACAACTATATAGTCAAGAGAAAGACTTTAATCAATTCTGTCCACGTTAATATTTTATTCACCAAGATTTCTTTTTAAAAATGCACAACTGTAGTTTTCAGTTTATGCATTTCTCTGATCTTAACAATTGGAGTTACTGACTTTTCAAAGGCTACTTTTAGAGGGAAGGACATTATGGGCTTTTAGGAAGTAATGATATTTTTAAAAATTTACTCTGCCAGGTTTTTTAACTAGACTACTCTTCTGTTCTGAGATCTAATACCTTCCATCTACACCAGTTCTACTAACTAGGCATCTCTCTTGTTCCCTGTCTAATATCCGCACCCATGTAGGTATAAGCCCTGCCTTCTAGGTAACAATTCTCCCTCATTTGGAACTAAAATGAAACCTCTTATCTGTTTTCAG
The DNA here is from genome assembly GCF_965194805.1 of Balaenoptera borealis. Classification (NCBI taxonomy): domain Eukaryota; kingdom Metazoa; phylum Chordata; class Mammalia; order Artiodactyla; family Balaenopteridae; genus Balaenoptera; species Balaenoptera borealis. Next base: position 23,501,958 of record NC_138876.1, read on the forward strand.
GGCTGTGGGTCTTTTACTTGAGGACTGAATCACCTACGTTAGTACTTAATTATTCCCCTACATTTCCCACTGTTATCTGCTCTTGTGGTGATGTTTCATGTTGGGCAGCAGATAGTAGGGTGATATATCATGATGGTTAAAAGCTTTTAGTCTGGAACAGGACTCAGTGAGTTTAAATACAGACTCTATAGACTAAACATTGGATAATTTGAGGAGTTACTCTTTTTTAAATCTTAGTTTCCTTATCTGTACACCAGCATCTTTACAGTGGTAATCAAAATAGTATCTGCCCAATGGAATTATGAAGATTATTATTTTTCAGCACAGACGAAGTACTTTGGATGGCAACTGGCACATAGTCAATCAATATTAATAATAATAACAATTCTTTCAAATACACTCCAAGATGCTGCCTATATAGGTAGAAAATCCTTAGTCACTCATTATTTTATTCCATTGAAATGCAATTTTGTCAACCTTGTTGTCCTCACAGCACTTGAAGCTCTGGTTGTTCCATCAAAGTTGGCATGCTCTAAGTTTTTCCTTAAATTTCCAACTGCGTTTATTGTTTCATGGATAGAACATTTGTGACAATTTTAAAAGTACATGTTCTACTTGTGTGTGTGTGTGTGTGTGTATTTCTATGGAGAAGATCCATAGTTTTGAATAGAGTTTCATGAATCAAAAACTTTTACAACCATTGATCTGGAGACACTGTGAATTCACTAAATAGGTTTTATTCCTGATTCCTGCCCACCTCACATTCCTGAGTCAGCTGCATCTCATTTATTTTACCTGCAGCACAACCATATCTGTACTGAGATATGTTAGCACATGCATACATATTAATGAAAATCAAATACATTATCAGAAAATGTGAAATGACAACATTTATATCAACAAAAATTTCAGAACAAAAATTAATCAATTACATGCCTGTCATAGCATATTCAATAATGTTATACTCTTCCACATGTCTCTCTTCTTTTTTGATGTTATCAAGAACAAGCAGAAGAACTGATTTTATTACATGCACCTGATTAAGTATATCACCATAATAGCTGAGAATAAGCTTATGTTTTCACCTATTTTGTGTTGGTTGACTGTAACTATATATTTTGTTTTTGATGAAATATGATTTACTTTATATCCCTTAATTAAAAAATTTAAAAATTATATTCCTGAAATGAAAGAAAAGCATACTAATCAGAGGAAATTTCTATGGATGAGTATTTTCTCATGGTAGAAATCTTTCCAGAGATGATTCTATTTAGGTGAATTTGCTGAATGGAAACGGTAACTAATGTTACTCACATGTTTGAAAAGAGTACTTCTTCCAACATATACATGAACACTAAGTGCAGAATATAATCTTGCTGCATAGGTCCTTCTGAGATCTTCAAACTATGAAATGGTCCCAAATAAATTTGTCATAAAATATGACAATAGTTAGGGAAATTTAAATATATTGTCATTTTTTAAGGAAATAAGACTAAGCTAAATATAAGTGATATAGAGGCATTACTCCATATAGAAGAGAGTGTAGGAGCAGATGACCACAGTGAGCCAGGTTTACATGAAACCTCTAGGGCCCATCATTCCTATTTCCCTTGCTTTACACGTAACAAACCTTGAACCTGAACCTTGCCTAATATTAGGCAAGGTTCAGATAAAACCCATTTCTGATCAGAAGTCAGTTGACTTAAGAAGCTAAGCAGAAACTTGTTGCACTGTTAGGTAGATAAACCTGACATAGTCACAAAGCATTAATATTGTAGTGGATCAGTGATGCTGAGCTAGGTGGGTTTCACTCAAATTTGTTTCTTTGCCCAGTATCCCGTGAACTTATATCTTAATCTTAAGAGAATGATGAGAAAAGGAGAGAAGGAATATACAATTTTTGCCTGGAGTTAAAATAGTGGTTTCATTGACTGTAGTTCTTAGAGAACAAGATACACTGCCTTAGAACCACCCTGAAAGAGCATCTGAAGAACAATGGGGAGAGTAGTTGTCCACTTTGCCTCAGAACACCCTATCATAAGGGCTTCTCAAGATCATAGTAGGCTTAGCAGTGGCTCCTGCCAGGAGATGGTTATACCTGCTAGAAAGCAAGGATAACTGGATAAGGATCGTTCCTAGTAGAAAATCAGGAGGTGACAGCTAAAGTCAGAAGACAGAGGCAGTTTGCAGAAATATGGTAATAGTGACCTCAAAACTGTATTTCTCAGTGTGTGATGAGGGTGTATAAATGATAGAGCAATAAGGGACCCCAAAGTGGGGAAACAACAAACTAATATAATTAGAAGTTTTTATAGTCATGTGAGAATTCCTTAGAAGAGTCTTCAAAATGAGAACTTTCCAGAGGGCTGGGGTCCAGCAGAGCAACATAGAGATAAAATCCAAAGAGATATGAGTTGTATACATATGCTATAACAGAGCTTCAGACATTCTGCTAGGAAAAATACCACATTGCTTGAAAGAAAGATAGAAACACAGCTCAGGTCTCTTGAGTCTTACACAAGGGCGCTTTACAATGGTTACATATGTTTGAGACAACATCCTGAGTTCTAGAAATGATGTTAAAATTCGTAGGAAAGCTACTTTGTCAGGTTGCCCATCAGTTTGTTAAAAAGGTTTGATTTCTAAAGTAAATTTTAATAGACGTCAACAGTGGCATACTACAATTACAATAAGGAGTCTGGGGATTTCCCTGGCAGTCCAGTGGTTAGAACTCTGCGCTCTCACTGCCAAGGGCCTGGGATCGATCCCTGTTTGAGGAACTAAAAAAATCCCATGTGGTGCTTGGGCAAAAAATAAATAAATAAATAAATAAATAAATAAGGAAGACTGGCACCTTCCTTCTCAAGCCCTATCTTAATTTGTAAAAATGAAAAAGAAAGAAAATACAAATATTCAAAGTCAAAGCTAAGAATATTATTTATATCATGATGTTGGGTTGTGTTAAGGAACAACCTGGCAGGGTAGAGAGTTGGTTGAGAGTTAGTTTTGAGTCATGTAAGAGAATTTAAAGATTTTTGTATCCATCTGCCAAAGTCTTGGGATTTCTTTAAGAAGAAGCTTACTTTTTAAAGTCAGTCCTTTGGACTCCTTTTAAATCAATTTTTTAAAAGCAGACAGACTTCAAACTTGAGAGGCCAAATAAAAGCTGGAGGGGAGTCAAGGGGAAAAGGATGCCAGAGATGTAGCCTTACAGTTTATGCAAAAGGAACCATTGCAATTCACACATGTACTATCTCAGGTGATCAGAAAGGTCTAACCTAGGAGCTCTAATGTAGTTTTTGGACTTATGTAATGTGCATATATATTTCTTGAATGTTTAGAATGGGAAATCTGTGGCAATAATGGATTTGAAGTTTTTGATCTTGGCTATATTGATACTTGCCATAGTCAAGTATTAATAAGTCACTAATAGTGGACAGTATGTTAAACACTTCAGTGTGTATCCAAAGGCTGATTCTGACTTACCTTCATACCAACTAACATGCAGAGTCATTCGTTAGGTTTTGTCTAGTTTGATTGTTCAGTAGGATAACTGAACACTTTTAAAACTAGCTAAGAAGCCACTCTGCAACACAACGAAACGAGAATATAAAGCATTAATTTAGTCAACCATTTATGCAACAAAATATGAATAACATACCCTCGTCTGTCAACCGTTAGTTGTTAACAGTGACAATTTATTGTCTTAACTCTGAAGCTTTCTGTCCCATTCTGAATGCTCTCTGCCTCTTGCTATCCTGATGTGTTTTCATTTTATTTTTGATAAATCGAAATATATGATTTATACCTTGCTCCCTTGAGGAGAAAGAATGACAACTCGAGTTTAATCCTATAAAATGATTCTCAAACTGGGTATATTCACAAGGTTTCATTAGACTTTCTGTCTAACTCTATTTTCAAGTTCCTGTCACTGAAATTCTCTAAGATTTCATTGCTTTGTTATTTCATGCCCAGTGTGGTGGGTTAGTCTCTCATTGTGGGAAAGTGGTAACAAGAAGATGGTAACAACTTGCAAGTTGCTTGACGTTTATCTTCCAATAAATAACTACTAATAATTATACTGACTGAAATTTACTTCTCAGAATTCATCTATTTCTTCAACACCAGTTTGTCTCTCCACACTTACTTCTTATATCGATTATTAGGGTAACACTTCTTCCAACTCCCCACTTTAAAATCCTTGTCATATCCTTTGCCTTAACCTCTACCTCCAAGAAATCACAATACCTCATCAATCTCACCTTCAGAGTGCTATTTAATTCCCTTTCCTCTCTCCATCCTTTTTTTTTTTTTTAATTTCAGTATTTCATCATTTTAAACTTGGCTATTTCAGTGAAAAAAAAAATTATTAACTATTATCCAAGAGTCTAGACTTTCTGCTCTCCTGGCCATTTATTACATTGTTAACATATGATCTTACTAAAATTTAGATCTGATCATGCTATCTCCCATCCAAACCCCACTCTACCCCACCTACCTGCCCCCCCACACACAAAACAACCCCCCAAACAGAAATGCTATTGTATTGCCTGTGAGACAAATCCAAGTTTATTGAAAAGGCATTTAAAGATCTCAATAGATTCTGATTATCTTTTCCATTCTGAACCTCACACTTAACTAATACAGTTAAACTTCACTTGATTTATGACCCTTCCCTGAACACACTATGCCATTTTGTGTGTGTGTGTGTGTGTGTGTGAAATATGTCTTAATATCCATGAACTGATTTTAGAAACAAGAAAAGAAAAAAGTGTTGGGTTAGAACAAGAGTCTTCATGTGATACATTTCTGAAGTGGACTGCACAAAGGGTGTGATTTTATGAATAAAAACAACAACGTAAGAACAGGAGTTTGATATATAGACCATGATGTATTTTAAAACAGAATAAATATGAAGTACGCAAAGACATTTCATGAGAAGATAGTGAAATCTCTTCCTAATTTCAATAATTTGTAACTATCTACAAATTAAATTTTAGTTCCACTTAAAAAGACTGAATATTTTGCAATCAAAGTTATTCCTTGGATTTCAATAAACATTCTGGTTGTCCTTGGCGTCTTTCACTTTGTGAATGAAGAACTTTGTTCTCGCTGGTCTGGGAATAGTTTTGACGGGTGATGTTTTCTTTTGGCTGGGAAACAGATTAAGGGCCTCTCTTCCTGGCAGATCCTTCTTTCTATTGGATGTAACTATTGAACTTACTTAAAAGAATACTTCTATTTATTCTGGCTGTTCAAATTCATCTTGTAGATGTCCATAAATTTGAAAATTAAAGTAAATTTAAAAATGGAGTTTTTAAATGTGCACCTGCAAGTGAGTTATCTTAAATATACCCGAGAGAACAAGAACAAAAAATAATAATGATATTTTAACAGTGAGACCACACACAGCAGTAATTTATAACTATAAAAGCTCTATTTTATCAAAGAAATATGTATGTAAATTTATTTTTAGTCATCAGCTTTCCTGGGCTTTCACTTTGAAATGCTTTCATGCTCAAGAAACAAACTCATGTGGTTTACCATAACTGTTTGCTGATTTTCCTTGAGTGCATGGAATATCTTTCAACTAGAGCTGTTTGAAATAATTATGAGAAAAAGTGAAGCATAGTTTTTCTAACTGTAAAGTGTTTTACATTTGTCTGTTGAGAAGATCAGTTTTTCTGCTCCTGGAAAATAAGTTTTTAAACACTATAAACTCTTTTATTGTAGTGGGTATTTCCTGTTGTCCTGCTGGCACCCTATACTTTGGAGATTGTCATACTTTGTAATGCTGACAAGCTGCAAAAGTTTGCCAAAGAAAAGTGCAGTAGACCAAAATGGAACATCTTTGCACAAGGATTTTCTGGGATTTTCTTAGACTCTGTAACTGAAAAGACAGGTAACCTCATGTGTAATATATGAAAAGTAAAATGCAACCCTTCCCTACAAAACTTTGAAAACAGGATGATAAAATCTTTTAAAACATAATTCAAGTGCTATAGGGAAGGTTTGGAAGCTGCCTTTTCTGGCTTTATTTCCCATCTGTGTATTGGTTTGGAGGCATCAATGTTTATTTTGTCTCTGCACCAAAAATGATTTAACAAATATGCATACAATCAATCACTACTAATTGGAAGCAAATTCAAAAGCACAACTTCAGTGTGTTCATTCCATTTTCCACAGGAATGATAACAATAGTATCAAAAGAAAGTTTTTAGTCTTTGACTTCAGTGGGGAAAGTATAGGAAAAAGCTTTGTTCCTTTTTTTCCTCTACAAATGACATAATGAAAAATAATTGGTAAGACAGTAGTTTCTTTTGGTCTTTAAAAGAACACAATTCATGGACAGACTTTCAGTCTGAGAGATAAGGCTTTTATATTTTTATTTATGTGACAAAAATTTGTGTTTATTCTTAAAATGTCCTTTCCTTTATTTCTCTCCATTATAAGATCTCTAACCAAGTGACCTGATATTCTTGTTCAGAAGACTTTTTTTGATATTGTTTCCTAGTAAAAAAGGATATTTATTAAGGTTGACAAAAAAATTAATCAATAGTCAACCTAAGAAAGAAATGGAAAGTGTTATTCGAGCCAACCTGAGGATTATAACCCAGGAGATTGTCTTTCAGATATCTCTGGAGACTGTTCCAAAGAGGTGAGGGGAGAAGGCCAGTATATATATGATTCTGGCGAAGGGGTACATGCAATCAAGCACACATCTTGGAAGAAAGTTACTGCTATTCATGAGGAACAGATATCTAAGTTAATGGTTTTAGCGCTTTTCTAAGTATGGGGAGATGCACGAAACTGGGTTCAAAAAATCTTCTCCTGAAATCATCTAACTATCTGAGGGCCAATTCTGCCAGTTTTGCAAAAGCACAAAATGCCTCATCCTGGTATTTTCCCCGAATTTCAAATTTCTTTCAGGGTGTACTGTAGGTCAGTAATTGCAGTGGCTAATGACTTGATTCTTGTAGAACTGGATGGTGGGCAATATTCCTTATTTTACAATCCCCACAACCCTCTTTTGGTCTTAATTTCAACCAAGGTTTGGGGGGCATTTCATGACTAGTTTGTCTCATGGTGCTAGGAATTCTCATCCCCATGTCAGGCAAGGATTTCATTGATAGGCCGCTCAGTGTGCTATTGCTGGACTGGGTCCTGTTAACAATAGCCTCCAGACCGCCTGTCTTACTAGTCTGATATGGTCCAAGAAATGGTTCCCTCTTGTTGCTTCTTCCCTTATCTACAGTTACACTATTACAATCACTGATCTTATAGAACTATATATTTGGGCAATTGTTACAAGTCGCCTAGTCATTTTTATTGGAGGCTCAATCACATGTTTGGTAACGTAAGAAACAATCTTGTAGAATAGGCAGAACACAAGTAATACAGCTGGTAACATTAATAAGGTCATAAGTAAGTAATGTTATATTCTAAGGGGTTACATGGCTGGTGCCAGAAGAAGAAAAATTGATCTTTATGATTGAGCAGGTATTTCTGCCATTGAGGAGGTCTGGCTAATGTATAATGCAGATGCACAATACACACTAGAGAGGTGGGAGGTGGCCCAAATGAGCAGAGAAAAATTTTATGTTTAAATTTTTCTTGTCTTGCCTTAAAATATGATTTTTTCACCAATTATTAGGCATGTTTGATATTGTAATGCTTTGTATAACTTTAATAATCAAATGAAGTGTTCTTCCTTTACAATATTGGATTTATGCTAATGATTACTCACTTATCCTCAGAAGTTTATCTTTCTTTTTTTTTTCCAGTCGTTTTTTATTCCCTCCCTTAAGTAGAGAAAAATTAGCAGAAAAATGTCACACTTCGGGGGGAAAAAAAAAAGGCCTCATCCCTATATGAGTAAAACCATGTCTTGCTTCCTGAATTTATGCATTTTGAATAGGAAACAGTTAGGGCAGGAACTCTGTCTTCTCTAATAGCTCAAATAAAGCCAGGTACCTGTCATCACTTCACAAATAAATAAATGATAATAATGGTAAAAAAATGAAATATTGAAACCAAACTTTTTTATTTATTCACTCTTCATTTACCTACTATGTGGTATAATTTTAGTTAGGCTATTTATGACTAAAACAGCAAAGCCTTCATATGGGAGAAATTGCTTTTTTGTTTTGCTTGTCCATTGCCCCCATTTACCATGCCTTCAATCTAGTGCCAAAAGGGGCTTTCACAATTCTGGCTATAAATGGCTGACTGAGAATATCAAACTCTGCTCCACCCAATACATCACTAAAGAAGAACTATATTTTGCAGTATCTTATTACATTTTTAGTTTATGGGGAATTAAGGCAGTTATAAACATGAGTTGTAAATGTTGGCAAGCAAATAGGAGAGTGAGTAAAGGCAAAGGAGAAGGAGGAATAAGGAGGTAGACATACTCCTATGTTCTGGCATAACTACAGTGTGCATGGGAAAGCTAGTAAGTTTTCTAGCTCAAGAAATTGATATTCCTTTAAGGGCATAACTTAATCACATTAACTATCTTTGTTGAGTATAGGGCCAAGTTAATTAACTCCATCTTTTGCTGAGCACTTGCAGCTTCTGAATGAATTGCCTTTTAGTGTTTGTGTTTCATATGATGATTCAGGTTGATTTCTCCTCTTCAAAATTTTAGGGGAATTAATCACAGAGCTCCAATTCAATTACAATCATAATAACCTTTGCTACTGAGAGTGCTGTCAATCTGATTGAGTTACACAGCCTGAGTTAAGGATCTGACCAGTTTGGTGTGAGGAAATTCTAAAAAATGATCAGCTTATTTAATGACTTTAGGGAATATTGCATTTCTTGTGCTACTCTGCACACAAATATCCACTCCATGACCAACCTCCAAGCCAAGTTGGTTTTGAATACATCCACATAATTTTAATTCATAAGCTTAGTCTCTACAGTGACTTTTCTGTAATATATTTTTTAAAATTTCCCCCTGCCACCATCATTTTATCCCTTCTCAAAAAGGGAAAGAGTAATTGCTATGTGCAGCTGCACTTTCTAATTAATTAATACTGTTAATTAATACATTATACAGTATACATTAATACAATATATATTAATACAGTTATTAATGTATTTTTCTAATGTGCAGAACTGGGGCCCAGTGCCCATATTTGTGCTAAATGACCCTGCCTCTCTTCAATATTTGCTTGACTTAAATGTGGTTACCTCTTAAAAAATTAGAATATTAGTCTCACATCTTTCAGGCATTATATATCAGAATGTCGGTCACTCTAATAGCAAAGGCAAGAAATTTAAAGTGTACAGACTGTCACATTTCCAGTCATGCAGAAAAAGTTGATCTGAGAATAATCAGGCAGAAAGACGAGATGAAAGATGGAGAACACAGAGTTTTAGAAGTTCCAGTTAGCCATGACACCCAACCAGCAAAGCAGTTGTGTGAAATTCCCTAGTCCTACCAGTACATTTCCCTCATGCTTGAACTACTATTGTTTGCAATTCAGTCTTGACTAGTGCAACTTACTTGACTTTAGGTGACAAATGTCTATCTTCCAGTTACCTGGAAGATATACGTTACGCTTTTTTTCTCAAAGTCTGTTCTTCTCTTATTCCTTCTTAAATAGAGTCCCCTTTCAAAAGAAGATCCTACCTTGCTAGAATTTAGGTACCTAGATATTTCATATTCTCTGTATGTGGAGAAGTATGCATAATCAATATTTTGCTTATGCACAATCAATACTTCACCTCATGGCAATTCACCTTAGCTTTTGGTTAGGAGAAATGCCTTATTACTTGAAAATGAGGCCTGCCAGCAAGCACTCTACTACTTCATAAATACCTCAAAGAGATGTCTTAATATCATAAATATAAAATAATGCAATAATATGTTTATACATAAAACACTGAGATATGTTTTTTAAGAAAAAGTAATAGATTCTTAGTCTGATACCCTGGCTTTGTATGCCAGCTCTGTACCCACCATGTTTATGCTTTAAGAAAGTCATTTAGCAACTCTGGTACTGAATAAATTCCACCTTTGTGTACATATGTATACATATACATTATTTAAACATATATATATTCTATATGAGGAAGAATTTTATATATATGTGTGTGTGTGTGTGATTGTTTGTAAGGAGGGCACCACTTTTATTGAGGAGCTGTTATAATATTATTTCAGATTCAAGTACAAGTGTTTGAGAATGAGTCATCTTGCATGGAGGCCTCAGACAGGATGGTGTTCTGCTAGATATAAAGGAGAAAATAAATGCTTTGGTGCTGGAAATGGAGAAGAAGGGCACTGAGGAGGAAAAATTTTATGCATGATAACAACTGTGATAGCCGGGAATGAGAGAAATGTGAAGAAGTAAATTGTTGATAGGTAGTATTGGAGACAAAGGGTAAATTTAATAACCTGAGAAATACCACAGAATAATGAGTATGATTAGCTTTATCATGTACAAAAAGGATGAAATAGAAATGGCACCAAGTTGTCTAGTCCCCAACTCTATCACTTCTGGCCTAGTTAGATTTAAACAAAATCCAAGTCAGGATGTTTTTTCTTTGTCATAAATGAGTTATAACTAGGTGTTGTTATTAACGGCTCAACTCTGCAGATCTCAGAGCTATATTCCTTGTGTTGTACAATATATATACATGGATATATTGTACAAGGATAATAATTTGTACCTCTTAATCCCCTACCTGTATATTGCCTCTCCTCCCTTCCCTCTCCCCATTGGTAACCATTAGTTTGTTCTCTATATCTGTGACTCTGTTTCTTTTTTGTTATATTCACTAGTGTGTCGTATTTTTTAGATTCTACATATAAGTGATATCATACAGTATTTTTCTTTCTACATCTGACTGATTTCACTCAGCTTAATACCCTCCAAGTCCCTCCACGTTGTTGCAAATAGCAAGATTTTATTCTTTTTTATGGCTGTGTGGTATTCCATTGTATATATACAATGTATCACAGATATATGTGTGTATATACATATATACATATATATACATCTCACATCTTTTTTATCCATTAATCTGTTGATGGACATGTAAGTTGCTTCCGTATCTTGGCAATTGTAAATAATGCTGCTATGAACATTGGGGTGCATGTAATCTTTTTGAATTAGTGTTTTTGTGATCTGTACTAATGAAAGAAATAGAAGATAAGATGACACAAACAGATGGAAAGATATACCATGTTCTTGGATTGGAAGAGTTAATTTTCTGTTAAAATGACCATACTACCCAAGGCAATCTACAGAGTCAATACAATCCCTATCAAAATACCAGTAGCATTTTTCACAGAACTAGAACAAATAATTTTAAAATGTGTATGGAAACAGAAAAGACAGCAAATAGCCAAAACAATCTTGAGAAAGAAGAAGAGAGCTGGAGGAATCATGCTCCCTGACTTCAGACTATATTACAAAGCTACAGCAATCAAAACAGTATGGTACTGGTACAAAAACAGACACATTGATCAATGGAACAGAATAGAGAGCTCAGAAATAAACCCACACACTTACGGTCAATTAATCTATGACAAAGGAGGCAAGAATACACAAAGGAGAAAAGACAGTCTACTCAATAAATGGTGCTGGGAAAAATGGACAGCTACATGTAAAAAAAGCAAAATTAGAACATCTTCTAATACCATATACAAAAATAAACTCAAAATGGATTAAAGATCTAAATGTAAGACCGGAAACCATAAAACTCTTAGAGAAAAGCATAGGCAGAACACTCTTTTACATAAATCATAGCAATATTTTTTGAATCTGCCTCCTAAAGCAAAGGAAATAAAAGCAAAAACAAACAAATGGGACCCAGACCCAATTAAACTTAACAGCTTTTGCACAGCAAAGGAAACCTTCTACAAAACAAAAAAGACAACCTACAGAATGGGAGAAAATATCTGCAATATTTAAAAAACAGGTAGAAGAACTGAACATTTTTCCAAAGAGGACATGCAGATGTCCAACAGGTTCATGAAAAGGTGCTCAACATTGGTAATCATCAGGGAAATGCAAACCAAAACCACAAAGAGATATCATTCAGAGATATCTTTTGATATCATCAAAAAGAACACAAATAACAAATGTTGGCAAGATGTGGAGAAAAGGAAACCCTTATATATTGTTGGTGGGAATGTAAACTGGTGCAGCCACTGTGGAAAACAGTATGAAAGTTTCTCCAAAAACTAAAAATAAAACTACCATATGACCCAGCAATTCCACTCCTAGGTCTCATAATTTCTTTATGGGTAGACTCAGAGTCATAAGCTTGGGCCTCAAAATATCAATTGACATGATGTTTCACCAGAACTAGGGCCTTATTCCTCACTGGCTGACTCATCACCAATAGATATACAATATCTATTAGCTCAACTCTTTTATCATTGTTGAGGAAGCATTGGAAATTAAAAAAAAAAAAAAAACTAGGTCACATTTCAAATTTTAATATATTAATATTTCCTTTGATTTATTATAATGGGAGAATTATAACAATGTTTCAAGAGAAGCATCAACCCTTCACCCATTTTATACCAACCCCATATTTTCAAACTCTCAGACCTATCAGAAGTGTTTCATGCATATGTGTTCCCTCAATTTAACTTTTTTGGGGGTCATTATATTCTGAACTATAGAAATCTTCCAGGTTTTGTTACAGATAAAAATGTGCACAACCCCTCCTCAATTGCTGATTGTACTGGTACTTCTTACATAAAGGTAATATAACAAAACTAGTTCATATCTGGATATGACACAGGTAAATCATGGTATTTTTTAATACTATAGGCTATAAAAATATTCAAATCTATGTTTAATTTCTACTTCATTGTCTATGCATTGTGGTTAAGGGTATGGGCCCTAGATCCAGTCTACCATGCCACAAAATCTGGATTTTGTCTTAAATACTTAAATTCTATGGGTCTTAATTTCTCATCTGTAAAAATAAGATTAATAATAGTACCTATTACTGGATGATTAATGAAGTTATACTCATAAAGCATTAGAACAGTGCCTGATATACAGTAACCACTCTATTAACATTGGTAATTATTTTTACCACTACTATGCCAAATATATTACTACAATCCTCCCTCAGTGTCCTAGGGTGATTACTTCCATGACCTGCCACAAAATACCAAAGTTCACAGATGCTCAAGTCCCATAGTGGCCCTCTGTATCTGTGGGTTCTGCATCCCTGGGTTCAACCAGTGGTGGTTGGCTGGATCTGCCCATGCAGAAGCCACAAATACAAAGGGTTGACTGTATATTAATTTTTTTAAAAATCCACATATAAGTGGACTCACACAGTTCAAACCCATGTAGTTCAAGGTCAACTGTATTTAGATATGTATTATTTTACTGAAGGAAAAAGTAGTATCTTTGTATTATGTTTCTGAGTGTGTAGATAAAGCACAAATATTTAGTGTAAATGAGACTCATTTTAATTATACTGACTTTGAACAGTATTGTAATTTAAAAAATTTTTATTTTAAAAATATTCAACCCATGGTTTTTAGAAAAGAACTCGAGTTCTGATGGGTAATGCAATTCAGCCATGAACTAACTCATAAGTCCAGTTATAGAAACTATGGAGATATTAAATAAAACAATGATGTTTAACAGATAATATAGATATCTAGTATTCCATCATGGACTACTAGAAAATCTTGAAGTATAGTTGACTTGCGATGTTATATAACTGAATCACTTTGCTGTACACCAGAAACTAACACAACATTGTAAATATATGAAAAAGAATATATATATATTCTTTTCCGTATTCTTTTCATTATAGGTTATTACAAGATATTGACTATAGTTCCCTGTGCTATATAGTAGGACCTCATTATTTATCTATTTTATACAGTCTCCCAGTCATTCTCCCTCATATACCCAGTTGTCATCTCAAATCTTTTTTTCCAACTCAAACATTTTCTTTTCACCAAACTGACTCACAAAATTGAGTTCCGTGTCGCTGTCCCCTACACTCTTAGGATTTAAGGCATAGATCCATATTTGGCTCCTCCCTCACTGATAAAATCAACCATGACTCCTCTCATTGCTTTTCCATCTTTCCCTTCCTTTTTATTACAACACTATTCTTCCCTCAGGCCAAGTGCTCATCACACCATAGATTTTAGTAACCCTTTTTGGATTCAGCCTCTCTCCTCCTGAGTGAAAAAACATAAACGGCTTACACATTAATCCTCCTACATGGTGTTAATCGTGTCTCACCACTAAGCAAAAATTTGTAGTTGCTTCCTGCTACCAAAAAATAATTTTTCAGTCTCCTTTCAAGGCCGTCAACGTCTGTCATGGACTTGCTTTGATTTCATTCTCTCATGCATTCACTTATTCATGTGCATATTCACTCATTTATTCATTTATTTACAAACTATACAGACCTTATCTCCTGTAACAAAAGGCCATTTGTACCAAGCTTCTATCTTACCTAGACTGCATATCAACTATCTTGAAAGATGCCTTACATATCTGTTAGTCAGCTCAAGCTGCCATAACAAAATACCACAGACTAGGTGGCTCAAACAACAGAAGCTTATTTTCTCACAGTTTTTGAGTCTGGAAGCCTAAAATCAAGGTACCAGAAGGACTGGTTCCTGATGAAGCCTCTCTTCCTGGCTTGCAGACAGACATCTTCACACTGGCCTTTCCTTTCAGAGAAAGTGAGAGAGCCCTCGTGTCTCTTCCCCTCTTCATAAGGACATCAGCTCTATCGGATTAGGGCCCAACCTTGTGCCTTCACGTAACCTAAACTGTCTCCTATCTCCAACTACAGTCACATTGGAGGTTAGAACTTCAACATACAAATTTTCGGGAGGTGGGGAGCCACAATTCAGTCCATAGTAACTTCCTGTCTTTAATCATTTATGCCATGATTTATTTCCAGTTTGCTATACCTTCACTGTCCCTGTCTATCCAAATTCTTTGTATCCATTATGGAGTCACTCTTTCTTTAAAGGAATCTTTTTCAGTTCAGTTTCTTTACAGTGCATTGCCCTGCCTCTACATAGTTTGGGAATTTATAGTTTGTACCATATATTTGACACTATAATAACTTGTAGTTATTCAGGTACATATGAAATGGAAAAGTCTCTTTCAGGCTATAACTATACATATTACAAGTATTATGTATATGTATATTTTTATTATGTATATATACATAATAAAAAATATAGTATAACATAAGCATAGTAAAACTATTAAATATATATTTTTTTAATAAGAGTAGATTTTCAGTTTTGCATACAGAAATACCTTAGTATACTGACTATGTTGATTAATTTTTAAGCCTTGACTCAGAATTTTATGGAGTCATTTTAATATTGCACTCATTAATAGATGCAGAAATTTAATTATCCACAAAGATGAACACTATTAATTTTTGTTTTAAATGTAAAATCTATTTAAAAATGGAGTTTTGGAAAATTAGCAGGCATTATAAAAACCACTAATACACATGTTTAATAGAGTACACAAGCCAGTGTACTATGGTATAATTCTAAACATAGAAAGTTATTGCAACATATGAACAAGACGGACAGTTCTAAGATAAATATTGTTTAAAGTGTCTTTGGGACTTCCCTGGCGGTCCAGTGGTTAAGACTCCATGCTTCAACTGCAGGGGGCACAGGTTTGATCCCTTGTCAGGAACTAAGATCCCACATGCTGTGCGGCGGTGGCAATAAATAAATAAATAAATAGTGTCTTTAACACCTGCATTTCCGTCTTATATCTTCCCACCTTCTAGGATCTCCTACTACTATCCAGTACTCCTATTTCTCTTGATAGGAGGGAAATCACTGAGCTAAATTTACTTCACACCGAAAGGTTAGTTACAATGTCTTCTCGTTCCCAGGACTTATTTTCCAAAAAAAAAAAAAAGAAAAAGACTTTATGGGTGGTGCAATATTTTTCACAAAGGCTAAAATGCACTGGTAGCATTTCGGGTATTAGCCATGCATAAAGGGAGAAATATTTTGCAGTAGGACCCATCATCTTGTTTCTTCTTAAACTGTACTTTAGAAGCAACCACCCATTCTACCTTTTCAAAGATACTTATCAACAACAACAACAAAAATATGCAAGACATTTCTCACAAAAAAATATGTTGGTTTTTCCTTCTCTGCTTTCTTTTTAACGTTCGAAAGTAATTTCTCATTGTTCTCTCCTGTTTTTATACATCTTGCAAGGGAGGTATTGACTCCCCTTGTTTTGGACTATCTTTTAAAAGATGTTTATATAGCAAACAGCTTAGGATGACAGAGATTGTTTCTTATCTGGTGCAAAGCCAGGTGGGCTTACATCCTTAGAAGACACAGTCTTCCTCTACTGCAAAATGGCACCATACTTCTGGCTATTAAAAATACTTCAGATTCCCTGAGCTCAGATTTTCTTTCCTGTAATTTCAACCACTGCATGTTCATGGGTCATCGGGTCCTCCAGGAAATAGGGCTCAGGGAACCAGGACAAAAATGCTGATAATCTGGCTACTGCTGTTGCTGTGAGTAATAAACTATTCTTCTCTTACTCAGTCAGCAGCTCATATATTCTATCAGCACATACTAAACTGTGACCTGCTAACTTGTTAGCTTGTAAGTAGGCAAAATCTCAGACTCTTCAAAAATTTTGACACATAAATCCTCCCATGTACTGATGAAGATTATGCTTTCCTCTTTCTCCCTAAAGACTCATTCTTTACATAATAAATAACCTAGATTTCAAGTTCCAAATGTGCTTACTCTTTGTATTACTCTGCTAGGGCTAGCATAAAAAAATATCACAAACTGGGTGGGTTCAACAACGTAAATGTTTTCACGGTTCTGGAGCCCGAGTCCAAGACCAAGGCTTTGGCAGGCATGGTTGCTCCTGAGGCTTCTCTCCTTGGCTTGCAGATGGCCACCTACTCGCTGTGTTCCCACATGGCCTTTTCTCTGTGCAGGTACATACTTGGTGTCTCTCCCTTTTCTTATAAGGACACCAGTCATAATGGGTTAGCGTCCACCTCTATGACCTTATTCAACCTTAATTACTCCTTTAAATGCCTTAACTTCAAATGCAGTCATATTGGGGGTTAGGATTTTAACATGAATTTTTGGAGGACACAATTCAGTCCATAACACTGTTCCCATATGTTCTAACACAATTCGCCATAAGTCTCTCTCATTTCTTGCAAGCAGACATACTAACTACCTTTTTGTCCCATACTATATCTTTTAACTGATATTTGTGAAGCAACTTGCTTAGGGAAGGTTGGTTTATAGTCCAGTATTACAAAAACAGTGTTTCCTACTTGGACAAATCTAGGGCAGACACGTTTAGAGCCATTATAAAAGATTTGGGTTTCTTACGCTTTGGTCTCTCCCCTGTTATGTAACACACTTCATTCCCTGGTACCTTGTCCTTGTTGCATCACCCTATGAGAATGGAGGTTCTGGAAACTAGCACAAGAGAATGCTAACAATTTGGGCACTATAATTGTTGTAAGTAATTGTTGTAAGTAAGTCCCTTTGTCCCAGACTCAGGAGTCTCAAAACTTCTGCCAGCATCCATGAAACTGTGGCAGGCTAACTTGTTAGCTTGTAATAGGGTAAAACCCTAGACTCTTCACAGTTTTTGACATCATCTTCTTTTCCTTTCACTTCTTAGAATATTTGATTTCCATTCCATGGGAGAGTGAGGAAAGAAAATTTCTTTCAATTCTCTGACAAATTCATTATACTTCTACTTTAAATATAAAGCCTTCTAAGCAAAGATTTGTCTGGGTTTCCCAGGCAGATTTAGGCATCCTTTAGTCTAAAAGATACTGACACTTTGTTAATCTCTTCACATAGATAACTCCTTTTTATCCTTCAAATCTCAGTTCAAGAGCCACCTTCTCAAGAAGTACTCCCTAAACATATTATTGGAATTTGGCATCCCTCATTACCTACCCATCGTCACATATAGTACCTTCAAACCATTCAGTACAATCAGTATTGAGCCGGTTTATTCATCTTTACTTGTTTATTATTTGTGTCTGCCACTAGATGCAGCCCAGAGATCTGATTAGTCTTATCCACAGTTTCATCAACAGCAGTAATTCTCAATAGGATATGATTTTATTGCCCAGGAGACATTTAGCAATGTCTGGAGGCAATTTTGGTTATCAAAACTGGGAAGGGTATACTACTAGTACCTAGATGACAGAGGCCAGGAATGCTACTAAACATCCTAAAATGCACAAAACATGCCTCCAAAATAAATAACTACTCACTGTACAATGTCAGTAGTGTCAAGGTAAAGAATCCCTGATCTACTATAGCCAACAGAGTGTAGGAAAATCAAAGGTGACTGAAGATATACTGATTAATTTGAAAGAATATCTTTGTTATACTACTTAGTAAATTATAATTTGATTTCATTATTCTGGCTGTCACTGTTAGCTGCTTGAGGAAAAGCAATGCCCCCTAAACCTAAATACTCTTAAACTCAACATAGAATATGATATATTAAAATTACTGAACAGAAGAAATCTAAAAATAATTTATTGGGAAGTAAAAAATGTACTAGAGTTATATTCCACACATTCTCTGCAACTGTGTTGCTGCATGAATCTCTAGACAAGATTGTTTCCCATTTAATTTTGACTTCCAGCTTAAAAAAGCTACTCAGAACTACATAAAAAGTAGTAAGAAATTAATAAGAAAATTAAGATAAGAGACACAATTATATATTATTTAATATAACCTATAATTATTGCTATAATATTTATGCAATATTTGTACATATAACTAACATAATGGTGACATATTTCAAACACTGTTTTTGAAAATAAATTACTCATATTAAAAATATAACAATATTAGTGCATTTGGTATCAATTTGATTCAGTGTTGGAATCATATACTATATGACCTGGAAACTTTAAAGTATGTCTCAGTAAGTCAAAGCTTTGAATGAATTTGTCTATTAGAAACCAAACATAGACATTATTTGCAGATCTGAGTCATACTATTTTTTTAATCAGAGTTCATATAATTTTGCTTCACATAGTGAGAGTATCCAAAAAAAAGGAAAGAAGAACAGAAAATACACTTGAAGTAATAATTGCCAACATCTTTCAAATTTGATAGAAAGCATTAATGTATACATCCAAGAACACTAACAAACTCCAAGAAGGATAAACACAAAGATATCCTCATTTAGACATATTATAGTAAAACTATGAATGTCAAAGGCAAACAGAAAATCTTGAATGACTACACTAGTCTTCTCTTCCCTATTCCTAGTGATTGTGTGAAAAACTAAGCTCACGTGTACCATATTTGCAAGTGTTCTTAGTGGAGAAAGCGGGTCATAGTGCTCTCATTGTATCTGTAGGTCCCTACCTTCACCCATTTTCTTGCCTGATATTTTCTTACACTTCTAACCATTAATAAATATATATTTTGAAAGATTATGTGTTTAATCAAGGAGTTTTAATTTTTTTGGCAGAATGATCCACACTGCTATTTAGACTCCTCAGTCATAGGTCAGTCTGGTGATAATCATTATTTTTCTCTCTGGAGATAACTGTTCACCTTTCTATTCTCTAGTGTTTTATAGGACTTTCTCTTTTCTCCATTTACAGATTTCCTTTCTAGACATATCCTTACCTCTCTTTTATCTGTGCTCCCACATAACACTTACAGTTCAACAGAGAGTTTCATTTTCCCTTTGTCCTCAGGAGCTATGTGGACTAAACCTGACTCTGGCTTACCTAGGCTTTGGAAACTTCCTTCTTATATAACATCTCTCAGGTAGTCCACATAGAGTCTGCATAGGCAATAGATATATTTCATAAATTTGTCAAATATAATTTGTCACTATAATAGATAAATCTGGAATATGCCTATATTTATTCTACCATTTTTTGATATTATTCATCAGTTTGAAAAATTTAGGTTTATATTTTCTCATGCATTTTACTATTTCTTACACTCATATATATATGACACCTGCAGTACAATTTCTAAACTCAGTTGGAATATTCTTACTCAATATATTTAATTCCATATACTTCAGAAGAGACCTTTATAGTGGAGAGTGAAAAACATGTGTGCCTGGCACATAGTCTTGCAACATACTTGATTCCTGTTCATACTGAGTAAATTATCTGACTAGAATTTGACCCTAAATATGTCTTGGGATTTTCATTAAAGACAAATCAATAAAGGGAAAAGAAGGTATATAAGAAATAAGGTAAAAATCAAACCTTGCTCTTTTCTGGAAATCTTGAAAGACAATATTTTTATATAATATGGACTCAATATCTGCCTCTTTTCTTACAATGCAGTGTTCAATAAAATCCATTTCATTATTAATTTAAGTGTCATTACAATAAATAACAAGAGTGCTGTCTATCTTTTTCTAGTCAATGAATGCACCTTATATTTGGGGAATATTTTTCTACCTATTCTCTCAGTCACAGAATGATTTAATAAGTGTTAGCCAGCCTATCTTAAAATATTTTCTATTTCTCTGTTGGTATGTGACACTTTTTTATGTCTGCCAATATTGAAATTTAAATAGAAATAAAAGCATTTTTTGTCTCTCATCTGACAGGAGATGAAAACACATTTTTAAATGTTTTTATACTCTCAAAATATTATTTTTAGGCTGAAATATACCCCATGTGAACTCAGCTCATTTTAAAGTACTGCTATTTGTAAACATTAATTTTTTTCCCTCAGTGCATAACTGAGATTGGCATTTATTCAAGGTCATTGATGAATTGATATTTTTCTGGAAGGTGTATTAAAACTCAGAAAGGATGGGAGTGTACAAAGGCTATTATTTAATCTATGAAGACAAGGCTAAGCATTTTGAACCATCAATTCATCACTTTCTTAAACTTACAATTACACCTATGTCTAGGGTTTCAATGAATGCTGTAGGTGAACGAATACATTTTATTACTGCATACACTCTTGAGCTTCATGCTGCTTATATATTCACTATGATCTGACAGTGTAGGGTAGGACTTGTTGAGTTAATTCATCGGAGAAGAACACCATGCTGCCTCATAAGTAGCTCTATTAGTCATCTCAACAAATCAGAGCCTTGCTAAGGAAAACTTGCTGTTTTATTATAATTTTTAATGTTTTATAACTACATTTCCATTTTTGTATTGTCTGAGGGTTAACTTAAGTTTCTGTAAACATGCTTATAGCTACATAATCATCATGGCCTTCTTGGAAAGCAGATATCATTAGACAATGTCAGTTAATATACCTCATGTAGAAATTTTGCCACCTTTTACCTGGTGTGATTTGTGAATTGTTTTTAATAAATGATTAATAGTTGAATATTATGTATGAAATTAAAATATTTTACATTATACTGATATGTTTATATTGGCAAAGATTATTCTTCTGTTAGAAAAAGTTATGGTAGAGTCGAGAATGAAGCTTATTTCAATGGAACCAGTCCAAATGAAAAAATGAAATATTAATAAAATAAAATGGCTAACCAGAAAACTACTGGAGCTAATCAATGAATTTGGTAAAGTTGCAGGATACAAAATTAATGCACAGAAATCTCTTGCATTCCTATACACTAATGATGAAAAATCTGAAAGAGAAATTAAGGAAACACTCCCATTTACCATTGCAACAAAAAGAATAAAATACCTAGGAATAAACCTACCAAGGGAGACAAAAGACCTGTATGCAGAAAACTATAAGACACTGATGAAAGAAATTAAAGATGATACCAACAGATGGAGAGATATACCATCTTCCATCTTGGATTGGAAGAATCAATATTGTGAAAATGCCTATACTACCCAAAGCAATCTACAGATTCAATGCAATCCCTATCAAATTACCAATGGCATCTTTTACAGAACTAGAACAAAAAATCTTAAAATTTGTATGGAGACACAAAAGACACCGAATAGCCAAAGCAGTCTTGAGGGAAAAAAACGGAGCTGGGGGAATCAGACGCCCTGACTTCAGACTCTACTACAAAGCTACAGT
Organism: Balaenoptera borealis; assembly: GCF_965194805.1. Classification (NCBI taxonomy): domain Eukaryota; kingdom Metazoa; phylum Chordata; class Mammalia; order Artiodactyla; family Balaenopteridae; genus Balaenoptera; species Balaenoptera borealis. Next base: position 23,523,988 of record NC_138876.1, read on the forward strand.
AATCTAGACAGTATGGTACTGGCACAAAAACATAAATATAGATCAATGGAACAAGATAGAAAGCCCAGACATAAACCCATGCACCTATGGTCAACTAATCTATGACAAAGGAGGCAAGGATATACAGTGGAGAAAAGACAGTCTCTTCAATGAGTGGTGCTGGGAAAACTGGACAGCTACATGTAAAAGAATGAAATTAGAACACTCCCTAACACCGTACACAAAAATAAACTCAAAATGGATTCGAGACCTAAATGTAAGACCGGACACTATAAAACTCTTAGAGGAAAACATAGGAAGAACACTCTTTGACATAAGTCACAGCAAGATCTTTTTTGATCCACCTCCTAGAGTAATGGAAATAAAAACAAAACTAAACAAATGGGACCTAATGAAACTTCAAAGCTTTTGCACAGCAAAGGAAACCATAAACAAGACGAAAAGACAACCCTCAGAATGGGAGAAAATATTTGCAAACTAATCAACGGACAAAGGATTAATCTCCAAAATATATAAGCAGCTCATGCAGCTCAATATTAAGAAAACAAACAACCCAATCAGAAAATGGGCAGAGGAGCTTCCCTGCTGGCGCAGTGGTTGAGAATCTGCCTGCCAATGCAGGGGACATGGGTTCGAACCCTGGTCTGGGAAGATCCCACATGCCGCGGAGCAACTAGGCCCGTGAGCCACAACTACTGAGCCTGCACGTCTAGAGCCAGTGCCCCGCAACAGGAGAGGCTGCGACAGTGAAAGGCCCGCGCACCACGATGAAGAGTGGCCCCCCGCTCGCTGCAACTAGAGAAAGCCCTCGCACAGAAACGAAGACCCAACACAGCCAAAAATAAAAATAAATAAATAAATAAATAAACAAACAAGTGGATGAAAACTCTAAGAGGCAGTAATTTTAAAAAAAATAATAATAATAAAATGGGCAGAAAACATCAATAGACATTTCTCCAAAGACGACATACAGATGGCCAAGAAGCACATGCAAAGCTGCTCAACGTCACTAATTATTAGAGAAATGCAAATCAAAACTACAATGAGGTATCACCTCACACCAGTTAGAATGGGCATCATCAGAAAATCTACAAACAACAAATGCTGGAGAGGGTGTGGAGAAAAGGGAACCCTCTTGCACTGTTGGTGGGAATGTAAATTGATACAGCCACTACAGGGAACAGTATGGAGGTTCCTTAAAAAACTAAAAATCGAATTACCATATGATCCAGCAATCCCTCTACTGGGCATATACCCAGAGAAAACCATAATTCAAAAAGACACATGCACCCCGATGTTCATTGCAGCACTATTTACAATAGCCAGGTCATGGAAGCAACCTAAATGCCCATCGACAGACAAATGGATAAAGAAGATGTGGTACATATATACAGTGGAGTATTACTCAGCCATAAAAAGGAACGAAATTGAGTCATTTGTAGAGACGTGGATGGATCTAGAGACTGTCATACAGAGTGAAGTAAGTCAGAAAGAGAAAAACAAATATCGTATATTAACGCATATATGTGGAACCTAGAAAAATGGTACAGATGAACCGGTTTGCAGGGCAGAAATTGAGACACAGATGTAGAGAACAAACGTATGGACGTCAAGGGGGGGAAAACCGCAGTGGGGTGGGGATGGTGGTGTGCTGAATTGGGAGATTGGGATTGACACGTATACACTGATGTGTATAAAATGGATGACTAATAAGAACCTGCTGTATAAAAATATAAATAAAATTAAATTAAAAAATTAAAAAAAGAAAAGAATAAAGAAGCAGGGTGGCCCGAGGCATGGGGAGTGTGTGGAAAGGTGATTGGAAAAAGGTGTGGTAACTGACATCCTGACCAGGTGTAACTAGGCTACAGGCCTCTGCATGTTCTGAGGGTAGAGGTTTTAGCCCTTTGATGTCAAAAGGTCACCAAGCAGACACTCTGGAATGCCCAGCTGAAGGGTGGGTGGTCCTAGGCAGACTTAAGCAGCTCTCAGCTCAAACTATAGCAGCTGGAAAACAACTTGGGCAAACACCTTATTGTCTAGGCTAAGTGCAGCTTGGAGGTCAGGCAAATCTTAAAACACCTTGATTAGTGACGGCAGGTGAAATGGATTTAACCCACGGTTTCAGTATCATCACTGTTAATAGAAACTTTAGAAACACGCCCTTTAAAATTAGGAAGAATATCTAGTATCCGTACTTTTATTCATCTTCGTATTAAAAATCCTAATCAGTGCAGTCAGAAAATGAAAAAAAGCCTAAGAACTACAAAGAAACGAGAATGTCATTATTCACAGATGATATTATTGTAAGAGCCCAGACTCTACAGACAAATTATTGGAAGTAATAAAAGTGTTTAGCAAGTTGCTGGAGAAAAGAATAAGACCCAGGTCCCCGCTTCCGGGTGCATCCTCACAGCACACTTCACAGAGAAGACCTCCTCACTGCTGACTCACCGCGAGCCCCCCGAATCCAGCAGAGTTCTTCCACCGAGATGGAGGCCGCCGTCACCCCCCGATCAACCTGCACCTCGGGCCTCGTCCACTTACCTCTCTCCGAGCTTCTACTTCGAAGGCGTGGAGGTGGCTCTGGAGGGCGTGGGCCGCTTCTTCAGGAGTTGGCTGAGGAGAAGCGCAAGGGCGCCCAGCTTCTCTTGAAGATGCGGAAGCAGTGGGGCGGCCGCACCCTGCTCCAGGACGGGCAGAAGCTGTCCCCGGAGGAGTGGGGCACCAGCGTGGGCGCCACGGAGGCCGCCACGGCCCTGGAGAGGGGCCTGGACCGGGCGCTCTTGCATCTGCAGGCCCCGGGATCTGCGAGCGCAGGCGCCAACCTCTGCGAGTTCCTGGAGAGCCGCTTCCGGCAGGGGGAGCTCATCCAGAAGCTCCTCAAGCAGATGGGCGTGCACCTGACGGACCTGCGCAGTCTGGCCGGGCCCCAGGCCGAACTGGGCGCGTATCTCTTCGAAAGGCTCTCCTGTCCGCGAGACTAGGAGCCTCCAGAGCCCGGCGGCCTCTGCGAGACGCCCCCTGCCTTCCCCCGCCTCCAGATCTCTGCCCGAGCCCCTTCCTCCAGCCAGGAGGCAACTTTTTAACCACCCTGAAACCTTCACCCAAGCCGTGGCACCACATGGAAACAGAAAAGGTTCTTTTTGCAGAGGAAAAATAAGCTAGGCTGTAAGAAGAAAACGTAAGTATCTGAATAGCATGAATGATTTGTAGTCTCATTCTCTAGATTGTCTAAAGAAATGGTTCCTAATTTATGTGTATCACCTGGGTACGCTGAGTACAGTGTATCTGATAAACTATGTTTTCTCTGGCAAGAAGAATAAACGCACCTATTCAGAAAATGTTGCATAGAATTTTAAGGGTTTCAGGACTTCTCCGGAGTCATTCTGGGTACTGGATTCAACTCTGTTTTTCCAAAATGTACCTTTGGTTTTGTTGAGCAGAGCAAAGAGCTGAGTACCTTAACCATATCATATTGTGTCCCCCCCATCAACCCCCAAACTCATGATAAATTGCTTTTCCTGATTTTCAAGTTGATGTGATGCCATCTGCCTGTATTGAGGAAAGAGCCCTGTGAAATTCATCTTTGTGTCTCCCATTAGGTTGCTACTGAGAACACTGATTATTAATTACATCATACACTGACCTCTTTATGAAGCCTCTCAAGAGAAATTTCTTTGTGGTCTTAATATTAGAAATAACAGTGCTTCGCTTGGGTAACTGGTTCGTTTTTGCTTTATGAACACTGTAAATGATGTAATTACGTTTCCTTTTCTGACTGCCTGCTAAAAACTTAGAGCCAAATTTGTGGTCCACCCAGAGTAAACGAGTAGGATTATATAAGCATTTTGCATACGCTTCATTCCTGGTTCTTCTATTACTAATTCCTTGGTGTATTTTGTGGAGTCTTTTAAGCCACCTTAAACCCTTTCTGGAACAATGTTGTGTATAAACAGATAAATAAACTTTTAAAATGTGGATTTAAAAAGAAAAATAAATAAATAAATAAAATGGCTAAATTATTTGTTTTTGGAAAACTAACGCCCCCACTTTGGGAAAATTAACTCATTGGACAAATATGTAACCTTTCTGACAATAGTCTATATGGTAAGAATATCTATAATGCCCTTAGTCAAGGACTCAGAGACTTTATCTCATTTTTTAAATGTAGGCAGCATTTGTAAAATATTGGTAACCATTTGCATGAATTTGACATGGCCAGAGGCAGCTTTCTTGCTGTAAAAAGAAAAATATAATTTGTTTCAGTAACTAAACATTCAACTAAAGTGGACCAGCACTTCTACTTTCCTTCAAAAACTTTTCCTTTGCATTCACAACTAAGCTAACAGTTTGGTGCAAGAGGCCCAAGCTTTCAGGCTATTTCAGCTTCTTGGCATGCCTTCCTCACTAAGCTTAATTATTTCTAGCTTTTGATTTAAAGTGAGAGACATGGCTCTTCCTTTCCCTTGCACACTTACAGGCCATTGTAGGGTTATTAATTGGCCTAATTTTATTATTGTTGCATCTCAAGGAATAGGGAAGACCAAGGAGAGGGTTGGATATGGTTGGAAAGTCAGAAGAACAGTCAGAACACACACAACATCTCTCTAGTAAGTTCAGTGTTACACGTGCAGTTTGTGGTGCCCCAAAACAATTACAATAGTAACACTGAAGACCACTGATCACAAATCACCATAATAGAGATAATAATAATAATGGAAAAGTTTAAAATATTGTGATAATTACCAAAACGTAACACAGAGATATAAAGTGAGCAAATGCTGTTGGAAAATGTCACTGATAGACTTGCTCGATGTAGGGTTGCCACAGTCCTTCAATTTGTAAAAAATGCAACATCTGCGAAGTGCAATAAAACAAAGCACAATAAAACGAGGTATGCCTGTACAGAATCATTCTATGTAAAGGAAAAATGATCAGAGAAAGAAAATATGTTTTATATGGCATTAAAAATGTACTGGAAAAGCTTTTATTTAACAAACTATAACCTGATCTAATACAGGTATGTGAACCACCCTCTAGGAAAAGCAATTATTTGCACTAACATTTTCGTAGTACTACTTCACCTTCCCAGAAAACATTTTATACCTTGTCAAGAATGGATTCATTGTCTTTTTACCTCATTAAATAACATTTTTATTACAAATAAAATAAGAATAAGTAACATTTAGTGTGCATTCACTATAACTCATGGATTAAAGTGATTTATGTAAAATCACACATCTAATAATCGCAAAGCAATCCTTTGAGACAGGTACAAAGTTATTGTGTCCATTTTACAAGTAAGGTAACTGAGTCACAGTGAGATTAAGCAATTTGCTGGTGATGGAGCTGAGATTCAAAACCCAGGCAGTATGGCTCTAAACTATGCCCTTAACCCAATGATGCATGATTTTCCAAAATAACAATACCAACATCACCTTGCAGTGTTTAGAAATAAAAAGCCCATCAAGAAGTGGACTTCTAAGTCAAAAAGAGAAAAACAAATATCGTATATTAATGCATATATGTGGAACCTAGAAAAATGGTACAGGTGAACCAGTTTGCAGGGCAGAAATATAGACACAGATGTAGAGAACAAACGTATGGACACAAAGGGGGGAAAGTGGCAGGAGGGTGGTGGTGGTGGGATGAATTGGGAGATTGGGATTGACGTATATACACTAATATGTATAAAATAGATAACTAATAAGAACCTGCTGTATAAAAAAATAAATAAAATTCAAAAAAAAAGAAAAGAAAAGAAAAGAAATGGACTTCTACTCCAAAAGCCTAACTGAAGAAAAGTCAGTGAAGATAGTTACAGAGGTATGGGTAGGGTTAAAGGAACCATAAAAGGGATGTTGAGACAACTGGAAACTAACCAGAAGCAGGAAGCCAACACCACTACTGTGTGGAGTAGCAAAGATAGGGAACTGGGGTAAGGAAGCTGGAGTCAGAGTTGGTGCCTTTATCCTAGAGGGACTCAGCACCTTGCAATACCATGGCAACAAGACAGGCAGGGAATAGGGATAGAAATACACTGACCTCTCTGTTCTGTTCATCAATCTTCTGCCAATGCATCCCACCCTCTGAACACAACTGAAAACCAGAGGTAAAGAGGACCTGGTTGACTTAGCCCACAGGTTCAGTCCATAACAAGGCTGAGAAGGACAGACAAAGGATCTGGAGGTGGAGCCATGGTGATGGCAAATGGAGAATCAGAAACTCGCATGATTTGCATTTCTCTAATAATTAGTGATGTTGAACATCTTTTTATGTGTCTCTTGGCCATCTGTATGTCTTCTTTGGAGAAATGTCTATTTAGGTCTTCTGCTCACTTTTTGATTGGGTTGTTTATTTTGATGATATTAAGCCACATGAGCTGTTTGTAAATTTTGGAGACTAATCCCTTGTCGGTCACATCATTGGCAAATATTTTCTCCCATTCTGTGGGTTGTCGTTTCATTTTGTTTATGGTTTCCTTTGTTGTGCAAAAGCTTTTGAGTTTAATTAGGTCCCATTTGTTTATTTTTGTTTTTATTTCCATTACTCTGGAATATGGATCAAAAAAGATATTGCTGTGATTTATGTCACAGTGTGTTCTGCCTATCTTTTCCTCTAAGAGTTTTATAGTGTCTGGTCTCACATTTAGGTCTTTAATCCATTTTGAGTTTATTTTTGTGTATGGTGTTAAAGAATGTTCTAATTTCACTTTTTTTACATGTAGCTGTCCAGTTTTCCCAGCACCATTTATTGAAGACACTGTCTTTCCTCCATTGTATAGTCTTGCCTCCTTCATCATAGATTAATTGACCATAGGTGCATGGATTTATTTCTGGGCTCTCTATCCTGTTCCATTGATCTATATTTCTATTTTTGTGCCAGTACCGTACTGTTTTGATGACTGTAGCTTTGTAGTATGGTCTGAAGTCAGGGAGCCTGATTTCTCTAGTTCCATTTTTCTTTCTCAAGATTGCTTTGGCTATTCAGGGTCTTTTGTGTTGCCATACAAACTACAATGAGATATCACCTTACACCAGTCAGAATGGCTATCATCAAAAAATCCACAAACAGTAAATGCTGGAGAGGGTGTGGAGAGAATGGAACCCTCTTACACTGTTGGTGGGAATGTAAATTGGTGCAGCCACTATGGAAAACAATATGGAGGTTCCTTAAGAAACTAAAAATAGAGCTACTATATGATCCTGCAATCCCACTCCTGGGTATATACACAGAGAAAAACATGGTCTGAAAGGATACTGCACCCCATTGTTCATTGCAGCACTGTTTACAGTAGCCAAGACATGAAAGCAACCTAAATTTCCATCGACAGAAGAATGGATAAAGAAGGTGTGGTACATATATACAATGGAATGTTACTCAGACATTAAAAGAATGAAATAATGCCACTTGCAGCAACATGGATGGACCTAGAGATTGTCATACTGAGTGAAGTAAGTCAGTCAGAGAAAGAGAAATATCATATGATATCTAATATACACATATATTAGATGTGGGATCTAAAAAAAATGATACAAGTGAACTTATTTACAAAACAGAAACATATTCACAGACTTAGACAATGAACTTATGGTTATCGGGGGGAAGGGTTGTGAGGGAGGGATATTTAGGGAGTTTGGAATCGACATGTACACTCTGCTATATTTATAATGGGTAACCAACAAGGACCTACTGCATAGCACAGGGAACTCTGCTCAACATTCTGTAACAGCCAAATTGGGAAAAGAATTTGAAAAAGTGTAGATACATGTATGTGTATAACTGAATCACTTTGTTGTACAACTGAAACTAACACAACATTGTTCATCAACTATACTCCAATATAAAATAAAAAGTTAGAAAAACACACATGAAATAAAATCAGTGTATGTTTGCTTCCAGTATTAATAGTGGGGCTCATAAATTAATCTTTATCTACAACTATTTATTTATTAGATCTTATTATATTTTAGATGGTTTTGGTAGTTATTTTCTGTTTTTTTCTTTTTTCTTTTTTTTTTGGCTGTGCCATGTGGCATGTGAGATCTTAGTTCCCTAACCAGGGATTGAACCCATGCCCCCTGCAGTGGAAGCACAGAGTCTTAACCAACTGGACCGCCAGGGAAGTCCCTGTAGTTATTTTCTTATTCTGATTTCTCATAGTGGATCACTATCATAGAAATCATTGTAAAATTAATATATCTCTATTATCGTAAATGGCATGTAAGTTGTGAAAAATTAAAACTAGCTCATCTAAGTATGTATGTGAACATAAATAGTCATAGTATCTTAAAAGTAATCAATCATAGAACAATAACCTGAATATTATTTTCAAGGATCAAAAACTGTGTTAATTCAGAAAGCATACATTGTTGGTTACATTTAGTTTACCATTCATATTATCAAAAATTGATCTTAACATTAAAGTTTCTCTAATAAATTGCCTATTTATGTTAAAACCAAAATGAAAACCCAAAAACTCTTATATGTTTGAGTAATATGGCTACTAGATTTAACTGTGGCAAGAATATAATGTGCTGTTCTTTGGGTCATGCTGTGGAGATGAGAATAGGTTTAATAGTCAGGAACCATAACTGCTCTTTGAACCCATAATAACTGAAAATGCCTGGAGTATACAATGCTTCTGAAGGAATGATCCACTAATCATTAGTTTATTAATATCCAGGAAATGAGCTCTAGAAAGTGAGATAGATCATTGCTATTTTTAAAATATTTTTAAAACACAGTAGGGTTTCCTAAGGACTTCATCTCAGCACTACAAACATCACCAGCAAATGCACATTGTGAAATATATAAAAATGGGGAAAAAAAGAATAGAAAGTATTTTTTCTTCGAATACTGATATGGTTTAGGTGAAACCATTAGGCAATACATGGTGTGTATATAGCAGGGAAAACAGCTAACATTTTGTTAATAATCACTGTAATATTATTTGATGTTTTGCCTATTTTTCCTAGATGTTTTGATAATTATTTTATATGCATTATCTCAAGTACTCTCACAAAAACTCTATGAATTACTACTATCATTATCCATAGTTTTCAGATAATGGAGACTGAAATTCAGAGCAGTTAACTGACTCACCCAAGGTCTCACATGTCATAAGAATTACAGCAGAGAATAATATCAAATAGTATACTTATCTTAACATTTGCTTTTAGCATAGACTAGAATATAAACTCCCTAAAGGGCATGGATTTTAGTTTGTAACTAGATCCCTAGTGTTTGGGACATAATAGACATTGAAATGTTAATTGAAGAAATGAATTTGAACCCAAGTCTACCTAATTCTGGGTATCACACTCTCATCATTCATAGTAGATTGCATAGTAATAAAAATGGATTTGAAAAGAGGTAGTTGAAATGTTTAACATATTTTAAATGTTTGCTTTGACAACTAACAACTTATTTAGCTTTATAAATATTATATGAGAGAATGGCCTTAAGAAAAGATGATCTGGGCTAGGAACCAAGACAGCGGAGTAGAAGGATGTGCTCTCACTCCCTCTTGCGAGAACACCACAATCACAACTAGCTGCTGGACAATCATCAACAGGAAGACACTGGAACTCACCAAAAAAGATACCCCACATCCAAAGCAAAGGAGAAGGCAAAATGAGACGGTAGGAGGGGTGCAATCACAGTAAACTCAAATCCCATAACTGCTGGGTGGGTGACTCACAGACTGGAGAACACTTATACCAAAGAAGTCCACCCACTGGAGTGAAGGTTCTGAGCCCCACATCAGGCTTCTGAACATGGGGGTCTGGCAATGGGAGGAGGAATTCCTAGAAAATCAGACTTTGAAGGCTAGCGGGATTTGATTGCAGGACTTTGACAGGACTGGGGAAAACAGAGACTCCACTCTTGGAGGGCACACACAAAGTAGTGTGTGCATTGGGACCCAGGGGAAGGAGCAGTGACCCCAGGGGAGACTGAACCAGACCTACCTGCTAGTGTTACAGGGTCTCCTGCAGAGGCGGGGGTTGGCTGTGGCTCACCGTGAGGACAAGGAAACTGGCAGCAGAGGTTTTGGGAAGTGCTCCATGGTGTGAGCCCTCCCAGAGTCTGCCATTACCCCACAAAAGAGCCCAGGTAGCCTCCAGTGTTAGGTTGCCTCAGGCCAAACAACCAACAGGGAGGGAACCCAGCCCTACCCATCAGCAGTCAAGCAGATTAAAGTTTTACTGAGCTCTGCCCACCAGAGCAACAGCCAGCTCTACCCACCACCAGCCCCTCCCATCAGGAAACTTGCACAAGCCTCTTAGATAGCCACATCCACCAGAGGGCAGAAAGCAGAAGCAAGAAGAACTACAATCCTGCAGCTTGTGGAACAAAAACCACATTCACAGAAAGATAGATAAGGTGAAAAGGAAGAGGGCTATGGACCAGATGAAGGAACAATATAAAACCCCAGAAAAACAACTAAATGCAGTGGAGATAGGCAACCTTCCAGAAAAAGAATTCAGAATAATGATAGTGAAGACGATCCAGGACCTCGGAATAAGAATAGAGGCAAAGATCGAGAGGATGCAAAAAATGTTTAACAAAGATCTAGAAGAATTAAAGAACAAATAAACAGAGATAAACAATACAATAACTGAAATGAAAACTACACTAGAAGGAATCAATAGCAGAATAACTGAGGCAGAAGCACGGAGAAGTGACCTGGAAGACAGAATGGTGGAATTCACTGCTGCGGAACAGAATAAAGAAAAAAGAAGGAAAAGAAATGAAGACAGCCTAAGAGACCTCTGGGACAACATTAAACGCAACAACATTAGCATTATAGGGGTCCCAAAAGGAGAAGAGAGAGAGAAAGGACCTGAGAAAATATCTGAAGAGATTACAGTCGAAAACTTCCCTAACATGGGAAAGGAAATAGGCACCCAAGTCCAGGAAGCGCAGAGAGTCCCATACAACATAAACCCAAGGAGAAACACGCCGAGACACATAGTAATCAAATTGACAAAAATTAAAGACAAAGAAAAATTATTGAAAGCAGTAAGGGAAAAATGACAAATAACATACAAGGGAACTCCCATAAGGTTAACAGCTGATGTCTCAGCAGAAACTCTACAAGCAAGAAGGGAGTGGCATGATATACTTAAAGTGATGAAAGAGAAGAACCTACAACCAAGATTACTCTACCCAGCAAGGGTCTCATTCAGATTCGATGGAGAAACTAAAAGCTTTACAGAGAAGCAAAAGATAAGAGAATTCAGCACCACCAAACCAGCTCTACAACAAATGCTAAAGGAACTTCTCTAAATGGGAAACACAGGAGAAGAAAAGGAGCTACAAAAACAAACCCAAAACAATTAAGAAAATGGTCATAGGAACATACATATCTATAATTACCTTAAACGTGAATGGATTAAATGCTCCAACCAAAAGACACAGGCTTGCTGAATGGATACAAAAACAGGACCCATATATATATGCTGTCTACAAGAGAACCACTTCAGACCTAGGGACACAGACTGAAAGTGAGGGGATGGAAAAAGATATTCTATGCAAATGGAAATCAAAAGAAAGCTGGAGTAGCAATACTCATATCCGATAAAATGGACCTTAAAATAAAGATGTTACAAGAGACAAGAAAGGACATTACATAATGATGAATGGATCAAACCAAAAAGAAGATACAACAATTATAAATATATATGCACCCAACATAGGAGCACCTCATTACATAAGGCAACTGCTAACAGCTATAAAAGAGAAAATTGACAGTAACAAAAAAATAGTGGGGGGCATTAACACCTCACTTACACCAATGGACAGGTTATCCAAAATGAAAATAAATAAGGAAACAGATGCTTTAAATGACACAATAGACCAGGTAGATTTAATTGATATTTATAAGACATTCCATCCAAAAACAGCAGATTACACTTTCTTCTCAAGTGCACACAGAACATTCTCCAGGATAGATCACATCTTCGGTCACAAATCAAGCCTCAGTAAATTTAAGAAAATTGAAATCATATCAAGCATCTTTTCTGACCACAATGCTATGAGATTACAAATGAATTACAGGGAAAAAAACGTAAAAAACACAAACACATGGAGGCTAAACACTACGTTACTAAATAACCAAGAGATCATTGAAGAAATCAAAGAGGAAATAAAAAAATACCTAGAAACAAATGACAATGAAAACACAACAATCCAAAACCTATGGGATGCAGCAAAAGCAGTTCTAAGAGGGAAGTTTATAGCTATACAAGCCTACCTCAAGAAACAAGAAAAATCTCAAATAAACAATCTAACCTTTCACCTAAAGGAACTAGAGAAAGAAAAACAAACAAAACCCAAGGTTAGCAGAAGGAAAGAAATCATAAAGATCAGAGCAGAAATAAATGAAATAGAAACAAAGAAAACAATAGCAAAGATCAATAAAACTAAAAGCTGGTTCTTTGAGAAGATAAACAAAATTGATAAACCATTAGCCAGACTCATCAAGAAAAAGAGGGAGAGGACTCAAATCAATACAATTAGAAATGAAAAAGGAGAAGTTACAACAGACACTGCAGAAATACAAAGCATCCTAAGAGACTACTACAAGTAGCTCTATGCCAATAAAATGGACAACCTGGAAGAAATGGACAAATTCTTAGAAAGGTATAACCTTCCAAGATTGAACCAGGAAGAAACAGAAAATATGAAGACCAATCACAAGCACTGAAATTGAGACTGTGATTTAAAATATTACAACAAACAGAAGACCAGGACCAGATGGCTTCACAGGCGAATTCTGTCAAACATTTAGAGAAGAGCAAACACCTAATCTTCTCAAACTCATCCAAAATATAGCAGCGGGAGGAGCATTCCCAAACTCATTCTATGAGGCCACCATCACCCTGATACCAAAACCAGACAAAGATACTACAAGAAAATGACAATTACAGGCCAATATCACTGATGAATAGAGATGCAAAAATCCTCAAACAAATACTAGCAAACAGAATCCAACAACACATTAAAAGTATCATACACCATGATCAGTTGGGATTTATTCCAGGGATGCAAGGATTCTTCAATATATGCAAATAAATAAATGTGATACACCATATTAACAAATAGAAGAATAAAAACCATATGATCATCTCAATAGAGGCAGAAAAAGCTTTTGACAAAATTCAACACCCATTTATGATAAAAACTCTCCAGAACGTGGGCATAGAGGGAACCTACCTGAACATAATAAAGGCCATATACAACAAACCCACAGCAAACATCATTCTCAATGGTGAAAAGCTGAAAACATTTCCTCTAAGATCAGGAACAAGACAAGGATGTCCATTCTCACTACCATCACTCAACATAGTTTTGGAAGTCCTAGCCACGGCAATCAGAGAAGAAAAAGAAATAAAAGGAATACAAATTGGAAAAGAAGAAGTAAAACTGTCACTGTTTGCAGATGACATGACACTATACATAGAGAATCCTAAAGATGCCACCAGAAAACTATTAGAGCTAATCAATGAATTTGGTAAAGTTGCAGGATACAAAATTAATGCACAGAAATCTCTTGCATTCCTAAACACTAATGATGAAAAATCTGAAAGAGAAATTATGGTAACACTCCCATTTACCATTGCAACAAAAAGAATAAAATACCTAGGAATAAACCTACCAAGGGAGACAAAAGACCTGTATGCAGAAAACTATAAGCCACTGAGGAAAGAAATTAAAGATGATACCAACAGATGGAGAGATATACCATGTTCTTGGATTGGAAGAATCAGTATTGTGAAAATGACTATACTACCCAAAGCAATCTACAGATTCAATGCAATCCCTATCAAACTACCAATGGCATTTTTCACAGAACTAGAACAAAAAATCTTAAAATTTGTATGGAGACACAAAAGACCCCAAATAGCCAAAGCAGTCTTGAGGGAAAAAAGTGCAGCTGGAGGAATCAGACTCCATGACTTCAGACTATACTACAAAGCTACAGCAATCAAGACAAGATGGTACTGGCACAAAAACAGAAACATAGATCAATGGAACAAGATAGAAAGCCCAGAGATAAACCCACGCACCTATGGTCAACTAATCTATGACAAAGGAGGCAAGGATATACAGTGGAGAAAAGACAGTCTCTTCAATAAGTGGTGCTGGGAAAACTGGACAGCTACATGTAAAAGAATGAAATTAGAACACTCCCTAACACCATACACAAAAATAAACTCAAAATGAATTAGAGACCTAAATATAAGACCCGACACTATAAAACTCTTAGAGGAAAACATAGGAAGAACACTTTTTGACATAAATCACAGCAAGATCTTTTTTGATCCACCTCCTAGAGTAATGGAAATAAAAACAAAAAAAAAACAAATGGGACCTAATGAAACTTCAAAGCTTTTGCACAGTAAAGAAAACCATAAACAAGACAAAAGACAATGCTCAGAATGAGAGAAAATATTTACAAACGAATCAACAGATAAAGATTAATCTCCAAAATATATAAACAGCTCATGCAGGTCAATATTAAAAAAACAAACCACCCAATCCAAAAATGGTCAGAAGACCTAAATAGACGTTTCTCCAAGGAAGACATACAGATGGCCAAGTAGCACATGAAAAGCTGCTCAACATCACTAATTATTAGACAAATGCAAATCAAAACTACAATGAGGTATCACCTCACACCAGTTAGAATGGGCATCATCAGAAAATCTACAAACAACAAATGCTGGAGAGGGTGTGGAGAAAAGGGAACCCTCTTGCACTGTTGGTGGGAATGTAAATTGATACAGCCACTATGGGGAACAGTATGGACGTTCCTTAAAAAACTAAAAATAGAATTACCATATGATCCAGCAATCCCTCTACTGGGCATATACCCAGAGAATACCATAATTCAAAAAGACACATGCACCCCAATGTTCATTGCAGCACTATTTACAATAGCCAGGTCATGGAAGCAACCTAAATGCCCATCAACAGACGAATGGATCAAGAAGATACAATGGAATATTACTCAGCCATAAAAAGGAACGAAATTGTGTCATTTGTTGAGATTGGATGGTTCTAGAGACTGTCATACAGAGTGAAGTAAGTCAGAAAGAGAAAAACAAATATTGTATATTAACGCATATATGTGGAACCTAGAAAAATGGTACAGATGAACCGGTTTGCAGGGCAGCAATTGAGACACAGATGTAGAAAACAAATGTATGGACACCAAGGGGGGAAGGCGGCGGGGGGGTGGGGTGGTGGTTTGATGAATTGGGCGATTAGGATTGACATGTATACACTGATGTGTATAAAATTGATGACTAATAAAAACCTCTGTAAAAAAAATAAATAAAATAAAATTCAAAACTTCAAAAAATACTCCATTATATTACATTATGGTTATCTGCAAATTACATTTATTAGAAAATAGCAAAACGTTTTCATATGCATAATATTGTTTTATATATTCTATTTATAATATTTTTAAAAGTCATTAATGTAATATTAATATCATGCCTATTGGAGAAATAAACAAAGGAGAATCTTAGGAAAGTGTAGAAGGTAAAAGCTATGTAACATAAGATTGAAAGCAAAACAACATAAAAACCAAACTTGGAATACATGAAATGATCTCCATTTCATACTGTTGGAACAATTTCTAATAGGACCCCATAGAGCAAAAGAAAGCAAGTTCAGAATTCTAATTTTAATGTGATAACTCACATAACACATCTTTAGAAAATAAATTAAAAATTCGTAGTCTTTTTTCAGCATTATTCAACACATTCTACTGAAATTTATCAAAGATTCAGTAAGCTGATAGTGTGATAAATCCTTACTAAAACAAACTATATTCTTTCACACCAAACCCTCTTCAGAGGCTATTTTTTAATATATTATTTCTCTATATAATGCCCAAAAGATTGAAAGATAAAACTAGAAAAAAGCAATTAACTGATCATGGGGAACATTGCTTTTAAACCACCTTGCTCTGTTGTTTATAGCAAATATTTCAGTCCTAACCATATTAAACAATGAATTCCTATAATATGAAAATTATTAATATGATATGAATCATATGAAAATGTGTCCTAATTATTCTTTTAAGTATTTTGTTTGCTCTCATATAGCAATAACCTGGGAAAAGAAAACAAACAAACAAAATACCCTTTCATTTTGTACTTGCAATTGTGCTTCTGATTGCTCTAACCTGCATTTCACTTTAACTTCTAGATGTACAAAGTGATTCACCATTTCTGGAATTCATTTTATTTAAAATGGAATTTTAACCCACATGAAACTTTTTTCTGTAACTTGAAAAATCTTTTTAAAAAATCTTAAAAAAATTAATGTTAGTCTTGCCTTTAATATTGCATCTGATTAAAAACATTACTTTTGCAGAATGTTGATTTGGAAAAGTAAAGCCTGGTTAAGGGAAGATATACTGTTTATGAAATAAATTGTTCACATAAGAAAAAGATTAAACCCTAACATGTAATGATGAATGATTAAAAGGAACCGTGAAATTTAATTCAATTTTAAGAAAAAAAAAAAAGCGTAAGAAGTATGAATTGATTTCCCTTAATCACTCTGATTAAGTATTTTGGGCCTTTAGCATAATCACCATTAGAAAATCCCTGGAATATTTGAGGGGTTATATACATAGCAAAAATCTAAAAGGAAACACCAGAAACCCAAGGAAAGAAGAAAATCATTCAGTGAATAAATGAAAAAAAAAGTCATTAGTCTAATGCTGTGTTTCCAAGGAGCGCAATGATTGCAGTCAATGAAGATAAGTACAAAAGGTCTTTTTACCCCAGGTCATGCTGAGCAATTGTGTTCTTTACCCTGAGAGTAGCATTGAAGCCCAGAGGGTGGAACTCCAAGAGACCTGTGGGATAGATTACCTCTATCTTTTAAGGCTGAACTGGTTCTTGTTTATGTATATTTTATACAGTTTTTGTTTTTGAAATAGGTAAGAAGATGCCATAGAAGTAACAGAACTTTGTTTTGCTTTTTATTTGTAAATGAGATAAAAGCAGGTACTCCATAAGCAATTTAAGTGAATATCTACAGGCATTCTGGATGGCTGTAGGAGTGGGGGCGGGGAGGGGCGAGAGGAAAGCCACAATACCTGTGCTTAGGAGGCTATGGAAAGAAAGAAAAGTAAATTGAAAGGTTAGAATTCTTCTTGTGAATATGGTGATAAAGGATGCTTTGCAAGCACAAGGAGGTTTGCTGGATAATCTGACATAATGCCTGAAATGGAAAAGGAGGAAGAGTAAGAGCCAAGAGATGAACAGAAGAGAGCAAGTTCTTGTCATAGGGGGTAAAAGTGCTGAGTTTTGTTGATTGCTCGTTACTGTAAGAGAGTAAATTGTGTATGTTTTATATATTTATAAAAGTTATATACATATTATAAGTATATAAGTTATAACATATAGGATATATATGTTGTTATATATATATTATGATACAACTATATTTTATAGAACAAATTATTAAATTCTATATACGTGTGTCTGAGTGTGCATGTGTGTGTGTGCTAAACTAGAAAGGAGTCAGAGAATGTTTTTGATGTTTTTATGGCATTCTAAGGATTTTTAACTGTAATGTTATGGAAGTTACCAAAGAGACTGGAAAAAAAAAAAAGTAATAATATGAGATGTATGTTTTAGAGAACCCAGTGGTAAATCTCTCAGAACTGATTTGAAAGGACCACAATATGGAATAAGGAGATAAGGAGAATTTTACTGTAAGGCAGGTAAGAAGTGATGAAGGAGGAGAGCTTCATTTGTTCAAAAAATAGTAATTGGGGTCAGACTTTTCAGATTCCAGGCCCTTCATATGCCAATCCTGTGACCTTGGCTAACTATGAAAACTTTCTAAACTTCAGTATAGATGTGATAGTAACATAAATCTCAGAGAATATGCTTAATCTACTTTGAGCATACTAGTTATTATTTTAATAAGACAAAAATATAGCTTTATTGAATATATGTACAATAAACACATATTTTAAGTGTACATTTTTTTAGTTCAGGTTTGATATGTCTATACACAAACTCTGGGAGTTTGGTTTTTTTAAATTACTGATTCTTTTTTATTACAGGTTATGGGTCTGTTCGTATTTTCTATTTCATCCTGATTCAATCTTGAGAGATTGTACATTTCTAGGAATTTGTTCATTTCTTGTAGCTTGTCCATTTTATTGGCATATAATTGTTCATAGTAATGGCTTATGATCCTTTGTATTTCTGTGGTGTTGATTGTAACTTCTCCGTTTTCATTTTATTTATTTACCCCCCCTTTTTTTTAATGACTCTGGCTAAAGGTTCATCAATTTTATTTATCTTTTTAAAAAACCAGCTTTTACTTTCACTGATATTTTCTCTGTGTGTGTGTGTGTGTGTGTGTGTGTGTGTGTGTGTCTGTCTCTATTTTAGGTATTTTTGCTCTGATCTTTATCATTTCTTTCCTTCTACTAACTTTGGGTTTTGTTTGTTCTTCTTTTTCTAGTTACTTTAGGTGTAAGGATATGTTGTTTATTGGATATTTTTCTAGTTTTCTGACACAAGCTTGTATCACTATAAACTTCCCTCTTAGAACTGCTACTGCTGTGCTCCATAGAGTTTGAATTGTTGTGTTTCCATTTCCACTTGTCTCCAGAATTTTTTTTTTAAATTTACTCCTTGATTTCTTCAGTGACTCATTGTTTGGGTTACTCCAGAACCTATTTTTTTAAACTCTTTTTTTTTGAAGTAATTTGTAAACTAGATGAGATCAGATTCAGTAGATAGGTAGTATTGTAGGTAAAACTTGAATTAAGAAGTTAAAAAAGAATGAGACATCTCTCCATTTATTCACTCACTTATTCACTGTATATTTATGTTATGTATTTATGTTATGTATTCAATATTTACTGTGTATATTCAATATTTTCTAAAGGCTTGGTATTTTGTTAGGTACTGGAAATACCCCCCCCAAAAAAAAACTGTTGAGGTCTTTACATTAGAGAAGATTATAATGTAGTTTTGCAGTGAACTTACACTTTAAAATTTGGTCTAAAAAGAAAATATCATTTAGACAGCAGTTAGAAAAGAACATATCTTTTGTAAGACGATAAAACAACAAACATTATCTCACACTGAGACAAGATCTTTAGAGGAGGAAACATTGAATATGTAGAGACAAAGATAAGGATGAGGGTGTGATCTATGGACCAAATATCCTGAAGTGATGTGTAATCATGGTTACAATTATAAAAGCAGCAGTTCCTGAAAGTTGTTGAAATGATACCCAGGTAACCTATCTACTACAGACTGAATATTTGTGCCCTCCTCTGCAAGTCGTATGTTGAAGCCCTAATCCCCAATGTTATGGTTTTGGAGGTAGAGACCTTGGGAAGTAATTAGACTCTGATGAGGTCATGAGGATTTGGCTCCCATGATGGGATTAATGTTATTGTAAGGAGAGGAAGAGAAACCAGAGCACTGTCTCTCTCTCTCTCTCTTGCCCTCTCTCTTCCTCCCTCCCTCCCCCCATTTTAGGACATAGCAAGAAGGCAGCTCTCCTCAAGCCAGGAAGAGGTCTCTCACCGGAAACTGAAATCTGCCAGCACCTTGGCCTTGAACTTCTCATCCTCCAGAACTGTGAGAAATCAATGTCTATTGTTTAAGCATCCAGTCTATGGTATTCTGTTATAGCAACCTGAGCCGACTAAGACAGCTTCCTTCTTTGCTTTTATTTTGAATTAATGAAAAAGAATAATAAAAATAATTTTACATTTATAAAAGAAATACAAAAATCTGGTTCATTTGGGGAAAATTATCTCAGAAAGAAACATAAGAGTTTCAATATTGTGAAATATATAACTGCATTTTCTAAGTATGCATGTTTTGTCCAAGGAATTGTAGAATTCCTTATATGCAAATTAAGTTTAATTGCAAACAATAGAAATGCCAAATTTGAAAAACCTTAGAGAATATTTTTCACCCCTCAGGAAAGCTTGTTAGTACATTCAGAACATCCAGGATAACTGGTATTTCTAGAAAGGGAGATTCTCCAACAACTCTTTATACCTTGTTCCTCTGAATCAGAAAATTGTTGATTTTTTTCCAGCCTAAATCCTTCCTTTTACAAATTAAGTCCACTGGGTGCTCTTTTTTGATCTGCTTTAAAGTTAGTGAACTTAAGTTTTAAAATTCACCTTTGTTATTAATATATTTAATATATCAATATTAGTTTGGTTTTCATATACTAAAAATAAGGTTAAATGCAGAAATGTGGGCATTTGCTTTTTAGAATTACAGAAAAGAGTCAAATTAAAAATAAATAAAATTAAGCTTTATTGGTTACCATAAACCTCAGGATGAATATTTTTAATAAATCAGAACAAAATAGAACAGGTATTGTTAGTGAATGAAACAATGTATTCATCATTTTCATTTCTCTCTGCATACACTAACAGCATTACTGGTTATTTTTCAAATAAATTGGATATAGTATTATTATAATTTAGTGTGTCAGCTGCCTGCTCCCCGTTTTCCCAAAAATAAAACCACTGGAATTTACCTGTTGTTCAAGCAAAGCTGAGGTTATTAAACCTACTACAGCAAGGAAGAACACCAGCTTGATAGAGTCTCAGTAGTGTATAAAATAAAAGATGGAGATTAGTAGCATATTTTTTGGCTTTGGAGTCTGGCAGTAAGTGGTTTAAGGCATATTATTAAATATGCGGAAATGATTAGAATTGGGTAAAGTTCATGCTATAAGACTTGGGTGTTGGTGAGGATCTCGAAGTAAATTTTGAGAAGTAAAACATTTCTTTGAAAAGCAAGCTTTTGGCCCAAGTTACCAATCTATTGCCATGAAAATAAACTGTTTGCCCAAAGAAGTAAACTCTTTGCCGTGAAAATTGTTTTTATAGAGATTCCTGAAGTAAATATTTATGTCATTTATTCCAGGCTTATCATCTTGGGCAAGAATTTTTTGTAGCAAATATTTAAGAAATGTTGGCAATTGGTCTCAACTCTCAGTCTTCATAGTTAAGATGGATGGGGTGATCTCAATTCTCAAGTGCTTGTTACAAATATTTAATCAGGTGAAAAGTCCCAGATTTTGAATGTGCTGTGTTTTTCTTGGAAAAACTCGAGAATCCAGGCTCTTCTTTTATTTGCTACTAAGTAGTGAGGTATTTTATGTTGTCACTAAATTGTCTACTCTGTTGTCTTAAGGCTTTAGGACTTCAGGATAAAACAAGTGTTTGCAACTTGTTTATACTGTAGAAGTTTGAATTACGTACAGTTGCCATATTTGAAATGTAAGAACCCAATTGGCTTTTAGTAATACATTTTAAATAGAAAGCTGAATTTTACAAGGAAGCATCATGGCTTCTGAATCATGTCTGCTCAGTGAATATCTATACTATACTTAGCCAAAGCTATTGAAATTTACATCCGTTAATCACCTTTATGGTTGCTTTAGACAACAGAAAATTCATCTAGTTTTTGCCACGAGATCTTTTTTGTTATAATACAAATTTTTGGTAGAATTATTGTTCTTCCTTTGAATAGACAGGACAAGTTTCAGATCCTGGGAGATCTATAGGCTTTCAATATTAAGCCTAACTCTCTTCCCTATCCTCAGCATGTGGCCCACCCTTGTTTGTGGACGTGAGATGCTAAATTCTTTCTGCCATTTGGGCTGAAGTACTATCATTTTTCCCTACACAAGGTCAGAGAAGGAAAGCATGCAGCATTAAAGCTTTCCTGTATTTTACTTATTTATGTGACACTGGGTTCACTGTGCAAAGCCCAATAGTTAATAAGATAAAATAAAACCTGCTTTTGGTTGAATTCTTGGAAATCAAAAATTTGCTGTTAAAATAATGCATGCTACCAACTCTCTACTGGAACTCTAGTGTGGTATTTAACCTAGAGGTCTGCTGGAACTGTACTCTAATGGCCTGATTCTGTTCCGTATGAGTGATAAAGAATACACACACCTTCGATCCTTACAATTTTTTTCCAGAACTTCCAACCACATTCTAATAGCATCTAGCTATTTGTGACTTTTTCTTTTAGGCTCTAGTTAAGATTTTATAATGGAATATATATGGAGGTTTATGTCACAGACCACAGAATATGCAACTTCTTAAATCTTCATTCAGCATATCTGTTCTCTCTAGCTCCCTCTCCCTTCCCTACCAGTAATAATTATCTTCTTCCTTCACTCATGATTCTTCCTGGGCTCTGTTGAGTAGAGGGATTTAACTCTGCCCCAAGCTTATACCACATTCATGTTGCTCCTCAGTCCCTTCCAATTTCTCTTCCGCATGTGTGGCCAGAGCATCTATCACATCTGGGTGAGGGATGCTGGGTTCAAGAAGCCCAGCTTTGTGAGGATGCACAGTCCTGGCAGGTGATGCTGGGCACATGGGCACCCATTAAAAACCTTGTATGTAACTGCATGTGAACTGCAGTGTTTGAAAAAAATATATCAACAGAGGTTCTGCTTAAGACTAACCATGGTCTATGGACAAAGTTAACTGCCCATTTTTTTGTTACTTGGGCACAATAAATATCCCTTTGAATTCCATCCCCATCAGAGGGGGAACTGCACAGTGAAAAGAAGGCTAACTTGAGCTTGCCTTATGAGTTTAGCATTTTATTCTTCTGGCTTTAAAAAAGAAGTGATTCAAAAGACAAGCAGGTGTGCAGAAGGACATCACTGTTTTTTTCAAGGAAGAAACTATGCTGTTTTACTCACAGAGGAAAATAAGCAAAGAAAGTCCCATTTACCACATACAGATCTGCTTTTCTAATACTTGTGAAGGATTTTTTTTTTTTTTAAATTAACACCTTCTGCCTGGGAGGTTAGATACTCGTAATTAAATGGCTCCTGGTGAAGAAGTTGGTATGTAAATATGGATGCAGAAACTAGAGAGGATCAGCTCATTTTCTGAAAAATAAGTTGGAGCTTGTGAAGCTGGATGAAAAGGACTTTAAAAAAAGTCCATGGACAACACAGAGGGTGGCCTGGACTATAGAAAACGAACATACCTAATGCTAGAAACTCCATCACCTCTTTTCTAACATATACAGTAAAGTATACATGGCTTGTAGTCCTTTAGATCCATTGAAACCACTGGGCACACTGAATAAGTGCTCAGCTCTGTGTCCATCTTGGCATGGAGTACAGGGTCATCCATGTGGATAGCAGCATAGTCAATCTATCCATAGGTTATGTTTACTGCTATTCATATATTTTTACCCTCTTAGCCTCAGATCAACCCCTCAGTTTCCTCTGGGAAAATCTCTTATCTAAGGATACAAAAAACACTCAGCTAAAAATCACTTCTTAGTCTATTTTCCATCTTGTATACTGTTCAGATGAATGGTTCCACCCAACTAACTAGAAAAAATTTACATGATAAAGTATATAATTAATATCAATATAATCTAAATAATAAAATCCCAGTGGTATAAAATTCTCAGATTTTATAGGATAGGACAAATTTAATCACTGCAAACATCCTTCCATTAACAAATTCTGTAACCCCTCAGAACTGATAAAGTTAACCTCTCCTATCATCACACAGAGGACTTAATATTAAAAAATAAAACCACAATCTGCATTTCCCAACTTTCTTTTTCTTCTCTATTCCAGACAAAGGTGGCTTATTCAGGAGTTTTTTTTTCAGAATAGGTTTCTTCATCATCAGAGGTGTCTGCAGTATTTTTCCTAGAACCATACTTTAAGCACTTTTTAACTGGGATACCTCTATCTCATGTGTCCTTTATATAAAAATTTTCAGAAAACAAAGAGTACACAAAATAATATAAATAACTATTTTCATCAAATTCAGAAATCAGAACCAAGTTCTCAAACCAAACATAGGAACTGCACAATCATTTCATCAATTGTCTTTTATAACTGTATTTCACTAACAACAGAGATGCTCTCAAAATTAAATGCATTAATTATATTCTAGCCCAAATTGCTGTTAAAAAGACTGGAGTAAACATCTATATGGAAAAATGGAGAAAAGAGAATAAAATTTATAAGATATATGACAAAGAGAAAGAGAGAGAAAAGAGCAAAAATGAAATGTCCCAGCCTGAGTCTACTCTGTGTAGCTTTAAGCTCATTAGGGAGAAATTCCCTGTCAAGAGGGTAATTATCTCTCTGAAATTGCCATACCTCGGGCAACAAAAAACCCACAGACAATTTAAGTCTTCTCCTTAGAGGCAAATATGAAACAATCTTGCCTTGTAATATTTTTTTCTAATTATAAACTTGCAACTAGTGGATAAATAATAAGTTCAGGAGGTCTAATGCACAGCCTTGTGATTACAGTCAACAATACTTTATTACAAGCATATCTTGTTTTTACTGTGCTTTGCAGATATTGTGATTTTTACAAAGTCAAGGTCTGTGGCAATCCTTACGAGAGCAAGTCTATTGATGCCATTTTTCCAACAGCATTTTCTCACTTTGTGTCTCTGTGTCACATTTTGGTAAGTCTCCCAGTATTTCAAACATTTTCGTTATTATTATATTTGTTATGATGATCTGTGATCAGTGAGCTTTGATGTTACTACTGTAATTATTTGGGGGCACCACGAACGACGACCATTTTACACAGTGAACTTAATAAATGTTGTTTGTTTTCTGACTGCTCTACCAACCTGAAGTTCCCCTGTCTTCAGGCCTCCCTATTCCCTGAAACAAAACAATATTGAAATTAGGCCAGTTAAAAACCTTATAATGGCCTCTTAAGTGTTCAAGTGAAAGGAAAAGTACCATGCCTCTCACTTTAAATCGAAATCTAGAAATGATTAAGCTTAGTGAGGAAGGCATGTTGAAAGCTGAGATAGGCTGAAAACTAGGCTTCTTGCACCAGTTTTCCAAGTTGAGAATGCAAAGGAAAGGTTCTTGAAGAAAATTCGTAGTGGAACTTCAGTCAACACACAAATGATAAGAAAGTTAAACAGCCTTATTGCTGTTATGGAGAAAGTTTTCATGGATAGAAGAGCAAACCAAACATAGCGTTGCCTTAAGCCAAAAGCCTTACTCTTAGAGGTTACTTAGTGCAACACCCTAATTCTATTCAATTCTGAGATGGCTGAGAGAGGCAAAGAAGCTGCAGAAGAAAAGTCTGAAGCTAGCAGAGGTTGGTTCATGAGGTTTAAGGAAAGAAGCCATCTCTGTAATATAAAAGTGCAAGGTGAAGCAGCAAGTGCTGATGTATAAGCTGTAGCAAGTTATCCAGAAGATCTAGCTGAGCTGATTAATGAAGGTGGCTTCACTAAACAACACATTTTCAGTGTATGTGAAGCAGCTTTATGCTGGAAAAAGACGCCATCTAGAACTTCCATAGTTAGAATGCCTGGTTTCAAAGCTTCAAAGGACAGGCTGACTCTTGTTAGGGGTGAATGCAGCCAGTGCCTTTAAGTTGAAGGAAATGCTCATTTACCATTCCCCAAATCCTAGGACCCTTAAGAATTATGCTCAGTCTACTCTGCCTTTGCTCTATAAGTGGAACAACAAAGCCTGGAGGACAGAACATCTGTTTACAACATGGTTTCCTGAGTATTTTAAACCTGTTGTTGAGAACTACCATTCAGAAAAAGATTCCTTTCAAAATATTACTGCTCACAGACAATGCACCTGGTCACCCAAAATCTCTGATGGAGACGTACAAGGAGTTGAATGTTGTTCTAATGCTTGCTAACATAACATCCATTCTGCAGCCATTCTGCAGATCAAACAGTCATTTTGACTTTCAAGCCTTATTATTTAAGAAACACATTTCGTAAGGCTATAGCTATCATGGACAGTGAATTCTCTGTTGGACCTGGGCAAAGTAAATGAAAACCTTCTGGAAAGGATTCACCATTCTCAATGCCATTAAGAACCTCTGTGATTCACTGGAAGAGGTCAGAATATAAACATTAACAGAAATTTGGAAGAAGTTTATCTGAACCTTATAGATGAGTTTGAGTGGGTCAAGACTTGAATGGAGGAATAAAAAAAAAAAAAAGACTTGAGTGGAGGAAGTCACTGCAGATGTGGTAGAAATAGCAAGAGCACTAGAATTAGAAGTAGGGTCTAAATGAGACTGAATTGCTGCAATTTCATGATAAAACTTTCATGGATGAAGAGTTGCTTCTTATGGATGAGCAGAGAAAGTTGTTTCTTGAAATAAAATCTACTCCTGGTAATGATGCTGTGAAGATTGTTGAAATGACAATACAGGATTTAGAACGTGTCATCAACTTAGTTGGTAAAGCAGTGGCAGGGTCAGAGAGGACTGACTTCAATTTTGAAAAGAAGTTCTAGTGTGGGTAAAATGCAATCAAACAACATTGCATGCCGCAGAGGAATCATTCTTGAAAGGAAGAGTCAATCGATGTGGCAAAATTCATTGTTGTCTTATTTTAACAAATTGCCACACTTTCCTTTTGGAAGTTGGACTGTCATCTTCCATTTTTCCACTTTAGCTTATGTTTGTCTTTAGAGCTGAGGTGTGTCTCCTGGAGAGAGCATATAGTTGGCTCTTGTTTTTTAATCCATCCAGCTACTCTGTGTCTTTTGATTGGTGAATCCAGTCCATTTATTTTTAGGGTGATTATTGAGAGATGAGAACTTAGTACTGCCATTTTATCTTCTGTTTTCTTGTTGCTTTATAGCCATTGTTTCTTTTTCCTTGTGTTTCTGTCTCACTTGGTTCAGTGATTTTCTGTGATATTTTTCTCAGTTTGTTCTGTTTTTGTGTTTCATGTTTCTGCTCTATGTTTATGTTTTGATATTACTCTGAGGATTGTAAAAAAAGTCCCATAGATAAAATATCTCTTTTTCTGCTGATAGCATCTTAACTTTTATGTGAGTTCCATCCTTTTTCTTTCCCCTTTTTATTTTTTTATTATCTCAAATTATTTCTTTTTATGTTGTGAGTTTGTTACCAAACTGAAAAAGCTATCGTTATTTTTCTGCTTTCTTTTATTTTCTCCCTTTAATTGTTATGCTTTAATAAA
Organism: Balaenoptera borealis; assembly: GCF_965194805.1. Classification (NCBI taxonomy): domain Eukaryota; kingdom Metazoa; phylum Chordata; class Mammalia; order Artiodactyla; family Balaenopteridae; genus Balaenoptera; species Balaenoptera borealis. The sequence goes on from NC_138876.1 coordinate 23,551,029, forward strand.
ATGTTTAAAAACCTATTCTGATAAATAATTGAAATTTTCTGATTCTGTCTGCTTATTATCTTGCTTAAAGTTTTGTGTATTTTTGCTGATTTGTCTCTGGTAGAAGAATACCTCTCCAAGCAATTCCAGTTTTGATGAACTCCCTCAGCTTTTGTTTGGGAAATTATTTCTCCTGCATATCTGAATGACAACTTTGCTGGAAAGAGTATTCTTGGATGACAGTTTTTATCTTTCAGTATTTTGAGAATGCCATTCCACTCCCTCCTGGCCCATAGGGTTTCTTCTGAGAAATCTGCTGATAGCTTAATTGGGATTCCTTTGTAGGTTATCATCCTTTTCTTCCCTGGACGCCCTTAAAATTCTTTCCTTGTCGTTGACTCTTGGCAATTTTAATATTATGTATCTTGGAGAAAGTTTTTTGCGTCGAGGTAATTAGGTGGTCTCTTAGCTTCATGGACTTGATATATCCAGTTTCTTCCCCAGGTTTGGGAATTTCTCAACTATAATTCTTTAAATAATCTCTCTGTTCCCTTCTCCCTGTGCGATACCCATTACCCTATTGATGTCCTTCTTGAGTCAAAAAGCTCTCATAGAATTTCCTCATTTTTAAAATATCTTTTGTCTCTCTTCTACTTGTTTCATTTCTAGCTTTCTAATTTTGAGCTTGCTAATTCTCTCTTCCTCATGGTTTGCTCTATTTCTGATGCTTTCTTATGCATTCTTCATCTTGTTTACTGAGTTCTTCAGCTCCAGTATTTCAGTTGGGTTCTTTTAAAGAGTTCCAATCTCTTTGGTAAAGTATTCCTTCTATTCATTAATTTTATTCCTGAGTTCATTAACCTGCCTTTCTGAGTTTTCTTGTATCTCACTGAGTTTTTTCATGACAGCTATGTTGAGTCCTTTATCTGCTAGGCCACAATATTCCATGACTTTAAGTTTGGTTTCTGGAGAACTGTCATTTTCTTTTTATGGGATAGTGCTGCTGTGGATCTTCATGAGGCTTGCAAATCAATCAATGTGATACACCATATTAACAAACTGAAGGAGAAAAACCATATGATCATCTCAATAGATGCAGAAAAAGCTTTTGACAAAATTCAACACCCATTTATGATAAAAACTCTCCAGAAAGTAGGCATAGAGGGAACTTACATCAACATAATAAAGGCCATATATGACAAACCCACCGCCAACATCGTCCTCAATGGTGAAAAACTGAAACCATTTCCACTAAGATCAGGAACAAGACAAGGTTGCCCCCTCTCACCACTATTATTCAACATAGTTTTGGAAGTTTTAGCCACAGCAATCAGAGAGAAAAAAAAATAAAAGGAATCCAAATCAGAAAAGAAGAAATAAAACTGTCACTGTTTGCAGATGACTTGATCAATTATTCCTCTGCTGGCACATTTGAAGTTAAATGACAGATTAATAGTTAGAGTCTTTTCTTTTGTTCTCTGGTAGGTGGCACTCTAACACAAGTTTTTCGTTTCTCTTACTTGAGCTGCCTCTGGTTCTATTTGAGAGTTGATACTTTCCAGCCTCCCTGCCTCTGTAAGAGGTATAGTTCTGTGTCTTCCTTGTCACTTCTTGTGCCTCCAGGGTCATTGTTGCCTTGCTTCTGCCAGAGCTGCTGTTGTCACTGGGATTGTGGGATCTTCCCTTGTGTCCAGGATCTCCTGAGTCATAGACTCCACCACTGTGGAGGGAGGGGCACGAGGGGGGGTGTGTGGAACCGGGGTCGGTCGTGCAGGTGCCTCTACCATGTTATAAGGTTCAGGCGCTCTACCACTGCGGATGGAGGACCTGGAGCTGGGGTTGTGGGCGCTTCGGCAGATGGTGCATGGCGTCCCAGGCCCCACTGCCACTGCTGCCCAGTTACCTGTGGCCACGAGGACCACTGTGGTCAGGGGCTGGAGTTGTGTGCACTGCCTCCTCTGCTGCTACTGGAGTCTCTGAAGCTGTGGGCTTAGCTGCTGCTGTCAGCAGGCCAGGATTACAGGCACTGACTCCACTGTTCCCTAGGTTCCACCTCTTCTATGCATTCCAATCCACTCACCTCCCGCCGTACAGAGGTGTGGAATTCTCCAGCATACTCTTGTGTCTGGCAGAGGCATCTTTGTTGAGCTGTGGATGCTTTACCGGTTGTAGAATGAAGGGGAGAGAGAAAGGTAGCTTTGCACGCTGACATCACCCCAAACCTAATTTTCATATGCACTGGGAAAACAAAACATTTGTGTGACTAGCTTTTTTGCTCTATTAGCTTCATTTCAGTGGTCTGGAACCAAACCCCCGCAATACTTTTCAGATATGATTGTACATATGTGTCAAAATTACTAAGAGACTAGATCTTAACTGTTGTCACCAAAAAATAAATAATAATGTGACGTGATAGACGTGTTAGCTAAAGCTATAATGGTAATCATGTGCAATATATAAATGTATCAAATCAACACATTGTTCACTTTAAACTTACGCAATGATATGTGTCAGTAAAGTAAAAGATTCAGAAATAGTAGAAGTAAAACTACTGGATTACCCAACAGTAATAGTAAGAATTTATTGTGCACATAAAAACAGTTTGCAAACTGGGAGCTCTTAAACTGACAGTGGAATGATGCTTAGAGGTATATTGTTTATAAGACAGCTTATATAGTGAGAACACAGAGGCTGTTTATAATTTAAAGTGATTGCTTAAACATTAGAGCTCTCCCTAGTGATAGAGGATTGGTTAAAAGTGGTAATTTCATGTCAATTTTGGGGAACAGTTTATGTTTTGTTTATGATTTTCAGAGGTATATACAAGAAGCGGCCCAAGTTGAATTTCATTGTTCTGCAGAAAAATCGAAATTAAGTTTCACTTGTATGGCTTGATTGGTTTTATCTGCTCAGGGAATTTTCAAGACCAGTCACCATTTTATATTTGATTTTAACAATTATATCTCAACTTAACAAAAAAAGATGGGATCTCCAAACCTTGGACTTTTTGGAGGCCCCTTTCTTTTTTGTTATCTCCTCAGTATATTTACTATGTAAATTTATTATGGGTAAGTCACTTGCTCTGGGCATCCCAGTTGCAGGGCTGAATTCTAGACATGTTTAGAAGCTCAGTCTATATTTTCTCTAACAGTGGCAAATATATTTAAGACAAGATATATATCGTATACACATATAGTATATGCATCTATATAGTATAGTACTTGCATATAGGTCATAGTATATATATAAAATAGCATTTACTATATGATTGTCATCCCTAATTTTCTCTTCATATATTTTTAGCCCTAAAAGGATCCCCAAATCTTCTTCATCTGACTTGTCTTTCTTGCCATCCTGTCTTCTCTCTCCATCTACTCCTCAGAAATCCTTCCCTGAGCCCTGACACCCAGACAGATTTTCCCATCCCATCACATAGTTACCAAGGTGAAGAGTCTTTTGATAGTTCTGAATCTCAGCTGTTGCTCTTTGTGCTATTGAAGCTACTATTCCGGGGTCCCCAATAAAATAGATATATCCGCTACTTAGTAATCCCTCCTGAATACTTTTCCTTTGCTAGATTTGGAATTTCTCTTAAGATCTGAGCAAACTTTCCCATAGTGACAAGAAAACTAAAAAGCTGTTTTGTTCGCTCCTTTTACACAGCGGCTACTCTGGTCAGCACTTCTGCTGTTCCACGTCACTGTCCTGCAATTTGCACGTCACTCTCGTACTCTGTTTATCTCTCTAGAAGTTGTGTGTAACTTTAATGATGGGATGACCTGATTTTTTAACATCAGACAGCTTCTTAGGTGGGTTCTTGTTCTTCTCCAACATGTGTGTGAATTGCCTTTTTATTAGATTCGACTGTCTTCCCTGAATTTTTCTTTCTCAGTTTTGTCCTAACCAAGAACATCACATAATCAAAAAATATATATTTTACAATTTCTGGTATACTCTTTCCAAAGCCAAATCAATAATACATTCAGATAACTGAAAACATTTTCCCACTGAGGCGGTTTTTCCTCTGCCTTTGACCAAACGTGACGCTAGAGTTTTAGAGTTAACAGCGGAGATGGGTTCAATTTTTAATTAGTCTGTGGAGTTGTGATAATGCCACTGGTGTGTTCTTTATTATAGCCCGAGAAATTAAAAAAATCCTCATAATACTAAGGTTCCCTATTTCTTTTATCTTTTTCTTTTGCTTCCTTATTTTAAACACTATTATTTTTCAGGTGCTAAAGAATGTCCATGAACTAAGTAGGATTCAATTCATGACATCAAACTAGCACGCTTCTTTACTTACAGAAATATATTTACAGATTTTGTATAAGAAGCACTTATTATTAGTGATTTTGAGCTGAGGCCACCATTGAAAATGTAGAACAAAGTAATTAGGTCCTTGTATTAATGGTTTGTATGTAGGGAGTAAAATGACTAAAAGAAGATAACTCTACTTCTTTATATTAATTTTATTTTCTTAACAAAAATTACAAAGTAGTTTAGACATCCAAAAGTTCGTAAAGAATAGTATAATGAACATGTGTGTAATCACAACCTAGTAAAAGAAAAATAGGGGCTTCCCTGGTGGTGCAGTGGTTAAGAATCCGCCTGCCAATGCAGGGGACACAGGTTCGAGCCCTGGTCCAGGAAGATCCCACAGGCCGCGGAGCAACTAAGCCCGTGCGCCACAACTACTGAGCCTGTGCTCTAGAGCCCGTGCTCCACAACAAGAGAAGCCACCGCAATGAGAAGCCCTCACACAGCAATGAAGAGTAGCCCCCGCTCGCCGCAACTAGAGAAAGCCTGCATGCAGCAATGAAGACCCAACGCAGCCAAAAGTAAATAAATAAATAAGAAAAATAAATGAAAAATGCAATAGAAGATATGTGTTTCTCTCCTCAATGCAAATTACTGTTTCTGTCCACATTAACTTGCACACATCTGTTATTCTGAATTTGATGTTTCCTATGATATTTTAAAACTTTTATGTATATTGTATGTATACATATATATGACATGCATATATGTGATACATGGACATATATTATATATGTATACATACATATATGTATGCATACTTGCAGTCTTTTCTTTGCATGATAGTGTGGGACCATAATAATGACTCTACAGACTGAAACTGAGCCAAGGGAACTTAGCAATCAATGGAAAGTTACAATTTTCCAAGATTTTCAAAAAATTGTCAAAATATTAAAATCTTTCTTACTGCCAGTGACAAATGTATACAGAAATGAAAAATAGCTAGTAAAACTAATACTTATTTAGTACCCTGTAATAAAATATCAGAAACATTGGGAATTAAAGTGCTTTATTTCTTTGCAAAAACGAGTTTGGAACAGCACTTGCCTTCTTCATATGGCTTATGATACAGGTTAAGCATCTTTACTGTCTTTGAAATTGTCATACTTCTAAGTTTCATTCAGCTTCCAACATTTATCCTTTGTGCTTTCAATGTGTGAAACATCTCTAACAATTTTTTAACACAAATATTTTCGCTGATGTCACTTCCTCTATGGCTTCTTCATTCACAATGATTTTCCTTGTTTATTTTAATAAGTTTATGTTCACTAAATTCCTCTAGCTGCATTTCTAGAATCTCTCGAAAGGAAACAATGTCAACATTCCCGTGGCCAGCTATTTCTCCTATAACTCTATTTACAATTATTTGGATTTTACTTCCAAAATTTGCCACAAAAGATAAAAGTGCGGCAAAGAAATGAAATGTGATAATTTTGTCTCTTAAAAAGATGTGGATCCAAGGTTCGACCATTTGAGATTTTATTGATGTGCCATCTGTGAATAATAACTTAAATTTTTTTTTTTTTTGGTTAAAGTTTGAAGGCTGTCTTTTCCTGACATCTCTTCCAGAAGAGCAGAATTTACTTCTTGGGTTTTACAACATAAAAGTGTTCGTTAGGAGGATATTGAGGAAAAGCTGTTTGTTCATAGTTTGTACCTGGGGTGATAAGACTGGGTTTATTAGATAAGCCCCTTGCAATATTTGTCACATCTATTTGGAACAGGCAATATCTAAGAAGGAAGTGAAATTAGTAGTTATATGGTTTTGACTGTAACTATTTCAACAAAGAGAGAGTTGAGGAACACCAACAGGGGTCAATCCTACCCTTAGAACCAGTAGCATAACCTAAGTAATGGAAGTTCAAGTGTCTTAAGAGAACTTCACTAATTTTAGTTGTAGTGGTCTGTTTGTTTTTTGCACCTTTCCCAAAGGTTAGAGGTGATATGACAGTGAAGTTTCTGACTAAGCTGCAAGGTTTTCAAAGCCGTTTAATGAGAGTATCAACAAAACGTGCATCCTCATCACTGGGTGGGTTGAAATTCTCAAGACTGGGAACACCAAATCAAATATTTCTCTTCCTGTTTAACCTTCAGAGCTGTAACTCTCTGGCAAGGCAGAGCTTTAGACAATTCTGTGAATAAGCAAGCAGTGAGTGGTTCATTTTTAAAATCCATTATGGAGATGGGAGTAGAGTATTAAGTTTGTTTGGAGATGATCAGGAATCCTGAAGTTTGGGATCTTGTCCATATCCAATATTGTCACTTTTAGCAGGACTATACTGGTGACAAGTAAACCATGCACCAGAAACTCAACAATTTAAAAAATTCTCCTCTCACATATTAAGTACACGTCATTTTTTCCTTGCTATAATGGATAATTTCATACAACTTTATTTTTATAAATTTCCATTTGATGTCATCTTCTCGTGATTTGCAATCAGATTTTTCTGCAAATCTTTTTTTTTTCTTCTGTTTCTGGAGCCAATCACTGTCATTCCATAATCATTTCTTTGCACTTTTCCAAAGATTTAGTCTTTGAGTGCTATTATAGATTCAAGGATCTTAGTAAAATCTATCTGTATGGCATAATTATCATTTAGGGTACTTTAGCCTCTTTGTCTTCTCTTTTTGTATCGTTTGTACCATTATCGTCAAATCCTCAGAAAACATTAAGAGTTCTTTAATCTCTTTAACTTTTTAAACTGGAGTGCCTGTTGAGGTCAAGAACACTCAATTTTTTTAAGTCCTCCAAAATCATGGACATGTTATCATTATACATATTAACTCATTTATTTCTTGCTAATTGGCAAGCTCTGGTAAGTGCAATGAGTACTATCTTCCAGGTTGATTTTGCTTCTAGCAAAGGGTATTACTCTACCAAGGAAGTTAAGATCTGTAAAGGTGGTTGCAGCCTGTTAATTCTCTATTTTTGTCTTAAAATATAAACCATCAACAAACAATAATAAATGTGGGATTTCCACAAGGAAATCAGACTTTAAAAGTCTGATTGTGTTATGGACAATTCTAGAACAGAAGCTAGGCAGTAATGATTTTCTCCCTCTTCTAGTAATGAAAGGACAGCAGCAGATTTTTAAGTTTTTTTTTTAATGTTATGTGAAAATGTGTTTGGGTAAACATAATAGAGTTTGTTAAGTGGTAGGCCTACTTGCCTAGTAAACTTTTTGTATATTCAAAGTGCAGCCAAGTTTGCACAGTTTAAGAGGTCATTGAACTAAAAGTTTGTATTAGGTCTCCACTAGTTAAAACGCAGCTGTTATTGCTTTGATAGAAAGTGGGGAAAAGTGGCCTTCAGTGAAGAGAACAACTAATTAACCCATAACCTCTGATCATGCCTTTGGCATTTAATCAAAATATCAGTGGTCCGTATTTCTCATGTATAAATAGGTAACAAAGTTTATGATAATAAGTGTGAGTGGTTACTGGACAGTGATTGCTGTCCACAGTGACTGCTCACATTTTGGTTCAAAGGAAGTGATTTGCTTACCAGGGACTTAAGTCATATAGCAGTGTGATAATTTCAGAAATTTTGGATATCCTTTCATGGCAGTAGACACGGAGATAGAGGAATACTTTTAATTTTTTCTTAGTAACTGATCTGAGAAATTTTTGAATGGCTTATAGCCTGTCAAAAGTGAGGGATTTATGTCATTTGGATAAATAAAGTCTTAGGCACTTTGTTATGGAAAATTAACTTTGGATTTTTTTTTTCAAACTGGGCCAAATCAACAAGTAGATGGAATTTGTTTTAGAGCTGATCTCATTTTATAACAATGCAAAAAGTAATTGGATTCAATGTATTGGAAAAGAGAAGCATTATAAGGAGTTTTGAGGCTCCTAAGTCCTATTTAAGGACTTGTGACAATGAGGAGGGTGCCTCAGTAAAATTCTGAGGTAAATTGTTGTCCAGGCATGTCGTTGATTTTCCTGGGAAAGGTACCTGGGTATTGACAACCTCCATCTAGAAGGACATTAAGGAAAGCTGAACTTTTATAGTCACAGATTAGTGATTATTAAAGATATCGCCACAAGGGCACAGAAGATAAAATGGTACTTGCGTTTAGAAGTATAGAAGGAAGGGAATTATTATTTTTGTGTGTGGTCCTGAAGTTATGAATAAATCTACATTCTTGTCCATTTGTTTTCTTGACTGGGAGGATTAGTTTATTACAAGGACCAGGACAAGGTATGATTAGTGTTTTTTCTATTAGGCTCTTAAGTACTGGCTTTAGTTTTACTTCTAGTTTCAGAGGATAATACATAGATTAAGTCTAGTTTTGGATGGGTTAATCAGGGCCTTGCTGAGAGCTTTGATAACAATCCCACAAATTCTACACATATAAGTATACATTATTAATACTCTAGTACCTCCTGGAGATCTTCAATTTAGGTTAGATTTGGACCCAAGGATACTGGTAAATCAATGTCCAAATTATCTATGACTGGATTATGAATAAATGGGCAATAACAGCTGAATTTTAACAAGTGGAGACCTAATGCAAACTTGGTTTTTAACTTTGATGATCTCTTCAACCATGCAGAATTTGATGCATGTTGAATATACAAAACGTTTACTAGGCAAATAAAAAAAAAAAGAAATTCAGTTACTTCATCCCAAACGCCTTTGTACATAACATTATAAAACTTTAAAAAACTGCAGTTATCTTTTCATTATTAGAAGAGGGAAAAACTTATTCCTGCCTAGCCTCTGTTCTAGAATTGCTCATGATACAATCAGACTTTAAAGACCTTTGTGGAAATTCTACATTTATTATGGTTTGTTGATGATTTATATGTTAAGACAAAAATAGAGAATTAACAGGAAGATGCCCTCAGGAAACTACATAATCTGGTATTTTATTTGCATAGTGATTTATGTTTAACAACTAGCTTTCATTAAAAAAAAAGTTCTGATTTCTATAATGCAATACTACTCAATTTCATTTTCGCAACATGATGTCACTGGATTCAGACTGGGGGAGAAGTGAGCACAGTCAGCTCCCATAAGACAGTGCAAGTTAATTCTAGCACACCCTCTCTGCTAAGTTGGTGGATATCACAAAGGAGGAACAATCCCTTTTTAAAAATTAAGGGTGAGAGTTATAGGATGAAACCTAGGGATTGCCAAGATTATAGTTATATAGATTATTGCCAAGTTATCTGCTATGTTATCCCATGTAGCAGACAACTTGCCACTTCCATGTAGCAAGTTATCTGCTGCATGGAAATTTTGGGGAAAATTATGAGATGGTTCAAGAGCTTAAAGTAAACATTGTAAAATAAATTTTAGTTAAAATCTTTCAAAATTATTCTTTAATATTTTGCGGTTGTATGGTCAGGCCATACAACCTGTCAAGATGGCTGTTCTCTTGTTCTCTGTACACCCCTAGCTAGACCAGTGCCTGCTTCACCTATACCCTGCTCACATGACTGCCCCAGGCCCCAGCTGGGGATTGTTCTTATCAAAGGGGCTGTGAGGGGCATGCACTTCTGCTGGTTTCCCTGGTTAAGTAGTGAGCCAACCTTACGTAATTCCCCCTATAACTGGCAATCTCCCCCCACCTACGAGTAAAGACTGACGCCATGTCCTGCCCGCATACCGCTGCACAAGGTGGGGTGTCTCTCCAGGACCTTGCTTCAGACGGGTAAGCTCCTCTATCCATTAAACCATTGATGTCTCTGTTGCTGACTCCGGGCTCTTTCTTTGGTCTTGAAGCTGGGCAAGCACAGGCTTGTAGGCCCGCATGGTGCAGCCCAACAGTGGTATTTCTTCTTGTGAGTTTAAGAGTTAAATGGAAAGATTAAGTACTTGATTCTTTTTTCACTGGAGACTTTCATTGTTCACCCCCCCTTTTTTTTTTAACCTTTATTTTCTTGGCTAATGCAGTGTGTTTTTTTTCAATTTCTTTTCCCCTTACAACATCTACAGGTGTCTTTATTAAGAGGGTTTCTCCATTGACAGCTTTCACCTGGATGGGAGCATATACTTGTTTAACCTGTAGAGCCGTTCGTTTATTCTGGGTCTTATTCTACTTCTGTTTTAAGACTTATTCAAAATTTTTAGCAAAGTCTTATGTATCCAGCAATGGGCTCTTCCCATTGTAGTCTTTGCTGATATATCAAATCCTCTAATGGTCTGGTTAAGGCCATTCACACAAAGTGAGAAGAGAGTTAGTGTCACATCAGAGTCAGGAACTCTGAATCATGTGTAAAAGGGTTGAAAATTTCTCTCTGAAGTCTACAATGGATTTACCTTTTCTTTTCTTATGGAACTGGATTATGGCCTGGTCTAATTTCAAGTAAAGACTTCAATAAGATTTTGTCAAAACATCATAGCTTTTCTAAACAATTCTGATATCCTATAAAATTTTCAGTTTGAGACTATAGGTCACCCTTGGTGTCTTCCCTACCTGCCTTTTCCATCTTTTTTTTTTTTTTTTAATTTTAATCCAAGGTTCCTAGTATATGTGAACTAATTGATATACATTTCACAGCCATGGATTGTATATGTTTAAGACTGTTTTAAATTATTCTGTTTACTTTTGTCTTTCCTATCTAGGCATTGAAAAGAATTAACAGTGGCTCTCAGTTTAGAATTAGGAGTAGATTTAAAATCAAGTGTCTTTCCCTATTTGGAATGCATTTAATTTAAAGTGGTAATTGACTTCAGGGTTTCAGGCTTACCAGAATGAAAGGAAAGAATAAGAGAGAAAAGGATAAGAGAGGATCACTTGTGTATATTATCAGAGGAAAGAGTAAAAATAGGATAAAAAAGCAGTTGGGTTCAAGTTTTATTTAGAGTTGTTCAAAAGAGAAAATCTTCCATTTTTCTAAGTGATCATGTTCCTTTGCAAAGTAAATAAGAAAGTGATTTTGGAGACTAATTTTCTTTTTCAGCCATTTTTTTCATGTTTGACATGTTTATATTATTCTATTTTAAAATAGAATAATATTTAAAATTTTAAATATTTTCCCCTCTATTTCTTGGAAATACATGTGTATGTCTGTGTGAATGTATATAGTAACACAGAATAAATTTAAACAAAATTGCAACTTGATTTCAGAATATAGTATCCTAGTGCTAACAATTTTAACTCAACTCAATTTTTGTAGATATTTTAATTCTACCCTTTTTTTCCTACCCTTTTAAAATCCCCATTATTAATCTTAATAACATATGCAATCAATGATTTAGTTCAGATGTTTACCAAAATTGTTGCATACTCCTTTTTTATCTCACACCTTCTTCCTAGATTTACTTTACTTTTTAAAAAACAGCCACTATTTCACAGAAATAATAATAATATAATAATAATACTAAAATTTATGTGGAACCACAAAAGATCCAGAATTGCCAAAGCAATCCTGAGGAAAAAGAACAAAACTGGAGGTATAACCCTTCCAGACTTCAGATGATACTACAAAACTACAGTAATCAAAACAGCATGGTATTGGCACAAAAACAGACATACAGATAAATGAACAGAATAGAGAGCCCAGAAATAAACCCACAAACCTTTGGTTAATTAATCTATGACAAAGGAGACAAGAATATACAATGGAGAAAAGACAGCCTCTTCAGCAAGTTGTGTTGGGAAAGCTGGACAACCTCATGTAACTCAATGAAATTAGAATATTCCCTCATACCATATACAAAAATAAACTCAAAGTGGCTTAAAGACCTAAATATAAGACATGACACCATGAAACTCCTGGAAGAGAATAATAGGCAATACATTCTCAAACATAAATCATAGCAATATTTTCTTACATTAGTCTCTCAAGGCAAAAGAAATAAAAACAAAAATAAACAAATGGGACCAAATCAAACTTATAAGCTTTTGCACACCAAAGGAAACCATAAACAAAATGAAAAGACAACCTACTGAATGGGAGAAAATATTTGCCGATGATGCGACTGACAAGGGCTTAATTTCCAAAGTAAACAACTCATACAACTCAATATCAAAAAAACCCACAAAAACATACAAAGAAACACAAACGAAAACAACAAGCAACCCAATCAAGACGTGGGCAGAAGACCTAAATAGACATTTCGCCAAAGAAGGCATACAGATGCAACAGGCACATGAAAAGATGCTCAGCGTTGCTAATTATTAGAGAAATGCAAATCAAAACCACAGTGAGGTATCACCTCACACCAGTAAGAATGGCCATGATCAAAAAGTCTACAAATAATAAATGCTGGAGAGGGTGGAGAAAAGGGAACCCTCTTGCACTGTTAGTGGGAGTGTAAATTGGTGCAGCCACTATGGAGAAAAGTATGGAGGTTCCTCAAAAAAGTAAAAATAGAATTACCATATGATCTAGGTACCTCACTCCTGGGCGTATGTCTGGAAAAGTTAAAAAAATCTAATTCAAAAAGATACATGCACTCCAGTGTTCATGTCAGCACTATTTAGAACAGCCAAGACATGGAGACAACCCAAGTGCCCATCAACAGATGGTTGGTTTAAGATGTGGTATATGTATATACACATATATATATGTATATATATACATACACACACACACAATGAAATATTACTCAGCCATAAAAAAGAATGAAATATTGTCATTTGCAACAACATGGATGGACCTAGAGAATATAATACTAAGTGAAGTAATTCAGACACAACAAGACAAATATAATATGGTATCACTTATATGCATAATCTAAAAAATAATTAATCTACATACAAAACAGAAATAGACTCACAGACATAGAAAGCAAACTTATGGTTACCAAAGGGGAGAGGGAGGTGGGAGGGATAAATTAGGGGTATGGGATTAACAGATACAAACTACTATATATAAAGTAGATAATCAAGAAGGATTTACTGTATACCACAGGGAACTACGTTCAATATCTTATAACAACCTATAATGAAAAAGAATCTGAATATATATATATATATATATATATATATATATATATATATATATATATACATATAAGTCTGAATCATTTGCTGTACACCTGAAACTAACAAAACATTGTAAATCAACTATACTTCAAAATACAAAAAAAAGCCTCTAATAGTCTGCAGCTGTCCAATGGGTTCGCCACTAGCCATATGTGGCTATTAAAATGAAAAATAATTAAAATTAAAGAAACTTTAAAATTCTGCTACCCTTTCACATTAGGGAGTGACAAGGACTCAATATAGAGACATGTGGCTAGCAGTTACTGTATTGGACTGTGGAAATATAGAATATTTTCATCACACAGAAAGTTTTATGAAACAACCCTACTATATCTGTTAGTATTATCAATGCTTGGTTTTGCTTATTTGGATACATATTTAATTTGATACAGTGAATGTTGGTAGGACAAAAAGATCACTAATTGTTAGTGACAGAGCTGAATTTATGAAATGTTCCAGGTAAAGGACTCCAGCATTAGGATGGAGTTTCCTTGAACAGCGCTCAAACGGTAAGAGCAGATATGATTATTTCTAACAGAAGCAGGGAAAGATGTTCCTTGGCTGCTATACAGAATTATGGCTGCTTCAATCATTTCACTATTTTATTCTTTTCCAGTTCAAAGCTGGCTTATTCTGGTCTTCTAGTCCCTGGTATATTTTCAAAGGGCAAAGTTTCCTTAATCTTATGGTTTTAAAGAGTAAGTTTTCTCAGTAATGTTGTTTTGTATTATAAAATACCCTGTTTCATTTCAAAGAATAAGGTTTCTAAGTATTATGTTCTTGAGGCACATTCGCAGAAACAGTCTTACTGTAGCCCATGCTTGAATAAAATTTTTCTAGGATACAGAAATTGAGGTTGACAGTCATTTCCCCTCAACTTTGATGATATTATATCTTGGTATTCTGGCATATACTCTTACATTGTGAAAGCCTACTGACAGTCTAATTATAATTGCTTCATAAGTAATCTGTCTTTTTGCCCCAGCTACTTTCATTTAGTTGTCTTTGGTGTTATCCTGTTTTAGAATCATGTGTCTATGCCTGAACATATTTTTGTGTATTTTGTTTGAGATTCATTGTGCTTATCAGATTTGAATATAAGTATATCTCTTTCAATAATTCTAGAGAATTCTTAGTCATTATATCTTCAAATATTTCTGCTTATTCCTTTTCTCTGGAACTCTAGTGGAATGAATATTAGTTGTAGTCTCTCCTCCAGATTCCTTTACCTCTACTTAATAATTTTGCATCTTGCTGTTTTTATTCTCTAGGCTTCAGAGAACTAATTTATTCAGATCTCTCTTACAATTATTAATTCTCCTTAAGCCCTATCTATAATACTTCTTAACCATCTAATGGATTTCTAATTTCAGTATTATACTCTTATTTCATTCATTTATGTATCTTTTTATGTTGAGGATTTTTTATAAGTAGCATCTCATTTCCTTTTAACTTTTTTGAGTACTTCCTTTACTTCTTAAATGTGTTAAACATGCTTTCATTATAGTCTACATCTGATAATTATATTATTTGGAAATCTTCCATAATTTTCTTGTTTTTTGTTGCTTGTTTTGTTACCAGTTGTTTGCTATTGTGTTTTATAATTCATGGATGTGAGTTTATGTTTATGTGCTTAATGATATATCTAGTTTAAGAAACAAATCCAGTGAGAATTTATATTTGTTTTGACCTCATAGCCAATGATGTTCCCAAATTGGGATCACTTTATACAAGTTTATTAGAGCTTTTCTGAACTACCCTGGTGGTAGATATCTAAATCCCAAACCCTTGAGAAAGTGTTAGTCTTTGAGTGGATTTTTTTTTTTAAACGCAGAACCTATTCTCAAACAGACTTTGCTTGTCTCTTTCTGTCACCAGCAATTTTTTTTTTTAGTTTATTTTTTTTTCTTACAGTAAAAATATTGAGTGCATTAGTTATCTGTAGCATTCTCAGTTACAACTTTACGTCTTGTTTGGACTCATGACCTGAATCCTTTCTCAGGGAAATTAAAATGCAAACCTCTTTGATAATGTGTCAGTCAAATGATGACAAATCAGATAAAGCTTCAGTTGTATCTTATTGCTTTTAACTCCATCCATTAATGACTGAATTTCCCTTTGAAATTCATATGTTAAAGCCCTAACACTCAAAGTGACTATATTTAGAGATAGAGCCTTTAAGGAAATAATTGGGATTAAATGACATCATAAGGGTGGGGTCCTTATCCAGTTGGACTGTTGTCCTTATTATGAGACGAGGAAGAGACACCAGGGTTGTGTGCACAAAAAGAAAAGACCATGTGAGTACACAGGAGAAGATGGCCATCTGTAAGCCAAGGAGAGAGGTTTCAGGAAAAACCAAACCTGCTGGCACCTTGATTTTGGACTTCCACCCTCCAGAAATGTGAGAAAATAGATCTTTGCAGTTTAAGCCACCCAGTCTTTTGTTACTGCAGCACCAGCAAATTAATACACCAGCTGTCTTTTTTTTTTTTGAGGAGGAGGTGGACACTAGGGATTTTCACTAATCCTGTGCGAGTGTAAATATGTATTTTAAATATTGAGAAAAAATATCAAAAACTTGGAAATAGTCAAACGGGTTTACTGAATGCTTGATGAGCGTGGTGCTGAGGATGTCTGATTTTATAGGGACATGGAGTTTATTTGACTTCTTATTTACTATTGATTAGGATATTTTACAACTTTCTAAGGGTAGAGGTTAACTTGTGGAAGACTTATTACAGTGAAAATCACTATTGTCTGAGACCAGTTGTAAACCATTTACAATCAATGTAAATGATTGTTGTCCTGTTAAAAAGATAAATCTTAAAGGTTACCCTTTATTGCCTCTTGAAAACATTTACCATTTTGTATCTCATTTGGCAACCTTAATCTGCCATTTACAAAAAAGTTTCTATTGAAACTTTGCTCTGCTCGCAAATGCCTTTGAACCAGCTTTGCCAATTTTCTGGTTCCCTTGTTCATAAGTTATTTAATAAATCCTTGACATGAAGTAATTTTACATGTTTTAGAGTATCATGTTTTTAGATTTTTGAACATTATACTTTAAATGTTTTGGGGCTTTTCCACCAAGATGCTCATGGTGACTAACTAGCCAATGGCGATTAGGATGCTGCCCAAGAAGAACAAGCACGCCTCATGTGCTGTTAATCGCAGTAATTCTTGGCTCCTGAGTGAATCCTGAGAGAGACTGATAGTTTCTGATTTTATGGCTTTGTTTTCTTGTGGTTCTTTGTTAAGTTTTATTCTGGTTTCGGTTTGTTTTTGACCTTTTCTCTATTAGCGGCAGCAAGGATTAGAAATTGAGTTTTGTGATCTATTTGGTGATCTCTGTTAATAGAAAGGGGGTTCTATTCTCTGTTGAGTGAGGGAAGAAAAGAAATAGGGTTTTAAAAAAATGTTTTTTCTTTGTTGTGGTTACCATATATATTGTTTGTTTTTCTATTTGTTAGCTCTAAGCAATTAAGAAAATGTGTCAAGTCCTTTGAAAAGAACAGACCTTTGGAACTGGACCATCTTATCATCAAACTGGTGGTTTTTTCTTTCCCCTGATTATTCCCTGAAAACTCTGCTATGCACTACAAGCTAGAAACTGGATTTTCTGGAAAAAAGTAGTGAAAGAATTATTAATAATTGATGCTTCAATTAATGGTTTTGGATACACGCATGTGCACTAACTTCTCTTAGAAAATTATCAGATTTGATGGGGGGGGTAGTTTTGTATTTTTTGGAATGATTTGTTAATGTTTCTAACTTTACCAAAGTTTGCAGCTTATACCTCAATAGAACAGGGATATTTTAAATCACGTAACTGCAGGCAAACTGGAGCAATATTGTTTTAAAAATTTGTCTTTTTCCCCTCATTATTAGGTGGTTAATGTATTAGGAATAAACAATGAAATCCTGTGTAGGCTTTTTCTATGAAGTTCAATATTCTCTGTCAAGGTTTTAGATTCTCAGACTAAATGACCTTCACAGATGCAAAAACAAAAACAAAAAGTTTCTTCAGTACTAAGAAAGTTTCTTTAGTACTGAGAAACTGAATCATGATTTCTGCGTTTCTTTTTTGTCCAGACATAGACAACTTCATAAGCTGATTGCTGACCCAAGACCCAACAAAACAAGAATTATTTATATAGCACTATATAAACTGATTAGAAAACTATATTTGTAATTAATTGTTTTACAAAACTGTGATTATTTTTAATAGTCCATTTTCTGATGAGTAAGTGAGGAAGTGAGTTAGCTTTCTTCTTTATCTGTAACCCACAAATTAGTAGACCTAGCTTTTAAAAACTGAAATAAAACGTATAAAAGTGTTATATGACTCTCAGTGACCACTCAAAATGCAAAAATAAATATTTTTACTGAGCCTTCTTCACATTCATAGCAATATAATTATTCAATTTTGGTTCAATTAGACTATGTCCTCCTTTTTTTTTTTTTAATTATTTATTTATTTATTTATTTTTGGCTGTGTTGGGTCTTAGTTTCTGTGCGACGGCTTTCTCTAGTTGCGGCGAGCGGGGGCCACTCTTCATCGCGATGCGCGGGCCTCTCACTATTGCGGCCTCTTGTTGCGGAGCACAGGCTCCAGACGCGCAGGCTCAGTAGTTGTGGCTCATGGGCCCAGTTGCTCCGTGGCATGTGGGATCCTCCCAGACCAGGGCTCGAACCCGTGTCCCCTGCATTAGGCAGGCAGATTCTAAACCACTGCGCCACCAGGGAAGCCCCTGTCCTCCTTTTTAATAGGATATAATTGGACAATAAATTGTGTAACCAAAGCCATGAGTGTCATATTTGGGAATGCCACATACGTAATCAGGTATGATAAGCCCACCATTAAGGATCAAGTGCTGTACTTTATATGTGGAACAAGTGCCATCAGAGCCCTTGGAGGAAGTTGGCATATTACCTGTTCTATGACTTATGGAGCCAATTCCCTTAGTGAGAAAGGTAAGTTTTCTGTAGGCCAGGAATCTTGGGGAATTTGGGGGACCTTGAGAAGAAGTGGAGTTGTATTTCTTGGACTTGATTTCCTCATATAGAAGAGCAAATAATAAATCCTATTGAAAATACAATCCTAGATTCCTTATAAAAACTCCAGACAGACGCTAATTTTCTGCTCTAATAGTGGATTAACACCAAATAGTTCTACATTTGCTGACCAATATAAGGAGATTTATACGTGTTAACCCTTCCTGTGCCTATATAAATGAATCAGGCCAACATATAATAAGACCATGCCTTTTATTTTACTTTTGATTATGGTGAATAATAATTCTTGAGAATTATTTATGATTACAAGGGTGAACACTGTTAAGAAAAATATGGAAAACCTTGAAATTGGCAAAATGGGCTGGTGGAGTGTTTTTTCATTATAGTGCTGGGCATTGTCTAGCAGGAATTGACACTCCAGGGGTATATATATCTGTTTGGCATTCTATTCATTATTGATTAAAATATTTTACAACTCTGTAAGGGTAGAGGTTAACTTATAGAAAATCAAAAGCAATAAAAAGAATTCTTGTCAGATAGCAATAAAATGAATTTCTGTTCAGTAAAATAGATAACCCCCAAAGCTATAATTTATTACCATAGAGTACTTTAATTAATTTTGTATGTAATGCTAGTAATGCTGTTCTAATGTTTAAAAAAAATCTTTCCTGTTTGAATATATAAATCTTTCTTCCTCAAATGTTCTTTGAACCACTAGCATTTTACTGCATCTGTTAGTTAATAAATTGTTGATGCATGTTCATTTTATATATTTATGACAGTTCTACTTTTGACTTTGGAAAACAGAAAGAATTTTGTCTTATCCTGTTCAGCATTTTTGGATTTTTTTTTTAAACTCTGTGGTTTTTTCATGTGATCTAACCTTTCATATGTCTAGGAATAGAAGTTTCCCTTCTATCTTTGGACTCTATTAACTTTTCTGTGCAGTGCATTGATGGGGTTGAAAGAGGTATGCATTTTCAAACCTCTGATAAATTTTGGAGTCCCTTCAGAAGTGCTTTTCTTATAGACTGAGGAGAGGGATTCTGAGGCCAGTAAGACACTAGGAAAATTTATTTGATTTTCTGAGGTTCTTGACTCAGTATTAAGGGCAAGGAATTTCCTGGGGACTAAGAGAAAAAACAAACAACAACAACAACAAATCCCACAGATCTCTGACCAAGCTTAGAGGAAACTTTCTAAACTTTCTTCCTCCAAATGTGTACCTATATAGCCTCATGGATTCCAGAAACTGTGTTGATATTATTCCTTCCCAAAATGTGTTCTGTTACCACAGGGATGGAGGCCGCTGTTTCTGAACACTGTACTTCCAAGTTCAGAGTTCTGCTGCAATTGTCTTTCCTACAGGCTTTAACTCTGGTAGTTTGCAAGCCCAAATACACATGAGAATACAGTACTCTTAAAAAACAAAAACAAAAACAAAAAAGGCATCTAGGCTTCACATCAGACCTATTAAGTCATAATCTTTGGGGTGTGGCCTCTGAGATTCTTCTTAAAAAAGAAGTTTCACAATATTATTCTGATTCTTGAAATGTGGAAAGTTATTGATCTATTCCAATGTTTCCCAAACCATCACTATACAAATAACCTGCAATGCTTTATAAAAAATACAAATTTTTATGCTTCAAACCCCATATGTGTGTATGTGGTGGGGGTGGTTAATATTGCATTTCCCTCATGATTAGTGATGCTGATTACCTTTTCATGTATATGTTGGCCACTTATATACCTTCTTTGGGAAAATGTCTGTTCAGGTCCTTTCTCCATTTTTCATTTGGGTTATTTGTAAAACTTCTAGTAGAAGACATAGGTGGTAATTTATTTGATATTGGTCTTGGCAATAATTTTTGGGAAGGATTTGATATCAAAAACAAAGATAACAAAAGCAAAAATAAACAATGGAACTATATTAAACCAAAAAGCTTCTGCATAGCAAAGGAAGCCATCAAGAAAACAAAAAGGCAACCTATGGAATGGCAGAAAATGTTTTCAAAACATATATGTGGGAAGGAGTTAATATTCAAAATATACAAAGAACACATACAACCCAATAGTAAATAAACCAAATATAACCCAATTAAAAATGGGCAAAGGAACTGAATCACTAATCATAAGGGAAATACAAATCAAAACCACAATGAAATATCACCTCCTCACACCTGTTAGGATGATTATTATCCAAAAGACAAGAAATATAAAGTGCTGGTGAGGATGTGGAGAAAAGGAACCATTATGCACTTTTGGTAGGAATGTAAATTGGTATAGCTACTATGGAAGAAATTAAAAATAGAACTATACCATATAATCCAGCAATCTTACATCTGAATATATAACCCATGGAATATATATACATATAGTGAAATATTTTTCAGCCTTAAAAGAGAAGGAAATCCCACTATTTGCAACAACATGGAAGAAACTGGAAAACATTATGCTAAATGAAATAAGCCTGACAGAGATAGACAAATACTGTATGATATTACTTATATATGGAATCTAAAAAAATTTTTCTAAAAGTTGAACTGTTAGAAACAGAGTAGAATGGTGGTTGTAGATGTTGGGGGTAAGAGAAATAGAGACAGGTTGATAAAAGGGTACAAACTTTCAGTTATAAGATGAATAAGGTCTGAGGAGCTAATGAACAGCATGATGGCTATAGTTGATGTACAGTATTATATAACTGAAATTTGCCAAGAGAGTAGCTCTTATGTGCTCACCAAAAAAAAAAAAAAAAAAAGAATAAATATGTGAGGTGATGGATGGATGGGTTATTTAACCCTATGTGGAAATTCTTTCACAATTTTTATCAAATCATCACATTGTACAATTTAAATATAATACAATTTTAATGGTCACTTATAGCTCAGTAAACCAAAAACATTCTTATACACTCTGGATGTGCTAGAGATTTTTCATTTTGCAGCAATCCCAAACAACACTTTTTGTCATTTTATTTTTTACAGCTTTTTGAGGTATAATTGACAGACAACCAACCACACATATTTAACACCATTCTTTCAAATCTTTGCTTGGTATATGAAAAATGATATCTCATTGATTTCATTCACGTTTCTTTAAGTACAAGTGAGACTGAGCTTTAAATAAAAGTCAATGTACTTTATAATAATTAAAAGAAAAGAAAATTTTTAATAATAATTAAACTAAATCAAATATAAAGTTGTTTTCTATGTGTAGCAGGCAATATTGTAAATATAAGCACTGAAATACATGCATGCATAGTGAGAACTGGAGTCAGGTAGCCTCTAGGAAGAAAAGGAAAAGCCACACTCTCTTCCTTTATATGACTCCTGATCTCCTTCCTCAACCCTTCTAGTTTTCTCTCCCATTCTCTCAAATGACTTTGTGTTCATGCCCTGAGACTGATCCCTGAGACTACCTAATATTGCAATTACAATATTACAAGCCACCAACATTACTAATGTCTAGTGTGTATTAGCACAGATTCCAGAGAGAGACCATCTCTGGTTTCTGAATGGTCTTAGGTCAGGTGTACAAGTTGGTAATCTCTGGCCAGGGAGATAGAATCATATACTATATGTCATCAAATGTATGACAACCGTTAAATTTTTAAGCTTCAGCACTATTTCAGGTACCTCTAAGAAAGAAAAAAAAAATACTATTTACTTATAAGATGCCAATGGCTGTATGGTGAATCCCAATTTCAGAAATAATAAATGTGATAAATTATGCCTTAGAATCCACGAATAATGATGGTACACATTTCACTCTTTTAACAAAAGCCAAGAGGAGAAGCAATTTCTAGAGAAGGAAAAAATGTGTGTCCATGTTTCTCAATTTTATCTATTTGGACTCATCTTTTACTAGTCCTTCTCTTACAATCTAGTTGCTTTTATAAGACTTTAAAATTTTTTCTTCAATTAAAAGAAACTAATCAGAAATGCAATCAGCTCTTCCATATTTGTATATTACCTAATACTTATTTGTTTACCTGTTATTACAATGGTGACTTTGCAGTATGGTAAAGAATGGATGATATTTTCATTAAATGATGCTGGTACAACTAGATGTCTATATAGGAAAACATCTATCTTTACATGATTTCACAAATAATAGAAAATGTAATTTTGGATATATTACAGAGCTAATTGTAAAGGTAAATGTCTTAGAAGAAAACAGGGGTCTTGCTTATGATTTTGACATAGGAAAGATTTCTTAAACAGAACAAAAACCACATTAACCATAACGAAAATATCTGTAAAGAGTCCTCTTTAAAATTAAGAACATGTCTTTATCCAAAATACCACTAAGAGAATAAATGGTTACCTTTGACCATATCTGAGAAATACCTCTGTATTCTTTTATAACATTAAATGTTTTGAGTAGCCATAATGGAGATACTAAATGATGATGGATGACAGATTATACAATCCACTTGTTTCTTTGCTCCCATAACCCGTATTCCATTTACATTAAAAATACATAAATCTTTAATTTATTTTTGGCCCATTTTCCTCATCGTAAGGAACTTGCAGACACCTCCTATATAGGTCAGTTCTGTTTCACAGTTGTTCATTGAACACCTACCATATTCACAGTTCTTTTATACTTAAGACCTTTGCAGTAGTGGAGTAAACACTCTAATAAGGAAGGCAGACAAATGTGATAGGACAGAATAGGGTTTCAATACATTAGGAAAAGTGGATGTTTTCTACCAGACCTATTATATGGATTTAGATGCCGTAGAAGTGAATATTGAGATCTGATAAATTGAGGTTTGGGCATAAATTTAGGAATGCCTCTGTATTTATTCAAAGTGAGTAAAGCATTATATATTGATAAAAAGGATACATTAATTAAAGCACAAGGAAAGCAAAACACATGTATCAGGATAATATATGAGACCCAAGGCTGCATAAGGAAAAATTCAGAAGAATCAAGAGAACTTTGATTTTTGTATTTCATTTATGGTATGTGAACCAGGGACATATTTTAATAAATCGTTTTCTGGTCAATTAGAAAATTAAAGCTGAATTAAATTTTTAAATATAGTTTTCTTGATTGAATAGAAGTACAATGAAAATATTATTAAACCCATTTTTAGGAAACACATGGCATGTCATTTGATAGAAATCTCAAGGAAAGCTAACAAAAAAATCTATATCAAAATCACTCTACAATCAAAAACATTGGCACATAAAAAATGGATAAGGTTAACTTACCCATTAAACATTTAAAATTTTAAACATTTAAAATTTAAAACAACCATATTAAATCTACAGATGCAGTATATCCTTATTGTCACTAGAGGGAAATCTGGGAAGGATTTAGGAGAAAGAATGTTTATTGTTATGGCTGTAGATTGAGTAAAGGATCCTGTGTGAATAAATTTTCTTAACAGCATGCTTACTTCAGGGGAAAAATGAAGCATAGAATGTCTGAGGAAAAAACCATATTGTCAAACTATATTGAAATAATTATTTCTCAGCAAGGAACAAGATCTGTCAGATGCCCGTGTTTAGACTCAAGTATTCTATTGCCATATGTTTCAATAAAATGCATGATATTTTATCAAATAGGAGAAAAATAGCAGCTAAAATAAGTGTTTTAAGGCAGACATCACATGATTAATAATGATTTCTTTTAAAAACCCCAAGAAACAACCCACCACCACCAACAACAACAAATAGAACTCTTGGTTGAGTGTAAACTTTCAACTCAAGAGCTGGGGCACAGTGTGGCTCAGGTGACTAAATAGTGATTGTTTTCCTCCCATGATGATCAGAACAAATATATCAAGAAATTGTTATAATAATTATGAACATTATTAATTTGAATGGCAAACTGATCAGTTTAGCAGAAAGAGCATGCAAATATGATAGTGGCAAGTTTAGATTTCCCTCCCGTTATGACATTCTTTATTCTTTACCCAATGCTAAATGCTAGTGATCTCATCCAGGTAAAGTGTTCCTGCCTAACTCTATTCCCTTATGCAAGTTTTAAAGTATTTGCTACTCATTTGATTTAAAAGTTTTTCAGCATTTATTCCTTTATGTTCTTGTTTCTCCCTTTCACATTATAGCAAACTACCAAGGAATGTATCAAACTACTATGTATTTTAGGGTAAATAAATAAGTGATATAATGCCAAACATAAAGATTTCACATCTAACTGGAGAATATCTTACATATTTAAAAATAATTATATAAATTTAGAAATGTGTGATATTCCTGCGATCTCATTATCTTTCTTTTCCAAGGTGATCCTTCAGTGTTTCCTACCTCAATGAAGTGCCATACAATTTATTCACTTACGCAATTTACAAATCTGGAAATTAACCAAAACTATTTTGGTGAGTCCTTCACTCCCATGAATAGCCTATCACTAAGTCTACCTCCCTAATACCCATCAAATCCACTTTCTGCTCTTTAAGTCTACACTACACACCTGATGCAAACCTTTCTCATATCTCACCTGGGTTAATCTAGTAGCTCTTTACAGGGCTACTCGCACTTTTTCTGAATTATAATCTCTTTTCTTTGATGGAGCCAGAGTGAATCTTTCAAATTTCAGATCTATCAATATTTGTGTTTCTTCCCAGTTTATAATCCTGCAGGAGTTTTTCATTCTTCTGAAATTAAACTAAAACTCCTTATCAGGGACTCTTAAGGCTCTATAAACTGGATTTCCCCTAACCTCATTTTGTACCATGCTCATCTGTTTTTCTTGTACTGTAGTTACACTGGCCTTTGAGTCTCTCACATTCACTGTTAACCCTGTTTTAATGTTCTTTCTTCCCTTTTCTTTTGTTAATACTTATTATTCATTCATTTCTCAAATCCATCTTTAATTTTTCCAGAAAATATTCTCTGATCTCCTTGACAAAGGCAAATCACTCTTTTATAGTTCTTATATGTTTCATACTTATTCTTCATACATTTAAAAGAGTAACATTTAGGTTTTATTTGTATGCTTGCTTGACTGTCACATGAGATGTTTTGCCCATTCTATCCACACCAAGTTAATAACTGTTGGGTAAATAAATTATCACTTAAGAAACAGAGTTTAAACATCAGTTGCAGGTTCCAGACTCAATGGAGAAAGATATGTAGCCAAAAAGCTGAAGAGGAAGTTAAGTGGGAATGAGCTCATTGGTGAGATGAAAGCATATGTCAATCACAGTGATAACTTATGTTGAAATAGTAATTAATTGGAACATCTTAGTTAAAACATTAACATTTTCTTCCACTCGTGCTATATATTGATGGTGAATTGGCTAGGATTCTGTTTCACATCGTTTTCTCTTTTAGACCCAAGCTGACAGAGCAGCCACTGTCTGGGATATTTCTTGTTGCTGTGGCAAATAAAATGAGACAGTGTAGCAAATCAATCACTGTTCATAAAGTTTCCACTCATAAGTGACATGCAATATTTTTTTCATACTTCACTGACCAAAGCAAGTCACATGGTCAATGGGAAAGGGAAGTGAAATTTTAACATGAACCAAGAAGTGGAAGACACCAGGGAAATATTTGCTGAAACACAGAGAATACTTCCATAAAAGATAAAACTTGTCTGAGATAAAATAATTTCAGAATTCAAGCCTTAGGGAAAGACAAATTCTGGTCCACCTAGTGGCTATATGAATACAATTCTTGAAGTGGAATAAATGTGAACTAACAATTAGGAAAATACTTTAATAACTGTATAATACAGATTTTACCCATTGATATATTGCTGTTATGTATATTAATAAGACAAAACATGGGCATTATAAGTATGCATTTATTAACAAATACTTATTGAGAACCTATTTACTTTCTGGTGAGAGTGATAAGCAACATAAATAATGTGATATAGATAGTGATGTTATGGAGAAAATAAAGGAGAGTAAGCAGGATTGAAACTGGAGAGAGCAGGGTAAAGTCAGTTTGTAGTGCTAAAGGGTAGACAAGGCAGTCCCCAGTGGAAAGGTGGCCTGTGAGCAAAGAGTAAGGAAATGAGTTAACTGTGGAGATATTTTGGGAAACGTGTTCCAGACAAGCAAAGGCGCCAGTGCAAATATCCTGCAGTGCGAGCATGCCTTGAATGACAAAGGAAAGCAAAGAACTAAGTGTGACTAAAACAGAGGGAAAGAGGTGATATGAGAGAGAGGAAGGGGTCATATTGGTAGAACTTTGTGGACCATTGTAAGGATTTTGATACTTACCATAGTGATAATTCCCTGAAAGGTTTTGAGCATATCAGTGAGATGATCTGACATATCTTAAAGGGATCACTTTGTTTCATTGAGAAGCTGGAAAATCAGAGGTGATTCCAATAGTCCAGAAAAGACGATGGTGCCTCAGCATAAGGTGCTGATGGTGAGGGTGCTGAGAAGTAGTCTGATTGTAGATATACTGAATGTGGAGCCAAGGAGATTTCCTAATGGATTGGATATTGATTGAGGAGGGAAAATGGGAATCAAAAATGATTCCAAGATTTAGGTGTGAGAAATAAGAAGGAAAGAGCTGCCTGCCATCAACTGAAATTGGAAACCTAAGCATGTAAAAGAGGTTTGGAATAGAAGACAAGGAATTTAGTTTAAAATATATTGAGTTTGAACAGGCAGTCTGAGTAAATTTACCTGATTTAGTTTAGTTTATTTTTTCTTCTAGGACTATAATCCTCATCATTACAATCATAAGTAAACCCTTAATCACCATGAAATAGCTAGGGTAGATTTCTTCTCACTTGACTCCACTGTCAACAGTTTCTCACTGCATTACTGAGAAAAGGTTACACATTTAATTTTTCTCTTAAAGCTATTGATGCTATCACTGTTTCACAACATTTTTAATTGGTCACCATCTACCATTTACCTATATGCCATAAAATTTTTCTCTAATTCAGAATATTGCAAACAACTCATTGTCTTTCTTCAAATCTATCTCTTTTGCATTTTTTAATCTCAGTGATAGCCCCATTTTACTACTCATCCACTTAGAATAATAAGATGCATTTCTAACCCCTTCTTTCACACATGTTTATGTTCATCTCCTATATTTAACTCCTATACAATATATCTTCCAAAGAATTGTAGATTTCACTCCATCTTACCATCTTACCATTGTTCAGATTTTTATTACCTTTTACTCAGATTCCTGCAAAAACTTATTACATTATCTATCATATTCTAGCCTCCATCTTACTGGTAGAATTTTTTTAACTCACAATTATGTCACTATATACCATAATTTTCTTACCTGTAAACATTTTATGGGCCTACCCCATTGTCTACAGAATAAAAACAACTTCAAATTTGTGAATAAAAATTTATATAGATATATAAATATATCTATGATTTATGTGTATATATATAAATAAAAAACTTAACCTAGTTTGTACAAACGTATCTCTACTACCCATTCTCTTAGGATCACCTTACATTTTAACTACATGGATTTCCTCAAACATAAAATTTATTTTTGAGTCTTCATGCTTTGGCAGACACTCTTCTTTTTTCCTGGAAACCGCATTGAATCTGTTCTATTCAAGGACAAATTCCTAGTTAAAATTATATTTTAAAAGAGAACTGATCACTCACATCTGTGTCTTTTAAGAATGTATAGTGTTTTACTAATAATTAGTTTTTAATATACCTGATCATCTTGAGGGCTATATCCACTTCTTATTCACCATTGAATACCCACTACCTAACACCATGTTTGACACATAGTAGGACCTCTGAATATATGAATATATGTATTCATATTGAATATAAGGTGAAGTATATTGAATATATGAGTGGATAAATGAATGTGAATGTTAAACAAATATGTTATATTTCATAAGGGATATATGCCTTTAGTAGGGGACAATGAATTCATAGTGCCTTAATCAAAAGGACTGACTGTCTCTTAGTGATAATTCAGGTTGTCTGGCTGGGTTGGCAGAGGAGTATCTTACTGTTTGTTTTTATGCTTCTTTACCTCATCAATAAAACCACATCATTTTAGCTTCTCATAAATAAATACCTATAGTTCTGTCACTTAGTAGCTATCATGGCAACACATTATTATCATAGAACAGGGATAACATCACTATGCATTATTCATAGCTGTTCATTAGAATTATCAGAGGAACTTTAAAAGAAATACTGATCCAAAGTATCACCCCTTCCTCCCCAATTCTGATTCAACTGCCTGGAATTGATCCTAAGCCCTATATTTTAAAAAAGTTTTTGGGTATTTCCAATGTGTTGGTAATGTTGAAACCCAGTTACCTAAGTTTTCTCAAACTTGTGCACATTAGACAATAGGTGTTTTGACCTTTTGCTGTTATCCCATTATTGCCCTGAATGCCAGGAGACATTTGGAATTTGGCACATCATATCCTGCAATTTTGTTTAAGTATTGTTTCGATGAGCATGAACTAGGCTGGATCAAAAAAACAAAAACAAAAAAACAAAACATGGTATATCTCTCCATCTGTTTGTATCATCTTTAATTTCTTTCATCAGTGTCTTATAGTTTTCTGCATGCAGGTCTTTTGTCTCCTTAGGTAGGTTTATTCCTAGGTATTTTATTCTTTATTTTGCACTGGTAAATGGGAATATTTCCTTAATTTCTCTTTCATATTTTTCACCATTAGTGTATAGGAATGCAAGAGATTTCTGTGCATTAATTTTGTATCCTGCTACTTTACCAAATTCACTGATTAGCTCTAGTAGTTTTCTGATAGCATCTTTAGGCTTCTCTATGTATAGCATCATGTCATCTGCAAACAGTGACAGCTTTACTTCTTCTTTTCCGATTTGGATTCCTTTTATTTCTTTTTCTTCTCTGATTGCTGTGGCTAAAACTTCCAAAACTATGTTGAATAATAGTGGTGAGAGTAGGCAACCTTGTCTTGTTCCTGATCTTAGTGGAAGTGGTTTCAGTTTCTCACCATTGAGGACGATGTTGGCTGTGGGTTTGTCATATATGGCCTTTATCATGTTGAGGTAAGCTCCCTCTATGCTTACTTTCTGGAGAGTTTTTATCATAAATGGGTGTTGAATTTTGTCAAAAGCTTTTTCTGCATCTATTGAGATGATCATATGGTTTTTCTCCTTCAGTTTTTAATATGGTGTTTCACATTGATTGATTTAAGTATATTGAAGAATCCTTGCATTCCTGGGATAAACCCCACTTGATCATGGTGTATGACCCTTTTAATGTGCTGTTGGATTCTGTTTGCTAGTATTTTGTTGAGGATTTTTGTATCTATGTTCATCAGTGATATTGGCCTGTAGTTTTCTTTCTTTGTAATATCTTTGTCTGGTTTTGGTATCAGGGTGATGGTGGCCTCGTAGAATGAGTTTGGGAGTGTGCCTCCCTCTGCTATATTTTGGAAGTGTTTGAGAAGGATAGGTGTTAGCTCTTCTTTAAATGTTTGATAGAATTCGCCTGTGAAGCCATCTGGTCCTAGGCTTTTGTTTGTTGGAAGATTTATAATCATAGTCTCAATTTCAGTGCTTGTGATTGGTCTGTTCATATTTTCTATTTCTTCCTGGTTCAGTCTCAGAAGGTTGTGCTTTTCTAAGAATGTGTCCGTTTCTTCCAGGTTGTCCATTTTATTGGCATATAGTTGCTTGTAGTAATCTCTTATGATCCTTTGTATTTCTGCAGTGTCAGTTGTTACTTCTCCTTTTTCATTTCTAATTCCATTGATTTGAGTCTTCTCCCTTTTTTCTTGTTGAGTCTGGCTAATGGTTTATCAATTTTGTTTATCTTCTCAAAGAACCAGCTTTTAGTTTTATTGATCTTTGCTATTGTTTCCTTCATTTCTTTTTCATTTATTTCTGATCTGATAATCAACATTGTGAAAATGACTCTGCTACCCAAAGCAATCTACAGATTCAATGCAATCCCTATCAAACTACCAGTGGCATTTTTCACAGAACTAGAACAAAAAATTTCAAAATTTGTATGGAAACACAAAAGGCCCCAAAAGCCAAAGCAATCTTGAGAAAGAAAAACGGAGCTGGAGGAATCAGGCTCCTGGACTTCAGACTATACTGCAAAGCTACAGTAATCAAGACAGTATGGTACTGGCACAAAAACAGAAATATATATCAATGGAAGATAGAAGGATAGAAAGCCCAGAGACAAACCCACGCACGTATGGTCACCTTATTTTTGATAAAGGAAGCAAGTATATACAATGGAGAAAAGACAGCCTCTTCAGTAAGTGGTGCTGGGAAAACTGGACAGCTACATGTAAAAGAATGAAATTAGAACACTCCCTAACACCATACACAAAAATAAACTTACAATGAATTAAAGACCTAAATATAAGACCCGACACTATAAAACTCTTAGAGGAAAACTCTGGCAGAACACTCTATGACATAAATCACAGCAAGATTCTTTTTGACCCACCTCCTAGAGAAATGGAAATAAAAACAAAAATAAACAAATGGAACCTAATGAAACTTAAAAGCTTTTGCACAGCAAATGAAACCATAAGCAAGTCGAAAAGACAACCCTCAGCATGGGAGAAAATATTTGCAAATGAAGCAACTGACAAAGGATTAATCTCCAAAATTCACAAGCAGCTCATGCAGCTCAATATCAAAAAAACAAACAACCCAATCCAAAAATGGGCAGAAGACCTAAATAGACATTTCTCCAAAGAAGATATACAGATAGCCAACAAACACATGAAAGAATGCTCAACATCACTAATCATTAGAGAAATGCAAATCAAAACTACAATGAGGTATCACCTCACACCAGTCAGAATGGCCATCATCAAAAAGTCTACAAACAATAAATGCTGGAGAGGGTGTGGAGAAAAGGGAACCCTCTTGCACTGTTGGTGGGAATGTAAATTGATACAGCCACTATGGAGAATAATATGGAGGTTCCTTAAAAAAACTAAAAATAGAAGTACCATACAACCCAGCAATCCCACTACTGGGCATATACCCTGAAAAGAACATAATTCAAAAAGAGTCATGTACCACAATGTTCATTACAACTCTGTTTACAATAGCCAGGACATGGAAGCAACCTAAGTATCCATTGACAGATGAATGGATAAAGAAGATGTGGCACATATATACAGTGGAATATTAGTCATACAAAGAAATGAAATTGAGTTATTTGTAGTGAGGTGGATGGACCTAGAGTCTGTCATACAGAGTGAAGTAAGTCAGAAAGAGAAAAACAAATACCGTATGCTAACACGTGTATATGGAATTTAAAAATTAAAAAATTTTTTTAAATGGTTATGAAGAACTTAGGGACAGGACAGGAATAAACACGCCAATGTAGAGAATGGACTTGAGAACTTGGTGAGGGGGAGGAGTAAGCTGGGACGAAGTAAGAGAATGACATGCACTAATATATACTACCAAATGTAAAATAGATAGCTCGTGGGAAGCAGCCACATAGCACAGGGAGATCAGCTCGGTGCTTTGTGACCACCTAGAGGAGTGGGATAGGGAGGGTGGGAGGGAGACGCAAGAGGGAGGAGATATGGGGATATATGTATATGTATAGCTGATTCACTTTGTTATAAAGAAGAAACTAACACACCATTGTAATGCAGTTTTACTCCAATAAAGATGTTTAAAAAGAGTTAAAAGATCCAGATTCAAAGAATTTGAGAAAAATAGTTAGACCTTGACATGTATTATTTTCAATTTGACTTACCACCAAACTAATTAGACTTACTGCTAAAAGAATAACTACACAATTAAGTATACAGGTGAATAAGTGGTTCTTCTCTGTCACCCCGCCTCCTTATATGAGTGAATCTGAAGTTTATGCTCCTATGCAGCCTCTATCAGAAAAACTGTGTACTTCACATCAGCTGCCCTTAACATAACCACTGGAATGAATAGGAGCTACTTTATGGTTAAGGAAGAGCCATTTTTATAGTGTGCTCAAGACTTCAGGAAGCCAACCTTTGGCTTACCACAGTGTGCCACTATTAAAGAAATGTAGATGTTGGATAAAATGATTAAGGAATCAATTCTACTCCAACATAGAATGTGTGACGTCTCATTTTGTATAAAACTTGAACTTGGTATTTAGATTAATGGAGTGCTTTAAGCCTGACTTCTACTCCTTCTTGCAAAACACCCAAATATTCCTGAATCCACTATTCTCTTTGTTGATTGTTTATATGTTTTGATTATAAATATAGTCACAAAACACTTAAGGGACAACTTCTACATTATGTCTGGAAAAGAGCTATAGTTAAGTACTTGTTATCTCTGATGTGGGTTAAATGAGATACAACTTTAAT
This sequence comes from Balaenoptera borealis, assembly GCF_965194805.1. NCBI lineage: Eukaryota > Metazoa > Chordata > Mammalia > Artiodactyla > Balaenopteridae > Balaenoptera > Balaenoptera borealis. Next base: position 23,583,569 of record NC_138876.1, read on the forward strand.
GTTATGAGCCTGGTTGTTGTATTTGCTTCTTCCAGAATTGTGTAATTCCTTTCTGATCCTATCAATTGTACATAGTTACAACCTTACACTACTGAACACAAGTGGCCCATAAGCTGGTATTAGAACAAGTGTATGAAACTCTGTTGGAAATAATTTAATTAACAGAGTAAAAACAAAACAAATCTTTGAATTGAGCCTAACTCAGCAGAGTTGATTTGGATCAGAAAAATCTAAAATTAAAATTAGAAAACCAGGGACTTCCCTGGTGGACCAGTGGTTAGGATTCCTTGCTTCCACTGCAGGGGACACATGTTCGATCCCTAGTCCAGGAACTAAGATCCCACAAACTGCTGTGTGGCCAAAAAATAAATAAATAAATAAATTTAGAAAATTAAAAAAAAACCTACTTTCTTTCTTCTTCTTTTTTTGAAGAGCATTAAAAAACTATTGGAATACTGGCAGTTACAATCCGTCTACCTTATCAGTAGTAACTAAAGTAATTTCCTTTTTCCTTATTTTATATCATGGACAGATTAAATGCCTAACCATATTTTTTACCATTACTATGCATATATTATTGAGGTGGAGGGAGGTTATATTGTCCCACCTAAACTTAAAAAATTCATTTCCTGATTGTTTTCCTGAACTGCTAAATTCTTTATAAGCAGACTTCACATTACTAATTCAATGTAACTTATCACCTCAAAATAAAAGAATGTTTATCATTACCAATTAAATAAGCATATGGTAGACCTCATTAATCCAATTCAGTTCTTTAATTAAGCAATTTTTGTCTAGGATATTTTAAAAGATATAAATTGTGTCTAAATATAACCAAATATTGAGACTGTTTATCCCTTCTCATTATCAAGAAAAAAATTAGTTTCACAGAGCAATTTCCATCCTTATGTTTGTGAAAAGTTAATCACAGGACCAAAATTACTAATCACTAGATCAAAATTACTAATCACAAGACCAAAATCAAGGTTTTGTCACAGCTGAGTTACTCACTGAAGGCTCTAGGAAAGGTTTTGCTCCTAAGCTCATCTTGTTGGCAGAATGTATTTCCATGTAATGTAGGATGGAGGTCTCTGTTTCTTTGCCGGCTGTTGGTGGGGCCCGTTTTTGCTCCTAGAGTTTACCTGCATTCCTTCTTATGCTTTCCACATGGCCCCCTCCATCTTCAGGTTTGCAACAAAGATTCCCTGTCACAGTTTGAGTCTCTGACTTCTTTTCTGCTCTTTTTCACTTCATCCTCTGATTATCTCTTCTGCTTTTAAGGGCTTATGTGATTACACTGGGCCCACCCAGATAATTAAAGATAATCTATCTTGAGGTCAACTCAAGATATATATATATATATATATATATATACCTGCATATACCTGCACATATCTTTAGCTATGTAAATTAACCTACTCCTGGGCATGGTATTTTATCTTTTTTACAATCCAGAGGATTAAGGCATGAATTCTACCTACTTTAGATACCTTTGAGTTTGTATAAATTGAAAGGCAATCATTCAGCTTTCTACAATTGGTAAACTGCTGTGAATGCATTAAAATGTGTAGCTTCTTGTCTAGAACAATTTGGGGCTGGTTATTCACACGTACATATATACACACACTCATACGTAAAATGCAAGCAGGTTTGAAGAACACGTGGCGTTCACGTCCCTGCTACTGAAGTGGGATTTGATGAAATGAACCAAGGAAGTTTGAAAGGAATGTTTTATAAAAAAATTCCTTAATTTGTAGGTAGATGACTGTTTTGTTAATATTTTACATAGATTATATAAATGAAAGGATTTCTAAATCTCAGTTTTCCATTCAAAGTTTTTCAGTAGTCCTCACTCCAGGCACATTACGTATTTTATTTGTGAAAATCTTTCTTTTTTGCTATTATGAACTTATAGTAAGGAGTTAAAATCTTTGGTCTTTTATGAAAGGAAAATTGGTTTTCAATTAAAAAAAGTAAATGAAGACCCTTTAATTCTTTTGACAAATGACATTAGCTCCATTTTTAGTTTCTGGTGATTGGAGGAAATTCAAAGTGACAAATCTTAGTCTCAGTTTCAACATTTTGATAAATGTACATTTCATTAATTATAACAGTAAATAGTACTAGTACACATATAGATACTTTATAGATATCAATTATTAGAGTTTTATGGTTTCACAAACTCCTTAAAATATTTTTTTCATTTTGCCCCTTACCTTTTTTTTTCTTATAATCTGAAATGGCAGCCAAAATCTTTCCCCTCAAAGACTTTCATGATGAGGAGTATGAAGATATGATTTTGATTACTAAGTTTCCTAAATTGGCAATGGACAGCTTTTCAGAGAAACTAAGATACCAGGGAATGACTTCTGTATGATCCAATATGCTTGAGAACTGCCATCTTGATGTTGCTTACCCAAACCTACAATTAATCCCAAGAGCAAAAGCTAAAGCTTATTTGATTTAGTCTGTTAAACTGGCCTATTCTGACAAAGGATCTGCCACACTGGAACACACTCAGTAACTGAGACCCTTAAGACCGTCAGAGCAGCAGAGTTCTACTATTGCCTAGATATGTAGGTATACAGGGTTATTCATTCATAGTATTTTTTTTTAAGGTCATCTAGAAGATAGAGGATGAGTTTCAGAAATTGAATGTTTCACCATTTACTGTAACTTTCAATTGAAGTCTCATATTGCATTTAAAGATATTAATCAAAATGAAATTCACAAAGCAATTCTTCAGTCAGAAGAATAGATATTATTTTAAAATCACATATAACATGCACATAGTTTGATGAAATTTACTGTATCTGGAAGTTAGTCAATGACTCTGTAAATAAAATAAATGGCTCAAATATGTTAGACTACAAGTTCTTTAAAAAAACAACTTTTCTACAAAAAAGAACTATTTTATAAATCCATGAAAAATTTAGGCAGTAAAATATTTTAGAGCCAATAATGAGATAGAACAATAACTTTCCTCAAGGCTAAGCTTTCTCTATTTTTTAAGTTCATCATTATTCTTCATGTCATCATTCATAAGTAGTTTTGAGATCTTTATCCAAAAATTATCTGTGGGACAATTTCAAATTGCCATCCTTTTGCTTTGTATAGTCTATTAAAGAGCAATGTAGATAAGCAGTAAAAAGAAAAAAGATCTTAACATGAAACCCACTTGTTCACAGCATGTATCTGACTTAAAGGAAGTTCACATCACAGCAGGAAGAAAGTTTGAAGTTAAAACCCCTATAAAACTGATAAAATACAAAAATAGAAATGAAGCTGAATCAGACATAAGTCACAAATAACAAGTCAGTCTAAAATAAAACTTTGGCCTTAGAAATATCTTTCAAAAGAAATATACATTATATATACATATGTATAATGTACATATGTGTATATATATATATATATATACACACACATACATACATGCACATATATATGTATATATGTCAGATTGATTTATGTACCCCATGCTTTTACCTCAATGGGACTGTATTTAAATTTATTTTACATTTATATATTCATTAAAGTAGGCTAAGCTGAATTAAGATATACACCCTAAAATTCAGTGGTTTATGGAACAAAAATTTTCCTACTCAGGATGCCTGATCAGGTGGGGCAGCTCTCCTGAACCTATCTTGAAGAAGGTCATGTTGGAGAATTTCATAGGCCAGAGTGGCAGTGACCATACATATCCTTACTAATATTCCATTGAAGAGAACTTTGTCACGTGGCCATACATAACTGGAAAGAAGATAGCAGCTCACTAGTTACATGCCCATAGAATAGGAGACTGCAATATTTAAATAGAATTATACAGCTCAGAGAAAACAAAATAAAATCAAAACTATTTTGTGGTCATGTGAGCCACGTAAGTAAGTTATCCATTCGTTCATTTAGATGCTCATTTATTCATTCAGCTGATAGGGAGACAGTGTTGAGTGATACAAACAAGGTCTTTCTTTTCATGGAACTTTGTTGTAACTTAATCAGCAGAGAATCTAAAGACCTTCTCCCACCTGTGGCATCATCAGGTTGGTTGAGTTGACAGTATCTAAGTTAAGACCCTTGGGGTTTCTTAGACTCCTGCATTGACTTTTTCAATAAGGGCCAGAATGAAATGCTATGAAATCGATGCAGTCAATATTAGATCTTTTCCAGGTTTGCTTATTAGCAACCTAGTAAAACCCTTGGGAATATTTAAGTTACAACTAATACAAACAGAAGAAAATATGTTACAGGGGGATTTGTTTCTGTTACCAAATCATTACTGAAAAAATTAAAACAGAAAGCCAGAAGAGCACTATTAAGAAAACATTTAAATATGGCCTTTGATTAATATCTTCAAACCAGCTCAACAAATATGATAATCAAATATCATGAGAGTGGGGTTCAGAGCAAAATTGTTTGGATTATCTGCTTTATTCAATATTCACATTAAAATGATTGATTAACAAAGGAAAAACTCAAATGACTTTTCTTGATTCCCGAACAGTATTTTGGGCAGTGATAAAAATTACACAGTAGAAGTGCTCCATTATTTCAAATTATTACTCGCTTTATTTAACATTTCAGGAAAATGGTCGTATGGCACCAATGAAATGATACATGTTCTGATGACAGAATTTTTAAGAAAGGGTCATCATTCAAACTGCTGCTGTTTTGGAACTCAATCCAAAAATAAAGTGTTACATTTGAAATATATATATATGTATATATATATATTTCTAATATTTAAAAAATTATTTATTGATATCATGTTAAAATTATAAACCTGATAAAATTTTGAGATATTGAGATACTCTCATCTGATGAAATTATAAGAAGGTTGATTAAAATTTTCATATTCATCATTTTATTGGGTCAAATGTGGGTGTTCAAAGTCTGCATAGAAAACAGGATGTTTAAATGTTTTGGAAAATACATTAGGAATAGCTTAGGTTGGGTTCCCTCAGAAGCTAACTTTGGAACAAGAATTCAAATGAAAGTAATTTTGGGAGGAAGTGATCCCAGAAACACTGGGAAGGGAGCTGCAGAAGTGAGACAGAGAAGTGAAGGCAGGTCGTGCTATCAAGCAAGTCACCTTTGCAAACCTCCAAGAAACAGTGTAAATGATGTTGCCGAATTTCCTCAGCCATGGGGATAGAAAGCTAGCGTACTGGTTCACCAAATCCGGTTCATCCTGGGTTAAAGGTGACCTTGGGGAGCTTTAACTTGCTCAGGCCACATGCTGCAACAAGCTTTACAGGTGTTTCCAGTACAACGTCTTTAATTTGCTGAGTGCTGAGTGCGGAGAGATTAGGACCAGGACCCTCATAACATCTGCAACAGGGGATAAACTAAGATTTTCAAAACTAAGACACAAGGAAACATAGTGACTACCTCTGGATTAAAGTCAGATAAAGTAACTTTTCTTAAATAAAACATTTTTATTTTTCTCCACTTCTATTGGCCTTGCATGAAACACAAGTTCCTTTTTTTAAATTGTAGACAATTTAGTCTCAATATTATTTTTCCGCAGTATTTATTTTAGAGTTTTGAAAGTAGTAGAAACTGAGATGCAACCCTGAAAGCTTTTGAAACCAAAAATCTCCTCCAAACCTGGAAAAAACAACTAGCAGATCTAAGCAAAGAAGCCAGAGCTCCTGAAATCTAGCTTTATGCTTTTACCAAGAATGTCGTTTTTAATTTAAAATCAAACTTTATTAATCATAAAAATATTTGCTTTGAGTTTGCTTCAAAGTTTCAAAGGTGGAAACTATTTTATCTGGAGAAGTTTGCCTCTCCTATCGGCGTCTCTTTTCTGTTATAATTTAGACATTTTGATTTTTATTAGAGCATACTGCAAAGATGTAAAACATCTTTATTTGTGAACTTTTAAAAGGTCTGAGATTAATCTGTAGCTCCCTTTGTGAGGGACTCATAAACAGACATTTTCTTTTCTTGCTTATGTTTGGCTGACCAAGGCATTTTTAATTGAAGGTAAATATACCTATAATGGATTACATCAGTGATGTTTATAATTAAAAAAACAAAAAAAGTTGAATTTATTAAGTAGCTATTTAGTGAAATTAATATTATCTTTGGAATAGACGGCAAAATTCTCAGTAGATCTACAAAATCTTCTTGCTAAATTTATGCTGATTTAAGCATCCTTTATTTTTAAAAGCACAGTGGAAATATGCATATATAGTATAATATTAATTTTAAAAGAAAAATAGGAAATATAGCAAATAATTTATATTTAGTTATATTTTATACACCTACACACAAACATACATACTCACACATAATGCAAGATTGGAAAGAAATACACCAAAATATTAGCAGCCTTAGCAATGAAAATGGTGCAATCATAGGTACTTCATATTTCATTTTATATACCTTTGTATTACTCAAAATAAACAAAATAGCTTGTAATATTACTTAAATAATTATAAAAATAAAGGATTATATCACAAATTAAGTGTACTTTAATGATATATTCATTGTAGGCTTATACACTGCTAGTGAAAGTGAAAATAGATGCAACTTTTTGGAAGATAATTTGGCAGAATATATGTTTTATTTATTTAGCTTTTGTTTTCCATATGTGTATACTCAACAATTCTACTAATAAAAAAGCCTTTTAAAAAATAATGATAATGTATAAAAATAATCAGGGAAGTGCTCAAAGAATAGACAGTCTTTCACCGCCCCCCCCCCCCCGCCCCTCACCAGGCTTGTAATACTAAGAGCAAATTATAGAGAGACAGAAATGTAGAGAGAGAGAAGCATTTGTGCATTCCAGCATAAATGGAATATGGGTCCAGCTTTCTGGCAGTAACTATTAAATGACAGGATCTCAGAAAGGCACATCTACGTAGAAGTATCCATAGAAAAATTCAGAGAATTTTGTATTTCAAGCGTTGAAACCAATCACATTAGAATATAAAATATATTGATTACATCAGTAAAAATATAGTAAAAGGGTGAGTTGGAGGGGTAAGCTTCAAGCACTTTTTGATAGCTTGACACGTGCAAAATTCTAGAACTGGACCAGTAACATGGTAAACTGTAGAGATTATCAAATGAAGGATTTAAGTTAAACTCTGTTTTGTCCTCTCTCTTTTTAAAAAAATTTTTTTTGCAGATTTGTTTAGTTTCTGTATTTGTGTGTTCTGTTTTTTGATCTCTGTCAATTCAGATAAAATTTGAGTGAGTGAAGTAAAAAAAAAATTAGCACTGCCTTTGCTACCTAGGAAGCTCAGTTTAAGATCCAATGTTGATAATCTACTACACACTACATATTTGTAACTTACAGTTTAAAAAAATCTGAAAGGTAAGGATTATTATTACCATTTTACAGCTGAAGAAAATGAAAACCAGGAAGTAATCTTGCCCAGTCATAAAGTTAGCAATATAAAACTGTATCAGTACTTACATTATATGATATATATATATACACACACTTAAATTCAAGTTAGATCTGGTATTGGGGTGGATGCTTTACTTAAACACTGTTTTTTTGCCAGAAATGGAATATTATATGTTTATTTAGCAGTGGGTGTCAGCAGCTGATGTAATTAGTGTAATCACATGAGTTATTTTCATTTGTTTTTGTTGTTGTTTCTTCTACATCCATTCCCCTATTATCCAAAATGGTAAATTAACTTCTTTGGCTTTAGTAATCTGGGGGGGGGAGGGGGAAGCATGTAACATATTACAATACTAAAAGTTTAGCTATAAATAGGTAATTTATCATTGAATTTTATTAATGTCATAAAAATCTACTAATTTCTTAATCTGTTCAACATTAAGATAATTAATGGCAAGTGGCAAATTGGCTGAAAAATCTTTTGGTGTATATTTGTAACAAGATTTATATCCAAAATAGATTAAAATCTCCTACAAGTCAATAATAAAATAACAAACTAATTTTTTTAATGAAAAAATATCCATGATGGACTAAATAAGATTGAATTTAACCTTAAGCCAGAAATAACTAGAATATTGGACTAAATACATGAAAGATCTGTTTTCAGACATTGGATAAAAGATAGCACAGGCTATGAACCCTGAAAAAAATGAGAACAAAATGAACCCTATAATCATGTTGGCTTTTGCCTGGAAGGAATGTCTGGACTCCAGGTGCAGGCGAAGGAACCTAATAGACACGAGTGGACCCCCTGATGTGAACACTGAGACTGAATTTCCACAGGCTGAGATGGCTGTAAATTGGAAGAGTAGAGTTCATCAACATGAAGAAGATGCTAATTTTTTGAATAATATTTTGTATAATTTTAGGCAATGCATTTAAATAAAGAAACTATTTTACCATCAAAATGTTTCAAGCAAATGTTTTGCATGAGTCAATTCAGAGGATCAAAGATGACAATCTAGAATGTCAGAATAGGTAATTCAGATCAATTCTCTCAGTGGAGACAACTAAAAACGCACAATAATATTTAAGAAACACTTCTTAAAACATTTGAAAGCTAAAAACAAAGATAAGACTCACTAGGTCTCACTAGGTTTTATTATCTCACTAGACTAGATAAAACTAATATGCATAAATATAAGTTTGGCCTTGGAAGTTCACTTGTCCTGGGACTTTGCCAATTCTGAATAAGGACCAGGGATTACAAGCACTAATTTTGATAGACTTATAGGAGAAGAGAGAAAAAGAGAGAAAAAAATTGGAGTCCAGGGTACACTGAGAGTGAAAGCTATGAGGATTTGCCCTCAGAGTAAAACAATCAGGAAGTCAACCAACCCCCATGTGAACTGCTGTCCAGCATCAAAACATCTCAGAGCCCTCCCACCACAGAATCTCATACTATGAAAACTGGATTTAAATAATGATAGCGTGTAAGCCCTCATGCATCTGGCAGAAGCAAACATTTTGAGAAAAATAACATTATTCTTGGTTTGAATATACTTCTATAAATAGCTTTTAAATCCAAAGTCCATCACATAATTAAAGATAATCAGTCCCATAAGGAGATAAGACAATAAGAGTTGAAAACACACAGAAATAACAAACATCAGAAACAGATGCATAGAACCACAGACAGTGGAATTATCAGAGACAGATGGTGAAAACTATGTTTAACATATTCAAAGAGATAAAATCAAGCTTGAAAATTTTGGCTGAGAACTGAAAAGAATGAGTGGTGATGAGAAAATCAGTTAAATAGAAATGAAATTCTAGATCTAGGAAATATGGTAATCATATTATTATTTCAAAATATGTGTTAACAGCAAACCAGACACCACTAAAGACAGAATTAGTAGATTAACTGTCAAAATATTCATAAAAAAATATGGAGAAACAAAAGAATTGAAATAGGTAGCAAATGGTAAAAGATATAGAGGATATTGTGAGAAAGTATATGGCAGATTGTATTATTTTTTACAGTTCATCTACAGGTTTCATTTTGATTAGATTATTATTCTATTGATGTAAATTTGGTTAAGTAACTGGCTTTGGACAATAGAAGGTGATCAGAATGAAAATTTCTCATTTCTGGAAGAAGTTTTAAGAGATAGGACATGGCTGTACAATTTTTCCCTCTGACACAATAAAAGCATTCTACAGTGATAGGGACTGCTCCACTAGTCTGGGTACCAGAATGAAGAAGATATTATACATGAAGCAGTGCCTTAGCTAAAGGCTGACATTAACAAGTAAAAAAATAAATAAATAAACAACTGAGATTTGGGGAAATTTGTAACTACTCTGTAGCCTAACAAAAGCTGACATAAACAAGGTCTGTAAGGTTGAATTCAAGAAGCTAAAAGACAAGAAAAATAATATAGCAAAAACAATATTTTTAAGATACAAAGACTCAGAACTTTCTAAAATTGATGAAAGTTATCAATATTTTAATTCTATTCTAACAAAATCAAATAAGCATAAATTAAAAGAACACTCCTAAGCACATTATAGTAAATCTGATTAAAAAAAAAAAGACAAACAGCAAATCTACAAAATAACCACAATGGGGACCGAAATGATTACCCTAAGGGAACAAAAAATGAACTGAGACTGACAGCTAACTTGTCAACAGAAAATTGGAAGGTAGATAAAAATGAAATGATGTCATAGAAATGTTGAAAAAACATCTCCCAATGTAGAAGTCATATATATTAAAATTATCATTCAGGAATAAAGTCAAAACTTAGCTAATTCACCACTAGCAGACCCCTACAAGAGGAAATTCTAAAAAATTGTCCTTCATGCATAAGAAACTAATGTCAGATGGAAGGTGAGAGATAGAGGAAGAGATGAAGAACAAAAACAATTGAAATGCTTTGTGTATTTAAAATTAATGGGGACTTCCCTGGTGGTCCAGTGAGTAAGACTCCTTACTCCCAATGCAGGGGGCCCAGGTTCGATCCCTGGTCAGGGAACTAGATCCCACACGCATGCCGTAACTGAGAGTCTGCATGCTGCAACTAAAGATCCGCATGCCACAACAAAGATCCTGCGTGCTGCAACTAAGACCAGGCACAGTCAAAATAAATAAATAAATAATAAATGATAAATAAATAAATATTTTAAAAATTAATAAATATTAAAAATAATTTTAAAATAATTATAAAATAAAAATATTAAAAAATAAAATTAATGATTGATTTGTTTATGGAGAAAATATTTTCTGATCTCAAAGCTTCTTGAAAAGTGAAAAACCAACAGGGGTGTGTGCAGAGTGGACAATAAATGTAACAACTGAAATATTCTAAGTACTACAACCAACCTATGATTCTCTGATGACAAATATATAAATGTTCTAAGAAGCTATGGAAATTAAAATATAATTTTTATTTGAGATACCTGTAGGTTCATAAACAGTTGCAAAAATTAATACAGAGGGATTTTATATTTCCTTCATCCAGTTTTCCCCAATGGCATCATCTTGTCTATCTGTAGTGCAATATCAAAACTAGTTAATCTACATTGATACATTCCATTGATCTTGTGCAGATTTCTCCTCTTTTCATACACTCATTTATGTGTTTGTTTAGATCTATGTGCTTTTGTTGCATGTGTAGATTTGTGTCACCACCACCACAGTCAAGACACAGAACACTTTTGTCACAAGGATTCCTTGTGCTACCCTTTTATAGATATACCCTTCTCCCGCCTCCTGCCCCCATGCCTGACAACTACTAATCTGTTCTTCATGTATGTAATTTTGTCATTTGAAAAATGTTATATAAATGAAATCATATGGAATACAATCTTTTGAAATTGGCTTTTTTTCATTCAGTATAATTCCCTTGAGATTTATTCAAGTTGTTGCTTGTATCAAGATTTCATTTCTCTTATTGCTGAGTAGTATTCCAGGGTATGGATATACCAGAGTTAGTTTGAATATTTACAAATTGAAAGACTCTTTTCTCTGGCTTGAGGCAATAATTAATAAAGTTGCTATGAATATTTATGCACAGGTTTTTGTGTGAACATAAGTTTTTATTTCTCTGCATTAAATACTCAAGAATTTGCAAGGTGATATAAGTGTATGCTTAGTTTTTGTAAGAAATCGACATACTCTTTTCTGGAGTGGTTGAATCATTAATATCCCCACCAGCAATATGTGAGTGATTCAGTTACTTCATATCCTTGCCAGAATTTGGTGTTCAAAACAAAACTTTAAGAAAAACCATCATAACAACAAACCTGAGGCAATGTTCAAGGGACATTGTGAATATTAATAAAATACTGAGTTGAAAAAGCAATAGACTTTCATAGAAAAAAGTCACCAATATTTTACATTTGATCTTTAGTTCATTGTATTCTGCTCCTTACACCTTCCCTATATATCACAAAGTTCCTTAAGGAAGTCCCAATTCCAAAATACCGGGCTTATTTTCTTTACTTAAACATTATTTTGTAAGAGGAGTTTTAGATTCACAGCAAAATTGAGCAGAAAATATAGAGAGTTCCCATATACTCCCTGTTCCTACATATGTACAACCTCCCTTACTACCTACATTCTTCACCACAGTGGTACATTTGCTACAATTGATACACCTACATTAGGATACATTATCATCACCTAAAGTCTATAAATTACATTATGGTTCATTCTTAGTGTACAATCTATGGGTTTGGACAAATATATGGCATGTATTTGTCATTACAGCATCATACACAGTAATTTCACTGTCCTCAAGCAGGCATTCCTCTCTGTCCTCCAACCCCTGGCAACCACTAATCTTTTTGCTGTGTCCATAGTTTGCTTTTTCCAGAATGTATATAGTTGCAATCATACATTATGTAGCCTTTTCAGATTGGCTTCTTTCACTTAGTAATATACATTTAAGGTTCCTCCTTGTCCTTTCATGGCTCCATAGCTCATTTCTTTTTAGTGCTGAATAATATTCTATCAGCAAAATAGAATACCAGTTTATCAACTGTACCACAGTTTATCTACTTGCCTACCAAAGGGCATCTTCCAAGTTTTGGCAATTATGAATAAAGCTGCTATAAACATTTGTGTTCAGGTTTTTGTGTGGACATAACTTTTCAATTCCTTTGGGTAAATCCCAAGAAGCGCAATTGTTGGATCATATGGTGAAAGCATGTTTTATTTTGTAGGAAACTGTCGAACTGTATTTCAATGTGGCTGTGCCGTTTTGCATTCCCATCAGCCAGGGATAAGAGCTCCTGTCGTTCCATATCTTTGCACGTACTTGGTTTTGTCAGTGTTCTGGATTTTGGTCATTTTAATAGGTGTGTAGTACAATCTCGTTGTTTTAATTTGCAATTCCCTATTGACATAGGAGTTTAACATCTTTTCACATGTTTACTTGCCATTTGTATATCTTCTTTGACAAGGTGTCTGTTCAGGTCTTAAGCCCACTTGTTAATGAGGTCGTTTGTTTTCTTAAAATTGAGTTTTAAGAGTTCTTTGTATATTTGGTCAATACTCCTTTATTAGATGCATCTTTTGCAAATGTTTTCTCCCCAAATAGCTTATTTTTATTCCTTATTTTATCATACTTTCCTGGTGAATTTTCCGAAGTCTTAAACTCTATCCTATTGAAAATCTCAAATCCAGTTGATTACCAAGAAACTATATATTTTTTTTTTCTATCTCCCATACCATTCTTTTTCAGTATTAATTTAGCTCCTTTATTTCTGCCTATTTTCCAAATTTGGTAATTATTTGTTCTATGAACATTTGTAGATATATGGATCCCAAATTTGTGTGAGGCATCATGATAGGAGCTAGACATGTCAAAATGAAAATGCAGAATATTGGCATGTAGCTTCCCCAAAAATCCATCCTCTTTTCTTTTAAGAAGATACATTCTGCTAAGTTGATCTTGTTTACACTTTTGATTTTAAATATTGCATAGATGCTAATGACTCCTACCATCTGAATCTCCTCTCCCTTACTGGACTTCTTCACTGGTTTTTCTAATTGATTGAATTATTGTCCACATTATATTTCATGTTTGTAAACCTTAGTGTTATTTCATTCCTCTGACCTTTCTGGAAACATAACATTGAATAAGTGAATTTCTTAATTACATTTTAAACCTGTCCCTTTTCTCTATCTCACAATTCATTTTCTTTATCTATTATCTCCTGAGTTTTGAAGAATAGCCTCCTGTCTGATTTCTTGCCCCTTTAGTTGAGACCAAAACTTATATAACAATTTTATATAAATTTTTAATTGTTTGCTGTTTAAAACATAATTTTAAACCTTTTTTGAGATATATGTATGTGTGTGTGTATATGATAATGGATAAATACATACAATCTAAATATATATCTCTCTAATTTCTTTGTGTTTAAATTTAAGAGGGGAAATGAATAGTTATAGGTTCTGAACCTGCTAAATTACAATTGCACAATAGCTTGCAGATATTTTAAAAAGTTTACAAGTCATCATATTCTGTTTGAGATGATTTTATGAGTGAGACATGAACAGCCTGCTTTGAACACTCTTTACCCTTCCTTATTAATGGCTTTCTATTTTATTCTTCAGCAAGAATGTATTTCACTTTTGACACTCATAATATATTGATATATTAGCAGTGACTTCCGACTTTTGCTGTGAAAAACATGAATCACCAAAGGAAGCATGCATAAACAAAGGGCTGCAGGCCATAATATTGTCACTCCCCTCCTCTGCCTCAATTAAGAGAGAATGTTCATCTTTTCCCCTATGCTTTGTGAATGTTGACAAATGACTCACTGCAGAATTGCCTTCTTGATTATAATGTCCATATGTTTTTCAAAATTACTTTTATTTGAATTATTTATGCTAATATTGATTGCATATAAGTGATTTTCTATGAAAAATATTTTTCATATCTTTGCATTTCTCTTCCTTACACTTTTTTCCACTTCTCTTTCATAATGTTCAGAGAATGTTGAGAGAAGAAAAAGAAGAGGCTTTTTTCATGTTAAGGAAGTATATCTGAATGGTAATAAATACCACCTTGAGAATTTCAAGTGGTCTTTATTTAGAAATTTCCAAGGCAATCTGGCTTTGTGAAAAACTATTCACATAGATAACTGAAAATAGAAAACCGTGGATATTAAATAAACAAGTAAATAAAGAAAAATAGTGCCTGAATAATGAGATGCTACTGAATTTGCACTCAAAAGACCTGGATTCAAATTCAATCTGTACTACCAACCACAAAAGTCCATATGGGAAAATCATATCTTGTAAATTATTTGACCCAGATCATCTTTTTTTGTGAAATGTGGGGCATGACTTGACTGAAATCTGGTTATCTTTCAATTAGATAATCTGTAATTCTTAAGTTATTATACTGACAGCTTTTTAAATATTCTTAGTATATAATAAGCATTGCATATATACTATATCATTCCAAACTTAAGATGACTCTATAGGCAAGACATTATTTTATTTAAATTTAAAGCAAAGAAATTGAGGTTGAGGGAATAAGTAATGTGCCCAAAATCACAATGTCAGGAAATATCACCTGAGTCCAAGAGTTCCTCTTCTTTACTCTAGGTAATAAAAATGGCTTTATATTTTAAAATGTCATAGATTGTAGCAGTTAGGAACCTTCTTCCTCTGCTTTTCTTTGCAATTAATAAAATCTCAACTAAAATTAGCTATAGCACTAAGGAGACTTTATTGGCTCATACAGCTGAAGAGAGGCAAGTTTTGTTTTACATATGGCTTGATGCAGGATTTAATCTATTTACATCCCCCCCCAAACTACTTTCTCTGCATATATTTTTACAACTCTCTTTTTCACAATTGATTCTTCTTTTACAGCTCATAGCCTCATCCTCTGAAACTTTAATCCACAGGAAAGAGTAAATTTCCTAAGGATATTCCTGATATTCATTAGATCACAAGCTAACCTTGAACCAAACAATGTAGACTGAAAAATGGAATGATTGGCTGCCTTAGGCTGGATTATTTGTTCTACATCTGTGCCAGGCCTAATACTGGGTTACAATACGTCCCCATATGAAAGTTGAGATAGTTAGACAGAATTGATTATAGAAAGCAAACAAAATTCCCTTTAAGTGGACTTTTTTATTCTTGTCCCTGAATTCTATTCCCCTTTCCTTCTTAACAGAACTCACACTTTCCAGAGGAGAAATTTTATTATTTTTATCACAGTAGAAGTTTAAAACTTCTACCATACACTAAAGCATGCATTAATAACTGTGTATATATTTTATTTTGTATTCCTCCGGGAGGGGGGAAATATTGAAGTAATAACATTTTATGTCTTCTCTGGTAGCTAGGATAAAGCCTGACACACATCAAGAGTTTATTAAATGAGTTCTTAATGAAGACGTAAATAATAGAGATTTTTTAAATGAGTTATTTTCTATTATAGACTCCATCAAATGTACATTTTATACAAAGTCTTAAAATTATTTTGAAATTACCCATTGCCGATACCTAGGTTACTGATTCTATCTTGAAAGCAGATGATTCTAGATTTCACTTAAAGTGAATAATTTTGGAGAGGTGTCGGCTCTTTACTAATTCACGATACCAAAATAATTTTCTACTTTCTGAGTAATAAGAAACTTCACTAACCCAGAAAGTGATTTTTCTCCACTCTGCTAGAACAGCTCAAAATCCTGCAGAAAGATTTACTTTAAGACATTCTTGCATATATGAATATAAATCTGAAATGAAACTGCTTTAAATGTTTCTCTATGCTAATATACAATTTTGCAGCTTTGGAGAGGTTTTAAGGAGTCACATACTCAAATGCTTTAAAAGAAAATTAAAATCTCCCTGAAATATCACATAAAATCATAAAGAGTACAATTTTCTTTAAAAAATTATTCTAACTTATTTTTTTACTAGATGTGAGAGGTGACTTATCTTTAAAAATCAAACACCTCACCCTCTATTATGTCTCCCTCCACTGTTGGAGCTGGTGTGGTGAGACTTCAAAAAAAAAAAAAAAAAGGGTTGTTAGATACAGCAACCTAGATTCTGTATGTTGAAACCCTAGTGTTCTTTAGGGAAACAAATGCCTTGAGATAGTTGGATTCTTGTTAGGGAGATGTCCTTGTCTCTGGTCCTTTAGGAACCTGTGGAAGAATCTTCTCAGAGAAATCTTACATCCTAGCACGACCCTACAATCTGATCCAAACCCAATATGCAAGGCAATTGTAGCCCACAGTGCTATTTGTTAATTCTCCCCAGTTATCTCTAAATCTCAGGATCTGTGAATCTCCCGGCTTCTGAAATCCTATAGGAAATTTCTGTATGTCAAAATTTGCTCAGTACCTACATCTTTTTCTTTTTTTTTAATTAATTAACTAATTTATTTTAAAAAATTTTTGGCTGTGTTGGGTCTTCGCTGCTGTGCGCAGGCTTTCTCTAGTTGCGGTGAGCGGGGGCTACTCTTTGTTGCAGTGCACAGGCTTCGGACTGGGTGGCTTCTCTTGTTGCAGAGCACGGGCTCTAGGTGCACAGGCTTCAGTAGTTGTGGCATGTGGGCTCAGTAGTTGTGGCGCACGGGCTTAGTTTCTCTGCGGCATGTGGGATATTCCCGGGCCAGGGCTCGAACCTGTGTCCCTTGCATTGGCAGGTGGATTCTTAACCACTGTGCCACCAGGGAAGCCCAGTACCTACATCTTAATATCTGGGAACTCCTTCTCTCTGCCATTTTCCCAGCAACTGGAAGAATGTCCATACTGTGCCCCCCGAAGAGCAGGAAAATGGTAGCATCCTTACCTAAACATCCCTCTTGCCATAGCAATTTCCCAGAGAGGAAACCCCACAAATTGACACACTGAGTCCCAACCCAAAACCACTGAAGTCCACTCCCTCTTCTTCCTTGTTCCCTTGTCAGCATCTTGTTCTTTCTTTCAGATTCGAACTTTGTTCTGCCTTAGACCTAATTATATTAAACTGCCACAGGTACCTTTTTTTTGAACAAGAAGGGAATTTTTTGCCCTTAAGTTGTTTTCTTAGCTGCTTTTGTCTTGAAACAGCCATTCAAATCTACTTCATGTCTTGAAAAGACTGCTTTTATGCATTATTTTTCTTTCATGTATTTCCAGCTTTTTTTCTGAAAATGTGGATACTTACACATTTTACTCAAAAATTAAGTGGGGGGATTTGGGATTAGGTTTCAATGAGACCTGCTGTCTGATTACATGAAATCTTACATGCATAGGCAGGGTTATACCTTTTTGAGATATTAATGTATGTATTGTATTCACAGCTATAGAAGAGTAAGAGATAATGAAATCTTTTCTGTGTGTTGTGTTGTGTTGTTCATAGCTTTTATCCCTTTCTTACACAGGAATGAAATATATCATTGTGTTTAGTCACTCTCACTTTAGGGGCATTTGCAGAGAGTTCATAATTGAAAACAAGAAAGCCCCACTGGGCTTCCCTAGTGGCGCAGTGGTTAAGAATCCTCCTGCCAATGCAGGGGACACAGGTTCGAGCCCTGTTCCAGGAAGATCCTTCATGCCGCGGAGCAACTAAGCCCGTGAGCCACAACTACTGAGCCCACGTGCCACAACTACTGAAGCCTGAGCAACTAGAGCCCGTGCTCCACAACAAGAGAAGCCACCGCAATGAGAAGCCCGCACACCACAATGAAGAGTTACCCCGCTTGCCACAACTAGAGAAAGCCTGCGTGCAGCAACGAAGACCCAATGCAGTCAAAAATAAATAAATAAAATAAAATAAATAAATTTATAATTTAAAAAAACTACAGAATTTAAAAAAAAAGAAAGCCCCACTATAACGAGTTTTATCAAAATAATAAAAGACTATTTGATAACTCTTAGAATCTTCCAGAAGCCTAACAACCAAGTTGGAAGTTATACAGCTAGGAGAACGGTCCAGTCTAGAGTACATGACACTTGTACCATCATCACTGGATCAAGAGGCACAGATACCACAGTTAATACAGTCAAGTCTTTCTACTGGACACTCTTTCTAAAACCTCTGACATTTTTAGAGTGGGCAGCTGGATTTGACATTACATTTGCCAGAGGAGATTCAACTAGAAGCCTGCTTCTTTGACTAGTATCTCTTTATTACAATTTAGATTGATGGAGTTCACATCAAGTGCCTACAAGAAAGGCAGGGGAAGTACATTTCTGATTTCAAACAAAGGAAGACACAGTAAAAAGATCTAGACATTTCTCACACTGGCACAGGGTGTTTCAAGATTCTAGACACCCAAAAACTATGAAAAATATATGCAATGGTCCACCATTTTGGCTGCTTAACGTCAATATACACCTTTATTCCGTATAGTAATAGCAACAGTGGTGCCTCTGCCTAATGCGGTATAAAAATCTCTTCTGTAACTAAAAATATCTTTATTCTGTCCCCAAATGAGAACCACAGTTTCATGAAATCTCTTATTGAGCTCAAAATCTACAGTCTCTGTATACCACCGCTTCTATCTAGAATTATCTCTTAATTCTGCCTTAATATTCTGTAATATATGGGCTAAATTGCAAAAGTAGTTAGTATATACAAATATATGTATAGCACAGCAGAGAAGAAAATGAGTAAGTACTACATTCCTCGTTTTTGCAGATGATTTTGCGATTTATACCTAGTACTTGTGTTCTCCACTATCTTCCTTGTTCCCTTTATACTTTGTTCCATCTTAGTTACCATTTATGTATGTATGTATGTATGTTTGTACTTATACATGTGAATTGACCATAACTTTCTTGAGGCATCCAAGTCTTTATAGATCTTACCAATGTGGTATTTTAGTCCCATTGATTCCTTACCAACTTCTAGCTCTATTCTGTAGCATCCACTCTATTTCCTCATGAATTTCAGGATCTTACACCTACCAACATTCTAACTCTTCTCCTTTTTTTTTCTTTTGCTGTTCTTCCACTGGCCCGATAAGCATAAAATAATGAGACGTGATCTCACCTTCTCATATAATGGTAACAGTCTTTGTTCCCTTGCTGGAAACATTCCTCCTCTTAGTACTGAGACCTTGAACCCAGCAGAACCCAGAACTATGAGGACAGAAAGAACAGTGTTTGCTAGTAGTTCGTTAGGTGTAACAATGAGAGAAGCCACTCTCATTTCAATCCCAGGTATGCTGAAAAGAGTTATTCGCCTTTCCTTACGTCCCTGAGCATGAAGAATTAGCATCAGAGACACTGACTCTGAGCATCCTGTAGTAAGGACAAAACTAAAGAGATAAAAACTGTGTGATAAACTACTTTAGTCATCTAGATGTTGTACTGTAAAATAACATATTTTACCCTAAACCAAGCTGAATTTATAACTTTGTTGTTTAAATAATCTTGGATTAATCAGTTTGGTCTTAAGCAAAATTAAAGTTTTTATTATTCTTTGATCTCCATTATAACTGTTGTGCTTTTTATGTCATTTAATACAAAATAATAAGAACTCTTTTTTTCTGTGAAATTATTTTTATTTCTGGGGTTTTTATTCAAGTTCATTGTAAGCTTTCAAATGTAGATGAATTGGTGAAGCATGCCTTAGATAATTGTAGGATTCATGAAACATGAGTATGTAACATGTAACAACTACTAACATGTAACAACTAGTAATAATTCAGAAATTGTACTTATTGCTAATCTCTTTACTTGTACCTGAACTTACAGTGAACTCCCTGAGTTCTCAGTCCCAGAGCTATGTTTGCTTTTCACATATGCTGTAAAAATCTCAGTGTAATTTCTGGTTTTTGAGCAGCCTACTTTGTCATCTCCTCTTTTTGATGTTTAATGAAAGTGCTTCTGACAGTTTCAAAATTTAAAACATTAGGAAGATTTTTGTTTAGTTTTTTTCTGTCGCTTTCTATATTTGTACATCTATTATCACATATTTGCATTATTTTAAAATTTTCTTTATATGCTTAGCAGAATGTTGAAGCTGAGTCTAACAAGAATTAGATTGGAAGAGGAGCAATTATCCTTTTTCTCCACATGTGCATGCACATGGTTTTTAATTGCATTTGCGAAACGTGTTGCTTGGTATCATTTGGGGCTGACAGAGGGAAAGAAAGATTTATGCAGAGGAACTTTGGACTCAGATGAAAGAAGAGATAGAAAAATGTATTTCTTCTTTCCACATGTATGGAAATAAAATATACATCCTGAAGCAAAGGGTCCTTATTTACTGAAGAACCTTACATATACTGTGTTGTATCAAGGTCAAGATGACAAGATTCAACACTGACTTAGAAAAGTATAGTAACCTCATTTCTCTATAGAACACAATGTCATCTCATGCTAGATGTGTAAACTAGAAGGAAAGCAAAGACTGTCACCATGGCAGAAGGGCAGTGTCTACAGAGGTACCTACCATGGAGACTGAGGCATAAGGTGTGCAGGATGTGTTCACATAAGGAAGCTGGACCAGATAAGTGTGTGTGACACTCTGAGCAGCTAAAGCCAAGATAATTTGGAGACACTCTGAGGATGCCCTTATGTCACCATGGAAGGACTAACCTGGCAGAAGAATTTGGGTATTAAGGTGAAAGGAAAATTATTTGTGCTCACAGGCTTATATGGTCTCAAGGCATTAGGCCTTTTTCTTCACTGGTTGGTGAAATAAAATGACTCTTAAATATTGGGAGTATAGGGATTTGAACTTTTCTCTTCCCCTGATTACACAGCCTATATGTTTAGCCAAATATTTCTATAGATAGGAGAAGTTTATGTGGAAATTTTCCTCTTTGCTGTTTCTGTTGTTTTAGCATGCTCCAAATTTTGTGTAATGAATATACAGCATCATTAAAATCAGAACAAAATTTGTGTCAAAAACTTAGGCAATCCTTCTGATCCAATATTCTATGAGCTTTTTGACATATAGAACCAAGAGAAGCAAAGATTTGGGATCAAATGAACTATTCATTTGAAAGCCTTTGTTTAAAAGTTCTGATTTAAATAGAGGAAGCAGAAATTATATGTTAAGTTTTATATTATATACTTGCTTTTCAGAGTTCTTACTTCAGTGACCACATGCATTATCTGTAGTATTTCCATAGGGAAATGTTCTACAGTCATTTATGAATCATCAAAAAATATTCTCACTCAATAAACATAAGTCTTTTAGGAAGAAAGTCCTTTTGTGCACTCTCCATGTCTCAGCTCAAAGCTGCCCTCCTCTGGGAAGCTTTCTTTGAATTCCTCTGTCTGGTTATAATGCCCTTCCTATGTGTTCTAGAGTTTTTACCAAACTGTATCATCCACCTCTCATTATATTCAGGTTGTTTCTTTGTTGTTGTTGTTGTTGTCTTTCTTCCCCAGAATATTGCAAATGTGGGCTGGGTCTTACATACGGTGGTGTCCACAATACCTAGATCTGTGTCCAAAATAAATGACAAACAATCCATAAGTATTTAATCCCTAAGAAGGGAGTGAATGTTTTCTGAGTTCTCTAATTTGATTACTATATATTAAGGAGTTTCTGCATCTAACTTCTTATAAAAACAATTATGCTTGAAGAATATCTTAGTTTTTATCTTTGAATTTTACACATATTTGTGGAAACAAAGTTGAGCTGCCCTTCATTCCTTAGAATAAGAAAAAATCTCATGGAAAGTAAAAAATGAGAATTGGGTCATATAGAGACTATTTGTTATTTATTTTGTATATTATAAAAATGTCTAGAAATATTACTATAATACTGTGTCTCAGTAGTAGCTCCTGGAATAAATATCACTGTGGGGTCAATCAGATTGCATGTGTAATGGAGAAACTTGTCTCAATTCTTCCCTTTGCTTTCATAAACATGGCTGGGAAGTTTGCTGAGTTTGCCAATCTGACATAAATAAACAAGATTTGAAATACTTTACAAACTATGCATAGGAATGACGTTTCCTGATAAAACTGAGTTATAAATTAACTTTTGTGAAAGTCTTGATTATTGTATTTAAAACAATAGATGGAAAATCCAAATTTTCTCATGCCCATGCTAAACATTTCTCATATTATGATACTTTCAGATTTTATAAACGGTTTATATCTGCCTGCATTTAAAAACAGAATTAACTTAAATTGTATCCAATGAAAGTTAATTCACTTAGCCTTTTGTAAAGAAGTCAAATCATTGTTTAATAAATCCATAATTCTCTCATCCTGTGACTCCAATTTCCACTATAATATTTTCAGGGGCTGATTTCCTCTATTGCTATCTATTTCCTTGATTTTATTAAAATTTATTATTCCTGGAAAAATCTCTGCTAATCAACCTTATATTTTCTGATCTTCTAGTTAAGCTTGTAACCTGTGTGCAAGGTATTACTCTTCTCATGTTATTCCTTTATGAATGTTCAACACAATAATGACAGTGGAGATGCTAGTTCAACAATAGCAAATATTTATTCAGCACCAATTATATGTCAAACTCTATGCTAAGTTTTGAATGTCAGTTGTGAGGCTATGTGAAGTCAGTGTTTTACATCATAAGCTTTGTACAGATCCATTTATAGAAAATAGATTCATAGCAAATATATAGGAGGTTTTTCAAATGTATTGTAGATAGAGTGTCTTGCTTTTCTGCATTTATAAGAAATTATTTAAGATGCTCATTATGGTGTAATTTTTCATGCTTCTCGTATTAAGAGGTTGAGTACTCTCCCCTTGAATCTGCCACTGCTTTAACCAGTGAAGTACAGTAGAAGGGATACCAGATAATTTCTGAGGCTAGGTGAGAAAAGGCCAGCAGCTTATCTGGTTACTTGGCACTAACCATTTTTAAAGAAGTCTTTGGTGTTACAAGTCTGAATACTCTGAAGTCAATATGCTGTGAGGAATTCCAGGACACAGGACGAGACCATGTGAAAATGCTCTTTTCAACAACCTCAGCTGAAGTTCCAGACAACCTCTAGCATCAACAACCAGATATATGAGTAAAGAGACCTTGGACTACATCAGCCCCTGCTTATAAAATAATCCTTGTGGATCAAGTATAACAAGCTGAGTCTCAGATATCAGGGAGATGAGACCAGTTAAAGAATTAGTGAACATAAAGTTTTTCTTGCCACTGAGTTTTGGGACCGTTTGTTAATGCAGCATTAGTAACTGGCAAAGGTTTAGTTTCAGAGGACGGTCACATGAAGCAGACGGACAAGTTCACTATTCTGTTGATGTCAGCCAACTTCCTTTGACAGTCTCCCTTGTTCTTGCACAATGGACTCAAGAACAATGTATCCATGGTGGAAGGGATGAAGTTTATGAACCAAGCAATGTGAGCATTGAACCTAGTACAGATAGGACCCTGTTCAACTGCATAGGTCATATGCCCTGAAGCCAGCCTTGACTACACACTATGACAGAGTCAATATATTGTCTAGTTGAGAGTATGGCCACAGGAGCCACATGCCTAAGTTTGTTTCCATTTTATCACAATTTTCTAGCTGTTTGACTTTAGGCAAATTATTTAATATCTCTCTGCCTCAGTGCTTTTATCTGCACAATACAATGATAATAGTATCTAATTTACAGAGTTATTTTGAAGAATAAATAAACACATGAAAAAACCTATAGAATCATTTCTGACATAAGTAAGTCCTCAAAAAATTTGACTACTACTATTTTTACATAAAGCAGCTATTTTTGAAAGGCATAATTGGTGAGTCAACTTCTATAAATAATACCTTATCACAGCATTTCCATAAAATAGCATCTTTTACTTGGCACTAACCATTTTTATCGTGTTTTTGAGAACCACTGACATGAGGGAAAATCAGAGCAGGCAACTGGTTGCCAGGTTTATAGTAGGTTGGCATTTAATTTAGGTGACAACATTAAGGTCAATCAATCTGCCATTTGCAAATTCTGTATATCCAATGGATAGCGAATGGATATATATCCAATGGAAATCCAATCTGTATTTCCTAAGGCAGTCCTGATTATATACATCGATTATTTAAATAAAAATGATTCAGGACAAATTTTATGATATCACTAATTGACATTTTATATTTCAGAATTGACGATGTGAAATAAATGTGTGCCTTTGTTTGTACTGTTAGGGCATTCATTTGCCCTAATTTTGAATTTATTCTCCTAGGATGGTCAGCTAGCATTTAAACAGAAAGGCCATATTACAGAGATAGTACTGCAAGAATTTCCACAATCTATATCTTGACTCAACAATAAGAGATTTGCAAATTAGCATAATGGATGTGAGAAACTGAATCCCATTGGTAAGACTAGTACTTTTCAAACTATGTGTTTTTAATTTTTTTAATAGTTCCTAGAAACTCTACATTCTTACATGGTCAAAGCATAAAAGTTAAGTGAACCCTAACCCTTATGCTAAAGGAGAGTACCCTGGACTTAGTCGCTAAAAGGTTTTGAACTCAGTTACTGACTCAGGCAATGTTTGATCCCCTGAGTCTCCCTAGTGCTCTAGCCCAATCTTACATACAGAATCTTTTATAATATACATCAACTGAATATTTCAAAGAGGGTGTTCTTGGAGTACCACAAAGAATAAGAGCTGAGATTTCATTCTAAATTACAGAAGCAGATACCAGACAGTTTCCACCTATCTACTTATGAATGTCTGTAATGAAACAGAATAGGGTCTGAAGTTTCTTTCCTTTTGGACTGATAATGAAGTTAGTGGGAGTGGCAAACACTCACCTACCTCTAGTAATTGACAGCTACTGATACATTA
This sequence comes from Balaenoptera borealis, assembly GCF_965194805.1. Lineage (NCBI taxonomy): Eukaryota > Metazoa > Chordata > Mammalia > Artiodactyla > Balaenopteridae > Balaenoptera > Balaenoptera borealis. The sequence goes on from NC_138876.1 coordinate 23,608,693, forward strand.
AAAAAGACTTAGTTGTGTATGATTAACTTGGAATAGGTCGCTTTGCATTAATTACTAAATATAATTAACAGTTCAACTTTTCTCCTAGGATTTTCATATCAATACACTCATAATTAAGAGAAAAACTTGTCAGAACATGTCCTAAGCTTTGATTAAGAAAATATCATTGCCATGTTTGCATGACTACCTACTAAAGGGAATAAAATTAATAAATTGACTATACTCCAGGTTCTTTAATTATACAATCTCATTTTATTTTTACATGAGCTCTATAAGTGTTATTTTCTTGTTTTATTAATGAGGAAAATGGAGTTGAGAGATGTTTAGTATCCTAGCCAGGATCATATAATTAACAAATAATAGAACTAGTATTCAAATCATATATACATATTTCCAAAGATCTGTGTTTATTATTCTTTGTTTCTTTTTAAATTTTACCTACCATGCATCTTTCTTGGGGAGATAGAAATGATGATAAGAATAATTCTTGATGAGAAAACTTTCAGAAAATTTCCAAGCAGGACACATATGAAACCTATTTTTAAAAAATTATTTGGAAGTTATGTATATTTGGTTTTTTATCAGTCTCAAAATATATATCAATATCTTAAACAATCACTAGCCATTTTTTTTTCTTTCTATGATTTACTTAATGGGCTTTATTTTCTACTTTTAGAGTAGAGGTTTGGGTCATCCCACCATGAAATAATCACAAATTGCTGGGATATTTGCTGAGGGCACAGGAAAGAGGACATAGGGACTAGAATATGGAAGTTATACACACTGGCAACAACCAGGTAACCAACCATAAATATGAGGACTAAAATAGTTATGAGTATTTTTCTTTGGTGTAATCATACAAAGTCAAATAGTAAATTAATAATTAAACACTACAACATTAATTAATTTTGTTCTATAACACTTTTATTCTCTTACCATCTAATATAAAAACTATTAATAATAGCTAAATTTATATCTCAATATTTAAGTTTTAAGACATCAAAAGAGGAATGTGATTTAGGTAGAAAGGAAATGGACATCTTTCAAAACAAAACCTTTGCGTTCTCTTTCAGAGGTAGAATTAGAGTGCTCTTGGCTGTACGTGGACTAAGCACATCATTTTAGGAAGAAGATTATTTTGCTGTTGTCTTTCTTTAGAAGATAAGTATGGTTATAAGAGATGTGTATGGCTGCCAAGTTGTTAATGGTTGAACCAGGGTAGCTTTGAATTGTGGCAATTTAGTTAAGGTACAATTGCATTTCCCAGAGCTTCTTGCCCTGTATATTTCTAAATTAGAGTTGGTTACTAGAGAAATTTGTATGGATTTGATAGGCTAGAGTGAACAACTACCTGTTATTTATTTATTTTTATTTTTTGAATATCAGTGTAAGGCCAGCTGCTGTTGCAGCACAACGCTGATCTACTACTGCACCTTCTGCTTAGAGAAGAGGTTTCTCCAGGTCCCCAGATCTCCTACTTCAACTTCTCCAAGCCTTGAGCCAGATGACCCTGCAGATCTGTGATGAAGAGTGCATATTTAACCTGTAAATCTGCTGCACTATCAAGAGTAGAGATGTTGAGGGTAATAGAGATACAGTTTGCTTTCATGAATTTCCAGTTTGCTCCTGGTCACTATTATTTCATGCTCCTCTGCCTTGACAACTTTTCTACCTCTTACCTTCAAGCTCAGTCCCAGAGATAGAGTCAAGATAGTCATACAAAGATGTTAAACCAGCTACCATAATTGCAAAATATTTAATGACTATAAAGAGCTCTTTATTTTATATAATTCATAGTGGTTCTACTTCTCTCACTGAATCCTAACTGATAAACTATGTGTATAGGTTTACAATAATTTCAGTAAATTTCATATGCTTCATTAATGACTTTTATTCCTGCTTAATGATATAAGTATTCAAAGATTAAAAGAATATTTTAATTATACTGCATAGTCTAATGGAAAACAAAGTGTATTTCAAGACAATATATGAGAACATATTTCCCAGAGTCAAATTACTTTTGAGGAAAATAAATTCTGTTTTGAATATATGAAGAATTTTTCAATGCATAATAGACACACAAAAATGTAATATAAACCTCCAATAATTAAAACAAAAATGTTCTGCTACAGGGATAAATATACAGATTTCTAAGTCACATTGTATTAAAAAGCAATTTTAAAATTATTTAAAGAAAAACATTATGTAGTATACATGGATGACATGCCTCTGTGTTTCTCTCCTTATATGTGTCCTTCAAGTGCTTTCACTGTACTCCCCTGAATTACATAAATAATAACATGTACTAAGACAGAACAAGAGAGGAAGATGAGAAATCAAGCAAAAAGGAAAGAGTGTTAGAGAGCGTGTTAGAGAGAGTTAGGGAAAATCCCAGCTGGAACATGGAACAAGAATACATATTTTTAACCAGCAGTTAATCATTACCTGTCAACTGTTCATTTTAGACTAATGTATTTTGCTCCTCTGAGTTGCTACGGAGTCAATTGTCTGACCAATTACATTTGAAAAATCTATCTGAAGACTCATGATACATTGATTGCCAGGATATATTGCAATCTGCTATATAGGAGGGGGCAGGCTTGCATAGTTTGATGTGATGGTGTGCTTTACACTTGGCCATTTTACGTGAGGAAAGGTAAGCCTCATCACCTTACCAAGTTGTATCTCTATAGAAGCCATTGTATTTGCTAAATGAGATACAGATATATCAATGCTATTTCTTTATATTTTAAACAGTATACATTTTGTATTTTACCAAAATTAAACCTTTATTAAATAGCTTCATAATATGTGAATTGCACACAAAGCTGAATATGAAAAGAGACAATAGAAGCCAATAGAAAAATGAGAGGTTGAGAAGGTAATATATAAAAGAAAGGGATTGTTCCAAAATATTGAAAATATGCTCAGGCATCATATTCAGGATGTGACATGAACTAAAATTTTTTAAATGAGATATATTTTATGAGACTAAAGGTAAAAATATTCATTGTATCCAGTGTTTTTTTTTTAAGTATATAGATGAAAAAGTAAGGAGAACCCAAAGAGACCCACATCAACACATTATCACTAAAATGTCAAAAGATAAAGACAAGGAGAGAATATTAAAAGCAACAAAAGAAAAACAAATTGTTAGGTACCTGGGAATCCCCATAAGACTATCAGCAGATTTTTCAGCAGAAACTCATAGACCAGCAGGCTGTGGCATGATATGCTTCATTAATGATTTTTATTCCTGCTTAATGATATAAGTATTCAAAGATGAAAAGAATATTTTAATTATACTGCATATTCTAATGGAAACAAAGTTTTTTTCAGAAAACTGAAAGCATTTCCTCTAAGATCAGGAATAAGACAAGGATGTCCACTCTCGCCACTATTATTCAACATAGTTTTGGAAGTCCTACCCATGGCAATCAGAGAAGAAAAAGAAATAAAAGGAATACAAATTGGAAAAGAAGAAGTAAAACTGTCACTGTTTGCAGATGACATGATACTATACATAGAGGATCCTAAAGATGTTACCAGAAAACTACTAGAGCTAATCAATGAATCTGGTAAAGTTGCAGGATGCAAAATTAATGCACAGTAATCTCTGGCATTCCTATACACTAACAATGAAAGATCAGAAAGAGAAATTAAGGAAAGAATCTCATTCACCATTGCAACAACAAGAATAAAATACCTAGGAAAAAACCTACCTAGGGAGACAAAAGACCTGTATGCAGAAAACTATAAGACACTGATGAAAGAAATCAAAGATGACAAAAACAGAGGGAGAGATATAACATGTTCGTGGATTGGAAGAATCAATATTGTGAAAATGACTATACTACCCAAAGCAATCTACAGATTCAATGCAATCCCTATCAAATTACCAATGGCATTTTTTACAGAACTAGAACAAAAAATCTTAAAATCTGTATGGAGACACAAAAGACCCTGAATAGCCAAAGCAGTCTTGAGGGAAAAAAACAGAGCTGGAGGAATCCCCCTGACTCCAGACTCTACTACAAAGCTACAGTAATCAGGACAATATGGTACTGGCACAAAATGAAAAATATAGATCAATGGAACAGGATAGAAAGCCCAGAGTTAAACCTACACACCTATGGTCACCTAATCTATGACAAAGGAGGGAAGGATATACAATGGAGAAAAGACAGTCTCTTCAATAAGTGGTGCTGGGAAAACTGGACAGCTACATGTAAAAGAATGAAATTAGAACACTCCCTAACACCATACACAAAAATAAACTCAAAATGGATTTGAGACCTAAATGTAAGACTGTACACTATAAAACTCTTAGAGGAAAACATAGGAAGAACACTCTTTGACATAAATCACAGCAAGATCTTTTTTGATCCACCTCCTAGAGTAATGGAAATAAAAACAAAAATAAACAAATGGGACCTAATGAAACTTCAAAGCTTTTGCACAGCAAAGGAAACCATAAACAAGATGAAAAGACAACCCTCAGAATGGGAGAAAATATTTGCAAACGAATCACTGGACAAAGAATTAATCTCCAAAATATATAAACAGCTCATGAAGCTCAATATTAAAAAAACAAACAACCCAATCAAAAAATGGGTAGAAGAGCTAAATAGACATCTCTCCAAAGAAGACATACAGATGGCCAAGAGGCACATTAAAAGCTGTTCAACATTACTAATTATTAGAGAAATGCAAATCAGAACTACAATGAGGTATCACCTCATACCAGTTGGAATGGACCTCATCAGACAATCTACAAATAACAAATGCTGGAGAGGGTGTAGAAAAAGGGAACCCTCTTGCACTGTTGGTAGGAATGTAAATTGATACAGCCACTACGGAGAACAGTATGGAGGTTCCTTAAAAAACTAAAAATAGAATCACCATATGACCCAGCAATCCCACTCCTGGGCATATACCCAGAGAAAACCATAATTCAAAAAGACACATGAAATTAGAAAGGAGTGTGTCTTATTTGTGGAAACTTCAGGCCTGAATAAAAAATCAACATATTTTGTTAGCTCTGGAAAAAAAAAAAAAAAAAGACACATGCACCCCAATGTTCCTTGCAGCACTATTTACAATAGCCAGGTCATGGAAGCAACCTAAATGCCCATTGACAGACAAATGGATAAAGAAGATGTGGTACATATATACAATGGAGTATTACTTAGCCATAAAAAGGAATGAAATTGGGTCATTTGTAGAGACGTGGATGGACCTAGAGACTGTCATACAGAGTGAAGTAAGTCAGAAAATGAAAAACAAATATCATATATTAATGCATATATGTGGAATCTAGAAAAATGGTACAGATGAACGGTTTTCAAGGCAGAAATAGAGACACAGAAGTAGAGAACAAACATATGGACACCAAGGGTGGAAAGTGGCGGGGGTGGGGGTGGTGGTGGGATGAACTGGGGGATTGGGGTTGACATGTATACACTAATATGTATAAAATAGATAACTAATAAGAACCTGCTGTATAGAAAATAAATAAAGTAAAAAAAATCATATATAGGAAATAATGTGCATGACACATTAAAAAAAAGCAATTTCCAAAACAGGTATAAGGCAATGTCAGTTTTTTAAGTCAGAGTCTATAAAGAGTCACTTTAAAATATTTGTAAACAGATATGGCATGTATCATTATTTATTCATAATTATTCACTTTCTTCCTGCCTTTAACACAATTCCCTTTAGGACATCATACTTCCTCACCTCACTGACATGGCCCTGTCAATGACTTGCTTTGACCAGCGAAATATAAGCAGATGTGACATATTCCGCTTCTAAGCAGACACCTTAAATTGTGCTTTCACGGTTTGGCTCTGCCTCATTTCATCACTTTCATAAGAGAACATCATGCTCCAAATAGGGTCTATTCCTTATCTCTGTGTTCTGGAAGGAGAAGAAGGTGAGCTCACCTCAGACAAGACAGATCAAGTCACCAGACATTCAGCCAACAAGCAGCCTTCAAGTAACAAGAGCAAGAAATAACTATGTCTTGTTGTAATCTGTAAGGTATTAGGGTTACCTGTTACTGTAGCAAATAATGACTAAAATAATAGATTAAAAGATAAATAAAGATAAAGATATATCATATATAGGTAGGCAGGCATACCTCAAATAGAGGTAAGTAAGAAAGAAGTCTTGATTGTTATTTTATATATATATATATATATCAAGGATGTATCAGTGCCCCCCTAGGGGAAATCAGCAGTATATCAAATAAGTCTCACCCATATACGTCATATATATATATGTATTTTTTTGTTTTTGTTTTTGTTTTCATGTACTGGAATCTGATCAGTGTAGAGCAATCTATCTCTTTCGTGGGAATGAACTCAAAGGGATGTGGTATGTGTTTGTGTGGGAAAAAGAAGGGTAGGCTGGTGATTTAACAATACTCTAACCTGCCAAATATCTTGAAAAGAATATAGACCTCTCTAGACTCTTTATCCATGTATCAAAATTCTGTTCATAAAGCTAAAATCCAGAATAAACTCTAGTCATTCTATTTTACTCTAATCATACTCTGCCAAATAACCACTGTCCCTTTGATAGAACACAATGTATCAATATTTATCATTCACAAGTGATGCACTAAGTACATTCTGTTATTTTGGTGATGTATGTATCATCTTATTCTAGTAACTAATTTTCAGCGATATGGGAACCCTTCTTATGTATTTTTAAAAGTCTGTAAACAACTTGTAATAGTAGACCCTCAATGTGTATTTATCATGCTCAAAAAGTAAAATATACATTCTAATTTTATCATCTTCATTGCTCCCATGAGGTAGTCTAAATATTTACTCATTATGCTTTATTTCCTTCCCCCTAAGTTGTTGTCTGTGGTCTGGCTGGTGAAATAATCAACATGTTTCCATAATATTTTAATATAAATCAAACAGGAAAATAAATCGGCATATCTGAACAAAATGCACATGTATTATTTAGGAAACTATAGAAAAACAGAGAACATCTTTTCACAATTGCACACTTTCACATTTGTGACTTCCCTGTAGCATAAGGATTTAGAAGTTGAGATTCAGTACAGTATCAAACTTCTGTATTCACAATTTATAATACATATGTTTATTATAATTGCTCTGTAATTTGTTTTCTTTTCTCTGAAATTTATTAATGTTAGCTATAACAGATGGTATGCTAGTCTAATGACTAAGGTGCCCTGTACCAGTATAGCAGCAAGCATTGACTTCCCATCATTTGGCTAGTAAGAGTAAACCCTGCCTTTCCCTGTGTCTGAGTAACTCTCAGATCCCAAACAAGAGTTTTGGTTTTCCTCCAGATAGAGCAATAAAAGTGTGTGCAACATCAACGAATATCTTCACTCCAAGGAGACAAATATAGTAAACTATAAAATGTCAGTTGATGCTGGTATATTAATAGTTTCATTATAAGTAGGGCTGTATATATCTGTTTTATGATCTAGAGAATATGATTTGACCATAATTTGACAAAACAACATTTGACAAAACAAACATAATGTGTTTTTCTCTATATAATACAAAATAGTTTGTCAATTAATAAAAAGCAATTATAGTGATGCTTATTAATGGCACTTTGGTGACCACAAAGGAACCTGAAAGTGTAGAAAGAAAAACTGGTAATACAATTTAACACAATCACGCATCTATTATTTTCAACTGTATGTGAGTGCTAACACCTAGTTTCTATCCTTTAGGAGCTCATAATATTTCTTTCATGGTACAGATTTATGAATGGATCTCTAAGCATTGTCTTTCATTTTGAGCTCAGAATATTCTACGCTAGTGTTTCTATTTTCTTACAGTCTGTGGCAAGAATTTGGATTTTCTCCCTTTCTTCCTCCCTTCCTTCCTTCCTCCTTCTTCATTCCCACCTCCTTCCTTCCCCTCTTTTTAATTTCCAATTCACTGCAACTGATACCATTTTAAAACACAGGAAAAGAGAGAAATTATCAGAAAAATAAAGTAAAAAGATAATTTATGAATTCAATTTTTATATTCATTTCAAAGAGAATAAAATTGTTTTTAATTAAATATAATAGAAACAGTATAGAGAAAAGCAAATAATTTAAGAATAATACATTTTTTTAATTGAAATATATGTGTAGGTAATTAATATACAGCTGTGTTGTCCAGTGCAGTGATAGAAATATTCTATATCTGTGCTGTCTAGTACAGCAGCCACTAACCACATGTAACTATTGAACACTTAAAATATGATCAGTATGACTAAGAAACAATTTTTTAATATTTAAATTAATTAAATTAAATTAATATGGTCAATATGGCTAGAAGCTAACAGAATAGAGAATCACTATTAAACATGTAGCTCTTTTGCCATTTCTCAATTCTGACCAAATATTTCTGAGCAAAATAGTTACTCTACCTTTTGAACCCTTATATACTTTGAAAAACATGGAGCATATTTTTTTTTAATTAAAAATTACTTTATTGTTGAAAAATGATCACCAGCATCTGAGCCTTTAGCAAGGTGCAATCTTTTTGCAATAGTAACATTAAAGACCACTGATCATCATAACAAATATCATCCTAATGAAAAAGCTTGAAATATTGTGAGAATTACCAAAATGTGACACAGAGACACGAAATTAGCAAATGCTGTTGGAAAATGGTGCCAATAGGCTTGCTTGATGCAGGGTTGCCACAAATGTTCAATTTGTTAAAAAACGCAGTGTCTGTGAAGTGCCATTAAAGCCAAACACAATAAAACAAAGTGTGCCTGTAATTAAAACCCCTATGTGTTTTCTTGGGTTTTGTGTCTTACACTTGTGTTCATATTTAAAACAAAATGCTTCCTCAATGTTTTTGTCAGATAGATCCCATAAGACCATGTTTGTTTCCCTCAAGTTTGTTTTTCCTTGCTGAGAAGCTCTTTTTTTTTTTAACTTTAAAGATCAGATTTATTTGGAGAAAACAAAAATCCCCGCAACCTAAAGGATGGGATTTTACATCTCAAGACATCTCCCAGGTATTAAGTCTACAGGTTACAAATCATTTTCATAGAAGATATTTTTGTACAAATTTTACATGTACTGAGAAGCGGGTCATAAATCCCTGTTTGTTTTAACAGGATGGCAGTGTAGAGGAATGGGGGAAAAAACGGCTTTTTTGGACGCATCTATCTGAAAGGAGCAGACATGAAGAGGGCAAACCCTACGTTTTCATCATCTATAGCAAATGGTTTTTAAAAAGTACCCTCTCAACCTTGGGTATCTCTAAAAGCCACTTCCTAGCTACTAGCCACTCCAAGCCAATTATTTAAAGTGACTTCACTTGGTATGTCTTTTATGTCCACTGGGTAAATGATTCATTATGCTCACCGCTGCAGCACTCATAAACCAACACCCCTGCACGGCTCGACAGGGTCTAACTTAGGACTGATGCGAGAAGAGCAAGATGTCTTTTCTCTGCAAGTACCAATATTGCCGTAAGGACACGGTCTGTTGAGCTGACAGTACCAAAGTGCACACAAAAGCAGGTAAGTAAAGCTACCGTGTTGCAAGAGAAGCCAGGACCTTGTGAAATTGTTCTTCTCCATTATCATTTTTTCTCTCAAGGGATGCTAAAAGAAACAGAACCAAAAAACCACACATTGGTCTAGGCCACATTATAAATCCAAATATTGGTGTGGGATTTCACTTGGAGAGAAGGAAACTTTTGTTTTTAAAAAAGCCCGCCAACCCACAATCAAGGTTGTAAGAAAGGCTCCCAATTTAACCACCCTGGCTCACCACCTAAGACTCGTAATTCTAAAGTTTTCTGAGGTGTAAAAGGGGTCAAAGCAGCAAGATCTCTTTACAAGCATGGACACCAAATAGTACTTCTTTCTGGTGAGTTTCTTAAAAATACATCAAGAGAGAATTTTCAAACACGTATTGTGAGTTGACCCCTCGACATTCATGTCATTATCAGCATCAAAACTTTATTGTCCTACTCATGGCTGGATAATTCCTGAACATTGATAAAATTCTACCACAGAATATCATTGCCCAGTTTTGTTGATCACTGAGCATGTTTTATTAATTATAATTTTACATTATCTCTACTGGGTTTTCTTCTCCCTGTAAACAGGTTTTAGTCTTCACTAGCTCTTTAAAAGCTCCATTAGCAAGCCCACTTACAATGACTGTCCTTTGCCATACCTGGCCTTGTCTCTCCACAATGCCTTCGATAGACTCTACTACAGTGAGGTGCATCAGAATCACCTGGAGGGCTTGTAGAAACACAGGCTGCTGGATCCACCCACACAGTTTCTGATTGGTAGGTTCGGAGCAGGGCTGAGAATTTACATTTTCTAACAGGTTCCCAGGTGACGCTGATACTGCTGATCTGGGACCTCACTCTGAGATTCAGGGCTCTACCAGCGTGCCTCCTGCCTCATACCGTTTGCCTATTTTCACAGCTAGAGCCACTTAACCCACACGTATTGATTCTGCGCCACGCACGTAGGAAGGAACACAGGCCTTTCATTGGTTCAGTACGACGTAACGTTATGGGGTTATGGGAGATTTTGTTGTGGGTAGCAGAGCTGAGCCTTCGCTGAGTTTTCCAGCTCCGGTACTTCATCCCTTCCTGGATTCCTTGCTGGACGCGCTCTTTCCTCTGGGACTAGGACACTTTGATTTCCCTTGCTCAGTTCCTTCTGGAAGCTGAAGATGAGCAGGTAAGTTCACTTCCCAGATCTGGGAATCTACCTGGTTGCCTTCTCTACATTTGTGACGCTATGCTCACTCTGGCGTTTTTGGTTTGCCTACGCTGATTTCTTTCTGTTGCTTATTGTTAAGACTTGAAGTTTGCCTTTTCTGTGCCAGTAAGTCTAGTGTCCTGGGTCTAGTGTTCCCGGGCCTAACATCAAATACCCCAGGCTACCTTCTTCTCTGCTTTTCAAACATAGATTATTTATTCAGTTGAACAATGTTGTTGCTATTTCTGTGACTGCTGCCTGTTCTTTCCCTCTCTTGATTTCAATATGTGTTTCCAGACCCGACAACCCCAGGCTCCAACTCCCTCATGCCCTGAGACTCTGTGCTTGGTCTTTTTCCTCTATGAATGATTGCTTTTCTGGTAAGATCATGCAACTTGTCTGGAAGGGTCTAATGCCACCTATGTGTATAACTCAGGTCTAAGTAAGTCAACTATATTTTTCTCCATTTTAAACCTATGTCAAGGAGGTCTGTGGCCTTGCTATGTGAGTATAATCAGTAGCTTCAGCATGTTAGGGGAGCTCGTTAGAAATGCAGAGCCGCAGGCCCCACCTCAGATGTACTGAGTTAGAATCCACGTTGTAACGAGCCCCAGGTGATTTTAATGCACATTGTAAAGAACTGATGTATGGTATAGCACCTATGGGATGAACTGCTCCCACCTGAGACTGTGACTCAACCTTACCAATCACTACTTTTTCCGACTTTCTTATTGCCACTGATGTAATTTTACAAACCCGTGTTTGGTGAGTTTCCCGCTGACAATGTGAACTTTGGTCAACAACCCGTGATTTTGTAGGAACCCAGAGTCTCTCTGTGTACATCTCACATTTGTTGTTTCTTGGGATATCTCTTGCACAAGGCCTTTTCAACTATGTCAACATACCAAAGGAACATTTCTTCATGCTTCTGGCCGTGATCTGATGTGGGGTTGGATGGAAGGCAGCCTGAGGGTTCAGGGTGGTTGAGTACCACTCAAGTTCAACAATAAATTTTAGGTGCTTAATGTAATGCTGGCCCACAGTAGGTGACCATCCAAACATCTCTCATCAGCATTTATTATGGAGAAAGTGTTGAAAGTAGATCAGGCTGGGTGAACTAACTCCACCCCAGAGCTTCTGTGGTGGGTGGGGCCGGCAGTACTGGTCTGGACGGTGACCAGTGGATGTCCTTGTTGCCAGAAACCCATCCCTGAAGGAGCAGGACTCCAGCCAGTAACTGAGTCCACAAGTCAGGTCTAGCTTTTGCAGGGAAGGGGCTAATAAGTCATATATAGAGTGTCAGAGCCTCAGTCAAGACTGCCTACATTCAGAATAGGGCTACAGCCCCAAAAGGAAGAAACTGCCACATTAACCTGGAGACCCAGGTGGACAGACCCTTATTCATAAGCTGTGCCATAGAAAGAACATGGGTTCTAGAAGCCAAGCTAGGTTGTGTGACTTTGAGTAACTTTATCCTCCCATGGTCTTCCTAGGCAAATGAAAATGCATGTCCAGGGTCTGATAGAGGACTCAGATAGTAGGTGCTTAATTCAATGGTAGTAACTATTATGTTTATTATAGAGGGAATCATATTCTTATGTGAGCCTATGGACCTCAGGACTGCTCCACGTTCTTTGAATTCTGACCCAATTGGTTGGAGGGTTGGGTAGCTAGTGTAGTACCTTATTCAGGATCTGCTTGGAATGTACTGAATGCTTAGTAAATTAACTTAATCTATAACTATGAATAAATAATCAGAATACATATGTCACTAGTTATAAGCCATAATAGAATATTAGTGTTATCTAGGGACTTTAAATACATGGTGAGAAATGATAGAAATTACAAAAAAAGGTTGGTTTTTATTTTCCTGTGTCTTCATCAATTAATATCTACTGTTTGGATTTTATCTCTTTGGAAACCAAAACTTAACTAGAAGAAATCCCACATCAAACTGTTAATTATCTCTACTAAAGGCTAAACAACAAACTGAGTTAACAAATAGGGTTCAGCCTCTCAAAGTTGAATGTGCAAATTAAAAAAAAAAAGTATGGATATCCCGTATTCGCAATATCATTTGTTGAAGAGACTATCATTTCCATTGTGGGTTCTTGTAGCCCTTGTCAAAGATCAGTTGCTGATATATGTGTGGGTTTATTTCTGGCTCTATTCTGTTCCGTTCGGCTATACGTCTGTCTTTATGCCAGTAGCACACTATTTACATTACTATAGCTTTGTAACATATTTTGAAATGAGGAAATAATGCCTCAAGCTTTGTTCCACTTACCTAAGATTGCTTTGACTATTTTTGGTTTTTTCTTGTTCCACATGAATTTTAGGATTGTTCTACCTCTGTTTAAAAAAAATACCATTGAAATTTAATGGAAATAGCATTGAATCTGTAGATCACTGTGCAGTATGGACATTTTAACAGTATTAAATCTTCTAATCTGTGAGCATGGTATGTGTTTCCATTTATTTGTGTCTTTAATTTCTTTCATCAATGTATTGCAATTTTGAATGTACAAATTTTTCTGCTCCTTGGTTAAGTTTATTCCTAAGACTTTTATTCTTTTTGATGCTATTATAAACGGGCTTTTTAAAAAAATCCCTTTTTTATATAGTTCATTGTTACAACATAGTAATGTAACTAACTTTTGTCTATTAACTTTGTATCCTGAAATTTACTGAATTTATCGTTTCTCACAAGTTTTTCTGTGGAGTCTTCAGGATTTTCTATATATAGGATCATGTCATCAGCAAACAGTTTTACTTTGCCCTTTTTTATTTGGATGCCTTTTATTTCTCACCTAATTGCTCTGGCTAGAACTTCCAATGCTATTATGAAGGGAAGTGGCAAGATGGGCATCCCTGTTTTGTTCTTGATCATAGAGGAAAAGCTTTAGTTTTTCACCATTGAGCATGATGTTAGCTGTGGGTTTATCATATATGACCCTATTATGTTGAGGTGTATTCCTTCTAAAAATTAATTTGTTGATTGTTTTTATCACAAATGATATCAAGTTTTGCCAATTTTTTCCGCATTTGTTGGGATGATTATGATTTTTATCCTTCATTCTGTTAATACAGTGTATAATGTTTATTGATTTGTATATGTTGAACCATTCTTGCATCTTAGGAATAAATCTCATTTGGTTAATTGGACCTCAATTTTCCACCATACACAAAAATCAACTTGAAGTAGATTAAAGACTTAAACAGAAGGCCTGAAACTGTAAAAAAAAAAAAAAAAAAAAAAAATTAATTAATAATAATAATAATAATCCTAGTGGAAACATAGGGGAAAAGCTTCATGATATTGTTGTTGGCAATAAAGTCATAAACTTGATATCAAAAGCACAGGCAACAAAAGCTAAAATAGACAAAGAGGACTACATCAAACTACAAAGCTTCTCATAGCAAAGGAAACAATCAAAGAGTGGAAAGGCAACCTATGTTATAGGAGAAAATATTTGCAAACCGTATATCTCATAAAGGGTTAATTTCCAGAAAACATAAGGAACTCTTTCAACTCAGTAGCAAATAAAACAAAACAAAAACAAATAAGCTGACTTAAAAATTAGCAAAGAACGTGAATATACATTTATTCAAAGAAAATATACAAAAGAACAACAGATATGTGAAAATGTGGTCATCATCCCCAATCATGAGGAAAGTAAAACCAAAACTACATTAAGATATCACCTCACACCTGTTAGCATGGCATACACACACACACACACAAGACAACAACTGTTGGCATGCATGTGGAGAAATTGTAACCCTGTTGGTAGGAATGCAAAATGATGTAGTCACTATAGAAAACAACATGGATGTTCTTGGAAAAATTAAAAGTAGAACTGCCATGTAATTCAGCAATCCTTCTCTTGAAATCTATCCAAAATAATTGAAATTATAATCTCAGAAAGATTGGTACTGTCATGTTTACTACAGCATTACTCACAATAGCAAAGATATAGAACAACCCAACTGTCCATTGATAGATTAATGGATTAAAAAATGGGTATATACATACAATAGAATATTATTCAACCTCAAAAAAGAAGGAAATCCTACATTTGCAACAATGTAGATGGATCTGGAAGACATTAAGCTAAGTGAAATAAGCTACTCACAGAAGAACAGCTACTTCATGATTTCACTCCTATAGACATCTAAAATGGTCAAACTCATAGAAGCGGAGTCTAAAATGGTGATTGCCAGGGAAGGAGGGAATGGGAAAATAGGGAGTTGCTGTTCAATGAGTATAAAGTTACAGTTATACTAGATGAATAAGTTCTAGATATTTGCTGTACAACTTAGTTACTATAGTTAACAACATATTGTATGCACTTAGAAACTCATTCAGAGGGGGAGAAGAGATCAAGATGACAGAGTAGGAGGACTGAGGGCTCAATTCACTTCACAAACACATCAGAATAACAGCTACATATAGAGCAACTCTCACTGCAGTTGACCTGGACAAAATGGCATTTCTACAACCAAGGCTGTAAAGAAAGATCCAAAAGAAGTTTGGTAAAAAGGGAGGAGAAGGTCTGGTCAGGACCTGCATCCCTAGTTGGGGACAGAGAACTGAAGGGGGATATCATAGGCTTGGGGATCCACCCTGGGGAGTGAGGGGTTAGAGCCACATATTAAGTACCCTAGGCCTGCAGTCTGACACTGGAAAGATGAGCCCCATTAACTGGTTTGAAAACCAGTGGGGTTTATCCAAGGACTGTAAGAAACTAGGACTCCTCCCTTGAAGATTACATATGCAGACTTGCTTACTCTCAGTCACAGTGCTGAGGCAGCAGATTGAAAACTGCCTGGGGCTCTGGCCAGCTTGTAAGGACCACCCCAGCATGCCCCTAGCCTGCATCAGCCTCCAGCTTCAGCTCCTCTTGCTCTGGGCTGCTCCGCAATAAGGTAGAGGCTGCCATTGTCAATGAGAGTATGCACAATTGGAAGGAATGGAGCTGGCTTGGACCCAGGCCTTGACTCTGACCAGGGCAGAGACAGCCATTAGCAGAGTGCACATCAGTGCACACATTCAGGAGGAAGCGAAACTAGCTCCAGGGAGGAGACCTCCATTGCCAGGGCACGTGTCCTTGTGCATGCTCAAGAAGGAGTGAGGCTGGCTCCAGGGCAGAGACAACCATTGCCAGAGCATGTGTCCCTGTACATGCTTGGAGTGGAGCACAGCCAGCTCAGTAGTGTGGCATCAACCACTCCAGCCTGAACCTAGCTTCTAACCATGGCATAAACACTGGGAAAAGGTGAAACCAGCACAGAAGGGCAGCCCAAGCCCTCATGCACTGGACACACTTCAAACCAAGTCAAAGACTGCCATCACACCCCAGAGAAACACAAATCTCTCAGGACTTCTGCTACAGCCCCTTGGCTCCTGTCACTGCTGCTGATAGGGCCATTGTAATAATTGAGAATACGAGAAGCACGAGCTTGCAGCTAGCTCTACGCTGTCCCAACCCAGCCCTACCTCCCACCAAGGGGATGACTGCCAATAACCCTGGAGGAAGACACATCCCATGCTTACTTCAGATCTATCTCTCCCACCAAAGCTACTGGTCACGGGTGGCTGCATACGGATGCTCTCACAGTAGAAAACACATTCAAGAACAGAATAGGTAACTGTTTCACCTAATTTCATGGAGATGAAGAAAGTTAAAATGAGAAGACAGAGAAATATGGTTCAAATGAAAGAACAAGAAAAAAAAAAAACAAACCCTGAGAAAAAATCCTAAATGAAACAGAGATAATTTATCTGATAAAGTGTTCAAAGCAATAAAAATAAGACTGCTAACTAAACTAGGGAAAAGAATAGATGAACTCAATGAAGATTTTAACAAAGAACTAGAAAATATAAAAAACAGAGCTGAAAAATACAATAATTGAAATGAAAAATACACTAGTGAGAATTCACAGCACATAAAGTGACACAGAAGAGTGCATAAGCAATCTGAAAGATAGAATAGTGGAAATAACCCAATCAGAACAGCAAAAAGAAAAAATAAATTAAAAAGAGAATGGTTTAAGAACCTGCTGGGACAACATCAAGGGTACTAACATTCACATTATACGGGTCCCAAAAGGAGAAGAGAGAAAGGAGTAGAGAATATATTTGATGAAATTATGGTTGAAAACTTCCTTTACCTGAAGAAAGAAACATATTCAGGTATAGGAATCACAGAGAGTCACCAAAAAGTTTAACTCAAAACCCATACCAAGACATATCATATTTAAAATGGCAAAAGTTAAAGATACAGAGAAAATTTTAAAGGCAGCAAAAGAAAAACAAATATTGACATACAAGGGAGCCCCCAGAAGGCTATCAGCTGATTTTTCAGCAGAAACTTTGCAGGCCAGCAGGGAGTGGCATGACATATTTGAAGAGATGAAGGAAAAACCTTACAGCCTAGGATACTCTACTGAGCAAGGCTATCATTCAGAATTGAAGGAGAGATAAGAAGCTTCCCAGATAAGCAAAACTAAGAGTTCATCAATACTAAATCGACCTGACAAGAGGTGTTAAAGGGTCTCCTTTAAGTGAAAAAAGAAAAGTCTGCAAGAAGAAGTAAGAAATTATAGGAAGGAAAAGATCCCACTGACAGAGGCAAATATATAGTAAAGGTTGTGGAGCAACCACTTAAATAAACTAGTACCAAGGTTAAAAGATGAAAATTGTAAAATCATCTATAACTACAATAAGCAGTAAATGGACAGGCACGAAGATGTAAAATATGACATCAAAAACATAAAACGTGAAGGGGGAGTGAAAAATGTAAAAGCAATCATGAGAAAAAAGAATAGAACTAGAGGTATCACAGTCCCTGACTTCAAACTATAATTCAGAGTTACAGTAATAAAACCAATATGGAACGGACACAAAAACATACATAAATCAATAGGACAGAATAGAAAGCCCAGAAATAAATGCAAACAATATGGTCAATTAAGCTACAACAAAGGAAGGAAAAATATATAATGGAGAAAAGACAGTGTTTTCAATTAGTCATGTTGGGAAAACTGGACAGCTACATGTAAAATAAGGAAATTAGAACATTTTCTCAAACCATATACAAAAATAAACTCAAAATGGATTAAACACCTAAATGTAAGATTGGAAACCATAAAATTCCTAGAAGAAAACAGAGGCAGTACAGTATTTGACATGAGTTTCCGCAATATTTTTTTTGGTAGTGGGGGGTATTTGTTTACTTGGGCAAGGGAAACAAAAGCAAAAAAAAAAAAATTGGATTTAATTAAACTTTAAAAACTTTTGCACAGCGAAGGAAACCACCAACAAAATGAAAAGACATCCAGCTGCAGGGGAGAAGATATTTGTAAATTATATGCCTGATAAGAGGTTAATATCCAAAATATATAAAGAGCTTATACAACTTAATATTTTAAAAAAAGAACAAAAATGGGCAGAAGACCTGAAAAGACATTTTTTCCAAAGAAAACCTACACAACATGCACATAAAAAGATGCTCAATGTAACTAATCATCAGGCAAAAGGAAATCATGAAATGAAATGAAATATCATCTCACAGTTTTCAGAATTGCTACCATCAAAAAGTCAACAATAATAAATGTTGGCAAGGTTGTGGAGTAAAGAGAACCCTAATGCACTGTTGGTGGGAATGTAAAGTGGCACAGTTACTATAGGAAACAATATAAAGTTTCCTCAAAAAATCAAAAATAGAACTACCATATGATCCAGCAATTCCATTCCCAGGCATGTGGCCAAAGAAATCAAAACACTAATTTGAAAAGATATATCCATTCCTATGTTTATAGCAGCATTATTTACAATTGTCAAGATATGGAAGCAACTTAAGTGTTCATCAACAGATGAATGGATAAAGAAGATGTGGTACATATATATACACAATGAAATATTACTCAGCTATAAAAAGAATGAAATTTTGCCATTTGCAACAACATGGATGCTTAGCGAAGTCAGTCAGTCAGAGAAAGACAAATACTGTATGTTTTCACTTATATATGGAATCCAAAAAAACCATGAATGATTATAGCAAAACAGAAACAGTGTCATAGATATAGAGAACAAATTAGTGGTTACCAGTGGGAGCAAGGTCAAGGGAGGGGCAAGATATATGAAGGGAATTAGGGGTTTAAACTACTAGGTATAAAATAAATAAGATACAAGGATGTAATATACAGACAGAGAATATAGCCAATATTTTATAATAACTTTAAATTGAGTATATAACCTGTAAAAATATCAAATCACTATGTTGTACATCTGAAATTAATATGACATTTTAAATTATATTTCAAGTTAGAAAATTGTTAAGAGGGTAGATATCATGCCAAGTATAGTATTCTTACTACAAATAAGAGCAAGAGGACAAAATAAATTTTCTGGAAGTGCTGGACTAGTTTATTACCTTGATTGTGATGATGCTCTCGTGGGTACATCCATATATCAAAGTCATCAAAATGTATACATTAAGTATCTGCAATTTTTTGTATATTAATATATTCAGTAAATCTGAAAAGACTATGAATATACTTCTTAAATTCTTACATGCCTATATCAATCAGAGAAATTAATCTCAGCCATAACAACTCATGAAGCAACAGAAGCAACAAAGATGAATGAACTATGCACTCTCCATGTAGAACATCAGCCATATATAGTATGGCTGATCCCAGATTTTGAGAATTCTATGAACTTCTCTATCCATTCCCAGTATAAAACTCCTATTCTAAAGAATATGTTCCATCAATTAAATCTTTCCATAACCAATGAGCATCATTCTAGTTGAAAGTCTTTTCCCACAAGAAGTTTAAATGTAGAATTTTTAGGTTTAAAACCAGTTTATTTTCTTTGAACTCCCCAAATATATTTTTATCCTTGAAAACCTTGTTATGGGGCTGCCTTTATGTTGATATTTAAAGACTAAAGAGTTTTCTCAGAGCAGAAAGCTTGAAAGTTCTATAGTGAACTTTATTTTCCAATTGCTAGTCTGTTTACTATATACCAGGTAAAGTGGCCAATATAATGCTATATTTTGGAAATAGTAGTTGTAGGTGGTGTCAAAACAAAATATCACTAAAAAAACGATGATTTTGTTTGTATCAATAATGATATACATTACCCTTGATCATTTTTTCCTTGATAATATGTACTTACATTTCTTTAAAGAGTAAAATAGTAAGATCACTTGGGTCTTCAACTTTATCTTAGTAGCACACTCAAGGGAGGTAATATTGAATGAGTTTGCATGATTAAGTGGATATAATGGCCCCAAATCAAAGTGAACAAAAAAGGTTCACTCTGTCTACCTTCACTCCCAAACAAACACCTGACTCACAGAGATTCAGTAAGAGGAGGGTCCACTTTCACTTTCTGGAAGCAGATGGGATCTTGTATAGGTTAGAACCATGTGGGAACATATTTGTGTGTGTGTGTCTGTGACAGAACAATGTTACTCATACCCTTATAAGTGGCCTGTTTCATTTCATTGTAGTGTAATCAGATTAGAGAAAAAATTCATCTCTACTTAGCATTCAATCTCTTTGAAACTTGTATAGTTTTACCTTGACCCATAATTTTTCTTGAGTTTTAAAAATTCAGATCACCATAAATTAGTTTTAAAAATTCAGATCACCATAAATTAGTTTTAAAAATTCAGATCACCATAGATTAGCACAACCTTTCTTTGAGGCTAGGGATGGTCAGAGTAGGAACTGAGCACAAGAGGAACCTAGCAGTTAGTTCTGACCATCTCATAACCAAAATCTCTTTCAAGAATCTAATAGTGCCCACTCAAAAGCAAGGGAAAGAATTTATCCCAGCAAGTTGTAACTGATGCTAGTCATCCCATAACCAGATAAAAAAGATAAGGAAAAATTAGGATGGGGTATGTCTTATACCAAACAAATCTAAGTTACATCTTGATAGATATATTGTTATATCTTTCCATGTGTGTAATTAGTTCTAATCATAGAACACGTTATTTCATTTGGTGTTATTTGTAGTTTTTGTAGGGGAATGGCTTTGCTGTGTCACCCTATTGATGTTTCATGTCTCCACATAGACCATCTAGGCAATGTTTAATCAAAGCTGACATGAGTCTTAGCAGAACACCCAGTAATTCTTCCAGAACATGAGAACAAGAGATTAGTGAGAAGCTGCTGCAAGGCCATTTCTCACTCACTTCCCTCTGTTTCCAGACAGCTGTCATGACAGTTTCTTATCACCTCTGGAGTTCTGATGAGGTATGAGACTTTCTGCCTTGCCCACATTATGGCAAAGCCGCAGGCTATAAAACTGCTTAGGTGCAGCACAGAATTAATTCCTCAACAATACAGGCCCAACTGTGTGTGTTTCATTGCCATGTTATCTGGCCCCTTTTGGTTTATTTATTTATTTATTTTTGAAAGTGTATGAAACATTTACTTTCATTTTTAAGGTATACTTTTTGTTTTTGTGTCATCCTGTGGTACAAGGGATATAGCAGGGAGTTATCCCCTGAGCCCATCTTGCTTTTCCTGTCAATGCAAGTAGCAAACTGAACCCAACAAGGAAGCAGTGTTTCTTTACTGGTTAAATCTGCCAGCCTTATAGAACAACTTTGTCGTTGCTTACTAATTAGTTAACTTAGTGTTACTATTAATATTAAAATTAATAAAAGACCCATATATCCAAAATATTTTATAAAATATTACGAATTTATATCTTATTAGTCACATTATTTGTTCTTGCTTATAATTACAAAAAAAACCAATGTCACTAGTCTCATATATCTGTCAAAACATCTAAGCTAAGTTTCAAAGATTTTAAATATCATGATATTTAAAATCATATAAGACATTACTGTTGGAACTAAATGTTAACCACAGCTAAATGATAACACGGACTCTCTTATTATAGCTTGGTAAGCCTATCTCCTTACCTTCAGCATCTATAACTAATTCAAACTGACTCTCTAGAAGTTTACTTTTATTTTCAGGTCTCATGAAGTGAAAGCATATAACTGAAAAGATGCAAAAACATGGTCTTTCTGATATTCCATCAACATAAAAAAGTAGCTGTTTGCAATATAAAATTATGTGCTGGCACTATCACTAATGTAGTACTTAAAAACCTGCAATTAAACATATCATGCAATAAGATAGTATGAGATCTGTTCCATCATGCCCCGAATTACACAGATGATGATTACAGATACCAATAGTTTTTGAAATTCAAAATTCTCATGCCTTTATTTATAAAATCCGAGAAGCCAAATGAAATGCTCCCAATATCAATTCTTCTTCAAAGCAAAGGGAAGAACTTTTTTTGTTGGTCTCTTGATCTTCATTATGCTGATAGCTAGGAACAGCCACTATGCCAATCAGGTGCAAAGAGAGAAAACACGCTATGCATTTTAGAATGAGAGGCTGGGTACAAGGGTGTTTGAAGTCTGAGGGAGTGGAAATAGAAAGATGGTAACTCAAATATTAGAAACTGCAGGAAGTCATTTTCAACTTTAAACGAAAAACAATGAGGTCATGTTTTCATAGCATATAACTGCACTTATTATATACTGGAGACGGCTGCTACTGTTTAATCCATGCTTGAAATGCTGATATTTGGGGGCCTACATCCACCATCAGGCACCATTTGCTCTCTTGGAAGGAATCACCAAAAACCTCTGGAGACTTAGCAATGTGTTTTTGTCAGAGAGTCTTTAAGAAGTGAAGAGATGAAAAGCAGTGTTTGGATCCCATCTCCTGACTACTAATCCCTTCTTGACGCCATCCATTAATCATCTTACCTGGAAGCCAGTTGGCAACTGAGCCTTAGAATTATAGTTTTTATGGTCTCAGCCCTTGCAATACAGAGCATAACATAGAAGGGCAGGCATGGACTTGAGAAACAATAGGTAAAAAATTGGCATACCCTATAGTTTTTGAGATTATATGGCCATTATGCACACTACAAGTACTCTACATGGGGTCCCATTACTCCCCCAGGATGGAAAGACATTGCTCCAATGTAAGCCTTTCTGTCCATTTTGCTATCCTGCTCACAATGATTGGCTCAGAGATGAGCATACAAATTAAGAAAGTTTGATTTTATGAATCTCAGAACTTCTTGAAGAAGTATTGAAAATCAAGCTTTATCTTTCTGTTTGAACCTAAAAGTATGTGGGATAAGAGTTTCCATAGCTAAGTTTTTCCATGGGCATCCTGATAAAGATGTCAAACTAGAAAGTCCAGCCAAGAGTTTGAGAAAAATCAGTTTGACTTCAGAAAATAATATTTCAATCTAGATTGTCCAGATATGTGAAAAATAATTTTAAAACTATTGATCTTTTTCTTAGGCTAGTTTTTTTTCCAGTTTTAACTAAAAGATATCTAGCTATAACAGCTGAGGTAGATATTTTGAGAGACCCTATCACTTGAGGATAATGAGCAAAAATGGTGAATTTTGAAAGCCTTCATGTGCAGGAAAAGAGAGGAGCACATATATACATACCCTGAGGACATTTTCCCTGGTTCACTCAGTGGGATTACAGTCAAATACCTTCTTACAGCAAATTCATTATTTACTGTGCTTTTTCTGGTGACCCCTATCATGTCTCCACTCCTTTCTTCTACAACCAGGGCTAACTACATGGTTTGTAGAGCTCAATGCCAAATGAAAATATGAAGCCCTTTGTTCTAAAAAGCAAGATAAAAAGTGCCATTAATCTTACTAAAATATAAAACTTTTCCTCTCTTCCATGGTCTTTCTTGACTTTTTATGGTGCTTTTTATTTGTTATTTAATATAGTTCTAAGTAAAAAAATACAATTTTTTTAAAATACAGTTTTAAATTAATGAGTTTTATCTTTCATCTTTATGTTGTATAATGCCAGTTTTAAATGCAAGTATAAGAGCATTTAACTCATATGGAGAATCACCCAAATTATACTATTTGTATTTCTTAGTGTGTACCTGATTATGTATTCTGTGCCTACCAATATAGTAGAAATGCTAATGGAAACAAACAACTGTTGTTAACTTACTTCCTGATAATGCACACTTTATACCAACATTCTCTTCTTTTAGCTTGTTGATGAGTAAGGAATGACTGAAAGGAAAATGGACTGTGGGTTGATCTATCTTTCCTTTTCATTCTCTGTCTTCATTTTCAGCATAAGTGATTGGCTAACAGGAATAAGAAAGACTGCGATGGGGTTTCTTGGTCTTCTGTGTTTCTTAAAATTTCAATACCTTCTTTCTGCCTCCAAGAAAGTTCTGGTTCAAATGGAAAGCCTGGTGTCTCAGGGTGGTCTGAGATAGCACATTGCCTACTTCATGGATTGTTGTGGGATTGCCTTAGCTATTCTCAGATATTTTCGTTACCCAGTGTGTTCAGTGCTGGTTGTAGAATCTATTCTTACTCAATCTGTCAGCCTCACTGTGCAGCTCTTATACTGAAGCTTGGAAACTTCACCTGAGTTAACTTTTTTTTTTTCCTGTTGACTCCATAAAATTTCCAGTAGCTTTTAGAGCTTCTTATCCCAAACAGTGATTGTCCTCTTGTCCCAGACAAGGAAAAGTAAAAGGTGGACTTTTTCTCATAAATTCTCCCCAATATTTATTCATTCATTCACAAATTATTACTGTGCAACTACTATGTTCCAGGGACTATTTTAGTAGTTACTTGAACCTCATCTCTACTCTTGTAGAAATTAAGTTCTAGTAAAGGGAGGTAAACAATGAACAAGAAACATAATAATTAACTAACAGTATATTAGGACACAAGAAGTTCTACTTTTAAAGGAAAAAAGAGAGAGAGAAAGGAAAAAAGAGAAAGAGAGAGACAGGAAGGAAGGAAGGATAGAAGGAAGAAAGAAAAACAGAGAGAAAGAAAAAATATAGGAAAAGAAATAGGGATTTAAGATGCCAGAGTATGTGATGAACATTTTGCAACTTTAAATAGGGAAATTAGGAGAGGGCTCATTGAGAATGTTAAAGTTGAACCAAGACCTAAAAAAATGAGGGGGTTAAGAATGCTGAAGTGTGCTCTAAGAGGAGATGGTGCAAAGGACCTAAGGCAGAAGAATTTCTGGTGTTTGAGAAGTGGTAATAATGGTAATAACGCTGGCCTAACTAGAGGGGAGTGAGTGAAGAAGGAGTATCGGAGAGTTAATGTGCAGTGGAACCGGTCATATAGGGTTTTGTAGCCGTTGCAAAGATTTCAGCTTTTACACTAAATAAAACAGGGAGGAATGTCGAGTTTTGAGCAGAATGATAATGGGATGTGACTTACTTTTGGAAAGTTTACTCTTCCTTCTGTGTTGAAGACACTCTATGTTGTATAAATGCAGAAGCAGGGAGAAAATTTAAGAGAGAATTATCTGGCTCCAGGTATGAGATGATGATGGCTTGAACCATAGTGGTAGTGGTGGGGGTGTGAACGTGGTCAAATTCTGCATCTATTTCTCTATAAACTGTTTAACTCAAGGTCTATCCATGTTGCAAATGTCAAAATTTCATTTTTTAAATGGATGAGTAGTATTCCATTATGTGTGTGTGTGTGTGTGTGTGTGTGTATGTGTGTGTGTGTATATATATCACATGTTCTTTATCCATTCGTCCATTGATGAGCATTTAGGTTGTTTCCATATCTTGGCTACAACTATCACACTTCTGAGTATTTATCTGAAGAATATGAAAGCCCTAATTCAAAAAATAGTTTTTATTGGAAGAAACTTGAAAAGGCATTTAACATTTTTTTGAATGACAAGAAATGGTACACATTTAAATAGGGGAGATTAAATTCAAATATAATGCAGAGCCTTGTGAATTTCAGGTATATGAAGAATATAGAGGTATTGTCTCTAGAAATCATCAGCAAGAGAGCAACCATCTGTTTTGTTGTTTAGATATTCATGTTCCACCTACAAGGGTTTTTGTTGGTCCCCTGAGGTTTTTCAGCTCTGGTTCAGTGATCCATGCTTAGTCAATAATTCATTCCAGGGCTCCTGAACAAATGTGTTTGGGTTTGTACTCTACATGGTTTAAGTCAATGATTTTTAAAAATGCATTTACATGGAAAAGATTCTGGGGGTCCATAATACTTGATTCAAATTTGATTTAAATATTTTACTTGTTAAAAACTATAATTAAAAACTACACTTAATTGTACTATAGATACCAAATTTTAGGACATGAATTATTAACAATATTTTTTTCACTTATGCAATTAGTTAAATGCATTTGTGTGCTTACATTGGAAATAAACATTCCTCTGCCAACACTGTGCATATATTTATGCCTTTCATTTTCCTAAATAAGTAATTGACTATGGAGCTGGTATTTCTGTACTGACTTTTTAAAACTTCAGACATGCAAAACTTTCCATGTAAAAGTGTACAACAGTACAATATGATACATATTGTCATAAGCTATATTTCTTCAAAATGACTCCAGACTCTTCAGATCATTTGACTGATTTTTTTTTTTTATAAATTCATTTATTTATTTATTTTTGGCTGTGTTGGGTCTTCGTTGCTATGTGTGGGCTTTCTCTAGTTGCAGCGAGCAGGGGCTACTCTTCGTTGCGGTGCACGGGCTTCTCATTGCGGTGGCTTCTCTTATTGTGGAGCACGGGCTGTAGGCACGCAGGCTTCAGTAGTTGTGGCACACGAGCTCAGTAGTTGTGGCTCGCGGGCTCTAGAGCACAGGCTCAGTAGTTGTGGCGCATGGGCTTAGTTGCTCCATGGCATGTGGGATCTTCCCAGACCAGGGCTTGAACCCGTGTCCCCTGCATTGGCAGGTGGATTCTTAACCACTGCACCACCAGGGAAGTCCCTTGACTGATTTTTTAACATCTTGAGTGATGATGCCAGATTTAGATATAACATTTCAGTTTATAATGACATAAAAGTAAGCTTTGCAAAATAAGCTTAAGCATAATTGAACATGATATTACACTATATAGGTTTACTGCTTATTATAAATTTTGAGTGATACATATCAGTAAATATCTATAAAATGTGTATCTGCTTAAATGATATAAGTATGTTAGATTATTTTTAGTGATCTAAACTTGAAATATTCTGCTGCTGCTTTTTACCCCAAGCTTTCAATCAATTTAATTGAAGAGCATCATGAAGTCACAATGTGAACTGTTAAAAACAAAATAGTAAGCATTTGCAACTTCTTATATATGTGAATCAGGATTTTGTTTCAAAATGATACCACTGAAACAAAATAGAAAATGATATTTAAGTTGATAAAAGATTGAAAATTTCATTAAGAAGCCTGTGTATCAAATGTTTGCTCCTATACAGTTTCATTCTCATTGATTTATTGTGTTTGTTTCCTTTTGCTGTGTAACAAATTGCCACAAACTTTGTGGTTGTATACAATACCTATATATTTGCATACAGTTCTGTAGCTCAGAAGCACAGTGTAGAATGCCTGGTTTCTCAGCTGAAGGCTGAGTTCCCATGCAGAGTCTCTGGGGGAAAATCCACTTCCAAAGTCATTCTTGTTATTTGTAGAACTCATTTCCCTGTAGTTGTAGATCTAATAATCCTGTTTCATTGTGGGCTGCCAGCAGTTTTTGCCTCCTCCATCTTCCAAGCTAGCAATAGATAATCTCTCTTGAGTCAAATCCCATTTATGCTTTGAATCTCCACATGGTACAGTTGGTACAATCTCCTCCAGAGATATTCCAGTTTCTTAAAGGATCACCCATTAGGTAAAACCCAGTGAAGATAATCTCCCTAATTTAAAGGCAAATAATTTGGGACATTAATTATATCTACAAAATACCCTCACTCAGCACCCAGATTAGTGTTTCATTGAACAACTAGGAAAAGGTGTATATTTTCCAGAGCATAGAGAATCTTATGGCTGATTCTAGAATTCTGCCTATCACAATGTATTTTTTAACTAAGAGAAATTAAATTATAAGTACATTTGTACATTAATTTTTTCTTTTTGTATAATGTTTAAAGAAGTTTCCCTGGCTTTAAAAAAATATTTGAAGGTAACTGGTTTTAGAGAATACCTTTGCATGGAAAAAATAGCTACATCAAAATATTGATCATTTTCTAATAGGTAATAAATTCTACTGTTTAGTAATTAGTATGAAAGTAATGCATTGATTACCTTGAGCTTACAATTTCGACCTCAGTGATATTTTCCTACACTTTCCAGGCTTTCATCCCTCCTAAAGTTCTACCTCACTGAGCACAAGAATCTGCTACTGTGAATTAAGACTTCTGTTTATATTTATCAGAGTAATCACTGGTAAGAATTTTCAGGGCAGCCACATTATCAAAAGAACCATTAATTCATTTTATTAAAGAGCTTATATAGAATTTATTTAGAAATAATTTTAGATGTATAAAAGAATTGCAGTGGTAGTACAGATTTCCTGTGTACCCTTAACACAATCAACTATGGTTGACATCTTATATATACATGGCTAATAGATCAAAACTGATAAGTTAACATTGATACAAAAACACTGATACAATTTCATGACCTAAACTAGATATTTTATTTGGATTTCCCCAATTTCTCCATTACTGGGCTTCCTCTGTTCCATGACCATACCCAAAAGCCCATGTTGCATTTATTAGTCACATCTCCTAATACCCTTCAATATGTGACAGTTTCTAGATCATGCCTGGTCTTTTATGACCTTGACACTTCTGAAGAGCACTGGTCAGATATTTTATAGAATGTCAGTCAGTTTTGTGTTTTCTGGTGTTATCTCATAATTGAACTGGGGTTATGAAGTTTGTGGGAAGAGAAATATAGAGGTAATGTGCCTTCCTAATTATATCTTGTTAGAGGAGTACATGATATCAACATGAGATAACAGTGGTGAGTTTAATGTTAATCACTGATTAACTCTGTGTCTACAAGGCTTCTTCACTGTAAAGTTGCAATGTGAAGTAAATCACTAAATCTAGCCCATACTCAAGAGGAGGGTGTAAAATTCCACCTTCTGGAGGGAGGAGTATCAAATAATTTGTGGACATAAGTTAAAATCACCACAGTGATTAATAAATATTTTGTGAAGCATACACTGCATATATGTAAATATCATCCTTCTTTTTACGGTTTCTCTATTAATTTTAGCATTCTTCAATGTATTGAAGAATGCAGGGATTATTACACTGTTTTAGTGGTAATTTTTAAATTTCCTTCCTTCTAACTTTGTTAACTAAAATTATTCTGCAAGAAAAATTTGTTTTACACTTCCCTGGTGGCGCAGTGGTTAAGAATCTGCCTGCCAATGCAGGGGACATGGGTTCGAGCCCTGGTCTGGGAAGATCCTACATGCCACAGAGCAACTAAGCCCGTGTACCACAACTACCGAGCCTGCACTCTAGAGCCCGCGAGCTACAACTACTGTGCTCACTTGCCACAACTACTGAAGCCTGCGTGCCTAGAGCCCGTGCTCTGCAACAAGAGAAGCCACCGCAATGAGAAGCCAGTGCACTGCAGTGAAGAGTAGCCCCCGCTCACCGCAACTAGAGAAAGCCCGCCCGCAGCAACGAAGACCCAACACAGCCAAAAATAAATAAATTAATTAAAAAAAAGAAAAATTTGTTTCTTCTTTTTATATTAGTGTAGTTATTCATTCCCATTTATTTATTCTGTCTCCCGTTTATTTAATTATTCATTCATTTATTTTTTCTAATTTTTGCTTATAGTCCAATATTGCCATTGTTTATTTTATTGCTCAAATCGTTTCAGCATTGGCTGCTCTTTGAAGTTGTCTCCTGTGTCCCTCATGTGCCATCTATTTTTCTTTTTAGCATTTCTCACTTTCTGGCCCTAAAGGATGCTCCAGGCTTATCTTGTATTGTGCCTGCCCCTATAATCAGACATTTCCCCCAAAAGCCCTAGAGCCTGTGGTTCATTGAAGGTAACCGTAGCAACCACAATGTTTAAACCCAGCTGGGTTCCTAAATAGAAGTATACAAACCCTCACACTATAAAGATAGGCGAGTTGGCTAGAGGATTTTTCTAATTTCTGCAACCTGCTCCACTCTTCCACCAATAAGATCTGTCTCTTGCAACTGTTATAGCTGCATTTCAAACTTATTTTCACTTGATGCTGTAAGCACGGTGATGGGCTCTGGGACTGGGACGGAAGGGCATTTTCTAATGTTCAGATTAAACCTGTTTTGTGATGGCACTATGAGCCTAGTTCCCAGTCCTGTGATCATCACAAGAGATCCTGAGCCTCTTCCAGGTACAGTGGTTGGTCTAGCACACATTCCTGCTCCTCCCCACTGGTTTGTCCATTGACCTCAGTGCTCTGATGGATTTACAAAAGGTCATTAATCTGCCTTTTGTCCAGCTTTTTCTTGTTATAAGAGTGCGAAAGATGCTTTTCCAATTCTGCTTCTCTGAGTTAAAACTGTTCCAAAAATTTAAACAAGTTAATCTAAAAAGAGGAATTATAAGGTAACAGTATAAAAATCATGAAAAAATTTTGTAACATTTAATGGCCTCCCATGTTTTTGTTATAACTGATTACTGGGGTAATGATGTGTTCTGGACACATCCTTAAACACCTAAAATTTCTCCTGGTTAATTCTCCAGCATCCTAAAATTATAGGATTCAGAAGGCATAGAAAAAGTATTATTTTCCATTTGAAATGACATATTATTGCAACTTTTGTAGCAATATTTCATGAACTCCTTGATTACAGTATGAATTCCTGTATTTATAGATTACTGGGTAGATTTTTTTTTTTAATAAAGTAATACATGCATATTTTTAGAAAAGTCAAACATTAAAGAAAATATTTTTTAAAAGTCTCTCCCTATCTTTAGGAATTCAGTTAGAATTTCAGTTACAATTTAAATGTCAATTGGAATTTAAATAACATGTGTTATTACTTTAACATAAGATAAGTGAAATACATACTTTATATGTTTATTTTATTTTATATATATATATATCCAAATAGATATAAATACAGACAGATATATAGATATACTATTTTTTCTCTATATTTATTCAAAACTTGGTGGTAAGGTAAGATTTTTATACCAACCAATTTTAAGTAGTTTGCAAGTTATGTTCTCTAGTTGAGTTGATCATGCCAATGGTAGGCAGTGTTGTATTGATGCTGTTATTTTTAAGGCATCTGTTTTCCTTTTTTGACAGATCACAAGGCTGAAAACACTCCCTTGTTTTTTTACTCTCTACTTCTTACACTCCTGTTGTTACAGTGCTTACCCTTTATTTTTAGCTAGTTTGAGGAAAGGGCTATCCTTTTTGTTAAAACATTGTGGCCAATGTTTATTAGCCATTTAGAAGTTTTCATGGCAATTTTCCTGTGAATCTTCATGTCATCAGGTAATGTGATTCAGAACAAGTGTGATGTTGAATCTATTTATAGGGGTCTATTTCTGCACTCCCTATTCTGTTCCATTAATCCGTTTGTCTATTCTTTTGCCAATATCGCACTGTCTTGATTATTGTAGCTTTATATTAAATCTTGAAGTCAGTAGTGTCAGTTATCCAACTTTGTACTTCTCCTTCAATATTATGTTAGCTATTCTGGGTTTTTTGCCTCTCCAAATAAACTTTAGAATCAGTTTGTCAATATCTACAAAATTACTTTGTGGAATTTTGATTGGGATTTCATTGAATTTATAGTTCAAGTTAGGAAGGACTTACATCTTGACAATCTTGTGTCTTTCTATCCATGAACATGGAATATCTCTCCATTTATTTACTAATTCTTTGATTTCACAACAGAATTTTGTAGTTTTCCTCATATAGATCTTGATTTTAGATCTTGTTTCTTTTCTAATATATGCATTCAATGTTATAAATTTCCCTCTAAGTACTGCTTTCACCCCATTCTGCAAGTTTTGGTAAGTTGTATTTTCATTTCCCTTTAGTTCTCAATATTTTTTAGTGTCTCTTGAGATCTCTTTTTTGACTTATGTGTTATTTAGATGTGCATTGTTTCCTCCAGTTATTTTGGGATTTTCCAGCTATCTTTCTGTTATTGATTTCTAGTTTAATTCCACTGTAGTCTAAGAACAGACATTGTATGATTTCTATCCTTGTAAACTTCAGAAGGTGTGTCTTATGGTCCAAAATGTGGTCTACTTTGCTGAATGTTCCATTGCAGTTTGAGAAAAATGTGTATTCTTTTGTTGTTGGATGAAGTAGTACATATAAGTTATGAGTCAATTGATCTGTTAGTTTCTGTTAGACTTTCTGAAATCTCCAACTATAATAGTGTGTTTATCTGTTTCTCTTTGCAGTTCGAGCAGCTTTTGCCTTACGTAGTTTGATACTCTGTTGTTAGGCACATATGCATTAAGGAATGTTATATTTTCTTCTGAGAATTGACTCCTTTATGTAATGCTCCTCTTTATCTTTGCTAACTTTTCTTGCTTTAAGATCTTTTGTCTGACACTAACATAGGTACTCCTGTTTTCTTTTAATCACTGCTAGCATAATATATCTTTCTCCATCCTTTTACTTTAAATCCGTGTGTCTTTATATTTAAAGTGGGCTTCTTGTAGACAACATATAGTTGGATCTTTCTTTATGATCCGCTCTAATAATCTTTTAATATTTGCATTTAGACCATTGACATGTAAAGTAATTATTGATACAGTTGGATTAATACCCACCATATTGTTACTGTTTTCAATTTGTTGCCTTTTTGCTTTGATGATATTTTGGACTCCACTCTTTTTACACTTTTTTGTGGTTTTAATTGAGCTTTATATTATTCCACTTTCTCTCATTTCTTAGCATATTTGATGTACTTTTTAACTTTTTATTAGCGGTTGCCCTAGAGTTTGCAATATAAATTTACAACTAATCTAAGTCCACTTTCAAATAACCCTATACAGCTTCATTGGTAGTGCAAGTAATTTATAATAAAAAATCATCTTAATGCCTCCCTTTCATCCTTTGTGTCATTGCTGTTACTCATTTCACTTATACATAAGAATTCATAAATAAATTTATAAGCATAAATGAATACATTGTTGCTATTATTTTGAGCAAAATGTTATCTGTTAAATCAGTTATGAATAAGAAAAATTAAAGTTTTTATTTTACCTTCACTTATTGACAGTGCTTTGACAATGCTTTTCCTTTCTTTATGTAGATCTGAGTTTCTGACCTATATCATTTCTCTTCTCGCTAAAGAACTCTGTAATATTTTCTGCAAGGCAGGTCTACTGGCAACAAATTTCCTTAATTTTTATTGGTCTAAGAAAGTCTATTTCTCCTTCACTTTTGAAAAATAATTTCACATGGTACAGAATTTTAGGTGTATATTATTTTTCTCTCAACAATTTAAATATTT
Source organism: Balaenoptera borealis (assembly GCF_965194805.1). Taxonomy (NCBI): domain Eukaryota; kingdom Metazoa; phylum Chordata; class Mammalia; order Artiodactyla; family Balaenopteridae; genus Balaenoptera; species Balaenoptera borealis. The sequence goes on from NC_138876.1 coordinate 23,641,788, forward strand.
TAGTCCACTGTTGTCTTGTTTGCATGTTTCTGAGAAATCAAATATAATTTTTATCTTTGAAAAGTAAAATGTTCTTTTCTACTGGCCTTTTCGGGATTTTTTTCTTCATATTTTAGTTTCTGTAGTTTGAAAATGAAATGATATGCCTGGGTGTGTTGGGTGTGTGTGTGTGTGTGTTTGGGGCATTTATACTGTTAAATGTTTTCTAAGCTTCCTGAATCTGTGGATTGATGTCTGACATTAGTTTGAGAGAATTTCTCAGTCATTATTGTTTCAAATATTTCTTTTTTTCATTTTTCTCTTTCTTCTCTTTTGGTGTTTCCATTACATGTATTTTGCACATTTTGTACTTGTACCACAGTTCTTGATATCTGTGCCTTTTCCTGTCTTCTCTGCTTTTTTCTTTTCACTTTTGGAGGTTTCTATTGTTATATGCTCAACCTCAAAGATTCATTCCTCACCTATGGCCAATCTACTAATAAGCCCTTCAAAGACATTCTCATTTCTATTACAATGTTTTTAAATTACTATCATTACTTTTTGTCTCTTAAAATTTTCATATGTGCACTTACCTTGCCCATATGTTTTTTTTTTAAATCAGTCATCAATTTTATATACATCAGTGTATACATGTCAATCCCAATCGCCCAATTTAGCACACCACCATCCACACCCCACCGCGGTTTTTCCCCCTTGGTGTCCATACGTTTGTTCTCTACATCTGTGTCTCAACTTCTGCCTGCAAACCGGTTCATCTGTACCATTTTTCTAGGTTCCACATACATGCGTTAATATACGATATTTGTTTCTCTCTTTCTGACTTACTTCACTCTGTATGACAGACTCTAGATCCATCCACGTCTCAACAAATGACTCAATTTCGTTTCTTTTTATGGCTGAGTAATATTCCATTGTATATATGTACCACTACTTCTTTATCCATTCGTCTGTTGATGGGCATTTACGTTGCTTCCATGACCTGGCTATTGTAAATAGTGCTGCAGTGAACATTGGGGTGCATGTGTCTTTTTGAAGTACGGTTTTCACTGGGTATATGCCCAGTAGTGGGATTGCTGGGTCATATGGTAATTTATTTTTAGTTTTTTTTAAGGAACCTCCATATTGTTCTCCATAGTGGCTGTATCAATTTACATTCCCATCAACAGTGCAAGAGGGTTCCCTTTTCTTCACACCCTCTCCAGCATTTGTTGTTTGTAGATTTTCTTATGATGCCCATTCTAACTGGTGTGAGGTGATACCTCATTGTAGTTTTGATTTGCATTTCTCTAATAATTAGTGATGTTGAGCATCTTTTCATGTGCTTCTTGGCCATCTGTGTGTATGTCTTCTTTGGAGAAATGTCTATTTAGGTCTTCTGCCCATTTTTGGATTGGGTTCTTTGTTTCTTTAATATTGAGCTGAATGAGCTGTTTATATATTTGGAGATTAATCCTTTGTCCGTTGATTAATTTGCAAACATTTTCTCCCATTCTGAGGGTTGTCTTTTCGTCTTCTTTATGGTTTCCTTTGCTGTGCAAAAGCTTTGAAGTTTCATTAGGTCCCATTTGTTTATTTTTGTTTTTATTTCCGTTACTCTAGGAGGTGGATCAAAAAAGATCTTGCTGTGATTTACGTCAAAGAGTGTTCTTCCTATGTTTTCCTCTAAGAGTTTTATAGTGTCCGGTCTTACATTTAGGTCTCAAATCCATTTTGAGTTTATTTTTGTGTATGGTGTTAGGGAGTATTCTAATTTCATTCTTTTACATGTAGCTGTCCAGTTTTCCCAGCACCACTTATTGAAGAGACTGTCTTTTCTCCATTGTATATCTTTGCCTCCTTTGTCATAGATTAATTGACCATAGGTGCGTGGGTTTATCTCTGGGTTTTCTATCTTTTTCCATTGATCTATGTTTCTGTTTTTGTGCCAGTACCATCTTGTCTTGATTACTGTAGCTTTGTAGTATAGTCTGAACTCAGGGAGTCTGATACCTCCAGCTCTGTTTTTCCCCCTCAAGACTGCTTTGACTATTCGGGGTCTTTTGTGTCTCCATACAAATTTTAAGATGATTTGTTCTAGTTCCATAAAAAATGCCATTGGTAATTTGATAGGGATTGCATTGAATCTGTAGATTGCTTTGGGTAGAATAGTCATTTTCACAATATTGATTCTTCCAATCCAAGAACATGGTATATCTCTCCATCTGTTGGTATCATCTTTACTTTCTTTCCTCAGTGGCTTATAGTTTTCTGCATACAGGTCTTTTGTCTCCCAAGGTAGGTTTATTCCTAGGTATTTTATTCTTGTTGTTGCAATGGTAAATGGGAGTGTTTCCATAATTTCTCTTTCAGATTTTTCATCATTAGTGTATAGGGATGCAAGAGATTTCTGTGCATTAATTTTGTATCCTGCAACTTTACCAAATTCATTGATTAGCTCTAATAGTTTTCTGGTGGCATTTTTAGGATTCTCTATGTATAGTATCATGTAATCTGCAAGCAGTGACAGTTTTACTTCTTCTTTTCCAATTTGTATTACTTTTATTTCTTTTTCTTCTCTGATTGCCATGGGTAGGACTTCCAAAACTATGTTGAATAATAGTGTTGAGAGTGGACATCCTTTTCTCGTTCCTGATCTTAGAGGAAATGCTTTCAGTTTTTCACCATTGAGAACGATGTTTGCTGTGGGTTTGTCGTGTATGGCCTTTATTATGTTGAGGTAGGTTCCCTCTATGCCCACTTTCTGGAGAGTTTTATCATACATGGGTGTTGAATTTTGTCAAAAGCTTTTTCTGCATCTATTGAGATGATCATATGGTTTTTATTCTTCAATTTGTTAATATGGTGTATCACATTAATTGATTTGCGTATATTGAAGAATCCTTGCATCCCTGGGATAAATCCCACTTGATCGTGGTGTTTTATCCTTTTAATGTGTTGTTAGATTCTGTTTGCTAGTATTTCGTTGAGGATTTTTGCATCTATATTCATCAGTGATATTGGTCTGTAATTTTCTTTTTTTGTAGTATCTTTGTCTGGTTTTGGTATCAGGGTGATGGTGGCCTCATAGAATGAGTTTGGGAGTGTTCCTTCCTCTGCAATTTTTTGGAAGAGTTTGAGAAGGATGGATGTTAGCTCTTCTCTAAATGTTTGATAGAATTCACCTGTGAAGCCATCTGGTCCTGGACTTTTGTTTGTTGGAAGATTTTTAATCACAGTTTTAATTTTATTACTTGGGATTGGTCTGTTCTTATTTTCTGTTTCTTCCTGGTTCAATCTTGGAAGGTTATACCTTTCTAAGAATTTGTCCATTTCTTCCAGGTTGTCCATTTTATTGGCATAGAATTGCTTGTAGTAGTCTCTTAGGATGCTCTGTATTTCTGTGGTGTCTGTTGTAACTTCTCCTTTTTCATTTCTAATTGTATTAATTTGAGTCCTCTCCCTCTTTTTCTTGATGAGTCTGGCTAATGGCTTATCAATTTTGTTTATCTTCTCAAAGAACCAGCTTTTAGTTTTATTGATCTTTGCTATTGTTTTCTTTGTTTCTATTTCATTTATTTCTGCTCTGATCTTTATGATTTCTTTCCTTCTGCTAACTTTGGGTTTTGTTTGTTCTTCTTTCTCTAGTTCCTTTAGGTGTAAGGTTAGATTGTTTACTTGAGATTTTTCTTGTTTCTTTAGGTAGGCTTGTGTAACTATAAACTTCCCTCTTAGAACTGCTTTTGCTGCATCCATAGGTTATGGATCGTCGTGTTTTCATTGTCATTTGTCTCTAGGTATTTTTTGATTTCCTCTTTGATTTCTTCAGTGATTTCTTGGTTATTTAGTAACGTATTGTTTAGCCTCCATGTGTTTGTGTTTTTTACGTTTTTTTCCCTGTAATTCATTTCTAATCTTATAGCATTGTGGTCAGAAAAGATGCTTAATAGGATTTTAATTTTCTTAAATTTACTGAGGCTTGATTTGTGACCCAAGATGTGATCTATCCTGGAGAATGTTCCTTGCGCCCTTGAGAAGAAAGTGTAATCTGATCTTTTTGGATGGAATGTCCTATAAATATCAATTAAATCTATCTGGTCTATTGTGTCATTTAAAGCTTCTGTTTCCTTATTTATTTTCATATTGGATGATCTGTCAATTGGTGTAAGTGAGGTGTTAAAGTCCCCCACTATTATTGTGTTATGGTCGATTTCCTTTTTTATAGCTGTTAACAGTTGCCTTATGTACTGAGGTGCTCCTATGTTGGGTGCATATATATTTATAATTGTTATATCTTCTTCTTGGATTGATCCCTTGATCATTATGTAGTGTCCTTCATTGTCTCTTGTAACATTCTTTATTTTAAAGTCTATTTTATCTGATATGAGTATAGCTACTCCAGCTTTCTTTTGATTTCCATTTGCATGGAATATCTTTTTCCATCCCCTCACTTTCAGTCTGTATGTGTCCCTAGGTCTGAAGTGGGTCTCTTGTAGACAGCATATATATGGGTCCTGTTTTTGTATCCATTCAGCAAGCCTTTGTCTTTTTGTTGGAGCATTTAATCCATTCAGGTTTAAGGTAATTATCAATATGTATGTTCCTATGATCATTTTCTTAATTGTTTTGGATTTGTTTTTGTAGGTCCTTTTCTTCTCTTGTGTTTCCCAGTTAGAAAAGTTCCTTTAGCATTTGTTGTAGAGCTGGTTTGGTGGTGCTGAATTCTCTTAGCTTTTGCTTATCTGTAAAGCTTTTGATTTCTCCATCGAATCTGAATGAGATCCTTGCTGGTAGAGTAATCTTGGTTGTAGGTTGTTCCCTTTCATCACTTTAAGTATATTATGCCACTCCCTTCTGGCTTGTAGAGTTTCTGCTGAGAAATCAGCTGTTAACCTTATGGGAGTTCCCTTGTATGCTATTTGTTGTTTTTCCCTTGCTGCTTTCAATAATTTTTCTTTGTCTTTAATTTTTGCCAGTTTGATTACTATGTGTGTCGGCATGTTTCTCCTTGGGTTCATCCTGTATGGGACTCTCTGTGCTTCCTGGACTTGGGTGCCTATTTCCTTTCCCATGTTAGGGAAGTGTTCGACTATAATCTCTTCAAATGTTTTCTCTGGTCCTTTCTCTCTCTCTTCTCCTTCTGGGACTCCTATAATGCAAATGTTGCTGCATTTAATGTTGTCCCAAGGTGTCTTAGGCTTTATTCATTTCTTTTCATTCTTTTTTCTTTAGTCTGTTCCGCAGCAGTGAATTCCACCATTCTGTCTTCCAGGTCACTTCTCCGTTCTTCTGCCTCAGTTATTCTGCTATTGATTCCTTCTAGTGTAGTTTTCATTTCAGTTATTGTGTTGTTCATCTCTGTTTGTTTGTTCTTTAATTCTTCTAGGTCTTTGTTAAACATTTCTTGCATCTTCTCGATCTTTGCCTCCATTTTATTCCGAGGTCCTGGATCATCTTCACTATCATTATTCTGAATTCTTTTTCTGGAATGTTGCCTATCTCCACTTCATTTAGTTGTTTTTCTGGGGTTTTATCTTGTTCCTTCATCTGGTATATAGCCCTCTGCCTTTTCATCTTGTCTATTTTTCTGTGAATGTGGTTTTTGTTCCACAGGCTGCAGGATTGTAGTTAGTCTTGCTTCTGCTGTCTGCCCTCTGGTGGTTGAGGCTATCTAAGAGGCTTGATGGGAGGCTCTGGTGGTGGGTAGAGCTGACTGTTCTGCCCATATGTTTTTGAATGCTTTCTACTTCATAGGTAAGCAACCTTGACATATTAGTCATAGTTGTTTTAAGTTCCTGGTTTGATAATTCCAGTAGCCCTGACATATCTGAGTCTGGTTTTGATGCTACTCTCTCTCTTCAAACTGTGCTTTTTGCCTTTTGGTGTTCCTTGTAATTTTTTTCTTTATAGCTTAGCTTGATATACTTGATAAGAGGACTGCTGTAAATAGATATTTAGTAAGTTGGTAGTGTGTGTGTGGTGGGGGGCCAGGAAGCATTCTGTTGTCCTATTATTAGGTCTCAGGTTTTTAGTAAGCCTGAACCTCTGCATTATAAACTTCACAGGTACTTCTCAGTTTGTTTGTTTGTTTGTTTGTTTTTTACCTCCTCTTAGGTGGGACAACATGGCTAGCGTGGGACAGAATTAGGCATTTCCTTTCCTGTAGGTCACCTAGGCTATGATAAAACCCCAGACTCTGTTTAAATAGTTTCTCCTGAGGACAGATCTTATTAAGAACAGTGTGCTCAGGTGTATTTCATAATGGTTCCTTTTTCCTGTCCCCCAGCTGGAAGCATGAGGGGATTTTTCTGTGATATTCACTGTGAGAATCTTGTAGAGTTCCAGGAGGTATAATTCATAAAAGTTGGTGGGGGGTGGGCCGTCAGTGAGTAGATCCCCTTGGAGTTTTTAATCTCTCATACTTGTCCACATTGAGTCTCCAACATTTCATCAATTCCAGGTCAGGTTTCTCTATCCTGACACTGGTTCCTATGGCTGTTTCTGCTCTGGTAAGCTGTGATGCTCTGTATTTCTTGCAGGTTTCTCTAATTTAGGGGCAGCAGTTTGCCCTGTGACCTCAATTCACTTACTGATCTATGAAAAGTTGTTGATTTTTCTGTTTGTTTAGCTTTTTATTTATTGTTAAATGGAGTGGCAACTTCCAAGTTTCTTACATGCCAGACTGGAAACTGCAATTTAATTTTTCATTTCATTCCTTTTTATGGTTGAATAATATTCTACTGTATGAATATATCACACTAAGTATTAATCTGTTAATGAACATTTGGATTGTTTCCGCTTTTTGACTATTATATGTAATGGTGCTAGGAAAATTTGTGTACATTTTGTATGTGTGGCATATGTTTTCATTTCTCTAAGAGTAGACATGCTTAGTAATATGGCAACTCTATGTTTATGTTTTTGAGGAATTTCCTATTTCCAAAGTGGCTGCGCCATTTTACATTGCCACTAGCAGGGCATAAATGCTCCAATTTACTCACGTTATTGCCAACACTTGTTATTTTCCCTTAAAAGAATTTTTTTGACGATAGGCATCACAGAATGTGTGTAGAGGTATATCATTGTGATTTTGATTTGCATTTATTTTCTGATGGCTAATAATGTTGAACCCCTTTACATGTGCTTAATATCCATTTATATATCTTTTTTGGAGAAATGTCTATTCATATCTTTTACTTGTTTTTTTAAAACATGGTTATTTCTTTTTAATATTGAGTTGTAAGAATTTTTAATATATCTATATACACATTCCTTATGTCAAGCAGAGCACTGTGCACTGGTTACCAATCCCCGTGGAGGACTTTAAACACCTCTGCCCATTGCATCTTGGTGTCAGAGTCCCAAGGAAAACACAACACAGTTGATCACTGGAGGGAATAATGCTTTACTTACATAGAGAAGAGACCAAGTAAGATCAGCTGCAGTAGATCACTTTGGTCCCCCATGGCCAGCAGGTCTCTCCTTGCAACTAATGCAGTGCAATTTGCCTACATACACCCCTCTCACACTGCAGTGAAAGGACCCTGTTAATGCTCCTCAAAGGACAGATATAACAGCAGCATTGGGCTTTCCCATAATGTGCACGTGTTTTGAGCAGATACAAAAGAACATATATTGATCATTAAATAGGGAAATATATTCCCACACAAGATGATAAGTCCGGCAGAAGCTGTGTGGCTAATTATCTCTTGGTAAGGAAGTGTTCTAAGCCCAAGGCCCATTCTTATGTGTCTCAGTTGGGATCTGAAGACTGCACACATGCGACTGCCTTTCCCAACACTTATTTAGCTAAATACATAATTTGCAAATATTTTCTTCCATTCAGTGGGCTGTCTTTTCCCTTGATGGTGTCCTTTGAAGAACAAGATTTCTTGTTGGTATCCTTTGGAGAACAAGAGTTGTCAATTTTGATGTTGTCCAATTTATCTATTTCTTTCTTTTGTTGCTTGTGCCATTGATGTTCTACCTAAACAATTAGCACCTAATGGAAAACTAGAGATTCATTTACTGTCTACGTAGTTTTGCCTTTTCCTGAATGTCCTATAAATGTGATCAAATGCTATAAAGCACTTTTAGAATGACTTTTTTCATTTCATAATATGCATTCAATATTTATCCATGTTTTTGTCTGATTGGATTAATCATTTCATTTTATCACTGAATAACATTCCATCGTATGGATGCACCACAGTTTTGTACACATTTATTTATTGAAGAATATTTTGCTGGTTTCCACTTTTCAATGATTATGAACAAAGCTGAAATAAACGTAGTAGGCAGGTTTTTATGTGGACATACATATTTGAGTCAATTGGGTAAATATCTAGGAGCACAACTGCTTGATCGTATGGTGTGACTGTGTTTAGCTTTGTAAGGTACTGCCAAACTATCTTCCAAAGCAGTTTTACCGTTTTACATTCCTACTGGAGATGAAAGAGATGTCCTTTTGCTCCTTGCCAGAAATTGATATTGTCAGGGTTTTTGTTGTTGTGGTGGTTGTTTTGTTCTGTTTTTTTGACATTTTCATAGGGCTATCTGTCTTGCCTATTTAAACTTCTCTTAACCATTGTTAATAAGAGCAGAGCAAGAGCTATGCTCACCTTCTAATCAGAGGTTTTCGAATTGTGCTTAGCTGCCAGTGGTCAAGTTGATGTGGGAACTATCTTACAGTGGTGGGCTTCTATATGAAAGAAAGTATTGACTGTAATAATTTTTTAAACCATTCTGTATAGAAAAGCATCCCATAAATTGTGATTTAAGAGAGATTCTGCTCTTTCTTCTCTTTGTTTTCTGCTCTTTATCTTCACCAAAACCTTTACCTCATTTATGATCCTTGCTTTCCTTCATACATTTAATTTTTGTGCAGGTTATTTTCATCCTTTTTAAGATCTTTATATAATGCACAGTTAACTAGTCTTAATAAAAGTTTTCTTTTATCCCTTTCACTTTTTTATCTGAGGTGGAGTATTACTTTCAATAAACACTCAAGTGTTTTGTGTTTTTTTTTTTACTTCATGTTGAACAACTTGATCCCAAACTCTACACTTTTTATTTATTCTTTCTTGAAATTGCTTCTGCCCTCTTTTTTCTTTCTCCTATAGTCACTACATGTTCCTCACAAAGAGTGACAAATATTAGCCAAACTCAGTAGGCCTAGTTCTCATGATAACCTCCTCTCCTGCATATCAAGTTGCACTGAGTAAGACTTGTAATTTTTTATAGGTTAAGTATTGACTCCAAACCTGCTACAGCAAGCTGTTCATTTGTTACAGGTTTCCCAGCTACCTGAGGGCAGGGGTGGTCTTTTAAGTTAAGTTGGCCTGGATTCTTCTCTCTCCATAAGCCTTGATGATTCTTCTAAAAATAAGCAATGATTTAATGATTCGTGCTAGTTGTGAAAGTGGACCAGTCCCCTTCATTAAGCAGAACAATTGAAAAAGAGCAAAAGCAGAGAAATCCTTAACTGAGATATTCCTATTTGTTTCCTCCCCCTTTTCCTCCATCTACTATAGGCTTTTAGCCCCCAATGATACAGAAACAGCCTTGACATTAATCAGTATACAAAGGGATAAACCATAATTAGTAAGTTTAATATATCATTTTGGGTGTTAAAGCTAATTGTATTTATATTCAAATTTTAAGTCAGTTATTACCCTGGAGTAGCAATTTATAGACTTCTCTGTGGCCTAGAAAATATAGCAAAAAAAAAAAAAAAAAAAGGCCTATGTTTTTGTTTTATGCCCAAGGAATAACCTTTAGGGTTAAGGTTGTAATTTCTGGGTGGAATATTTAACGTAATTACATTCATATTCAATAGGGAATCTTTTAGAAAATCACTGCTTGGAATGCAGTTCTATAAATGTTGTATCTTGAGCCAAATTAAACATGTAAAATGCCAAGTTCTCAATCTAAGGAAAAACATTACCATCTGCTGTAATTATATAGAATGAGAAAGATAGTGAACGTATTCCCACTTATTGAACACAAAAGAGACACTGATTTTAAAACAAATTGTTGGGCCTTGTTGGTTCAGTTTCTGATGTTTTCACTCAAGCAGAATAATGTCTACATTTACTCAGTGTTATTTATTAGGTAGTTAACTATACTCACATTTTACTAAAACCTTGCAAATGTTCCTTGGCCAGAAGGAGAGTGCAATGAAACACGATTCTCTCTGTAATCAGTTAAAGATATCCAAACTGACAGTTTACTTGGGTGACAGTTTACTTGGGATTTAAACATTTCTCTAATGAGGTATGTAAGTAGTTTCACTCAACTCAAAATTTACAGTTAAGGGAATTTATACTTAAGGAATTTATACTTAAGTTAGAAATACTGACACATTTTCTCCAACATTTCTTAAGTTCTGAAGTAGTATACACAGTGCACATTTTTGTAAATTCTTCCTAAATTTCTTTGATTGACACTTTGTTCCCATAAAAATGGAAGACACACAATATGATCCAATTCAAATACTACTTATCCATGAACAAAAGAGTTATATATGGTAGGTGAGTGCAAATCATCCAGATTTTATTAAAAAATGAATAAAAGAAAGGTGATGCCCATCATCCCTGAAATAGGGCTTGTATTTACACACTTTCTGTATCAAAATGAAGTATAGATTCCAACAAATCCACTATACTTTATGCTCAATGCCACTGGGCATTTCTCACAGCAGTGTTCGCTGCCCTCAGTAAATTGTTTTTTCCTACAACATACATTTCTCTCTTTCATACTACCAAATACATTATTTATGTGTATGTTTAATTCTGTTATTGGAAAAAGTAAGTTAATTTTTAGTTATTGATTTTACTTTGTCAAACATATGTTGCTCTTTTTGTGACTAAAACAAAAAGATATATGAAAGAAACAAAAAAAATCAGTATTTCTCTAATAACTATGTTACTTAAAAAATCACATTTGGTTCAGAGAAATGCAGGATATGAGGTAGAATTACATGGAAACCAAATGTTCTAGGTTCCTTTCTCCAAGCAGCTTTCCCTAACCACGCTCACGCTGCTTCTCTCTATTAAGTACCATACCTGTGTGTTTCAATTATACATTGCATTACACCTACTTCATTTATATAATTATTAGTGTACATGCTGTTTCCACAATATTGCTAGCTTATTAAGGACATTAGATTGTATTATCTTAAAATATGCTGTCCTGAGCATAAAAGAAAGGATATATTGCTCATCGTATTCTACTTTAAGGAGCAAAGGGGTAAATTGTTCTAGATCTCCTTTAGATTGGCTTATGCTACTTTTCTGCGTGAAGTTGGTTTAGTAGAAATTCTTTCCTTTACCTCAGTGTGGAAGGCTTTGGAAGGACCAAAGTGGATTACAGGGGAAAAAAATGTGTGGAAAATACAACATACATACCAAGGAATAAGTCACAAAAGGCTAACAGTAATATTAAAAACATAGGCTCCTATTTATTGGGTGACAACCATGAGCCAAACACTTTTGACACCTGTTATAAGTGATATTAATGACAGCCTTCTTAAGTAGGTGATCTTAGGTTGAAAACACATCCTCGCCACTTGTGGTTTTTTTTTTGTTTGTTTTTTTGTTTTTTCATTCTCCTGCAGCAGAAGGAGGGACTTACTTGCTTCTTTGTCTTTGGGACCTATTACATTTCTCTCTGCAGAAAACCTGAGTTCCCAATTGCCCTGTGCAAGGTCTATAGTTCTGTGGTAGAAGGGAATAAGTTTAATTCAGGGGAAATTTTAGCATCTGGTGCATTGAATTTAAGACTTTGAAAAACCTCTAAGGAAAGGGATTTGATAGTAGAATAAGAATGGAAACTTCTGGTGGAGTCTTAATCCAGTGAGTTTAAGTTTCAGTGTTGGTTTAGTAAAAAAGACAATGTAGATTTCTCATTTTGGTGGTATGCAAAGCTGCACTGCCCCTTTTTTAGAGTTGAGCTGTTGTCTTAACTGTTACAGACTTAACAGGTAACCCTAACAAATGAGACCTTGTCTACAAGTGAGAGGTTATTTTTTTACTTGTCAATGGCTATTTTATAAGGCATCAGGTTTAATGGAAACACATGAGCTTCATCAAAAGTGTTTGTGACTTGCTGCAACTTGACTTTGAACTGTTTAAGTACAGTTATTAATATATATATATGTGTGTGTGTGTGTTTGTGTGTGTGCGTGCTGAGATGTTTTTTAGCAAGCAGGCAATTCTGAGGAAATATTTAGAATACTATGAAAAAAAGACTTTCCATATTTACAATCTTTAGATATCAAGAAATGCAACAACTATTTGCTATTTTTATTGTGCTTTTAAGCCCAAATGAAGGCAGGTAGAGTAAATGATTTGTGTGTCCCAGAGCACTAGTTTGTGAGGTTCTGAATTTTAGTTGTAGACAGTGCTAGAGCAGCTGAGTGAAATGCCATTCATTATTTGTGATCATAGAGGGGCAATTTAAGGGGCTATCCTTGTATTCAAGTAGCTTATCCATAGGCACAAGAGACATCCATCCTTTTGTCATATGGTCAAGTTGGCCTTGGATTGTTTAGTTGCATACGTTTGGACACCTGACCATAGCTACTGAATTTGAGACCTAAATTAGACAGTCTTTGAAAGCATGTGGGAAAATTGGTCTTCACTGTACACTAAGGGACCCATTGCAAAATTATTAATGGCAACTTCATCTCAGAAATCTACTGAACAATATTCTCCATTTGATGCATTCTCCAGTGTATAAGGAACAAACCTAATCTAAAAGGCAGGTTTCACAGGCCTAAGCAATTCCATACCAGAAGAAAGAATGTATGAAAAGATCTATTCAAAAGAGAGTGGATGCTTTGTTAATAGACTGACTTATAATCAATTCAGCTCTGGAATTTCAGAAATATGGAGAGTAGAGGAGAAATTAATATTCAAATTAACTGATTTCAATAAGCCATATGAAAAAGAAGGACACGTCAAATAAGATCTGGTATTTGAGGGATACTAACACTTCCAATTTGTAAAATTTTCCAGAAGGCAGCCATGTCTCAATTGACACTGTCTGAATCCTCTATTTGTGGTAATTAAATAATGACAAAACTAACATTTTGATAGGAGATTCCCTCAATTGTATTAAAGCATGTTGGTCATGGGCCCTCCTCGATGACTAGCATTGACTGACCAAAGGGCATCTATTTTCTTTTCTTTCCTACCTGTAAGAGAGAAGAGGGTTGCTTCACCTTTTTTGCTGAGTGAAAATTGAGCCCAAAGAGAAATACTAATACATTTTGGGAATATCTCTGAAAAAAATAAAACCTCTTGTTTTTATTTTTTCTTCCAAACTTGGTCATCTGCTTGCTCATTGGCCTGTGGAGCTGTCCCTGTATTACTGGAGAAAGGAAGGGGAGCATTTTGGAGAGATGATATAGTAAAGTATTCCCAAGGAAGTGGGAGAGAAACACCTCTAGTTTCCAATGCATGAAGCCATTTTCCTATTTTTTTCCTATCCACATTTTAACAAATCTTGAAGAAACATATACAGACCAAGAGAGGGTGAGAGAAAACTTGTGTGAAAGCCAGCCCCAAACCATCTGCTCTGTTTAAGCTATCCATGATGCAGAAGTAAAGCATTGGGGGAAATTAAAAAAAAAACAACTCCATATTACCCAAAGCTTATAGAATTTAGCCATCTAAATTCCTATCAAAATTACAATGGCATTCTCACAGAAATAGAAAGAAAAAAAATCCTAAAGTTTGTATGGAACTACAAAAGACTTCAAATAGCCAAAGCAATCCTGAGAAAGGAAAACAAAGCTAAAAACATCATGCTTCCTGATTTTATGCTGAACTACAAATCTATAGTAATTAAAACGAGATGCGGGAGGGAGGAGATACGGGAACGTGTGTATATGTGTAGCTGATTCACTTTGTTATAAAGCAGAAACTAACACACCATTGTGAAGCAATTATACTTCAGTAAAGATGTTTAAAAAACAAACAAACAAACAAACAACAAAAAACAGTGTGGTACTGGCATAAAAATAGACATATAGACCAATGGAACAGAAATGGGAGCCCAGAATTAATCCCCCACAAATATGGTCAACTAATATTTGACAAAGGAGACAGGAACACCCAATGGGGAAGGGAAAGTATTTTCAACAAATTGTGCTGGGAAAACTGGATAAACACACGTAGAAAAATTAAATTGGACCCCTACTTTATACCGCTTGCAAATACTAACTTGAAATGAATTAGAGACTTAAACATAAAACTTGATACCATAGAACTCCTAGAAGAAAACGTAGGGAAGAACCTCCTCGACATTGGTCTTGGCAAAGATTTTTTGGATATGACACCAAAAACACAAACAAAAGCAAAAATCAAGTGGGACTACATCAAGCATAAAAGCTTTTTCACACCAAAAGAAACAATGAACAATGCAAAAACAACCTAGAAATGGGGAAATTTTTTATAAAACATATATCTGATAAGGGGTTAATATTCTTCCAAATTTATAAAGCACTCATACAACTCAGTAACAAAATAAATAATCCAATTAAAAAGTGGGCAGAGGAACTAAATAGACATTTTTCCAAAGAAGATATTCAAATGACCAAAAGGTACATAAAAAGATGCTCAACATGACTAATCATCAGGGAAATGCAAATCAAAACCACAATGAGATATTACTGCACACCTCTTAGAATGCCTATTATCCAAAGTTCAAAAGATAAGGAATTTTGGAGAGGATGAGGAGAAAAAGGAACACTTGTACATTGTTGTTGAGAATGTAAATTGGTGCAGCCACCATAGAAACAGTATTTTTATCAAAAAATTAAAAAAAAATCGAACAATTATATGATCCAGCAATTCCACTTCTGGGTGTATACCCAAAGGAAATGAAAACAGGATATCAAATAGATATCTGCACTCTCATGTTTACTGTAGCATTACTCACAATAGCCAAGATATGGAAACAACCTAAGTGTCCATCAAAAGATGAATGGATAAATAATTATATATATATAATTCAGCCATGAGAAAGAAGGACACCCTGCCATTTGAGACAACAGGGATGTACCTTGAGGACATTATGTCAAGTGAAATAAGCCAAACATAGACAATTACTGTATGATATTCCTTATAAGTGGAATCTAAAAAAGTCAAACTTGCAAAAACAGAGTAAAATGGTGGTTAGCAGGGGATGACAGGGAGGGGATAGGACAGAAATTATTTAAGGTTACAGATTTGAAATGAGTAGTAAATAAGTCCTAGAGATCTAAAGCACAGTAGAATGAATATAGACAATGTTATTTTATTATAATATTCAAACTTGCTAAGACACTCAATCTTAATTATTCCAAAACCTAAAAAGAAATAATTATGTGCTATGATAGAGGTGCTAATTACCACTACAATGGCAATAATATTACAATATTGAAATATATTGTAATATATGAATATCAAATCAGTATGTGTACCCCTTAAATTTAGACAATATTATATATCAAAAGTATTTAAAAAATTTTTTTAATAATACATTTAAACCATAAGTTGTAGATGCAAATTAAGATTTTGACAAAATTCAACATCCATTTATGATAAAAAACTCTCCAGAAAGTGGGCATAGAGTGAACATACCTCAACACAATAAAGCCTATATATGACAAACCCACAGATAACATCATACTCAACAGTGAAAAGCTGAAAGCATTTCCTCTAAGATCAGGAATGACAAGGATGTTCACTCTCACCACTTTTATTCAACATGGTATTGGAAGTCCTAGCCACAGCAATCAGATAAGAAAAAGAAATAAAAGGAATCCAAATTGGAAAGGAAGAAATAAAACTGTCACTGTTTGCAGATGAAATGATACTGTACATAGAAAATCCCAAAGATGTCACCAGAAAACTGAGTTCATCAGTGAATTCAGTAAAGTTGCAAGATACAAAATCAATATACAGAAATCTGTTATATTTTTATACACTAACAATGAACTAATTAGCCATAACCCCGTATCAGTCATATCATTTGCAAATATTTCCTCCCATTCAGTAGATTGTCTTTTCGTTTTGTCAATGGTTTCCTTTGCTGTGCAAAAGCTTTCAAATCTAATGAGGTCCCATTTGTTTATTTTTGCTTTTATTTCCTTTGCTTTAGGAGACGGCTCCAAACAAATATTTCTGTGATTTATGTTAAAGAGTATTTTGACTATGTTTTTTTCTAGTTAGGCACATGAAAAGGTGCTCAACATCACTAACCATCAGGGAAGTGCAAATCAAAACCACAATGAGATGAATGACAAATGTTAGTGAGGATATGGAGAAAAGGGAAGCCTCATACGTGGTTGGTGGGCATGTAAATTGGTGCAGCCACTGTGGAAAACAGTATGGAGGTTTCTCAAAAAACTAAAAATAGAACTACCATATGACCCAGCAATTCCACTCTTATGTATATATCTGAAAAGAAACAAACAAACAAACAAACCCTAATTTGAAAAGATACATGCACCCCAATGTTCATAGCAGCATTATGTACAATTTCCAAGATACGGAAGCAACCTAAATACCCATGAATGGGTAAACAGATGAATGGATAAAGATGATGTGGATACACACACACACACACACATATATATAAAATGGAATACTACTCAACCATAAAAAAGAATGAAATTTTGCCATTTGCAGCAACATGGATAAGATAGAGAAACACAAATACTGTATGATATCACTTATATGTGGAATCTAAAAAGCACAACAAGCTAGTGAATATAACACAAAAAAAGCAGACTCACAGATACAGAGAACAAACTAGTTGTTACCAATGGGGAGAGGGAAGTGGGGAGGGGCAGTGTAGACATAGGGGACTAAGAGGTACAAACTATTAGATATAAAATAAGTTACAAGGATATATTTTACAACACAGGGAATATAGCCAGTATTTTATAATAATTATAAATGGAGTGTAACCTTTAAAAATTATGAATCACTATGTTTTACACCTGTAACATGTAATATTGTACATCAACTATACTTCAATTAAAATTTTTTTAAAAAACCCATAAATTAGAGTTTTAACATAAACCTGCTGAGATTGAAAAAAATAATGAGATTTCTTCTTTAACCACAGTAACTGCCAATTACGGTAAAAGGCTAAAATACTTTTAAGAGAGGCATTATTTAGGAGTAAATTTTGATATGGCTTAACTGGGGGTGCAGTTGTTTGGAAAAATAAACCATTTGTGTGCAAATCTAAATGAATTGAGAGATCTTAATAACCAAATACTCTGGTGGAAATTTATAATGGGTACAGTGATGCATAAAAGTCAAGTAGTAGAATACAGAGAAGACCAAAAAGAGGAGTTACTTAATTTGAACTCTGTAAAGGAGAGAAAAGTTTTCTCTTGGCAAAAGAAATAGGAAAACATAAAGAATGGGAGAAAAGAAAATTTCTGAGAAAATTTGGAGGACGAAAAGAAAATTTCTGAGAAAATTTGGAGGGCTGCAGTGAGATAAGGGGGACCTATTTTATGAATGTTCTTATAGACCATATTAAGTAAATTTCACTTTATTTTGAAGTCAATGGGGAATCACTATGGGGATTAAAGCACTGGGATTATATAGTATCACCGTGGAATATCTCTGACAGCAGCATATATGATTGATGAGGATAAAGTCTAGAAACAGAATCCTAGGGAAGTGGTGGGTGAGGTATTATGTGGTCCTAGACCACAAATGGCAGTAGAAAAATAGAAGAGGGAAAATGGATGAGGTTTTTAGTGGGCAATATTAATAGGAATAATATCTCACACACTGTGTGCGAGAAATAGCTGGTGTTCAGGAGACTCAAAACATGAAATTGATAGTAGCGATGTCAAACAGAAAGAAAATCAGGTAGGGATTCAGGAATATAAAGGAACTAAAAAGCACCACACTAGGGACCTTCTGTAGGTTATAATTCTCAGATCATCACATTAGCACTATATATAGGTATGCATGATCAGAACTGTTAGTCAACTGTACAGGTGATAAAATAGTAACTTAACTGTTTCAAATGACTTACCAAGTCTCATAGATCATAAGTGCTTAGTAAGGCTTCAAATCGTCTGTATGCTGGCCAGTGTAAAATATTGTGGTCCTAATTTAGAAAAGCATTTCTAAAAATGAAAAATGACTCCATTCAGAGTAACTGATTACATACAGACGAATTCTGATTAGATAGCCAAAGTGAATGTGCAATATTTTTCTGAGTACTTGAAAATCTGATAATGTGGTTTCACTTTTTCCTGCTGGATCCTTTAAAATAGATTCCAAATAAAGAAAAAGAGTGAGAGAGAGTAGGCAAATTCTAAATATTGTGTTCAAATCAGAGCTCCGTCTTTCCATGACTCACGTAACCGTGAGCAATACTTAAATCTTTGCTATAGCAATTTCTTCATGTGTAAAATAAGAACACTAATCATACACAACTTACAGTCTATTTATAACATGTAACCTATAAAGTTTAAAGTTTTGACACTGAGTTTGTCCTCTACAAATATTAAGTAACATTATTCCAGATTAACAGACAAATGTCCTATTTCTTATAAAATATTCAACTACAAGGCTTTTGGAAACACAATCATATTTCCTTTCCCTAAATTTTGGCTTACATAAATTTTATAAATTCTGAAATAACATTCTGCAGTAATAGTAGAAGAAAGAGACTGATTCCCAAGCAAAGATGTAGAAGTAAACAAACATGTACTTTTTAGGTGAAAACCTAAAAACAAACAAACAAACAAACAAAAAAACAAACTGCAAGAACATCTCATATATAGAAAGATATTAGGTTGGATTTTTTTTCTCATATAACTTCACATATTCTTTCCTTAAGCACATGGCTGTTTTCTTTTTTTTTTCTTCCTTTATACAAACTTTTAAAAATAATACATATAAAGGAAGAATTTTTAATACATAAAGGAAGAATTAATTGGCATTAAAAATCTTGCTACTGCATAGCTTTTACCTATTTTTGATAACAGCTTTCTTTCTATGAATTTCATTCTTACCAATGGCAATAAAACATGCTTTTTAAAAAAACTGATCCAATCACTTTAATTTTTAGAATAATTCCTGTTTTTACTTCAAGCAGATGTCAATGTTTTAGTATCCAAAAACTTGGGGCTATTTTTCTAAAATAGCTCACTGCATCTGGTCTATCTACCCAAAAATCCTCATCCCATTAACATGACAGCTATCATTAGGAGAGGTTCCAAGCATCCTTGTAACACAGTATTTTAGTGAATTTATATGTTACTAGCTTTGAAGAAAATTGCAGAAAATATTGCTTCAAGGGTTATGCATTTATAGGATCCATAACACATTTCAGGTGAAAATTCTTAAGATCTTTCCTGGAAGAGAAACAAAACATTTCCTTAGTGGAAGCTGTCAAGAGTAGTTAAACTGACTGAATAAAATGTTTAAGTGATTAAATATTAATTAAACCTATTATGAAGTGGAAACATATATGTGGTTGAAAAACAAATTATTTGGGATATTATTAGAATCATTGAACCCTCTTTTTTTCATAATGAAAGCATCACATAAGCCTCAACACTGTAATGCACTATAGAGGACTCTGTTGGAAATTTCCCATCAATTGGGAAGAAAAGTTCAATGAAGTAGATCTAATTCAAATACATGCAGATATTTAAAAATTGGGATTTTCTGAAGAATCTTCTCTTTAGTAGGTTACTTAACTGTGATTCAGTGACTGGCTATGTCTCTATTTTTAAAATTAAATTATTCAACAAAGAGTTATTGAGTATCTTCTATATCACAAGCACTGTTTTCTGGGGACATCTAGATAGATTATGGAACAATTATTTCAAGAAAATCACAGCCAGTGGTGAAGAAGACTAAATAATGAAACACATTGATTATCTAGTCCTCATTGCTCTTAACATAGTGCCTCTTTGCTTTTGAAATAGTGGCTGTAGAAACCATACACAGTTTCTTAAAACTTTGGTTCTGCTTTGTACTGTTGATCCAGTTTCAGATTTTTTATCCTACCCTACCCTTGGTAAGGAAGAGCTTTTCCATCCACTCTATCCTGTTGGGTCTTTGACATATTTTATTGACTGATGTTCAGGCATTCTCTAGTCTCACTTTGATAAAGAAAGACGAACAAACAACCAAGATGTGGAGAAAATTCCTAAAAGAAAATAAAGTCTTTAGGACCCCAATGTCCAAACATACGGATTTGGCAGAGCTGGTGCTGGGAGGGTTGGGGAAATCCTGTGAAAATATATGCTGAAGTGGAATCTTAGAGCATGAGAAAAGTTTCTCCAACTAAAAAAGGAGCTTGTAGAAGAGCAATGAGTACTGAGCAAAGACTGCATTTGGAGAGCTCAGACCATGACTGAAGGTTGGACTGCCAGAGTCAGAGGTCATAGGAAAATGAACAGCATAATAATGCCTTAATTTGTTTTAGGACTGGCTAAATAAACCAGGGGAACTACTTAAGTCAATACGTCTGAAAAAAAAAAATACAGAAACAAATTGTAGAGCGAATCCAGTGAAACATAGGGAGATTGTCAATAATCAAATGCAATATACAAGACAAACAAAAAAAAACATAAAGCAGTTACTTTTGTTTTCAGTCAATTTTTGATTCATATTATAGAAAGTCTAAAAATAATAAATTCCTGTAAATATATATTTCCTAAGCGACAGAGGGGAACATTTTCTTATGGGCTAAAATTGTGATATGTCACTTTATTTAGAATATATTAAAATATTTAGACCTGTGTCAGGAAGACTACATTCCTGACAGTTTTATGGAAAATAGAATATTTTAAAATTTCCCTTCTTACCTTTTGCTACTACTTTTTGCAGAGCATATCATCTGTTCATCTAAGCAGAGAAAGAGATTTCTGCTGTAAGAGTTATATTACTCTGTACATTTTGAATAGAAAATAAAAGTTGAAGAAGATAAATATAAGAGAAAAAACACTGAACTTTAACAAGGAAAAAACACATAAGGGCAAACAAACAAAAAAGAATGAAAAGAACTGTTTGATGATGAAAGAAAATCAGAGTCAGACATAAAAGGAAATTAACAAAAAAGAACATCCTCTCCATTTAATTTGCAATTATTAAATTGTTAACTAAAATAGCCTCTTAAAACTACACAGAGGTAAATAACAGGATGAAATGTAGGAAACTACTTGTGGCTTTTAAAAATGTCCCTTGCAAAGCAAATGTGTTTAAAAAAAAAACACAAAACCAAAACCAAAAAACCTTGTTTCATGGATCTCTTGTGTTTCATGGATTTTCCCATGATAGCCTGAAAATGTATTCAGTTCCTATCCATTTAAAAAGAATGTTTTACCACACCACTAATTACAAAGTATATTGTTCAAGCAAAAGGGGTGAGGGCAGCTAAAATATCCCCATCTGTTTTGAAGATCTCATTAAGATGCCTCTATACTATTTCACTGAGAAACTATTTCATAACAAATGTATTCCAAAGCATATTCTACATTAGCTGGAGCACAGTAGGGGCTGGAAAGAGTGACAGAGGCTCTGGAGAAATCTGATTTGTTTGTTTGTTGTTTGTCTTAACTAGTAGAGGCGCCCAGGGCATTGCATTTAATAGAGCTATATCAGAAATGTCGACACATCAACAAATGCTGGAATACAGCACATTTTTTATGTCTGGGTTTTTTGCTCCCTGATTCTTCTGTTTCCCGCTGGAGGACTTTTTATTTATATTGATATTAACCAGGTTAGTCTTTCTTAGACTTTCTCTGTACCTAGGTAAACTTGTATCAACTAAGCATTTTTAAGAAATAATAATAGTGTCTGCTTTTACTATTTTGAAGAGTATGTGCATTTAGTAGTGTGATGGTTTAAGTTTGTTTTTTGTATTTGTTTTAAATACAGCATTGTATGTATGATAAGTTTCAAGGAAGTCAGTGTGTCTGATTTTGATCTAATCTACTGATTATACATCCCATAAGTGGGCTTGAACTAATAGTTTCCAACCAAGATGGGGCAAATTTCCCTTGTTGAATTTAGGAATGACAGAAATACAGGTATTGAAAGGAGTGAAATCTGTTATGCAGCTTGTCAAATTGATATAAATAGTCTGAATTAAGCATATCAAGTGTAAGATTCAAAATAATTCAAATACAATGATCAGTGGTAAACTACCAGTTTGTGTGTGTGTATATGTGTGTGTGTGTGTGTATGTGTGTGTGTGTGTGTGATGTCTTACAATGAGCACTTTCTCAATCAAAATTATGTTTTTTTTTTCTTTTATAAGCATATACAGTAGGGTCTTCTATTTACAATATTCTGTCAAACATTCAGATATATTAAATGATTTTTTAAGGACACAGTGTGGATAAGTGGAGATGGAAAGATGGAACCCTGTTCCTTCACCTCTGAATTGCTTTCATCTTCCATTGTTACATGATTATCTCATTATGAGAGTAAGTGAGAAAGACAACTCCTGAAACAACTAAGGTTAAAAGGAAGGTTAGGAAATCAACATACAGTGAATAACCATAGTGTTCGACATAATTGATGATGATAATCTACCTTAATTTTTCCTAGTGATTCTTAGTATGAATTATGACATTAAATCAATGAACATAAATTCTCAGAAGACTTCCTGGCATTAATTCTGTAATAAGGCCAGCCTTGGTCAAATTTATGAGGTAGAAAACATTATTATTATTATCATTATTCCCTCTGATCTAGCAATTATTCCACCCCTCTCATTTATGTCCCCATTATCTCGGGCATATATTTCCACATTTCTAGTTCCTTATTTGGGATTTCCCACACAGGAGTGCATCTCATGGTCTACTTTTGCTATCCCTAGATTCCTCCACACTTTCTGGATTGTTAACAGAAGTAAAACTCTTGGGAGTCTGCTTTCTGTTTTCCAAAATGATAACTAGTGTTGAGGATTCTTTCTATCCCCTGTCTCAACCTCCATTTGGGTTTGTGTGTGTGTGTGTGTATGTGTGTGTTTAACAATAGATTATATAGAGGTGAAGTGTTCAACTTAGCAAACTTTATTAGTAAATATGAGACTTGCAGTTTCATAAGAAAGAAAGGCTATTGGAATACCATCTATGAACACGTAGCAGCTTACATGCTTATTCTTTTTACTATGGGGAATATAATGACCTCCATGGAAAGCTATAAATTAATAAGAATGATCTGTCAGTAAATGCATTAGATAATGATTAAGGGAATTACACTATACAGTATTCAGAAAACTATACAGTGTTCATTGATAAAGTGTGAATGGATTTATGGCTTCCTGGGCTAGGTACAGGGCTAGGCACATTGAGTATAATAGTGAACAGACTAGATGTATAGACATGACACTAATTAAGTTTACTCAGTGGTGCATTCAGTTCTGGCTCTACTACTTATGTGTCCCTTTGAGAAAATTTCTAACCCTCAATGAGATTGTTTCCTCATATAAAAAATAAAGATTATGGTATCTTCCTTGTAGGATTGCTTTAAGGACTTTATTATGTAATGCATATTGATGATGTAACTCAGTGATACAAAGAAAATATTCAACAACAGTTAGCTATCATTATTTTATTTTCTAATACTTGGAAGCATATTAAGATTATATTCATCACTTTTGTCTAACATGTTTCATCTTGTTCCTTTAGTTATATCATACTGGTGAGAGCAGTATGGGAGGAAATGTGAGAATGTACACATATACTAAAAACAGTTATTGGCTTTTACAAAGACTACCATGTCTGATTCAATGTAGTCATTAATTTGTGTGTATAAGAAATAAATTATCAATATACTTTAATAACAATTATTTATTTTAATTGATTACTGAAACCCCATGTGAATAGCATAGGACAAATATTCATAGGCATTTTAAAAAAGGAAATTAAAGGATCATACACCATGATCAAATGGGATTTATTTCAGGGATGCAAGGATGGTTCAATATCTATACATCAATCAAAGTGATAAACCACATTAACAAAATGAAAGATAATAATCATAGATACAGTAAAAGCTTCTGACAAAATTTAACATCCCCTTACAATGAAAACTCTCAACACAGTAGCTATAGAGGGAATGTGCCTCAACATAGTAAAGGCCATATATGACAAGCACACAGCTAACATCATACTCAATAGTGTAAAGTTGAAAGCTTTTCTCTAAAATGAGGGACAAGACAGGGATGGCAACTCTTGCCACTTTTATTCAAAATATTATTGGAAGACAGAGCCAAAGCACTCAGGCAAGAAAAATAAATTAAAGCCATCCAAATCAGAAAGGAAGAAGTAAAACTGTCACCATTTGCAGATGACATGGTATTATATATAAAAAACCCTAAAGACACCTCCAAAAAACTGTTAGAACTAGTAACAAATTCAGTTAAGTTGCCAGATACAAAATCAACATACAAAAATCTGTTGCATTTCTACACACTAACAATGAACTATCTGAAAGGAAATTAAAACAATCCCATGTACAACTGCATCAAAAAGAATAAAATACCTGGGAATAAATTTAACCAAAGAGGTAAGACACCTTTATGCTGAAAACTATAAGACACCAATGGAAGAAACTGAAGAAGACACAAGTAAATGGAATGATATTCCATGTTTATGGATTGGAAGAATCAATATTGTTAAAATGTCCATAATATACCAATGTGTAGAGCCAATGGAATCAATCCCTAACAACATTACAATGGAATTTTTTCACAGAAATAGAAAAAAACAATCCTGAAATTTGCATGGAACCATAAAGCACCTCAAGTAGCCAAAGCAATCCTGAGAAAGATGGAAAAAGCTGGAGGCATCACACATCCTGATTTCAAACTATATTACAAAGCTACAGTAATCAAAAAAGTGTGATATTGGTATAAAAATAGACAGATAAACGGACCTGAATAGAGAGCCCATCAATAAAACCACACATATATAGTCAATTTATGACAAAAGGTCAAGGATATACAATGGGGAAAGGACACTCTTTTTAATAAGTGGTGTTTAAAAAACTGGGCATCCACATGCAAAAAAATGAAACTGGAGCACTGTCTTATACTATACACAAAAATTAACTCAAAATGAATTAAAGACTGAAATATAAAACCTTAAACTATAAAATTCCTAGAAGAAAATTCATATAACTCAATAGCAAAAAAACAAACAATCCAATTAAAAAATGGCAGAGGATTCTGAATATATATTTTTCCAAAGAAAACATACAGATGGTCAACAGGCACATGGAAAGATGCTCAACATCACTAATCATAAGAGAAATATGGATGAAAACCACATTGAAATATCACCTCACACCTATTACAATGGCTATTATAAAAAAAAAGTAATAATAAGTATTGGTGAGGATATAGAGAAAAGGCAACCCTTGTGCACTGTTGGGGGGAATATAAATTGGTGTAGTTACTATGGAAAACAGTTTGGAGTTTCCTCAAAAAATTAAAATCGAACTACCAAAGGATCCAACAATTCCACTCTGGGTATTCAGCTGAAGAAAGTGAAAACACTGGAAAAGATATAAGTACTCCCATTTTCATTGCAGCATTATTCACAATAGCCAAGATAATGGAAATAACAAAAGTGCCCATCGACAGATGAATAGATAAAGAATGTATGGTATCTACATACAATGGAATATATCTCAACCATAAAAGAGAATGAAAGCTTCCCATTTTCAACAACACAGATGGACCTTGAGGACGTTATGCTAAGTGAAATAAGTCAGAGAAATACAAATACAGTATGCAAAATGTGTAAAGGGAGTCCAAAGGTACAAACTTTCAGTTATAAAATAAGTCATTGTGATGTAATGCACAGCATGGTGACTATAGTTATTAACACTATATTGCATATTTGAAACTTGCTAAAGAGAGTATATCTTAAAAGTTCTCATCACAAGAAAAAAAAATTAATTACGTATGGTGACAAATGTTAATGAGAATTATTTTGGTGATTATTGTTCAGTAGATACAAATATGGAATCATTATTTTGTACACCTTAAATTAATATAATGTTTTATGTCAATTACACCTCAGTAAAGAAAAAGACAGTGGATTTTTGGTAAGAGGGGGAATAGGAAAAATCACAGATTTGGGGAGGGTAAGAAGACAAAATGAGTAAATGGCAGTGTAGTATTCTGGATTGGATCCTGAAACATAAAAGGGATATTAGTGGAAAAGGTGAAATTTGCATAAAGTGTGTACTTTTGTTAATACTATTATATCAGTGTTATTTTGCTTTGAAAAATGCACCGTGGTTATGCAAAACAGCAACATTAGGTGAAGCTAGGGGAAGGGTATACAGGAACTTTGTGTCAACTTCACATCTCTTAAAATTATTTCAAAAGGAAAAGTTTTTCTTTATATGATAATTTTCAGTATTTGGGTTATCTATAGTTTTGTGAAAGATTAAAGTTGTTAGTAAATAAACCACATGTGGAGGGAACTGGCCTGTGAAACACTCAGTAATTCTTAATTAACTTTTCCCCACCCCACACACAGAATACACAAGAGGAGTTTTGAATATGTTTTGAATATTATTGTTAAATTGAAGCATTAAAAATCGAGTCAACCAGCAGACTTGACATTTCTTGTATTTTTCTTATTATGAATTGCAAAGGAAAAAAGAAAAGAAAATCTGAAGTGGTCATATAAGTGAAATGAACTACTTTTCAGTAAAAAGCATCATTATGCTTTCCTGGGCAAAATTAATTATAAAAATAGTACTTTAGTAAAAAATAATTGACCACCTATCATCAGGCATAGCTACACACTCATTTCTCATTAAGCATACAGAGATTGTTGCTCATATAGATGATCTCAATTATAAGGATGCATGTAGATTATATTTCATAATATGAACAGGTATAACAATGAAGATATTTTATATTAATAAAATATAGAAATTATTATAAATACTATACATGTTTGGAAATATATAAAAAAATAAATTTCTGACCAATCATTTGACAGCTATAGCATGTCTAACACTTCAGGCTCCAACTGGTACTTGTTTGTTTGTGGAAAATATTGATCATCCTCATGAAAGTGGAAGAGAAGAATGGAAAATATTGATAAATTTATTTTCCTTACACAACCATCATGAAAATTAATTGAAACTCTGGTTTAGTTTTAAAAGGTATTCAAGTAAAGGTGAATAATTGATATTTGTTTTTGAATAATCATTATTTTTATTACATAATTAATACATGTTCATTGGAGACTGTTTAAATAATAACAAATGTGATAATGGAAAAAATGGAAAGCTATTGGAAATTTTTTACTGTTTATTTTTTTCTCAGTAATTTTTTCTTTACAATGAAGAATGTTGGTATTCACATATGTATGTATTAAAGATTGTATTTATTTCCTTGTTTTTTTAATAAGACCCTGTATCTGATTTTCCTTCTTTTTTGGAACATTTTGTAGTAATTCTTTTGACACAATTCTGTTGGAGTATATGTATCTCCCCTGAGAAGCTTCTTATCACTTTAAATATTTTTATCTGATTGGCAGTCTTTTTAAGTTATTTTCTTTGTGTTTGTTGTTTAGAAGTATCACCAAAATATGTCCCATGTGAATTTATTCGTATTTTTCTGCTACCTATTCATAACGTTCCTGGATAAATTCTGGAATCTTTGTTCTCATTTGATCTTTGAATAGTGTATGGCATTCATTCTCTTTCTCTTCTGTGAGCTTCCTACTAGATAAATTTTATATTTTTTTATTCTATCCTCATTGTCTTTCCCATTTTCCAATTCCCAAGGGATGCCAGTGCTGCTGTTCCACAGATCATACTTTGAGGAGTAAAGCTCAATATTATCTCCTGTCTTACTTTTACAATTCATTGTGGAATTTTTTAAGGCAAGGGACTATGTTTTCACCAAACCTGCACCATCTCCTGTAAACCTTATTAATGGTATTGTCATGTAAGTTAGTCTTTCACTCAAGTAGCCCATATAATCAATTTATGTTGATAATATCTTTCAAATAATTTTAATTACTTTCCTATTTTCGTAAGTCCCATTCATGCTACATTGTTCGGTCCTTTATCTTTTCATGCTTCCTTAATTCAAATAGCCTCTTAAATTATCCCTATATTTTTACCCTACTCCTTCTAATTCAGATTTGTCACCACTGTGATCTTTCAAAATTACAAATATGATTTTACCAAGACTTAAAACCATCCCATATCTTCTCATTATTTAGAGGACAAACAACAACAAAATAATATATCTTTCTTTTTACATTTTTTGGCTTCAGCTGCCCAAATCATCTCTGTAATAACTGCTGTCAAAAAGTTAATATAATGAGCAAAATGTGATTTCACCTGAATCTCCTCCCCCATTCCAAATACAAGTGACTATCTTCAGGTTATGGTAATAGGGTACAGTGATTGAGAATCACTGCAAAGTGTGGGGAAAAGCACAAGACATTAAAGATTAAGAATTTACATTTTGGTTTGCATATATGAATATGCTTATAGAATAAATTAAAGAATAGCCTCATTGCTGCTGTTTACAGGGTTTATTACAGGCTGCCACATTAAAAATCTAGTTAATTATAAAACCATTTTAATGAATCATGGCTAAAGAATCTATGCAGCTGTGGATGATTTTAACATCTTATCTATAATGCAATTAATAAAGTGATAATTTACTGTCAGAGACAATCTATCTGACTGTAAGTTCAGAGCTTAGATCTACCCTGTCCATCTTCATTAAACTAATTCAGCTCAGAAAATTCCCCTTTCTGAACTAATTTCTTATTACTGTGAAAGGAATTTCATATGTTGATCCAATCTAAAAGAATGCATAGAGCTAAACTCATTATATTATTCTTCCCTAAAAACAACTTTACATTTCAGTTATTTTTTGTGTGTATAATTACTCTATTGGCTAACTGTACTAAAATGTTAAATCTGTCATTCCTTTGTTTTTCTTTGATACTTGAATTTTACTGAATAATAACACCAAGTGATATTTATATCAGTCCCACTGTAATTAGTATACTGAAATGGAATTTGAATAGAGCCAGGAGACACAGAGACATTGTACATGTGTGGAACATAGTGCATGAAAATTAAGGAAACAATAAACATGTGGAAAATAATATGTTGCTTATCACGGAAGATAAACCAGAAGAAGAAACTATTGCTGAATGTCTCAAGCGATAGAGAGGTACAGGTGGATAAATTTTTTTTTCTTTTTTAAGTGTGGTTGTCTTGCCATTTTAGAGAAGATTCTGTATTGGGTAGATAGTTGAGCAAAATTTATTCTACATTCCTTCCTAAAATAATCTAAGAAACCATGAAAGATATCAATTGCTATTAATTAGATTGTTTTTAAGCATTATTAGAGAATTGTTTTTCAGGAGGTCCCTTTCACTCAATCCCTAGCAGGTAACTTTTTCCATTTGCTACTGCCACCCTTTAGATTAATCCCTCCTAATTTCTCACTTGGAATGTTGCTATAAGCATTTTGACTGTTCTTGCCCAAGCTGAATCCATCCTTCTCACTGTTGTCATCATTGTATTTCTCAAACAGAAATCTAAGTTTGATGTTCGTGTATAATCTCTGTTACATAGAGAATAATGCCTAAACTTCTTGATCTGGTATTTAAGCCTTCCTAATATTTGGCCTAACTATACGTTAACCTTTATATTTTGTCACTTCTCCACCCTGTCCTAATAGTGATGAATTTTTCACCATTCTTTTATGATGTTACAAAAGTCCATGCGTCTATTTCAATGCACTTATTTTCTCTAAGATATATTATCCCTTCTTTTCTCCTTCATCATTTAAAAGTCAGTTCAAATGGCATTTCCTCTTCAATGCATTCTGTTACTATCCAAGACAGCAAAGGAAAACATGCTTAGCTTCTATGGTTCCACAGAATTTTTGTATATCTCTGTCTCTTTTATTTTCTTGTTTTTACACATTGAACTAAAAATCTAGACTTTAATGCATAGTAAAATATTATTAAATTTTGTAAAATTTAAATTCACCTTTAAAATATTACACAAGCTTCCCCATGTGTTAAGTAGCATAGCAAATGAGAAAATGTGTTTCAAGCTCTTTAGTTTCAAACAATTATAAGTTGATTGAAATTAATCTTGTTTAATCTCATGATTTGTATAATGTTCAATTTCTTCTTGGATTCAATCATGCAATATCCCATAGTATGTATATATATGGTATATAGAAAGTTTATAGCATTTATGTATTTCTGACATTAATGTAATTCATGGGATCTTCAGCTTTTCCCTTAATATTAATGAGTTTCTTGAGATTATATCTATTTCTTAATCATAACTACATCTGGATGTTAAAGTATAGCAGCTATTAAAGTGCCTAGCACATAATAGGGAATCAATAGACATACACTGAATATAGTTGAATAAATCTCTTCTAAAAGACCAGTGACAATGTGCAAATTAATGTAAATATAGAATAAAGTTACCATCTCCTTCAAAATTCATGATTTTGGAAGATTGCTGCCTTCTAAAATGTATTTATGTTACATATAAAGAGTTTTGTCTTATCAGAGCATATTCTGATTTCATAATCAAAGTCAGTAGAAAATTGAATTTACTTAATAGAAAACTGTATCTTTTAGAAAACATTAAAGAAACCACCTATATGTTAAAAGGTAGCTAATTCTGACATCTTAGAATTTTTTTCTGATTCACACATTAATACCATGAACCATCCTTATAGTAAAGTAATAACAATACATTTGTAGCACTAGATTTAGTCAAACATTCTATTCAATCATGTCTTTCACAAGTCCTCTAAACTCTAATAAAGTGTATTGTATTTTTTTTCCTGTATTCTCATATCTTTCTTTGATGGGGAAAGGGAAATGAGACTCTTGGGTAATTATTGATACTATATGAGAGGTACTATGCTTGGAGCTGAATTCTACAAAAGTTTATTTTTTTTTTCTTTTTCTGCAAGGATTATAATCTATTTCATAGATGAAAAAATTGAGAATTGGAAAAGTTAATTCCAGTTCAGCTGTCAGGATATATAGTATTTGCTAACTTTGTTTTTCCCCTCCCTTCTCTTCCCTTCCCTTCAGTCATTCAGAACTTCTGAATCAAACAGAGAAATGTTTTATACCTATTTAAGAATTTGCATTTAGATGAGCTTGGTGGTATACTCATTTTCTCTCTTCTCCATCTGGTAAAAACCTATTTATTCCTCAAAATTTATTTCAAATGTTACATCTTTATAAAAGCTTCCTTCATTTGATATGGCAAAAGTAATTTTTTCCCTCCTTCATTGACTTTCCCACAAAAATTACACTCATTTCTAGTGAGCACTTTCAAATGTTTAATACAAAGTTTGTTTGCAACTTTTCTTCTCTACTGGAAAGGACATTTCTTGAGGACAATGCCTTTATACTGGTTTTTATTTTATTTACTCCAATCTGCTAAAAATACTCCAGAAGTAAAGAGTCAACGTAGGAGTTTAAAATGAAGGCACAGTATTTTAGCTCTTGTATGACTTTTGATAAATTAGCAATATTTCAGTGATTCTTAATTTGAATGTTCATTGAAATCATCTGGGAATTTTTTTTTAAGTGGAGATATCCCTCCTTTACAACTATCACCATTTAAAGCAGTCATGTTGTATAGAACTATTTCAACAGGCTGTATCATATGCTGTTGACTAGGTTAAAGATGGCTGCATTGGGACAAAAACTAATAGCAGGTCCAGTCTTCTGTGGTCATAATGCTTTTACAGTTCTATCCACCTATGTGTAAGAACACCTCAGAAGCGACTTTTGTACAGGACTTTTTGCTAAGGCATCACAGAAGCTATGTACCAGGCTATTACCATGCATATTTTGTTTATATTATTGAATTATCAACATAATATGTATAAAATTTCTTCATTCTTTTATATAATAGCAATCATTTTCTTGTGAAATCTTTCCAAATGGATTCTGAATTTTCTTACTTAGTAAACAAAATTATATTTGGTGATGCATTTAGTATTTTTAACCTTATTTTAAGGTTAATATAAATGATCGTGTGCTGCTTTTTTTAAGCAGGTTTTCTGCCCTTATTTTCAGTCCATCCTAGAAAGTCTTTTCAAGCCTTGAGGGCTCAAGTGCTGACTTTACCTAATCTTCGAAACTTGTTTACTGTTATTGATAATGGCATAGGAATTTATATGTTTTTTTGGACAGCAGATGGGGTTCACAAATCACCTTTAGGTTTCTTCAGTAATAGGCAAAACTTTATTGTATTTTCTCTCTTGACGTCAACAATTGGCTGATGCCACTATTCTATTGCCTCCTTTTAAATTGAACTCTGTATTTTGTGCTGCCACGTGGAACCACTTTAGCAAAAAAGAGAGGCTGTGTGAGATGCTGGTCAAGACCTCCATTTGATGAAAAAGTTGGAGGATGGTTTGAATATGGATGAAAGAAATTGTTTGCTTTGGTGAGGTTTCTTACCAAATAAATATAGAACAACTTAAAAACAGGAAGTAAAATCTTCATAACGCTACTTTTATTTTATTTTTTCCCCAAGCACTAAAAAGCAAGAAAAATATTGGCAGCCTGAGCAGTATTTTAATGTGGTTTTACATGCTGCATTATGACATATTACCTTTCTGGAATCAAATATTTCAAAGGGCTGTAATGATTCGAAATTGTAATCAGGTGTTCAGAGTCCGTTTCCTTAGGATTTTAGCCCGATAAAAACAAATTCACTGGAACATGCTAGAAAAATAATATATTTTTTAAAGGACTTCACTTTTTTTTTTCTCTCTCTCTCTCTGTTTTTCAAAGTGATGCTGCTACGACCACATGCACACAGTAGGGCGGTGGTGGTGGTGGTTAATCTTTCAAGTTACAAGAAAATAGAAATATACAATTGAATAGTTATTATGGAATTTAAAACTTTTTATGCCCAGAAGTGAGACTAGATTATTCTCATCTCATTTAGTTGAATACTGTGTTTAAAAGTATGATTTTAAACTAATAAAAGTACGATTTTAAAATAACTTACATGTGTGTATATATCTACACACACACACACACACACACACACATATATATATATATATATATATATATACGGCCAGAATTAAAATCTTCATTTTACATGGGAGCATATCACAGTTAATGCCTGAGTCGGGGCCTTGTTCACCTAAATGACTGGTTGGATCCAGAACCCCAACTTCACTACTTGTACAACGGAGCGCTAGAGAAGCTCAATGTGAGGAGAAGGTGATAGGTGAGGGTGCAGGGCTCATTTGGTGCCTGTAACTCTACACAATGAAGGGAAAGGAGACAAAATGCCAGAGGAAGAAAGGCAAAGCATCAGAAACCAGTTAGGCGGGAAGTATCAGGAAAGCCCAACGTAGAGAACAGGGCCCTGACCTGCAGGCTCTTCAAGACATAAATTAGGGAGTTTTAGGGAAACAGGCTACAGCAAGTCCAGAACCCACCCTATTAATTATCAGAAATAGCAACAAGAAATGTGATGATAGTAATTATGACTACTATTAAGAGAGGATCAAGGAACTCTACATGACATTTACATTTAATCCTCAAACGGCTTTTGTGAGATAGGTATGACTAACAGATAAAGGAACTGAGGCTCCCAGAGGTTAAATATCTTGTCCGACTACACAGCTTTGTAATCAGCTAAACTGGTGTTTCACTGTATTTCATTATGTCCCTGCGAAGTGAGAGACAGAAAAATTCCAAGAATATTGTTAACTGTATTAGATCACGAACTGGGGATTGAATTTCAGAAACTAAAGCTTAGATTTCCAGCAAAGGAAAAGATATAGGTCCTCTGCTTAGAGTCAGATGATATTCCAAGTGTTGTTCTTCAGGCATTGCTTAAGATGCACATAATAACTAGTGGTTTTGATATTAAGGCTGGTCCATAAAGGTATATACAGTCTGTAATGTAAAAGAAAATTTGTACTGTTAATTTAACTCAACAATGCCAGTGTTTTTCAAAATGATTTTTAGCAGCGCAACTTATATTTTTAATTTGTGAAATAATAAATATACATTTAGTTTCCCTATTCTCTGAGCAGTTCCATTCCTGGCACCCTCCCCACAGCCCAGGGATACTGTAGGCCTTCTGTTGTTGAAATCAGTGAAAAATACCGAAATACCATTTATAACTTAATATCTATGAGGATAAAACTCAGGTTTACTCTTGGCCTTGTCACCGTATTCTCTTGCCTTCTGTCATGTATTTCCTGAGTTCTCCTTTCTCTCTTTTCAACACAAACAGGACCTGGGACCGTAGCTATGCTCTGATAGGGGCATGGTAATAATTTTGAGCACATTTTACAGGATTTCAAAGGCATTCCCAGCACTACTTTTTGAGAAAAAGAAATTAAATTAAAATATTTAGTAATGAATTTCTTACTCAAAACATTTTCTTTTTTTTAAATAGATCTTTATTAGAGTATAATTGCTTCACAATACTGTGTTAGTTTCTGTTGTACAACAAAGTGAATCAGCCATATGCATACATATGTCCCCATATACCCTCCCTCTTGAGACTCCCTCGTATCTTCCTTATCTCACCCCTCTAGGTCGTCGCAAAACACCTGGCTGATCTCCCTGGAGTATGCTACTGCTTCATGCTAGCTATCTATTTTACGTTCGGTAGTGTATATATGTTGATGCTACTCTCACTTGGCCCCAGCTTCCCCCTCCCACCCCTTGTCCTCAAGTCCATTCTCTATGTCTATAGCTTTCTTCCTGCCCTGCAACTAGGTTCATCAGTATTATTATTATTATTATTATTTTAGATTCCATATATATGTGTTAGCATACAGTATTTGTTTTTCTCTTTCTGACTTACTTCACTCTGTATGACAGACTCTAGATCCATCCACCTCACTACAAATAACTCAGTTTCATTTCTTTTTATGGATGAGTAATACTCCATTGTATATATGTGCCACATCTTCTTTATCCATTCATCTGTCGATGGACACTTAGGTTGCTTCCATGTCCTGGCTATTGTAAATAGTGCTGCAATGAACATTGTGGTACATGACTCTTTTTGAATTATGGTTTTCTCAGGGTATATGCCCCATAGTGGGATTGCTGGGTCATATGGTAGTTCTATTTTTAGTTTTTTAAGGAACGTCCATACTGTTTTCCATAGTGGTTTTATCAATTTACATTCCCACCCGCAGTGCCAGAGGGTTCCCTTTTCACCACACCCTTTCCAGCATTTATTGTTTCTAGATTTTTTTGATAATAGCCATTCTGACCGGCGTGAGGTGATACCTCACCTCATTGTAGTTTTGATTTGCATTTCTCTAATAATTAATGATGTTGAACATCTTTTCATGTGCCTCTTGGCCATCTGTGTGTCTTCCTTGGTGAAATGTCTATTTAGGTCTACTGCCCATTTTTTAATTGGATTGTTTGATATTTTGATATTGAGCTCCATGGGCTGTTTGCATATTTTGGAGATTAATCCTTTGTTGTTTCATTTGCAAATATGTTCTCCCATTCTGAGGGTTGTCTTTTGGTCTTGTTTATGGTTTCCTTTGCTGTGCAAAAGCTTTTAAGTTTAATTAAGTCCCATTTGTTTATTTTTGTTTTTATTTCTGTTACTCTAGGAGGTGGGTCAAAAAAGATCTTGCTGTGCTTTATGTCAAAGAGTGTTTTTCCTATATTTTCCTCTAAGAGTTTTATAGTGTCTGGTCTTACATTTAGGTCTTTAATCCATTTTGAGTTTATTTTTGTGTATGATGTTAGATAGTGTTCTAATTTCATTCTTTTACATGTAGCTGTCCAGTTTTCCCAGCACCACTTATTGAAGAGACTGTCTTTTCTCCATTGTATGTTCTTGCCTCCTTTATCATAAATTAGGTGACCATATGTGCATGGGTTTACCTCTGGGCATTCTATCCTGTACCATTGAACTATATTTCTGCTTTTGTGCCAGTACAATACTGTCTTGATTACTGTAGCTTTGTGGTATAGTTTGAAGTCAGGGAGCCTGATTCCTCCAACTCCGTTTTTCTTTCTCAAGATTGCTTTGGCTATTCGGGGTCTTTTGTGTTTCCATACGAATTGTAAAATTTTTTGCTCTAATTCTGTGAAGAGTGCCATTGGTAGTCTGGTAGGGATTGCATTGAATCTGTAGATTGCTTTGGGTAGTATAGTCATTTTCACAATATTGATTTTTCCAATCCAAGAACATGGTATATTTCTCCATCTGTTTATGTCATCTTTGATTTCTTTCATCAGTGTTTTATAGTTTTCTGGGTACAAGTATTTCACTGCCTTAGGTATGTTTATTCCTAGATATTTTGTTCTTTTTGTTGTGATGCTAAATGGGATTGTTTCCTTAATTTCTCTTTCTGATTTTTTGTTGTTGTTATATAGGAATGTCAGAGATTTCTGTGCATTACTTATGTATCCTGCAACCTTACCAAATTCATTGATTAGTTCTAGTAATTTTCTGGTGGTATCTTTAGGATTTTCTGTGTATAGTATCATGTCAGCTGCAAACAGTGACAGTTTTACTTCTTCTTTTCTGATTTGGATTCCTTTTATTTCTTTTTCTTCTCTGATTGCCATGGCTAGGACTTCCAAAACTATGTTGAATAAGAGTAGTGAGAGTGGACACCCTGTCTTGTTCCTGATCTTAGTGGAAATGCTTTCAGTTTTTCACCATTGAGTATGATGCTTGCTGTGGGTTTGTCATATATGGCCTTTATTATGTTGAGGTAGGTTCCCTCTATGTACATTTTCTGGAGAGTTTTTATCATAAGTGGGTGTTGAATTCTGTCAAAAGCTTTTTCTGCATCTATTGAGATGATCATTTGGTTTTTATTCCTTAATTTGTTAATGTGGTGTATCACATTGATTGATTTGCATATACCGAAGAATCCTTGCATCCCTGGGATAAATCCCACTTGATCATGGTGTATGATCCTTTTAATGTGTCATTGGATTCTGTTTGCTAGTATTTTGTTCAGGATTTTTGCATCTATGTTCATCAGTGATATTGGTCTATAATTTTCTTTTTTGGTGATATCTTTTTCTGGTTTCAGTATCAGGGTGATGGTGTCTTCGTAGAATGAATTTGGGAGTGTTTCTCCGTGTGCAATTTTTTGGAAGAGTTTGAGAAGGATCAGTGCTAGCTCTTCTCTAAATGTTCGATAGAATTCGCCCGTGAAGCCATCTGGTCCTGGACTTTTGTTTGTTGGAAGATTTTTAATTACAGTTTCAATTTCATTATTTGTGATAGGTGTGTTTGTATTTTCTAATTCTTTCTGGTTCAGTCTTGGAAAATTGTACCTTTCCAAGAATTTGTCCATTTCTTCATGGCTGTCCATTTTATTGGCATATAGTTGTTTGTAGTAGTCTCTTATAATCCTTTGTATTTCTGCTGTGTCAGTTGTGATTCCTTCTTTTTCATTTCTAATTTTATTGATTTGCGTCCTCTCCCTTTTTTTTTTTTTTTTTTTTGATGAATCTGGCTAAGGGCTTATCAATTTTGTTTATCTTCTCAAACAACCAGCTTTTAGTTTTATTGATCTTCGTTATTGTTTTCTTCATTTCTATATCATTTATTTCTGCTCTGATCTTTATGATTTCTTCTACTGACTTTAGGTTTTCTTTGTTCTTCTTTCTCTAGTTGTTTTAAGTATAGGGTTAGATTGTTTATTTGAGATTTTTCTTGTTTCTTAAGGTGAGACTGAATTGCTATAAACTTCCCTCTTAGAACTGCTTTTGCTGCGTCCCATATGTTTTGGGTTGTTGTGTTTCATTGTCATTTGCTTCTATGTATTTTTTTAAATTTCTTCTTGATTTCTTGAGTGATCTCTTGGTTATTTAGTAGCACACTGTTTAGCCTCCATGTATTTGTGTTTTTTACAGTTTTTTCTTGTAATTGATTTCCAGTCTCATAGTGTTTTGGTCAGAAAAGATGCTTGATATGATTTCAATTTTCTTAAATTTTCCAAGGCTTGATTTGCGACCCATGATGTGACCTATCCTGGAAAATGTTCCATGTGCACTTGAGAAGAAAGTGTATTGTGCAACTTTTGGGTGGAATGTTCTATAAATATCAATTAGATCTATTTGGTCTATTGTGTTATTTAAAGCTTTGTTTCCTTATTTATTTTCTGTTTGGATGATCTGTCCATTGGTGTAAGTGGCATGTTAAAGTCCCCTAAAGTCAATTTCTCCTTTCATGTTTGTTAGTATTTGCCTTATGTATTGAGGTGCTCCTATGTTGGGTGCATAAACATTTATAACTGTTATATCTTCTTCTTGGAGTGATCCTTTGATCATTATGTAGTGCCCCTCCTTATCTCTTGTAACATTCTTTATTTTAAAGTCTATTCTATCGGGTACAAGTATTGCTACTCCAGCTTTCTTTTGATTTCCATATTCATGGAATATCTTTTTCCATCCCTTCACCTTCAGTCTATATGTGTACCTAGGTCTGAAGTGGGTCTCTTGTAGACAGCATATATATGACTCTTGTTTTTGTATCCATTCAGCCAGTCTGTGTCTTTTGGTTGGGGCATTTAATCCATTTACATTCAAGGTTATTATCAATATGTATGTTCCTATTACCATTTTCTTAATTGTTTTGGGTTTGTTTTTGTAGGTCTTTTTCTTCTCTTGGGTTTCCCATCTAGATAAATTTCTTTAGCTTAGCTCCTGCTTGTCTGAAAAGCTTTTGATTTCTCCACTGAATCTGAATGAGATCTTTGCTGGGTAATCTTGGTTGTAGGTTTTTCTCTTTCATCACTTTCAGTATATCCTGCTATACCTTTCTGGCCTGCAGAGTTTCTGCTGAAAAATCAGCTGATAACCTTTTGGGAATTCCTTTGTATGTTATTTTTTGTTTTTCCCCTGTTGCTTTTAATATTTTTTCTTTGAATTTAATTTTTGTTAGTTTGATTAATATGTGTCTTTGTGTGTTTTTCCTAGGGATTATCCTCTATGGGACTTTCTATGCTTCCTGGACTTGGGTGACTATTTCCTTTCCCATGTTAGGGAAGTTTTCAACTATAATCTCTTCAAATATTTTCTCAGACCCTTTCTTTTTCTCTTCTTCTTCTGGGACCCCTATAATTCGAATGTTGGTGCATTTGGTGTTGTCCCAGAGGTCTCTAAGATTGTCTTCAATTCTTTTCATTCTTTTTTCTTTATTCTGCTCCTCAGTAGTTATTTCCATGTATTTGTCTTCCAGCTCACTTATTTGTTCTTCTGCCTTAGTTATTCTGTTATTGATTCCTTCTAGTGTATTTTTCATTTCAGTTATTGTGTTGTTCATCTCTGTTTGTTCTTTAGTTCTTCTAGATCTTTGTTAAACATTTCTTGTATTTTCTCAATCCATGCCTCCATTCTATTTCCGAGATTCTGGATCATCTTTACTATCATTACTCTGAATTCTTTTTAAAGTAGATTGCCTGTTTCCTCTTCATTTATTTGGTCTTATAGGCTTTTACCTTGCTCCTTCATCTGTGACATATTTTTTTGCTGTCTCAAATTTTTTTTTTTTTTTTTATGAGTGGGATTGTGTTCCTGTCTTACTGGTTGTTTGGCCTGAGGCTTCCAACACTGGAGTTTGTAGGCTGTTGGGTAGAGCTGGGTCTTGGTGCTGATATGAGTACCTCCATGAGACCTTACTCCAATGACTATTCCCTTGGGTCTGAGGTTCTCTGTTAGTCCAGTGGTTTGGGCTCAGAGCTCCCACAGCAGGTGTTTCAGCCCAATCCCTAGCTCATGAACTAAGATCCCACAAGCCGCGTGGGATGGTAAATAAAACAAACAAAAAAAGAACAATAACAAAGTAAAAAATAAAATTAGACTAGGAAACTAACAGATATGTTAGAAAGACTTTAAAAATAAAAATATAGATGAATCAACAAGCAGAAGACACAACAGTACCACAATAGTAAAAATGAGGAGGAGGGAAAAGAAAAAAAGGGGGGGGGGGAAGGCCTTGGCTGTGGAGGGTGGAGCCTAAGCAAGGGTGAGTTTAGGGTGGTGGGCGGGGCCTATGCTTAGGACCCACAGGGCTGGAAAAGGCCCTGGGGGCTGTGGAGGGTGAGGCTTAGGCTCAATGGAACAGAAGGGGCCCAGGCATGCCCCCCACCCCTTGTCTCAGAAGGCAAGGGACCTCACTTGGTAGCCCAGCAGGCTTCCTGGGCTCGAGTGGGTGGGGCAATCACCCTCTGCTTCTCTCTGCTCCTCCCAGAGGGCCCATCCACACTGCCTCTCCTGATCTCCCTGGCCTCCCTCCTATGCCCCAAGGATCCATGTGGCCTGGTGGGGCTTTGGATGGGGGGTACTGGGCTGGGACCTCAGCAGACTCCCCGGGCCCAAGTGGGCAGGGTGATCGCCCTCCGGTCCTCTCTCGCTCCTCCCAGAAGGCCTCTCCCACCTGCCTTTCCTGATCTCCCCAGCCTCAGGGGCACCGATCCTGTCTGGCCTCCACTTCTCCTCCCCCCTCAGTCCCCCCATGTCCTGCAGGTTCACTTGGGGGCTCCTCCCATCTCTTTAGGTGTCAGGGTCCTCCACCAGCAGCCAGCAAGCACCCTAGTTGTGGGAAGATGCTAACTCGGCATCTTCCCACACTGCTATCTTGACTCCGCCCCCTCCTTTTTGTTTAAAACATCTTTATTGGAGTATAATTGCTTTACAATGGTGTGTTAGTTTCTGCTTTATAACAAAGTGAATCAGCTATACATATACATATATCCCCATATCTCCTCCCTCTTGCATCTCCCTCCCACGCTCCCTATCCCACCCCTCTAGGTGGTCACAAAGCACTGAGCTGATCTCCCTGTGCAATGCAGCTGCTTCCCACCAGCTATCTGTTTTACATTTGGTAGTGTATATATGTCCATGCCACTCTCTCACTTTATCCCAGCTTACCCTTCCCCCTCCTCACGTCCTCAAGTCCATTCTCCAGTAGGGTTGCGTCTTTATTCCTGTCCTGCCCCTAGGTTCTTCATGACCATTTTCTTTTCTTTTTTTTTAGATTCCATATATATGTGTTAGCATACAGTATTTGTTTTTCTCTTTCTGACTTACTTCACACTGTATGACAGACTCTAGGTCCATCCACCTCATTACAAATAACTCAATTTTGTTTCTTTTTATGGCTAATATTCCATTGTATATGTGTGCCACATCTTCTTTATCTATTCATCTGTGGATTGACACTTAGGTTGCTTTCATGTCCTGGCTATTGTAAATAGAGCTGCAGTGAACATTGTGGTACATGTCTCTTTTTGAATTATGGTTTTCTCAGGGTATATGCCCAGTAGTGGGATTGCTGGGTGTATGGTAGTTCTATTTTTAGTTTTTAAGGACCCTTCATACTGTTCTCCATAGTGGCTGTATCAATTTACATTCCCACCCACAGTGCAGGAGGGTTCCCTTTTCACCACACCCTTTCCAGCATTTATTGTTTCTAGATTTTTTGAGAAATAGCTATTCTGAGCAGTGTGAGGTGATACATCATTGTAGTTTTGATTTGCATTTCTCTAATAATTAGTGATGTTGAGCATCTTTTCATGTGCCTCTTGGCCATCTGTATGTCTTCCTTGGTGAAATGTCTATTTAGGTCTTCCCTAGTTGTGGGGAGAGGCTAACTCGGCATCTTCCCACACTGCCATCTTGACTCCACACCTCCCCCCCCCCCCCTTTTCAATCATTTACCAAACATGAGTGCCCTTGTATCTGCATGTGGTTTGGTTCTGTTTGAAAGGATGGACTTAGACTTAGATGGAGGAAGATACAAATTCTGTATTTTTTGACAAGGCAGAAATAGTTTGTACATCATAGGTTTGTTTTCTTGCTGTTTATTAAGAAGACTGGTTTATCCAGAGACATTTGAAAATATGTTAGGTCTCTTTCATGGTGATATAACTGATCTTAGCAGCAGGACTGATAATATCCAGTAAGTCATATAAACAGTTGCTTGATCCATTCTGCTTTCATGAGACCAAGTCCTTTTTTATATGATAGTTCCTGGCATATTTTCTGTACTAATGTATCCCCTAACTTCTGTCTATT
Organism: Balaenoptera borealis; assembly: GCF_965194805.1. NCBI lineage: Eukaryota > Metazoa > Chordata > Mammalia > Artiodactyla > Balaenopteridae > Balaenoptera > Balaenoptera borealis. The sequence continues at coordinate 23,683,867 of NC_138876.1, forward strand.
TTGACATACCTGTTATACTTTAACTACTTTGACTAAAATACTCCCACATTCTTCAACTCTCCAAATTAAAATATGGTTAAAGGTGATTTCTCTATGCCTCCCTTCTCCATGTTAACAATTTCTTACATTTTTAAAGGTTTTTTCTTTTTGTTATTTATCTCTCCCTATATTTTCCTACTTCTTATCCCCCACAGCACACAATCATTTATGTCATTTATTTTTATAATATGAACCATATTATATATTTAGCATAATTTTAATATCAAGTATTATATACTTTTTATTTAAAATTATTAGATTTTACTAGGAATATAGGTTCTTTTATTTTGTGGATGCTGTATTAACATTGTCATTTAACATTAAATCATTTCTATTCACTCTAATTATTCAGTTGTGTTTTCAATTTGACTTCCCACCTGTTCTTGACTAGAATATTTAGCTATTGTTACTTTAAAAATTGTGATCTGTGTACAAATGAAATGTGCTCATAGTAGCCAAATGATAACAAAACAGTTCAAGTAGGAAGAAAGAGATTCTTTAATGATTTTCTCTATATTTTATATAATTTCCATTTGTGTGAATGCATAGAGTAGGTCATTGGTCTACTTATCATTTCTACTACTGGATAGAATTAAACCACTTGAATATCATTATCAATGATTAAGGGAAACATTAAAAAATGGAATAAACTGAGAAATAACATCAGCCCTCATCCTCATTCTAATTATGAAAGTTATTTTCTTTGATTCTAATGTGGTTTTTTTTTTTTTTTTCATTTGAAAACTATAAGCTCTGTCTTTCATGTAATGGATGCTTACTCTGTGTTTATAGACTACCTCCCACACTCACAATATATGTGACTTGAGTTAGAAAAAGCAACTACATGTTCCCTGAGTCTAAAAACACTATCATTTACAAGATAGTGATGTTTTATTACCAGGTGGCTGCTTACTACCTACAGAAAGTGGCAAAGAAACAAGTTATTTCGAAAAACATAATCAGGTCACTTCTGGCCATCAGATCTATCACGTTCCTAAACTATTATAGACTCATCTACCAATTTTAAAAAGAAAAGTAAGTAGCTTTTTATTAAATATTTGTTATTTAATATATTTTCTATATAATTTCAATACCAGAAAACATACCTAAAGGATAGATGATAGTCTCTTCCTCATACAGATAAGAAAAATGAGGTTTAGTTAGTCTGACTGCGAAACAGAGACTATATACAAATCCAGATCTGTATAACACAAAAATGCAAATATTTTCCTCATGACAAGCTCAGATTAGATTAATGGTTTACACTTTTCTAAAATAAAGCAGTGACTACAATGTTTAAAACCTAATGAATCACTTTTTTTTTTTTAATTTTTTTTTTTTTTTTAATTTATTTATGGCTGCATTGGGTCTTTGTTTCTGTGCAAGGGCTTTCTCTCGTTGCGGCAAGCGGGGGCCACTCCTCATCGCGGTGCGTGGGCCTCTCACCATCGTGGCCTCTCTTGTTGCGGAGCACAGGCTCCAGACGCGCAGGCTCAGTAATTGTGGCTCACGGGCCTAGTTGCTCCGCGGCATGTGGGATCCTCCCAGACCAGGGCTCGAACCCGTGTCCCCTGCATTGGCAGGCAGATTCTCAACCACTGCACCACCAGGGAAGCCCCATGAATCACTTTAATATGGATGAATGCATACAGGAAAAAATTCTATAATCCAAACATCTAAATATCCCGAAGTTGTAGTTGCCATAGTTTCAAATTGCATACTGTGAAATCAGGTATGCAAAATGAGTATTTTGTTATTTTTTTTCCATAAAAAATCCTAATTTCTCTTAAAAACCCCATCCTGCCCATGTATCAGAAACTTTCCCTTGATTGCATCAAAATTACGGGAAGATTAATGTTGAGTCAAGTGAGAGAAGGTTTCATATGCTGCTGACATCATTCAAATGCACTGGTATTGATTGAGATGTACGTTGTCATGTCTGAATTTCATCTTTTGGGTTTAACTATTCCTTTTGGTCTCCACCTCAACCAGGCTTAGCTACTCTAGAACCAACAGAAATTCTATGATACAACCCCATATTGCTGTGTAAGGCCTTTCTCTACTTGGGTAAGTGGAAATTACTTCTCTTTTATCTCCTGTGGTTCAATAGAATTTTGTAAGATCATTCCCAAAACTTCTTTCCAGACATACTATGCAGTAATTTCTGCCCTGTTTTTCTTTTAACCAATATTCTGAGTCTTCATGGAATGGGGGCACATGTTTCTTATGTTCTTTGATCCTCCAAATTTATCTGATTTGATCTGAAATTTCTTTTTGTTAGTTTATTAGTTTTTACTTTCCCTTTTCATGCTCAAGTCTCAGCTTTCCCACCCCTCCATCTCTTTACAACTGGCAAATTTTCTAGTCTCAGTAAGAAACTTGTCGTTATTCACAGGGATTGTTTTGTATACTGAGTCTTCATAATGCCAAACCATTTTAGACTCATAAATGTTCTTTGCTTCTACTTTATCACCGCTTTCCTAAGGCAACAAGCATAGGAAGCTTTGTTCACTGAATACTGGAAGTGTCAATTGTACAAAGAAACATGAGTTTGAAAGAGACATATGTTTACTATTTTAAAATACTATCTTCCCTGACAGGGAATAGGGAAAAACCAAAACAGAAAACACTGGGTGTGAACACAGAAAGTGTAGATCTTCCATACCATTAAAATATGCAAACTTGCAAAATGATAATCCTTAAATTTCTTCATCTCTGAAATAAACATAATCGTTTCTTTGCTCTGTCCATCTTACATATTTATTATTCTCTTTTTTCTAAGGCACTTCTTCCCTACAGAGTATTTATTTTATTTTATTTTTTTTAAACATCTTTATTGAAGTATAATTGCCTTACAATGGTGTGTTAGCTTCTGCTTTATAACAAAGTTAATCAGTTATACATATACAATATGTTCCCATATCTCTTCCCTCTTGCATCTCCCTCCCTCCCACCCTCCCCATCCCACCCCTCTAGGTGGTCACAAAGCACCGAGCTGATCTCCCTGTGCTATGCGGCTGCTTCCCACTAGCTATCTATTTTACATTTGGTAGTGTATATATGTCCATGACACTCTCTCACCCTGTCACATCTCACCCCACCCCCTCCCCATATCCTCAAGTCCATTCTCTAGTAGGTCTGTGTCTTTATTCCGTCTTGCCACTAGGTTCTTCATGGCTTTTTTTTCCCTTAGATTCCGTATATATGTGTTAGCATACTGTATTTGTTTTTCTCTTTCTGACTTACTTCACTCTGTATGACAGACTCTAACTCCATCCACCTCATTACAAATACCTCCATTTCATTTCTTTTTATGGCTGAGTAATATTCCATTGTATATATGTGCCACATCTTCTTTATCCATTCATCTGTTGATGGACATTTAGGTTGCTTCCATGTCCTGGCTATTGTAAATAGAGCTGCAATGAACATTTTGGTACATGACTCTTTTTGACCTATGGTTTTCTCAGGGTATATGCCCAGTAGTGGGATTGCTGGATCGTATGGTAGTTCTATTTGTAGTTTTTTAAGGAACCTCCATACTGTTCTCCATAGTGGCTGTATCAATTTACATTCCCACCAACAGTGCAAGAGAGTTCCCTTTCCTCCACACCCTCTCCAGCATTTATTGTTTCTAGATTTTTTTGATGATAGCCATTCTGACCGGTGTGAGATGATATCTCATTGTAGTTTTGATTTGCATTTCTCTAATGATTAATGATGTTGAGCATTCTTTCATGTGTCTGTTGGCCATCTGTATATCTTCTTTGGAGAAATGTCTATTTAGGTCTTCTGCCCATTTTTGGATTGGGTTGTTCGTTTTTTTGTTATTGAGCTGCATGAGCTGCTTGTAAATCTTGGAGATTAATCCTTTGTCAGTTGCTTCATTTGCAAATATTTTCTCCCATTCTGATGGTTGTCTTTTGGTCTTGTTTATGGTTTCCTTTGCTGTGCAAAAGCTTTTAAGTTTCATTAGGTCCCATTTGTTTATTTGTGTTCTTATTTCCATTTCTCTGGGAACTGGGTCAAAAAGAATCTTGCTGTGATGTATGTCATAGAGTGTTCTGCCTATGTTTTCCTCTAAGAGTTTGATAGTGTCTGGTCTTACACTTAGGTCTTTAATCCATTTTGAGTTTATTTTTGTGCATGGTGTCAGGGAGTGTTCTAATTTCATACTTTTACATGTATCTGTCCAATTTTCCCAGCACCACTTATTGAAGAGGCTGTCTTTTCTCCACTGTATATGCTTGTCTCCTTTATCAAAGATAAGGTGACCATATGTGCGTGGGTTTATCTCTGGGCTTTCTATCCTGTTCCATTGATCTATATTTCTGTTTTTGTGCCAGTACCAAACTGTCTTGATTACTGTAGCTTTGTAATATAGTCTGAAGTCAGGGAGCCTGATTCCCCCAGCTCCATTTTTCGTTCTCAAGATTGCTTTGGCTATTCGGGGTCTTTTGTGTTTCCATACAAATTGTGAAATTTTTTGTTCTAGTTCTGTGAAAAAATGCCAGTGGTAGTTTGATAGGGATTGCATTGAATCTGTAGATTGCTTTGGGTAGTAGAGTCATTTTCACAATGTTGATTCTTCCAATCCAGGAACATGGTATATCTTTCCATCTATTTGTATCATCTTTAATTTCTTTCATCAGTGTCTTATAATTTTCTGCATACAGGTCTTTTGTCTCCTTAGGTAGGTTTATTCCTAGATATTTTATCTTTTTGTTGCAATGGTAAACGGGAGTGTTTTCTTAATTTCACTTTCAGATTTTTCGTCATTAGTGTATAGAAATGCAAGAGATTTCTGTGCATTAATTTTGTATCCTGCTACTTTACCAAATTCATTGATTAGCTCTAGGAGTTTTCTGGTAGCATCTTTAGGATTCTCTATGTATAGTATCATGTCATCTGCAAACAGTGACAGCTTTACTTCTTCTTTTCCGATTTGGATTCCTTTTATTTCTTTGTCTTCTCTGATTGCTGTGGCTAACACTTCCAAAACTATGTTGAATAATAGTGGTGAGAGTGGGCAACCTTGTCTTGTTCCTGATCTTAGTGGAAATGGTTTCAGTTTTTCACCATTGAGGACAATGTTGGCTGTGGGTTTGTCATATATGGCCTTTATTATGTTGAGGAAAGTTCCCTCTATGCCTACTTTCTGCAGGGCTTTTATCATAAATGGGTGTTGAATTTTGTCGAAAGCTTTCTCTGCATCTATTGAGATGATCATATGGTTTTTCTCCTTCAATTTGTTAATATGGTGTATCACATTGATTGATTTACGTATATTGAAGAATCCTTGCATTCCTGGGATAAACCCCACTTGATCATGGTGTATGATCCTTTTAATGTGCTGTTGGATTCTGTTTGCGAGTATTTTGTTGAGGATTTTTGCATCTATGTTCATCAGTGATATTGGCCTGTAGTTTTCTTTCTTTGTGACATCTTTGTCTGGTTTTGGTATCAGGGTGATGGTGGCCTCGTAGAATGAGTTTGGGAGTGTTCCTCCCTCTGCAATATTTTGGAAGAGTTTGAGAAGGATAGGTGTTAGCTCTTCTCTAAATGTTTGATAGAATTCACCTGTGAAGCCATCTGGTCCTGGGCTTTTGTTTGTTGGAAGGTTTTTAATCACAGTTTCAATTTCAGTGCTTGTGATTGGTCTGTTCATATTTTCTATTTCTTCCTGGTTCAGTCTCGGCAGTTTGTGCATTTCTAAGAATCTGTCCATTTCTTCCAGGTTGTCCATTTTATTGGCGTAGAGTTGCTTGTAGTAATCTCTCATGATCTTTTGTATTTCTGCAGTGTCAGTGGTTACTTCTCCTTTTTCATTTCTAATTCTATTGATTTGAGTCTTCTCCCTTTTTCTCTTGATGAGTCTGGCTAATGGTTTATCAATTTTGTTTATCTTCTCAAAGAACCAGCTTTTAGTTTTATTGATTTTTGCTATTGTTTCCTTCATTTCTTTTTCATTTATTTCTGACCTGATCTTTATGATTTCTTTCCTTCTGCTAGCTTTGGGGTTTTTTTGTTCTTCTTTCTCTAATTGCTTTAGGTGCAAGGTTAGGTTGTTTATTCGAGATGTTTCCTGTTTCTTGAGGTAGGCTTGTATTGCTATAAACTTCCCTCTTAGCACTGCTTTTGCTGCGTCCCATAGGTTTTGGGTCGTCGTATCTCCATTGTCATTTGTTTCTAGGTATTTTTTGATTTCCCCTTTGATTTCTTCAGTGATCACTTCATTATTAAGTAGTGTATTGTGTAGCCTCCATGTGTTTGTATTTTTTACAGAACTTTTCCTGTAATTGATATCTAGTCTCATAGCGTTGTGGTCAGAAAAGATACTTGATACGATTTCAATTTTCTTAAATTTACCAAGGCTTGATTTGTGACCCAAGATATGATCTATCCTGGAGAATGTTCCATGCGCACTTGAGAAAAATGTGTATTCTGTTGTTTTTGGGTGGAATGTCCTATAAATATCAATTAAGTCCATCTTGTTTAATGTATCATTTAAAGCTTGTGTTTCCTTATTTATTTTCATTTTGGATGATCTGTCCATTGATGAAAGTGGAGTGTTAAAGTCCCCTACTATGATTGTGTTGCTGTCAATTTCCCCTTTTATGGCTGTTAGTATTTGCCTTATATATTGAGGTGCTCCTATGTTGGGTGCATAAATATTTACAATTGTTATACCTTCCTCTTGGATCGATCCCTTGATCATTATATAGTGTCCTTCTTTGTCTCTTATAATATTCTTTATTTTAAAGTCTATTTTGTCTGATATGAGAATTGCTACTCCAGCTTTCTTTTGATTTCCATTTGCATGGAATATCTTTTTCCATCCCCTCACTTTCAGTCTGTATGTGTCTCTAGGTCTGAAGTGGGTCTCTTGTAGACAGCATATATATGGGTCTTGTTTTTGTATCCATTCAGCCAGCCTGTGTCTTTTGGTGGGAGCATTTAATCCATTTACATTCAAGGTAATTATCGATATGTATGTTCCCATTCCCATTTTCTTAAATGTTTTGGGATTGTTATTGTAGGTGTTTTCCTTCTCTTGTGTTTCTTGCCTAGAGAAGTTCCTTTAGCATTTGTTGTAAAGCTGGTTTGGTGGTGCTGAACTCTCTCAGCTTTTGCTTGTCTGTAAAGGTTTTAATTTCTCCATCAAATCTGAATGAGATCCTTGCTGGGTAGAGTAACCTTGGTTGTAGGTTTTTCTCCTTCATCACTTTAAGTATATCCTGCCACTCCCTTCTGGCTTGCAGAGTTTCTGCTGAAAGATCAGATGTTAACCTTATGGGGATTCCCTTGTGTGTTATTTGTTGTTTTTCCCTTGCTGCTTTTAATATGTTTTCTTTATATTTAATTTTTGACAGTTTGATTAATATGTGTCTTGGCGTGTTTCTCCTTGGGTTTATCCTGTATGGGACTCTCTGTGCTTCCTGGACTTGATTAACTATTTCCTTTCCCATATTAGGGAAGTTTTCAACTATAATCTCTTCAAATATTTTCTCAGTCCCTTTCTTTTTCTCTTCTTCTTCTGGGACCCCTATAATTCGAATGTTGGTGCATTTAATGTTGTCCCAGAGGTCTCTGAGACTGTCCTCAGTTCTTTTCATTCTTTTTTCTTTATCCTGCTCTGCAGTAGTTATTTCCACCATTTTATCTTCCAGGTCACTTATCCTTTCTTCTGCCTCAGTTATTCTGCTATTGATCCCATCTAGAGTATTTTTAATTTCATTTATTGTGTTTTTCATCGTTGCTTGGTTCCTCTTTAGTTCTTCTACGTCCTTGTTAAATGTTTCTTGCATTTTGTCTATTCTATTTCCAAGATTTTGGATCATCCTACTATCATTATTCTGAATTCTTTTTCAGGTAGACTACCTATTTCCTCTTCATTTGTTATGTCTGGTGTGTTTTGACCCTGCTCCTTCATCTGCTGTGTGTTTTTCTGTCGTCTCATTTTGCTTATCTTACTGTGTTTGGGGTCTCCTTTTCACAGGCTGCAGGTTCGTAGTTCCCGTTGTTTTTGGTATCTGTCCCCAGTGGCTAAGGTTGGTTCAGTGGGTTGTGTAGGCTTCCTGGTGGAGGGGACTATTGCCTGTGTTCTGGTGGATGAGGTTGAATCTTGTCTTTCTGGTGGGCACGTCCACGTCTGGTGGTGTGTTTTGGGGTGTCTGTGGCCTTATGATTTTAGGCAGCCTCCCTGCTAATGGATGGGGCTGTGTTCCTGTCTTGCTAGTTGTTTGGCATAGGGTGTCCAGCCCTGTAGCTTGCTGGTCGTTGAGTGAAGCTGGGTCTTGATGTTGAGATGGAGATCTCTGAGAGATTTTTGCCGTTTGGTATTACGTGGAGCTGGTAGGTCTCTTGTGGACCAGTGTCCTGAAGTTGGCTCTCCCACCTCAGAGGCACAGCCCTGATGCCTGGCTGGAGCACCAAGAGCCTTTCATCCACACAGCTCAGAATATAAGGGAGAAAAAAATAGAAAGATAAAAAGAGGATAAAATAAAATAAAATAAAGCTATTATAATAAAAAATAAGAAAAAAATTATTAAGAATAAATGTATTCAGAAAAAAATTTTTTTTAATTTTTAGAAATAGATTTATTAATTTTTTATAGTAAAAAATAAGAAAAAGATTTTTAAGAAAAAAATTTATTAAAAAAAAATTTTAATTTTTTAAAATACAAAATATAAAAAAACTTATTAAAAAATTTTTTAATTTCTAAAAATAGAAAATACGGAAAAAAATATTAAGAAAGCATATATTAGGGAAAAAAATTTTTTTTAAGTAAAAAAAAAAAAAAAAAAATGGACGGACCTAACCCTAGGACTGATGGTGAAAGCAAAGCTATACAGACAAAATCTCACCCAGAAGCATACACATATACACTCACAAAAAAAAGGAAAAGGGGAAATTAATATATCCTGCTCCTAAAGTCCACCTTTTGAATTTGGGATGATTCGTTGTCTATTCAGGTATTCAACAGATGCAGGCACATCAAGTTGTTTGTGGAGCTTTAATCCGCAGCTTCTGAGGCTGCTGGGGGAGATTTCCCTTTCTCTTCTTTGTTCGTACAGCTCCCAGCGTTCAGCTTTGGATTTGGACCCGCCTCTGCATGTACGTTGCCTGAGGGCGTCCGTTCCCCGCCCAGACAGAACGGGGTTAAAGGAGCAGCTGCTTCGGGGGCTCCGGCTCACTCAGGCTGGGGGAGGGAGCGGTACGGAGGAGGCGGGGCGAGCCTGCGGCGTCAGAGGCGTCGTGACGTTGCAGCAGCCTGAGGCGCGTCCTGTGTTCTCCCGGGGAAGTTGTCCCTGGATCACGGGAGCCTGGCAGTGGCGAGCTGCACAGGCTCCCGGGAGGGGCAGTGTGGAGAGTGACCTGGGCTCGCACACAGGCTTCTTGGTGGTGGCAGCAGCAGCCTTAGCATTTCCTACCAGTCTCTGGGGTCCGCGCTGTTAGCCGCGGCTCGCACCCGCCTCTGGAGTTCGTCTAGGCGGCGCTCTGAATCCCCTCTCCTTGCGCGCCGCGAAACAAAGAGGCAAGAAAAAGTCTCTTGCCTCTTCGGCGGCTGCAGACCTCCTCTCCGGCTCCCTCCCGGCTCGCTGCGGCACGCCAACCCCTTCAGGCTGTGTTCACGCCGCCAACCCCAGTCCTCTCCCTGCGATCCGACCGAAGCCCGCACCTCAGCTCCCAGCCCCGCCTGCCCCAGCCGGTGAGCAGACAAGCCTCTCGGGCTGGTGAGCGCTGCTCGGCGCTGAGCCTCTGTGCGGGAATCTCTCCGTTTTTCCCTCTGCGCCCCTGTTGCTGTGGGATCCGCGCTGATATCCGCGCGGCTCGCACCCGTCTCTGGATTTCGTTTAGGCAGCGCTCTGAATCCCCTCTCCTTGCGCGCCGCGAAACAAAGAGGCAAGAAAAAGTCTCTTGCCTCTTCGGCAGCTGCAGACTTTTTCCCGGACTCCCTCCCGGCTAGCACCAAAGCCCGAGCCTCAGCTCCCAGCCCCCGCCCGCCCCGGCGAGTGAGCAGACAAGCCTCTCGGGCTGGTGAGTGCTGGTTGGCGCCGAGCCTCTGTGCGGGAGTCTTTCCGCTTTGCCCTCCGCACCCCTGTGGCTGCGCTCTCCTCCGCGGCTCTGAAGCTTCCCCCCTCTGCCACCCGCAGTCTCTGCCCGCAAAGGGGCTTCCTAGTGCCTGGAAACCTTTCCTCCTTCACAGCTCCCTCCCACTGGCGCAGGTCCCGTCCCTATTCTTTTGTCTCTGTTATTTCTTTTTTCTTTTACCCTACCCAAGTACGTGGGGATTTTCTTGCCTTTTGGGAGGTCTGACGTCTTCTGCCAGCGTTCAGTGGGTGTTCTGTAGGAGCAGTTCCACGTGTAGATGTATTTCTGCTGTATCTGTGGGAAGGTGATCTCCGCGTCTTACTCTTCCGCCATCTTGCCCCCTCCCCCCTACAGAGTATTTATTAAAACTATAATCATTTTACATATTTGTCTACCACTTTTTGTATTCTTCCCACTCCAGTCTAAGTTTCATGAGGGTAGGAAGTTAATTTGTCTTCTTCATTACTGTGACCCCCGTGTCTAAGAAAATGCCTAAGAAAGTGATCAAAAGTAGTTTTGCAATGCAAGAATAATACTTTTTTCCTCATAGATGTGATCTTAAAAGTCAGAGGAATGTATATCTTCTATGGATATTTCATCCAAGTGCTTGTTCTTGTTGTTTTCCTTTTGCCATTCTATGTCTACTGGCTACCCTTCTCCAGAATGCTCTGTCCACCAGGACTTTACCAATATGGATACATCAACAGATTCTTTGGTTATCTGGCTTCTGAGCAGGTTCAGCCAGTGGGAGGCTTCACAAGCAATTTGAAGTTGTATAAAGAATGGAGTCAGTGTTTTAATTCTGTGATCTCCCTTTTGGTCGTATTGTTGGGGTTTGGCTTCATCCCTCAGTCAATGACCACTATTTCTTTCAGGTGGCTTATTGCACAGAGCCACTTTTTCCAGATTCTGGTGATCTCTGGTTCTCCTTTGATTTCTTGGGTCTAGGATAGAAACTCCTCCTGTAGTGAACCCTAAGCATCTATGCTATCCCTTGTAATTTTTACCTTTACCTTTGAAAATAAACCCTTTACTGAACTCCCTTCAAGTTATCCAATTTGTGTGCATCATTTATTCCCTGAAAGATCTTAAGTATTTTACTGAATCTCAGTTTTCTCACCTAGTAAGTACAAAACTTAGTTTAGGTAGTCTGAAGACACTTCCTGCTCAGAATTCTCTTTGATTCTTGTGATGAGTACTTTCTAACTCAAGAGGTACAGAAGGTGTCAACCAACTCAGGAACACATAGATATAAACCAGAGAAAAATTGTGTTCCAATACTAGTTTATAAAAAAATAAAAATAATGAAAGCTCTATTCTCATCATTAATTAATTCCCAAAATAGTAAGGCAGAAGCAAGACTAGGAGCAAAACTTGTCAATTGATTAGCCATACTGAATCTACAAATTATTCAAGATAAACAAGAACTACCTAGGGGATTAATCAGTGTCACTCACTGGAGTATTATTTGAATGGCCAATTTATTTTATTATTATATTTATCCACTAGCTATTTATTTCATATCAGTATTAGTATCAGGAAGAAATTTAGTTTTTCATAACTCTCAAATAACCTTTCATAATTTGGTGCTTTGAGGTTTCCATGCTGCTCAAATAATTTTCTAGTTTAATTTCCATGTATCATCTAAATAAATTATCTGTGGACTCAAATGTTTATGTATTTCAAAGACACAGAAAAAACCATATTCTATATATTAAAAATATAAATTTCTAGGTCCATGAACTTAACAGTTTTAGATGTTTTATTAGCAATATTAAATCATTATGTCTGCAAACTATTTTTTAGTATCAAAAATAAAAGGGGAAAACTTTAAAGAACATTCTGTAAATAATTAGCTCTTTAAATATTTAGTAAAAACATAGAAGTTTAGACTGGATGGAGGTGTTTGACCTTAGGCAGGGTTCTTAACATCTTCCTGCCTTATTTATCATGTGTGAGAAAAATAATAGCTCATGTATCATAAATTTCTTCCAAGGATTGATTGTAGTGATACATGTACAATACCTGGCATATAGTAAATACTCTTTAAATATTAGCTGTTACTAATGCCTGTGTTATTTATATTGTTTTTCAACATAGTCTAATGTCTCTAGAAGAAGAATATATTGTTTTTGTAAGAAGAAACAACAACAAATTTAGGAACTAGTCTATTTTATGACATTTGATATCCTTTAATTCAAAGTGATACTGAAAATTGAGATATTTTGGGATCTGCTTTAGACCAATTAGATCTATCTCTTTTTCCTGAAAAGACAAAAACATTGAATCACCCTCATTCATGTAGTTTTATGCATGTGAAATTTTTGAGAAATGTACTCTATAGTTTGGAACTAAAGAACTGAGAAATATATCATGTATGCTACAGTCCATCCTCAAGTCTTAAAATACAACAAATTCATAAACATTAGAAAAGTGGTAATTACAAAACCAAGATCACTCAATCATCACATGGTTAAAGCCTTCTTGAGCCAGTTTAATGCTTGAATGCACTATTCATATTTCAATTACTTTTTTCTCTATAGGTACCTTCATTCTTTTTCAGAACTGGTAATATCAATTATATATCTTAATCTTCATTGATTTATTCAACAAATATGAGGGCACAGCTGAAGGCCTACCACAGAGGCAATATTTTGCAAGGATGAAATAACTATAAAACCCTTGGTTAGTGACATTCCATGTTGTTGGGCTCATGCATGGCCTCCACTTCTGTCACAAGGCCACTTGATTCCTATGCCCACTATGCCAGCACTAGAGTTGCAGATTAGTAAGGCTGGCTGACCTTAGGGTGATCTAGTTACTGGTGACATTTAATGTCCATCTTGCCAGCAACAGAGACTAACTCTGTGTCCCCATTATGGCACCATTTCTAGGATACCAACTTGCCAATTGGTGATGACTTTTATAGACTCTTTTCATACTGGAAGGCCATTACCTTTAACTTCTGTCAACGAGATGGCAGAATTAATTGCAGAGCACATAATTTGGGTCTCTTGTAAGCTGTAGCTACTCAGCGTAAGTTTATATACCATCAATGTCAAACAGCTGTTAAAAATAATAGTAATACAAATTCATATGGATTGAGTAATAAAGTTTTCACAAATCTAGTGAGTTGTTCTCATAGGAATATGAGTTTGATCCACCAGTGTGAACTCCTACATAACCTTGCATCAGACCAAGAGATGCACTTAACTCAAATGAGGTGTGGGAGTGGACCCATGACCATGAGATGGGCTGATCATATCCCTTACCATTCAGTAGCTGCTCTATTAACAGAGAGTTGGAACTGCCTGCCAAAAGCACAGCTGAACTATTACCATAGAGGCAGTATTCTTGAAGGGCAGAAAACTGTCCTCCAGGAAGCAGAGTATAATTGAATCAAATACATTTATATTATGTTCTGTCCTAAGTATGAATAAAACATAGATCCAAGTATTAAGGGATAGAAGTAGGAGTGGCACTATTTACCATCACTGTTAATGAATCATCATTTTGCTACCCTTCCCACAACCCTGGACTCTGCAGAATTAGAGCTTCCGGTCCCTAAAGGAGTCATACTTTTGCCAGGGTACGTAGCAAGAATTCCATTAATTTATAAGGTATGGCTGCTACCTGGGCACTTTGGGCTCTTTATATTCAGGGACCGACCAGCCATCAGGAGGCTGCTGTTACACAATAGAAACAGACAGGAATGTGTGTGGATTCCTGATGTTTTACTTGGATGCATCTGAGTACTCCTTTAACTAATTGTGACTGTAAATGAAGATATTTAGCAAACACAATCATAGAAGTGCAAAATAACATATAACTCAACTCCTCAGGTATGAGGGTCAGAGGTAGGCCATTAGAAAAGCCACTTGGGCCAGTGGTAGCTGGGGGTAATAGAATTTAGAATGAATACTGGAGGAGTTGAATGACGAAGACTAATTGTGGCCCTGGAACTATTGCAGGGTGAAGAGTACAGTTTTTCTCACTAACATTCCTCTTTTCATTTTCTTCTCAGAATAAAAGAGATACCAGAATCTTGGAGGAGGTAGCCCCAAATTTGGAGAGGTAGATATGCAAGCAAAAGTGACATTTGGTAGACACAGAGGTTTGCTAAATTCCCAGTTCAAAGAGTCATTTGCTGTCTAGCTATAGGAAGCCTCCTTCAGGACTGCTTCAAGGCAGAGGTGGAGTAGTTTGCATTCTTTGAGCAAGGAGGTTACAAATGTCTGGCATTTTAGACCAGGTTAGACCACTGTGAAAAGGCATATTTTTTTTAATCCAGGGCAGCTCACTAGGTTGTGTGATGCTTTGTTAGACTTTCATTGCACTTTGACTTCTCCCTCTGTTCTGTCTTGATCCCCCTTCCTTTTGGAGGTATTAATCTCTAGATAAATTTCTACCTCTACAACCTCTGTGTCATAAGTGTTTTGGGAGGATCTAATTTCTATCTAAATATCTCTGTTAAAATTTTAATTCAGAATTGTGATGTTTGTCACAGGAATCAACCTTAACATGTTTATTTGAATTAAAAAATAGAGTCAGGATTCTTCTAAAAGAAAGTAAGTTTGATTTTGGTGATTGATTTGATGATGAGAAAAATATTCCCATAAATTGTAGGAGCTATATCTGTACTATAAAAATTTTTTAAATATATATATTTTAAGCATGTTGCATAACAAAATTTCACTGATATCTATTATTTTTTTAAATTGAAGTATAGTTGATTTACAATGTTGTGTTAATTTCAGGTGTACAACAAAGTGAATCAGTTATACATACATATATCTATTTTTTTCAGATTCTTTCCCTTTACAGGTTATTACAAAATATTGAGTATAGTTCCCTGTGCTATACAGTAGGTCCTTGTTGGTTATCTATTTTATATATAGTAGTGTGTATCTCTTAATCCCAAATTCCTAATTTATCTCCCTTCCCCCTGCTTTTCCCTTTGGCAACCATAAGTTTGTTTTCTATGTGGGTGGGTCATAGCTTTGTATATAAGTTAATTTGCATCATCTTTTTTTTAACATTCCACACGTAAGTGATGTCATATATTTATCTTTGTCTGGCTTACTTGATTTAGTATGATAATCTCTAGGTCCATCCATGTTCCTGCAAATGGCATTATTTCATTCTTTTTTATGGCTGAGAAATGTTCCATTGTATAAATATACCATATCTTCTTTATCCATTCCTCTGTTGATGCACATTTAGGTTGCTTCCATGTCTTGGCTATTGTAATAGTGCTTCAATGAACATTGGGGTGTATGTATGTTTTCGAATTATGGTTTTCTCTGGATATATGCCCAGGAGTAGGATTGCTGGATCATATGGTAGCTCTATTTTTAGTTTTTTAAGGAACCTCCATACTGTTCTCCATAGTGGCTGTACCTTCTTTTTTTAAATAAATTTATTTATTTATTTTTATTTTTGGCTGTCTTGGGTCTTCGTTGCTGCGTGCGGGCTTTCTCTATTTGCGGTGAGTGGGGGTTACTCTTCATTGTGATGAGCAGGCTTCTCATTGCAGTGGCTTCTCATTGCAGAGCACAGGCTCTAGGCACACGGGCTTCAGTAATTGTGGCACGCGGGATTCAGTAGTTGTGGCATGTGGGCTCAGTAGTTGTGGCTCGTGGGGTCTAGAGCGCAGGCTCAGTAATTGTGGCACACAGGCTTAGTTGCTCCATGGCATGAGGGATCTTCCCGGACCAGGGCTTGAACCCGTGCCCCCTGCATTGGCAGGCGGATTCTTAACCACTGCACCACCAGGGAAGTCCCTGGCTGTACCAGTTTATGTTCCCACCAACAGTGTAGGAGGGTTACTCTTCCTCCACACCCTCTTCAGCACTTTTTACTTATAGACATCTTGATGATGGCCATTCTGACTGGTGTGAGGTGATTCCTTATTGTAGTTTTGATTTGCAGTTCTCTAATAATTAGTGATGTCGAGCATCTTTTCATGTGCCTTTTGGCCATCTGTATTTTTCTGTTAGGGAGTGTTCTAATTTCATTCTTTTACATGTAGCTCTCCAGTTTTCCCAGCACCATTTATTGAAGAGACTGTCTTTTCTCCATTGTATATTCTTGCCTCCTTTGTTATAGATTAATTGACCATAAGTGTATGGGTTTATCTCTGGGCTTTCTATCCTGTTCCATTGATCTATATTTCTGTTTTTGTGCCACTACCATACTGTTTTGATTACTGTAACTTTGTAGTATAAAGTCAGGAAGTGTGATTCCTCCAGCTTTGTTTTTCTATCTCAAGATGGTTTTGTGTATTTGGGGTCTTCTGTGTTTCCATACAAATTAAAAAAAAAAAAATTGTTCTAGTTCTGTGAAAAATGCCTTTGTTAATTTGATAGGAATTGCATTGATTCTGCAGATTGCCTTGGGTAGTATGGTCATTTTGACAATAGTGATTCTTCCAATCCAAGAACACGATATATCTTTCCATCTGTCTGTGTCATCTTCAGTTTCTTTCATCAGTGTCTTATAGTTTTCATAGTACAGGTCTTTTGCCTCCTTAGGTGGGTTTATTCCTAGGTATTTTATTCTTTTTGATGCAATGCTAAGTGGGATCATTTCCTTAATTTCTCTTTCTGATCTTTCACTGTTAGTGTATAGAAATGCAACAGATTTCTGTGTATTAATTTTGTATCCTGAGACTCTACTGAATACATTGATGAGTTCTAGAAATTTTCTGGTAGCATTTTTAGGATTTTCTATGTATAGTATTATGTCAACTGCAAACAGTGACAGTTTTACTTCTTCCTTTCCAATTTGGATTCCTTTTATTTATTTTTCTTTTCTGATTGCTGTGGCTAGGACTTCCAAAACTATGTTGACTAAAAGTGGCAAGAATAGACATCCTTAGAGGAAATGCTTTCAGCTTTTCACTATTGAGTAGACGTTAATTGTGGGTTTGTCATATATGGCTTTTATTATGTTGATGTATGTTCCCTCTTTACCCACTTTCTAGAGAGTTTTTATCATAAATGGTGTTGAATTTATCAAAAGCTTTTCCTGCACCTATTGAGATGATCATATGGTTTTTATTCTTCAATTTGTTAATGTGATGTATCATACTGATTGATTTGCAGATATTGAAAAATACTTGCATCCCTGGGATAAATCCCACTTGATCATGGTGTATGACCCTTTTAATGTATTGTTGGATTCGGCTTGCTAAGCATTTTGTTGAGGATTTTTGCATATATGTTCATCATCAAGGAATAAAAAGGGAGAGGGCCCAAATTAATAAAATTAGAAATGGAAAATGGGAAGTTACAACTGACACCACAGAAATACACAGGACCATAAGAGACTACTATAAGCAACAATATGCCAATAAAATGGACAACCACGAAGAAATGGACAAGTTCTTGGAAAGGTACAATTTTCCAAGACTGAACAAGGAAGAAATAGAAACTGAACAGACCAGCTACAAGTACTAAAATTGAATCTGTGGTTAATAAACTCCCAACAAACAAATTCCAGGACCAGATGGCTTCACAGGCGAATTCTACCAAACATTTAGAGAATAGTTAACATCTATCCTTCTGAAACTATTTCAAAAAGTTGCAGAGGAAGGAATAATTTCTGAACTCATTCTCTGAGGCCACCATCACCCTGATACCACAAACAGACAAGGATACCACAAAAAAAGAAAATTACAGGCCAATATCACTGATGAACATAGATGCAATAATCCTTAACAAAATTCTATTATTTACTTAAACAGGTTTTCTCAAATATTACCTTTATAAAAATAAAATATTAAGTTATGTAAATTGATGACAAAAATTGTGTACTTCTACCTTTAAATTATATTCACCAATAGACATTTTGGTGAAAATTCATGGTTTTTTTTTTTGTTTTTTGGGGGTTTTTTCAGAATCACATTAATTTATTTTACAAGTTTTAAACAGTAAAATACATTTGCTACAAATCCAGAGCTGTATTTATTTATGATTTAAATTTAAGGAATTTCAGTGTTAAACTTCTTTGCTCTTCTAGAGTTCTTCTTTTAAATTATTTATTTATTTATTTTGGCTGTGTTGGGTCATCGTTGCTGCACGTGGGCTTTCTCGTTGCGGCGAGCAGGGGCTTCTCTTGTTGCGGAGCTTGGGCTACAGGCGCGCAGGCTTCAGTAGTCGTGGCACGCGGGCTCAGCATGTTTTAAAATCACTTCAATCTCTAGAACAAATACATTTCAATACAATTTTATATTTTTGTTTAGTAAATATTTATAAGTACTTATATTTATGCTGTCTTGACCAAGTTTATACTACTATTACTTTTATTACAAATTAAATTTTTACAAAATAACACTTAAACCTACTAAAAAAATCAATTAATTTGGATTAATTCATAATAAGTCATAACACATAATGGCAGATTTTCTTTTTCCATTGGTGGTCACTATTTCACAGGAAGAAGAAAAACCAGCTGAAGTCCGAGGAGTCAAGTTGAATTCAATTTAGATTTTTAATAAAGAGAAAATAAACATATCATGCATCTACTTTTAAAATTAACATTCAAGTGCATGAAGATCTCAATAAAAAATGCAAAAACTTCTACAGTAATTATACAAGTGTGGAGGGGGATGAAAAAAATGCAGGACAGATATACTTCTTTTCTAAAATTCTAGATACAAAAAACAGGATTAAATTTGTATTACTTCTCTTTAAAAATACTTTATTTTTACAATTAAAAATGTTTCTCCTAAGTTTTGAAAATCTAATCAATTTAAATATTTTATTTTAAGCAAAATAGAAAATAAGAAAAACATGTGATTTCAGAAAGTATCCACCTTATTTTTAGGAAAAAAAGTAGTATAATGGAATAATTCTTATATTCCTTTTTAGTATTATAACTAGAAGCAGTTTCTATATTGACAACTGTGGGCATGAGTCTAATCTCTGTTTCAGTCTGAAAGGATAAAACATGGATAATTCTGGCATTTGTAGGTAAATTCATTATTTTTCTCTCTGAGGGGAGCTAAATATATGCAAAATTTTAACAGAAATGTGATAAAAAATGATGTGAATAGTTGCTGAAGGGAAACTGAATGAGGGCATAATAAGAGACTACTGGGACAATGGAGCTGAATGAAATTATGCCCCAGTGAGAAGTCTGGCCTGTGTTTCAGAGAGCTCACATAAATTACTTGAGCAGAGCGAAACATGAACAAAATAATGCCGTATGAATTACATTAGTAAATGCTAAGGGGAAACTCAGGAGAAATATGATTTTAGCTGGGTTAATTAGGTGAGAATTCTGAGGGTGGATGGGTTTCTAGAACAATTTTATAGTAGAATGGAAAAAAAAATCAGAGGATTAAAAACTAAAGTGGGTTATTTCTGTCAGTTCCTTGAAGCAAGGGCAAAGAAGCGGAAGGTCCTTAGTGCTGAAACCATCATAACAATTTTAAGCTATATACTACCAAATATAATTTCTTTTCCTCATGTTAAACAATGCTAGAAACCAGTGTGATTTTCTTATCCAATACTAAAAAAGTACTGAGAACAGGCAAATACGTCTTAGATTCTTGCATTAGGAGATAGTTGCTCCTGTAACATAAGACAATGAACCAGCTAAACTAAACTAGTTATTTATCAAAATTAACAGATTGCTCACCAAGATTTCTTCAAGACCTATACCTCACTGTGTACACCAATGCAAAATTATTATGCCTTAGACTATGCCCAGTCTCAACAAGCTCTCTCTTTTGCAAATTTCAACATAAAAATCATGCAGTCTTAGGCATTCCCAAGGTGGTACTCTTTGTTACATTCATAGGTTTAGTAGATTCAGTTTTGTTTGTTCAACAGGTTTTTCTGGAGCTGTTTTGGGGAATGGACAGCTGGTAACTTGAGGCTGGGCAAATTATCTTATTAATAATTTTGTTGACAAAACTACTATAATGTAAAAAGAAAAACAAAATAATAAAAGGAAAAAAACAATAAAAAAGAAAACCAAATAATTTTCCATATGATCTTTCTGGTTACTTAATAGTTTAACAAGGGATGAAAATTTGCTTGAGGCTACAAATAACTGAGGAACAAATGGTTTTGTCTCATATATGCAGCACCTACTATGGAAAATGAGGTAAATTAGTAGAAGAGAACAAAGAAAGAGCATGAAAACAATGAAAGGAAAAACATTGTATTAACCTTATAGATATGGTACCTATAATTGACAGACTTCTAAGACTATTTCCATGTTTTATGCTCCTAGTACATAAACACACAAAGATATATATTGTTTAAAAGATAGTAGTATATATTAAAATTTACCTTCTGCAATGATAGACAAGAAAAGACTCTGTCAGAAAGTTATATTTTTGGTGTGACAAAAAGAACCAATCACTGAGTGGTAGTATGTACTACTTATAGCTGTTGCTTATAGTTCCAAGAATTTTGATTATCTTAATCATTTATATGTAAAAATAAACACCTTAATCAGAAAGAATTAGTATTATAATCCTAATGATAATTACCCAAGTTGACTCACAACAAATACTCCTTAAATTTTATATTTCTACATTTTCAAATGGCTGACATTTTACCTTTTTTTTTTTTCACATATTAAAGTTTAATAAGACAATTTGCTCTATACTGAATGCAGGAGAAACAATAGCAGCCAAGCCAAGTTGAACTTCTGTAAAATGAATGCTAGCACAAGGCAAGAAGACCAATGAGAAACGGGTACCGTCCTGTTTTATTCTTCTCTAAGGAACAGAAACTAATTAATTCCTACTTTACCACTCCATTAGTTAGGGTACCCAGGTAATTCTCTCTGGGTCCACTTCTGTCCATATGACTTTATGATTCTGTTCATATACAAAATTGAGTCTCTTCAGTTCAAATTCCTATGTTCAAGCATCTGATTTGTTTAGGTATTGTATATCTTGGGAAAATTCATTAGAACTCATAAACTACTAGTCAGTCTATAGATGCTTGATGCTGAAGACAGAGTAAAACAAAACAAAACAAAATAAAAAACCAAAATTTACCCCTGAGAATTCAGTGTCAAAAGCCCATTTCACAGAAAAACACTATCCAGTTTGGATATGCTCTTAAAAATCTCTTCTTGAGTGATCATAAGTTTTTAGTGCTCACAGACAACATGCAAAAAGTTAATATAAATGTTTTGTGAATAAAACAGCTTAAATTCAGGACTCAAGAATTTCCATAAATAACATTCTAATAAATAAAAATGTACCTATTAAGAACATCAGGAACAACATACATCCCACTGAGATCCATAAATATAATTATCATGGGGTGTAGGGCCCACTAAGGATAGCAGAACCCTGGGGGAATAAATCCTCAGAATAACAGTAAACCCTAAATAGATCAGTCCTTTCAGGGAGCTGAATACCTGGTTCAAATCTGTTCAACCTCTGACTGGATTAAAGTTCTCTAAGATCACTACTGCACATAGCCTAGGCGATAGACATATACAAAAGTGAATTCTTTCTGGAAAAACAGAACATCATGTGGATATTATGCCTGCTTCATTTGTTGCATACACTGCCTCTGTGGATAAGGAGATAAAAGAAGTGTACTGTTTAGGTTTTGGGTTTCCTGGTGAAATGAAGATTCTGTACCTGCTATAAATCTTGCCTTGTGTCCATCCATAAAGCTATGTAAATGTAGTATTAGATCAAAACAAAATTGTGTTGGATGGCAGTACAAACCTCAAACTAGATCGTGCTGCTGCTGTTTTTATAGCGTATTAGAGGTGAAGCTAGGAATAGTGATAGATGTGAAAAAAAAAAAGTGGAACACAGAATAAGGGAAAAAAGAGAAGGAAAATCTGAAAGGCATGAGATATCAGAAATACAGAGAGAGGGTCTAATATTTACCTAAATGAAGTTCCAAAAGAAAATAAAGAGAAAAATACTATTATGGCTTATTTATTCAGCCGGATGTTAGGCACATGGTATTCATCTTTGTTAATTTTTTTAAAAAAATTAATTAATTTTAATTTTTGGCTGTGTTGGGTCTTCGTTTTTGTGCGAGGGCTTTCTCTAGTTGCGGCAAGCGGGGGCCACTCTTCATCGCGGTGCGTGGGCCTCTCACTATTGCGGCCTCTCTTGTTGCGGAGCACAGGCTCCAGACGCGCAGGCTCAGTAATTGTGGCTCACGGGCCCAGTTGCTCCGTGGCATGTGGGATCTTCCCAGACCAGGGCTCGAACCCGTGTCCCCTGCATTGGCAGGCGGATTCTTAACCACTGCGCCACCAGGGAAGCCCCCTGTTAAGTTTTAAAATGTGTATTTCACTTATGCATGTATGTAGCTATACAATAGTTAAAACTAATAATTAAAATTTAAGATCCTTTCCCTCTAGTAACACAATTTGGATACAGGTTCTTAAACTTTATAATTTTTTTCACCATAATTTTGAGAATATATATCATCCTGGCAGAAAAAAAATGCATACTTCTTATACTCAACATTTTGAATATAATTTAGGGGGTTATGTGTTCTAGACTCATGAGACAATGCAGCAGTATATATAAAATGGAACTATTGGTTTTAACTAGGGGTGTTGGAGAAGTCTGAAAATTGGAGATGGGAATTCATTGTCATGGCAGGCTCTTGATGAATTAAATCTTGAAGAGTAAATAATGCTTGCCATGTATAAAGGGGGAAAGTGCCTTTCAGTTAGTAGGTTGTATTGTAAGTTTATATCTATTTATGAATTGCATCAAATACATTTTTCTCTTCAAGTTTTATTCAGGTATACTTAACAAATATCCCTGTATAAATTGGTGTACAGCCTAATGATTTGACTTATATACATCGTGAAATGATTACCACAATAAGTTAAGTGAACATCCGTCATCTCATGAATAAAAAATAAAAGAAAAAGGAAAAAAAACCTTTTTTCCTTGTGATGAGAACTCTTAGGATTTACACTCTTAACATCTTTCATATATAACATACAGCTGTGATTATATTAATTATGTTGTTTTTTACGTCCCTAGTACTTATTTATGTTATAATTGGAAATTTGTACCTTTTGACCACCATCATCCAATTTACCTTCCCCCCATACCTTGCCTGGTAATCACAAATCCGATCTCTGTTCATTTGATTATTTGTTTTAGTAAGTATAATTTACCTTCAACACTATGTTAGTTCCTGTTACACAGCATAGTGATTTGGTATTTCTATACATTACAGAATGATTACCACAATAAGTCTAGACATCATCTGTCACCATTCAAAGATACTACATTATTATTGACTTGTATTACCCACACTGTACATTTCATACCTGTGACTCATTTCTTAATACCTGGAAGTTTAACACTTAATCTCCCTCACCTATTTCTCTTATCCCCCTAACCCCCATTATCTCTGAAAACCACCTGTTTCTTCTCTGTATCTCTGAGTGTGTTTCTGTTTTGTTATGTTTGTTCATTCATTTTGTTTTTTAGAGTCAACATATATGTGAAGTCATATGGTATTTGTCTTTCTCTGATTTATTTCACTTAGCATAATACCATCTATTTCCATCCAAACTGTCTTGAAAGACAAGAGTTCATTCTTTTTATGGCTGTGGTATATACACCACATCTTCTTCATCAATTTATCTATCCCTGGGCACTTAGGTGGCTTCCATATGTTGGTCATTGTGAATAATGCTGCACTGAACATAGGGGTGCATGTATCTTTTCAAATTAGTGTTTTCATTTTCTTCAAATAAATACCCAGAAGTGGAATGGCTGGATCACATGGTAGGTAGTTCTATTTTTAATCTTTTGAGGAAATTCCATACTGTTTTCCATAGTGGCTGCACCAATTTACATTCCCATCAACAGTGCAAGAGGGTTCCCTTTTCTCCTCATCCTTGCCAACTTTTGTTATTTGTTGGCTTTCTCCTAATATGCATTCTGACAGGTGTGAGGTGATGCATCACTGTGGTTTTTATTTGTATTTCCCTGATGACTAATGATGAGCACCTTTTCATGTGACTGTTGGCTGTTTATATGTCTTCTTTGGAAAATAATTTATTCAAGTCCTCTGACCAGGTTCTAATCTGGTTGTTTGTTTTTCTGATGTTGAGTTGTATGAGTTTTTTGTACACTTTGGATATTAACCCCTTATCAGATATATTGTTTGCAAATATCTTCTCCCAGTCATTACATGGCCTTTTCATTTTGTTGATAGTTTCATTCTCTGTGCAAAAGCTTCTTAGCTTGAGTAGTCCTATTTATTTATTTTTGCTTTTGTTTCCCTTCCCTGAGGAGACATAGCCAAAAAAAAAAAAAAATTAAGACCTCTGTTAAAGAGTGTGCTGTCTATGTTTTCTTCTAGGAGTTTAATAGTTTCAGGTCTGACATTTCAGTCTTTAATCCATTTTGTGCTTATTTTTGTATATGGTGTGAGAAATTAGTCCAGTTTGATTCTTATGCATGTAGCTGTCCAGTTTCTCAACACCATTTATTGAAAAGGCTGTGTTTTCCCCCTTGTATATTCTTGCATCTTTTGTTATAGATTAATTGACCATATAAGTGAGGGTTAATTTCTGTTATCTCTATTTTGTTCTGTTGTTCTATATGCCTGTTTTTGTGCCAGTACTATACTGCTTTAATTACTGTGGTAATACATATTTGTAGCATAGTTTGAAATCAGTATGATACCTCCAGCTTCATCGTACTTTCTCAAGATTGTTTTGGCTACTCAGGGTATTTTGCGTTTCCATACAAATTTTAGAAATATTTCTTCCAGTTTTGTGAAAAATGCTCTTGGTGTTTTGATAGGAATTGCACTGAATCTGTAGACTGCCATGGGTAGTATGATATTTTAAAAATATTAATTCTTCTAGTCCCTGAGCATGGTATGTCTTACCATTTATTTGTATTGTCTTCAGTTTCTTTCATCGGTGTCTTATTGTTTGCCAAGTATAAGTCTTTGCCTCCTTAGTAAGATTTAATCCTATGTATTTTTTTCTTTTTGATGCAATTATAAATTGAATTGTTTCCTTAATTTCTCTGATAGTTCATTGTTAGTGTATTGAAATGCAACAGATTTCTGTACATTAATTTTGTATCCTGCAACACTACTGAATTCATTGATGAGTTTCAGTAGTTTTTTGGTGGCATCTTTGAATTTTCTGTATAGAGTATCATGTCATATGCAAACAGTAACAGTTTTACTTCTTCCTTTACAATTTGTATTCTTTTATTTCTTTTTCTTGTTTGATTGCTGTGGTTAGGACATCCAATACTATGTTGAATAAAAGTGGTGAGAGTGGGAATCCTTGGCTTTGTTCCTGAATTTAGAGGAGATGCTTTCAGCTCTTCACTGTTGAGTATGATGTTAGCTGTGGTCTCGTCATATATGGCCACTATTATGTGAGGTATGTTCCCTTGTCAAAAGCTTTTTCTACATCTATTGAGACGTTCATATTATTTTATCTCAATTTATTAATGTAGTGTATTGCATTGAACTGATTTTCAGATACTGAACCATTCTTGCATCCCAGGGATCATACCACTTGATCATAGTGTATGATCCTTTCATTGTATTATTTCAGTTTGCTAATATTTAGTTGAAAAATTTTTACATCTATGTTCATCTGTAATATTAGCCTATAATATTCTTTTTTTGCAGTGTTCTTGTATGGTTTTGGTATCAGGGTGGTGCTGGCCTGGTGGAATTCACTCTGCCTGCAGCGGCTTGAAGCAGGATTTCTGTTCTCCAGCCAGAGACTGAGGTCATGCTTTGGCTGTGAGAGCGCTGAATCCTAGCCACTAGACCAGTAGCCAGTGACAAGGCCCTGGCCCATCAGCTTTGTAGAAATGAACTCCCACAAAGAGATGGAAAGTAGCAAAACAAGTGAAGAGTTTATTAGGAGGAAAAAGGGTACATGTGGATAGACATATGGGTGGACTCAGAGAGAGACTCGTGCCCTTGTGGTGGTTCGAATCACTTATATGGGGCATTTCTTCCAGGTTTCCTCTGGCTAATCATCTTGCTTTGCCTGGCTCTGAGTCCATATTTGGTTTATCTCAGGGTCCTCCCATGTGTATGTGTGTATCTCTTAGCCAAGATGGATTCTAGAGAAGAGGCCTGTGGGTAGGTTGACATCACCTACTATGGGGTGGCACCCCCCCTCCCTTTTGACCTCCAAGGAGCCTTTCTGTGCAAGTGTAGTTGGGAAGGTCCCTTTGACCTTAAGAATGAGGAATGTGTGGTCTCTTTTATCTCTTATCTGGGCAGGGCTCAGCTTCTCTCTCGCTCCTGTCCCCCCACAGCGGACAAACTCCAGCTGCTCAGCCTGGGACCCATCTATCTCCTGCCTAAAAATGAGTTCAAAAGTGCTCCTTTTCTGCAGTTTTTGGAAATATTTAGTTTGAGAAGGATAGGTGTTAACTCTTCTTTAAATGTTTGGTATAATTCATCTGTGAAGTTGCCTGGTCCTGGACTTTTGTTTGTTGGGAGAATTTTTATGACTGATTCAATTTCATTACTGGTAATTGGTCTATTCATATTTTCTATTTCTTCCTGATTCAGTCTTAGGAAACTGTTCATTTCCAGGAATTTGTCTACTTCTTTCAGGTTGTCCATTTTATTGGCGTATAATTGCTTGTAGTAATATCTTATGATCCTTTGTATTTCTGTGGTGTTGGTTGTAACTTCTCCTATTTAATTTCTGATTTTATTTATTTGGGCCCTCTCTTTTTCTTGATGAGTCTGGCTAAAGGTTTATCAATTTTGTTTATCTTTTCAAAGAGCCAGCCCTGAGTATTGTTGAGCTTTCCTATTGCTTTTTAGTTTCTACTTCATTTATTTCTGCTCTGATATTATTTCTTTACTTCTACTAACTGGGTTTTGTTTGCTCTTCTTTTTCTAGTTGCTTTAGGTGTAAGGTTAGGTTAGGTTATTTGAGAGTTTTCTTGTTTCCTGAGGTAGGCTTGTATTGCTATAAACTTCCCTCTTAGAACTGCTTTTGCTGTGTCCCATAGATTTTTGATCATTGTTTTTCCATTTTCATTTGTCTCCAGTATTTTCTTTTTATTTCTTCTTTGTTTTCTTCAGTGAGCCATTGGTAGTTTAGTAGCATATTGTTTAGCCTCCATGTGTTTCTGTTTCTTACCTTTATTTTTGAAGTTTATTTGTAGTCTCATGCTGTTGCAGTCTGAAAAGATGCTTGATATGATTTCAATCTGGTTTTGTGTGCTGAATTCTTTTAGCTTTTGCTTTTCTGTAAAACTCTATCTCTCCTTCAAATCTGAATGATAATCTTGCTGGGTAGAGTATTCTTGGTTGCAGGTTTTTTTCTTTTAATTACTTTAAATATGTTGTGCCACTCCCTCTGGCCTGCAGAGTTTCTGATGCAAAGTCCATTGATTGATTTTCTTATGGGAGTTCCCTTGTACATAACTAGTTTCTTTTCCCTTGCTGCTTTTAATATTCTCTCCTCATCTTTAATTTTTGCCATTTTAGTTATGATGTGTCTTGGTGTGGACTTCTTTGGTTTGACCCTGTTTGCGACTTTCTGTGCTTCCTGAACCTGGGTGTCTATTTCCTTTCCCAAGTTAGGTAAGTTTTCAGCTATGTCTTCAAATATGTTCTCTGCCCCCTTCTCTCTTCTCCTTCTGCGACCACTATAATGTGAAAGTTAGTATGCTTGATGTTGTCACAGAGAGTCTCTTAAAATGATCTCATTTTGTTAATTCTTTTTTTTTTTTTCTGTTCAGCTTGAGTGATTTCTGCTACTCTGTCTTCCAGTTTGCTGATCTGTTCCTCTGTATCATCTAATCTACTATTGATTCCTTCTAGTGTATTTATTTCAATTATTGTATTCTTCAGATTTTTGGTTCTTTATAGCTTCTGACTCTCTGTTAAATTCTCCCTGTACTCATCCATTCTTCTCCCAAGTTCATTGAGCATCTTTATTACCATTACCTTGAACTCTTTATTGGTTAAATGGCTTATCTCTACCGTGTGTAGCTCTTCTGGGATTTTATATTGTCTTTGATTAGAAAATACTGCTCTGTTGCCTTATTTTGCCTGATTCTCTGTTTTAATTTCTTTGTATTAAATAGGTCGGTTTCATTTCCCAATCTTGGAGTAGCGGCCTTATGTATGAGGCATCCTATGGGTCCAGCAGCACACTCCCCTCTCTTCATGAGAGCTGTATGATCTAGGGGGTCCCTCTATTGGGCTATGTGGACCCCTCTGTTGTGGTGGAGTCAACTACTTGGCTATGCTGGTAGACATGTCTGGGCCTTGCCTGGTTGGTTGCCAGGCCCTGCCTAGTGTGGAGGCTGTAGACTCCTGATGGGTGGAGCTGGGTCACAGTATTGTTGGCTGCATGCTAGGGGAGTCCCAGTCCTGGTGCAGGCCTGCAGGTGTAGGGGGCCAGGTATTGGTGTGGTTGGCTTCAGGGGCTGGTGGGTCCTGGGGCTGGTGCCAGCTCACTGCTAGGTGGGGACAGATCCTGGGGTGGCTGGTTTCAGGGGCTGGTGGGACCCAGAGCTGGTATTGGCCTGCTGGTGGGCAGGGCTAGGTCCTACAGTTACTGTCAGCCCATTAGTGGGTAGAGCCAGGTCCTGATGTGGATAGCTGCTGTGCTCCGGGTTTACTGGAGCTTGTGCCAGCCTACTGGTGTGTAGAGCTGAGTCCTATGCCCTCTGTGTGTGGGACTGTGTCCAAGGGTGGCTGGAGGGCTCAGGGAGGCCCACAGCTGCCGTGGCCTGCTGTTAGGAGGGGCTGTGTCTTTGCATGGTTGGCTGCTTGGTCTTGGGTTTCCCAGGACTGATTCTGACAGGCTAGTGGTTGGGGCCTGGTTCTGGTGCTAATAAGCTAGAGGGACTACTCTGTAATGGCACTTGCCAGTGCCAGTGTCCTTGTAGTAGAATGAGTGCATCCAAACTGCTGCCACCTGTGTTTATGTCCCCAAGGTGAATCCCAGTTGATTCCTGCCTCTCTGGGAGGCCCTCCAGATCAGCAAATGGGTCTGACACAGGATCCTTTCAGATTACTGCTTCTTCCCTGGGTCTCAGAGCATGTAAGATTTCGTGTGCCTTTTAAGAGTAGAGTCTTTCTTTCCTACAGCCATCTGGATTTCCCAAATGCGAGCCCTGCTGGCCTTCATAACCAGATGTTCTGGGGGCTTATCTTCCCAGTGCAGGACCCCCAGGCTGGGGAGCTTGTTATGGTGCTAGACCCCTAGCTCCTTGAAGACAATCTATCTCTTCAATTGTGATTATCCTCTCTGTGGGTCACCTATTTGGGGATGTGTATCTTGTCTATACCATGGCTCCACCCCTCCTACCCATCTCATTGTACTTCTTTCTTTATATCCTTAGTTGTAGAAGATCTTTTCTGCTAGTTTTCAGGTTGTACTCACTGATAGTTGCTCTGTAAATAGTTGTTATTTTGGCGTGCTTGTGGAAGGAGGTAAGCTCAGGGTCTTCCTACATCTTGGCCACTCCTCATCAAATAAATTGACATTTTACATACAAGATTAGTACACTTAAATACTTATATTAATCTCATAATTTCCAGAATCATCAAAAATGTATTTAGAATTAACGTATTTCAAGTCTACTTGTATAGTTTGCCAAAATTGCAATATTCCTAATATATATATATATAATTTATTACATATAATCTCCTAGTAGTTACAATCTAAAATGTACTTCTTTCCAATATTCTTGGTTTAGCATTTTATAATTACCCTGGACCTACTAGTAAGTCTGTATCAAGGCACAAAAAGAAGATACTTAGGATTACCCTTTCACATGAGAACTCATTACTTTTGCAACAAGTTATCTAATTAACATTCTCTAAAAATCAGTGAAAAGTAAGAGCATGTTTATCATTCTGACCAGCAATGAAGCATTCTTTACTTTTAGCTATGCCAAGTGCCCTGAGCATGAGAGTAATTGTAACAAATTTAGAATTACTTTCTATAACATAAAAACTAAATTCATTAGTTTTAAAACTTGTTTATTTTATTCTTTAATATAATTAAGGACTTATCAACCGATATAGTTTTCCTCAGTGCTAAAAATCAGTGTTACATATCTCTTGGCAATTTAGTTAGTGATGTCTATTGTATACATGAAAGCAAAAGTGAAAAACGGAGGGGGATTGTATATACTAAGTTTCAGAAAAAGAAAAGATATTTTCTTTTACAAACTCAGATTGTGAGCATGACTTGATTGAATCAACTACAGAATAGACAATCATTAATCAGTTAGATTTTGTGGCACAATTAGGCAAATTTCCACTTTGTTCACATGATAAATGCTTTACTAAGAGATATTTGCTATATTACTGTAATTAAAATTATTTGCTTTCCTATCTGTGTATCCTACTAAAATGTTAAACCCTGGATGGGTTCACTTGCAGCTTGTTCCCTAGTATTAGAATATCACTCTTCACATTGTGTCAGCTGTATCAGGAAAGAAAACTCTTATAATTCATCAACTTGGCAATAATATGACCATGTGGTGATTGCTCTTTGGAGGAAGCAGACACTTTGGGGAAAGAGAATGATTTTTTTTTAAAGCCAGGTTTTGATAGCCAAACCATTCATTCACCTCCTAATGAGACAATTCTCTTAGGAAGTATTTTCAATACACACTGATATATTCTCAATTGTGTTGTAGTAATTGTTATTGCTTATAGACACTGGATACATACTTTCTCTCCTGTTCCAAATCCTCACATTTGACCATAGGATTGCCTCCTTCTGGAAGTAGCTACACTTCTTGCTCTGTAAAGTTGAATATAGAAGAATTCCTACTAAATCCACTGTTCACTGAGGGAAAGCTTAAACAAAGAAGTACCTTATAAAATCACTAAAAGGTATCATATGGAGACTGATGATTGCTTGGAATAAAGTGGTAGAGATATTCTATATGGTTTCTTGACTTTACCCATCAGCTTATATTTAAATCTGTGATTTGGATTATTTATTTGAAACCTGTTTTTTTTTTTTTTTTGTCTGCTATGCCAAATCTATACTATGTATTCACTGAGATTTCAATGCAGTACACAGTATAGTAAATAAAGCAATAAAAATGCCCCCTATTAGGTTCTTTGATAAATGGAAACTTAATAACAAATCTATATTGCTAGTTTCTTTGAATTAATTTGATTCTTTGACAGTGCTTTAATTTTATAAATTATTTATAAATCAAAGGGAAATTTCTTTTTCCTGTATCCTGATGCACAACAGTGGGAGTCTATGAGTTGTTATAATAAAGAAACATGAATGATTTTACTACTCCATCCAATTGACCATTTAGATTATCAAATTGGCCATAATATAGAAAGACCAAGGATTTTTCCACTGCCCAAAACTATCTTTAACTCCTATTTTATCATTTCTTTTTGGTCTGCTTTATAACCAGATTGGGGAGGTAGGAGTGTGTGTGTGAGAGAGAAAACTGTTACTCTACCTGCAGAACATTTCTGACATCAAATGTGTAGGGATCTTTTCACACCAACCAATGCTCCAACTCTCTTGAGAACATCAACTGGGCATCCTACAATTCAATTCTGACACTACCTACCTGCAATTAAATTGGAACCTTCATTCATAACTAGTGAAATATAAAATGGTGACATTGCTGTGGAAATGTTTAATGTGGAATTCAAAAGGTTAATCATTTGTTTCCCATAGCAGTTTCAAGCCTTGGTATATACCCAAGAGAATTGAAAACATATGTCTACACAAAACATGTACATGAATGTTCACAGTAGCATTATTTACAATAGCCCAAAAGTGGAAACAACCCTGTACCCAAGAGCACTAAAAACATATGCCCATAAAAACATGTACATGAATGTTTATAGTAGCATTATTCATAATAGCCCCTGAGTGGAAACCCAAATTTCCATCAACTAATGAATGGATAAACAAAATGTGGTATATCCATACAATAGAATATTTTTCAGCCAAAAAGAAATAGAGATACATTTAACATGGCTGAACATTGAAAACAGTAGCTAAGTAAAAGAAACCAAACACTATAAGCCACATATTGTATGATTTCATTTTTAATAAAGTCCAGGATAGGCAAATCTATAAAGATAGGAACTCTATAGATCAGTGGCTGCCAGGGACTGGAACTAGTGAAAAAAGTGACTGCTGATGGGTATAGGATTTGTTACCAGGTGATAAAAATATTCTGCAATGAGCTAGTGATAGTGGTTGCACAACTTTGTGAATATGTTAAAAATTACTGGAGTATACATTTTAAAATAGTGAATTTTATACATAATACATCTAAAAAAAGATTGTAAGATAAAGATCATCATGTTCAAGAATTTTCAAAATAGACCAATGTAAATGGAGATTTGGTGATGAGGAAGAAATGTCACAAAATAAATTTTTTATATATATAACAAAGAGCCGGGTCACACAGGGTGTTATAAACTATATGAAGGAGTTTGGGCATTATTCATATTTCATTTGGAAGATATCTAACTGATTTAAGCAGAAGAGAGAGATTAGTGGATTTATGCTTGTGCAAATTATTCTGGCTTCCCTTTGGAGAAAACGTGCGAGGGAAGCAACATGGAAGCAGAGAGACCACTTGGTCTGTGAGTGATATAGGTGAGGTGATACAGGGGTCTAGACTGGAAGCGTATGAAACAAAGAGAAGATGATGTGTTTGTGGCATGTTTTGGAGGTAGCAGTGACAGTAATTGTATGTGGAAGTGAGGAGGATAGAGGAATCAAGGATGATTTCTAAACACTGGCTTGAGAGGTATAGTGGATTTTGGTACTTTGAGCTAGGATAGGGAAAACTGACGGTCTTGAAGGCAAACCTAAAGTTCAGAAAGCTTATATAGATCCTGAATATCAATTTGCCAATTAAATTTATGAGTTTGACTCACCCAGGAGTTGTGGAGGGCCTCTACCTTGATTGAAATGCTTTATACTCCTATCTGCTGTTAGAAGAATTCACTTTGGCAGGCTCTGTGATCTTTCCAATACATTCTGTCAGGCTGGGTTTTTTCTTTCATATATCCCAAGTTACAAAGGTAGTGGGTAGTAGTAAACTAAATTATTTCCTAGGCTTTAAATGGTCAAACCTCTAAACACATCTAACTTGAAACATTATGTATTATTTTTGCCTCCTAATTTTTATTACTTCAAATCAACAAGATCTTATTTTATGTTAGTAACTCTAAATTAAACCTGAATTTGATTCACAGAATTTCATTCTATACATTTAACTCAACTACACTTTCCAGCATTAACTCTAGAGCTAAATCACTTTCACTAACTTAAAGCACCCCAGTTACCTCTGGCCAGCCTCTCACACAATGTCATCATAAAATACCACAGGGCAAAGCCTTTCCAGATTTTGAAAAATCACACACACTTTTGCCATAAATAGTCCTAAAATACTGCAACCTATTTTTAGACTATTGTTAATTTTAGTTAGGTTCCTTAAGATGAAAAATATACAATATTATAATTCTGAATCACCAATAAGAATTAAGTTCCCACCAGTATAGGTAACCAATAGAATATGACTCAGTCTTATACAGTAGCTCCATTAGAAAGCTTAGAAATGCAGAATCAAACGTGGCCAACAATTAACTAATATACTTAAATATTCTAATAGGAGTCTGTGCATACCACAATTCTAGTTCTTAATAAGGATGACTTGTGCAGACTATGCTATTTAAAACAATGAATTACTATGTTTAAAATAAAGTTATGTCTTTTCTACAGAATAGAGATTCTCCCGATAGTAGTGGCCATTCTATTCCATTACAGTTCTTTAAATGTAGAGATTTTCTGAATCTCAGTACAGAAGGTCCAATGTGACTTTATAAGTACGCTACAGAAATGTTCTGGTCCTATTTCTTTTTTTTTGTTAACGTTGGTTTTTTTCAATTTTATTGGAATATAATTGACATGCAACATTGTGTAAATTTAAGATGTACAACCTGATGATTTGACACACGTATACTGTGAAATGATCACTGGTCCTATTTCATTTGATGTTGACAAAGACCAAACCAGAAATCAACTAGTAATTGTAAATTTATTATCTACCTGAGCAACTCACATATGCCATGTTAAATTATTTAACAATTTGTAAATTTATATGGAGATTGCTAAACCTTAGGATGACTGAATGTGTGTGTAGCAGCTGTGAAATCTCTAAAGATAACTTAATGAAAGCAAGCCATTCTGTCAACATTACTGTACAAATTGTGCCATTAAAGCTGGTGACAGTGATATAGGAGGTTTGAAGGTTTCATTCAGTTAACAATTATTTCCTGAAATCTACTGTATATCAAGAATTTTGCTAGATGACAGGAATTTAGGGTTGAATAAGAAATAAGCACTGCTTTAATGGGATCATTATTTAATGGGAGAGGCAAATGCAAAGAAATAATTACAGCACAGTGAGATAGGTGCTAAAATGAAGGATTGTCTAAGGTGCTATGGAAGCACAGAGGAGGGACAACCACACTCTGCTTGCTTTTTGAAGGAAAGAAAATCATAAATTTAGCTTAATAGTGTTCATAAGGCCTTTTTGCAACTTAGGGAGGGATTAATCAATGAAGACAGAAGCATGACTCATGTTTTAAGATAATTACAGCCTAGAGACTTGAACAATTTAGCAAAATCTTATGAGACTTAAATGAAGCTACATATTATTAAAAAAACATTGCCTACAGGTCTGTAGGTATACACATAATTTATGAATGTCATTGCTTTTTCAAGGTAGAAAAATGATTTGAAGACAAAGGTAGAGGTAAAAATTGCATGAATAGTTATCAGTTTGAATAGTAGAATGGCTGGATTATCTGTGCCTTTTAGGCATTTCTATTATAAAAGTTAATTGTTTCCTATATTATCATACTATGATCTCAATACATTTAAACCTGATTTAGCCTATACAAATCTTAAAAAGAAACTGGTTTTATTCTTTGCTAATCACTTTCTACAATCAATAAGTGGCCATAAATGTATTTGTTGTTTGCTTGCACATACACACATACACACACATGTACTCACAAGAAAAAAAGAGAAAGATAACACATCAGAGTGGTAATAGAAATTATTCTGATTTGGATTATACATACATGACTTTTTCCTTTGTGCTTTTTTATCTCCTATTTTTTCATAATTAACATAAGTTGCTCTTATGATCAGGAAAAAAAAAATCTTTCAATAAGAAAAAAGTTAGTAGTCATAGTAAAACCTAAACTGGGTTGTCAAAAATGTTATATTTTTCTGTATGGAATGTTAAATGTATGACAGATAATTATAATCTATATACATGATTAGATAATGACTGCATTTCTATATATTAAGCCATCCTCACTTTTTAGAACTTTTGGTTTATCAGTCTCAGGGAATTCTTCTCCTCACCAACCCCACCTAAAAGGTTAGGGGGTAGTAGAGTCAATTTTGCTCTCAGACTCTGTTTTGGACTGAATGTTTGTGCTGCTACAATTTTCATACCTTGAAATCTCAACCCCTAATATGATGGTATTGTGAGGCTGGGCCTTTGGGAGGTGGATAGGTGAATAGGCTCATGAGGGTGGAGCCCTCATAAATGGGGTTAGCCACCTTCTAAGATAAGACACAAGAGCTTGCTTGCTTGCTCTGTCCTGCCATAAGGATATAGTGAGAAGATGGCCAACTATAAAGCAGGAAGTGTGGGCTCTTACCAGACACAGGATCTGCACTCACCTTGATCTTGAACTTCTCAACCTCCAGAACTATGAGAAATAAATGTCTGTTGCTTGAGGCACCAGTCTATGACATTTTGTTCTACCAGCACAAACTGACCAAGACAGACTCCAAAGAGCTTTTATTGGCCACATAAACTCTTCCTACCCAAACAATGAGACTATGTACCCCATTAAGCTTCAGTCAGAAGAAACATGTTTTCATAAATGGATAGTAAGGGTTATAAAATCATATAATATTTGTTTGGTCTCCCCATATAGAATTCCCCTCCTGTCATTTTGTCATCCCACAAAATTATAGGAAGACAGCTTTTCAATTTATAATTCCAAGGTTCTAAGATTTATTAGTCCATCAAAAAATTCAACATTGCTATTTGAAGAAGAGCATTATCATCATTAAAAGCTAGTTCTAATCAGTGGATGGCAGTTTTAGAGTACTTAACTGAGAAACAGAAAAGGTAAAAGATGGCCACTGAAAATTCCTGGTCATTAAGACACATCCTTCTCCAGGAGGCTTTAAAGTGAATGCAGAATAGTGGCAGATTCAAAAGTTTTGTTATTAGCAATTATTTTTACTTTCAAGTCCCTTTATTATAATTAATGATAAAGAATTTTTAAAGAATTAACCTTTTAATTTTTGTACTTTTCATTTTTTAACAGCAGCATTTATAACACCTTCCATTTTCATTTCTATTTTAATATAATTGATTCTCTATTTTTTCCAGAATTAGTTTGAAAAAGTTATTTTTTTCTTTTTGAAACTAACAGAATATTTGACTCTGTTGATTCTATTTTTTTTCTTTCCCATTTCATTAATGTGTGTTCTTATCTTTAATACTGTTAAAGTGATACTTCTTTTTATGCATGCATCCTGTTATTCCTTGAGTGACTCCTTACATTGGATGTTTAGCTCAATATATTCCAGCCCTTTTTTTCTTCTCTAACATTGTCTTTAGGGTAATAAGTTTTGCTATAACTCTTTCACCATTTTGAGTTATAGTTTTTATGCAGTTCTAAATATTTGTAATTTCTATTGCAATTTCTTCTTTGATCCAGAGTTATTTAGAAACAAAATATTAACAATTTTATGACATTTTTGTTAACTTTTTGTTACTTATTTCTTACTTAATTTAACTATGATTAAAAATATGCTGTTATGATAATGATGATTGAAAATTTGCTGAATCTAGCTTGATGTCTTATACATGGTCAATTTTTTAAACATCCTATGTATGCTAGAAATCAACATAAATTCTCCAGATGTTGGTCGCACTCTATGTACAGGAATTAGGTATTTATTGTCTAAGTTTTTATATTTGGTTACTGAACTTCTGTCACTTTGAGCTATTCAGATACAGGTTTTTTTTAAACTCCCATTGTAAATTTTTTTCTTGCAGTATTATCAAGGTTTACTTTATGTATTTTGAAGCTATGTTATTACCTATATATAATTATTAAATTATTATTATTTCCTACTTCATTAAAACTTTTCTCATTATGTTGACGCTCATGCACTTGAATCTTTTTTTTTTTTTTTTTTTACCTTAAGTCTATATTTTGGTGTTTCTACTTGACTACTACATCTTTTCTCAATCTAATTTTTTCAAAGTAGTCATTTATTTATTCATATGACGATGCATTATCATTCATTCATACTCATTTATTTGTCTCTTTTAAACATATATTCAATTTTCTGCTTATCTCATTTGAATACCTCCTTCTATATATTTTTGTCTATTTACATTTGTTGAGTTTTCATGTATTTATTTTTATGGCAAACAAACTATTTTGAACTTTTTACTTTCCTGTTCTGATATATTTTACCATTTAATACATTCATAGATTCTTTTGAATTGATAGAGATTTGTTTGCTTGCTTATTTCCTCCCTCTCTTCTTCCACTTTAACTAGTTTTAAAGTTATGCATTCTATTTCTTAAAAAGTTACACTAGACATCTTTTATACATATTTAACGAAGACTCGTTTTAAAGGTACATAGACTTTGGCATGGTTTTATCCTGCTGACTAGAATCCAAAATTACTTGTGATTAATGTTCATATTTGAGCCTATTTCATTCTTAAACTTACATATTTTGATATTGATATTTTATATTTCAGTTGTGTAATTTTATGTCTTCACTTCTTCAATAAGAGTCTGAGCTGACAGCTTTTAAGCATCACCCATCCTTTCCTTTTCCTCTATGCCACACATCTGGGTAAAATTATAAGAATGCTCAGGTATTTCCCCCTTTGGTACCAAACAAGATTGAAACCAAGCAAGTGCCTGCTTGTATGCAGGAACTCTCACTGGCATCCCTCATCCTGAACATAACAAGAAGCCAAGTCAGTCTCCATTCTTTGCTCTCTAAAGGAATTTTTGGACCAGCTTGGGAAGACTGCTGTAAATATTTTCATAGCCTCTTGGTGAATGTGTGTGTGTGTGTGTGTGTGTGTCTGTCCATCAATCTTACCAATCTTAACATCTAAACCAAATTTTGGGTGGTGTTCCATCCTACCTCCTGTGGTGTTCCTCCTGCAGGCTGGTCACAGCAGCCAATTTACCATTTCCTTGTTCACCATTCTTTCTTACTTTTCAGGTTTCCCTTCAAGGGATTTTTCCTGTCTCTGCAATCTACCATTTATATATGCTTTAAGTGAACTCCTTCTTTTGGAACATGTTCTCAGTGATTACCTGTACCTTATTCATCTATTTATGGGTTTTACCTTTGATTTTAATTAATAGTTTTGCTGGATATAAAATTCCAAATTTACAGTTATTTTCTCTCAGTATGTTAAAGATTTGATTCATATGCCATTTTTATTCCATTGTTATTATTGAAAAATCAGTAGAATATATAACTGTACATTGTAAATAATCTTATTTTAAACATATGATTTCTTTTAAGAACTTAACTTTGTGTTGTTTTAAAGATTGCCTATGGTATTGGGTTGGCCAAAAAGTTCGCTTGGGTTTTCCCATAACATCGTACGGAAAAACCTGAACGAATTTTTTGGCCAACCCAATACTTCTAAACTTGTTTTTATTCATTTTGCTTGGGATTTTTTTCTGTTTCCTGAATAAATGCATTTAAAATTTCTCATTAAGAAATATTCTCAGCTAATATCTTTCTTAATGCTAATATTAACTTATTAGCATTAATAAATACTATTGATCATCTTCATTCTTCCAATCTCTCATTTTGGAATTCTTAATAGTTGTAAGTAAAACTCTAATTCTTACTTCTTTTTTTTTGCCTTTTTTTTGAAGTGTAGTGCACAAAGATTAATATACATCATTCTCAAGTGTGCATCTCAATGAATTTTTCTATATGCAAACACTTATGTAATTTCCAAGATCTCAGAATTCCTTCTATTGTTATCCAGACAATGCTTGTCTGAAAGTCTGAGAGTAGGGTGCCAGCATGATTGGATGAGGACTCTCTTCTGGGTCAAAGGCTTCTCCTTGTCTTTTGTCCTCACATGGTGGAAGGGAGCTAGGGAGCTCTGTGAGATCTCTCCTTTTTTTTTTTTTTTTTTTTTAACATCTTTATTGGAGTATAATTGCTTTACCATGGTGTGTTAGTTTCTGCTTTATAACAAAGTGAATCAGTTGTTATACATATACATATCTCTTTTATAGGAGCACTAATCCCATTCATGAGGGCTCCACCCTCATGACCAAATCAGTTCCCAAAAAACCTACTAAATATCATCACCTTTGGGGGTTAAGATTTCAATATATGAATTTTGAGAGGACACAAACATTCAAACCATAGCAATGCTTCACTCCAAGAGAAAATTGCTTTAAGAGCTTAAAAACATGAATCAATTTTACCTGTCCTTGAACTTAATATAAATTCAGTAATAAGTCCATGTTTCTTTGTGCTTGATTTCTTTCTCATCATTATTTCCATGTTATTCAACAATTTTTTCCCATGGTGCAGGAGTTGATTTATTGTCATTATTTTGTAACAACCCATTATATAAATAAACCACAATATGTTTATTCAGCTGTTGACATACATATGGGTTGTTTCCAGTATTTGGATACCCTATAAAAGCTGTTATAAATTATTTTTTTGGTGAGCAACTGTATTCATTTCTTTTCCTTGCATACATAAGAGTTGAAATACTTGGCTTATGGGGAAAATATATAATTATACTTATTATTAGTATGTGCTGTCAATTTTTTCTGAAATAGGTTTAAACTTTATATCACCATAAACAAGGTAGGAAATTATCTAGTTTATTTCTTGATATGGTTCTAAGTTAAATGTTTACATTTTCCTGAAAACTAACAATATTAAATATTTCATGTGCTTATTGGTCATTTGTCATCTTTTTTGAAATGTCTATTCAATTGTTTTGCCCTTTTGTTAGACTTTTCATTTCTCAAACTTTTCTTAATAACATCTTTTAAAACAAAGATTATAATTTTTTTTGAATTCTAATACATCAAGGTTTCTTTTTTTTTTTTTGAGTGTTTGGCATTCTATCAAAAAAGGCTATCTCAAGGTTACAAAGATTTTCTTCTACATTTTCACTTTATATTTATATTTGAGCAATTATCTGGTTTTTGAGTTAATTTTTTATAAGGTCTGAGGTAAGAGTTTCTGCTTTGCTTTTTCTTTTAACGTATAGATATTCAGTTATTCCAACCATTTGTGGCAAAGATTTTCTTTTTCTCCTTTAATTGCCTTGGCACCTTTGTGAGAAATCTCTGTAGGTCTATTGCAGATACTGTATTCTAGTAATCCATCTATCTATCCTTCTACGGTTCCACATTGGCTTTATTATTGTCATTTTATATTAAGATTTAAAATCAGGTGGTGAATCCTCTAATGTTATTATTGTTTTTTACCATCACATTGGCTCTTCTGGGTTCTTTTTATTTCAATATGCATTTTAACATCAGCTTGACAAGTGGGGAATAAAGACTAAAGAAAAAGTATCTGTATATATAAGTACTATACTTTAGTTGTTAAAGTTATTTTCAATGGGTTATGGGTAGCATTCTGAAACTAGTACAAGTTTATATTAGCACTGAACAGATAAGCAAAAGAATGGCAGAT
The DNA here is from genome assembly GCF_965194805.1 of Balaenoptera borealis. Classification (NCBI taxonomy): domain Eukaryota; kingdom Metazoa; phylum Chordata; class Mammalia; order Artiodactyla; family Balaenopteridae; genus Balaenoptera; species Balaenoptera borealis. Next base: position 23,724,787 of record NC_138876.1, read on the forward strand.
GGTGGGAGCCAGTTTCTCACTATTGGAGTAGGAGGTTATAGACAAATAAGAGGGGAGGTTCAAATAAGGCATATGATACTGGATGAGAGTTGCAGAAATTAGTATGAACTCATGTCATATATATATATAATTTTAATATTTAGTTATTTATTTACATAATATGTTTTTGTATATATTAACATAATTTAATCTTTTACAATTAAGTGTAATGATAGTTATAGGATTTTTCAGATGTCTTCAAAATGTTTGCAAATGTATCTTTTAATATATTGATTCAGTACATTAGTATTTGAGGGGTTTCCTGTCTGTGCTTATGAAGGATATTGTATTTTTTATTATATTTTGTTATGTTTTCCCTCTAGTTACACTGGCCTCATTACATAAGTTCTCTCTGCCTCTCTATTTTCTGAAATATATGCTTCTTCAACAACTCTCTGTTGTGTTTATACTTACTTTTTCCATTTATCTATTTTTTATTTAGCTAGGCTTTTCCCCCTCTATAACCGGCATTTGGTATATAAAAGAACCACAGAGACTCCTAATGGTATCTTCCAAGAGATTTTAGGTTCTAGAAAGTGCTCTAGCAAGGAAAGGTTTCTTTTTTTTTTCCTTCTCTTAAATTTTAATCTATCCAGAATTTTTTCGTAGTGGAAGCACCATGTATCTGCAATGTATCCTGAAACAGAAGTTCTACTTACCTTCACTCTCAGCCTCTTTTTCTCTTTCACATTTTTATTTTGTCTTTTTCTCCACCAAGTTTAAATTATTTCAGAGCTAGTGTTTCTCATATGAAATTCTCTTTTTACAGTATTGACATCACCTCCAAAATTTGCCTCCTCTTGTTCACAACATAGAGCTTTCAGATTATTATTTTATTTAAAAAGTATCCATAATTTCAAAATTACCCAGTTATCATTTGCTGGTGGGCTAGGTCTCTTACAAGTTACTCAGCCATAACAAAAACAGCACTATATTTATTTGAAATACTTTAGAAGCTATTTGTTAATAATATTTTATCTAATGAAATTTATTTCTAGGACTGGATATCCTAGAATGATCTTGAAAGGTTAAACTAGTCTACTCACTATAGACTGATTTTCATATAAATCTCATTATTGAGCACATTAACCATATCATTTTAGATCTTAGGGACCTCATTAGCAGAATTAATTAGTTGATAATCTGGTAGTATTTCAAGGTAGTCCAGAGACTTTAGGAATGTCACTGCTCTCTGAGATAAGTTTTGGCTAAATTTCTAGATAAGTAAAGAACTGTAAATGAGAGTGGCACTGGGGATAAGGAATATCAATATACCTGCACTCATATAATGAAAATAAATGTGCATAGAGAAAATCCAGCTATACACATAAAGTTTTGTTAAGAAATAAATGACTTTACATTATCATCATCAGATTTATTTTAAAGAAAATTCCAACACATGGAAATACAGATTCCAAGATATACTCTATCAAATCCTTAACTTTATTGGGATAACTGTTCCTATATCTATGACTTATTTTTTAAAGTGTCACAATACCTCTCAGATTATCTATGGGTAATTTCAAAAACAATGAAAAAAAGAAAGAATATATTGGAACACATTTTTAACCAAACTTGCATTGGGTTATAAAGATAATCAAGAAATTGACCTGTAAAAGGGCTGATATAATTCATAAATATTAGTTCAAAAAAGGTGAGACTATTCTGAGCTATATAAGGAAATATAAAACCCTTAATAAAGAGACAGTCTCTACCAAAAAGCAGCATAAAATATAATATTCCTGCCTATGGTTTAGCTCCCTGAGAAGAAGGAAGTAACTCAATCATCTCGTTAACATCTTATGATTTTTGACAAGAAAAAAAAGTTTGATTCTGTACTATTTTGAGTTTATGTATTGTTTGTGTAATGATTTTGTATTTTACATATTATCATTTTATCATTTTTATATATATGAATAAATCAGACTGATCATTTTTATATCCAGATTTCTTAAACAAAAATATTTTTACTGTTTTTCTACACTCAAACATATGCATTGGCATCATTCTATATAACATATTTTAAATATGTAAATAAGGAAATCATGTTACATAAATGGAAAATATGATCAAAATTTTTTTGTCTGATTATGTTTATGGAAGCTATTTCTATCATAGGGAGGCAGCTGACAAATCCCAGTTATTCTTCATTTTTCTAATAAAACAATTATGAATCAAGTAAAGTGTTCAGAATATAAAGGAATCATCTTGAATGATTCAAAGAAATGAAAAGAGATCTCATGTTCTTGGACTGGAAGAATTAATATTGTTAAAATGGCCATACTACACAAAGCAATCTACAGATGTAATGTGATCCCTATTAAATTACCCATGACTTTTTTCACAGAAAAAGAACAAATAATCCTAAAATTTATATGGAACCATAAAAGACCCAGAACTGCCAAAGCAATACTGAGGAAAAAGAACAAAGCAGGAGGCATAACTCTCTCAGACTTCAGACAATACTACAAAGCTACAGTAATCAAAACAGTGTGGTATTGGCACAAAAACAGACATGTGATCGATGTAACAGAATAGAGAGTCCAGAAATAAACCCACACACCTCCAGTCAATCAATTAATCTTTGACAAAGGAGGCAAGACTATATAATGGGGAAAAGACAGTCTCTTTAGCAAGTGGTGTTGGGAAAATTGGACAGCCACATGTAAATCAATGAAGTTAGAACACATCCTCACACCATACACAAAAATGAACTCAAAATGGCTTAAAGACTTAAATATAGACATGACACCATAAAACTCCTAGAAGAGAACATAGGCAAAACATTCTCTGACATAAATCATACCAATGTTTTCTCTGGTCAGTCTCCCAAAGCAAAAGAAATAAAAGCAAAAATAAACAAATGGGACCTAATCAAACTTACAAGCTTTTGTACCACAATGGAAACCATAAACAAAACAAAAAGACAGTCTACAGGCTGGGAGAAAATATTTGCAAATGATGCAAATGACAAGGGCTTAATTTCCAAAATATACAAATGGCTCATTCAACTCAACAAGAACAACAAAAAAACCCAGTTGAAAAATGGGCAGAACACCTAAATAGACATTTCTCCAAAGAAGACATACAGATGGCCAACAGACACATGAAAGGATGCTCAACATCACTAATTATTAGAGAAATGCAAATCAAAACTACAATGAGAGTCAGCTCTACCCACCACCAGTCCCTCCCATCAGGAAATTTGCACAAGTCTCTTAGATAGCCTCATCCACCAGAGGGCAGACAGCAGAAGCAAGAAGAACTACAATCCTGCAGGCTGTGAAACAAAAACCACATTCACAGAAAGATAGACAAGATGAAAAGGCAGAGGGCTATGTACCAGATGAAGGAACAAGATAAAACCCCAGAAAAACAACTAAATGAAGTGGAGATAGGCAACCTTCCAGAAAAGGAATTCAGAATAATGATAGTGAAGATCATCCAGGAACTTGGAAAGAGAATGGAGGCAAATCGAGAAGATGCAAGAAATATTTAACAAAGATCTAGAAGAATTAAAGAACAAACAAACAGAGATGAACAATACAATAACTGAAATGAAAACTATACTAGAAAGAATCAATAGCAGAATAACTGAGGCAGAAGAATGGAGAAGTGACCTGGAAGACAGAATGGTGGAATTCACTGCTGCGGAACAGATTAAAGAAAAAAGAATGAAAAGAAATGAAGACAGCCTAAGAGACCTCTGGGACAACATTAAACACAACAACGTTTGCATTATAGGGGCCTCAGAAGAAGAGAGAGAGAAAGGACCCGAGAAAACATTTGAAGAAATTATAGTTGAAAACTTCCCTAACATGGGAAAGGAAATAGGCACCCAAGTCCAGGAAGCACAGAGAGTCCCATACAGGGTAAACCCAAGGAGAAACACGCTGAGACACATATTAATCAAATTAGCAAAAATTAAAGACAAAGAAAAATTATTGAAAGCAGCAAGCGAAAAACGACAAATAACATACAAGGGAACTCCTATAAGGTTAACAGCTGATTTCTCAGCAGAAACTCTACAAACCAGACGGGAGTGGCATGATATACTTAAAGTGATGAAAGGGAAGAACGTACAACCAAGATTACTCTACCAGCAAGGATCTCATTCAGATCCAATGGAGAAATCAAAAGCTTTACAGACAAGCAAAAGCTAAGAGAATTCAGCACCACCAAACCAGCTCTACAACAAATGCGAAAGGAACTTCTCTAAGTGGGAAACATAAGAAAAGGACCTACAAAAACAAACCCAAAACAATTGAGAAAATGGTCATAGGAATATACATATCGATAATTACCTTAAACGTGAATGGATTAAATGCTCCAACCAAAACACACAGGCTTGCTGAAGAGATACAAAAACAAGACCCATGTATATGCTGTCTACAAGACACCCACTTCAGACCTAGAGACAAATACAGACTGAAAGTGAGGGGATGGAAAAAGATATTCCATGCAAATGGAAATCAAAAGAAAGCTGGAGAAGCAATACTCATATCAGATAAAATAGACTTTAAAATAAAGAATGTTTCAAGAAACAATGAAGGACACTACATAATGATCAAGGGATCAATCCAAGAAGAAGATATAACAATTATAAATATATATGCACCCAACATAGGAGCGCCTCAATACATAAGGCAACTACTAACAGCTATAAAAGAAAATTCTTCAATATACGCAAATCAATGTGATACACCATATTAACAAATTGAAGAAGAAAAACCATATGATCATCTCAATAGATGCAGAAAAAGCTTTTGACAAAATTCAACACCCATTTATGATAAAAACTCTCCAGAAAGTGGGCATAGAGGGAACCTACCTCAACATAATAAAGGCCATATATGACAAACCCACAGCAAACATCATTCTCAATAGTGAAAAACTGAAAGCATTTCCTCTAAGATCAGGAACAAGACAAGGATGCCCACTCTCAACACTGTTATTCAACATAGTTTTGGAAGTCCTAGTCACAGCAATCAGAGAAGAAAAAGAAATAAAAGGAATAAAAGTAATACAAATTGGAAAAGAAGAAGTAAAACTGTCACTGTTTGCAGATGACATGATACTATACACAGAGAATCCTAAAGATGCCACCAGAAAACTACTAGAGCTAATCAATGAATTTGGTAAAGTTGCAGGATACAAAATTAATGCACAGAAACCTCTTGCATTCCTATACACTAATGATGAAAAATCTGAAAGGGAAATTAAGGAAACACTCCCATTTACCATTGCAACAAAAAGAATAAAATACCTAGGAATAAACCTACCTAGGGAGACAAAAGACCTGTATGCAGAAAACTATAAGACACTGATGAAAGAAATTAAAGATGATACCAACAGATGGAGAGACATACCATGTTCTTGGAATGGAAGGATCAATATTGTGAAAATGACTATATTACCCAAAGCAATCTACAGATTCAATGCAATCCCTATCAAATTACCAATGGCATTTTTTACAGAACTAGAACAATAAATCTTAAAATTTGTATGGAGACACAAAAGACCTCGAATAGCCAAAGCAGTCTTGAGGGAAAAAAATGGAGCTGGGGGAATCAGACTCCCTGACTTCAGACTATACTACAAAGCTACAGTAATCAAGACAATACAGTACTGGCACAAAAACAGAAACATAGATCAAAGGATCAAGATAGAAAGCCCAGAGATAAACCCAAACAACTATGGTCAACTAATCTATGACAAAGGAGGCAAGGATATGCAATGGAGAAAAGACAGTCTCTTCAATAAGTGGTGCTGGGAAAACTGGACAGCTACATGTAAAAGAATGAAATTAGAACACTCCCTAACACCATACACAAAAATAAACTTAAAATGAATTAGAGACCTAAATGTAAGACTGGACACTATAAAACTCTTAGAGGAAAACATAGGAAGAACACTCTTTGACGTAAATCACAGCAAAATCTTTTTTGATCCACCTCCTAGAGTAATGGAAATAAAAACAAAAATAAACAAATGAGACCTAATGAAACTTCAAAGCTTTTGCACAGCAAAGGAAACCATAAACAAGACGAAAAGACAACCCTCAGAATGGGAGAAAATATTTGCAAACGAATCAACAGACAAAGGATTAATCTCCAAAATATATAAACAGCTCATGCAGCTCAATATTAAAGAAACAAACCCCCCAATTGAAAAATGGGCAGAAGACCTAAATAGACATTTCTCCAAAGAAGACATACAGATGGCCAAGAAGCACATGAAAAGATGCTCCACATCACTAATTATTAGACAAATGCAAATCAAAACTACAATGAGGTACCACCTCACACCAGTTAGAATGGGCATCATCAGAAAATCTACAAACAACAAATGCTGGAGAGGGTGTGGAGAAAAGGGAACCCTCTTGCACTGTTGGTGGGAATGTAAATTGATACAGCCACTATGGAGAACAGTATGGACGTTCCTTAAAAAACTAAAAATAGAATTACCATATGATCCAGCAATCCCACTACTGGGCATATACCCAGAGAAAACCATAATTCAAAAAGACACATTCACCTCAATGTTCATTGCAGCACTATTTACAATAGCCAGGTCATGGAAGCAATGTAAATGCCCATCAACAGACGAATGGATAAAGAAGTAGTGGTACATATATACAATGGAATATTACTCAGCCATAAAAAGGAATGAAATAGGGTCATTTGTAGAGATGTGGATGGACCTAGAGACTGTCATACAGAGTGAAGTAAGTTAGAAAGAGACAAACAAATATCATATTGAACCAGTTTGCAGGGCAGAAATTGAGACACAGATGTAGAGAACAAATGTATGGACACCAAGGGGGAAAGCCACGGGGTGGGGGTGGGGTGGTGGTGTGATGAATTGGGCGATTGGGATTGACATGTATCCACTGATGTGTATAAAATTGATGACTAATAAGAACCTGCTGTATAAAAAAATGAAATTCTAAAATTAAAAAAAAAACCACTACAATGACCTCATACCAGTTAGAATGGCCATCATTAAAAAATCTATAAATAAGGAATGCTTGAGAGTGTGTGGAGGAAAGGGAACCCTCCCACATTGTTGGTGGAAATGTAAATTAGTGTAGCTAGTATGGAAAATAGTATGGAGGTCCCTCAAAAACTAAAACTAGAGTTTCCATGTGATCCAGCAATCCCACTGCTGGGCATATATCCAGACAAAACTGTTGTAGAGACGTGGATGGACTTAGTGTCATACAGAGTGAAGTAAATCAGAAAGAGAAAAACAAATATCATATATTAATGCATATCTGTGGAATCGAGAAAAATGGTACAGATGAACCTATTTGCAGTGCAGGAATAGAGACACATGTAGAGAACAGATGTGTGAACATGGGGAAGGGGAAGGAGGGTGGGATGAATTGGGAGATTGGGATTGACATATATACACTACCATGTGTAAAATAGCTAGCTAGTGGGAACCTGCTGTATAGCCCAGGGAGCTCAGCTTGGTGCTCCTTGGTGACCTAGATGGGTGGGATGGGGCTTGGGAGGGAGGTCCAAGAGGGAGGGGATATATGTATACATATAGCTGATTCACTTCGTTGTACAGCAGAAACTAACACAACATAGTAAAGCAACTATACCCCAATAAAAAAAGACACATGCACCCCTATTTCATAACAGCACTACTCATGATAGCCAAGACATGGAAACAACCTAACTGCCCATCAACATATGAATGGATAAAGAAGATGTGGTACATATATACAATGGAATACTACTCTGCCATAAAAAATGAAATAATGCAATTTGCAGTAACATGGATTGACCTAGAGATTATCATACTAAGTGAAGTAAGTCAGAAAAATAAAAATACCATATGATATCACTCGTATGTGGACTCTAAAATATGATACAAATGACCTTACCTATGAAACAGAAACAGACTCACAGAGAACAGACTTGTGGCTGCCAAGGGGGAGGGGGAGAGATGGATTGGGAGTTTGGGATTAGCAGATGTAAACTGGTATATAGAGAATGGATAAACAACAAGGTCCTACTGTATATAGCACAGGGAACTATATTCAATATCCTGTGATAAACCATAATGGAAAAGAATATGAAAAAGAATGTATATGTATAACTGAATCACTATGCTGTACAGCAGAAATTAACACAACATTTTAAATCAACTATACTTCAATAAAATACAATTTTTTTTAAAAAAAGGAACCATCTTCAAAAAACAAAACAAAAACAAACTCCCAAGCTACACAAATAGATCCACTCTCATATACTTACTCTCTCAGTCCTTCAGGCTATTATAACAAAGTACCACAGACTGGGTGACTTACAAAAAATAGAAATCTATTACTCACACTCCTGGAGTCTGAGGAGTCCAAGATCAAGGTGCCAGTGTAAAGAAGGCCCTGACTTGTTTATAGCTAGTGCCTTCCCACTGTTGTCCTCACATGATGGAAGGGGCTAGTGCTGTCTTTGAAGCCTCTTTTAAAAGGCACAAATCTGGGACTTCCCTGGTGGTCCAGTGGTTAAGACTTTGCCTTCCAATGTAGGGGGTGCTGATTCAATCCCTGGTTGGGGAGCTGGGATCTCACATGTCTCGGGGCCAAGAAACCAAGCAATATTGTAACAAATTCAATAAAGAAAGACTTTAAAAATAGTCCACATCAAAAAAAAATTTTTTTTAAATATTAAAAGGCACTAATCTCATTTATGAGGGCTCTACCTTCATGGCTTAAGCACCTCCCAAAGTCCCACATACTAATACCATTATTATTTCAACATATATATTTTGACAGGGACAACAACATTCAGACCATAACACTTACAAATTATTTTTTCTTTAGAATTTAAAGTTTATTTAAGACCAACAGTGCTTAGTATTATGTTAAATAGTTTCAAGATCTTTTACAAGTAATAACCCATTTAAACTTCATAACAGCTCAGTAAATTAAGTATTGTTCCTACCCAATTTTGGAGGTCAGGAAATTCGGGCTCAGAGAAGTTAAATAATTGCTCAAGATCTCAGAGCTACTAAGTGAGAGAACTGACATTTAAACCAAATGATCTGTTTCTAGAATTGGGTTTTAACCATGACGCCTTGCTGAAAAAACTTTTTTTTCTGTCAATCATGAATATATTATCATTTATGGAATTGCTATCAAAAACCTCTGTGCTAGTTCTGTATTCATTGTCACTGTGCTTTAACAAAGAAAAAACAGAGCTGGACAGTAAAGTGGTAAAAACAGATTTTATATGGAAAAATTATTCCAATAGAGGAAAAGACCTCCACATAGAACAGGGCTCAATTCCAAATATAGCAGGAGCAAGTGGGAATTTATAGCCAAGGAGTAGATTGTGGATAGAAAACTACTGAGAGAAAATATCAGAGGTTAGGGGGGATTCTGGCTAAAGTGACCCAATAGAACTTTTACTGAGGGTAGGCCAGACATCACGTGGGGAAAGGTAGGGAATGAGGAACGAGATTAGATATTGCAGATAATTAAATATTAAGGACTGGGGATCCTGGCTGTAATGATTTAACAGGATTCTTGCTAAAACTGGACAATGCAGAGATAAATACAGAAGTCCAAAAGTCAAAGCCTAGTTGAAAAAGAGCTCAGAGGAGTCCGTGTAGAATTTGGTCAAGGAGAGAATCTTTATCACCATCTACCAGATTAACTATATTCCTGTAACCATATTACTAACTGGACTAAAATATTTCCATAATTTCCCAACAAGGACCGAGATAAACCCAAACTCTTTAGCAAGCAAAATTCACATTTAGTGGTAAAGGTAAAATCCTTAAGATGATCTGTACAGCCCTACATTATCTGGTACTTACTTAAACAATTCTGAGTGAATGAAGAATTAAGTGAGTAAATAAATGAATAGAATACTTCTATTTTATTTTTTATGTTATGTCTAAAATAAATTTCAGTCAGCCATTTGAACTTACAGTTGAGTGAGATTCACATTCAGCATCAGGAAAAGTACAGCCAGACACTTTCTGCTGCAAAACCAATTGAACATCATTTAGAAAGATCTTTCGATAATTGTAAAGGGCTTCATTAGATTTAATATTTGAGTCTTCTTACAAAAAATGGGGAATTCTTGAGTAGTTTGCTTTTGTTTTATTTGCCTCCCTGGCATCCATTTTTCCCTTCCCTCTGATTCTCATTGACAGTCCTTGAAGCTTTGAGGTCACAAGTGACATTCTTAATATTGGAGCAGAGCATGTGACCTTCTATTTAAAGAAAGAATGCAGTAGACTTTTAATTAATTGCTACACATCCTTTTCTCAAAGCAATTTTGATTTTCTATTTTTAACATCCTTAAATATTTTAGACACTGTTTCTAGATTCTTGTATATTTGTTGTTTTATCCTTCTTTAAAAGGTCCCTGAATTTCCCTTTCTGGTATGTCTCACGTTCTCTCTTTGATTAGATTATCTTGACAGGTATCTCTACTGTGGTTACTCTCTTTAGGCTCTTGATTTTATCTTTCTCTGCTTCTCTCTGTGGACCAGGATTCTTAGATTTATCTATGATTAAAAACTGAGGAAGCCATCATAATCAAAGATTCATAACTACTCTTTCTGGCACCAGGGGTAAACCAGTCCAGCTATAATCTGTACCAACAAAATGGTCATCCTTTTTCCAACTTTGAGTGTGTTTTTTCCAACACACTCAAAGCCAGTTACCAAACACTGGTACCTCTGCTTATGTTCATGAAGAAGAAGCAAATACCTTACCTGAGGGAACAGAGAAAAGCCTTAAACCAGCCTGCCAACACTGTGTCCCATAATTGTAAAACTACATGAACTCATGGTTGTGTGCATGTGTAACAAAATAGTGAGTATTAATTTCCAGAAATGGAAACATAGGCAATTTCTCTTTTTTTTCTTAAAACTTTCTGTGCTATTTGAATTGTTTACAATGAACAAATAATACACTATAAAATATGAAGTTTAAATTTTGGACAAAAAGATTGGTTTTTTTTTTTTTCAAGAATATCTATGAAACAAACTTGTAAGATTTGTGTCTCAGGGTTATAATACAATGGAACAATTGCTAAACAAAATCATTCTGATCTCTAAAAACTGCGTCTTAAGTAATCACCCTAGAACTAAATCCATGCCATCTCATTATGCTACAGTAGAGTGCCACTGAATCTACTTCTTATACCACAACAAAAGTAATATGTTTGGGGGGAAGTTTCTTCTCTCACAGGCAAAAAAAAAGTTTGTTAATTTATAATAAGTCAACAAATGTCCCAAATAATGGTCAGATATCAGATTCTCATAAGAGGACTTTAGATATTTACATGAACTTTTACACAAATCTGCCTCTTTAGGAAGGAATTATACAGAAAATAAATTGTATGAATGTTCAGTAAAAATAACTGTAATAACACTGATTATTTAATGATATTAATAATTTATTACTAAAATTCACAAAGACTGTTTTTAGGATTTGAATATATTTTTGTCTCAAATAGTCCTATTTCATTTTCCACATGAACATTGGCATTGAGTATTTTCCTAGGTGTTCAATTTCAAAACTCTTATATATATTTCCTCAAAACACCTGCTTTAATGTACCATACTAAACATAGTTTAAGAAGCAATTTGTTTCCCTTTCCTTCCTTCTTCTTTTATTTCCTTACCCATCAATGATTGAACAAAGGCTCAGATCAGGTAGAGCATTGCTGTAAAATAAAATGCAACAGAGAGAGTGGCAAAATATTAGGCTAGAAAAGTGGGCAAGGGACAGGTTGTGGAAGATTCTAAATGTTATATCATGGTTGTGAATTATTTTATGGCAATGAGGACCACTTTATTGGTACAGTTGAACCCAGGTGAGAGTACCTTATGTCAGCATTTTTCAGTAGATATACTCATCTATTAAAAAGGAAGAACAAAAACAAGGAAATAAGTTAGGAATATTTTTCAGTATACCACACAAAACTAATTCCATTTTTAAATAACAAGATATAGAACAGAGTAAAAGAAGGAAATAAGTTTGAAAAGTAAGTGGGAGTTAATACAGTGGAAGTTCAGCACTGACATGGATGTGGTGTGTTAAGAATTAGAGGTATCAAATATGAATGCTGGGAGAACTGGAAGGAATAGTACTGACATATTTTTAAATAGAAAAGATAGGAACTGAGTGTTCCTGGAAAGAATAAAATTATGGTAGAATGTGGTGTTAAGAAATGATCTCTCGGGGCTTCCCTGGTGGCACAGTGGTTGAGAGTCTGCCTGCCAATGCGGGGCACACGGGTTCGAGTCCTGGTGTGGGAAGATCCCACATGCCGCGGAGCAACTGGGCCCGTGAGCCACAATTACTGAGCCTGCACGTCTAGAGCCTGTGCTCCACAACAGGAGAGGCTGCGGTGGTGAGAGGCCCACGCACCGCGATGAAGAGTGGCCCCCACTTGCCACAACTGGAGAAAGCCCTCGCACAGAAATGAAGACCCAGCACAGCCATAAATAAATAAATAAAAAGAGGTTATATTTAAAAAAAAAAAAAAAAAAAGAAATGATCTCTCATTTTGTATGTCACTCAATATACTAATATAGAGTATGAAATTCTGAAAATTAGATTCACACATGAAAGATATATTTTTTCTTTGCTTGCTATTTTCATAAAAATAAGATATAACTTATAAAGTCTTATGTTACCAGAGTATGAAGCATTAATCGGTTTAAAGAAGCTTGCACATATATGTTTATACAGTAAACACAGTAATATTCATCTTGAAGAGTGTACCATTCTCAAGGAATCAGGTGGTGTGGGCTAAGGATTGGGGAATCTGAAACATTGGAAAGGGTTAGAATCAAATGAGAGGTAAATGTGGTTAAAGTGTCTTAAGTCTCTGGTATTTTCTGGAATAACAAAAGTGTAAAATTGTGAATTAATATTAGTCTTTACTAAATCAAGGATGATATCTTTAATTTCTAGAAAATTACTAAGCATAGAATGGGAAAAGTAAAATGCTAAAAATAATCAAAAATTTCGAGATGTGTAATGGTTTGCAGATGACATGATACTATACATAGAAAATCCTAAAGATGCCACCAGAAAACTTAGAGCTCATCAATGAATTCAGTAAAATTGCAGAATACAAAATTAATGCACAGAAATCTGTTGCATTTTTATACACTAAAAATGCACTATCAGAAACAGAAATTAAGTAAACAATCCCATTTACAATCATATCAAAAATAATAAAATACCTAGAAATAGACCTACCTAAGGAGATAAAAGCCTATACTCAGAAAACTATGACACTGATGAAAGAAATTAAAGAAGACACAAACTGATGGAAAATTCATGGATTGGAAGAATTAAATTTGTTAAAATCATCATACTACCCAAGGCAATCTACAGATTCAGTGCAATTTCTATCAAAATATCAAGGACATTTTTCACAGAACTAGAACAAATGATTTAAAAATTTGTATGGAAACACAAAAGACCCCTGAATTGCCAAAGCAATCTTGGAAAGAAGAGCATAGCTGGAGGAATCATGCTCCTTGACTTCAGACTATACTATAAAGCTACAGTAATCAAAACAGTATAGTACTGGCACCAAAACAGACTCATAGAACAATGGACCAAAATAGAGAGCCCAGAAATAACCCACTCACTTATGGTCAATTACTCTATGAGAAAGGAAGCAAGAATATACAATAGAGAAAAGAAAATCTCTTCAATAAATGGTGCTAAGAAAACTACTGAAAACTTGAACATTTTTTAACGCCATATACAAATTTAACTTGAAATGGATTAATGACATAAATGCAAGACCAGAAACCATAAAACTCCTAGAAGCTATCATCAAAAAAGAATACAAATAACAAATGTTGGCAAAAATGTGGAGAAAAGGGAAACCTTGTACACTGTATGTGGGAATGTAAATTGGTGCAGCCATAGTGGAAAACAGATTTATCCAAAAAACTAAAAATAGAACTACCATATGACCCAACAATTCCACTCCTGCGTATATATCTGAAGAAAAACAAAAGCACTAATTTGAAAAGATACATGCACCCAAATGTTCATAACAGCATTATTTACAATTGCCAATATATAGAAGTAACCTAAGTGTCTGTCAACAGATGAATAAAGAAGATGTGGTATATATACAATGCAATACTAATCAGCCGTAAAAATAATTAAATTTTGCCATTTGCAACAACATGGATGGATTTAGAGGGTATTATGCTAAGTGAAATAAGTTAAGACAGAGAAAGACAAATACTGCATGATGTCACTTATATGTGGAATCTAAAAAATAAAACGAACTAATGAATATAACAAAAAAAGAAACAGTCTCACAGATACAGAGAACAAACTAGTGGTTACCAGTGGGGAGAGGGAAGGGACGAGGGGCAAGATAGGGGTAGGGAATTAAGAGGTACAAACTGCTACGTATAAAATATATAAGCTACAAGGATATATTGTACAACACAGGGAGTATAGCCAATATTTTATAATCATTATAAATTGAGAATAACTTTCAAAAATTATGAATCTCTATGTTGTACACCTGAAACTTATATATAATATTGCACATCAACTATATCTCAAATAAAAAAACTAAAAAAAGAATAATTTGTGTCCTTAGGTCTTTTACATTCATTTTGGTGTTCATTTATATGACCTTGTAGCACCATGTATCAAATAAAATACACCTGTCATACCTGAGAAAATGAAATACAAGTTCAAGTCATGAGAAAGTGGGTACCTAAAGCAGGTGGAATGAATTAAAATCACATTGTAAATGAGAAATTATATTAAGTGTAAATGCACTAAATGCTCTAAATATAATTATATTGCTAAATACATGTATGCTGTGAATAATAAATAGATCTAAAGATTTGTTAAGCAGAAAGTTTGAATATAAAATAACTGAAATTGATGTTTATAAATACACTATCCAAAGGAAAGCTAACATGTCTATGTTATGATAATACACAGGATATATCAAGCTTTAAACTATAGCAAGAGGAGAGTTTATAATGTTGAAAGATTCAATCCATCTAGTCTAAACATTTGGCACTTGATAGCATGGTTTCAAAATATATAAAGAAAGAAACAACAAAAATAGGAAGAAAGAGGAAAAAAAGGTAAGAAAGGAAACCACCAAATAGATTGATTTCAACACACTTCTATCAGAAGTACACAGAACATGCAGACAAAATATCAGTAAAAATATAAAAGATTTGACATTATAAATAAAATTCACCTTATACTTTGTTGCCCAAATATGCAGTAAAAACTTTTTTCAAGCAAGTAAAACAACACTTAAAAAAATTCAGCATTCTTGACATTGTGGTACCAGTTCCAATATGTATGTGTGTGTGTGATTCCATACACCAAAAATGCAATTCTCTGGACAGTAGCTGGGTGTCTTACAATTCAACTTAATTCTGACACTATCCATCTACTTGAGCCAGTATCAGATTTCACAGGTTAAGGGTTTAAGTCATACAAGACTGCTCCCCTTTCCCAGCCCCCAGCACACACATACACACACTTCAGACACCAGTCACAAGGCTAGGTTGTTAACTGTGTTTCTGACTGACAGGCTATAAATCAAAGATTCCCAAGACCCCATCCTCAGGTTTAATGAATTTCCTTGAGTAGCTCACAGAACTCAGAGAAAATATTTTACTTACTAGATCACCAGTTTATTATAAAAAGATGTAACTCAGGAACAGCCAGACAAAAGAGAAGCATAAGACAAGGCATGGGGAAGTGGCCTGGAGCTTCCATGCCCTCTACAGGCATTACATTCTCCCAGCACCTCCATGTTTTCACCAACACAGCTTTCTGAAACTCATCCTTTTTTGGTTTTTAGGGAGGCTTAATTATGCAGTCACGGTTGATGAAATCATTGGACATCAATTTGACTCTCAGCCCCTCTCCCCTCCCCAGAGGTAGGGTTGGAGGTAGGACTTGAAGGTCCAAACCTCTAATCACATGGTTGGTTCTCTAGGCAACCAGTCCCCATCCTTAGATGGGATCCAAAATTCATTAACATAACAAAAGAAACCTTTATTGCCAGTATCACAAGAAATTTCAAGGGTTTTAGGTGCTTTATGCCAAAATCCAGGACGAAGACCAAATATATATTTCTTATTATAAATCACAGTATGGCAAGCATAAACTGGATCAAAAAGTAAAAGAAAATAAAAAGAGTGAAATCATGCAGAATATAGTCACTGATCACACTGCAAATATGCTAAAGTAACAATAAGATAACAGCAAATGTACCTAAGGTTGCTTTTAAACATGTAGATTTATAAATAGCCTATAGTCAAAGGAGAAATCATAATATAAATAGCATTTTATCTTAGTAATTACAAAACTACTGCCTATTAAGACCACGAGAGTGACAGTGATAATTGAGAGTAGCCTTAAATATAGGTAATAGGAGGAAAGTGGCTGAAAAATATCTTAATCATCCATATAAAAAATAGAAAATAGGATTTTCAATTTAGATGCAGAAATGTTGCAGGAGATCATCATTCTACTCTTACTCTAAAAGCCAAAATGAGCCAGTTAATCTACAAAGCCATAAAGCACACTTCATCCTGTCAGAGGACTGGGAACTCTAAGAAAGGTGACTAAAATAAACTCCAGAAAGGGCCTCAGCTTAGAAATTCTGAAATTACTTGCTGAACTAGAGTTGAACAAATAAGTAAACTCATGATAGACAGTAAGTCAGGTTTCACATAGAGTAATGAGTAAGCAGGTGCGGTGG